>NC_047530.1:66861855-68111855 GCF_012275295.1 Melopsittacus undulatus | reverse complement strand
TACAGGTCCCAGCCTAAATGCTGCTCTCCCCTAGACAAAACAGGGGCTGGCGTTTAGGGTTAACCCTTCGGTTCAGAGTCTGGAGCGGTGCCTACTCGCTGCTATCTGGAGGAGAGTGGGGTTTAGCACTGCTTTAAAAGGAAGATTTAGGGGATTAAATCCCATCTTAGAATAATACAGCTTCTTGTGTCTTAGTCCCTTAATGAGCTGTTTCTAAGCTGTTCATGGTCCTGCTGCTGTCTGTAACCAGTTCTAACAAGGCTGAGGAAGAATGGGCCGTTCTGGGAGGGTATTGATGAGTTTGTTTATCAACGTCTGTGGAAAGTATTGCTGTTCCCAAACCTGGGAACTGTTTGTAGGCACCACTGGCAGGAAAAGGTATTGCTGAGTGGAGGTCTGCATGGCAGGGCAGCTGGCACAGATCAAGATCGTGTCCCAACAGCACCTCTGCTCTTGTACCTTCCTCCCTTGGATGTGACCCTCTGCTTCTTTTGCAGGCTGGGGCTGCCATGCAGCAGGTTGTCACAGAGCACCCTTTCCTGCTGCTTGTGGGATCTGCTGAGCATCATGCCAAAATACCCTGCGCAGCCAGGAAGGGGGAGGTCTGCACTGTTCTCTTGGATGCTTCAAGTCCCGGCGAGGTCAGGCAGTGGCTTGGCTGGGAGCTCTGCCTGGCAGACAGGTCCATAAGGGAGGAACATGGTTCATCCCAATGGATTGAGGGGTGTTTGGGAGCAGGGAGCAAGCAGCAGCATGCCAGTGGTTGTTCCTGAGGTGCTGACTGAAGCAGTGATTTAATGATGCTGTAGCTCCTGACAAGTGCTGGAGGTGAAGGAAAATGCATAAAGATTTTGGAAAGTGAAGGAAATGGCTGCCTTTTCCTTCTTGTTCCCTGAACCATCCACCAGGTCTGGCTCTTCAGGGGCATAATGTATTTTTCATTTCTCTCTCTCTTCCCCATTTCTCACCCTTTTTTATTGCCTATTATAGGACATGAATTCAGGCTGAAATATTCTCTAAAGGGTCAAACTCCTGATGTGGAACTTCTCAGATCTGCTAACATTTAATTCTGGATGCCATAGCCTCCTACATCCCAAACCCCAGGGCTGAGTGTGACCACCTGGGATGCTGTGGCTTCTTGCTGGGATGGATGCCTCACAATTTGGTGGGACTGTAGGTCTGAGTAATGTTTGCAAGTGGGAGCCCAGCTGCAGCACTGCACGACCTTCCGCCTGTCTGCGCATATCCCAAAAAGGATTAGCATTGGAAGAAATCCATTGTATTCTCATTTTTCTTACAAAATGCCTTTAAAAGGTGCTGGTGCAGCGTGAGCGAGCATCCCGACTGCCATAAGCAGGG
This sequence comes from Melopsittacus undulatus, assembly GCF_012275295.1. NCBI lineage: Eukaryota > Metazoa > Chordata > Aves > Psittaciformes > Psittaculidae > Melopsittacus > Melopsittacus undulatus. The sequence continues at coordinate 68,110,496 of NC_047530.1, read as the reverse complement.
GTGAGCTGAGGATGGGTTGCACAGTGTTATCTTTCCAAGCTGATGCAGAAATTACCCTGCAGGGCTTGCAGCCTGTACATCCAAAGGGAAACATTAATGGGGACAGAGTGTGATTTATTTATTGATTTTTTTTAAATTTTGTTTTGTTTTAAAATCAGTTTTGCTGCATTCAAGATGTGTTGGGCTCAGCACCTGCATTACCTCTCTGTAAAGCTTGGAGCTGTTCCATGGGAGTATTAGTTGTCATGGAGAAACGTTAATGCTGGGTCTTTGGATTTAAAAATGACCCAAGTGGGTATTTCAAACAGATACACAGCCTATAAATCAGAGGCCTCATAAAGCACTCGTGCAGTCTGGAAAGCGGCTGACTTGGATTTGGGCAGCAGTGAAGGGGTAGTTGTCACCCAACCCTCCACTTCAAATACAAGCTTAAGAAAATCAAAAATATGAAAAGGAATGGAGGACAAAAATGAAAAAGCTCCATAAATCTGGGTTTCTAATACTCAGCTAGTCTGGAGAGCTGTGATAGAGCTGAGGCACATTAGTTCTCTCTTGGACAAAGCTGAAAAAGTACATTTTAATGTAAACATTAATTCTAGTCAATATTTAAAATGGTTTTAGTTTCACTTCCTTGAGTTCTGCCATGAACCCCCATTTTTGGCAGTGTTCATTTTGGAGACTTTTGGGGAATAAGAAAGTCCCATTCTCTAAAATTTCTCTTTCTCTTTCCCGGGCTGTATTTTCACACGTGCTTTGCAGGAGGGTGAGGGCTGATGCAGGGTCTCCTGTGCTTGCATGGGTTTATGGCTGCCAGTTCAGTGCCTCTGGCTGTCACTATGCTGAGCTCGCAGGGACCTTTCTCATCTGGAAGTCTTCTTCCCTTGGTAGCACTTAGGATTAGAATTGTTTATTCATCCTAGAAACTCATAAGGAAAAGGTTATAGCTCATTATTTCCTTTGAAAAGTCATTTTAATAGCCGATGTTGATAGATATCTTATTGACTCACAAGCCATCCCTATTCTTTTCATTGTGTTGTCTTCTCCTGGGGTTTCTGAAGCAGTAGGTCAAATTTGACTCACTGGTGTAACTGAGTAATGCCCTTGCTTCCATACGATCACTCGCCTCTCCCCAAAAAGCCATTTTTTCTTTCCACCAAACACAAGGATGCTGGAGCCCAAAGTGTTTCCTTCCATCTGAGGAATTTGTACTCTGAATGGGGCAACAGCTCATTGCAGGATGCTTGGTGGTGCAGGCAGCCCCTGTGGGAAACACAGCCCTTCCCTGCTCTCTTGATGGGTGATGTCATTGACCATCTCAGCCACCCATCCTGGGGAAATTTGGCTTATTGCAGCCTGGCTTTTTGTCTGTATGGGTTTTATACAGGGGAAAATAATAATAATAAAGAAAGAAAAAGCCGGGGAGATGAGATCTTTGCACCTGGTGTTGTGTGGTCTTGGAAAGCAGGATAGGATGCTGAATGTGGGAGCATGAATGACAGGAGGGATCTGAGAGCTGGGATCATCTTAACTTCTGTTTTATTTCCCTCCCTTCTTCAGGTGGATGAAATTTACCATGACGAGTCCCTGGGTGTTCACATCAACATTGTGCTGGTCAGGATGATCATGGTGGGATACCGCCAGGTAAATACAGTGCTTGGACACGATGAGAAGAAGATGCTATTCAGGCTGGCCCCTGCTTTTTAGCTGCTTTGTTGGCTCAAGCCCTGCCCCATGAGGAAAGGAGGGCTGCAGAAATGCAATGTAGGCGCAGCAGGCAGGTGCTGCTTCTCTCAAGGCTGGCAAGTGTGCAGTGACACCATGGCTTAGAGTCTCATCACTGTAATATTTAGCACTTAGGTAAGCACTGGCTTGGAAGAATGTGGCTGTTCAGGTCATCTGTCGAAGCCCAAGTGACAACTGTGCTGAGCAGGGGTGAATTCAAACCCTCATCTGGCTGGTTTCTGGAGCCTGAAGGTCTGGAGAGCCTATAGCTGCCCAGCCCCAGGGCAAAGAGAGCTCATTGGGGAGAAGACAGGTGACTGTAGTCAGCCTTTATCTGCTTGTTCTGGGTGTGGGAAGAACTGTGAGGGGCTTCCTCAGAAGCTGGAGGATGGCAGTAGATGATGAGACTAAGGTGGCTTCCCAAGGTGGTAGGAGGTGGATATTAGTGAGAAGAAGCCAAGGCCAGGATCTCCTGTGTCCCAGGCTTGGCTTGGCAGTCCTGGAAGATTTCTCTGGCTGTCCTGCAGCTCTCAGGTGGCTTGGGCATGGACAGAAAAAATGTGGGAAGGTTTCTTGTGGTTTCTCATTTATTTTTTAAGGCTTGCTTGAGCAGAGCAGGCTGAAGATTTTCTTTAAAACAACTTGATTTGTGATACTTTTTGTGGCAAGCCCCCATCCTACTTGAAGCAGTTTTGCAAGTGATTCAACACGGCAAAGTCTCTGTGTGTGGTCCACAAATAAGACCCATGAGGTCTTGGAAAAAACCCTGCTTGTTACAGAAATCTGCTTGGCTGGAAGAAACCCACTGCATTCTAGAGACTCGGGGATGGTTCTAAGGGGCAGGGACAAGGACAGAGGCTGGCTCATCTTTGGAGGCTTCTGGGGGACCATCATCTCCATGTGAGAAACCCAGTCATCCTCCCAGCGGTGAGAGCTCCTCCCAGCAGTGTTAGTGCTATGGGCTGGAGGATGATAGATGGAGGGGAAGGGATTCAGAGCTGTGGTGTTACAGCCAGTAACCAAAGAGAGGAGAACTGAAGGGCTCTGTTTACATGATTTATCCTCCTAAAAGCCTGTGCTGGAGGCAGCTGCTTTGTCTGTGACATTGCTGCTTGGGTTCAGGGGATTATGTGAGAAGTAATGAGCAGATGGTTGAATCCAGGAGAGGTCTCAGCTCACTACTGCTTAGGTCTGATGCTTCCTGAGCAAGGCCTCCTGCAGCTTCTTGTCTTCCACCTTGCGCTTGGTGGGATTGAACCTCAATGGCTTCCACTCAAGGGCCAGAGGAATGGCAATATTTCTTACCTTTCTTCCTACTGCTGTGGTTCAGTGGGTACCTGCCTGAGAGCATAATTTATTTTATAGAACATAATTTATGGGGTGTAATTTTGCAAAATGCTTACCTTGAACAACAAAAAATGATGGACAAGGTGACAGCTATGAAACAGTCCTAGACACTTTCACCTGCTTTCTACCAGAGTCTTGGTCTCTGTAGGTCAGGTTTTATGGGGAAGCATTGCTTTGCTTATTGCTTCACACCTTGTGAAGTCTTGATGAGGAGCTGGAAATCTTAGGCCTCTTTGGATCCCAGCTGCTGTCTTCTTTTGTATACTGCTACCCCAAGCACTCCTGTGATCAGAGAGGGTCATATACTTTCTTGTATGAGACCACATCCATTTGTGGGAGTGATTTCTTTGGTGTTTTTAAATTTTAAGAAGTGTAAGATGCCTTGCAGATGCCAAGTGTAATTTTGGTGCTTCTAATGATGGAAGCATTGCTTAGTAGTCTTTCCAACCCCAAAACTCTGCTGCAGGTTCCTTCTCCTCCACTAACTTACCCATCTCTTTTTTTTCTTCTGTTTTTCATTCTTTACCCAGTCAGTCAGCCTGATAGAGCGAGGGAACCCATCTCGGAGCTTGGAGCAGGTCTGCCGCTGGGCTCACTCACAGCAGCGCTCCGACCCGAAGCATGCCGAGTACCATGACCATGCTGTATTTCTCACCAGGCAAGATTTTGGTCCCGCAGGTATGCAAGGTACTGTATTTATCTCGATCAGGTATGTGCAGTTTGCTGGGGGAAAGCCAGCAAGGGGAGAGGATTTCTTGCAAACACAGTCTGATTCTTGGCCAGCAGGGTCCAGAAAAAGGTTATAAAAATTGGTATTTTTTAATGTGAAGTAGAAGAAAGAGCTAATGCAGAGCATCAACCTGAACATATAACAAAATCATCTTTATTAACTCTGCCCTTATTGTGGCTTCGTGTACCAAACCTCCACTTGTCCCAAAGTGCCTTAAAAACGTTTAAAAATAACATTAAAAAGATGGAATGCAATGGAGAGCTTCACAGGGCCAGTCAGTCCTTTCTATCCTCTGGAGGAACCTTCACAATCTGGTTTCTTGGTCCTATTAGAACTTGGGCCTGGGAGCATTGAGTAAACCTTGGCCCAAAGAGGCGGTCTTGCTGCATTCTGCAGGGGCAATGGCAATAGTCCTCTCACCCTTCTGGTGCAGGAGCTATGCTGACATGGTCTGAGAACTTAAAGATCTAGGCAAAGAAATCAAAAAACCTTAAGGAAAAGCTGCTGGTGTTTCACAGGTCCATTAGAAAAGCCACGCTGGTGGAAAGATGACTTTCCCATCAGGAGGCTCCATTTGGTACCATGAACATCCTGGTAATATCACACTGATTTATAATGCAAGTCCTTCTGGTGTGCATGGGAGGAAGGAGAGATGGAGAAGTCCTGTCCTCCCCTTGATTACCTCCCTGAAAAGAGTCTCCCTGCAGCAGGGGATGAACCACTGGAGATACCCAGCTGGAAGCCCTCTTGACATGCTGTTGGTCTTCAAAGAGCCAAGCTTGGGTTGTGCCAACAACCTCCCTGGTGAGCTGTTGACCTGCCTTGGGCTCCTTGTCTGGTGAAATACCAGATTTTGTTTCATTTTTCTAGACCCTTGCTGGCAAAGTGACTGTGTCCAAAGGAGTTGGTGAGAGGACCTTTTTTGGCATGTTGGCAGAAGGGGGAGGCTCACTAGACTCCCCCCTGGTGGGAAGGAGTCATGAGATCGATGGAGTAGCCCTGCTGTAGGTGTGCTTGTTCCAGCTCCTTCCTGTTTTCCCTGCGGATCTGGCTCCCTGCTTTTCACACATCTCTGGGATGGAGGATTGCTTTCTGTAGAAGTCCCCATGGCTGCTGTGTCCTTGCCTGGCCACGTTGCATGACACAAGGTGAAGGAACTGCCCTCTCATTGGGCTGATGGAATAGTAACACTTTGCTCACTGTTGCCTCTTAAAACAAAGCCCTTTTAGATCCCTATTGCTTCTTTTCAGCTCAGGGCTACATGCAGTGAAGGACCAGACTGTGGCATCTCCAATACTTGCTTATGATGCATGTTCACTGATGGTATCTTATGTGGCTTGCTGAGGTGATGACAAATCTGCTGGCTTCTTTAGCCAATGCTGTATGGGTGTGTGCTGGTTAGGAAGCATCTGCCGTGCTCATACGTGTCCTGAAGCTGAGCTGAAGGCAGAGGTGGTCCCACCCCAAAGACCCTACAACCCAAATCAGCAAGCCAGGAAAAAGGAAGCCACTGAGTATGAAGTCTCCTGAGTCACAGGGACCTGGGAATGGAGTCTAAATGGCAAGCCTGTGCTTAGCTTAATGCCTCATAATTTCTTACACTTGTAAGCAATTCCTTACACCAATAAGCAATGGAGACAGGGCTGAATCTGACTGGTTAACCTGCGTGGTCCTCTTAGCCCAGGCTATTTCCATACCAGCAAGTCAGCCATGCTCCATCGTCACATCCCCACCACACATGGTTTGTACCTCTCCCTGTGTCATGTCACCTCCCCTTGGCTAGTGAACTAGACCAGTGTCTGGTCTAGTGCAACACTGGCTGCCAACCCTTGCAAAGTGTTGCTGTCTTGTGGTGTAGCTCTTTGTTGCAGGTCCAAGCTGAGCCCTTAGGAGGTCTACAAAAACTTCTTAGTGCTAGCAGCAGCTCTGCTCATGGCATCTCTTGATGGGGATGGGAGCAATTGTGGTCAATGCGGAGAAATTCTGAGAAGCTGATGCCATTGTTGCTTTGGCAATCAAGGGAAGCTGGAAGGTGTGAAGGGGAAGGGCTGAGAGGGACAGCTGAGCTGTGCTGCCCTTGCATGTGGGTTGCAAATAAACTCCTGCCCTCAAAAGATAAATGCTTCTTGGTAGCGACAGATAGGTTGTAAATTTCTGGTCCAGGTTGAAGCATGCTTTTGCTTAGATTAGTTTCCCTGTAATCACCTACAGTTGGCCTTTGAGCGCACTGGTAGTCCATGGTGGTTAGAGAGTCTGAAAGCAGGTAGGAAATGGCCATAAAGAAGGATAAAGTACGTTTGGAGGAAGCAAGAGACTGGTTGGTGTCTTGTCAGTATGGTGAAGATGTGTTTCTGCTAAGTGTTTGCAGGCTATTCTAGTTTTTACTAATTGAGTGTTTTATAGGTAGTTACTTCTTGCCATCATTCTGTGGAGAAGCCTTTATACTTCCAGTTCTCACTGGGGTCTTCTTTATGAGAAGGTAGTGTCTGCCTTCCCGAGCATACATCTTTTCATATTCTTTTGTCCCATCTTGCATCCAGACATACAGAGCCTCTTTGGTTGGGAATTTGTCCCGTTTTCATCCTAGACAAACTACATTTGCTCTCCTCTTGTACAGAAGACTTTCCACATCTTAACTCTTTTTTTGTGGAAAGTTTCATGGGGGAATCTTTTAAAATGATCTATCCAGGATTTGACTCATTACTGTATGGTTAAACCCAATTATCTGATTCTCTCTCAAGGTCTTAGTTTGGCCTGTTACCTTTTGCTTTCCTTTTGACTGCATTATCCACTGAACATGTAATTTTTTCACTTTCTTTCTTAAGATGTTTTAGTTTATTTGGTCATTGAAGTAAGTCTCATTGTCCACTTGAATGTGGGGAGGAAGATGGAAAACAAATGCTTCCCTCATTAAATAAAACCACAAGTGTATTTATTGAAGCAGGCTGCTTTGAGGAGATCCTTGCTGTTGTGGAGTTTCCCTGAGGTTACATGGTATTTTGCATGCGCAAGCAAATTCACTCTGCACATAATGAGAATTGGGTGTTTATTTAATCTTGGCCTTTTTGCTTGGTAGTATGGGTTCACCTGACTTCTTCGCTTGGAGCTTAGGCAAAAATGCATCCATTGCTTCCCACAAAATACTGTGTGAGTGAACCCTTCAAAGGCTTGGGTTTGGGTGTCTGGGTTTGTTTTGAAACATTAAAATGATGATGATGAGAGAAGTTTCCTTTGGAAGTTCCAGTGATCACCCTGGAAGTTCTCTGCTCAGCTGGTAAATAGAAATATTGAAGGAAACACTTGCTCCAAACCCCCTTGGTTTTGCTTTATGCCTGGGGTGGTGGTAACTTCTGGGTGTTCAGTAGTGCAGCAGCAACCCATCACTTGTCCCATCAGGCATCTGATCCACTCAGTGTACCCACAAAGTCAACTACTGTTGACTTTAGGGAAGAGCTGTAGGAAGCCTTTTTTGTTTTGCTTTTATCTATTGTCCTTTGCCAGCTGTGTGGTGCTGGGACCCACCCGCTTGTTCAGCTTGGGAATTAAGCTGAGAGCAATTACATCCTTTCCTCTTCACCCTCTTCCAGGGCAATTAGTCATGAATCACTGGCTTGGTGTGGCCCACAAGGATGGTGGCACATGGGTTCTGTGGATCCCATCTTTTGGCCAGGGTGTGTGCAGGAGGGCAGGCATACGGGTGTGCACCCCCCTCAGCTCATTGGTACCCCTCTCCTACTGCAGCTCTGCATCCCTCTTGGCTCACTGAGCTTTCCTCTTCAAGCATCCCTATCCGCAGAGCAGAGTTCTCCAGCATGGTCCTCTTCTGCTTTTGCTACTTGGACCTGTAAGTCCTTCCTTCACTAACTTCATATCCCTTGATGCCAAAAACGGTCAGTCTTAAAAAAAAAAAAAGAAAAAAAATTGGGAAGTTAATTCTAGAAGGTGCCAAGGGATTAATTGAATTGGGCAGAAATAACGTGGGAAGGAAAATAATCCAAAATTGAGATGATGTGTTGCTGAATGGTGGGGGGAAGGCTTCTCTGCCTGCAGCTGCCCCACTGCACTGCACTTGATCGAGGGCTGGGGGCTCGGGAGGTGCATGGTCCTCCCCAGCTCTGTTTGGCAGGGGGGTGCCCCCTTGCGTGGGGCTGGTTTGGGTGCATGTGCGGGTGCATCACAGGGGTCCCCCATAGCCTGCAGTGAGCAAGGCTGTATTTTTGGTGGGGTTGTGGGGGACATCTTGTGCCTTTCTTTCTTTCTTTCTTTCTTTCTTTCCTTTCTTTCTTTCTTTCTTTCTTTCTTTCTTTCTTTCTTTCTTTCTTTCTTTCTTTCTTTCTTTCTTTCTTTCTTTCTTTCTTTCTTTCTTTCTTTCCTTTCTTTCCTTTCTTTCCTTTCTTTCCTTTCTTTCCTTTCTTTCCTTTCTTTCCTTTCTTTCCTTTCTTTCCTTTCTTTCCTTTCTTTCCTTTCTTTCCTTTCTTTCCTTTCTTTCCTTTCTTTCCTTTCTTTCCTTTCTTTCCTTTCTTTCCTTTCTTTCCTTTCTTTCCTTTCTTTCCTTTCTTCCTTTCTTTCTTTCTTTCCTTTCTTTCTTCCTTCCTTCCTTCCTTCCTTCCTTCCTTCCTTCTTTTCTTTTCTTTTCTTTTCTTTTCTTTTCTTTTCTTTTCTTTTCTTTTCTTTTCTTTTCTTTTCTTTTCTTTTCTTTTCTTTTCTTTTCTTTTCTTTTCTTTTCTTTTCTTTTCTTTTCTTTTCTTTTCTTTTCTTTTCTTTTCTTTTCTTTTCTTTTCTTTTCTTTTCTTTTCTTTTCTTTTCTTTTCTTTTCTTTTCTTTTCTTTTCTTTTCTTTTCTTTTCTTTTCTTTTCTTTTCTTTTCTTTTCTTTTCTTTTCTTTTCTTTCCTCTTTATGTTTTTTTAATAAAGCTGAATGTGGGGAATGCTATTTCTGGGCTGGAAGGCAGTGGTCACCAGCACCAATAAAGCACCCATGGGTCCCTTTGCTGCCCTCTTGCTGGCCCAGGTATTTTGGCATGAAGGCAGAAAGTTATCAGTGAGCCTCAGCATAACCACAGCCTGCTTTTGGCACTGGCAGCCTGTATGGTCATACTGGTGAGGAGGTCCTTGGGCTACTGTCTAAGTGACCTGGACAGCTTCTCTTCAGCACCTTCCTGTTGGTTTTCTCCTCCTGTTGCAGCGAAGCCAGGCTGCAGGGTTTGCTTTGGGTTTGGTTTGGATTTTTTAATGTTTTATTTTTTTGCCCCCCTCTCAAAGGTTTTCTCTCTCCTCTCATCCTCCATCTTTCTCCTCTCTCTTGCTCCAGGCTATGCACCAGTGACTGGGATGTGCCACCCACTCCGCAGCTGCACCCTCAACCATGAGGATGGCTTCTCCTCAGCATTCGTTGTCGCCCATGAGACTGGCCACGTGTAAGTCACAGGAGCAGAGTTGTCTGTCCCCTTCCTTGGGGAAAAGCATAGTGGTACCCCTTCCTTTCCAAAAGAGACTTTCTGCTAGTGCAGATGTGTGTACCACTGTGGCACCTAATGGGCTGATGTAAATCCCCCAGGAACCTGACTTGACACCAGCTTTTCTCATCAGGTTAGGCATGGAGCATGATGGCCAGGGCAATCGCTGTGCTGATGAGACCAGCATGGGGAGCATCATGGCACCACTGGTCCAGGCTGCCTTCCATCGCTACCACTGGTCCCGCTGCAGCAAGCAGGAGCTCAACCGCTACATTCAGTAAGTCAGTTTTAACCAGGAGGGGCTGTTCTCCCTTCAGATGGGGAGATTGCCTGCATTCTGTACCCAGCAGCTCCTGCATGAAGCAAGCAGTGGACAAGTCCCCATTGGGACTGCTTGTTTTGGCCAGAATAGTAAAAATGGGTCCTTGGGAAGTTATTTTCCCTTTTTCTCCTACTAACAGCTTAGATTCCTTGCTCGAGTCTGAATTTGTTTTGGATTGTGGAGGCTGGAGGCAAATAGGAGCCTGATGAAAGCTGGAGTTGTCAACAGAGCAGTAGTTTGAATCTCTGTGCTGGTGGAGACCACATCCAGGTCTCAGATATTTTGCCATTTGCTTTGGGCAGCCTGTGTGGTTTCCCCTTTAGGATATAAAACATTCTGTGCTGCATAATAAGGTGTAGAAACGGACCATGAGATTTCTGTGTGTCGGGGCCAAGAGCAGCAGGAAAGCAGGTGGCAGGGGTAGTACCCACTGGCACCAAGGCACTCTTTTCCCTAGGCCACTGCAGTCAGTGGAGAGGTGCTTGTCTTTAGGGGACTCTGCTCAGTTGGTCTTTGCTGGACACGTGTTTCCCAGTGACTGGCATCAGTGCCAATATAAATGAGATTTCTTAATATCTGAATTGGAGAGAGAGCTGGAGGTGAAGGAGGGTGTGAAGAAAGGAAACCTTCCATGTCCAACTGTTTTGCCTGCATCTCTGCAGCTCTTATGACTGCCTCCTGGATGACCCCTTTGAGCACCAGTGGCCCACACTACCTGAGCTACCAGGCATTAACTACTCCATGGATGAGCAGTGCCGCTTTGACTTCGGAGTGGGCTACAAAACGTGCACTGCGGTGAGTAGGGGCTGCATGGCCACATCACCACCCCCCAGGACCCCCAGCCAGGTGCTGCGGGGCAAGGAAGGGTGCTGTGCGCCTGCTGGGACATGCCGCTGCCGTCCCAGCCCAGCTCCTCTGTGCTCCCCAGTTCCGCACCTTTGACCCCTGCAAGCAGCTGTGGTGCAGCCACCCAGACAACCCCTACTTCTGCAAGACCAAGAAGGGGCCACCCTTGGATGGGACTGAGTGCTCTCCAGGCAAGGTAGGGGCTGGTCCTTCATATCTCCTTCTTGGGAGGGGACAATGACACCCTTGAGGGCAGCAGTCAGTGGGTGCCTATTCTTAGCTGGTGCCAGTTCTTGGCTGGCATTACTCCTTATTTTCCCCAGTCTATGCTTGGATGAGGACTTTACTTTTCTTCTGATCTGCCTGCTTCTGCAGAGAAGCAGGGCTGTTTTGTCACCTGGCAGAAGAGCAATTCCATCATTGTACATACACTGTCATGATGGCATCAGCTTTTACTTTAGGATCTCTTAGCATGCCTGTTAGCACAGTATGGAAGTGTAGATACGTTGGAAAAGCTGCTGGCCCCTGTAGGTTTTGGGTGGTTCTTTGCCAGAGAATGGCTGGATGCAAAGTATCCACCAGCTTATGATGAGTATCTGTATAAATTCTAGCAGTGTCGCTGAGAATGCAGTCTTCTTGAGTGTGTCAATGATGCTTTGCTAAAAGGTTCCAAAATGAGGCTTTTTGAAATGTGTACAGATGTTTTACATGTTGTGCTGGCATGTGGCTCCAGGTGACTGCAGCATCTACACCAGGAGGTCCATGGGCTGGTTAGTGTTCTACCTCTTCAGGGACCTTACCTGCATCTGTCACAGTGCCCACTGAAGGCACTGCTGCCTTTTTGTCAGGGCTGGAGTTAAACCCTGGGTCTGGGTGCCCATGGGGTGATGCTTCAGCTTCGTGCCAGGCATAGTTACATGCCTGGGAAGAAGTGTAGAACTCTTTATTCTGCTTACCGAAAACAAACCAGCTTGCTGCTGTCCTCCATGCTAAAGTCTGGGTTCATACCCTGTGCCAGCAGGGAGACAGCCCCAGGGCTGGTCCAGTCCTGGACGCAGGTGTAATTCACTGCCTGTCCAAGGATCAGCATCAGTAGAAAGAGGAGTTCGATTTCAGACAGAAAACCAGTCCAAAAGCTCAAAAACACGTTGTTACAAAAAGAAATCCAAAGGGATTTGTTTTGCAGAGGGATCTCTGCCAGGCTTGTGCCTTTAGCAGCCTTTTGCACAGGTCTGTCCTCCATCTGTGCAGCTGCACGGCTCGCGTATCATGTCTGGAGCAAATCAAACCTCCTCCATTGCCCACTTTTCCAGCTGTCGTTTGAAAAACCAAAATACTTGTGAACAAGTAAACCCCAGAGAAAAACACGACAGTATAACCCAGCTGCCAGCTCCCAGCTGATGTAAACCACCACTGTGCAGGCTTTTCTATATCAGATTCAAGCACAGATGTGTTGGGAACCTGCCCTGCTTATTCCTGTTCCTCTGCTGCGTTTTCTGCTGTGAGTCCCAGCTGTAGAGCTGTGCTGGGCTCTTGGAGCAAAGCCACCCGTCTCTCTCTTCCCTTCTAGTGGTGCTTCAAAGGTCACTGCATCTGGAAGACGTCGGAGCAGCCTTATAGCCAGGACGGCAGCTGGAGCTCCTGGTCCAAGTTTGGCTCGTGCTCCAGGACCTGTGGTGGAGGCGTGCGCACTCGCAGCCGGAGCTGTGACAACCCACCGTACGTTTGGTCTCTGCCTCTGTCTCTTTTAGTGGGGATAATGCAAAGTGGCTGAGAGCCAGAGGTTCCTTGCTCTTCCCCTTGTGTGCTCGCTTGGCAGGGATGGGGACGTCTGCTCCTGTGTGTCCTGTGCCATGCAGCTGTGTTGTATTTGAACAGCATTCCCTGCCCCCCCAACCCCGACACTCTTTTGACCCACCTGCTTTATTTTCCAGCCCAGCATATGGGGGGCGGCACTGTCCGGGATCCACCTATGAGTACCAAGTGTGCAATGCTGAGGAGTGTCCGGGGCCCTACCAGGATTTTCGTGCCCAGCAGTGCTCCAAGCGCAACTCCTACTACACCCACCAGAACAGCAAGCACTCCTGGCTTCCCTATGAGCATCACGACGGTGAGCGGCAGCAGGTCCTAGCAAAGGAGCGGTAGCCAAATTGCCTTCTCCCCTGGACTAGGCTGCACTGGTGGCCATCACCATGGAATGGAGACTATGCCAGCTGCACAGATGTTGGGTTGTGGAAAGCTCCTGAGGTGGAAACTAGAGTGCAGTAAACCAGCATCAAGCAGCCAGGTCTTTAAAATCAATCTCTTATGCTTGCCCTCAGGTGACCCATAGGGAACCTAGACGTACTCTGGTTCCTTCTGTCTCAAAGTGCAGCAGAGTTGGGCTGGGATCAGCCCAGGTTCAAATCTCTCCCTGCTCGTCCTGTGCTAGGAAAATGAGAGCCCCATGTAATGGTAGCCAGAGATAACTCTGTGCTACTTTAAAAGTTTTATCTCTGCTTTCTGTGTGCTTTGGCACACAGAGGACTTGTTTTCCTTGGAGACGGTGGGGTGATGGCCCTGCCTGCTCCCTCCTGGAGCCACAGTGGGGGAGCGTGCCGCTCCAGGCTGGGATGGGAGCCAGGTCTGTCTGCCTGGCTTGGTATTCCTCATGCACACAGCCAAGTGTCTTGCATTGTTGTATCTCATATCATGTCCCGTCCAGCCGCCTTCTCTTAATTTTCTGTGTTGGGCAAAAGTGCAGACTCTTGAGCAGCAAAAAGATGCAGCAAAATAAGGCTTATGAACAGGCTGGGCTTTGGAAATCTGTCTGTCCTCAGGGTTACAGGCTGAGATGGGTTTCTGTCTTCAGTCACCCCCATGTATTTCCACAACCCCTTTTTTTTTTTCCTCCTTTTTCCCCTTTTTATTTTGCCTCAGATGCTCAGAAGTGTGAGCTGATCTGCCAGTCCGAGGGAACAGGGGATGTGGTGTTCATGAATCAGGTCGTTCATGATGGTACCCGGTGCAGCTACCGAGACCCCTACAGCATCTGTGTCCGTGGCGAGTGCGTGGTGAGGAGCTGACATCTGCTGCATGACTGTCTCTGTCCTTTGCCTGTCCAGGAGAAAGCTTGTGCATCCCCTTGACCCACTCACTACCCCTTGGGGATTCATGTTTTAGCCTGGGGACTGACCCTAAGGGCAGCAAAGGGCTATGGGGATGGTGGAGCAATGGGAAGGGCTGCAGGCATGTAACTCTGCTTGTCTTCTCTTCCCCATGGGTGACAGCATGTTGGCTGTGACAAGGAGGTCGGCTCCCTGAAGCAGGACGACAAGTGTGGGGTCTGTGGAGGGGACAACTCCCACTGCCGGACTGTGAAGGGCACGCTGGCCAAGACCCCGAAGCAGCCAGGTGAGCAGGATGGATGGATTTGGGAGTGGATTTGGTCAGGGTCAGCTGGATTCACATGTGGATGTGAGTGTGTGTGTGTCTGATTGGAGAACACCTGCCTTTTCCTCCATCCTTCCTTCTTTTCTTTCAGCAAGTGTTTTGAAGATGTTTGAGATTCCAGCTGGAGCTAGGCACCTTCAGATAGAAGAGATGGAGCCAGCATCCCATAGCATCGGTCAGTATGCTGTAGTTCACCTCTGCCTTCACCCACTACCTTTTTCTTAGCCCTGTTCTGACAATTCCCACCCAAAGCGTCTTACTTGGGTCATTCCAGTCCTTCAAAGGCAGTGACCAAAGGAAATGATGATGAAATACCTCCTTTTTTCCTCCAGCTGTTAAGAATCAAGCCACAGGTAACTTTGTCCTTAATGCTAAGGGCAAAGAAGCCAAAAGCCATGTGTTCATTGAGATGGGACTGGAATGGGAATACACTGTTGAACATGGCAAGGAGAGTCTGAAAACCAGTGGTCCTCTGCATGAGGCCATCAGTGTTTTGGTAAGTCTGGTTTACACATGCTCTGTGGGTGTGGGGTGACCATTACCCAGTGGTATAGAGAGGGAAGGTGGTCTGTTATGGGATCTGGGAAGTGATGGAAGGACTTTGGTAGAGAAGGGATGTAGGGCATGTCATTAAAACTGGGTGAATGAGCTAACCAAAAGCAAGGGGCAGTGAGCTGTGTGCAGAAATGGCATAAGGATACATCACTTGGGTGATTGCCTTTGAGGCTAACCATATTTCTCTCTGGGCAGCAATTGCTTATAACTCCATATCTCAGTTATACTGGTATTTTAGGTATGTATTGGGTTTCTTGTGTGCCTGGGGAAGGATAGGTCTGCACTCCCTTCCATTCCCCTTGGCTGGTGCTGGCTTTGGGCATAGACTGTGAATCTGCAGGTCAGAGGAGAGGCCAGGGACACATGATCCAAGGCTGGAGAGTTGGGCAGTTTGGGCAGTGTTTTACTCCACAGCTGGAGAGGTGTGTTCTCAAAGGGTAAATTCTGCATTCAGAGCCCAACTAATCACGTTTGAGGTAGTAATGGGGTTTGTTTCTCCTACTTTTGTGTGTACTGTACCATTGTTCACTTCTTTTTGTTTTGATGGCCTCCTCTTCCCTTCTCTCTCCCATGGCATTTCTCCTCCTTCTCCTTCCCTGTCTTCAATTGTGCTCTCTGCCCACAGGTCATCCCTCAGGAGGAAGAGGCAAGGAGCAGCCTGATGTACCGGTACATCATCCATGAGGACCTGCTGCCCATGATTGGAAACAACAATGTGCTGCTGGAGGAGATGGATTCCTATGAGTGGGCCCTCAAGAGCTGGTCTCAGTGCTCCAAGGCGTGTGGAGGAGGTAGCTTTCTCTTCATAGCAGCCTACAGCGTGTGCTTGGGAGGATGCTTTTTTATGTTAGGCAGAGCATGAGCCCTGTGGAACATCTCTGGCTTGGAAACATGCAGATGCTGTTTTAAAGTGTGTTCTCAACAAGATTGCATGTTGCAAGGCTGTAGACCTAGACTTGGTACTGCTTGGAGGCCTGGCTTTCTTCTCCACACCCATACCCATGCTCTTTGCACCTCTGTAATTTGGGGGATCTACCACACAGGAATATAAAACCATTATTGCAGAGCAGTTTAGATGAGCATTTTATCACAGAATCATAGAATAGTTAGAATTGGAAAGGACCTTAAGATCATCTCGTTCTCCTTTGGACAGATGACTTATGAAAACAGGCTTATGTGATCATGTTTGCATACCAGTGTGTCCTGGGTTTAGCAATAGCAGACATTTTTTCTCCTTCTTGGTAGCTGGTAGCTTGGTAGCTGTGGTTGGGTTTTAAACCACAACACTGTGTCTGTCTATCCATGTACCTGCTATGATTTTTTTTAATTCCTCGGCTGTTTTTAAGTGGATTTGAGCCAAGGAATGTTGCAGATGACCGCTCCTTAAGCCTGGTGAAGTGCTGCTTGGATCCCACCCGAGTGGTGACATCTGAGAGCACATCCTACGGGGATGCAGGAGAGGGACTGGGTGGGGAGATGGTGAGAGCCCTGCACCCATTGCCTCACCACCAGTGCCCTCCCCTGCCAGGCATCCAGTACACCAAGTATGGCTGCCGGCGGAAAAGCGACAACCGGATGGTGCATAGAAACTTTTGTGACAATGGCAAGAAGCCGAAGCCAATCCGGCGGCGCTGTAACCTCCAGGAGTGCTCCCAGCCAATGTGAGTAGCCCCTGGCTGGCCTGAGGTGTTTCCATCACCTCTGTGGGGGTATTGTGGGCCGTGCTGGGAGTGTACCAGTGTGGGCATCTCCTCTAACACCTTTGCCCTGTCCATCTTCTCCCTGCTGGCAGCTGGGTGGCCGAGGAGTGGGGTGCCTGCAGCAGGTCCTGTGGCAAGCTGGGGGTGCAGGCACGGGTGGTGCAGTGCGTGCAGCGCCTGCAGGATGGCACCAACCGCACCGTGCACACCAAGTACTGCCCTGGGCAGCGCCCCGAGACGCGCCGGCCCTGCAGCCGCCTGCCCTGCCCTGCACAGTGGAGGACGGGCGCGTGGTCCGAGGTGAGATGGGAACGGAGGGGAAGCCCTCCAGTGAACAGCAGGGTCTGGAGGAGGGTACAGGAGCTGGGTGTGAAGGTCAGGTGCTGATGGAGCAGGCTGCTCTTGGGGGGGTGGTGATAAAGGTAAAAGAGACAGTGATGTTTTCACTTAGGTTTGTGGGGAAACTCAGACAGGAGATAGCATCGCTATGCACCCCAGTGGAGCGCAGGGAGGGCTTGCTATAAAAGGAGAGGGAAAGTCCTTATTAGAAAGCACCATCCACCTGAGGAGCTGTATGTGCCGGTACTTGTGAATACTTGCCCTCGGGTGGCTGTCGGGGCACGCTGGTTTCCTCACCCCATCACTGTCTGTGTGTGTGTGCACAGTGCTCGGCCAGCTGCGGGGAAGGCGTCCAGCAGCGGCAGGTGGTGTGCAAAGGCAGCGAGAGCGGTGGGCGCTGCGAGGGGGACAAGCCGGAGGCCGTGCAGGGCTGCCACGTGGCTGTGTGCCCGGGTGAGAGGAGGAGCAGGAGGGGGTGGTGCTTGCGGGGGGCATGTGCTGGCAGGGACCAACCTTCATGCTTTCCTGCAGCCCACTCAGCTTCCGGGGGATGCCAGCACAGGGGGGGTGGGTTGGACATCCCTGATGCTGCTGGCAGAGGAGGGGTTGAAGGACAGCCTAAACATTGTTACTTTGCTGTTCTGGGCTGTGATATTCACTGTCGGTGGTGTTGGGTTTTCTGGCAGCTTAAGGATGTGATAAGCTGAAGGATACAATGGGGATGGGCACCCTGGAGTTCACCTTGGGGGGGTTTGGGTGGCTTAAGTGCTGGGCCAACTGGCAGCTCATTTTAAGGATATCCCTTAAAACAAAAAACTTCCCACCAAAACACCCTGCTCAGCTGTTTCGGGTGCCTCCAGCCTCCTGTGCCAACTGGATATTGTGATGCTTTCTCCACAGAGAAGCTCTCTGGCATCACCACCAGTGCTGATGCCAGTGACCATGGCACGTCCAAAGGACAGCGGGTGCCTCAGGATGGAGACAAAAAACCTGTTAGCAAGATCTCCTCCAGTAAGTGTCCCTCCTCGGATGAGGGTGATGCTCCCAAGGGCTTCTGCACCTCTCCATGAATACAGAGGTGACTTGGAGAGAACACAAATCCAGCAGTGGTTCTGGGGAGCTCTGCCCTCTGCTGCTGCATCCCTGATGCCTCTGCTTGCAAAGCCTGCTGCTCGGTTGCCATCTTGTGGAGTCTGGGATCTTGCAGTTTCCACTGCCTTTGGCTGG
Organism: Melopsittacus undulatus; assembly: GCF_012275295.1. Lineage (NCBI taxonomy): Eukaryota > Metazoa > Chordata > Aves > Psittaciformes > Psittaculidae > Melopsittacus > Melopsittacus undulatus. The sequence goes on along the minus strand of NC_047530.1, from coordinate 68,092,821 downwards.
GCACTGTGTTGCACTTCCTTTTGCCTCCTGCATTTTATGGCCTTTTTACCTTGAACTTTTTTTCAGCCTGCATCAGTAAGGAAATAGCTTCTGGTTTTTGCCCTTTGCTCCAAGCAAGGGTTTGCCTTGGAGCACTTCATAGGTGGGGTGAGATGCGTCACTATCTAGTTTAAGATGCTGGTTTGCAGCATCGCTTATTCTCCGTTCTTTTCTCCTGTGCACAGAAACCTTGAGCACTGCTTTGTTTTCCAACTCCCTCACTCCCCTTTCCTGTACAAGCATTGCCAGAATTGCTGCCTGGGGCAGAGAACAATAGTAGGTTTGACAGCACCCTGCAAAGTGGGAGAAAGTGCCTGGAGGTGCTCAGAAAACATGCGGATGAGGCCCTTAGTGACATGGTTTAGCGGTGGACTTGGCAGTGCTGGGGTAATGGTTGGACTTGATGACCTTAAAGGTGTTCTCCAACCAAGCTGATCCTGTGATCGGAAGAGTGCAGTGATGGGAGCAATGCCATTGTCTTTCATTCTGCCTGACTCTGCTCTGTCCTTCTCCAGGGGAGCCCTGCCTTGGGGACAAGTCCATCTTCTGCCAGATGGAGGTTCTGGCTCGCTACTGCTCCATCCCTGGCTACAACAAGCTCTGCTGTGAATCCTGCAGCAAGAAGGCATCCTCCACCAGCTCACCCCCCGCCGCTGGCCCCAGCGCTCTCCCGGGAACTGCTGCTCCCAGCCCTGCTCCCCTGCTCTCCCCTGGCCCCACTGCCTCTGCCCAGAGGGGACCCCGGGGGGGCCCCACACCGGTGCCTCAGGCCAGGCCAGCCACCAGTGGAGGGATGCCCAGCAGTGGTGCTTTACCCGGGGGGCTGCCAGCACCAAGCGAGCCGGACAAGGGCCAGGCAGCCAGGTAACCCCTCAGGACACCTCCTCATGGGGCACGGGAGACCTTTGCCTCCCTCCCTCACTCTTCTCCTCCCCCTCTTTTTCCTCTTTTCCCCCACCTTCCAGTGGTGGTTTTTGTGGATGGCACTGCTGGGTTTGGAAATGACTCAGTCACCTGGAAATTACCAGGAAAACCACTTCTTTCCCAAGGTCCCCCTTGCCTTCCCAGCTGTGGCATGGTTTTCTACTGGTGATAGCGCCACAGAAAAAAAGGAGCAAAGAAAGCATCAGCAGCTTGGCTGTGGGTAGACAGGCTGCTTCCTCCCAAGGTGCTAAAAGGACCTGGGGGGGTGTGGGCTTTAATGTTGCTTTTTCCTTCCCCCTGCCCCAAGCAGCAACACCAGGTGTGCTGGACAGAAGGGTCCTGGAGGATGCTGGGAATATGAGGGGGGGGCAATGGCAACCAGAGGTAGGTGGTAAGGTGTGGTGGGTGGGAATGTGAGGAAGTGCCCAGACTACTGCCCTGGGCTGTCCCTGTTGGGGTAAAGAGTTTGGGAAACATGTCTGGGGGAAGATGGAGCATAAACATAGACCAGCTTATGTCTTTCATTGCAGGATAGGCAGGAGATGGTCCAGGCAACATTAACACGAGCAATAAGAATAAGGTGAAAGACCAAAAATACATGTAAAAAGCGCCTGTCACCTTGTGGTGACTTTTTAGCCAATAATGTAATTGGCCAGCCTTGAGCTGATACAAATGCCTGGCCTCCCCAGGACCACCAGCCTGATCCCTGCACTCTGGTACCCAGTGCCTGTGGGGCATCAACACCTTTCGGAGGGAAACAGGGATGACTGGGAAGCCGGGAGTGGATTTTAGGGGCAGTTACAAAGCAAACAAGATTCATCTACGTCTTTTTTAATGGCATTAATCCTCCCATTTCACTCCCTTCCATGGAACACAAATTAACTGTGCCAAGTACAAAATGTATGCACAGCACTTTAGGAACCTAGAGCCACACACACCTTGCTTGGTGTCAGGATGGCTCCAGGCACAGGGTCTGCCTGGAGAAGTTACAGTCCTCAAAACCTCCCCAGAGCAGGGTCAGGCGATCTGCTGTGTCCCTGAGGACACAGGCATGCCATGGTTTTGGTGCTTAGGGGTGTGCATCCTCCCAGCTGAGGGTATCCAGTGCCTCCAGGTGCAGTTGCAGGGGAAGGTGGGCTTCTGTGGGCAATGAGTGCTGATAGGGAGGAGGTTTTGGGGTCAGAGGGATGCAGGAGGGCAAGGCTTGGCAGATTGACCAGTTTGGTATTGCAAAGTGGGATGGATCTCTTGGGAGTATGTGCATGGTTGTGGGTCCATCTGCTGGCCCTGGTGGTGCTGCTTTTGTCATCTGAGGAGCAGGACAGGGCATCTCTGTGTGCTGTGTTGGGCAAGTTCTTCAGGTGTCTGGGGCTTGCTGGTGAGGTGGCCCGGGGTGCTTGGCATGTACTGAGAGCCTGTGGGTTTAGGGCATGCTGGTGTTTTCAGTGCTGTTGGTGCTGTCAGTGCAGTCAAAGCACCGCATTAATAACACTCATATGGCTGCAAGAAACTTGAGGTTGGGGCATCTCAGAGGAGCTCATGTCAGCGTGCATACCTTTGCTGGTTTGATGTAGGTTGTGGCGGGGAGAGGTAGAGGTACATGCTTTAGTTGAAATGAATGGATACCCCTGTGCATTCCTGATGTTTTAAGCTTTGGACTCCTTCTGCAAAGCTCCCCTGGAGCTATCCAACAGTACAAAAAGGGCTGAAGAGATGTTAAGGCTGCAGCTTGTGCACTCTTCTGTCCCTGGATTGTCTCCGAAACAAGGCTGGATGAGCATTTATCTAACTACTCTTACAAGCACCTGAGACACAAGTTCCCTGCCTCTTGAGTGCTGCCCTTTGGCATTAAGTGGGCTTCACAAAAGATGGAATGAAGCCACACATCTGTCTGAGCCAATAACCAGCACACCTCATGGGAGTGGACAGATGGAGGGATGCAAATGAAACACAGCGGTGGGGTGACCAAGTCCAAGGCGTACAGGTATTAGTACCTATTGGATCAACAAGATACTGTGGATGTACGAGGATGGGATTCATCCCTCAGACCACTGACACCGCTGCCGTACGCTGTGCCAGCCTATCTACCAGCACCATCCTCCGTGGGGGTCAGCATTTATTGATTGTGCCAAAGATAATGCTTCGTTTACTCTTCAAGGAGCATCTCTCCCTGGTGGCAGGGGCTGGGGCCCATGCAAGCTGTCCCACACCCTATCCTGCTGCTGGAACAGCCCTGGGCTGGCTCGGGGAAGGACTGAACTTACTTTGCCTTTCACTGCCCAAAGTAAGGCTTTTCTCAAGCATTCAGCCCCCTGATCTCTGGTCTTTGAGCCATTGAATAAAAACAAAACCTTCCCCTGTCAAAAAAGGGCTGTAATGTCTCCAGGGTGCAGTACATGTGTGTGCATGCATGCATGCATACTCACTCCTTCCTCCCAGATTCTCCACTGCACCCCTCCCTTCAGTGCTGTCCTGGACATTAGTGCTTGACTGTGTTAGGAATATTTGCGGTGGTTCCTTGCTATACCTCGGAGGAGAGCTGTGGCTCAGGGCTGGCCCAGTCCCTTGCAACCCACAGCCAGGGCCCCTCGGAGGGCCTTCGGGGCATGGGGCTGTGCTGCAGGTGCTAAACCCCACCTCTAGCTGAGAGAGGTGGGTGAGATTTAAACCAGGGTGTGATAACCACCCCCTCTGGCACACCGAGTGCTCTGGGAGTGATGCTGCAGGGCTGGGACCTAGCCCTGTGTGCTCGTTCCAGGAGAGCGCAAGAAGCGCTTAGGGCAGGCTAAGGTTGGGTTGCTTCTTGCCTTGCAGATGTCACAGTGCATGGAAAGCTGTGGCATGGCAGTGTAGTGCTGCGATGGCCCAGCTGCCAGCAGGGATTTGGTGCTGTCATTGGGAGGAGAGGGTGCGTCTGGTCCCCTGCATCCTGGGCTTGGCAGGTGCTCCAAGTCATTCCTGTGATGTAACCTTGTCCAGTGTTACAATGATGTATAAAGTTTTGTACATACGAGATTCAGAGCTTTTTAACTTTTAATATTTATTAATTTTGTTGGGTTCTTTTTGTTGTTTTTTTTTTTTGAACTCTAACATAATGTAAAAAAAATAAATCCACATCAGAATCTCTTTCTGTTGATTTATTTGGGGGATGGGCATGTGAGAGGCATGGAAATACGAGTGTGACCTGCTGTGGTGGTTGAAATAGTTTTCACACAAGCCATAGCCTTTTTATTTTATTTCAACCCAGCTGCCTCTCCTTACCAGCCAGAGTTTCACATAGCTATTTTCAGATGATTTCCCCCCACCTTAAATAAGACAAAGACTCAGCAAAACACACAGATGTATGAATTACAAGCACCCTGCAGTGGCTTTAATAACATGCTGAGATATGCAGCTGCTCGGTTTCACTCTTGCAGGGTTTGTTTCTAGCTGTGGTTGGTAGTGGCTTCATGGTACAGTGTGCTTGTTCCCAGAGTGCAGAATAATGTCAGGAACACTGGACCAGCCATCCCTGCTGCTGCAAAGGCCTGTGGATGTGGGATGGCTGGTGATCTGGGGATCCTGCTAGGATAAAACCCAGCAGGGGGTTTATCACGCTGCAGGTCTGCAGTGACAAGCTCCCTTAACTTCGTGGTCCTGGAGAGCATGATGCTGTGTTACAGGGTCATGGGGCCAAGTCTGACCCTGCTGCTGCCTGTTCAGTTAGCTGCTTTCTGATGTGCTGTGCCACCGCCTCTCATGTTGCACTACACTAAGTCAATTTCCAATGATGGAAAGTACATTTCTGAAACCGTGGGACATGGCTTTAGTGTCATATGCCTGCTCTGTCTGTGCCTGTTGGTATCGCAGGAGAAAAACATGTATATACGTATACACACACATAAATATATAGCTTAGCCACTGCAAAAATTATAAAGATGTGTTACTGGTTTAGGCCAAGAAGAGCCCCTGAGCTTGCACTGACAACTCACGCTATGGTCAGCTAATAAGGAACCATGAAAATGTTTTGGTAGCATCCCCTTTCTCCTGTGTATGGCAGGGAGGACCGCTGCCGAACACCAGCTACTGCATCTGCTCGTGGGAAAGGTTTGGGCAAGGGCTTTTAGGTAACCTCTAATGCAAGGCTCAGTGTTGCCTCAGTTGCCCCCAGTTCGCAGATGGTCTGCTCCACCCCTGAAGCAGAAGCATGATGCTGAGTGAAGGATGTCCTCCATGCTTGGGATTGCTCGGTGAGTGTGGTGTATCAAAGACAGACTCCAGTTCTGGTGAAATCTGAAGACCTTTATTTCATGTCTCACATCCCTTTTATAGTCTACTAAGTTCTAAGCAGTAATTTTCTACTCTTTTACTCCCTTATCATTCCGATTTAGCAAAACTAGTAAGGGTTACAAATATTCACACTGTTTGGTCTGTCTTTGAGATGCACATCCTGCTTTATCTTGCAAACCACCTGCTTTGTTTTCTTTACCTTCATTGTTCTCTTTACTGTTCTCAAAGCTTAGGCCCGAGCTGGTCATTAACACCTGGTGTTTTCTTCACGGTTCCCAAGGCTTAAGCCGGACCAGGGCAACAGCACCTGGTATTTTCTTTACTGTTCCCAAGGCTTAAACCGGACCAGGGCGATAACACCTGTATCCATTTCATTAACTATTTCTGTCCCGTCACCCACAGGTGGGTGCACTCTCACCCCATTGCTGGTAGCTGTGGATCCTTGATTGCGGCAGCAATGAGCAGGACAAGAATGGTTCTCCGGCTCAGGCTGTGTTCCTTGTGGTTGGACAGAGTGCATCCTTCTGCAACTCAAGGGCATGCAGTAGTAGAGAGGTGCCAGCCAAGGTGCTTGATGAAGTCTGCTTGGGACTGGGGCAGGACACGGTTAATGACAGATGTGGGGATCCAGCCCTTTGGGAGAGAAAACACCCCAAATTTGGTCCCACTGGGTCAAAGAGGTGGAGCACCCATCCCAGGGAGGAAGGCACATTTGCACACTGGGATTCGTATCCCTTGCTGTCACATTCCAAGCAACATGTTAGCACTTGCCTTCAGGTCCATGCTCAGGAGCCAGGTGAAGCGGGTATGGCTGGGGTCCCCTGCCAGTGGCTGCAGAACTATGCAGCTCAGCTGGGACTCGGCCCTGCGGTGGGCAAGGGAGCAGGCAGTTAAGATGTACCCCAGGGGGGACGAAACAGGGCAAGGAGATCCAGAGCAAATGCAACAGGGAGGTAGCTCTCGGCATGCCTCTCTTGCTGTGCCTGGTGCAAACGTTCATGGCCGCAGCAGTGGTCTCCTCCCTGCACATACCCTGTGATGGTCATTTTTGGGGAGGCTTTACCTGATGCATCCTTTCTGTAGGGGCAGCTTCTCGATGTGCGTGGCAGTGCCCACCAGGTAGATGGCTGTCTCCTTCCTCCCGCGGTGCCGCACGCTGACAAAATCCCGCTGGCCCACCAGGTTGCCTGGGCTGGGAGCAGTGACTTCATGTGTCACCAGTGTGTCCCTCCCAATGCGCTGCAGCACCTACCAGAGCAAGGAGTGCCCCAGGGATTAGGCTTCTTGTGGCTACTCCTTTTGGGACATCCCTGGCACCCTCTTACTGTTCCCAGAGGATGTTTAAACCACCTCTGGGACAGCATCATGGGGTGGCAGCATGAGCAGAAACAGCAGCAAGGTGGTGGTTTAGGGCTGGCATCTGGTGATAATTAAATCCCAGTCCCTTGTGCGTTATTAAGAGGGAAAGTGGGTGATTTATTTTTTGCAGCTTTTTTCATCTGGGCTGGGACTCTGCTATTTCTTTTTTCGAAGGGACAGGGAAGTGGCAGTAATAAACAAGCAGAGGCTGGGTAGCATCTGAGTCAGCCCAGGTAAGCTAGGGGAGGCTTTCTGAGTCCGGCAGCTTGCTTAGTGATGCTGTGATTTGGCAGCTGAGTAATAAGGCAAATACTCAAAAGAAGCCCAAGACAACACATAAGCTTCCTGGGGGTGTCCCCACAGTGTCATGTATTTGGTTTTGCCTCATTTTTTGAGCTGATTCACCTGAACAGCTTCTTCCCTCACATTAAAGTCTGAGCAACAATCAGAGTCTCCCAGAGTGGAAAAACCTCTGTGACCAGGCACTGGGTGGAAAAAAGCTTGGAAACAACACGTTTCTCAGTGCCATGCCAGTAACACATGTCTTGTCTCCCTGGGCCATATCCTGCTCTTGCAGGATGCAGGATTATCTCTAATCCTTCAGCAATCTTAAACCCCTCAATAAATATGATTTTTTTCTTATGCTAGCAACCCTGGTGATGCAAAGTGTCTGATGTCTGCCCATGATGGTATCGCTCTGCCTGTGGTGCATCCCTCCCCACTTTACCTTCACTGTGCTGATGGCTGGGTTCCACTGGGGCATTTGCTCAATCCTCTCAAACAGCTCCTGGTGCAGCCGTGCCACTGGCATAGGCAGGACCACTTCAGCCCGAAACACCTTTCCCAGCCCAGGGAGGGCAGTGCTGGACATGGTAGCCCCATTTTCCTGGGAGAGCAGAGAGCCTGCGTTAACCCCAGTGTCCAGGGAGGCACTGTCTATGTGCTGAAATGCCTCACCAATAAATCATCTCAGTCCTGTTTTTAATCACCCCTTGGTTTACAGGAGAAAGTTGTTATATCTAAATCATGCCACTATGATTGCCTTTTTTTTTTAAGCTCCCTTCTAGCCAAATTAAATAATTCAGCAAACACCTTAATGAACAAACACTGTAAATAATAGCAAAGGTGCAATCTGTTGGGATTTTCTGCAGAAATGCTCCTGGCTTTCCCTGGGAACATTAATATCTGAGCTTCTCTTTCAAGCTTTTTCTTGCTGTCTATTTACTTTGCAGATTTGCTTGTGAACATTTGTAACAAAGGCTTGCTTGGAAACCCTCTTTGCCATGCATGCTTTTGCACAGTATGTCTCCTGCACCCACAGTTTCCCTTCAAGCAGGAGGACTAAGAGAAGCAAATCTCCCCTCCCCAGACTCATTTCTCCTCCCGAGAGCTTTTCTGGCATGAAGCAGCAAAGGCAGATGGCGGCTGTACTTTACCAGCATCATTTCTGCCTGCCAGCTGGTGTGCTGCTGCAGGATGCTCAGCGCTTGCTGCAGGGCTGCTTCTCCCTGGGTGATGTAGGAGAGGTCCACACTGGACAACTGGCTGGTGCTGGTGTTTCCAGCCAGCTCAGGGCAGGCTGCAGGAACAAGGCAAAGCAATGTGAAAAGCCCCCCCTTCCCCACCAGCTTTCCCTGGACATGTGCAAATGGAGCTGGAGCAGAGGGTTTTGAGACCCAAAGTCTCAGCTCTTACCATGCAACTGGTCCCCTATTGGGCTGGACTATGACTTGGTGCAGAAACCTTGCTCTCAGGACTATCCCTGACATTCATTTGTGGTGTCTGTGCTGACTGCTTGGAAAGGGTGTAAATTGCACATTGCTGGAGTATTATTAACATTGCATAGGCAGCCTTTGGACCAAGCTACACTTCAAAATAATCCAGATGAACTCGCCAGTTTTGAAGTCTTAAGGTAAGTGGCGGAACTGGAGACACAGCAGACATGCAACAAAACACTGAAAAGTGACTGCAACCTCTGCTAAATGCTTTGGCTGCTGTGCGGGGAGCCAGTGCAATTTACCTTCCCAGAATCTCAGGGTTTCCCCACTAACCCAGTTTGCCATCAGTACAGGAAATGTTTTTAAGGCACCGGAGAACTGGATACCAGCCCAGCAGTGAGAAGACAATTAACTCTGTCCCCCCAGATATGGTTCAATTCAGATGGAGAAGGGTGCATTTTAGTACACATCTCTCCATCATGTGTTGCAAGGATGTTGTGAGCAGGGCTAGGAAATTTACCCAAGCACCTGGGCTGAGCTTACCTGTCTCCTTCCCCATCAGCCTCTGAATATAAGAAGGAATTTTGGAAGACAGGTGATGGGACCCTCTTACCATCAGTCCTGTTGTGTCCTTCTGTATTGCTGCAATGGCTGTTGTCTTCAACCCTAGGGAGAGATATGTGGGCTTTGGTGAGCATGGAGCACGCGAGGAAGTTGCTGTGGTGCTCTGTCTCTGCTGAAAGCTTGTTTGGAGCTAAGACCAAGACTACCCTATGCATGATACAATGTGGAAGAAAAACTGGATGCATAGATGTGACCACATCCCAGGAGGCCTGTCCCAAGGGAATGCCCATCAGATGCAGAATTAGTATCTCTTTTAGGAATCTGTTTTCTGCCTTTCGTGAGGTTGGAGGGAAGCCAAGCAGTGCTTACCAGGCAGGTGGCGGAGATGGTCATGGGCAATGCCACAGCACAGCTTGATGGTGGCCTGCAGCATGATGCAGGAGCAGGGCTGCTTCTGGGAGAATGCTGCATCCCAGTGCATCTTTATAGCCGGCCTGAAGGACGGCACCTTATGATAGGACCATGCTTCCAGATAACAGCTCGGAATAAGAAGTACTCAAGGACAAGGCAAGCGAGAGGAGGGGCAGGAGGGAAAGGGAACACTTCTTTCTGAATAAGCAGTCCCTGCTTTTTTATTTTCCCTTTGCAGGCAGATATGGATGAATGCATCTGCAAGGCACAGCTGAAATGGGACACTTTAGTGGTCCCCAGTGCCACTTTATCAAGGGCTGTGGTAGCAAACCCAAGCTGGCAAAGGCAACTGGTGACACTTGCATGGAGGAAAGGATGGGGTGGGATATAAGAACAATGTGGCTTTGCTCTCAGAGAGTGTGGAAGCTGCTGTTAAAGCCATGCTTGTGGAAAATGATGCAACTTTCTATGGAAACTTCATAGAAGTTATGGTGGTAATCATTGCTAATTTAACTCCTCAAGTAATACCTTATTTTTCCATTTTCTACTTTACTCCCTTTTATTTGCCCCCTGCAGGGGACAGCTGCAACCCCCTGTTCCCTGGCAGCTCTGGGGCTGTCACAGTGGGGATGGGCACAGTTTGGTGAGTCTATACAGTACTGCATGTTGGTCTAATAAGTGTATTATTAGGAGCAGTTAGCAAGAGAGATGCCTGTGTAAGGCTTTTGAGCATGGCAGAATAAGAAGTGGTGGTGAATTACTCTTCACTGTGGTGAAGAGTAATTGAGTACATAGGAAAAGCAGTGCAGGAAACAACTATTTTCACACAAAGCTAATAGAATTAAATATAATTTGTTCTTTCTGAGCCCTGGTGCTGGGTCTGATCAGGTGAGTGCTCACTTCCAGGAGCAGCCAGTCACTGATGGAGTGAACCTTATAGCCCACCAGGCACCCCAGCAGCTGAGGAAGGCAGCAGCTCCTGCTGGTGCAGGGAGGTGGGCCAGAGCAGGGGCTTGTCCTTGTGTCACCCTTCACAGCCTTGTCCCACATGGAAGATGGTGACTATGACTGTCTCACCAAACATGTTCTGTGCTGCTAATACCTTATTTCCCATAGCAAGCATCATATTCCTTCAATACTCCCACTGTCAGCAGAGATGGAGGTGGTGGAACAGTTTCCTAGAAAACATTCAGTTTTTTTTCCCCATGGGTTTTTTTTCTGCTGTGCCAGAAGGTTTTATCCCAGCCCTGCAGACTTATTGGCTCAGCTCAGCCAGTTCCCAGGCCTTACTGACCAGCCCCAACCCTGAGCTTTTCCCTCAGCTTTTCCTGCAGAAATAACCTTATGGCACAGCCACTGTTGCTTACACAGCTGTGTCCTATTGCCCCTTCACAGCTTTCTCCTTCCGTTTCTGATTGCTGGGCAGGTTATAAGAGCAACCCCTTAGAAGTGCTGCTCCTTGGATGCTCTGCTGCTCATTTGCAGTCTGCTTCACGGTCACTTCATACGCGGTGGCACTCAGATAACTGTCTCTGTGCATGTCCTGTGCTTGCCGGAAAGCACTGCAGGTATGCCTATGTGATATACTTGGACCAAAGCAGCTGCAAGCTTTGCAGCAGGAGCATGGGAGGTACACAGCAGCACAACTGCAGCTCTATGGGAGATTTGCTATTGCCAGAGCTCTCTGGTGCTGTGATTTACAATGCTTTGGTGAGCTGTAAATCACTTTTTCTGTTTTGTTTCTGTTTCGTGGGGCCTGGGGAGTCACTGGGGCCCAGCAGCTAGGAAATACAATATGGGTTTTGTAGGCTGCCTAGAAAGGAAAAAGCAGGGGCTGACAAGGGATCTGCCCCAGTGCTTTAAAGCTGCACCTCCACTAGCTCACAGGGAAAGCCAATCCCTGCCAGTGGCCTATGCTCTCGCATACATTACGCTCACTTTTGTGCATGGTTTCTCAAGTTAATTTTGTCTCTGCAGAAAGCTGTGACAGACAAGCAGATGTTTTATCACCTATTTGGTGAGTGGTGTACATATACTCTCCTGAGGGCTCTACAAGATGTCCTGGGAATAGAATGGTTTACAGGGGAAAAGAAAGTATTGAAAATTGTGTGTGATGGTAAGCCTGGAGGCTGGGGGAGGATGGCATTGCCACACAGGACCCCAGCTGAGAGCAGTGAGGGGCTGCCATGGGTCAGCCCTGGTCCATCACCTGCTGATGAAAAGGTCCCACGACCTTGGGTGCAGGTTGTGGGGACACCCTTGGATACAGGGTGCTGTGTGGCCAGCACCTGCATTGCTGCAGCAGAATGGCTTTGGCCTGACACCTCCATCAGGTTTGGCTGCAGCCACTGGAGGTCACTGCCGATCTGCAGCTCCACATTCAAATCCACTTTTGGAGAGGCAGGTCGGAGCCCTGCTCCCAGGTGCTGGCTTTGAGCTGCTCTGCCTCTAACCCCCTGCAAAATCCCTGGGAGCTGGGTGCTTATCATGTGGGACGTCTTACACCCACTAGCAGTAAGATCTGGCATCCCAGCCCTCGCCAATTACTCTGTGTCCTTTGCTCTTAGATGCAAGGACCCTTTGGGGACCCATCATTTCCAGTTGAGCAGCTCAGTGTAGGACCTCCTGGGAAGCATGCTGGCTCCAAAGCAAACAGCACTGCCAAATGCAAAGCCTGTAACCCATGCAAAGGTAGAATTTGAGCAGCTGATTCTTCCCTCATTGTTCTTGTCAAATAACCTGTAGTTAAGTTACAGAAAAGAGCAATGGAAAAGGTCCTAAATGGCAAGTGGGTGCCTCCTGGCTTTGGCTGAAAGGCAAATGCTGAGGCTGAGAGGTTTTGCATTGAGATAATCCCCCCAGACACCTGGTAGAGCAGTGTGGTTTTGGATGGGAATTAAGGTTTATGCAGGTTCACAGGTGGTCACAGGGGTGGGGTGGTGTATGCCAGCAGAGGTTACAGCAACTCATGTGGGTGTAAAACGTAGTCTGCATCAGCCCAAATCCTGACTGTGAGACAAGAGAGAAATAAAGGGATGCTCCTGGTGAAAGGGTAAAGATGGGGAGCCAAGAGGGGCTCAGAGCTGCTATGAGCAGCTTGGCAAAGCTGAGTAATGCAAGAAGGGTAATACAGCTCCTTTCTCCCATGGTCACACAGGGATCCTCCTGTTCAGACCATAGTGCAGTTACTCTCCGTGTCCTTGGGGCCTGCTCCGAGTGAGACTGCTCTGTAATCAGCAGAGCCTTGATGCAGGGGAAGCCTCGATTTTAAGAAAAGTCTGGGGTGGCCTCCAGTACCTTTGCAGAAGTTGGCACAGAGGATAAAGGCATCATCTTTGGGTTCCCATGGGAACCCTCTTGCAGAGCATCCCTAACAGTGCTCTGGGGGTTTCTAGGAGCAGAGGTAGCCCTCATGTCACCATCTTTTAGCCCTGATGGGGTGTTCAGCTATGCATCCCTGGGGCAGCCTAAATATGGACCTAGAAAGCAGATCCCTGGGAAGCTTTGTCCATGCTGTTCTTGCTGAAGTGCCTGTGCTACAGGAGCTGCTCTCTGCCTCTCCTTTCTTTCCAATTGTGTGTCCAGAAAAGCTAAGTGTCAAACAGAGGAAATATAAAAATGCATGCCATTTATTTCTGTACATAACCAAAGCACTTGTAATTAGTGTCTTCAGATGGAAAACCAGACAAAACTTTCCCCTCCCCAAACCAGAAGATTAAGTGCTATGTTGTCAGGCTCATGACAATAAAGAAAAACCTCAATGCCTTTTTTTTCTTTCCTAAAATGTACATTTAATAACTAAAAAAGGGCTAAAAATATTTAAAAGGCATATTCTTATTGGGAAGGCATGAAGGAATACTGCTTTTTCCTTGTGAGCCTTGCTCCAGTGCTGTTCAGTGGTTGTAGCTGATAGCAATCCAACTTGAGAGAAGAATGCAAAACAGAAGAACAATATTTACTTGAAGCTAATTGTAATTTTCACAAATGGTCACCAAAAGAGCCCAAATATCATCAGAAAAGGGAAGCTGCTGTGTCTGTTGCAGGAACACTGCCTTCCTGAGTGTAGGGTTAAAGCAATCCTATCTCCATCTCTGGCCTCGATTAAAACAGAAGGGGAACTGCTGTTCAGGCGATAAGAGAGACCAGAGGCTTCCATTAATATGTAAATTTTGGATCAAAAAGGAAAATGAGGGGCTCCAGACAGAAGCCACCTCTCAATAGATGGGTTTTGAATTTGCATGCACTAGCAAAAGGCACATCTAGTATGTCCTGGCTCCTATAAAGGGGAGGAAGGGATGGGATGGAGGCATGACCCCACTAAACTTTTCCTGTTTGGGTTGAATAATGTCTATCCTTAAAGGATGTTTACCTGAAATAATGTCTTTATAATGTTTGTCCAAGCTCTTTGTGACAGATTCTCAAATCCAGAAAGGATCATGTCAGTCAAACTTCATCTCTTGCCCTTCATGGCAAGCAACATCTGTATTTGCCCTGCAGGATGGACTGAGTCACTCATAGCTCATTAAAAAAATAATACTGAAAGGACAGAGAACTTGGCAAACACCTTGCCAGCTTATGCTATGGTTTATGCCCTGCCTGTCTTAGAGGGGAAAAAATGTGGAAGAATTCAAGTGTTGACACTAGATCAGGAAGCAGTCACTGAGGATCTGCATCCAAGCGTGTATGCAGAGCTACAGTGAGATGCATTAACGCCTTGGAGATACCAATGTCTCTTCCCTTTTTCCTTCAGCCAGATGCTGCTTGAGTCCTCCTATCTCCTTCCACAACAGTCTGTGGGTCTCCAGCATTTTTTCCACCTTTATAAGCTCCATCTTCAAGACAATTCTCCCTGTTTCAAGATGAGGATTGAGAAAGCTGGTCCATGCTCTTTAGAAGGGCCTCTTGCAATTTGCTATGCTCTCTCCTGCTCTCTTTTAACTTTGCCTTCATTTCCCCCATTTTTGGGAAAGCTCTTTGGGCTGCATTCCTTTGCCTTGCTCCTTTTTTGCTCTGAGTGTAAATCTGACCCTCACTAAAACACAAGCTACTTTCTTCTAGCATCACCTTTGCTGCCTGATGTGGCATCAGCCCCATCCCTGGCAACAGAGTGCAAATTCCCCTCAGGAATGAGAAGATAGCCCCAACCTGTGAGGGTGGCTGAGCTGCCTTCATATGAAAATAAATGCTAACACCTTCAATTAATCCAGAAAGAACACGGAATAGTTAGCACTAGGCTATGAAGCACTTTGTCTTGCTTCTCTGCCTTTCTCCATCAAGATTATTCTGGGGCAGTATTAAAAAAAAAAAAGAGATTAAAACCCCACAGCTTTTCCAGAAATATTTTTCCATGTTCCTGAGCAATTTGGCAGCTGCAAAACTGCAGTAAAGGAGGGTCATTCACTCCCTTTGTGGGGAACCTTCTTGTTGCTGGCTGCAGATGTGCTCCCTCCTGCCCGCTTTGATAAATGGGGAGAAAACATGGCATTTTGGGGTATAGGCTTGTAGAAGGGTTTCTTGGGCTCTGAGGAAGTAATTCATTAGCAAAAGAAGGCTGTTTATCACAAGGACCAGTCTCGCTTCAAGCAAGACTTTCCCCATCAAGAGGAATAGTTCAGGCAAGGGAAATCTTAGCCTTTGGGCTGGGGAGGCAGGTTTAGCTCCTCCTGCCCCAAGCAAGGACTGCCTCTGGCTGTCCTGGAGCAGTTCCAGTTCCTCTTGTGGTGCCTTATGATGCCCTTAGTGCAGCATTTTTCTTATTAAAGAAATCATTGTGGAGGAGTTGGGCAGAGCCCTCAGCAGCTCTTCTTGGGGTCACAGAGAAGTGGGGTGTGTGACAGCAGAGGGGCAGTTATCCAGTCCCAAACTGCTCCAACCCTGCTATTCTTCTGCTGCCAGAAGGAGGTTGCAGACCTTGGAGTTGGCTTGGTGTAAGGCAAACTCTTTCCCAGGCATGGTGCCCTGCCTGCCTTTTTGAGTGGTGCTGCTCTGGCTCCCAGCAGACTTGGAAACTGTGAAGATTTCCCTGTGGGACAAGGTGACAGCAAGATGGTCAGGAGGTTGTGGTGGACCTCATCCTCCTCCTAGACCTGCATATTCATCATCTCCTAGGCGAGTGGTCTAGGCATGGTGCTTCTACTGATGTCAGCATGAACTTATGGTGTCCTTCCCCCATCCCGACTGGTTTTGACCCACCCTGCTCAGTAAGTGTACAACCATTAATTCCCTCCTCTCCCCAAGAAGTCCTCCCTTATCTCAAGCACATCACAGTGTTTCTGCAGTATCTGGCCATATCCAGAGACTACCTGTATGGGACTTGCTCCTCTTTCAGCTGCAGGCACATGAGCACGGGGCTGCTGGAAAACCTCAGCATGGTGTCAAACTGGATTGAGGTCTCTGCCTCTGTCTGGCTTCTCAGGGTGGCTTGGAGGAAAGGGGTATCTAGTTCTGCCTGGAAATCAATGGTGAGGCTTCCCCTGTGAGAGAGAAGCACATGGGTCTGGTCACTGAGCAATTGCTCCAAATGACCCCATAAGCATCTTAGGTCTGGCCATGGAAAAGGAGTGTGTAACCAGCACCCACCACACCCCTACCTAACATGTCCGCCAGGAAAGCCTAGACCAACCAAAAGAGCAAGAGGCTGTGGAAAGCCAGCCTAAGGTGGAACATTCGTTGTGCTGGGCCCACTGGGTACCCTGCATCCCCAGAGCCAAGCAGTTTCCTGCCCGCTGACCTTGCATTGATGCTGGTTTTCAGTTCCTGCTCCCAAATGCTCACATCCATGTCAGCTGAAATGTCAAGCCCCAGCCCGCCCTGGAGTCTGATGGCCACTTGGAAGCCAGGCTGCAGAGGAATGACCTGGAAGATGGAGAAGACAAACCTTGCTGTGACCAGGCACTGCTCTTGGCTGAGCAGCTGATAATGACAACAGCTTGTGACTGCTGGGACTGCTAATCCCAACCCCACAGGAAGGAACTGAAGCCGTGTATGCTCCATGGCAGAAGCAGTCATCCTGCTGTTTTACCAGTCCCAAGAGACATCTGGTAGTGCCACCTCGCTCTTAGACCTGTGTCTGCAGTAACATAAAATGAAATCCACTGGCTTGTGCCGTGGAATTCACTAGGATTTAGTGTGAAGACAGGTCACACACCCCTCCTCCTTCCCCCATCGGGTACCTGGTGATGGTCCATCAGCAGAAGGTTCCCTTTGACCACACTTGTGGGTTCTCCACTGCTTAACAGGACCTTGGCCATTAAGTCTGTATATCCCTGGAAGAAGGTGATTGGACGCAACTGAACATCAAAGAAGATGGCAGACATCCTGGCCATGAGCTCTGGCTCCTCTTCCCCTTCCAAGGTGTTTTCTCCCAGCATCGAGTCCATCCCTTGTGCTTCAATAGTGACCTAAACCACAGAAGCAGAGATGTGAGAGCTGTACAGAGCAAGGCTGGAGAGCCTATTTTTTGCTCTGCAGTTCTATTTGAGTTTCTGTATTTGTCCAGCCCTAGTGTTGGCACCCCTTGAAGCAGGAGAACAGTGATGGGGTGGATTGGATGGGGCACCCAAACTATCCCTGAGCACTGTGAAGCAGTGGTGTCATACCCACTGTGTTTTGGGGGAGTATCCTTCTCCAGAGCAGGTCTGGTTTCACATACAAATGTATGTATTTCTGATGTGGAGCACACTGAGTGCAGAGATGAGGTCAAGCACCATAAGGAGGTTATGAGGGGACACAAGTGGAGTAGTGACATCACTGGATTGGTGCTGTTATCCCCTTCCACGTATGTGGCCTCCAGCCACTCTCTGTGCAGCGCACCTGAGCTGCATGAAGCTGCTGTCCATGGCTGAGCAGTGAGAAGTCAGAGACACTCTTCCTCAGGAATCCACCCTCCAAAAACAGCAGATCCAGGCCAAAGGTGGAAAGCAGGTCTTGGGTGTCTGAAAGGCAGAGGGATATCTATAAGCACCCCTGTGTTTATGTGCAGTGCCTGTCACATCTCTCTCTGTGAATGAGTCATTGATGGTGGTGAACCATAAAAGCTCTGACAGCAGCAGCAGGGTTGAAGGATGACAAGAAAACATACAGATCCTGTTGGTGGGATGTGGAAGGCTGTGATCCTGGCAAGTGCGGCTGTTGTGCCCAGTGCCAGTCAGTGCTCAGCAGGACAGGACTGTATCTTAAAAGAGCTTGCCAAGATTGATTGCAGGAACTGGGAGGTCACTGGGTACCTCTAGAATCAGGATCCCGAGAGCTCCTTGGTAATTTGTAAGCCTCCTCAATAGATTGTATGGGTTGGTCAGGGTGGCTGACCTGCACAGATCTCTCATGTTAGCTGTTAAATAGCTGATAAAGCTAAATGATTCAGAGAGGAAAGCTTCTCAGCACCATCTCTTTCCATTCTTGCAACAATCAAAGGCTTTAGCATTGCAATATTTTCTTCCAGTTCTTGGCTATTTTGCCCCCACATACCCCCTACAAGGCTAGGCTGAACTAATTTGAAGAGGGAAGGAAATGAGAGCTGAGGGGTGAAGATTTAAGCAGATATTTAGCAAGCATTGATTGCTGCAGTCTCTCCGAAGGTTGAAGATTTTTATCTCAGTACAAGGATTCTCCTCTTTGAAGAGCTTATTAAAAATACCTGCAGAGCTGAGGAATGGAACTGAGTATCTTGACTTATCAGGAAAAGCACAGAAACTCCCACCCACAATCTGCCATTTGCTTCACCTCCAGCTGAAGTACCTCTCTCAAATTACCAGGATTTGGGAAAAGCATGTGGCACAGCCCAGCCTTCCTGCTGTAGGGGTATCAGTGGAAGGTGTATATATATATCTCAGGTGATGGCAGCCAGCCAGCCTCAGCTACTGCTGGAGAACATGATCAGAAGCCTCACACC
Organism: Melopsittacus undulatus; assembly: GCF_012275295.1. NCBI lineage: Eukaryota > Metazoa > Chordata > Aves > Psittaciformes > Psittaculidae > Melopsittacus > Melopsittacus undulatus. Next base: position 68,074,647 of record NC_047530.1, on the reverse strand, counting down.
GAGATTTTGGGGCATTTCTGTAAAGCTGAGGCCTCTTCTGAAAGCTGCCTTTCCCTACCAACCCTTACTTCAGCCATTTGAGGGGACAATGGGGTCATTGTCCTCTGTGGTGTCACCTGCCAGAGGTCCTGAGAAAGAAGAGGAGATGCCAGCTTTTGAGAAGAAGTTGTAATTATTTATCCGTGGGTCTCCCATGATGTCTTTCATTATCTTCCTGGAAGCAAGAGGGAAAGGGTATGTCAGCACTGGGAGGGAAGGAAGGGAAAATGTTAGTGTTTGTTACAGATAGCCATACAAAGAAGGAAATACAAATCTCTGAAGTATTTCTGTTGGTTGCTGACTGCCCAGGGAAGTGTGAGCAAAAAATAGAAATGAGCAGACACAGGTTCCCCTGAAACTTCCCTCTTCTACAGCTTATTAGGATAAACCAGTCAGATATTTTTGTACAGCTTCTGCTTAGCTCTGAAGAACATTGGTGCTCAGTTCGTTTTGTGCAGATAGGAAGATGTATACAGTTACACATTGTGCACTGCCCTGCAAGACAGTTCTGGCCTTCAAGGACTCTGCTGAAACCACATGCTTGGGTCCCTCTGCTATGGGGCAGGACAAGGAGGGACAGTGTGTTTCGGCTGGCTGAGTGGAGTCTGCACTAGCAGTCCTCCTCTTTTCTTCCTATAGCAGCTGGGAATTTCCAGACAGCATCAACGCCAGCTCTAAGAAGTGATGCTCACATGCTTCAAAGGCTAGCTGGCTCAAAAAGCCACAGCTGGAGTGTGGAGGAAGAGAAAAAAACAGTGAGGTAGAGCTAGGGGAAAAAATGCAGCCTTCCTCTCCTGACCCACCTTGCTGGATAGTGGTGGTGAGCATACAGGCTGCTCTGGACCTTCAGCAGCAGAAATGTTGCCATCTCTGTCTCCATCTCATTGGCAGCCAGCAGGAGGTTGATGACATCCATGGGCAAGGGCTCCTTATTCAGGAGGATATCTGCAGCACCCAGGCGACATGTTTTTTCATAGCTCTTCCTCTTCTTGTGGAAAATCCTTCTCATTGCTTGTTTCACCTGATGAGAGAGGGCAATTAAAATGGTGGTGGTAGGGTGGTAATGTGCAAATGGTAGCTCCATTTTGCACTCCTGATGGCTTGGAACACCAAGCTTTGGCAGCTTTGTTTTGTACCTTGCTGGAGATGTGCTGAGCGGGGAATCGCCGCAGGGCAGAGATGGCTGCAATGGCAACCATGGTGGGACCCTCCTCAGCGTGGTCCAGGAGGATAGGGATGGTTTCGGGCAGTGCTGCATTCCCCAAGGCCAGCAGGTAAATGACCATCTTGGACTCCTCCTCAGCACCTCTTAGCCCCCTGAGGATGGTTTCCACCCCACGCTCCACCTCCTGCTCAGGGTTTTCAGTAGGACAGAAAAGAAGGAGGGTGAAGTGAGGGACAGGAGATATTCTGGGCACCTCCAGAGGAGGGGGGGAACATCTGAGAAAGCCAAGCATGGGATGACTCACCTGCAGCCCACACAGTTTCTGGAGGCACAGCTTGCCGACCAGAGAGCCCACGGCAAGTATCCCTGTCTCCTGGACCTCAGGGGCCAGCTGCTTCCCATCCAGCTTGTCCTGGGTATCCAGAAAAGGGTATCATAAGCAGGAAAAAAAAGAAAGAATGGGTAAAAAGAGAGAGAAGGAGTATGTTTTATCTCTTACCAAAAAGCTTTTGCCAAAAAAAGGAAAAACTAATTCTTACCTGCCTTGAAGGAGGCAATGCATGGTTTAATTGGATAAAATACTGATTATTTCATAGTGGGTTTGAATTAAGCTTTTTCTATCTGTAATGCATTGATATTAAGCACTTTCTGCTGAACGCTTTTCCTCCAAGGAGCATCTACTCCCATTGCCAATATCCCATTAAAAGCACATAAAATAATCCAATATGCAGGAAGATGTATTTCTAAATAAAATATTTTCCTTTTTCCTGCAAACATGCTTGCTGTTCCCTCCTGCCTGAAACGGGGTGAGGATCCACCTGGGACTCAGGACCCACAGGCAGGGAGAGAAATGTCCATACTTACTAACACCAGGCGGAGAAGTTGTCCTGAAGGCCGGGGGGAGAAAGCTGCTGCACAGAGAAACTTTTCCAGCAGGGAACTGGGCTTCTTGCTGAAATCCAGGAAGTCGGAGAGAGCTGCCAAAGATGCCACTGACTGTGCAGCCACTGCTGCCTCCACAATGAAGGGGCTGGAGCAAGAAAAGGGAAGTCATCAGTGGCACAACCCACCAAGCAGCTGGAGAACAAAGAAGGTACCCTGTGCAGCTCCTCATCCCCCTTTCTCTTCTCCATGCTTTCCTCTTAATTTAACTCTCAGGAGCTTCAGTTCATTAGTTAAAAAAGCCTAGAAGGCTGGCTCTGGCTCTGAACTTGCACATGTTGAAGTATTTCACTGGCCTCAGTGCCCACACTGCAAGGAATGGGTGCTATGGCCATAGGTGGGTGGTGTGTAAATAACAGACCTCCAATGGTATTTGCAGAAAGCCTTGCTGGAGTATTCACTCTGCTCCAAAGTCAGAAAAAAATAAAGCCATGCAGTGTTTGTACGGAACGGGCATTAAGAAAAAACAGAGACATTCACACTATGCAGGATGGCTGCTGGGACCAGGTGGGGTGTAGGGACCAGCACCAAATGACCCTAGTTGCCAGGGCCAGGAATGATCCTACATGCCTGGGCTCTGCATGCACAGAGATCAGTTTTGGTAAGATAGCTCCTGGGATTCTTACAGCATCTCCTCGTGTGCTGTCCTCAGCAGCTGCAGAACATCTCTCTTCTTGGCACTGCGCAGCATCTGGATGAACCTCTGGAACTGCCAGGCTGTCGCTGCCTTCGAGGTGTCCATTTTGACTTTCTGGCTGTCAAAAGCCTTCAGGTAGGCTCTCAGCTGCAAAGATGAGGTTTGCTAGGTGGGATTTTTATCCTCATTATCGTGGGATAAAGTTTATACTTGGGAAATATTTAGGAGTGGAGAGGGTCCATTGGGGTCATTCAGTTGCCTCCAGGCCTCAACTGCAGCCTCCCACCCCCACTGATGAGGACTTGTGCTGAAGCCCAATTCCCCAGTCTGTGGTATGTGTCAGGAAAAGGTCAGGAGAAACTGGGAGCAGCCCTGGTGCCTTCAAGTTGCAATTCCAGATTTCCCAGGTGAAAAGCATGAAGGACTTGAGGACACAAAAAAAACCCCAAACCCTTGTTTGTCCTTGTCAGCCTAACATGCAGTGGAAATATTTCCTGACCTCAGACCTGTGATGAGTTTAACCCAGCTGTATATGACAGCTGTGCACCAGGTTTCTTTCCCCATCACAGAAATGCAGCTATGTCAGGGAATCCTTCCACCACAGATAGCAACATTACACATTAGGACAGGTAACAGGTCAGGCTGTTGCTCTACAGCACTTCTGGGGCCACACCCTGCCTTGACAGCAGTAACCTACCTGTCCAAATGCACCACTGGGGCATAACCCCAAATCCTACAGCCTTCTGCTGCCTGCCTAGGTGCTCAGCTTGGGGGAAAGCATGTGGTGAGTTTTGGGGTTGGGTAGAATCACTGACCGACAGGCAGTGGGTGCAGACCCTCCTGAAGGGCAGGCTGGCCATGTTCAGGGGCTGGTGCTGTCCCTTCATGCCAGCCAGTGCATCCTTAAGGCTTTGTGCAGCCACCTCTGCTGGGCCGGGTATTGGAGGAGATGCTAGCTGGAGCTGCTGCCTGTGGAGGGACGAGAAGCCATTGGGAAGTGCTTCATCATTTACAGCCTCCATGGCTCAAAGGCTGTTTGGGTTCATGCAGACTTGGAGAAGGAGGAGATGTGGGGCAAAGCTGTTGAAAGGTGCCTGGTGTTCCCCCTGTGCCATGCCCAGCTGCTGCACTCTATCCTCATCGTTACCTGCACCAGGCTGTGCCACTTGAGCTGGCAGGAGAGCATTGGACACATCCAACAAGTACACCTTCATCCCATGCCAGGCTGCCCAATTAGGGTAGTGGCACAGGGACGTCACTCACCTTGAACTGATTTTGATGCCAGTGGTGGACTTCAGGGCTAGAGACACCATGTGGCTTTCCTCTGCCAGCACTGAGTGGAGGAGGTTATCTTTTACCATGTACTGGCTTCTGCTTGTGGGCTGCCACTTCAGTCCAAAAATCTTGAAAAAAGAAAGGCAAAGGCAAAAAATGCAACTTTTTCTCTCTTCCCCATGAGACTTCTTTCCTCTCTGTTAGCAGCAAAAGAGTTTTCCAGTCCACAAAGTCACCTGCTTTGCTTGCAAAATGTAGGAAAGGGAAATCCAGAAGAGTCTGACCTCTTCCTAGATGTGGGAGAAGGCAGCACCAGGTAAGGACCACAGCGAAGGGGATACTTTGCCTACAGCTGGTGGGAGATCAGACTGGTGACACCACACGGACTTCCTTTTTCATTACAAGGTGGTGTCACCATGGCTCAGGCACAGGAAAGGGCTGTAGAGCGAGCAGGGTATGCTCCTGCCTGGCTTGGGTGATGCATAGAAACTGAGAACTGGAAATAAATGCCTCCAAAAGCATTGCCCATGCTTCAGGTCTATTTGCCTGTGCTCTATAGCTACCCCAACACATCTGTATGGCCCCCAGTGCTAAAACCTGCCTCATCCTGATGAGCATCAGCAAAGACATTCTCCAAGTGAAAGTGGAAGCTAAGCAACAGTGATTTCCATGGAGCTCATGCCAAAACCTCTCAGCTCCCTCACTATGCTGTGTGGTGGCCTTTGGGAAGCTCTCTGGGTGTTTTCTTTCCAAAACAAATTACAGACTTGCTGGACTTCACCTCTGCTTCATCAACCAGCTGTGGTGAGGGGAGCGGGGGACACGCTGGAGGGTGTTATCAGAGCAGCTGGGCTTGCACATTGCAGGCCTTAGGGAAAGGAAGAGCTGAACCATGTGCAAGAGTGAGTTTTGATAGCAAATGGCATTAGTAGTAATAGCATCTGTATTCTAACAGAGCTTTTTTTATCCACAGGCTTTCCCTTTTACAGAAGTGGGCAGTATCATTGTTTTGCTGTCACAGCTACAGGCAAGGTCCAGAGAGTTGCCTCAATCCAGACGGCAGGTCTGTAGGAAAACCTACATGCCAAAAATGTGCTATGCAGGGTTGGCTATTTTTTGGGGTAAATTTGCCATGATGCATACCCCAGAAACTTTAATTATATGAACACTCAGAGTCTGACTGCCAGGTGTTGAGACCCCTGCCAAAACCTGTCTGTGTGGTGATGTCCATTTTTACATTGAATTCAGTAGAATTTATGTATTTTAAAACACCCACTGATTTTAATCACAGCAGGTATAATGGCATTAAGATCCGCAGAGTTTCATCTGTTTAAGTCAGGGCTAAACACAGGCTTCTGCTTTAAATGAAACAAGCAGTGGTCTTTGCCCCTGTCTCCTGTCAACCTAATCCCCAATCCAGTGAGTCTGAGTTCCAGAAAGCATTTCTGTAACTCCACCTTCCCAAGCAGGATTAGTTGACTGGTGAGAAGTGATAACAAGGGTGGAATGATTCAAAACATATGCTTCTCCTGAGGTGTGTTGGTACATCCCACTCTGGGTATGGGTCTAAGAGCTAGAGTCCCATCTCAGACTGGTACAAAAGACTGAAGCCAGCTGTGACTGGGACTCAAAGACCACCTACAGGAAGATTTTGGGGCCAGCCCTGTCGTACTTGATATAAGTTGAGCCCACCACCACAAGAGAAATGGACTTGCTTTGTTTATGGAGGCGAATCCGGAGTTCGGCTTTACACAGCTGAGGAGATCTTTTGTCTTTGTGATGGAATGGTTGGACACAGTGTATGTGACTTGGCAGCTCCCAGAGACATCCTCCTGAAACATAAATGTAAGTGACCATTGGCTTTGATTGACCCTGAATAAAATGATCTATGTAGAGAACACACACAGAGGACAAATTAATTTATAGAAAAATCATCAAAAACCTAGAAAATGGGCCTTAACTGAGGATGGTGGATAGCTCCAAGTCCATCTGGGTGGGAAATCTGCTTTTGAAAATTCAGGCTAACACCACCACCAGCATCTTTGTGCCTCTATTTTGGGTTTTGAAGTTATTTCATGTTGTTCACAGGCCACTCCAGCTGAGCTCTGGAGGAAGAGATTTCCTTGCTTTTTGCTGGCTAGGCTAGGTTAGGCAAAACACATCTTGCTTGGTAGGAATTCCAATGGAGTTTTTTCTCTGCTATTTCTATGGTCCAGGGAAAAATGATGATTTTGTAAGTGTGCCCATCCTGAAAATCACCTACTTATTTTGGTGGAACAGCAAAGTCCATGATGTTTATGCTGAATTTTTCCTCCTTTACTGAAGCACCTATGCTGGCTGTGCTTTGGGGCTGGCTCTCCTGCTGTGGCATGGTCCCTGGCTTTCGGGCAGGATTCGGCCCCAGCTTTGCACCTACCTCCACTGCAGTGCCAGCATGAGGCTGGAGCTGGAGCAGACTGATGATGCCCCGCTTCAGGTTTGAGATCAGGATGCTTTCTGCTTCATTCCCATAGGCAGCTTTGACCTGGAAGGGGACAAAGAGGTGCTGACTGCAGGAACAGCTCTGGAGGCTCTGCAGGCTCTCTGCTGCCTTCTCTGCTGAAAGGCATCTCCCTGTAGCCGAAGTAACACCCTCTAGATATCTGAAGATTTTTCTCAAGGAGGACTGTATCCCTCAATAGCATGATCTTTGTGGGTGCATGCCTATGAAATCCCACTGCCCTGTTTTTTCCAAAGACTTAGAGGAGAAGGTCAGAAAGGAATATGTATCCCACGGTTAGGACTGAAGCCCTTTTAACATGGGAAGTTGCATCTCCAGCTGAGCCTGCAGGCCATTTGGAGGATGAGGCTCCACCTATGGTCTTGCTGGACCCTGTGGGAGACTGTATATTCCTACATTTGCCACTCTGGTCCCTTGTGTTCTGATAGGAAATCGGAGGTGAAGCAGATGTTTGTATGGGCTTCATAGCTGGGAAAATCTGGGATGTGGGTAGGAGTGCTCTGCAAGCACATGAGCAAGCCCAGGAGGTATCCAGCTGACCTTCCCACTGCTCCAGGAGATGAACACTGGCTGCTGGAGCTCTGCCTGTGATTCCTGGCTCAGTGTAATCTCTGCAGGGGGACCTCTAGTGCCGTCCTGGCTCTCCTCTTCTGGCTCATGCTGGGCTTTCAGGTCACGGACCTATGATGGCATAAGATGGCAGAAAACAGTGACCAAGGACATCTGTCCTAAAATTGTTATGTGTTTTACCTGCAGGTGATGGCCTCTTGATCAGAGAGGTAATTTTTCAGGTGGCTTGGTCTAGAGAGGGAAGGAGCTAAAGACAGCATCACTAGTCCCAGGAGGAGTACTCATCCACAATGGCTTTGCCAACTCACAGACCTGCACCTGGAGCAGCTCTTCCCTGTCTTGGTCCCTCCAGAGCCTGCACAGCTGGACCAACGCCTCAGCCCGCAACCAGGCTCCCCGCAGTGACGGTGTGGATGTGTGATCCAGCTGGACATCCAGGGTATAGTTGTACTGATATAGGGCCTTGGGCTGGAAAGAAAGCAGCTGCAAATCCCCTGAGGAAAGATGCAAATGCTGAAAGTATGAGGTTGCAGATGTCAGTCCTTCCACATGCTGCAGCCAGCATCCTCCCTTGTAGCAAGAACCTGGACTTGCACAGATGCTTACAACCTGTATCACTTTGCCTCCTGGAAGTGTCATTTTTACGCCAAGTAGTAGGTATAACTGACATGTTTGAGGGAGAACATAGGGAGGTTTTAATGGGAAATTATTTGTGCCTGCAATTTGGATATTTGTGTGTTCTTGGGATGGCAGCTGATTCCTGCTTGTGTTTCCAGTCCCTCCTTAAAATGCTGTACAGATTGTTGGCTCTGCTTGGGGATTTCAGGACTTTTTGAAAGTGCCTGGGAATGAACTTTGATCCTGAAGTAAAGTATCCTGAGCAGGAAACTTATCCAGACAGGAGGGATATCTCAAAGAGCATTTTCAGCATTGTACATTAACTGGGGCAATGTTGACATTTTTATTAAGAGCAGAAGAGAGGCCATATTCTTCATATTTTGTGTTTCCCAACAGACCTGCTAATTCTTAATTAAACCACTGACTTTGTGATAGGGCAAAATGAATTTGGTGCGGCAGCTTTAGATCAAACTCCTTGCCTTAATCTCATCTGTCTAGAATTATTCGGAGCGCCTTCTCTTGTTCCTATGCAAATATAACTGTAGGGAGGAGGACTGCCTTTGCCATGATATAACCAGTCTAATCTATTTTCTTAAGTCACTAGAAATTCTCCTGCAAATCTTGCTGGGCTTCTGAAATGTTTTATAGTTCTACTACTTTTGCTGTAATACCAAATGAAAGGAACTGATGGAAGTCCAGCCGGCTCCCTGGGGCTTTGCCCTGTGACTCAGGCTGAAGAGTTTCTATATTTCTGTGCTATGCACAGTTTAAAAAGCTCCAGCTCTACAAATTTCCTCACTCCCCACAGAGGACTTCCACAGTCCCAGAAGATCCTGTTGCCTTGGGAGATGCTCAGTTCATTTGCAGTTTTGGCAATAACTCTTCCCTCCCTGTCTGGAGACTAGGGAACTGTTGCGTTATGGCGAGCTCCGGGAGGCTTTTTGTGCACTGGGATAAGCGTCCTGCCTCTCGGGGCACCCATACCCTGTTGTGTCCCTGACCCGAAGAAGCCCAAAGTCTCTTACCTTTTGCTGTGCTCACGAAGGAAAAGCAAAGCAGGCAAATGTATCCCAAACCTGCTTGCAGATTCATGGTGGGTTCTGGGAGCTGGGCAGGAGAGACAGGGAAGGAAGGGGGGTGGGAGAGGGACTATACAACAAAAGTGGGAACAATCTGCAGCGGTCAGGCGATGGGGCCCAACCTTCTCCCTATCCACGCCTTATGCACCCAAAGAAAAGCAAATAATTAAACCTTTTCACCAACCCCCAGCAGCCACGAAGGGTTTGGAAATCAGCTAAGGGTTGCCAAAGGCTGGCGGGTGGGGAGGAAAGCTGCCAGGAGCATTGTAGGGTGGAGAAATTGCCAATTTGCCTTGATACAGGACAGGGATGCTCAGAAAGCTGCTCCGTTCCTCGGTGAACCATCTCTTCCTGCCAAAAGGGGAAGGGGAAGAAATGGTTACTTTTGAAAGAAAAGACCTGGAAGGGGAAGGGGGAAAACTGCTTTTCCATCCTTTTAGTCAGAGACTGGGATTTGCAGCCTGGAGGCTCAAATTACTTAAAGGGACAGGCTGGAGGGGGATGGGGAGATCCCGCTGATGGGCTGGACTATGAACACCATTATCCATCCCTGTAATCCCCCCAGAACAGCGTGGGAAAGGGCTTAGGAAGTGGGTGCTTTGCTCGTTGTGCTCCACATAGCCTGCTAACCCCTTTGCCCACTAACCGTGGGGCTTTTTCTGTGCAGGAACTTTTCAAGTGCTGAGTTTGTTTCCTAAAGACACTACAGGCTGCAAAGGGCCAAAGTCCATATGAGGTGGCTTAGGGTTCTGTGAATTCTGTTTACCAAAAATAATGGGCATGTGGGAGAGAGTGGGGCACGTTGCATCCTCCTTGTACGTGGATCTGAGAGGTAGTACTGTCATTGTGGAAGCAATCTGCATTGTATAGTAGGACCAAAACCCTATGGGTTTGGTGTTACATAATTTTTTAGGGCAGTCCTCCAGCTCTGCATCACTACTGGAGTTTTGGGCCACTAATGTGATCTGAAAAGCGGGACGGATCCAGATGTGAGCTACCTGGGGACAGTGCACCTATAGGTTTCCCAAACATGGTGTCTCTACTTGGTCCTCTGAAGGTCTTTATGGATAAATATCTCATATTTAGATTGAAGCATTTTCTTCTCTTTATTACTGTCTTTCTTGCTGGTCTGTCAGCTTTTCATTCAAGTTTCCTTTTGAGTGATGACCATCAGGGCTATCCTTGAGCCGGCTGTTCAAGATGTATCCACAGGCTATGAGACCATTATTTGTGAGGGTCTGCCTGCATCAGCTTCACTTCCTGGGATGCACTGAGAGAGCAAAGCACACTGGGGATGATGGGAGTCCTGCTGACCACAGAAAGCTCAGCCCTTTAGCCAGGGTGGGGAAAAATGAAATATTTCAAAGAACAAAGTGGCTGTTGAGCGTTTAAGTCCTGAAAATAAGGTTGCAGAGTGGTTGTAACCTAAACACGCTACCTGAAGAGGAAAGGAAACAGAGATAGCTTGTGGAAAAGACCCTGCTGAAAAGGGGGCCTCAAACAGGAACTGGACTTCAGCAGGTTTGTTAATTTAAACTTGGGGGTGCTGAGTCCTTCCAGGACCAGGGAAGGGGACAAGCTGCAACCTGCTTTCTCATAGGCAGCTCCGGACTGCCGACTGCTACCTGCTGGGAAGTTGGAGAGGCAAAACCATGTGATAGTCACTCAGCAGAGCTTTTCTAGCAGTTCCAAAGAAGAGAGTTTATCCCCTGCCTGTACTACTGGTGATGAGGTGCTGAGCTCCCCCTTGAAAACTGCATGGGAAGTGTCTTGCTGTCATTTTGTGATCTCTGGTTATAATCTCATCCTCATGACAAGATAGCAATGGGCAGAGAAAGTAGTCATACAGCTGAACAGTCACAAGGGATGGGTTTTATCTCTAGGTTCCTAAATCTGGTCTCTAGGCTGAACCAGCCATTCCAGATGCCTTCCATAGGCAGAGGAAAGAAAGAGGTGTCTTCGGAGGATACCATGTGCTGCTTATCTTGGACACTGCCTTACTGTGACATTAATCTCCCTCTGATGGTATTTATTTAACTCCATCAATTATGTAGGAAATTTAATACCTAGCTCAGACTTTGATGTGTGACTTTGAAATGAATCCTGCCTTCTGATGTGCAGCTTTGCCAGTCACTGTGTCAGTTTCTCTGCCTGGAGAGAAAACTCCCCAGGTTTGTCAGAGAGGGAGGGGAGGCTGGGATGAACGGGGAGTTTCAGTGCCAGTTTTCACCTGGTTTCTCTTCCTCCAGACCCAGTTCTTGCTTCTGCCTCTGGGAGAATATGTGAAATTGTAAAACAGAAGAAATCAGATGTTTTAAATTCCTGGTGCTTGTCAAGAAAATGAAGGGCAGATAGCTTTCCCTATTGCTCAGTGTTGCCGCATTTGTCCACTCCATAATGACTAGTATTCTGGGCTGCATCAAAAGAAGCGTGACCAGCAGGTCAAAGGAGGTGATCCTGCCCCTCTACTCTGCTCTCATGAGACCTCACCTGGAGCATTGTGTGCAGTTCTGGTGCCCTCAACTTAAAAAGGACATGGAACTGTTAGAACAAGTCCAGAGGAGGCCACGAGGATTGATCAGGGGCCTGGAGCACCTCCTGTATGAAGACATGATGAGAAAGTTGGGGCTGTTCAGCCTAGAGAAGAGAAGGCTGCGTGGAGACCTCATAGCAGCCTTCCAGTATCTGAAGGGGGCCTACAAGGATGCTGGGGAGGGACTTTTCATTAGGGACTGTAGTGATAGGACAAGGGGTAATGGGTTGAAACTTAAACAGGGGAAGTTTAGATTGGACATACAGAAGAAATTCTTTACTGTTAGGGTGGTGAGGTACTGGAATGGGTTGCCCAGGGAGGTTGTGAATGCTCTATCCCTGGCAGTGTTCAAGGCCAGGCTGGATGAAGCCTTGGGTGACATGGTTTAGTGTGAGGTGTCCCTGCCCATGGCAGGGGGGTTGGAACTGGATGATCTGAAGGTCCTTTCCAACCCTAACTATTCTATGATTCTATCATTCTATGACTATAGGACACCATGGCTATGTGTCTAGGCAAAGGCACTGTTTCCCAGCATTACTGCATGTCTACCCATACACTGTGCTTTCATTCATGTACTGCTCAAGTGATGGGACAAATGACAGTGAGCTTTGAATCCGTACTTGTGCAAGACAAATCAGCATTCTTTGATGCATCTCCTCTCACACTCTGGTCCTTTCTCCCTGCATGGGGATCATGGAGCAGCCTCCATAGGCCTCTGCTTGGCTCCCTGAACCTGCTCTGCAGGTACCTGCTGGGCTGGTCAATGCTCCTGTGCCAGCCCCTGGAGGTCAGATCCCCTGTGCTCCCCAGTCTCTGCCCCACTGCCTGTGGCTCAGGCTGGAGGTTGGCACCTACAGTCTCCAGCAACCCCAGAATGATGCTATTTTCACTAAGAGGAGGGCAGAGTAAGCAGAAGTGAGTGTGTTTTCACTGTTGCATTAGAAGCTTTGATAGTGTCACAGCTGATCCTCTTTTCTGAACCTTCACTTTTACTTTCCACTCACTTCAAATTTAACCAATTCTTATAAGACCCCCAACTTGCTAACAGTTCTTCACATCTGGGGCTGTCATGCTCTTGCAAAGATGCCTTATGAAACTTTGCAAACCTATGGTGAGGTGTATGGTCTTAAAAAGAGAGTTACTGATATCTTGAGTGCTTCTCCAGCCCCTTGCATATCACCCAAGGGAAACATGATCTATTTCAATCCAGATGCAACCTGCCAGTGCAGATTCTCTTCTGATAAACTAAATTAATGTAGTATGGTCAAGGATATTACTTCTTCATTTCAGTTTCTTGTTTGGACACTGTGCTGCTAATTCCCTTGGAAATGACATGGTGATAAGCCCTACAGATAGAAGTGAGATGATGATCCCCCCATGCAGGTCCTCAAACCTCATGTCTGTCAGTAGCTGTCTGCTAAATTACCATGGGGAGGCTGGCTGCAGGACCTGATGTTGCAGCTCCAAAACCCATTGCAGAGCAGGTACACCCATTGTAACCAGGTCACTGTGCCCCAGGGTCAGAGACACATGGGGAGACCTTGCCACCAAGATGTGATATCAGGATGGACTTTGGCAAAAGGTAGTCAGCTTGCACAGAGGCTGCACTCGCTTAGATGAAAGTGGGATGGAGCCAATGAGGACTGCTACATCTTGCATCAAAGCCTCAACCTATGCCTGTTTCCAGGGGACTTTCAGGTGTAGATTCTCATAAAAAATGTCTAGTGGAAATAATGAGACCCAAACAGTCCTTACCCAGGGGAATACCCGTACAGGTGGCCAGTCTCCAGGCTTGCAGACTGTACTGGGGTCTGAACTGGGGAGGCCACTCTACCATCTGAGGGTTTCCCAAGCACAGCTGTTGTCTAACTGGAAAGTTTCCAGCTCTTGATCATCCTGGGGCAGATGGGAAGGTGGAAGGAAAGACTTCCTAAGGGCTCTGTTCCTTTCCCATTTTTTGCATGTGATCTTTAGTTGCACACCCACTCCAGCCTCTTATTCAGGAGTTTTTAGGAGGGACCTGGAAGCAAGTAGGAAAAAAAAACCAACCTACTGATAAAATATGCAGATAGCCCAGAGGGGGAAGCAGGAGATAACAAAGAGTACACAACAGGCCTCAGGGGCAAATCTTTACAGGGTGACTCAGCAGAAAAGAGCAAAGAGAAGAGAATGCAGGCTGCACTTCCAGCACAGGGGAAGAGTCATTCTCCTGAGGGACACCGCAGCGGCTGCTAACCAAGACATCCCACAGCAGGACTCCTTAGCAGTGAGAATGATTCATCGGAGAGCAAACTGTAGAGGGAGCTATCGGATGCTCCATTTCTCTGTAGCCTCAAAGCCAGAAGGATGGCTTTGTTGGAAGATGTTCAGCAATGCAAGAACAACTAGGCAAAATTCTTCAGCTCTGCTAAAACACAGCAGATGATATGTTAGAATAACCTGTAATGACTACACACCCCATTTGGTGCCGTTCATTTTTCTACTATGGACCAGAAGCTTGTGAAAGCAGATCCTGGTGTCTGCCTGCCTGTCACAGCCACCTCAGCTCCAGTTCTTTTTGAGCCCTTCCAGTCTCTTTTCCTTACCACACACTCTTGCTGCTAGAAAGGGAGGACAGTTTGGCCTCCACCAAATGTCATGTCATGCTTTGGTCCTCGCTTTCAAAGGTCTCCCAGCTTCTGATTCACTCTTACTCTATGTCAGCTTTCCCATGCTCTGTGGTCCTCCTTGCCTTTCATCTGCAGCTGCTGATAACTCCTGGTCCACTCTCTGGAGTTCTTTTGGATGCTGCTGTGTGCTGGGCTCATGATTCAAGGCAGAAATGACTGCATCAAACCAGTTCTTGGTTTGGCTCAAGCCCCTCCATTTTTGTTGCTAGAGGCATTGGCTTTGAGCAGTGAAGGCAGGTTTCCAATGCCAAAGGGAAAGGGTTCTCAGGGCTTCAGAGATGAAAAGTTTGTACATGACAAAGAGATGCATATTGCTGTTTCTAAGTAGTCATGCAGGTGTGCCTGATGGGTGCTTTCCTTAGTGCTTTTCTAATTCTAGTGCTTATAAATCTGTGTGGACTCTCTTCTTGCTAAAAGCCATGCTTTAATACAAAGCAGAACAAACCTTTCCTGTAGTGTCTATTAGACGGGGAGAAGGAGGTATGGCCCACGTACTCTGGGATTATATGAGACATACTGGTCAGGAGAATCCACCCATAAAACCAAGTGTGTCCAATGTAAAGCTGAGGGCCTTAATGGCTTTAAGGAGCCTCACCTGGTGCCTCCACACACACCCATGGGCATATTTAAACTCAGCCTCCAGGTGGGGTAGGTTTTTCAGACTGTGAGTTGGTGTTGGCATTTGTTCTTTGTCCTGTGTTTGCTGCTTTTGGACAGGACCTGAACCTGCTTCATGTGCTTGCTGTGTTGGGGAGTGCTGATGAAGCTTTTTGTGAGGACCTAGCCTCAGATGCTTCTAGACAGACCTTGTTGGTGAGGGTACTATACGTACTGGGTCACCCTAGAGCATCCCCCTGCATTGTATGGGCCAGGTATTCTCCAACAAGTTGCTGTTGTTCCCAAAATGTCTGCCTTTTCCTCCTGCTTCCCCTTTCACAGGTCTCTAAGGTAGGTGGGATGTATCCTGTGACTCTTTGTTGTGTAATAATTTTTTGTTGGGCCAGCTGAAGTCTCACTCTACTCCTCAAGTTCATCATCTCAATGCAATGAGATAATGAGATATTATGAGTCTGGGGGGGGGGTGTTGTTTTGTTTTTTAGGTTTTGGGGTTTTTTGGGGGTTTTGTTTTTTTTTTTAGAAGACAAACTGTTCAGGAGGTGATGTAAATCCTTGCAGAGCAGCCTGTTGCATGTCCTGTGAGGAAGGGCTGGAAAGTATCTAGTTTTACCTGTTTAAAAAGCAAACAAGACTCAAAATCAAGTGGAAAAACTCGTGCTCAGGTAGCAACACTAAATATTTGGCTTTGAAATGTTTGAAGCTATTTTTTTTGTGAATTTGTCTTACTTTCTTATATACCTCTGCTCTTGGCCCAGCCCTTTTAAAAACAGTTCACACAGATTGGGTCTGGCAGCCAGAAGTGCTCTCTTCCCAGCCTGTTTTTTTCCCAGTTGCTTCTTAGGAAGAGACTGAGATTGTGCTGCTTTTGTGGAGGAAAGCAGTTAACACCAGTGATGAGTCTGTTATGAGACAGAAAAGAAAACCTACTCTCCACCAACCCAGTCCCCCATTCGCATGGTGCTTGTCTGTGCACTTTGTGCTTTATTATATGGCAGTTGCTAGGCTGCATTTCTCAGCACAGCAGCAAAGCCTGCCTGGTTTTGTGTCCCTTGTTTCTCCTTCTTGCTCCCTGAAACTGGCTGTGAAATAACCCCTGTGCTTGCCTTTTTAAGTTGCTGCTTGCTTACCATGGCTATGTTGTGGGATGGATACACACACCTCAATAGATGGAGTAGTGGTGGGAGAACCTCAGCATAGCAAAGGGGTATGAGCTGTTTTTACATCTCAATCTGAGATCTGCCAAAGCCTGATCAGCTGAAGAAAAGACTTTTCTGTGTTAATACACAAAAGTGGTATCTTGTGCAGCTATGGGAAAACAGGACTGGCATCAACTTCAAGAGGTCCCTGGCCCATTTCCCTGTGGTTGACTATACCATGACAAACAAACATCTGATCTTTTTGTAAAGAGCTTCTGTTGATAGAGATTTCTCCGTTTCTTTAGTGAATTTATCACAGTACTTTACTGCTATAGAGATGTCTGCTTTTGCTGCAATTTTACCCTACTGCTTCTAACCCTAGCTGGTATGGAAAGTTGTTTATTTGAAAGAAATTTGAAGATACCTCAGCTGCAACCGTATTTTCTTCCTTTCTCATCTCCCAGATCCTGTTTTCCAGAACCTTGCTCTTTTCCTATAACCCTCAGTAATCAACTGAACTCAAGGGTCCTGTTTCCCAGTGAAGTCTCTTGTGTATGCTTGCTTTTCTGATTTCTGAGAGCTGTATATGAAGATCTGACTTTGAGGAGCCCATCCTGCTCCTTTTGCTCAAGCAACTGGCCTTGCAGGGTTTTTTTGTCTCCTTCTGTAACTCTGGTTTTGGACTTTGGCACTGATGGGATTCCTTAGGTTAGTGCAAAGCACCTGCTGAAATGAAAAATATCCAGGAAACTTTTCCTTTTTTAAGGTTATAATACTTTCTACAAGCCCTTGCGTCATGACCATATTTGTTAAAAACCAACAGTGCAAAGGCACGTACATTTTCCCCTCCTGGCCCCTTGTATTCCATCTTTCTGCATGGTTCATTAGTTTGCAATCTCAACAATTGCTAGGGAAACCTTTCTAATCTTGTCAATCGGCAATGCAACTGCTTTTTAATTTAGTTTTAAAATAGGTTTTTAAGTCACGCTATGCCTATGTTATTGATTTGAGTTCTTGATTTAGTAAGCTGCTGCTTAACAAGATCTTTGCTATGCTTCTTTAATGCTTTTCTCCAAGGGTCAAAGAATAATATTTACAGAGAGGGAAGAAGTGCTGCTCAGTAGTTGTTTATAAATGTAGTGTATTAAGCTATGTTTCTTTAAAAGTTGTTTTGTGTAACTTGCATTCTGTGAAACTAAGGCACTTGAATTATTTGGGAAAATGGTCCATTTAGGATAGATCCACCCAGTGAACTGTGGACAGATGCTGTTCACCTGATGTGGATGGCAAACATGTCCTTTTATCAATGCAGGGCTACTCCCCCCAAGAAATAATTGTTTTGAGCTAACCCCAGCAATGTAGAGGAAAGGCAGAAGCTGTACAAGGTGGTGTGCTGTACACATGAAATCCCACTGGTGTGTCTGATGTTCAGCTCTTTCGGATCCAGCTGCAGACTATGGAGGGGATGAGTTCCCTTACTGCTGGTTGGGTGGTGCAGCCAGATCACTTCTGGTTCTGCTTAAATTCAGTGTAAAAAGAGAAAAAAAATCTTAGAGGTGCCTCAAGTGAAAGAAGAGAACAGAAAGATTGGAGCATCACTGGCACAGTAATTGGTATTTTAGTGTTCCTGTTTCTAGTAAAACTATGTATCCAATGTAACTTTTCACCACAGTGTTTTGGAATAAACACTGTAGAAAAAACCTGACAATCTGGCTGCTGCTTCCCCTGTTCAACAGTTTTCTTAGTTTGCATTCTTTATTCTTCCTTGTCATCAGATGGTTTCCTGAACTGAGGTCCTTTGAAAGGCTCAAGCTTTCAGAAGGTCAGAAGCCTTGCTTTGAGAGAAATTGAGGCTTTTTTGATGACATAGCAATAGCTTTATTGAAAATCTTTAGAACATTGTGTACCTTTCCAGCACAATGGTGTGGTCACTTCTTGCTTTGACATGAGGGGAGCAGATTGCTCTGGAGTGAGATCTGCTGGGAGCTCCTTTGCTCTGTGTATGCCTTTCTGCAAATGCTGGAGGTCACTTCATTACATGTAGTCCCTGTGACCTGATAAGGAGATGCTGGTGTTGGGCTTGCAGAAGTAGGAGTATCCAGAGGGCAAAAAAGCTTCATGTCACTATGTATTCAAGTCCTATGTGGCCATTAATTTTTCAATGTACCTGGTACCATCAACAATGTCTTTGTTTATGTGCTGAGATGTAACTACCAGGCTCCTCTTTGTGCTGGTATCAGATTACTTTGAGCACCCTGATATCGAAAGCCAGGTATTCTACTTACCAGGGTAATTGAAGCTGGCTGGATAAGAGCAGGCTCCACTAACAAAGACAAAGTGGCTAGAAAAGCCAGTGCTGGGGTCATCTTCCAGTGCTACCAAGAGCATCCATGTCTTGCATAAGTGAGGATAGTGAAGAAAGTAATGGTTGGTCCCAGGGGGTCTTGCTCTTTAACTGGTGTTTAAACTGACTTTTCTCAGACATAAAGAAATCATGGAGGTTTTCCTGACTCTCTTGTGTATATCTTGTTACCCATCAAACCACTGCTGTGCTCTGGTGTTGGATGTTTGCTCTGAGAAAGCCAGAACTTGCTTAGAATTAAAATGGTGCTTGACAAGCCTCATATGCAGCTGAAAATTCTGTTGTTTCTCTCTCTGGAAGAGGGATGTGAGCCATGAGGCACTAGGCCAATGCTTGCTGCATTTTATTTACATTCTTAGAATTAAACAAGGGGTTGATAAGATTGACAAGGGAGATACGACTTAAGAGCTTGTTAGACAGCAACCTCTAAACTCTTTGAGTGATTTAAAGAACAGTAGCCTATGAAGGCTGTTTTCCAGTGTAAGATGAGGGTAATCAATAATAACATGCTCACTGACATGAAAGTTGCTTCTTAAAAGCAATTTATCATTCATTGAAATGCAGGAGCATTTGTGTTTGATGAAGCCCCAGTGGAAGGATGGAGAATACTCCTGTCTGATTTCTCCCCTTGTGCCAGCAAGGGCAATCAATCATATTTAAGGAAGTGTTTTTTTTTTCTCTGTAATCACCTGTAGTTTGAGGGGAAACAGTATCCAGGAGCATTAGTTATTTAATCCGCATTTCTTCCTCTATTGTGGCGGAGAGTGGGGCCAATAAACTTTCTGGGCTGCATACTGGGACTTGGAGGTCGAGTGATTCCTCTTTTCTTGTTAAGAGGTTAACACTCGGAGAATCAGCTCCCTCTACGGTCAAAAGAGGGAGATACACCTTCCTTCGTGAGGCCTTTCCTTACAATGCTCCTCGAGTTGAGTGTTCCCTGTTCAGTAGCTGAAGTCTTGTCTCTTCCTAAAATTGTGGTCTAAATCCCTGTCAAGGTGGCAAGTCTCTCAGCTCTATGGGATCAGAACTGAATCCTGCCCTTGGGCCAATACAGCTGCTGTGATGTGACTAGAGTGCAAAAAGTGTTTGCAAATGAATGAACAACGATGAGGACTGGTATGGAAACAGTGTTCTGCCTTAAAAGACAAGAGATCATGAAATGCTTTTGTATTGCACTGAAAATCTGGCAAGAAATGGAGGTACTCAACCATGTTAGGCACTCTTGTCTGCAGCCTGAGTACGAGCTGCTGCAGGTGGGATGAGGCTAATGCAGAGGAACTTTAAGTACACCCAGGAGCCTGTGTGGATTTGCTGCAGTTATGAGGCTGTGATTTACCAGACTTAAACGGACCCCTTAAAGAATTGCAGAGGGATATGGAGATAGGATTTTGGGTTTACATCCCCAGCTGCTGAGCAAGCATGGATTTGGATGCTTCTTAGCAGGACTGTTTATCATTATGTGGGCAGCAGTTACTTCTTCATTGTTTTGGAGGCTTGAATTAAAATACTCAGGAGCTTGATCACCTCTGAGCTGCTCTGTTGTGAGCAGGAGAGGAAGTGATGCCTTGGAAAGCAGCACAGCTTATTCATTATTGGGAAGATCCTACTGCTGAATCTTCTCCATCAGCTGCAGATAATACTGCTCCTATTCGGACACTTCAGTGAAGCGGGATAAATCCAGGCTGTGGTATAGCAAGGAGCAATTGTACAGTCTTCTCAGGCTAATTCCCACCATGGGGCTGTGAGAGTATTTTGCTGTCATTAGACTTTGGAAGGGGACTGTAAGTGCTATTACATGTTTACGGACCAAATACAGTGGTTGCAGCAGTGATTGAGGCATAGGAGTGGGTCCCCTATGAAACTTGGAGATAAAAAAATATGCATAAGTGCATGCAGGTGATAGAATGCAGTTTTCCAAAATAGGGCCCACTGTTATAAATATGGGGCTGGTAGCTGACTTCCAGGTACCCATCTTGCTCTATGCTGTTTTGTGGGGGTTTCACCATGTTGAGGCTCAATTTTCTGTGCAGTACGGAACAGTCAACATTTTATTTCCCTGTTACTGAGTATGTTTGGTGTCAGCATGTGAGAGCAGAGTAACAAATGTGGAAATCCTGGCATATACATGATGTGAGAGAATTTTGGCTGTGTTTGGGAAAAGCATGGCTTTTAATTTCTGTTTGCGTGCCTTACAAAATGCTGGGGTTTCTGTGTTCATGGCAGAGGTCATTGCTTCTTTCTCCCTTGCCTCCACAGTGAAGCTAGAAAGTTGGGTGGT
Source organism: Melopsittacus undulatus (assembly GCF_012275295.1). Classification (NCBI taxonomy): domain Eukaryota; kingdom Metazoa; phylum Chordata; class Aves; order Psittaciformes; family Psittaculidae; genus Melopsittacus; species Melopsittacus undulatus. Next base: position 68,054,226 of record NC_047530.1, on the reverse strand, counting down.
GGGTTTATTTTTTTTTTTGCTTTGTTTTGTTAACAAGAAGCTATGAAGAAATTGGTAAAAAGAATTGCAGCACAAAAAGAGCAAGCTGAAATCGCAAATGTTACTACAGCCACCGTGAAGGTACTTGTTGCAGCACCATGAAGCCAGGACCACAAGGTACTTGTTGCAGTAATCCAAATCTGGTTGGAAAGGTGCCTCTGGCAGGAAGCAGTGCCTCTGCCTAGTCCTTGGCAAGCAGGGTTTTCTCCAAATTCAAACAGCTGCTGCTGGAAAAGTGTTAGAAGCTGCCTCATTGTGGTCTAATTGTCCAGTAACAGCCTGTATTGCTTTCCAGCCTGGACTGAACTTACTCTGCCAATGAGTGGGAAGGTGTTTGTATCCAAATATTGTAATATCTATTGGACTAATTCAATCTGGTGGTAACACTGTCGCCATTACACTGGGAATTGTCATCTTCTTGATTTTACAAGTCTGGTTTACTTTTAAAGTTTATTTTGCAGTTCTCTCTCTCTCTCTTTTATTGAAAAGAAAAAAACCAACCAAATTTTCTGAGATGATACTACAAATGCTTGGATAGCTGACCAAAGCCAGTGTACAGCAGGGTATGGTTATTTGTGGAATTGCTCCAAACTGGGCTGGAGCCTGGTGCTCAGGGTCGTGAAGTGTCAAAGTGCTTGTGTAAGCACCAACTATTAAGGCAGCTGGGAGCATGAGGATCTCTCCCAAACCTTGTCTGATGTGTCTTGCATATAGCCTGTACTAGGCAATTGAACCAGAATGTGATACAGTGATTCCTCAAACTGTTTGAAGGACATAGTGCTGGGAAGCATCTCACAAATAACTCGGACCTCTGAACTCTTGCAGCTGTGGAAGAAAGCCTAGGGTCATAACCTGAGCTCTGCCAGCTCCTGGGTGCCTCTAACCAGCTCCACACTGAGACCTGAGGACCAGCAGGGAGCCAAGAGAGGAGAAGGGATTTGTTAGGTAACGTTTCCAGATGCCATTTTTTGTTCTGTGGGTGTTTCAGGTCCTGTTGCTGCTTTGAAAGTGTGGCACTAATAAAGTAGTTACGCAGAAAAACAACCCTCCTGCTTTCGGTGATAGCTCTTTCAGCTTTTGCACCTAGAGCATCCTTAATAGGGAGAGCAACTATGTGATACGTAAGGGCATCTGAGAATTGATGGGCCTGCCTCCTAGCAGCAATAAAGACTTTAATTTTTTTGGTATCTCTCAGTGCATGTTTAGAGGCTTTCTTGGATCAGCAGGAAAGGGATTTATAGTAAAATCGCATGCAAATGCAGTAGAAGATAGTGCTTTTGTTGTTTGGTCTGTTTTGTCCTTTATGACACTGATCTTTAATAAATCCAGTGCCTTTGGAAATAAGTGTGTGTCTTGAGCAGAGCAACTGTCAGACCTATAGAGATCAGAGGGATGCAAAAGCAGACATAAAATCAGAACATGAACAAGGTCAGAGTCCCAGAGCAATAATGGTAAAGGGAGGGACAGGCTGGAGAGCAGCGGAGGATGGCACTAGGATGTGCCTTGAGGGCTGCTAGGAGGTGCTGCCTCCCAGCTGATCCCAAACATGTCACCCTTGGGTGCCAATTGGGGCAGGTGTCTTTCCAGCAGGACTGTCCTTTGGAAAGCAAAACCTGAAATGCTCTTGCTATAAATATTGTTGGAAGTGTCTGGGCTGGGAGTGCTGGGGTCAGCTCTTGCAAGAAACCCTCAGGCTGTCCAGAAAATGTATGTTGCAATCTGCTCTTGGGTTATTCAAGGAGTTGCATATTTTCTGTTTTCAGCCTGTGGTAGGCGGTGTCTAATGCTTATGGCTCTGCACTTGATAGGATTTGTTTTGTTTGTTTTTTGGAAAGGCAACAAAGATTTCTATTGGGGACCTACAGGTGGTGCTGTACAACTGGACAGGAAAGGGGGAGAAATAACCCCTTATCCAGTTGTTTTGTTCTTTTATTTTTTATTTTTTTATTTCTTGAAAACTGCACTTCTTTGTCTGAGTTGCTATTTCCCAATCTTGTGGCGCAGTCACTAAACTAATTTCCTAAGTTTCTGTGTTCTTTAACTTCTGTAGAGTTTATGTAAACCCAGAGCTTTGTGTTTCTTAATACATACACAAAATGCATAACATAAATATTATTTTCCCAAGAGCTCTTATTTCAGCATTTTGAGTAGCTTCTGTCCTGAACAACTTGGAAACAAGAAAAAACTAGGGTTCCTTTTAATTCCACATTTTAGTGTAATTTTCTGAAGATGGGAACCAATGCTGCCTGCCAAATAGGAATAGTGTACAGTTGATTCAGGAACTGAGCCCATATGTGCACAATTTAAAATTGCATCAGTGACGATAACAGGAAAGAACTTTGTTAGTGTAGAAAATAGCTACTGTTCTTGATCTGTTTAGTTATAAATCAAACAGACTGGAAAATTCCAAGTTAACCAGACATAATGCTTTTTTATGCACACCCACGTTATGCTTTCATTGTGGGAGTCCTTTGAGCTCATTTATTTTTATGTTGCCTTTTAAAAGTCTGTTCCTCTGATTGGTATGAGTTTTCTTCCAGTCCTCATCCCTCAAAGGTGCATTCATGTGTTTAATTTTATGCACTGTAAATTTTATTAAGCTTGTACAGTACTTTGAGTTAAGGCTTAGAGCGTCTGTTCAAGACGAGACTTGCCTCTATATCTTCAGGGGGGAAGGAAGCTCCTGTTGACGGAAGTCTAAATAACCACATTTCCATGGAGCAGTAAGGCTCAGCCTTTGCAACACATTGCACCCATGTGTGTATTGACGTTGCATGCAACATGGCAAACAAATATTACAGGGGCACTGATGCAGTTTTCCCTGGGGCAGTCTGGGGTTGTAAACAACCTACATCTGGGCTGTTCTTATAACAATGTCTTGCAGTTGAGTTAGTGTCCCATGTAATATGGATGTGGGTAGTCAGATCAGAGCATGCTTTGCTGCAGCACATCCCACTCAGTCTTTGCAAAATAATGATAGTTCTTGTTTGCAAAAGCTGATCAATGAGTACATGAATTGGGATCTTATATGACGGGTTGTGCCCCAGCAGCCACTTGGCTGATCAATCAGGGTTTGCGCATGCTGTGGCCATTTGACTGTTGTGAGCCATGGAATAGTGGAAGGGAAATGGGGAGAAAATTTTCCTCTTTACCATCAAATCTATCTTATCCTCTGCTTTCCTGGACTTGTACAGAACCACACTAACAAAACCAACTAAATGACAGGAGAAGTGTAATTTGGGCTATGTTAACATTGTGAATGATAACATTCTGACAGAAGGATGGGTCTTGATTCTCACAAATCACTTGTGGGAAACACTACATTTATTTAGTTTTGCTGCTTCTACTTTTGGCTCCTAAATAATGGCCAGATTCTTAATTATTTGATTCACTACATCACCAGGGTTGTGAGATTACCTGCATTGCTGATGAGTACAGACTGCATGTGCTCTGTACTAGTTATGCACACTTTTGTGGTGCATAACTAGTCCAAGTGATACTGCCCTCTTTGTTGATCAGGCAGGGGGGAAAGGATGGAGGAAACCAGTACAGGTGGTATCTCCTTCCCGGGTCTTTCACGTCCTCCAAACAAGCAATGGAAAAAGTGGTCAGTAGACTATATCACAATTTAAACCTCAGATAACATAAGCAGGTGACTAATTCTATTGACACTGCTTTTATGCTTCAGAGGCATGTTCTCTTGAAACCAAACAAAACAGCAGCTCCATGCTCCTGCTGTGCAACTGTGAACTTCAGATCCTCATGTGAACTTGTTTACAGTCCTTTCCGGCAGGGTTGGGTCCTAGGCTGTGTGGTTTTCTCAGTTGCATGCTCTGGATTCCTGGCTGTGAAGCACAGAGGGTTTAGTCAGTACAGTGGGGTGGAGGAACATTTGGAGGTTCAGATCTGCTGACTTGACAGCTACTTGGTTCTCTTGGTGTGGCTGGCAGCTGCTACCCGCTTCCTAGCACTGCATATTGTGGTCTTCAGTCAATCAGCAGGGCATGCATGGAAAGGAAATGAGTCTGGGGTGAGACACCATGTGCACATCGTGATCTATTCTAGGAAGCCAATGTGTTTCTCATTTCCATCTCTTACAAGACATGGCTGGCTGGAGCACAGATTGTAATTCCTGGTTGTTGCTGAAGTAGGGAGCAGTACTTCTTGTTGGAGCACAGGCTTATTGCACTTTCCTTTATGGCTGAGAATTACAGCTGGAGGCTTGCTAATGGCTTACTTATTGATTTATTTCTTACTGTGGTGTTGGTGATATGCTTAGGTGGCAAAGTTAAACTGCTTGTAAATGACAAATATGAATGATCATAAGTCCTATAGAATAAGTAATTCAGTCTCTAAAAGAAGACCTGATTGGATGGTAGATCAAGAACCTTAAATCTACATCAAATCCCATTACTTCTCCCCATCTTTTAAAGGTTAGCCCATACTTTTTCTTTAAGATTGCCAGATCTAAGGAAAATGGGGTTGAATAGGTAGAGCTGTTGTTACCTTAAACTACATCAAGAATGCAGTGTCCTTTTAAAATCATCACGCAAATTTAAATCTGTGCTTTTCCTTGTGCCTTGTGTGGGTGTCTCATCAATGCAAGTTAAAGACAGGGTGCTGCTGACAGCTGAACAGAGAGGTGATTGCTCCTCTCAGAAGCTTGCAGCTTCTTTTGTCCTGTCCCTCCCAGCCAACTGATTGCTGCTGGCTTGAAGGAGTGAGCAGGCAAAGCTGTGGCTGAGGGGAAAAAAGAGGGTTTTTTTCCCATTTAGAAAGTCACTATAATCCCCTCTTCACATTACTTTGTGGAAGGAAGAAAAAGCACTAATTTTTCTTCATACTCAGCTGCTTTCAGACTTGACTTTTGCATCAGCCCTTGAACTGATTGGTGCTGCTGGATTGGTCTCAATGACATCCCTTATAAATATGTAACCTGTAATACCCCCACAAAATATAATGCTAACAGCCCTGCTGGCATTGGAAAACAAGGACTCATTTGAGGTTGGTTTTTAACTCTCTCCAGCCCCTTTTCCAAGGCAGCATTTAAAGAAGGGTATGAGAGCTCTGTTTTAGTCTGGGCAATGCTGGCAGGCACCTTGGTTGGCAGAATGGAAGTGTCCAGACTGCAGCTCTGTGGGAGAGGTCCTCTTGGCATTCCTAGGAGGCTACAAGTGCTAAGGGTGACCGTCCTCCAGCAAACCTATGCTCTTGGCCTTAGTCTGCACGAGACCAGCTCAGGCCATGCAAGTGACCTGGCTGTCCTGTTCCTCAGCCTCAGGATCCTCTTCCCAGCCCTTCTCGGGGGCCAGCAGCAACAGACATGGAAGACCAGGGCCAGGATCTCGGGCGACTCCTTTCTCTGTGCGAGAGCAACTGCTTTAGCATGGCCACACTAATCCTGCCACCCGTGAAGAGAAGATAAGTTACTTTCATGGTTTTGTTCTGAATAGTGGCAAGAACCGTTTCTACCTGGGATGTGTGATGGACCAGAGGAAAATGGAAACCTTCATTTAAATGAATATGGAAAACCTAATCTCTGTGGAGTAAGTCTCCCAGTTTCAAGATAGGTTCTTAACTCTGATGTAAAGATATGAAGAAGCTGTTGTCCTTTGTAATATGCTTTAAGGAAGTAGCTCTATCTTTTGAAGCTTTCAAGTTATTACTGTAATGGAAAGGCTGTTGCAGAACCTCAGTTCTCACGGCTACAAACCCTCTTATAGTTCTGAGCTTAAATGGGTTCAGGGCCAACCTGCATCCATTTGTTCTTGTGCCATTATTGTCCTTTCACTCAAACGGCTTCTCTCTCTCCTTCGTGTCTCTTCCTCCACCACCCATGTATTTATAGTGAGATACAGTATTCCCTTCTACCTATGCTTTTAGAGATATTAAACAAACCAAGCTCTCTGTTTCCTGGCATTATGTGAAGGTGTGTGTGAAGATTAGCAAGACTTGAAATGAGTTATCGTAAGAGGTTTTTTTCAGGGTTGAAGGAACAAACAAGATTTCCTTTCACACACTTGAGAGGAAAATATTACTTAGACATAAATATTTAGGATATTTTCCAAATAGCAACTTTTTTCTGGAAGTCTGGGGACCTCAGTGCTTGTTGCAGAGGTTTTCCAATTGGAAAAGATGGCTCACTGGGGGTTGTCTCAAATAGACGCTTTCTTGCAAGCACACGGGAAGAAGACTACTTTGTGAGAGTGACAGTGGGTTAGTAACAGGTCTGTTTGCTCCCTTTGGTATCAAAAAGAACACTGACATCTAGGGATACTTCTAAAAACAGTCCCATGAGGGCAGGTTTTTTTGAGACAGTTACTGTCTGGTGACTTATGTAAGATGCCATCTTCTGCAAAGACACAGCTTGGATGGCACAGTGTCAGCCAACAAAACCAGCTACCACTTGTAATGCAGCACAGAGTTAAATATTTGTGCTACAGATGCCAAGAGTGGATACTTGTATACCCATTTCAAACAATTGCAAAAACAAAAGCATTGGGAGGTTAAGTGCAAAAAGCTTGGACAGCCACACCTGAATATGTGCAAGCAAATGTACAGATTTATAAATTTTAAAACAAAGATGTGCTCTGGAGTGACCAGAAATTTTCAGCTTGTTTTAAAGAACCTAATGTCTTTATATGTTTGGAAGCTTGCAGTGAAAGGTGCATCTCAAACACTTTATTATGGATACAATGGGTGTCAAATAACTGCCAGTTTCAATTAACTATGTCAAACACATGCCTGATTATTAGACTAATTGAAGTTCACACTCAAACCAGACTGCTCTCCAAGATGTCCTGTGTAGGCCTGGGTGAAGATGGGCACTTTTCTCCTGCTGCCATCTCCAAGGAAAGGGGTAGTTGCTCCAGGTAATGCACCAGGCTGGTGGCAGAGACAGTGCCCTGTGGCACACTGAACTGCAGCTGGCTCCATGCATTAATTTTTGGGCTGGAAACAAGCCAAATGCTACTGTCATATTTGTCCAATTTGCACCACTTATCAGCAATAAGAGAATCCACTTCTGTGCCCTGAAAACCCACCCCTACTTCAAGCTAGGCTGCTCTGCTGTCACTGCACAAGGAACTACTTATTTGAAATGTTTCCCTTTCTTTTTGCCACTGCCCACCTCTCCCTTTCCAGGTTGCTTTTGGTCCCCCCAAAGGCAACCTTCTACCTCCATGCTGTCCTATCCTTGGGGTGTGCTCCCTGAGCTGTTGATCACTGCATATGTATGAGAAGTGTCTAAGGAGTTGGAGTTTGTCTAGTTTGAAGAAAAGGAGGTGACCTCATTGGTTTCTAGTTTCCTGAGGAGGGGAAGTAGAGGGGTGCTGATCTCTTCTTGTCATCCAGTGGTAGCATATGTCATGTGGGAATAGTTCAAGGCTGCATCAGAGGAGATTCAGCCTTGACATTGGGAAATATTCCTTTACCCAGATGGGTGGTCTACAACTGAAGCAGGTTTCCTTGAGTCGATGCCCCAAGCCTGTCAGTGTTTAAGTGGTGTTTGGATGATGCCCTTAGCATGCTTTAACATTCTGTCGGCCCTGACGTGGCCAGGCAGTTGGACTAGATGATCACACAGGTTCCCCTTAGCTGGAACTACTCTTGTAATCGTTGATTCCCACAATTTACTTGCCCTCTGGATGTTTGTCAGTTGCTATTTGCCCTGGATTCCTAAAAATTGCTGTGCTTGTAGGGGGCTGGTTCTAAACAACTCTTGCCTTGTGTTTGAAACCCAGCCTTTGTTTTATGGGGTCACAACTGATCCTGGTCATTTATGGTGAGGAAGCAGTTCCTTAGACCTGGTGGTCAACTCCAGGCAGGGACCAGAGCGACCTTATAAATTGCCTTTATTATTTTTGCCCTTTTCCAGGCTTGTAAGTATAGAAGTAAAAGACAGCGTTTCCCTATGCTGCAGCACTGATTCTGCCACCTTTAACCTGAAGGAGGCCGTCCCTCCCGGCCTCCCCAGGCTGCCGTGCCTCCTGCCCGCTGCTTCCCGTTCAGCGCCGCTCCGCCCTTTCGTCGGGAGCGCGCCCTGCCCGCGGCGCGCCCAGTAGGGGGCGCTGTCGTGCGGCAGCGGCGGGGAGGTGCCGGCAATCTCGGTACCGGGCAGGGAGGAGCGGGGCAGGGCCAGGACCCTGCGCGGCGGCGGCCGAGGAGGAGGCAGTGGCAGCAGCGATGGTGAGCGGGGAGCGCGGGGTCGTGGGTCCCTGGGCCGGCCGGCGAACAGAGGGGTCAGAGACACGGGTGCCTGGCGCGGCCTGCGCTGTCCCTCCGGCAGTGAGGCCGGGGCCTTGTCCGGCGGGGTGGGCCGGGGGATCTCGGGAGCCCTCTGGCCAGGCTTGGCTGTCGGCGGGGACTCTCCCTTCCCGTTTCCCTCCCGTCAGAGCATCCCCTACCCGGACCCCCGCCGGCGCTGCGAAGCCCGTGCTGTGCCCCTAACCAGGGAGGGGGTCCCTTTTGCAGGCCTGCTAGCCGTGCAGTGCTTTCCCTGTTTTTCACAGGTGTCTAGTTTCAGGGCACTGAGGGTTAGAAATGGTATTTCCTGCTGTCTATATGGGTTTACTTTGTCCGGGTGGCGTAAAAACTGTATTTTCTGCTGGTTCTGTATTTTGGGGAAGGTATCTGAGCTCTGCTAAAAGTTATGTGGCTAACAGAGACCTTGTTCCTTTTTTTTTTTTTTTTTTGGTTTTTTTGTTGTTTGGGTTTTTTTTTTTCCTTTGGTTAGAAGTATCAGAGAAGCAAACTCTTCAGATGCAACAGGAATTACCCGAGATATAGTTGGCTCCTGCATGCAATGGTATGGCATGTGTTTTCTGAGACCTCAAACCTGGAGAGTGTGGTAGCTTCTTCCCCCCTGGAAGGTACCTTGAAATTGTGGCTGCTGCTGGGTGGCAGATAAAATTGCATAATCTCTGGCCAGCTGCCTTTTCTCACTCAGTCACGGGGAGCAGCTGTCCATGCCCAAACACTTAAGTGCTGCTTCCTCTTCCCACTCTGGAATGGAGCTGTGCCCAGCCAGTGGGTCACCACCTCCATGTGAGTGACAGAGTCAGGGCCCACGCCATTCCTTGCGTCTGTCAGCACGGGTAGTCTGAGAGAGCATCGTAAGCTTGTGTTTCGGTTGCTTTCAGCTGCCAAAAGTTAGCTCTTTTGGAACTGAGTAAATACTGCACACCTTGTACACGGTGTGGTCTAGACTGGCCTGGGGTTGCTGGAAGCGTGCTGTGTGGTCAGGCTGTTCTCACCTTAGTCACTCCGTGCCAAGGCTTTGCAGAGAAAACGGCTGCTTACTGTCTGGAAGACCTGCACAGGTCTGCTGTTATGTTTGTTAGACGAGACATAGCTATTGCACAGTGTTCCTCACTTTTGGATAGCTACTGAAGTTGGCTGTATACTCGGGGACCAAAGCTTTGTCTGGACAAACACTGATGCATCACGTTTTTTACAGAATTATGATTTTACTCTGCGATCCTTCCATGACCTTAGGAATATGGGTTGCAAGGCACAGGAAATTTTCTTACCTAGATGAAGAAGAATCTTGCATCTCCCATGTATTGTGCACTTCCAGCCTACTAAGAGTTTGCTATCCTCTTGCTACCCTCAAAAGTCAGACGATATCCCCTGTTAACCTGAGGTTCTGCTGAGATGATGCCTTGTTCCTTGCTTTTTTTTTTTTTTCTCCAGTGCATATTTCCCCTATTTGGTGGTAAGATAAACCTAATCACAGCATTTATTGCTGTATGTGGTTTGACTTGTGTGGCAGTGATCAAAACCTTGCTGTGACTGACTTGGCAAAAGGGAATCAATGGAGCCCATTTCCATGAGTAAGGATTTTGAAGTTGCTGCTTGTCTCTTCTGTCAAACATACTGTTCTGGAAATATTTTCAGTCAGATCTCCTTCTGCACCAGCAGTCTCCCACCACAGACCTACGTGCAGTGAGGGTTGTTTCAGAAGGCCTGATCTGTTCATGTTCTTTGGTTTTTGGAAATGGAGTTATGCATTTTTGACCTAGAACTGTTGCTGTCCTTCTCTGCATCCTAAAGGATCAAAGGCATTCCCTTTCAGGTATTAGCAGACCTTCTTCTGGAGCATTTAGTACTGAAATCTCTTTGTATACTGGCTAAATGGCTATGTCCCTTTAGTGTAGCAATAGGGGCTTTGAAGTACATTTTGATACTGTCCTAAGAGGATGATGTGTAACTGAGATTTGGGATTCTGTCAACTGGTGCAGGTGTATTCGTCTCTTTGCAGTGGGTTGAGGTGATTGTAATATGATTTTCTTTATGCTTTTTTAGGAATTATTTGTGTTTCCTAGAAATTTACAAGTAAAAGTCACTTGGAAGCCCTTGTGTTCCAATCATTTCAATTTCCTTTGCCCCTCCTAGCTCACTGTGAACCATCCATGAACAGCATGTGAGTAGGTGTCACAGAGGCCAAAGGTTTTTTTGTGTTGGTGTTGATAAAATAGTCTTTGAGGATCCTGCACTGTGGTTAGAGTTGCCTAAGATTAGGGCCCTTAATGTCTAATAGCAGTGTTCAGTTTGTGCTGATACTAGGGGCTTTGTTGGAGGCTTACATAACCCTGGTAGGAAACTGTGCCAGGTTTTGGTGCTGCCTTTGTTTGCAGATGCCAGTTCCTAGAACAATTGCCATGCTATCATCTGCTTTCAGACAGCTCCTGCCAAGGCTTTGTCTTTTAATGCTGTGTGTACCTCTGCATAGCACTGAGCTACTTGTAAAATGTTTCAAATAAATACCCATTTTGTTCTTCAGAAGGCAAGCAGAAAGGACTGTGTGATCTGCATCTGAGAGGATGCCAGGTGGAGGAATGAACAAATATGTTCAGATGAGTCCTGGCACACAGGGAGCTGAGCCCTTCTTTTATCCTAATTATTGTGGATGCTGAGAGAGGATGTTTCCTCACAGAAACTGCACCTTCTTGGAGCCAGTGACCCACAAAGCAATCTGTAATGAGTTCGTGTAGGGCATCTGTTGAGTGAATCCAGTCTCTTACAAGATTTACAAGATCTGTGCTATCTGGAGCATGCCTAGACGTTTGCAGAAACTTTGCTTTTATGCATTTGTTGAGTGAGCAAAGTGAACAGTAGGTAACAACATCTTGTGCGTGTTTGTGGTCAAATGACATTTGAAATAACACTAATTTTGGTGTCTTTTGAGCTGTTGTAAAGCTACAAGCTTTTAATCAGCCTTTCCCATTTTGTTTTGGTATTTTTACATTCCTTCTTTTCAGTGGAAGCTGGGATACTGCTGCTCTTACTCCCAGTTGCTGCCTTGTTTGTTTTTTGTGCTTAAGCTGTAATTAGCCATTGTCTAGCCACTCCCCTTGTACTTTCAGGGCTGGTGGGATAGTATATGTACATTCATTTCAGATACTGTATATGGCCAAAAAAACCCAAGTGAAAGCTGTCACTCTGGGCGGGTGGTGGGGGAGAGAAACTTTTCAGTATGGCAGTGGTGGAAATAAAATACAACGCAAAAGAAGCTGGTGGTACCAGGAAGCTGTGGTAAGAGGAGCGTGACCTGAGCATGTTTTTCTGTCATGTAGTTCAGCCCATACACCTACAGGTTCATGGTTCTTGATTTCTGAGAGATCCTGTGGCTGGATTTGCTCTGTGTACCCATGTCCTAGGTGAGGGGGGCAGCACACAGTCCAAACCTTGAGCTGTAATTAGGACCTGACTAACAAATATTATTTGCCTGGTGCTTATATAAAGGTGTTTGTCATACTAGGGGTGGTAGGGAGGGACGGAGGAGCAGATTCATTACTGGGGTGCTAATCAAAGCACTGTAGGCACATGCAGCAACTAACACCATCTGAAGCTGAGGTGGCATTGCTCAATCCTCCCTCACTCTCCTGTAGGAAGCTGGCAAGCTGAAGGCTGCAAGTCCAGTACTTACCTGCAGCTAGACCAGTTATGCTGCGTAGTTAGGCTGGCCAGACATGCCTTTTGTGGCCAGAGCAGGCACAGGAAACAAGGTGTTAGCTAAGGCACAGCTAATTGAAGTCTTCCTTCTTCTTACCGGCAGAATAAATAAATGAAGCTACTGTGCATTTGCTCATTTTGTGTGGTTTATTTTCAGTCAGAAAGCGTTTTCCTAGGAAAAACTTGCTGCAGAGGAGAAATACCTGTATTCCATGTGTTATCATAATCAGAGCAGACCTACCTCATGCAGTTGCTCTCTGCTTGTTTTACTATGTGCTGAATTGTGTGTCATGCTGCCTCATTCATTAGCTCTGTTGAAGGGAGAAAAACAAATGGCAAATACAGACATTAAGGTTTGGACATGGGGAGGTGGTCAGAGGGTCTCTGGTTTGGGAAAATGTGTGGATTCAGGTGAAAGGTGAGGATGAGGTTTGATCTTAGCAGTTCCTACTTGCACAGTGAGCATAAGACTTATGCTAGTGCTTAAAATAAACTTTCTTGTAAGAGCTACTTTTATTCTGTGTCCCACTTTAAATGCTCTCTGGGGAGAAGGGAGATTCTGCTGATAAAACCTTTTTTCTACCCTTCCCACAGATAAATGGTGGTTCTACTTTACAGTGTCAGAAACAGGAGGCACTTGTAACACAAGTGTAAAGTCCTCCGGTTTACTCTTTCTCTCCCTGTCTCTTCCTAAAACTCGCATCTGAGGAAATGCTGTTCTGGCAAAACTGTAAAATGTGCTTTCATTAGCTTTGGCCTTCTCCCTTCCCCCCTCTCTTCTGTCATCTGGGACAGAAAGCATTACTGCAGTTAATTTGTCCTCTTTTGTTGTGGCATAAGTGCTATCCCTGGAACCAGCTCTGCCTGCTAATGGCTTTTAGAAATAAAGTACTGAGGATGTATTCCTAATCTGTGGGGCTAAAAATTCAATACGTAAACTGCTTGGGTTGCCGAGTCATTAATATCTGTACACATGAATAGTGTAGGTCCTAATGATAGCAATTAGTATTTTATCTGATACCTGGCTAAGTCTTGATGCTCTGAGAATTAAAAACAAATCCTCCAGTGGAGATTGTTTCCCCCATGTCTCTTAAATCGGGCTTTTAAACTGCTGCTAAAATAATCCTGTGTCTTGGAAGCGTTTGTGTGTGGAAGATTCTTTTAAAGAAATAAACCAATTTATCTGCTGAGCTATAATGGGAAGGGAAACCTTTTATTTTTTGATGCCTTCACATAAAAGCAGGTTATTGTCTTACATGAGCTTCTGTCCTGTAGATAGTCTTAAAGTCAGGCCAGCTTGTTTTCTTTAGTCCATCTGGAAAGCAGTAATAGGGGCAAATGAATGGTATAATCCTGCATTGCTGAAAGAGCATCTTTTCTTACTACAAGTGATGAATGTTTCTTTTGGCTGAAGTTGATCAGAAAAAAAAATCCACCTGTTTTTTACGCTGTTATGAGCAGCTCCTCTAGGGCTGTTTAGCTTTTCAAGCCTTGGCTGAACATAAGCTTTAAAAGAAGGGAGTGTTGGGCCACAGTAGTGAGGCTGCAATTGCATGTTGTTGGATGTAGTAAAACCAGAATACATTCACAAGCAGCCTTCTAAATGTCCTCTAAATGTCCTACTTTCTCTGGGATTAAGTTAGTAATTCAGAAGGTAGAGGGCTCTCATATCTTGCTGGATACTTCGGGACAAAGAGGCACTTTAAAAACAGAGTGCGTAGTTAGCCAGGAAGCGGAGAAATTGTATTTCACCTATTGGCGTGGTCTTCCAGGTAGTTTATTTTTTTGTTGTTGTTTTGTTTTTTGTTAATCCCTCCTTTTTAGTATCCTCCTAAATTGATCAATCTCATCCTTCAGACTCTTGTATGTAAAGGCTGAAGAAGGCGAAAGTGAGAAATACAGAGAAAACTTTACCTGGTCAAAATACATTCTTTGTGGAGTAATCTCATTGTTTTTTAAAGCAAGAAGGGTAAAGAAATTCTTCAATGGTTTAGAACTAACATGGTGAAGATCTTCTCTTATTTGTTCAAAAACTTGGAGGTACCACAGAGCTGCTGTATGTCAGTGCTGGGGTGCATGCTTCTTGCTTGAGGTAGACTTAAAGTAAAATACTTTGTCTTGCATCTCAGTAATGGAAAAGTGAGTGGAAGCAGAGTCACAGTGCCTTGTATATGGTGGGCTAAGAGCACAAGGGTGGATATTGCTCATTCATCCGTGGTGGCTTTATGCACCTGAGCCTTTTTTGCTGGTAATGTGGATGGGAATGTATTTTCATGCAGAAGCACGCTGGGGTTACACAGATGTTCCATCTGCACTTTGCTTGGGGTCACCTGAAGTTCATAGTCAAGCAGCCTGAATTTACAGACCAGAGCACTGCTTTGATGTGCTCTTGGAAAAGAAAGAACAGGAGGGCCTTTCTGATGGGTTTGCTTATACATGTGACAGGATGCAAGATGTGCCACTGGTATTGGTTGTATCTGGAAAAACAAACTTATTTTTAACTCCTGTCTTAGTGGAGAGACGGTGTGCTGAAGAGTGCAGTGGTTTCAGTGGGGATTGTGTGATTTAACAACTAAGTCTGTAGCTGACTAGGGTCTTCTGTCCAGAGCTTTCTCTGTGACTGAGATCAATCTCTTGCCAGATATATTTATTGCATTGTAACTTGACCATTGACTTAAGTGACTAGAAGGTCATGTTCCATTTTGATTTTGAGGTTATAGCTTATAGTATCCTCCACCTTCAGGAAAAAAAAAAGAAAGCACAACCCACTTAATATTTGATGCTGCAGCATTTTCTTCCCATCAGTTGAGAACAGCTATTGAGACACATAAGTTTCCATCCTTTAAGTGCTGAATGATATCCTGGCATTAGCTCCTATGCAGTGAACCAAAGTTGTTGGTTAAACACTCCTTTCCAGGGATTTTTCAGAGAAGATTGTGCAAACTCGATGAAACTTAAGTACCACTTCTGGTTAGTTGGAAAAGGTAGCTCTTCCCTTAAATTTTAGGGTTAGATCAGCTTTGTGGTGACTGGATTGAAGTACTGGAATTAGCTAGGACATTGCCTAATTGCAGTGGTTTATGTGGCTGCCTTGTTTTCAAGGATGAAGTAGCTGGTGTGTATTCTTAAATTGCCCTTTGCCAAGTGGATGGGTGCTAATCTGGCTTCTCATAGCTGAGTGCTCCTTCTCATTGAGCAGACCTGTTTTTGCCCAGTTCAGTCGGTGTCCCTTCAGCCTGTCCTGGGACATGGGTGATATTAGTCCTCTGTGATGGGTTGATGTTGTTTTGTTGGGCTTTTTTAGCTTTATGCTTGGGTTACTTAAGTATTTTTAAACTTTCTCACATTATATGCCTTTTACAGCTTTTCAAAAATAGTGAATATTCATTAGTGGTGGGGTTTTGTAAGGAATCCTGCCTTCCTCTCTTAATTATTTGGAAGAATTTAGGATTTTTTTAAGGCTGTTTGTAGCCTCTCCAGTTGTATTCGAATTACATGGCACCTCTAAAGGTGACCTTAAAAAAAACAAACAAAAAGTGAAATCTGTAAAGGGTCCTGAGAAGAAAAGTTTTAGCAGTTTTTAATTTAGTGATTTATTATAGCAGTCTTTGCAAGTTGCTCTAACCCCGCCAAGACTGTGACAACATAGGTATCAAGGGTGTATTCTTTCCAAGGTTTATTAACAAATCTTTTGAGAAGACCCCATGTATTTTCTGTGACATTTGAGGGTGAAACTGTAGTATAAGAGGTCTCCCTCAGGAAGCTTCCCAACGAAGCTAGGCTTGATGGCAGGTTAAAAGGGAAGAAGGGTTTGGAAGAGGGCTCTGGGAACAGCTGAAAGAGCTTTTTAAAAAAGGGAAGTAACATGCACAAGCTTTTGTCTGTAAAATGCAGCAACCCCAATACTTACTTTTGGTCATAGCTCCAAATAAGGTGTGGTTGCATTCTCTCTAGAAAACTTTTTCCAGAGGATTGCACTAAAGAGCCCCATTTTGGAGATAAATAGCCATTTTTTCCCCTTATGCTCTGTTGTGAGACTCAGGAGTGTGCTTTGAAGCTATTAATGAGGTACTTGGGCTCTGTCCCAACTATAATTGCAAATTTAACATTGTAATTTCTATTGCAGCACAGTCTTCTGTTGGTGTTATTTACTTATTTATTTATTTTTGGCAGCAGCAGTGTTTGTCTCTTTGGTCTTCCCTTTGTATGGAATGTAATAACTAGATCTTAACCTTAAGGAGTTGCTGAGTACTTGCATCTTTAAGAATCCAGCCCTAGACAGGTAACAGACCTGTTTGGTGGTACCTGATGAATGGTGGCTGCTTTCTGACTGGTATATTGCAGTAGTTAAGCCTTCACTTACCACCTGATGATTCTTTGGAAAAAAACCATCAACACAGTTGTTTCTCTTTGCCATGGTAAGATCTGGTGATGAGTCTTCAGACTGTGAAGCTTGCATTTTTGTGTCTGCCCTTTGCATTTCTCTGAATATAGGAAGTCTGTCAAGAAGTGTATTTTTATCAGTGGCTCTTGACTGGAAGTGAGTGACAACTATTTCCTAACCTGTTCTGTTTACAGGAATTAAGGAAAGCATGGGGTCTGCATACAGAAAAGCACTTCTTTAATTGACGCTAGGCTCACAGACCTTCTTGATGCCCTGGTTGTGTGAATTTGAACTTTTCTCAGTGTCATTCTCATTTTCCTTTACACAGGATGCCCTTATTCCATACAAGGAAATCCTCCAGATGTATTGGGAGAAAGCAACAGGCTTTGTGAATGCCCAGTGTGATGGACTTGAACCCTGGCAACTGATTGGGTTGACGCTTTCTTCTACACTTATAGGTGTATGGCTGCATGGCTTTCTCTTCCAGTCTGAGAGTAAGTATTTGAAATGGGATATTATGTTTGGAGTGAAGTAAGATGGGGAAAAGAGTTCCTAAGTAGTAGAAGGAAAGAAGGTGGAACAAGGCCAAACACTTGTTAAAGCAGACCTTCTACTGTCAACTAGTATCAGCAAAACCCTCTTCCAAATTATCGTTAAGGTCTGTCTGATCAATGAAACACTCCCATTCCTTTAGTGGGTGTGGTAGGCCAGCCTGGCATGTGCCTGCATCTCCTTCCCTTCCTCTTGCCTTCCTTTTGCGTTTGACTAAACCATTTACTTGTTGCAACACTTTCTTCTTGCTCCAGACCTGGGGAATTTATGAGAGCTGGATTCTTGTGAACTTAGTCATACGTACAAAGTGTCTAGAAGTCATAAGTACAAAGTGTCTAGAGAACTGTTGCTCTTGACTGTTTCCCTTCCTGCTGGAGGAGATGTGGTTTTGATTTAGTGTTGGAGGCATGCTTCATCCTCAGGATCTTCAAGATAATTGCATCTGATGGTGTTGTGTGGATTCTTCACATCCCTGGAGCATTTTCCTGTTTCAAGTGATTTCTGATATTGACAGCTCTTCAGTGTGATCTCTTTTGATGAGCCTGCAGTTTTCTCTGGCTGTGTGATGGTCAGAGATAACTACTTTGCCCTCAGAGGAGAACATGGTGCCTTTCAGTTCTTGCAGGCCTAAGGGTTACACTCTGATAGCAGTTTGTTAAAAATAGAAGTTTTTAACTTGATGCTTACTCCTGTGCCTCTCCGTTCCTTAACCAGCCTTTTTAATTTTAAGGTTGGGAGTAACTTAATAGTGGGAAAATCTATGAAAGAGACAAAACGGTATGAAGCTTTTATTCAGTACAGGGCTAAGTTAGCTTCTTGGCTAGTATTCGTACTGCTGCACAGTATTTTTAAAGTATTGACTAGCTGTTATAAGATCAGATTAGATTGTCTGAATTTTTTCAGGAGTTTGCAGTCTTCTCACTGTGGAAGTTCTTAATAAAACTGTGCACACTGAAATATGCAATAGAAATATTACTGTCAGAATGTTAATGAGTATTTGCTACAGAATGTGCCACACTGCAATTACTGTTCTTATGTAGCATTTCAAAATATATACGAAGTGTGTGTGGGAAATGTAGATAAAATTGCAAAGACCTAAAATGGTCAATTTTTAAAGTTTGCTTACTTACTTCTTGGTGTAAGTAAGCATCCTGTAACTGCTGCTGCTCAACTGAAATGCCTGTAGGACTCAAAATGCGTTTTTGTGGCTATAAAGCATCTGTGTCATCCTGATTTCATTCCTGCCTTTTGAGCTACCCCAGGAGTTTACTGGTGTTTGTCATCAGTGGCTTTTCTCATTCTAGTATGTGGGCTGTGGTGGAATTTCTGCTCTTCCCTTTGTCCCCTTCCTCTGAGTTGCCTCCCAATGTGCTTCCGACATTGGACAGCCAGACACCAGCCAGATCCTTGTCACATTATGGCTGAAGTACTACTTCCTCCTTTGTTCTGGGACCCTCACATTGCTGAGTGTCTTTGTATTACAGTCCTATTCTCATTTGAAAAGGCAGAAAATAACTTCAACCAGTGTTTTCCTTTTTTTGCTAGAGAACTTCACTTTAGCAAATTGTAAAAGCTGTCTCATTCCTGTAAAATTCCACATGTGGGTGTAAATTCCACTGAGTCAAATTATTGTTTCCCATAGGTGGCTACTGTTCTGCAAGCCAGATGTTTCTTTAGCATGGTCCACTTCTGAACCTTGCTCTTTGCTATGCTCATCTGTCTCACCATGTCCCCTTGGTCACTGTGTTATTTTAGCTTGGATCAGAAATACCAAGCCTGTGTCATGGGCTGTATCTGAACTACTGTGCTCTGAATCTGTTTGTTTTGTTGTTGTTTTGTGAGTAATTTTAGGTTAATCTCTGACTCTTTGCTTTACAGGTTTAGCATCCCGAACTAAAAAACAGTTCTTTAAATTACTGAGAAAAATGCCGTTTGTTGGGGCTATAGTGAGTATTTGAACCACTTCTCTTAATATTATCCCAGGTCCTTGTTTCAGCCTGCTTAACTTTCTCAGCGAACTTAGAGTTCTGTGCATCCTTGTTGTCATGTTACTGTGATTATAGTGATCTGAGGATATAGATCTGGAAGGTCTTCTGCTGCCACCCAGTTTAATGAAAGACATAATTTCTACCTAGTCCTTTTGTCATAGTATCACTCTCATAAATAGGCATGCTACTCTTTTTTTAAAAACAAAGAATCAGTGAACATGGTTACAGAATTTTCCAGTAACATTTTCTTGTTGTTTGATTTTTAGAAAATAATTTTAATAATGGATGAAGGGGATGGGATTAAACTCAATTTGTTGTTTCTGGAACTTCTTGAGCAAGTGTGAGATAGCCAGGTGCTTGTTGTGCAACATGGAAGGACAATTTTTTTAATCAGATGACTGGTGTGATTAGTTTAGAGCTTGGATACCTATTAGCAGTAGTTAGGATTATAGTTCAAGGATATTAGTAGTTGTTGTACTCATTAAAATGAGACAAACTTCAATGTTTGGGAGATGGGATTTTTTTTTGCATAAAAACTTGAAACTACAAAATGAGCGTGTTTTAGCATGTTAATGATTTAATGATAGAGAAATACACAGCTTGGTTTACTTTACCTAGTAAATGTTGGTATTATACTTGATTGTGCTTTTTTCTGCTTGATGGGTTGCCATATTTACACATTGATTCAGGGGGTCAGATCTGTTATAGGCAATTTTGTCAAATGAGGGTAGCAAAGAGGAACTTTTTCCTTTGACTGTAGACAGAAGTGGTTCTCAAGTTTTAACTCCAGCCCTCTGAAAGGGACTAGCATCCCTCCTTTATGTCTTATCAAGTGCTTCATCTTTCACCTTCTGACTTGAGCAGCCTTTGATCAGATGAATTAATGAATTGTTCTCTTCTGCTTGTATTTTTGTCTGCTTGTTAGAAAAGTTCTGGGCCACTTGTATGCAATCCCTATTTTGTTCAGACTTACCTTCCAACGGCTAGAGCTGTTAAGCTGTCCTGTGCCAGAGGACTCCTGGTGTGTCCTATCTCTGTACTCTTCCTGCTCTTTGGTAGGCTGATACCTGATAACCTCTCAGTTGCTTACAGGAGGCCTTGACTTTGAGGCATTCCAATGTCCAAAAGTCTTTAAAGCTGATAATACCCAATCCCTATGTTGCCTGGAAGAAGAATCTCAACTTTGGAATGTGTTGTGAGAAGAAGTCTGGGCCTCCTGAATGTAAGGTGGGGTTGGGAAGAAAGAAATCTCTTGTCACTGTAGTGGAGATTTCTTTATTGCTTTTATTTTTGCAAGTTTCTAAATATGTGTGGTGTCCTGTCTCTGCTCCCTCCCAGCTTTTTGCGCCTCTTCTCACTGGCAGAGCATGAGAGACTCAACAGTCCTTGATCAGAGTAAGCATTACTTAGCAACAACTAAAAATCAGTGTGCTATCAGCATTGTTTTCAGATCAAAGCCAAAATACAGCACTGCACCAGCTACTAGGAAGAAAATTAACTCTATCCCAGCTGAAACCAGCTACCATTCCCACAGGCCATTCCCAGGGTGGTTTAGAGACTAGTGTATGCTGGTTTGCTATTCTAGTCAGCTTGTTTTTGGAGGGAGAGGTTGGTAGGAAGGAGAAGTTGAACTGTGTGGCTGTGAACTCTGCTATGCTTTTTGCTCATAGAGATGAAAAAGTTCCTGTCTATTCCTCTCGATAGTATGAATGTAGCTAGGGAGTTCAATCTTGCATGCATTCAACAATTATTTATAATATGTCCAGTGCCCTTGTTGATAGTATTTTCCTTTCTTTGTAGATTCAAAAGAAGATTGATGAAGCCTTGAATGATGTCACTTCCAGTTTATCCTTCCTGAAAGATGAAAAGGATTATATCAAAGCACTGCCGGAACAAGGCATGAGTCAGCCTGAAGTACTAAAGAAGATGAAAGAGTACAGCTCAAAAGGTATGAATGTGAATCTCTACTGCAGCAGAGGTGGGTCTGTTTCATAGCTCTGACATTAGACTTACTTCTTAAATGAGTTCTAATGACTTCTGCTCATGGTTTCATCTTAAATGTTTCTTCCCTGATGTTCTTTGCTTGCAATTTTTTGTCTCTTTTCTTTCTGGAAGTGACTAAGATCAGTATTCATGACTTCTAATACTGCACTTGGGTATTTACATTGAAATTCTGTTCTTACCCCAAGAATTCTAGACTCATGATGGGAAGAAGTTACTTGAATGTATTTTTGATTACTTTTCTGAGCAGTTGCCTTGATGTTTGACTTTACCAGAAATGTGTTTTCTGTGAAACTCCAGGGAATACTCACAATTAAAAAACCCCAAAACAAACCAACCCAACCAACAAACTTCCAAGTAGGAGTTTTAGGGAATTTCCAAGACTGTCTCTCTTAATCAAAGTCACAATGGTTTGCCCCTAAAAAGCCATTTAAGGAAGGCAGAGTTATTATGTTCTTCCAGCTTCATAAGCAGTCTGAAACTTGAGTAGCCTCCCTCATGTAAATACCTCCACTCCAATTTATATAGCTGTTACTCCCAATAAGCAAATTCGGGTGATTTGCTGTACAGAGAAGATATGACTGCCCTGCTCCTATTCAAAATTTGAGAAATATCTTCAATTTTCTGCTAGAAGAGTGTATCTACTCCAAATTCAGAAACCATTTTGTAGTCAAGTATCCTATAACAACTTATTTCTTTTCTGCTTTTATGTATTGCTTATGTAGCATCAGTCTGCATTTTCCCTCAAATGGTTATTTCCTGCCTTCACCTGGTTCTTTCCTTTTTAATTTTCCCATGGCCCCCTCCTTTCCAGACACTCCCCTTTGAAAGTTCCTTAGAAATGAGGGCTGGATTGTGACTATATTCACATTGTATATGCTTGTGAAGCTGATGCCCTTGAGTTTTATAAAGGCTAACAGTTAGGAGAGGGGAGCAAATAACCAGACAAGTGGAAATACACTGCTGGGGTGTTTGGAGGTAGAAAACTACTTGTTTTAAGTACAATCACATTGGACAGTAGGCTGAAGCACTTTTCAACAGGGTGTGCTGCTGATGCTCTTCCATCCACCTGCTCTCATTTGTTAAAGCTTCAGCATCATATCATTTTAGGTGAAATTTGAGGTGCTCAGCACTGTAGTTTTTAAGCAGTGCAAGCTTGGCCTTCCCATCTCAGCTTACATGGTGATGGGTGCTCTTTGAAAGTGTCTTTAACTTAAGCCATATTAGAGTTCAGTTGGTTGGACAGCAGTCTGGGGAGACTGAATGGGTATGAAGTGGATTACGTATTAATATAACTGCTTGCTGCAGTGAGATGTTTATGTTGTCTTTAGTCATCATTTATTTGCAGTTTGCTGAGTTCGTGGGATACATGGGGCCAGTGGCTTAGTGTCACACACATCTATCTGTGTGGCACAAAATTATACTTGTTCCTCATCATAGAGATCTCAAAAGCTGAACCCTGATCTTCAGAGGGGACTTATCTGTGCACTTCTATATGCTTTCTGATAATGGCTGTGTTTGCAAGCAGTGTGGTGTTCTCTTTCAGGAGATGTACGTTGGCAGGATGGGAAAGTGTCTGGGACTGTGTACAGTGGTGAAGAAAAACTCACCCATCTGCTAGTGAAGGTAAAGTGCAAGCAGTGTAACTGCATTTTTGAAGATATCCTTAGAGTTTTCAGGGTGACTGGAAACCCCTCAACACAGTTGCAGCATCTTTCCAAATAAATTGGGAAGATCTGAAACTAAGACTGCTGAACTATAAAGACAGAGCCTAGGATAAACGTAGGTGGAAGATGAATTTAGGGGAATTAAGCAAAGCATTTAGGCAGGGTAAACCTGGGCAAGTGACTGTCTCTGAGAAAATAGAGATAACCAGAATTGTATCAGATGAGATGTAAAAGGTATGAAGCTGGTAACAAGTGAACTGGAAACCGATTCTGACCTAACTCAGAGAATGGTGGAAGGCACAAAATTGCTATAGATCAGTTTCAGCAAGCCTCCTGACAGATGTGCCTTTACTGTGGGCTGAGGTGAAAGTATCTTTGGCTGTCCTGTTACTGGGAGGCTGTGGAACCCTTTGACTGGAACAGCTTCACTAAGCAATACTAAATTCCTCTTGATTTAAGCAAAATACAAGTTTGAAAAATGTTTTTGGCATTACTATGCAGTCAGAACCATCCAACAATGGAGCACTGGCATGCTTCAGTGATGTCTTTGTTAGGTCTGTTTACCTACTCAGGAACTTTTCCCTTTGAGAAGGTTGGAAAATAACCTAAACAGCCCAAAGGTCTGTTTTCAAATATACTACTTCAAGAGGGGTTTTTGCTAGCAAGGGAAGTCTAGCCTTCTTGCTCCTGGGAAAGCTTTTATAACAGCTGTAAAGAGTGCTGTTTGGTGGTTGCTATTGCTGTTTTCTTCTGTGCATTGACATTTTCTTTGCCACTTCTGGGGAAACACGGAGTTCAGAACAGCCTTTCTAGAGGGGCCTTAGCTTGGATTGAATGTTGTGGAAACATTCCCTCTGTGCTGGTTTATTCTTCTGTATTTCTTTTAATATCCCTGCAGTCACTTTTTGATCTTGCCTGCAGGAGGTTGGAACTGGTCTGTTCCAGCCTTATCCTGTGAAGTCCACAGTTGCAGAACAAGCATGAAATACTGGTTTCCACAGCCACTTTTGTTGTGGTGTGGCTGGGCATTTGTGCTTTTTGTAGCTGCTTCAGTATTTTCCTTTAACAGTAAACTTGAAAACTAGTTCTGCAAAGTAATTTTTTGGCCTGCCTTTCCTAAAGAAATCATAAGGTGCATATTGTGTTCTTTTTAAAAAACAAGAACTGTTGCTGTGTTACAGAATCACTCCAGAGGTCAGAATGCCCTAGAAAAATCAAATGATTTTTTTTTCCCCCACCCCTCAGCAGTAGCTTCCTGGCTTGTATTTACTTGCAGCAGGAGTTTTAAGTCCGAGGAGATCTGCAGTATTGTTATGGCTAAATACAGCTAATTTGCTTATACAGTGCATATAGTAAGTTCTCAAATCTGCACTGATAATCCAGTGCTTCATCTGCAAGGCTAACTTTCTGTCTTTGTTTTCTGGAGGTGTATGAAGAGTTTGCCTGGAGTAATCCTCTCCATCCCGATATATTCCCTGGTTTGAGGAAGATGGAAGCAGAAGTAGTGAGGGTTGCCTGCACACTCTTCAATGGGGGCCCCAACTCTTGTGGTGCTGTAAGTAGCCTGTCTTCATGTGTCCCCTGAACATTTTGGGTATTTCTGACTTTAAGTGCAAATGCACCTTCTGCTGTCCAGTCTAGGTGGAGGTCAGGCTCATCCTGGTATATTCTGTGCCGGCGTAGTTGTATGGAAGACAACTGATAATTGCTCTTCTTGGTGAAGCTTTATGAGAGACTGTTTAACTTAAGGAACTAGTTCTCTGGACAAGACTATTCACTTCAGCCTTTTTTTCACACTCTTGAATGATACAGGCTCGATGGCAGTTGGGAAAAGAGAACTAGTGTAATGTAGCCTGTCTGGTTGTCAAGGATGGATGGTGAACAGAGCAGTGTCATTTTGAGTAGCTCCTCTGTGTCAATCTCTGAACTGGAAATCTGTGAGCCTGCCAGAATGCTCAGATTGAGGACAAGGCTAGCTGGCTGGCTGGCTAGTCACCAACAAACAGCTCCAAGTGTTGGTGATCAAGCAGGCATGGCATGTCTTGTCACCTGTCCAGCTGGAAAGCTGACTTTCCAGGCTTATGTAGCCTTCCAGTGTACTACAGTGGAAGCCAGTTTTAAAGCCTTGATAGTGTTCCTAGCAAGAGTCGAGATGGGTGTTTATAAACTGATGTTTTCAGGGTTGGTCAATGAGCAAAAGATGTGAAGTTGCATGGTGAATTATTGTTATGAAGATAAGCTATGGCTTTTTATGCTCCTCTCTCTCTTGCCTTATCTTTTTAGTAAGGATCCCCAATTCCTTAGGCCAAATTTCCTCCCTGTTTATGTGGTGTGGGGGTCATTGAGATCTGACCTCCTAGTATGGTGGTCAGGTGCAGCTGGCATACAAACAGGCTGCTTAATAACTTGTGAAGTAGTTCTGTTTGTGAGAAGAATACAGAGAATATTTTTCAGAGACTGGGTGTGAGGTGATTGCTGTCTGTAGATACGTGAGGGATGGAGGCCAGCAATGGCTGAAAATCAGTGTGGGAAGGGTGCTGACACGAGCTTATGAGGTGAACTGGCCTTCAGTGGCCTTAACCTGACAGTTGTAGTCTTGGTTGTGTTAAGGAGGTAAGTACTGGAGTAGCATTGTAGTAAGTGTAGCTCAACCAAACTCTAACTGGATTGAAGATGAAACTTGACTGTGCAGTGTCTGAGATTTGCCTTTGATAGCAGGAGGTTGCAACTTGTCCTCTTAGGATTGTATTCCTTGTATTACCTTCAAGTTTAGAGAAGGAACATGCCTTTTTGCTTATAAAAAGCATTTAAGCTCACCTCATCTCCTTCCTGGCTTGCAGTGCTAAGAACACTGACGAGATTATCCTTGGAGTGGGAAAGAGGCTGTGTCTAAAGCTGTTGAACTTTATCAGCAGTTGAGATGTCAATTGATACAACAGTCAGATAGGTCTGACACTTAGCGTATGCTTGGAGGACTTTGCTGGCTGAAGCCTGCAACGTGTGTGTGCAGTTTTTGTTACGTAAAGCATGTGTTGTAAATGTGTTAACCTTGGCCTTGTGTGCTCTTTTGCTGAAATCTAAAAGGAGAATTGCCTAAGAGGGGGAGTTCAGAGTTGGTAAAAAACTGCTCCAGAACACTAAGATGGTGATCACAGCTAACATGAGACCTCCACAGATGCTCTCTGGGGAATCCAGCTTTTCCCTCTGTCTTCCCCTCATGACATAAAGCTATGGTTAAGATTCAAACAGAAGCCAAGTAAACAGATGAACATGCAGCCTGTGGCAGTTACATTCTAGTTGGTTGAACAGTCAAATCTGCATGATGAGAGGGAGGGTTGAAAAGCTGATTGGCCGGAAACAGAAGATTATTTTTTACCTAATTGCATGCTTATTGCAACACCCTAATTGCATCCCTGTAATTATCTTGTCCAAATGAGTCTCTCCAGTGGACTTTTTGTCTTCCTCCCACGTTACCCTGCCTGACTGTGAAGTGTCCAGAGTTCCTACTCATTGATGAAGAGATGTGGGTGGATATGTGAAGATCACATGCTCTTTAAGTAGCTGGGCTCAAAGACTTATTTTCTTTTCCCCCAAACAGAATTAACATCTCAGAATTACTTCTGGAGGCTTAGACAGTTACGAAGTCATTTTAAAAGAGGGTGGTTTTGGTTTTTGGGTTTTGGTTGGTTGTTTTTTTTCAGATTGATGCTATACTTTTTGTCTCTGGAAGGCCCTGCTGTAGCTAGTTGCTCAGACTGCCGTAGTTAAGCTTCCATAACAAGTGAGGCTGTAAAACAGAGAGATGGCTAAACCAGGGAGGGCACAATGCTGTGATTTATCTTCAAATTGATTTGTTCAGGAGGTGCTGCTGGCTTTTTCTGTTGAGAAGGCTCCTTGTTTACTCAGTTCAGCTCTTGCAGTGATGAAAACCAAGACAAATGTTTGGGGTGTTCTTTCTTGAATTTCATCACTGTCATCTCTGAGAAGCAGTGCATCTTAGTGCCAGATTCCCATCCACTAGATTTACTAATCTGATTTAAGCAGCTGGGACTGCTTGTCCAATTTTGCTGGTGTCTGGTGCTGGTCTCTGAAGGCAGATGGAGTTTGTTGGTGTTTCTGAAGAGTGTATGTATGGCTGTGCTATGTGGAAAACACCAAAAGTTTTTTGTCTGTGCGTCTGAGTGAGGCAGTTTCACTTCCTTTGTGCTCTGATTTCCACAGTGTGCTTCAAAACAGCATTTTTTAGGTCTTACCCTCTGCTGCTCTGTCTGGGAAAAGCAGCAGTGACACATTTGTGCTGTTCCTAGGGCTTTCAGCAGCCTTGGGGATCTCTGTGTGGTTCTGCCCTGTGTCATGTGGGCATCTTCCTAAGCAGGATCTCTGGAGAGCAGTCCCCCCACTTCCTCTTTGAAGGTTTTCAGGGTGTTTAACAAATGTTAAAATGAAACATGCCTTTTTAGATTTCTGGATGTTAAATCAGATGAGCAGCTTGCATTATTTACAGGAGTTGCCTTTATCTGAGATGTGGGGGCTATAATTCTCCTTCATTTAAACGTGGGCATAAAGCTGCTAACAATGCCCTTGTGAGGACTGTGCTGGCATGCCTTTTGCCTTAAATTGCATGGAGAGATGTTCCAGGTTTTTAAGCAGTTTTTAAAAGTAATCATTTTCAGCAGTGGATGTATGCTTCCTATTTCTCACTAATTACTACTTTTGTTCTTGCTTTTAATCGTGTTACACGAGAGCAAAGAGGCAGGCATTGGTGATTTTCAGTGCCCAGGAGATTCTAATCATATTCTTGTGATGATTTAAAAGGACTAATTAATCTCAGCAAGTAGAGGAGGAATGGAGGAATTTGTTCTTGTCTAATGTGTGCATATGTTCCTGTTCACAAGGTGCTTTGTTTTGCAGTGCTGTGGATTTCCCTTCTAATTTGGGGAGAGATCATCACTTTTATGCAAGCTTCAATGATTTGCTTTTTTAGTAGTTTTTTGAACTTAAAAGGAGATGGCAGCTTTGAAGTTCAGGGAAATGTGGTTGGGGGGGAATAAGGGGTGTGCACGTGTGTGTAGTTGATGTTGGATTCTCTCTGAATTCTTCTTTTCACTTACTCTGCAGCTGAAAATGAGAGAGGAGGCAAAATCAGCAAACGTAAACCTAAGCCTCCTGTAGAAACCATCTTGTCTCTTTCCCCCTAAGCTCTGGGGCTTCCAAACTTTGTTGTAGCATTGGCTGCACATATGAAGTAGAGCTTTAACAATGCAGTGTGAGTGATGTGTCTTGGGGGGGGTTTAAACTCTGCAGATGTGTCAGGTTTTATCTGTAGTGATGAGTGGGTCACCTTGAGAGAGACAACTAGTGGAATTTACAACCTGCAGGTTTACAGAGGTCTTATACAAGTCTGCCACTACATTATGACCGTGCAGTGAACTGTGGTATATTTTTACTCTAGTGCTGCCTTAGAAACAAACTGTAGTTTGCTTTCTTATTCATGGGGTAAAATGTTGTGAAACTTTTGGTCAGCTTTGTCTCCAGGGTCTGAATGGATGTGTTTCCTAAGTTGAAAACACAGGAAAAAAAATAGAGACCATGGACTAGAGTGGTTCTTTTACATCTGACAGTCTGACAGTGATATGCAAGTGGTGTGGCCAAAGAAATCCCTGAACAGAGTCTGTAGCTCTTATTGCTGGTTTAATGTTGAGGTTCCAGAGCACTGGTATTTGGAGGGAGGGAGCAACAGAAGGGATATACTGAGTTTAGAAAGGAGAGATATTTTTCCATAGAACCATAGAACACCAGGTTGGAAGGGACCTCAAGGATCATGTGGTCCAGCCGTTAACCGTTAGTGTATACCGAATCCTAGAATCCCAGACCAGTTTGTGTTGAAGGGACTTTAAAGCTCATCCGGTTCCAAGCCCCTGCCACAGGCAGGGACACCTTCCATTAGAGCAGGTTGCTCCAAGCCCTGTCTGACCTGGCCTTGAACACTGCCAGGGATTTCCCTGTGCTTTTTTCCTTTGCTCTCCCATTTGGAAAATAATAAATCAGGAACAAAAGGAAGTCTGCTTCCCTTTTCCACACAGTTTGCCTTTCGAAGATAGTGCAGGGTTGGAAAGCTGTTTAAAACAGTGCCTGTTTCCAGCCCCTAGCCCTATGGCATCGCTTGAGCCTGTGGACTTTCATTTAGAGGAGAGAAAAAATACTAGCGTGAGCCATTGGCGGGTGCTGAATCACTGCACATTGGCCAGCTGCCGGTGCGCTGCAGGCTGTGGGGAAGCTCCATCCCGTGACAGTGATTCAAGCCCTGGCTATAACAGAATGAGTTCGCTGTTGAGAGCTAGGCTGACAAAGCCTCCTGTAAAGGAGCAGACTTTTTCTCTGCAGGTATAAACTGCATAGACCAAAAGGTTTTTTGCTGTTCTAGCTATGCTACACTAAAGGTGTTGCTGTAGATCAAGCTGCTCTGGCATGTCTGCTGTGGTGGAGACTCATGTTGGTACCAAGACGGTGATTGTTGGCCAATTAAGGAAGCTGATCTGGCTGAAATTTAGCTTGGATTCAGTGGATTTTCAGAAGCCTGAATGAGCTTTCTTTGTGGTCATCTGCATGCCTGTCTTTGTGCCTGGGCATTCAGTAATGTGAATACCAAGATTCCCAAATCATGCCTAGCAAAGTTTTCATGATCATTGCAGAATTTTAAGCAATTTTGCAAGCGGTGTTACAAGTATGTGATAAACTAATTTTTCTTTTCCCACCTGGCAGTAGAAGGGCAATCCATGTTACAGCAGCTGGATTTTTTTCCCAAAGGTAGTAGCTGACAACTTCGCAGATCTTTTAATGGGAAGGTGGAGAAGTGAGTGACTGTCGTGGTTTAAGTAACACAGCCCATAAAACTCCTAGGACATTGTGTTCCTGCTGCCATCTATTTCCTTCACAATAAATGCAGTTATTTCTTCATCCAGTGTCAGGCTCTGTGAGGGTTTATCTCCAACAGCTGTTGCTTTTAAACTACCATAAAAGCAGAAATTGTCTGTGGTGTGACAGTCGCTTCCACACTGCCTGTGGTGGCAGCTGTTGCTAGCTTGGATCATGTTAGGAACAAATGTGGCAGGCTGTTTTGTGTGCCTGTGAACTTTGTTCCTTATATCTGTACTTAATGTTTAGTCATTCTCATGCAGGCACACTTCTTCTTTGCATTTTAGGGATTTGCAGCTATGTCAGCTGGGAAAAAAAAAAACCAAAGGAAAAACCAGACTAGCTGATGTCTAGAGGCATGCAAATGTGATTCTTTTTATGTTTATTTTTTGGGGGGAAGAGGTTAAAAGGGGAAAATGCAGTTGGTTTACCAGATATTAGGATCAAAATTAATCCTCTGTAAGTACCGTAAGTAGCTTTTGATTCCTCTTTTTCACGTGTACTTCTGTATATCTGTCCCAGGTACCCCTAGTCCTCAAGCTATGGCTTGCCCAGCATTGCAGTTGGTCAGTCCTGTAGGCTGCTTGAGAAAACCAATCTCACATTTTATTAAGTTAAAATTTTACTTTGGAAGGTTTATGCCCACACACTTTCGTGTCCCCTGCATGTCAGAACTCATAAAGGCTGGCCAACAAGAAACAGTTCTCCCGCTTGAGGACTTTCTTCCTGTGAGGAGTTTTGTTTATTTATTTGCAAGAGCTGTTGAGTTCTAGCTTGCAACAGTAAACTTGATCAAATGGTTTATATGTGTACCTTCCTCTCTTCCACCTCCTGATGTAAACCTTCTTATTCTCCTATGGTCAGGGTAAAGAGGGCTGGGAAAGCACACACAGTGGGTTGTGTGGGTACCGAGGGACTTGCTCTGGAGAGTAATGCAGAAATTCCTTCTGGTGTAAAATTCCTTGGGTCCTTGAGGGCTTAGAAGCTTTGGCCTGGTTTGACCAGACCTATGCTGGCCTCTGCAGAGAGAAGGTTGGAGGGAGTTCTCTGTGGTGTTGCAGGTTCTGGGAAGGTTTTGTGGCTCAGGAGCAGAGCCAACCCTGAGCTGGCTCTGTGCCTCAGCATGGCACTGCTCCAGACCTAATAAACCCTGCTGGACTTCAGTTGACTTAATACAGAATCAACTTTGTTTTTTTCCATATGCGTGGCATAATTAATCTGTAATCCAGATAAACAATCCCCAGGTAATCAAAAGCTAAGTACGTACTGGCAGTTTCATGAGGTGTGGTCATGTTTGCCAGCTAGTGATTGTGCAGCATGATCCCCTCTTGTTAGGCTTTTGAGTTGAATTTTGTTTGTTTGCTTTCCCTTTTTTCCTTCACCTTTAAATAGAAGAGTCAACATTTACTTAAATGTGCACTTTCAAGCTGAATGTCACAAAACTACCTTGAGCTGTTCAGTGGCTTCTGCTGTCCTTGAAAACCTGAGTTGTCCTGTGCATCTGTTGCCTCTGAAGCATCTCTGGACAGTGATACTGTGACAGCATCCATGTAAGTGATTGTTTTTCTTGTTTGCTTCTTTGTTTTCACAACAGATGACATCTGGAGGGACTGAGAGCATTCTGATGGCCTGCAAGGCATACAGAGACCTGGCTTATGAGAGAGGCATCAAACAGCCAGAAATGTGAGCAATAAATGCGTTTTGCTTTTTGCTTTGAGGGCTTGTGGGATTTACTGTTCTTCTGAGTTGAGGTGGATGCTAGACCTCAATAATCCTTCATTTCATAGCTCATTACCATCTCCTCCTTGTCTATCTGTGTCTGAAGGAGAGAAACCCGAGTCAAAAGAGCTACTGCAAAAGCACAGGAAACTAGGCAGCCTGGGAGACATGAATGTTGCTGGGGGGCTGCAGTAGCTATTCTGTGCACATGTATTTTGTCAGTACCTTTTCAGATGAGCTGCTCTGGACAGAGCCTGCTCATATCAGCTTTGGTCCCCGCTTGAGCAGAGATTATCAGGCCCTTTGAAGTATTTAAGAGTTTGGATTTATTCAGTTCAAAGAAGGTTTAGGCTGAAAATTCAGGACTAAAGTTGGGGCTGGTTGGAGCTGAAGGGAAGAATTGTGCTAATCGTCACACTGCTAATAAAGGATGTGCTTTCTCTAATGTCCTTCTTTGTTCTAGGCAGTGCAT
Organism: Melopsittacus undulatus; assembly: GCF_012275295.1. Classification (NCBI taxonomy): domain Eukaryota; kingdom Metazoa; phylum Chordata; class Aves; order Psittaciformes; family Psittaculidae; genus Melopsittacus; species Melopsittacus undulatus. Next base: position 68,022,534 of record NC_047530.1, on the reverse strand, counting down.
CAAAAAATGTTTCTCTGTTAATTGTTTATGAGAGGAAAATGCAAAAAGAGATGAAACACTGTGGTGTTCATCTTCTGCTGAATTCCTGCAGTTCTTTTCTTCCCTCTCGAACACTTTTGCATGCTATTAAAGGCCCTGATAAGATATGATACCTCAGAAAATGAGAGAGTATTTTCCCAACTTCTTGCATTTTTTGGTCTGTATGATTTCGGGCCAGTTGAAACATACAGTTGAGCTGTTTGTGACACGTCTGTCACACACAGATATCTACAGGTTGACTTTTTTTGGTTTTTCCCCTCCTGTTCATGGTAAAGCTTAGGTGCTGCCTGTGTTGACACATGCAATCTGTTACTTTTCTAGGTTGGTCCCAGTGAGTGCTCATGCAGCATTTGACAAAGCAGCACACTACTTCGGACTGAAGTTGATTCACATACCGTTGACCAAGGCTATGGAAGTGGATGTTCAGGTATTGTTTTAGGCAGCGCAGCATGCTTTCAGTGGGAAATTAGCATTGGCATTGTATAGCACATAGCAAGAAATCTACCTATCCAGGGAGCAAGTCAGTGGCTAGAGAGGAATGAATGCTTCCTGGAAATAAAAATGCAGGAGTAAGTACTTGTCATTGCAGATAAGGTTTTGTTTAAAATCATGGGATGTAAACCATCTCTTTGTCCTGTGTGGTTCACATAGAATCCAATAATTTATGTATTTCAGAAATAGCCCCAAATTTCTGATGTGGCAGAACAAAAGTGTTCTAGTATTTACAAGTGGATGAGTTAAATGACTCAGTTGATAGCTACTGATTTTTGTAGCTCATTGCTTTGCTTTTTACAGGTTTTTGTTGCGTTGGTTTTTAAGACCAGACGCTGCATGTTTTCACTTTTTATCTTTTTTGGCAGGCACTTGGTAAATGGAATATGAGCATCTTCTCTCTTTAAATCTTCAGGCAATGAGGAGAGCTATCTCAAAGAACACAGCCATGCTGGTTTGTTCCGCTCCCCAGTTCCCTCATGGAATTATGGACCCGATTGAAGAGGTGGCAGAGGTATGGCACCCCTGGGACTTCTGGGTGCTGTAGCAATAAACCCAGCATCTCCTTCTGTACAAGAGTATCAGGGGTGTTCCAGGATGTTAACCAGTGAATCTGGTGGGAGGAGCAGGCTGCTTGGGAGAATATTATTATTGTCCTCAGATCAGGTGTTAACCAACAGCAGAATATGTAGGACACAGGTTGGAGTGAGGATGAATGTAGCACTTTTTTTTTTCCACCCTTAATTGCTGTGAAAAGGTGAGCTCTAAATACCAGATATTACCTCTGGTCATTGTTGTAAAGCTGTTTGCATGGGACTGGATTTTGGACTTGAGCTGGTGCATTTGGTGTGTCATAGCAAGGCAAAGCAGCAAGTCTTTTGCACGTGCTTTGTCTCTGAACTCTCAAGACTGCCATAAACTTCTGCTGTAACTGAAGGTATGTATTGTGTATGTGGCTTATTGCTCTGATGCAGGCACTGTGAAACCAGCCAGAAGGGCTCATTCTTTGGTACTTGAAAAGAAATAACAGCAAAATAGTCCACCTAGTAGAATGGCTTTGATTTAGACCCTACTGGTTGTAGCAAACCTGGCACAGAAGTCTAAGGAATACATGGAGGGCGTAGGAATCACAGGGCTGGGATCTTGTTTTACAAACATGCCTCTTGATTTTTCTCTCTATGCTCCAGTTGTTTATTTTGTATGTAACCAGCCAGGGCCCCTGACCTTTCTGTTTGGCTCACACCCTTACACTTTATTGCAGATATTCAGACCACATTGTCACATCCCTTTGGCAGATACAGCAAACTGCCAGAATGAGATGTTCTTTTTCCTCTTGCTGGCAATCTTCATATATGTGGAAGGCAGGAGAAGGCATCCCACAAGCAGCCAGCCCTTCCAAGATCTCCTGTCCTCAATGGCTAGAGATGCTCCCAAACAGTCCAGGAAACATTTAATTGTGAATGCAGAGTACCTTTTGGTGACTGGAGTTTGGGTGCCCTAACCACATTGTTTTCTTGTCTATTGCATGTTACTCACTAGAGTCTTTTGTTCGCACACAGCTTGCGGTGAAGTACAAAATCCCCTTCCATGTCGATGCCTGCCTGGGTGGTTTTCTCATTGCTTTCATGGACAAGGCAGGGTTCCCTCTAAAGCATCCATTTGACTTCCGTGTAAAAGGTGTGACCAGTATTTCTGCTGATACCCATAAGGTAAGAAATGGGGAGAAAGCTCTTCAAGTGCTTTCACTTTTGGGGAGTGATTCCTAGTGCCTTAGGCACATTTCTGCTCTGCTATGTGGAGAGGTGCTGAAGTGCAGGGGTAGGGGCTGCTGTTTTCCGGTGCTTTGTGCAATAACCCAGAAAACAAATGGGATCTTCGTGACTGCATGCGGTGAGTGCTTGAATGTGTTCCTGTGCCCTCTTGCTGCTTTTTAATGCTTTCTGTGCCCCTTGCAGTATGGCTATGCTCCCAAGGGTTCTTCAGTGGTGTTGTACAGCGACAAGAAGTACAGGAGCTACCAGTTCTTTGTAGCACCCGACTGGCAAGGGGGCATATACGCCTCTCCCTCGGTGGCAGGCTCCAGGCCTGGTGGAATCATAGCTGCATGCTGGGCAACTCTGATGCACATAGGAGAATCGGGTTACGTAGAAGCCACGAAGAGGATCATTAAAACGGCTCGTTTCATCGAATCAGAGTATGTGCGTGCCTTAGCGTTTTGATTGTACTGTTTAGCCCTGTTCTGGATTCCTTCTCCCAAACTGCATTTATTTCTCATGCAGCTTTTCCCTGGAGCAGTTATAGCACGTTACCTGCTAGGTGGGGATCTACTGGGCAGTTATGGGAGAAGAGATGCTTTTTTTATTCCCGGTTGCTGCCCTGTGCCAAATAGCTGTGAAGCACAGAAAGGAGGGGTGCAGGCATCTTTATTTAGCTCACTTTGCTTCTAGAGTTTCTTCTGCCTCAGCCATAACTAAGGGGGAGTCTGGATGACAAAAGAAGGGTTATGCTCTCTTGTTGGGATGCTTGTGTTGCTATGTGAGCTGATAAGCTGTTTTTCTCTGCTACTCTGTCTTCCCTTGCCTCTCTGTTTTCTGTCTTTTCCATTTCTTCCTGGTTTTTCTTGATTTTTAGGTCCTGTAATGACCTGAATCCTCTTGCCAGTCCCAGTGGCCTGGGATGATTGCATGGTTTTTTGGTTTGAATGTGCTGTCATCTGTTGCTTTCTGTAGCTTTTCCCTTAGGGCTCTGGAGAGATGGACAGAATCTTTTCCCTCTAACCCTGTTCAGTCACTTCTTTTCTCCTTTTTCTTTTCAAGGTTGAGAAAAATTGACAGCATCTTCATTCTTGGGAAGCCTGAGGTGTCTGTCCTTTCCATCGGTTCAGAAACTTTTGACATTTATCGATTATCTAATTTCTTAGCTGCAAAAGGATGGAACTTAAATGTCCTACAGTTTCCATCAAGGTGAGTTTGTGGAGACCAGTGAAGTGATGTGCGTAGCCAGGATATACAAGATAGTCATCTTCAGGCCATGTAGCTGTTGTGATGTGCTGAGTGGTGTTTTCCATATCTGATAAATTGTTATCCAAATCTGATAAAATCCCTCTGTAGAGGAGGAGGAATTACTTTTGTAATTGCTGATATACAGGTGTTACTGTAGTGAGGACAAGGCAGTGGTGATTTTAATGAGCCTGGCAGAGGGCAGATCTGAGGCTTGCTTTCTATTTATCTCTGTCTGATACAAGCAGAAAAATATAAATAGCCTGGGTGTTACCTCATGGTAGTTAACTGAGGGTTTGTAGATGTATTTATTTTTAATATCTTCCTGCGCTGCCTACTGAAGTTGAAGGTAATTGAAGGAACAGTGAAAGGTTGGTCATGTTCAGTGATCTTTCCATTTCCAGCTTGGTGTAAAATGAATGTTTTCAAATGAGACTTTCCTTAAGTAGGTAGTTGGTTTTCTGTGGGTAAAAAGAGGCCAGTGCTCTCAGATGTGGCTGCAGTGAAAAAAATTTTAACTTTCAGTTAGCCTGAGGTGAAGCCTAGAGAGCCTGAAGCAATAGCTCAGAGGTGTAAGTAGCCCTGGGTCTCTTTAGCTTGGAGGAGACTGAGGGGTGATCTCATCAGTGTTTACAAATATGTAAAGGGTGGGTGTCAGGATGATGGAGCTAGACTTTTTTCAGTGATATCCAGTGGTAGGACAAGGGGCAATGGGTGTAAACTGGAGCATAGGAGGTTCCACGTTAACATCAGGAAGAACTTCTTTACTGTGACAGTGACAGAGCACTGGAACAGGTTGCCCAGGGGGGTTGTGGAGTCTCCTACATTGGAGATACTCAAGGCCCGCCTGGACAAGTTCCAGTGTGATGTACTCTAGGTTACCCTGCTCTTGCAGGGGGGTTGGACTAGATGATCTTTTGAGGTCCCTTCCAACCTTTGGGATTCTGTGATTCTGGTGGATGCTAACTTTCATGCTGTGCATGGCTGATGGCTTATCTAAACTGGAGAGGAAGGGGAGGGAAACGATGACAAGGATTACTGTGCTGACAGGCAGCTGCGTTTTTCTCACTAGAAGTACCTGGAATGGGGTGAGAAAATTATAGGCCTTTAACACTGTATGGTGAAGTCAGGAAGGAAGGAGGAGTTGCCATTCTGCAAAAGAGCTGAACTTACACTAGCTAGTGTTTTTGCAGGGATTTCTTTTAATTGGAAGGGAGTGGATCATCTTCTCCCATTATACTGCTGAAATGCTATTTTAAGGAGATCCACAGTTGTTGTTGGTCAGGGAAAGACTAAATTGCTGTCAGTTGCTCAGAAAATGTGGAGCTGTACATACTTAAGATGGTTAATCTCTCCTCTCTCTTCTGTGTGCCCAGCATTCATCTCTGCATTACGCAGTTGCACACAAAGCCTGGTGTTGCTGAACAGTTCCTGAAAGATGTGAAAGACGGCGTTGAGGACATCATGAAGGATCTCAATGCCAAGACCACAGGGATGGTAAGGAGGCCAGCCATAGTGTATGGAAGTATGTTTGGGTGAGTGTGTTTCTCTGATGGCATTAACGATCCTATGTAACAACCTTCTCTTCTCTGCTTAGGGAGCCATCTATGGAATGGCTCAGTCCGTCCCAGACAGGAGCTTGGTAGCGGAGATTTCTCAGGCATACTTGGATGGTCTCTACAGCACGGATGTTCCTTGCAGTGAAAAGCACATGAATGGCTCCCCCAGCCACCACTGACTGTACAGCATCAATTGGTGCCTTGCCAACTAGCACTGGGGTGGTTCTGAAGGTTTCCTAGGGGAAGAGATTTCAGTAAGCCTTTGTTCCTAGAATTGCAGGTCTGATGGTGGCTTGATCTTGGAAACTTCCCCATCTTAGTCTGTGTTGAAATCTGCATTATTTTCATGCCCAACTTTAGTTTTAGGACTTTTTCTCCTTTCCCCCTGCCTATTTTCAAAATAACTATTGATAGTAAATTGAATGTCCATTACACAACTCCAAATTCCTCAGGTATTCTGCATGCCACTTCATTCCTTGCTGTTTCTTCTTCCACAGGCCTGGTATTCAGCCAATGACCAGCCAAGTGTTAGATTTGAGTTCTCATGTTGTGTTCCAAAGCTTCAGTCTTCTCAGAAGTTAAAGGCAGAAAGTAAATTGAAAATTTTGTTTGCTTTCAAGTATTCCTCCAAGCTACTGCATTTAACAGACTGTACTGGGAGCCTTTATATCTATTGTAATGCAGAGCCGATAAATTGGCAAAGGAGAGATGGTTATGTACTCCTTTTGAAATCCCCTCTAGAGATCTCAGACTGCAATCAATATCTGCTGAGGGGGGGAAAGTACGCAACACAAAATCCTTTTCTGGAATCTCTTGGTTTATAGACCATCAGAAATAGAAACCAAGCAGGTAGTGTAGGGAGGGGAACTAGATGGTACTGAAAATCCTGGTACATAGTGTTTTGCTTCCCTGCCTCCTCTGGAAGACATTCATTTGCCACCTAGAGTGCTGTTGTACCTTGCACAATTCTGGAGGGATATGCAAACCAGTGATTTCACTGTTCGTAACTTGAAGGTTTTGCACTATCTCACAAAGCTGTAGTAGTCAGTCAGGCCCTGGCATGTGTCATGGCTATGGACTTAATGTGCAAACAAATGGCGCCAAAGCTGACCTTTTTTTACCATGATCTTTTAGTATAAAAAGGTGACTTTTGTAATAGTAGTAATCTCTGCTCTTTGCACTGATTCTTTTAAGGCACATTCTCAAAAGGGCATTCACCATTGTGCCTTGATGCTTCTCTGGCTTTTTTTGTGGGATGCCAGGGAGGGTTTGAAGGTTCAGCTGTTGACTGCAACCTTTGCTGTGGTCATTTCCTTATGGTACTATACTGAATAAAACCTCAAAGGCAGACTGGCCTCAGAGAACGTTCTTGTCTGTAAGGTAGAATATTAGTTGTATTGAGCCAAATCCCTTCACAGTATTATAAAGGTGCTTGTATAGCTCTGAGAGGTAGATGTTAGATAGGATGCAGCAAGTGGGAAGCATTAAAGCCTTGGGCATGTGACTCACCCTTCCTATTTTTCTTCACTGTTTTTATGGTGAGAGAGTTTTTCCCAGTGCAGCTTGTGAGGCAGCTGTGGCCTTAAGGACAAGCTGGAAAGAATCTCTTGAGTTATTAAACAGCAGTAGAGTTACTCCTGCAGGGCTTTCCCATGTGTTTCCTCTTGGCTTTTTGCATGCTACTGGAGTTTCCCAGGCAGAGTTCACCACTTGGGAGAAGACTTCATGCCACATTTGCACAGACTTGTGCAGGGTGTCTGAAGGCATTTGTCTCTGCAGTAGTGGGCTTGTTAGCCCGAACCTGACCCTTGCTGGCTTAACATAGCTGAAGCACACACTGGTACAATAGTTATACCTAATGAGAAGGTTACTAAGGTTATTTAACAGCTTTGGGCCCAGTGACTGTGGGAAGTATACTTGCTTTTTAACAGGTTTGTTCTCCGGGCTAGGAGATGAGTATTTTGTCCATCAGCCCTTAAACTGGTGACTTTATGCATGTCTCTGAGCCCTTCTGAAAACATCTCATTTGAATTGCCTGATAGTCTCTTGATGGTGTTACCAGCTCTGGCAGTCAGCATTTATGTTGGACCTATTTATTCTATTAATGTCTTGCTAATGTGACCATTACTGCATCTCTGAATTTGCAGTACTTTGGAGACAGTCTTAAGTGTTTGGCTACTGTGATGGTTGCCTTTTGAACTGAGATTTAAAAAACAAATCAGAATATAAAAGGGAGGTACTCTTGTTTCTGCTTTAAAAGACAGAGTGGATGGATTGGGCTAAGGGAAGGAGAGAGAAAACCTCTCTTCCCCAGTTGCATCCTCCTCCGAGGAAGTAGGTGGATCTAACAGATCAGTGCTCCATTTCACATTTTTGATGTATTTGAAGATGTTATTTGTAAATCAGTGTATTCTATTCTGGGCTTCACTTATAATATTTGTGGGATAATTGTTTTATGTGTATTTGTTCTATACTGTAAATGTAATCTTCTGATCAGGAATAGGCTGCTGTAATTTACTGGTGTGTAGTCTTTATTTATCCTTGTCATCTAACATGTAATCTGCATCTCCTTTATCATGCAAAGTGGTCTTGGAAAAACGGTGTGATTAAAAGATTGTGTAATTATTTAAAAGACAAAAAAGAATTTTATGGATTGGATTATGATCTGAAACTGGATGATACTTTAGACCTGGAGGAGATTTTCGTGATTATTAATTCCTGCAAGATTTTTGACCTTCAGATGCTCCAAGTGAGACACTTAATCTGTGCTTCTACAAAGCACTCCCAAGGGATCTGTGTGCTCCTAGGTACTAGACTGAAGAATATCCAATGGGATGGACCAAGAAGAGATGTATGTCTTCATGCCATGGATTTCATCTGCACTTTTCTGATAACTTCGGGAGAGGGGAGTGGAAAGGTTGTGTACAACACAATAATATCTTGCCCAGTAAATACACATTGAATTTTTAATGAACAAATGGGATGAGTTCATCTGATGGCAGTATTCTGTATTGCTCTAATTTGCCACTGTAAAACTTTAGGCTGAAATAGATTAAGAGATTGTGAAAATGGGCCTAGTTTGTATTAAAATGATGCATTTAGCTATTTAGCCTATTGAACTCTTTGTTTTCCCGTTTCAATGCACATTTGAAAGAATGGAAACCTGCTTATTGCTCCTGGTCTTTGCTCATGCAGTTTGTTCTGTTGCAGGGAGAGCAGTTTATGAATGTTACAAACTCTGCCCGAGGACTACTTTTTCATTCTGTTAAGATACAGGTGGTGTTCACGGCTACGTCTTACGTGATGTTTAAAGATGCTAGAAATGGTCATTAAAGAGCTATGATTTCTCTTAATACTTTATAGAACTTTATAGAACTTTAAAAAAAAACAAACCCAAAACCAAAATCAAAACACCAACAAACCTCTGCTGGGGCTTTGTAGCGTTTCTCCTGCTTAAAGCAACTACTGTTGGTTTTGTAGCTAATTGTTTCTGTTGTACCAGAAACACAGAGATTTGGCTGCAGACTCCTTGAATGTAGTGATCATTGTTACTGGAGTAAAGATCTTACACCACTAAATCTACCTTCAGTCTCTTTTTGTGAGGTATTCCACCATAAGCAGCCCCTGGCTCCTTGCTATGCTTCTTTCATGCCTTTTGGTTGTGCCTTCCCTGTGTTTGTGCCTTGGCTATGGTACACTTCTGACTTCAGCACAAGCAGTTTTTATCTGATCTGCTCTGGCTTTGATAATCTTACTCTCTTTCAGATCCCGTTCACTTTGAGGTGCAAGCCTGTGAAAGCACGTGTCACTTCCCTATGTTGCTTCATCAAGAAGCTTTTCCCTGGCAGAAGCACCTTCTTGAGAGCAGTCAGGCCAGTACCCACCTTGGGAAAACCTGTTGGCATAATTTTGACAGTGAGGCCTCATTCCAAACTGACATCAGGTTAACCAAGACATTTATTGTAAACATTTTCAGTTGGTATCCTACTAAAGGCCAGTTACAACAGGGGTGAGATCACATGCCTGCTTATAATACTGCTAGAGAGAGGTTACAGTAATAACCAAATTGCACATCACATTTGCTAGTATGTTACAGAGAAACCAGAGGGTTCACATACCATGTTTTAGGTGGAAGGCATATTCCAGTAGGTAAGAATAATTAACACAGTAAGTAGCTAGATGGGTTCAGGCTCTGGAGAGATTTACTGGTGCAATTGTGTAACATGACTCCTGGTAAAAGGGCAGGTATCCTGAAAGCCCCAGAGGCTCAACAGTGTGCAAGCTGGTGGTGCTCAGCTAATAAAGGGTTTAAGAATGGAAGCGGCAAGATCAGAGACAGGTATGCTCACAGTGCCCAAGAAGTGCCTTCCTCCATCTGAGCTGTGGCAGGTACTTTGGCATGGTGTTAGGCAGTCTGGATCCAGGAACTAGCTTGGAAGTGGGGGAAGGCAGTTGTCTAGGCGAGATACAGCTTGTGGCAGCGGCACAGTTGATTTTTGGCTTTGTGCATCTCTCTCTGGTCAGGAGAGGGAAGCTGCAACCTGCTCAATGAAGCTGGCCAAGTTGATGTCTCGCTCCGATAAGCCTCCACACTCATGGGTACTCAAGGTGATGTGAACCTAAACCAGACAGACAGACAGACAAGTGTTGCTGGCACAAAGAGCAGGAATGTTTTTCCCTAGCACTACAAACAGTTTGCACCTGATAAGGCACTTAGTGCTGCTACTTTCTCTAGGCTCAGTTAGCAAAATTTCCTGGGGTAAAAAGAGATGGTCTGTCACTTTGCCTGGTTTTCTCCTTCCTACAGCTCATCCTGGCCACAAGCTGCCACTTGGCCCGCCTGCTTGGTCACAGCACCCGCCTATGCCCACTTTACAACTCTTTCTTCAACAACTTTTCCTCTTGCTGCTGCTTCTGATACTGATTTAAAAAACATAACCCTGGTGCTGGCACCCAGGCAGTTACTGCTCAGCTGGACACATAAAAAGAGGAGGAGGAAAGGATCTGTTAAGTAACAGCTGTAGGCTGTCTGTGATATGTGAAGGGAATAGCATCTGATGGAAAAGGTCCCATTGAAGAGGACTTGCTGCTGGTTTATGCCTCAAAAAAGGATATGCTCCCTGCAGATCTCCATTTGCCTCACCATCCCTGTTTCTTACCTTGTTGTACACGTTGAACCATTCGGGGTGGTGATCGAGTTTTTCTGCCTGTAGAGCCACTCTCGTCATGAAGCCAAAGGCCTGCCCAGTGGAGTAAGAAGAAAAGCTGGCTCTGAACCTGACAATATATTGTTTTTCACCCCACTACTCTTAATTTTACACTGCATGTTTCTAGGCAACCTAGCCAAATAGAAGGCCTGTGATTTTCTGTATCTTTGTTGGTGTTCTCTATGGATTTTCCCCTTTTGGGGAAGCTTTTCCCAGACAAATCATGTGCTGGTCAAGCACTTTAGTGTCTTGGGCAGGTTATATTGCTCAGTCATTACATTTCAGGAGAAACACAGAGGGGTTTCTTTAGCTGAGCCTTGCAGATGGAATTCCCTGCTCTGCAGACCAGGTGTCCCACTTTGTGAAATCTGCATGCAACTGATGCTCGTACCCGGTTGAAATCCTTGAAGTGAAACTCTTTGAAGATGGCATCTCTGCCTTCCACCTCGTTCCACCCCACAGCTCTCAGGTTTGGCAGCAGCTGCTCCCTCTCCTCTGTGCTCAGCCTGTGGGCTTTTCCTGCCTGACACCATAGAAAGGAAAGGGAAGAGGAGAGGATCAGTGTGGCAAAGGTAGGATGAAATGAATGTTCAAAGTAGCAAGGCACCCAATTGGTCAAGGAGTTACGAGTCCATGGAGGCAGCTGCAGGCTGGGTGGTTGTCTGTGTAGACCTGAACTGGTGGGTACTGGTGACAGGGGACATTAGTGCTGTCCTCTGTTCCCTACCCTGGGTACACAGGTCAAGAGCAGTCTGACTTGCCACTTTTGTCCTCTAACCTGCAACACCTACCACTTTACCAGTATAAATGTGGATTCATTATAACCTGAGGTACTAAGAATGATAGCTGTGTAAGGTTAAGCTCCCAAATACATTACATAGAATTTTCTGAAAAGAAAACCTGAAACTTCGATGGATTCAATAACTGAGAATGGTTTGCATTTAAGGTTTGTGAAGTACCTTCTTAAAGCAGGAGGGCTTTATTTGCAGGTCATCTGTGCTGGAAGCTTGCTTTAGAAGAGAAAGAAGTGGTGTGAATCAGAGATGAGTCATTCTAAATTGGAGTTCAGCTCCTTTTCCTTTTCAATCTCCCTTACATTATAGAGTTTAAGAGGCTGTTTCTGTCTATAAGTAACAAAGGGCAGAGGGAAGGATTGTGATTTAGCATTGTCTTCTGCTCTTGGGCAGAACTGCTGCTATTTGGGCTTTTTTAAAGGGAAGAGGGGGATAAGGGAAGTTCAGTTCTTTGTTTTGGGAAGCGAATATAGGCAAAGATGAAACTAAAATAGAGTTCTTGGTGACGGAAGCTAACCCAGCCAGTGTATTTTCTGGCTCAGTAGGGAAGGAGTGAGCACAGAGGGCTGTTGCTCTACCTGACAGGTTATGTTCTGACAAAATTCTTTCCTAGTGGATCTGATCTTTCAAGTTGGTGAGGATTGTTGTTTCTCAGTGACAGTGACCAACATCTCTTTGCAATTTGTTTTCCTTTATATGATGTAGAGCAAAGTGTGGCAAGTCAGATATGAGTCCCAACAAATAAAGCACACTGTTTCTGGTGGGTGTTTGGTCAGCAGTCCCTTGAGGTGCTTGCTTGGGCATTGGTGCTCAGAAGTAGCATCTTAAGCAGCTGAGAAATTAAGGCAAATAGTTCTTTCCTATCGTGTGCCTACTCATAGGCTGTGCAAAACCAGAGGCAGCCATAGAGCTGATGTTTTTGTGGGCGGTTTTTTTGGTTTTGCGTGTTTTGAGGAAGACTGGAAAGATTATGCCCTTTTCCAGTTGTTATTGGATCTGCTAAGACATGGATCATGCTGTGTGGGTGCCTACCTGTCTACATAGCTGTGACCCTTATGCTTAAAGGAAGCTGTGAGCTGCAGGGCACTACATGAAATGGAGAGTGTCAAGGTGTACGCTGAACCTTAGCTCAGGAGTGGCTGGAGGTGGGATGGTTCCTGTCCCCCTGGCATCATAGCTGCGTGCTTTTCCTCTTGCATAATATCTGGGGAAAGCTTTCCTCACCTGCTCATACTCTGGCCTTGCTGGTAGCATTCAAACCACCCTGTGCTGCCCTCCAGTTTGTGCAGTGTTTTGGATGGCCCCCTGCCAGACCTAGGTTCACCACCTCCCCTCTAATGTCAATCCCACCCCTTCCCGAGCTCCGGATTTGGAGGGAAGGTAGTGAGTAAACATGGCTTAGTGCAATAAACTCTCAGCCGTTGTCCTTCTGTGCTGATGGTGCGATAAGCCTGGCGCAGGTAGCTTAGCAACTGGATAACGTGGGACGGAGGCTGGCTCTGCATGGGGCCGCTGGCAGGGGGGCACCCGTGGGGGCTGCCCTGGGGGAGTGAGATGGGAATGGTGTAGCGACTGCCAGGTTTTGGGACCAGGGGCTGAGACTTCCTGCTTGTGTATTGGTACTGAAGAGAGGAAAGGCTATGTAAAGCCAGAGCTGTTGCTTGCCTGAAGTGGACAGATATGGTTGCAGGTGGCTGGGTTCCAAGCCAGCCTTCCTCAGACACAGCAAGAAACTAGGCTGCTTGGGAGGGATGTGGCTTAATTGTCCTCTGAACCATTTTCTGTGGTTGCGACTACATGGGAGGACAGGCCCTGGGGCTTTTTCCAGGCCCAGCTCCTCTCTGAAAGCCTAGCACCAGTGGGAGGCAAGGCCAAGCTGAGGTTTGGCCAACAGACCATATGAAAGCCACCTCCTCTGACTGTGTCCTCTGATGGCAAACTGCCTGGAGCACCCTCAATCCTGCCCCCTTCCCCTCTTCTCTGCCCCAGCACCCCATTAGCCAGCCTGCTGGTTTTATCGGTGTGGCATTTAACTGCTTTCATGTGCACTTACTCCTTTAAAGCACACTATTCTCATTAGGGAAATTTAATTATTTTGTTTTCCTTTGCTGGCTCTCAACTGCCAAGGCATTGGGATTTTTTGCTTTGTTTTTTGCCTGCAGGAAACCACTAGATGCATTGTGCTACGGAGGGAAAGGAACCAGCACTGGAAACTGGGAGAGCTTTGGGCTTTCTGGAGATGAAACAACGCTCTCTGCCCAAACTAGTACCTTCCCTTTTAAGGGTGACTTGTCACCTAGAAGAAGGTAAAGGGGGCAGCCCTGGTGCGAGCAGGAGCTGCAGGCAGGGCTGGAAGGAGGTATGCCACAAGGCCCAATGTCTTTTGCTCCTGTCCCCTCCACTGCTGTGAAGAAGCTGGTTTCCAGCTGTCCAGGGTGGATTGGACAAGGCTGTGCAGATGGAGCACATGCCATGCAGAATCTGAGCAGGGGTCACACTGGCAGAGCTGCCTTGCTGGCGGACCCTTTTCCTCCCCCTTGCAGAGAAACCGAGCCTGGAGAGCGCTGCCTTCGGTCATTCAACAGCAGCAGCCGGCGGAGCTGACTGTTACTTATTAACCACAGCGCAGAGCTCTGCTCCCTTCTCCCTTTCCTCCTGCCTGCTCTCGGAGGCCGGAGCTGCTCCTCAGACCTTCCTGCCCTGCCCTTTGCCGCTGCCTGCAAGGCACCAGCCGGGGTTCCCAGCAGTGACTTACCATGGCCGTGGGTGTCCGTGGCCTCGGTCCGCGGTGCGGGCTGGGTGCTGCGCGCAGAGCCGTAGCCCGGTGGTGCCGCGGCTCGGCCGGGGTGGCGAGAGGCGTGGCGAAGGGGCCGGCTCTACCCGCGCCTTCCCAAGCTCTGCCCGGCAGCGGTCAGAGCCGACGGGGCCGTGGGGCTTGCGTAGGGTAAACCTAGGTGTGCTTGAAGCGGTGATGTGTGCGCCCCGAGCCACCCTTCTGCTGGGTCACCCTTTTAACCTGTTGAACGAGGAAAGGCGGAACAGGATGGAGAGGGGCAGTTAGACCTGGGGTACCGCTGGATGCTGCTGGCAACACGTGATGAATGTGGCAGTCATCCTGCAGGAGCATGTATGTGTGCCTCTCCGCCCTTTGAGGTCTGTGCTGTGGTAATCACAGGCTGTCGGCTGCACTGCTTGAGGACAGCCTGGTTTGTATTTCAGAGCTAGGGTAATGGGGGGAGTGCGTGCAAGACAACACTGAGCATTTTTAAGGTACTTTCTACCGTTACTGAGGGAACCATGTCTGCATGGATGCCATGTGCTGCTCCCTGGCCCGTTTCTGCAGATTTGTGCCCATGTCCCGTAGCTCATCATGTGCTAAACCCATTTTGTGACAGGCAATTTTCTAGCGTTGTCAACAATTCTGTACTGTGCTGATGTACACGGTAGCTGGAAATTCAGCATCTTGCTATACCCTCATGGCTTTTTTTTTTTACCCTTGAAGCAATTGATTCTGGATTTTTTTTAATATAGTGTGACATGCATCCCTTGTATATACTCTAGTGCACATTTTGTTTTCTACTGTTTGGTTCATGTGTGCCACTGAAATGATTTGTTTCTCCAGGTGAGTTAGAAGGAAGGAAATTATTCCTTTCCTTTTTTGCCCTCTATAGATTTGCTTGTGATGGTAATGGAAAGGAAAATGAGCATCTTCTGTATCCCGGGAGACCCTGAGTGTCCGTCCAGGGAGAAAAGACTTGGAGAGCAATGCAGCATTTGGGAAGAAAATAATTGTGTGTAGATATGAAGCTGGAAGCTTTGATATGGATGAAAAGAAAGGTGTACTGCGTGGTTGCTAGCAATGAAATTGGGAAGTGGGTTTGTTTGTAAGGGTGGGAAAGGCTGGCAGTATATTTCCTTGGCATAAGTTTGAATTGCCAGGCCTCCAGTTTCATCAGCACAGCTCAACAGAAGTGCCCTTGTAAATAATGGCATAAGCAGGAGGTAAAGGGAGCAATATTGCTGTGAAGTTGCAGGTGGAGAAAAGGGGGTTGCACATAACAGTCGTGTTCAGGGGCTCCGAGCTGCAAGTGCAGTGGCAGTTTTGATGGTGACCTGCCAGGGCCTCAAATGCACCTTGGCTAGATGGCAGTGCTGCTGCCAGCCTCCTCTCCCCCTTGAGATCAGGGAGGAAGCAAATGCTCCATCTCTCATGGTATCCCGTTTTCTGCTGGATTTTGTTCCAGCACAGCTGGAAGCCAGTCCTGCTTACCTTGCCGATACATGTGCTGC
This sequence comes from Melopsittacus undulatus, assembly GCF_012275295.1. Taxonomy (NCBI): domain Eukaryota; kingdom Metazoa; phylum Chordata; class Aves; order Psittaciformes; family Psittaculidae; genus Melopsittacus; species Melopsittacus undulatus. The sequence goes on along the minus strand of NC_047530.1, from coordinate 68,007,154 downwards.
CAGTACAGAGCAACTGACAGACACCTCAGCTCATTAGAGGTAAGAATTTCTGTGGTTGAAGAACACCGGCAGAAAAGCGATTAATTATACTGATTACTTAGCTCCTTTGTAATGGCATTTGCTTTCCTAGGTTATAAATCAAGCCTTAACTGCCAACCATACATGTGAGAGATGCGGTGTGCTTTTGCTGAGAGTGTCAGCAGGGCAGTTGAGATTTTTCCGTGGACTGTGGTGTGAAATTGTGGGAAGGGGATTCTTTTGCTGACTTAACTCCAGTGCAGAAACTCCCCCTGCCCAGCTTTCATTTCTCTTTTTGAGATGGGACTCTTTAGATGTGCTTTTAATGAATAACTGAGTGATGTTGGTCAAGGTGTGTACTCGGGGCAGGTTGCAGACCCTCTGCAAGGGGCATGTCTATTTCCTGGGAGCAGATTTTTGCTCTTCTTTAACTTCCTTTTTTGTCTAGTTGAGAGCTGTGCTTCTTTTGGCAAGGTCAAACTGACATGCGTACATTGCTGTTACATACCTGCAAGGGCTCCTGCGTGTTTGGAGGGAGCTCTTGTGACTCACCTACAGTTATTTAGCCAGTAAGTTTTCAACAAAATGTATCTGACCCTGAAGGCTGCTTTGGTTAAGAGCTGTGTACTGTCTCCCATCTCAAGATCTGCCTTTTGAATTCCCCCCCCCCCCCTTTCTCATTTCACGCTCCCTGAAACATTTTGATGGTCCCTTTGAGGAAACAGGGATGCTAGCTTCCTTCTGTGAGTGCTGGCTGCAACGGGTGACTGCTTGCAATCACTGAAGAGATGTGGAGAGCGTGGGCCTTGCTGCAGGGGGAGGGAAGCTACCTGCAGGAGCCTAGGATTCTGCAACACAGCAAGAAGGGTTGCTTGGGTTTGGTTTTATTTTCCTTTTCTGCTTCTCCTCCCCTATCCCTCTCTCCATAGTCTGTGCTGGCTCCGCACTTGAAAGTATGAAAAATGTGCTCATGCCATCATCCCGCAGGCGTGCTTTTCCAGGCATCCCTGGAAACCCAGGGGGTTAGCATTAGCATGGTTCAAGTCATGGTAAAATCACTCTGATTTTGTTTCCTGCACCCTCTCACGAGACAAATGGGGTTAACCAGCAAAGTGGTGGCTCCTGCCATCTCTTCTGCTGCAATGCAAGTTTGTGTTGGAGTGGCTGTTAGCAGAGCTGCTGCCTCGGCAGCAGGATGTTTGCTTATGACACTGGCAGCAGGAGTCTTTATCTCAAGCAAGGTGCGTTACAGGACTAGGTGTTTGGTTTATGTTGTGCTTTGGAAGAAGCGTGGGTGCGCTCCAGCTCACATGGGAGAGGCTTGTCTGCTGTGTCTGGGAGCAACCCAGGGGGGTTGCTAAGTAGAAAACACATCATGTGAAGATCTTCTGGGCTGTGAAAGTAGGTGAAGGTGGCAAAAGGGAGGAGATGCTTTTGTGCTTGCTGTGTTCTTGCATTTCCCAGGTCCACTTCTGGTTGCAGCTGGGGACAGGGTATGAACTAGATCCTATATCAGTATGTCCCTGCTCCTTAAAGACCTTTAGAAAACTCTGTGTGTACTGTTTCTTCACCTTTAACTGCTGTGTTTGGCTCTTCTTCAGGTCTGGCACATTCTGCCATTCCTTCTTTCCTCCATTCAGGAGGGAGAAGGGCTTCCTATGCTTCATCTCTCTTCCCTTAATGGGGACATGCAGGGCCAGAGAATTGTTAGTAACTCATGAGATGTGGGAACAGATTTTTGCCTGGTGGGTACTGAATTGTCCATGTATTTATGGCTTTGAGGTTGCTCCTCTGCTGAGACTGAAGCTCATGTAGGCAGGGGAGAACAACTGCAGAGCCAGCAGGAAAACAATTAACCAGCTGCTGTGCCCCAGGAATTCACCAGGAATACATTTTCAGTTTGCATCCATACTAAATGCATTTGAGCAAGTAGCCTGGGGACAGGGTCACAATCCCCTGGTGAACCTCAGCCCCCACAAAGGGTTTTTTAAGCCAGGATGGGCCAAGCTCTTTCATCATTGACTACTTGATGCTATCTGAAGCATTGCTCTTGTGGCACAATAGATTTAATTAAAGAGTTTGTTTAGCACTGGAAGGGATTTATGGCAGTTGTGACAAGTTTAAGTTGACAAAAGGGCCCAATAAATAGAGATGAATTGTTAATTATTCCTGTGTGAGACTTCCTCTTGTAGCATCATTTTATCACAGTCACTGAGGGCTTGGGAATTGGCCTCAACACAGTGAATAAAATAAATTGGAGGCTGGTAGAAATTGGAGCTTCTGTGGTCTGCTCACATAAAGGGCCTTGATGTCAGGCAACGTGCAGTGGCATAACCATTTTAAATGTCTAGAAAACATGGATATCAAAGCGGGAGATGACTCAATGCAAGACGGTGGAGTATCATAGTATCTAGGAGTGGAGAAATGTTCTGCTGAAGGGATGCTTCCCAGAGGAGGAAGATGATGCAAGCCTGAGCCCAAAGTACCTGAGTGCACATTGCCACGGGTGCCATCTCCTGTGTCAGACTGGTGCAGGAAGAGACAGCCCTCTGCTAGCTAATGCACAAAGAAGCCTGGCATGAATTAGATTTGAAAACTCTAGAGCTGGACCAGTATAATCCTGTTTTGACTCAGTGTTTGTACTTGAAACCAAGTGGCATGACAAAAACAAGGGCCATAGATGCTGGCAGCTAATGTACTGCTGTGTCACAAGTGATGTCCTCCAGGTGCCCAGGAGTTTGCTCCATGGTCCACCGCAGATGGTGGTGAGATCATGCAGTTTGCTGCCCTGCCAAAGCTGCTCAGTTCCCTGTAACAGGATGCATTCGCCCTTGGGGGAAGGTAATATGTCAAAACTGCCTTCTCCCCACCCCTTGTTTTGTCCAGTCTGTTGATGGATTAATCCTGTAACTCGGCTTCCCTGGGCACAGCTGGAGCCTGGTGCAAGGGAAGCTTAATGTGTTCCGTTTGTTTCCTGACTTTCACTCCGAATTTGAGTTACTTTGCTAAACAGGTTGGATTTTCTGGCAGATTTGCAAGGGTTGCTGAGGGTAAGTATCTTGGCAGATTTGAAAACCTTTCTCCCATCTTAAAGACTGAGTTTTGCTCGTTGTTTATGCTGAGGAGTTTGGCTCTGCACGTTGAGAGGCTGCTGTACAGCCACGTCTTGTCACTAGGGGTCAGGAAAATGCTGATGAATGGGAGAGCTCCGTGAAACCGCAGCTCCTGGCAGGAGGGTGCTTGGTTGAAGCTCTCAGAAACCCGTCTGATCCTAAACCCCAGGAGTGATTGCTGACACAATCAGCTCTGCTAAAGAGTGTCAGTGCTCAGCAAAACACCTCTTCAGCTGGACCTTCATGATCAAACTGTTTCTCATAAGAAGCACCTCCAGATCCTTTGGTGGGCAGCAAAACATCAGTGCCACTCCCGGGATGTGACACTCTCCTGTAGATATGTAAGCATCGAGGATGTCTGCTCAGCCAGACGGCTAGAGGTCTTTGGTTATCATGGCTGTTTTCAAGTCCTGGAAGTCCTTCTATTTTAGTTCCAGCTTCTTAACTGCAGGTCTTGCAATGAGCTGCCCTGAGGTAGGGACAGGAGAGGGGCCCTGGGAGCGATGTACAGAAAAAAGTCTGTAAAACATCTGTAAAAACATCTGTACAGACGTTTTATTGCACAGGATTCGAAGACAGGCTTAGAGAAGGTAGAGAAGCTTATGGGCATACAAGCCATTCTGATCAAAGCTAGAAACAGGAGGCTCCAGAGCCAAATGAGTTGAAAACGCTTGCTCAGAGACTAGTGAAGTATTTAACACATGTGGTTGCTTTATGAGGAAAGAGTGACTGTAATGTACATGAAATGATAATAGGTGAGTGGAGAAAGAAAATGTGCTGGTCAGTGATTTCCTTGGAGACAGGGATGGGTAATTGGCCATGGCAATGATGAGGCTGCTAGAGGGGTTGGTGGCCAACTCCAGGAGGAGCTTTTCTCTGTAGTAGCATTGTGATTTTTATTTCCTGGGCCTGCCTTTGGGTGTTATTTCAGATCGGGGCTGACTGAGTAGAGGGAGTGATTTACATTTGTTTGATACAGGGTCCTCTGCTGGCTGCAGGGTGTGCTTGTCTCTTGCACATGTTCTGTGGGAGTCTGTCTGGGTGCTCAGCGGGTGCTCAGCTTCATCTCCAGCCTTCCCAGAAGGGTGGTAGGTGAGCTGGGTGAAGTGGATTACACTGCTGGAAACAGTGCAGAATCTGATGACAAACTAATGTATGAAATCCGTGTCAGGTGTAGTGCTGGTTTTTTTCCTTGTTATCATTAAACACACTCTTTTGAGGAGGTTACTTTCTTATTTGTGTTAGCACCTCTGTATCTTGCCAGTCTAATGAGTTTGTACTGCTTCTTACAAACTGAATTCGTCTGCTTTGGTTGTTCTTGCTGTTAGTGGGAACGAGCACTGGACCATGCTGTCTGCACTGTGTGTTCAAAGCAGGATAAAAATTAATAGGAAAATTGTGTACGCAGCTATCTTAAGAAACCAAAATGCCACTGTGTCTCACCTGTTGGGGGTAGGAAATTAAACAACGCTTCAAAGCCTGAGGAAAAAGAATTCCCGTGGTAGGCATGACAAGGAGGGGAGAGATGAAATGCTACGAGCTATCAGTGACTCACAGCTTGGGCTGGCAAGTTTGCTGATGTGCCACAGCAAAACGGAGCTGTGCTTCATTCCATCCACTGCTGCTCCCTTCTGAAATAGCTGTATCTTAAAGGGCCTTTGGGCTCAAAAGCACTGCTACTCATAACAGTTTGCCCTCAGCTCTTGGACATCTCCTTACATCCTCATGAAGTGCTGTTGAAGGTTGTCTGAGTAGTATCTTGACGTGGTCTTGGAAACTGCTACTTGGTGTAGGTGGGCTTTATGACCTTGCAAAGTGTTGAAGCTGGTGGGAAGGAAGGAAGGAGAAAGGAGATGATCAGTTCTGACCACAAAGTGGAAAATCCCTGGTGCTGTGAACTCTGACGGGACATGGGTTGGTGGCACCAACTGCCCTGTGTTATCTCACAGCTAATGTCCTGTGGCAAAATAGCTTTCACTAAGTGCTGCTGCAGCCTGCTAGAGGCACTATGAAGACTCAAGGTGATGGTGACAGCACTGTAGCACTGGGAAGGGGAGGATTTTGCTGGGAAAAGGACCTGACTTTTACTGAAAGGAGAATGTCTTGTAGGACTGCTTTCAACCATGAGCCCTCCAAAGGGTCTTTCTGAGAGCTTGGTCCTCATGCTGGTCATACAAAAGGCAGGTGAGGAGCAGGAGTGTGTCCCACAATGGGGGAACAATGTCTGTTCCTGGGATGGGAGGTTTTCCAGTGCAAGGGTGTATTGGGGGATCCACATCTGACATTATCAGGCTCACATGCTTTATCATCTACTGGTGCTTTCCCTTCCTCAGCCAAGGTGGTGGCTACAGCTTTGTCCAAGCTGCAGAAGAGGACAAACAAACCAGGACATTTTCTCCCCAAACTCCTATTCATGGATCAAGGAAGTTGTGTTAATAAAGCATCAACAGGTCCAGTGCAACTGGGAGATATGACACTGCTGGAAGGCTTAGCTGCACTTTGGAGCATAGAATTGTGTTTTTTTCTTTACAGAGCCCCAGAAAGAGTGATTTAGAGCCTGAAGAATGCTTCAACAAGCAGGAGAAAAGGTCTGGATCTTTCCCCTCTTTTTTTCCCCTCTTTTCTTTTTTTCCCCTGCATTTTCATTGGCAGTAAGTATGGCACAGAGAGCACCCATCTTATTTTCCAAGTCCCTACAGCCAGGGATCAAGTCTGCCATGTCAACTAAAAGTAGCTAGACCTCTGCCTTCTGCTGATGCAGAATGATAATTTGTGGCTCAGGCGTTACCAAGATGTTAGATGCCGAAATTATGACCACTCTGTCGGATTGGCTGGACAGTTCTTACTCCTAAGCTTTCCACCGAGATGACTTCCAGTGCTTGGAAATTAGTCTTACTCTGCAGAGCTGTCAGTGCCTTGTAGCGGTGTCAGTATGCGCTCTAACAAATGTGTATATGTATGATATAGCTATTTCATCATCATTCCCAGCACTCCGCCAAACACCTGGGAAGCTCATCTTAAGTGCAGCTCTCCTCTCCCAGGGGTCACTTTGTTAATCCTTTTTTTGTGTTTGTTTGTTTTCCAGTAGTGCAGAAAAGCCCTAGAACAAGCTTCCTGTTATTTTTTTCCCCAGGCTCTTTAGACACATAGGGAGAAAGATTTCATGTTCTGAGTAGGTTATGCTTGAAATGGGTGTAGGGAGGTTTTATTTGTACATATAGGAAACTGAAGCAAGGAGAAATCAAGACCTCGGAGCTGTTTAAGACTCACTTCTTAACAAAAATTTGTATCCTCAGAAGGCTGAAAGCAGAAAATCGTTGTATAGGGGGGCTGCGCTGAGGTCTCTTAAGGGTTGCAGGTCTCTTAAGGGTTGCAGGTCTTGCAGAAAGGGAGGAGCAGTGCTGAAAATAGCAGATACTTTGAGAAACAGAGTGCCTGTCTTCTGACCTTCCCCATTGCCCATCCAGAGCCACACGATTGGGTTGGCAGAGAGGGGCCACCCCCACCTGGAGGGCACTGTTCCTCCCTGAGGATACCTTGCCCTGTAGGAACTCATCCTGGACACATCCATTTTTTTAGCAGGAGGTGGGAGGTCAGAAAATCCCATTGGGAGAGCTTTTGCCTTTGTTGTTTGCTGTGAAGGTGAGCGGTGACCCTACAGGTACTTCATCTTTTTGGATACACTCCCTGCCTGATGACTGGGGCTCTATTATTAGTAGCTGACATGCAATACAGTCATTCTCCTCCTAACTCTGCTAATTAATCAGTGCACCCCATGACAGCTCTTGACCATCAAATGATTTTTGTTGCTATCCAGGCCCCAAGAGCATGGATGAACCCATCTATCTTCATTAGCTCTTGGATTTCAGCACCAGGAACAGGAGCCAAAAGTAACAGCAAAAGGGCAGTTTCCTGTCTAGTCCCTTCTGCATCCCGGGGTAAAACTGACCTTGCTGGTATTTTTCTCTCTTCCCCTCCCCAGCCTTTGTTGAATGCTCTTTAAAGGAAAAGGTATGTAGTAACTCCAGTGTCTCTCCTTCTTACCCCAGGTGGTTGTCCTTGGGGGAAAAAAGTGGACGGAATTTTCTTTAAAGGTGGCTAAATAATGTATGATTACCCTAACTTTGTAAGTAATCTGAGAACGTCTCTCAGGTCACAAAGCAAAGAAAACGAAACCCAATACTTTCTGATGTCTGAGTTACCTTCCTCCATTCTAAAATGTAACATTGACAGTGGTGTAGCTGCATCTGCACACCGGTAACCCTAAATTGGCCAAAATTGCATGCACAACCTCAAAACCAGGAGGGAGTTACACTTCTTTGAACTGTTTCCTGATTTCACCTAACACCTGGTGTTTTCCTGGAAGTGATGAGAAGACACTGCTGTGTGCTCAACCTTGCTGTCCAGAATGAGAGGGCATCACTGTCCTGTGAGGTTATTTCCTGAACGCTGGTGTAACATGGCAAATATTCGGTCATGCTGTGAAGTCATGTAACTTCCTTCCTGCCAGTTAAGTATGCCCTGAAACAATTCTTCCTTTTGTAAGATGAACGTGTTTAAAAGGACTAAAAGGACTCGGGCCTCTTGAGATGGGGAAGTTTCTCCCCTGCTCTTGGATTATGTGATGTAGTCCTCCATGAATGGTGTAGGGGTGGTGGGTTTGGCCCCATTAACTTCTCTTTCTTTTAAAGCACATCCTTTCCTGTTGGCTGTGGAGGAAAAAAAGACAATAAAGGCCAAGCTTTGAAGAGCTGAGCTGGCTGAGCAGCTTCGCCACTGCCATCAGGTGTTGTACACCTTGAGGAGGTGTACCCTGTGCTGCCTGAAGACCCACTGGCCATTGTGAATGGTGCCAGTTTGTGGGGCAGGGAGCACCTACCCATCTGTTTTCAGTAAGAACCGCAGAAATGCGAAGTGGGCTTTGCACAAGGCTTACCAAACCAAGAGGAGATGGCTTGTACTTGGCTGCAGTACTTATGGGGTGAGTTGCTCAAATAAATCACTTGAGGGTGTTTCGTGGGCTCAGGCTGTTTCCCCAGCCTAAAAGTGAGAGCTTCCATAGACTTCTGGAGATCTGAGGAGGCAGGGGAGCAGAAAGTGCATTTTGAGCACAAGAAAATGTCTGTGTGCTCTTTAGACCTTTTGCGCATTGAGCCAATGTGGTGGCAGAGGGAGGGATCATGCAGTGGACAATTGCACTGCCTCTCATAGACCCATTTGGGCCTCGCTCATTCCGGCACTGTGGGTGAAGAGATGAGCAACAGATGTTATTCTTGCACCTTGCTCCTCCCAGGCTGCTGTGTGCAGGTGCTGCTTGGGCTTCTGTGTTTTGCTCTCTGTTTTTCCAGTGTTGTTTCTGGGATTCTATTTTTCCCCTCTTTCTGGAGAACTTGGAGCCGCCTCCATTGATATGTGTCTGTATCTGCCTGAAGCCACCACTGTATGTTATTTATACAGTGATTAGTTAAAGCTTCAGATATTTAATGCAACCTTTAAATCACATATCCATCAACAGCTGTTGGTCGCATAAAATTTCATTGAGTGGTATCCATCCCTTACTGTTTTTCTCAATGTGTGCATCTATTTCTATATATGCAATGTATGCATATATATATTCTACAGACTTCACTTGCTGATATTTTCTGCAGAGTAAATAGTAAATTGAAAGACTTCAAAAAGTGTTTTGTTGCATTACAGTGGGTGAATTACTTGTAAAAGGAACACAATACAAAAATTCATCTTGCAAAAAAGTTGGCCTGCTGTATAAATCCAATCTCTCTATGTTAAAACAGACTCAAACCATAAAATGAAATGTATTTTCACAGCACATGCAGTTAGTAAGAACTCTTCCAACCAGGCAGCTTTAAATATTCAACCTTGTTTGGTTTGCTTCTGGTTTTTGCCTCTGCTGCCTCAGTTTATAGTGCGCTTATAGGACAACATCTGTTTTGTACTAGGATTTCAAAACTGTATATGTAAATGCTTGAATTCAAAGATACAGTCAAAATTTAATACTTTCAAGTTGGATCAGGAAGCAGATTTCTTGAGCTTATCGAAGGAAATGAAACTTGGAAGAAAAATGTTGGTAGAAAATGTGAAGCTGAAGCCGAATGAACTTCATTTTTTGAACAAGTAGTAATTAAAAGAAGTGAAACAAGATTATGCCTGCATCTTCAAGTGAAGTAGCAAGAGTATATTCCAGCCCTGAAAGCCAGCATAGACCCTAAAGTGAAGCATCTGGGTACCTAATCTCACCCTGTGATCAAGAGAGGTGGCTTAAATGAGTCTGAAGGGATGATTCAGATGCTGGGTGCATTGACCTGCTCCATAAGGGTCTGTTCATGACTACAGTTTACCTTACACTGGTTGGGACTGTGATCAAAGAGCCTGGAACTGGGTAGGCTGGACACCAGCCTGGAGATTCAAATACTTCTGTGCATGTACATTGCAAATCATCCTTTTCAGGGGTACAGGTCAGTTTGGAGAGCCATGCTTGGTTTGTGTGTCCTCAGCTTAGAATTTGTGGGTATATTCTGCTGTGCATCTAACATTGTAGTTCAGTTAGGCTGGAGTAAAATGTTCCAGTATGTCTGTGTAACATGGTTGTGACTGGCTTAGCCAGCTTGGAGTGAACAAGTCTCTCTCTTTCTGTAGGTTTCTGTAGGGTTGGTAAAGAAAGGAGGCAGCCAGGGGCAGTGAAGGGGAAAAGGTATGAGCTTTCTCCAGCTCTGTGTGCTTTAATGGGACCTGTCAGCCTTCCCTGCCATTGCAGAGCTGCCTGGACAGTCCCACAGTTACTCTATATAAATAGGACATCACGTGCATCCTTGCTCTTCCAGTTGGAACCTGCAATCTGTTTGGTAGTGAGCAATGCAAACCCTGAAACAAGTACAGAGCTGGGGAGTGACAGGCTGGTGTTTCAGTTTCTGGGAAACAGCTGGCAAATTTGGAGCCCCATCTGCCTGTGGGAGAAAGTTGTTTGTGAGTCTGGTGCCAAACAGGGGACATCAGTGATCACGGGGTCTCACCTTGCACTGGGGCGCAGGCACAACCTCACCTTGGCATAGTCCCTTCCCAGCCCAAATATGTGGCCAGCAGCTGCTTTTTCCTCCTCTAACCTGGTTGTAAGGAGCAGAGGAGAACAGGAGGGAATAAAAGGAGAAGCCAAGGTTGGGGAATGGTAGAAGGGGGCTCTTGGTGGGCAGTGCGGATGGTTGGGTCGTGGGACATCTACCCACCTGAGCCTCACCAGGGCTAGTATTTTCTCTGGATCCTGAGTGCTTATTGCAGTTCACTAACTGATTTGGCAGAGCAAAGGGGAAAACAGTAGTGACTAAGTAAATTGAAACCACAGATTTTAAACTGTCCTCTTGGATCCCAGCAAGGTTTTCTTTACCCTCTTTGGAGTTTATTGTGTCAGTACCTTGCTGTTCTGCATTCTTCTTGCCCAAAGTTTGATGGATGCTGAGGTCTTGTCTTCGGCTAAGAATTGGGATTTCACTCATCCTGGAGGCAAATTTTCTAGCAATTCCCATGGCAAACAAACTTCAGGCAGAATTAGCTTCTGCCCTCACAACAGCAAGGGCCTCAGTCCTAATTTGTGCAGTAATTAGGTCATTAATTAAACTGTGAATATTTCCTCTCCTGCTTTTCTGAAATATGGATGGAGTCAGACTTCCATTTGGCCCAAGTGTACTTAGTGGGGCTGAGTAATAAACACACACTGGCAAGTAAATATAGGTTATGGAGAGTCTTACCTCTGTGTCTTTTTGCACAGCTGTTAAGTACTTGACTCCAAGACTTGTTATAAACAGGGGTTTGACCTCTTTTTAACCACAATTAAAAGCAGCATAGCCCCTTCTTAACATTATTTGGTATGGCACGAGGAAAAGGAAAAATCCTCCATGGACTTCAGTGGACCCTTTCCAGGTGTCAGGGAGCTCCTGCTGTATTTAAAGCTCAGAGCAAAATGCTATCTTTCAATACATTGTATTTAACTCTGTCCAATTCTGTTCCCTTTTTCTGCAGTGATAAAACTACTATTGCTCTTTCATATCTCCCCCTTTCCTTCCCAGGTTGGTTCTATGAAAATGATGTTTGGTGGCAGTAAATCACAAAATGAAAGCATGCATTCATAAAATGCTTTATACCTCCCTCCATCAATATTTCAACGTACAACACAGACACCAACATTTCATTTTAATTACACTGCAAATTTCCCTGTCAAGGAAGAAAGCTGAACTCTGCAGGGCGGCCCAGCCCCATCCCCTCCTTGCCATGAGAGCACTGCAATATCCAATTAGCCATGTCTTTTGTTCATCCGAGTCACAGGGCTGTATGTTAGCATGGTGCACATCTCTCCCATAGGAGGAAGACTTCCAGCTGGGCTGTGTCTGGCCTGGCTAGTCCTTTTCTTGACTCAGGGTGAAAGGAGGTCTTAAAGCCATTGGTGTATGTATCTGTGGGAGCTGGTGCATTGCCTGGAGGCCTCCAGCGGGCTGAAAGGTCGATCCAGCACAAAGAGAAGGTTTTGGAAGATAGGCTGTGACAGTGAGCAGGTGAAGGCTTCCCTACTAGAGCAAGCATCAATGTTTTTTAAAGCTGTCCTTTCTGAGGTTGCTTTAGTTGCTAGGACTGTTTTCATTTGCAGAAGAGAAAGAACATGACCATGATGTGCAAGTCGCTAAATGACACAGGCAAGGCACCCCATGTCCTTGTGTAGCCCTTTCTGGAAGATCTAAGAGATGGCCACTTGCAACTGAGTGGCAGTACAAGGGTCGATACATTACATACCCATTAACATGTTAACCTACAAAACTCCTTGGCAGAAGATACTCCCAAATAGCCCCCCAAAAACCACAGCAGACTTGCTTAATGTGTAACATTCACAGGTATGCGACCTGGGATAAAAATATGCATGACAAAATGCTTAAGGAAAGGAGGGAGTTCCCTAATGCAAAGGAAACATGTCCCTTGTGGTGGTGCTGTTCCATCATTGTCAATTATAAGGAGTGTTAAACGTTCTTCTGTAGCAGCTGGCGTGGGGTATTACTGTAGAGAGGGCATTAAATTAGACACGTTATCAGTGTAATTCAATATGACAATTTCTGTGGTCATATCCTGAAGACAGTGGAAAAGGTGGGGAGAGGGAGCAGTACCCATGACACATGCAAATGCTAACTGGAAGGGAAAGAGACATTCATTTCTTGTTAGTGCATACAAATGTCAATGTACTGATTTATGTAACTTCCTAAAGCTTAGCTGCTCGCTGCCTGCAGAAGCATTCTTAAAACACATATCCAAATTAAGATGTCACTTGTCAGATAAATTGCTCTGTGTAGAAATTTTGTTTGCAAAGTCAATGTTTTTCCAACAGCCTTTTAAAAGTCCTTAAAAACCCCCAAACAAACTGTATGGAGAAAAAATATCTGTATGTTGCTGATATCGAGGTCCAGGAGATGGTTTTGGGGCTACCCATGTCAGAGAAAGCCAATGTTAACTTGGCAGTACAGCCTGGTCTTAGATGGACAAACATTGGCATCTTTGGTAAAATGCTCCTTAAAATTAGTTCAAGTCCAAGCAATACCAAATGAACAAATGAATTGCCTTATTTTGACCTGCCCTGAGCACAGCAATTTGGGATTCTGTAATGGAGGGCTACATGTTTCAAACTGAGATGGGGAGTGTGGGATGTGTTATGCTTCACCCAACATCTTAATGCAACATTTCCTTTGCTGAGGGAAGGTGTGAAAAGTAAAGTTAAAGTTGTGATGTCTCCCCCCCCCCCCCCCCCCCCCTTTTTGGGCTGGTGTCTCCCTTTTGCTCAGAGTTATAACAGATTTGCATAAAGGAGCTCTCAGGTAGTGTTATCTATGGGGTAATTTTCCTACTCTGTATGCATACTTAATAATGCTCAAATGATGCTATGGCAAGAGTAGGTAACTGTTTTGGAGAACCTTTCCTAGGACCCCCTTGAAGTTCTTCTGAAAAGAGCTCTCCAAGGGTCCCACTTATGCAAAAATAAATCTAATGTCTTTAACAATAGAGTACGGGGATGTGCATACAAGACAGAGGGCCCTGAAATAAAGTTGATTTGCAGCAAGACAATAATAGGTCAAATAACAAGACTTTACCTGTAAGATGAAGAGAGTTGGTTATAGGAGCTGGAAGGTGTTAGGAGGATGTGAAATGGAATGAAAGCATGGGACATCACCAAAAAGCATTTCTGAAGAGGTGGAACTGCTGATGATCACCCTGTACACTAGCAAGAAAGATTTTCTTACTTGGTCTTGAGATGACACAGACCATCTTGGCATCCAGCAGTCTGGAATAGGAGGGTTTAAAAAGAGCTGGAATTTTATCTGTCTTTAAAGGAAAGGAGTGCTGGCAAATTTAGGTTGATCAGAAAAGAGGAGTCTGGATGGGAAGAGGTGTTTTGCCAGATTAATTTGCCTTCCTATATGGTGCAGCAGTTGCTTTCAGTCAGTCTCAAAGGAGTTGAGGCTGATGAACGTGACTTGTAGATGTAGTCATCTAGGCTTTTTTGGGTGAGACCTTTTTATCTGCACCCTGCACAAGAAGACTATTAGAGAGGAGGCAGCAGGTAAAAAGCAACATGGTAGTGTCTTCAGAGTATCCCCTCTCCAAATACACATTGGCAGCACAGAAATAAGCAGAAGGGATCTATTTATGTGGTTATGGGTTTGTTTGGATCCTGTTTGAATATACTCCATCCCAGAGTTGTTTTGCATTTCACCAGGGAATCTTTTGTCTAAAGGACATTGCTGCTATAGCGAAGTGGAGCATGTCCCTGCCCCTGCTTTCTCCAGTGGATATCACATTTCATTACCCTGATGAGCCTGAGTGAATTCTCCTGGCTGTGTTAATTTGCCCACAAGCCAGACTGTGTCACGTCCGCAAGAAGCCTGTGACATTTTGTAGCCTCCCCCATCCCTTCCAGATTCAAAACCTTGAATAATAATCACAGCCTTTTCCCTTTTTCTACTTATTGCTTCTGAAACAGAGGGGAGATGGGGTGAGACACCCCTTCCTGTTCACACAGATGTGGTCAGCCTCAAGCTTGGCAAGCAGGGGAGGCATTTGCCTCTCAAGGCTGTGTGTGTCCCCAGTCTGCTGTGGTGCTGCAACAGCTCATAGCAGGGGGAACAGAGGGGGTGCCTTTGCATGACCTTGGTCTTTGTGGTCTGGAGCTCATCAGTGGAATGGAAAGTGGGTGGTGGCCAGTAGGGCAGCTGTTTTGGCATCATTCTACCCTTTGGGCTGCTGTGTGTGGAGAAGTGGAGTGCTCTTAGCTCTAATGCATTTGATGCCTTCACCAATGGTTTTTTTATTATTGTTCTTTTGTTTGTTCCTGAAGCATACACACATCACTAGGGAGAGGACAATGTAGCGTGGACAATGGAAGCTTTAAACCCAGGATCTGAGTTTCAGAGTGCCCTCCAGGCAAGGTGTAGAGGAGGATTTAAAATCAGATGCACAAGGGGCAGGTGAGAAGTAAACTACTTGTGTTCCCAGTGTGGTGCTGCTCTTTCCCCACATCTTCAGTTTAATCTGTATTTTGGATTACATGGTACTGGTGAGCTGGGGCTGTTTTCCGAAGTGTAATTATCCAAAAGCATGAAGTGAGGTGTGCATGTATCACAAACCATATTCATGCATTGTTGTTTTGTTTCTTCATATAAGGAAACTATGGCTTTAACTAATGATACCTTTAAATTATGATAATTTTGCTGTTCTAGCAGCCCTGAAGTTGAACCATTGAAAAATCAGTGGTGCATGTGTCAGCCTAACCTTAAGGACAGGTATTAATTTCTCAAGTAAAACAAGCTCTAACAGGACAGAGAAAATGAGCTCCTGATTATGGGTACTCTTAAGAGAGATGAAGATGCACTCTTTCAAAATACTTCTGTGATTATGTCCCTCATCAAACCATCCCGGGAAGACAATTCAACACTCTGCAAGGCTTAGCTGTGCCTTGTGCTCTCAACTGGTTATTAGGCCTTTTGGATAACCATCACTCTCTGTATTCAGGTTTCTGAGAGGAAAGGTTAATGCACATTGGCTCATAAACACCACTCTGAATGCGCTGAGAGGCTTTGTACTGAGAGCATGAGAGCCTTGGTCACGTGTGGACAAGAGTTACTTGCATGTGGAGAATCGGCAACTGACTGAGACTTTCAGGCCACATGTATGAAGGGGATTTTGAATGGACTTGGCTGTAACACAAAGCTGTTGCTGGAGTGCTCTTTGGCAGTAAGAAAGAGGATCCAACTAAGAATTGGTTGTGTGTTGCATCAAAGGCGAGGGGTTGGGGATTGGAATAAAGTGGATCTTACAGTGAATGGATCAAAGATAACAGGACACAGAAACTAAAGCAAAAGATAATGACAGGTAGGAGTTATCACTAATGAAACTTGAAGCCCTGAGTACTTAAAGTGTGGTGAAGAAGCCACAGGATCTTCACTCGGCTCTAAATAACCAGGATAGGTGAGAAGTGACCTGTGATGTGCTCCTAGGTGGGACAGGGTGATGGTCTAAGTGGCTAACGACTGCAATGGTATTTGGAAGGATTTGGTTGCATATAGCATGGATGTACAATGCATGCCCCCCTCAGACCCATTCAGTAAGTGAAATCCTTGGGTTCTTTTCCAAGAAAAAGGAAGGCTAGGACTCCCAGGCAAGCTTGGTGTGTAGTGAGCCTCCAAGACATCATCAAGGCTGTTGCTACTATCAGTTGCTCAGCTTTCCTCACACCTGGGGTCAGATGCACAGCACTGTGTATCCTGTGGATGTTGCATCCAATAAATCAGAATATAATATGATATTATATAATACGATATAATACTTATATGATTCAGTTGAAACTAAGGTGGTAGAAGGTTTCAGATGATGCTAGGGAGAATGGGATGACTGATAAGGATATCTAAGTTATCCTGACTGAAGCCACCTTTTGAGGTGCCTGCTTTTTCCTCCAGGAGCCTGTGATCATAACCTTACCCCTTTACCAGCTGCCTAACATGTGGGGACATCAACAGACCTTCATGGGACAATGTAAGTTGTACCCCAGCCTGAGCAGAAGCAGATGATCCAAACCATCTTCATATACTGCCAGCCTGGCCAGAAGCTGCTGTGGTGCGTGATTTCTTGTCCAAAGGGAAGTTTCTTCTCCCAGCATCCCTCTGAGACACTTTTTGTGCTCTGAAAGGATTTCTCCCTGCATGTTGAGTCATGCTTGAAGCAGTACTTGTTCAATAAGTACCGCTCAGCTTTACTTAAAACAAATGAAGTTGATTTAATATGGCTATAGAACAGCCAGGTATCTGTGTTATTTAAGAGTATTGGCACTTTGAAGGCCGAGCGCTAAAAGCACTTCATTTTTATTTCAGCTGTTAATTGAAAATCAGTTGGTTTGTCTTTTTCTTTCTGCTACTGCTCCTTCTCCTTCTCCTCTGCTCCCCACTCTGGTGTCCCCAGTGCCCCTGCGACACAGTAGCAGCTGTTAATGCAGCACCCCTGCACAACGTGCTAGTAAAAATGTGGCACGAGGCCAGGCTTTCACTTGTGGTTTATTGGTTTAATTAACCAGGGTCTTGCAAATACTTCTTTGTAAGGAAGAAATGAGAGAATCTAATGTTTGTTGGGCTGGATCCTTACATCATTCTCAGGCACCTGCTGAAGGCACCAAGGTAAAAACTTGGCTTCTCTGATTAACCTTGACAGAATTCAATAATACTTTGGAGTCACATTATTGCCGACCTTGTGTTTTGGTACCTGCTCATCTTTCTAATACAACTTCTCTTCCTGCCTTTGAAATAACAGTCAGAAGTGTTTAAAAAAAATAAAAACCTGCCATATTGTGGGAGAGCTCCTCTACTTGCAGTGATTTTGAAATTATTATTTCTTTCAACTTTTCACTATATTTCTTGTTGTTGGTGTTCTTACATTTGCACAAACATTTGCATGAGAATAGCCACTTCAGAGTTGCTCAGAGGTGACCTTCTAATTTCTTTAAATTACTCTCTGTGATGATGTGCTGAATAGTCCCAGCCATCAAGAGAATTTGCCATTTGTTCACGCAGAAAGAAATTCTTCCTGTGTGCCATTTTAGGAGATGATCTTGGCAATGTTCTTGAAAAGAAGCAGTGTTGAAGCTGGGATGTCCATTAAGAAAAGCCAGGAGGCTGCCTGGCTTTGTTTCAAGTGATTTGCTATTTTTTACATTTATATATTTCTTATCCCATGTTGCTACTGTTCTATGCTGTTGAAGATGTGTGTATATGATTTTGGGTGAGCACTCATAATGATCTGTAAACCTTCTGGTACTTGTTCAGAACAAACTCCAGGGTCTTGTTCAGGGGTATTTGTGTAGAGCAAAATTTGTAGATCAAAGGACATCTTATAGACCAAAGGACAGCAAGGCCAGATCTTAAAATCCTTTAAAGATTTTGTATACTCTAGCAATATTAACTAATAAATTACAACACTAACCCTATAGCAATTCCAGTTTTGGAGTAAATGCTATTTATACTTCCTTTTTGAACTCTTCTTTGATTCCTTTTCCTTTACTGATACCTAGCAACATACTCAGTTCCTGTGGCCTGCCCTAAAAGGTGGCTGCAGTAATTCTTTCTTATAACTTTCTAATGATCTTGAGGGCAATGGTTGCATTTTGAAAGAAAGAGCATTGATTATTGTCTTGTCTGTTCTCCCTTGCTAGGATCTTTCCAAGCCTGTGGCAGGTCACATTCCAATGGGGTGTCCAAAACATGTGGGTAATTTCTCTCAAAGCATCTGGTCAAGTGAGTAAACTGTTTATTAAGATTTACCTTTCTGCAGTGATTTTTCCATTTAGCTTCAAGTTTTTTTAATGCAAGAAATGTCTCATTTACTAGTAATTTTAAAGCAGAAATGTGCTTAATTGAGGAATTTAGCAAGCAAAATGCTTGTAAAATACCCAAAATTGATACTACACTTGATAGAGTGGCTTCTGGTGTCTGGGTGTGTGAATGGCTCTAAGACCCAGGTCCAGATAAGTGGGAGTGCACGAGGATCTTTCTCTAAGCAGGCTGCTGTAGAAAGGTGCTTGTGACCTGCCCGAGACATGAAATAGACTACAGGGTGTCTCCAGAATTTTTCCGTAATGTAGTCCCACATATAGTGGTTGCCTTCCTTGGCATTTTTGTGGAAATCCAACACTGTGATTCTGAGCCATGGGCAATTGAAATAACACCATCATCTGCTTCGTGGCTGATAAAAGCTGGATAGACTTCAGCTAGGTAAACTACATCATGCTCTGTCTCCTCTCACCTCTTGTAACTGCTCTAACATCACCCAAGTAGCTGCAATTGGTTCACCCAGCTGCTGACCGTGATAGAGCTGTGTATAGGGAAATGACTTCAATTGTCTTTGCTGGAGTTTATAGCTGTCTAAGGCACATAGCTGGTATTTCTCCTTCAGTTCTGTTGTTTCAACGACCCGATGCAACTGGATGATTTATCAGTACAATCATCTGTGTGATACAGAACTGGCCAGAAAGTCCTTGCTTTTACATGTAGATGGCTGGGGCTGACAGGTCCAAGTCATTTGCTCCAGCCCCCTGTATTTGTGGGCAGTCTGAGAAAATGAGGAGTCCAGGAGGGTCCAGGGAGCTTTTGTTGTCCAAAGCCATTGCATAGGCACAGAAACCTTAGCTGGATGTGAGCTGTGACCTGTCTCTGCTTATCCCAACATCCAGCACTGGGAGCAATCTCTTTGAGACTACTCACAACACATTCCGAGACACCAGCAAGTATAAAATTGGGTAAACACATCACTTTGGCTTTTATTCCTCTGGAGCACGTTTGAAATGCTAACTGTCCTGTTTACTGTCTGGTGCAATTTTAGATGTTGATTGGAAGTGCAGTGTCTTAAGTGAGATGGCTGGTAGCTACCCAAAAGATTATCTCTTTGCTTACATAACACTTCTCCATGATAAATCTAAGTCTTGGTAGAGTTCATAGCCTGGTGGATTTGTGTAGGGCCATCTTATTTAGAAATAGATTTAATCTCTTGGCTAGCATTCTGCTGGTCTATCAGGTGCATTGTAGCTTCTAGCCATTTCTCTGGGACTTCGGGAAAGAGGTGCTTACCAGGTGGGATGTTTTATCTTTCTTTGGGAGTGGGTTTAGTCCAAAAATATATCATTATGGAATTTTCTATCTGCAGGTCAAGAGGAAGCCTACATATATTTTTAGAAACACAGACAGCCAAACTATTGAATTAATGTGTCTTTGCTTTAATAAAAGCACTCCTTGCCTTTAGAGAATGATAATGGCACTAGATTAATGTAACCAGGAGTGCCATTGTGAGTGGCAGCCTGAGAATGAGAACTTGATGGGATCTAAAATGAAAGAAAAATGTTTGCAATCAGTTTTGTGCTTCATTCTCCTCTTACCCCAGCTACCTGAGATGTTCAACACACAATTCTACAATTATGTAGTGTTTTTTAAAGAGAGGCATTGTAAGTCTTCCATAAAAAACTCTCAAGATGCTATTTTCATGCAAATAGCTTTGTGTGCTAAATTGAGGAACTTAAGAACCACAAAATATAGGAAATGTGGGCAGAATGCATTTGAAATGTAAAAGTTTCCTGGGAGTTGTCAACAGCTCTTTAAGAAGTCTATTGCCCTCACCTTTCAGCAGCTTTTCTTTGTGATTGCTGGGGAATAAGAAAACCCAACAATTACCAAAAAGATTGTGTGTAGCTGTTACACTGAGTAACAACTCTCGAGAAGTGATAATGGACCTGACCTGTTCTGCAGTTTGTCTTTCCGGCTTTGTTGAAAACTGAGATGACAACAATGCTCCAGTTCTTTTTCTAGTTCTCAAGCTTACAGTAGGAGGATGCCAGGCTTTCTAGATGGCTTTCCCTTCAGGGTTCTCTGACACCTTCTAACACATGTCCTCATACCTGCCTTTCTTTTAGAGGCAACCCTAGCAAAGAAACCCGAATTTCCCTGTGGATGGATCTTTATTGCTCACACAGGCTCGTACAGAAGATAAGTGTATAAGTCTTAATTCATGAGGGTAAAAACAGTCTGGAAAGCATCCTTTCGAAATTGAGTGTGATATGAATAAAGTAAGTGACTTTTCCACACCACAAAGATGAGTACTTTCTACTTCACTGCTGTGGATGATTAAGGAAAACAATTGCATTCTGACAACATGCATTGACATTTTAAAATGAAAAAGAAATGAAGAACAGATTCCGGGAGGCTTGCCATTAATGATAATGGATTTCCCTGAACGGGAGCTTTTTTGAAAGTCCAAATCTATTTTTTTTTTTTTATATATAATGTTGCCTAGAACAGGCAACCCTGTCACAGGGAACAACTGGTGGGTCAGAGGGGTAATTCAGCCGTTAATCCAGGGAACAAAAGTGGCTCTTACATATGCACTTGTGAGCCCACTTAGAGGCAAAAAAGAAAAATGCCTGAGAGGGCAAACAGAGGAGGGGGAGCAGGTTTAATGCTGATAAATGAATATTCGACATTTAAGTTCAGCTTTCATTTGCTTGCAGAGGAAAACTATTCTGTCAACACTGCAGGAGATGGTCCATGGTGTTTTGGATTTTGGTGTCATCCCCTATTCCCCTCAGTCCCCTGCCTGCAAGGTTGATTCTTCTTTGACATAAAGGAAAGTGTGAAACGTTGACTTTAAACGATAGGCAGTGCCTCCCTGGCAGTGTATGCTCCGCATCAACTGCACAGCCCTGCTTGAGCGTCTGGCAGGGGGTTGGAGCATACATGATAACACATCACTGAAGGAAAAGCTTTCCAGACAGGTATAAAATGTATTGTGGTTAGCCATTTTCTGTAGGATTGTTTTGCTGCTTCTGATGCTGTCTTTCAGCTGCGAGGTTGAAACTGGGATGTTTACAGCTGCATCTTTTTATAGGCACCATGTGATAAGTAATTTTACATGAAAAATCTATTTAGTCCCCTGATGGAGGAAGTAAACTTAGGTGAGGCTCAGTCTCCCGTGAATTCTTGGCATGCCATAAAAAAAATAATTCTCCAGTTCTCCAAAATATTCGCTGTAAAACTTGTTCCTTGTTAAAGTTACAATCAGAAGACGTAATAAATGGATTATTTCAGCATACATTACCATATAATGTTCATCTCGGGGCACTTGGATTTTGACTCTGTACTACCGTGCTTTGCCTGGCAATCTCATGGTGGCTGCTGGGGTGGAAAACACAAACCCTCCTTTAAATAATGCATCTCTTCCCTGCTGTGCCTCTCCTCTGGTTCAAAGACACTCCCCCTTTAAAGTTTAATATGTAGTTTTACCATCACTCCCAGGCAATAGGTACTGAGCCACACACCAAAAAAAAGTGCCTTGGGATAGAGAAGTTTAATACTGGATGGAATTGCACCTTCTCCTTCGTTCCTGCTGGTTTTAATTGATTCTTTGTAATTGTGTGTATTCATTTGGATGGGGAGGCCGAAGGATGGTGATGGGAGTTTGTGAACCACTGTTCTGGCAGACGTCTATATCTCTCTGAACCCATCCAAGGGCAACTAAGCTCTTGTTGGCTCTGTGCTGGAACTGAGCAGGGAATAGGTAGGTTTTTTAGGTGTTTGGTTGTGTTATTTTCCCCAGGAGGCTCTTCCAGAACTGGTTCTGCCCTTGTAAAGTATTTTTCTTTTTTTTTTTGCATCCGTCACCAGTCGATGCTCCTGAAACACTAAGGAGGTAAATGTGGGGAAAGGTTTCTCAATGCTTTTTGTGGCATTGAGCTGATGCTTTCTCAAAACTCATGTCAGTAATGCTGTCATTTTTCAGAGCTGTCCCAGTGGTTGTGGGCAGTGATTCAGTTGGAGGGATCCCCCTATCCCCTCCTGGGGGTCAGAGAATGGAAAGCACTGGGGAGCAAACAGCAAGCTGGAAAGGCAGGGGCATAAAATGCAAACCGCATGAATCTGAGCTTGTGTCTGTGCCTGATGCTCCCTGTTGGCTTTTCAAGGACATTCAGAGGTGCCTGTCTAACAGGAATGGTTTGGCACAGGTTCCCAGAGGAAATTTAAACCATCTCAGCCTATGCCTTAATTTTCATGAGTACTGTTTGGTCTAAAGCCTGCTTGGCCTTTTGAGCTGAGCCTGCATTAATCCTGGCTACTTAAGGGTACTTCATTACTTAAGGAGGATAATATCAATTTGTTGGTATATTGGCGTCAGAGGGAAAAGGTTAGCTCTTCACGCTTCACTGGCTTCTCTTAATGGGAACACCAAAACAGTTGGTCATTTCCAAAGTGGAAAGACAAAAATGAAGCTCCCTCTTCATTGAAAGACCAACACTATGGACGGCCTGTGATGGCAGCATCTGTGGAAATCCTCTTCAGCCTGTCCATGCAGTGAGGGGACACAGATATGTGTTAATGTTCTATATGTTCTTGCTACTGCCATTTTCTCTCTGAGACCCCTGCAAAGCCAGTGCATAGTAAAAGGCTTGTTTTTAACTCTGATTCACCAGTGCTTTCTGGAGTATCTTTACAAGCCTAAATTTGTTTTATAAAGCTGGTAAAAACAATCCAATTTAGGATGCTATTGGTTTGCTCAGTGTGTACTACCCTGGCCCTCAGTCTTTTTTGCTGTTCCACCAAACATTTTTCTTGGTCAGTCTGGCTGCCACTTTAGATCTCTAGTTCTTCTGTTTGAAGAAAGATGCAAGAAAATCACCCTGTAACAACCAGGTCTGTGAGACATTTCCAGCCTTTGAATAAGCTATATGGGATTTTTCCTCTTTTTTTTACTTCCACCATTGCTGTCTGCATAGGTAAAGCCAGGCCCAGCAAGTACTGATAATTCAGATAAAATGTACAGCATTTAGGCCTTCTGTTGTTAGCTGTGGGGATGGAAAGAAGCATTTAGTACAGCTTTGCAGTGGATTGATATGGAGGTGGGAACAGAGAAGTCTCTGGTGTGGGGTTTTCTCCAGAGCTTGGTGCAGAATTTTTATGCCTGGCTTCCTGGGTAGCTGTACAGGTATTTATCCACTATATAAATAGGAGATTGACATCTTTATAGATGTATTACAAATGTGTTCTCAGCTCAAGGTCACAATCTTCTTTGTTTCTTGCATGTAGCTCATTTGCTGCTTCTCTCCATGCCTTATGCTTGCTCTGGGACTGGCGATCTGTGCTATGAACTCTCCTGTCTTTCATACTTCAGGTCCTGTTTTGCTGTCTTTTATCTGCAAGGATTTATCCCGAGAGCCATAATGTACTTACGCATTTCCTTGTTGCTGTTGGTGCTGCATAGCTAACACTTAAGTATATATATATATATTTAATTGTGCAGATTTGAAGGGTCCCTGTGTTATCCATCCTCTCCCTGTCCTCATCATCAAATAAGTTTGAGGCTTTTACTGTTGGTGGGGAAGCACTGAAAGTCTTTTTTGTACCTCTTAACAGTGTTCCCCATTCAATGGGATGGGTTACTTATTAAACCAGTTGCGTTGCTCCTTTTAGCCTGAGCTTGATGCCCAAAACACGTCGGGTTGCTTGAGGCTTAGCTGATGCCCAACCTCACCTTGTTTCAGTTTATGTGATTTTTTTTTTACTCTCTCTAGATGAAACATTCTGAGGATGACCACAGTTTCCACATGCTCCCATTTGTGATTATTTGCAAAACAGTGATTTTTGCCTGTAGATTCCCAAGCACTGTCAGCTTCTGATACTCAAAACCAGTAAGTAGAGAGGTGACTGATTTTGCAAGGACATACCAATCATGTGTTCTCTGATTTAGAGGAGTAACTGTTTTTGGAGTGGCATTTGTATCATTAATGCCCCCTTCTGTCAATTCAGATTGCATTTTGAAAATGTTCTCTAATATTCCTGTAGGATTCAGTTTCAGCAAATATTCCTTCTGGAAACTTTGGCTGCTGAACTGTGCAGAGAGACTGAACACTGAAACAGTATGGGCTGGAGCAGAGAATTACTGAAGGTTGCTAGAAGGCACTCTTGAGAAGCTGGAATTCCCTATGGGATTATACCAAGGAACCCAAGCCTCTTGACCCTCCAAGCTATTTAAAAGTATTCTCATGCAGCCCCCAAACTCACCACCTTCCTCACTTTTCTAACCTGTAGCCTGCTTCTCCCCACCAACCTCAGCCTAGTCCCCACACCTCCCTGAGCAATGCCTTTCCCATCTAACCTTCAAGGCTTTCTCACCTGCAGAAATTCCTGCAGGTGGAGCTGGAATGACATCCTGCTGCTGGAATAAGTTATGAGGCATCGGTTGTCACAGAGTAATTGCTTCCCCGTGGTTCCCAGTTCTCATACTTGCTCTTGATACGCTTGTGCATGCGGCTGCCCAGACAGAGCATCCTGTATGCCCAGTGTCTTTGTGGTCTGCAAGCAGTCTGAGCAGCGGGTGGCCAGCCTGCCCTTCAGCTCTTGCTGAATCGTGGTGGTTCAGCCACCTCCACATCTCAAACCTGGAATATCAAAGGATATTGTGCAGCAGTTCAGTTCATTTTCTTGTAATGGGTGTCATGATTTAATTCTGTCAGGAGAGAATCTCCTTCCATCCTTGTCCCCTAACAACTGTGATGAAAGGCATGGTCTATAGTGGAAAACAATTTGTTACCGGATTCAGCTGTGTAAATATTATCCATGATAAGGTTGCCCTCACTGTGGCTTTGCACTGATTTATCTAGAGAGGCTGGTTTGGCTCCCACTGCACCTTCACTGTGCTGTTAGATCCCACCAGCAGAGTGTCTCCCAGGCTGAGAAATAACAGCTAAAGCGCAGGAGAGCTTCAAAAGGTTGGGAACGTGCTGAAAACACCAGAAAATATCCTGTGTAAGGTTCCAGCTGTGGCCATTAGTATGAAAGCCTGGAAACTTGTGGGAGAGAAAGGAGGCAGGCTGGGTTGCATGAGAAGACTGAAATGAATTGTAAGGGGGCTGGGATATTTTCACTGCAAGTCATTCATCATCCTGAAAGAATCCAGTATGTCCACTCCGGAAAGGCTGTCTTGAAAGCCATGCTCCAGCAAAGTAATCCTTACTTCTGTGCAGAATTGTAGCGCTATCACTTGTAATGTGCAGTTGTAGTGCTACAATTGCAATGTGTCTTGAAGGATGGGATGTAATATGTCTTGAAGAGTAGGGTCTCCTGTGTGTTTGCCCCCAGTTACCTGCTGCAGGTTAATAAAGGGGTCCTAGATATGGGTGGGAATAGCTTTCCATGGGGCCCCATCCAGGGGCCGTGCTTCTAGAGACTATGCAGCAGCCTCACGACCCCTGCACCATTGAAATGTGGCCATCAGCAATTTTGCCTATAGCAGGTACAAAACACTGGCTGTGCTCCAGCACTGGTGGGTCTCCAGCAAGAGGCAGCATCTGATGAGTGAGAAAGACCCTGTGCCATTGTCCTGCTCCTTCCCAATCTGGGGCATTTATATACATGGGACACGCAGCTTCAGGGCTTCCAGAGCTGGAAGTTAATCTGTAGCTTTGTGTTTAATAGCTTTTGGTGGACTTCTGCCAGTTTGCTTAAACATTTATTTTAAGGGCCCTTTGCATACTCTGTCGCCAGTTTGTGCCTTGTGTGACAGAGCTGGAGGTACATTTCAGTAATGCTCCGAAGTCTTTGTTTTTAACGATAGGTTGAGGTTCTGTCACTTCCAGGGCCTCTTGCATCCCCTGACCTGTCTCTGGCAGGAGGAGCACCTTGCAGTCCTGCTTCTGAAGTGTTTTTTTTCCTCTGTGTACAGTCTTGGCCAAGGAGGTCTGCTTCCCCATGGATTGCCGCAGGCCAGGGCTGGGGAGCTGCTGTGCAGACTGTTGAGCTAGTGCTGGGGTTTGGTTCAAGTCTCACAAGACTCTGATTGATAAAGTGTATGTTCTCAGCTCTGTCCAAAAAGCAGGGCTCAGCTCAAACAGCTGAGCTAAACCAACAAGGTGCTCCCCCTTTCCCCGCTGCTCTGCTTTCACTATTGTTTCCCTATGAATATCTGTTGAAAGGCGTCGTGTATGTCCCACCATAACGTCTACCTGAGCATGCCCATGCTCCTCGTGTGCAGAGCTTATGTTCTCACAGTTCCCTCTCCCCTGGATATTTTCTTTTTTACTTATTTTTCATTTCTTGCATTTCAAGAGCCCAGGTTATTTTAGCACAATAGACATTTTTTCAAGTTAGTGACATGAATAAATCCTTTTCCTCTCCTTCCCATAGTTTCTTATTTAAAGGGGAGAAGATAATTAAATCCAGCAGAGCTGATTTGAATTTTCTGTTAAGAGGGTGGCCAATGGGGGTCTGTCAAGCTGCAGAGTTTGAGTTCATCAGCATCTTGGGAGAAACAGAGATGCCAGCTGCTTGGAAACATCTGGTTTTGGTTGTTCTCCCTCCACCCCCACCTTTTTTGTGTTCTTTCTCTGTTTCTGGAGACTTTAGCATTACTGACTGTAAATGTCGGTTCTAGTGGGGTGGGAACTTGGTTTCTCCTCTTCTACTCAAGTGCTAGAGCCCTGCCAGGGTACTGGGTTGGAGTCCAAGTGAGGATCAACCAGCGGTAAAAGACTTAATGGCTGGGTGCAGGTTTCTGAAGGACAAGCTCTTTATGTCTGAGGCCAGGCTCTGCACCTAAGGGCCCAATCTCTGATTAACGTAGTGCCAGTGTGAAGCAGGGACCCCTGTGCAAAGGGAGAAGGTGTTTTCCTAACCTTGATGGCATGGAAACACAAGCAGTTTAGATGGAAGGAAGCCCCAGTAGAGTTAATTAAGTATTGCATTTAAAAGGTGGAATCGAATGGAATTGCTTTGCATTTATTGAAGTTAGCTTTTTACACTCTTGAGAGCTGGACAAGGATTGAGTACCTGTGCTATTTGGGTTGGGAAGGCAGTCTGGAGTGATGCATTAGTGTGGGCTTGGCGATGGGATTTGAAGGAGCAGCTGTGAGCAACTCTGAACAGTGTTTTTTGCTCACCAGCAAGCCATTAGCCTGTCCAGCATAGGCAGTGTACTCTATGTACAGTGAGGAAGGATGCTAAGGTGGAGGATCCCCTCCTGTCTACCCCTTTTGCAGTCATCTTGACAAAAATATAAGTCTATGAAATTGGTACCTGCTGGAGACTGAACTGACCAAGCTGGTGTATCTGCAGAGCTAAGTGTCATCCTGTGCTCAGGTCCTGCTATGTCATGTCCCAGTGGTGCTCATCCCGGCTAATAAAGGAAGGGCTAAATAACCCAGGCAGTGCCCTGTGCTGATGTGGTTGGCAAAGCTTGGTGTTGGCTTGGGTTCTCCATCAGTCAGAGAAATCGGTGGCTGTGCAGTGCAGACATCCCCTAAAGGCTGTGGCTCAGCCGTCACTGGGGTTAGCAACCTACGACTTAAAATAATCAGTGCCATTTCCTGTGGTCTGGGTGCCATCGAGACTGGAAAATTCAGAGTAATCTTGTTTGTTGCCTGCCTGCACCTTGCTAGAGGGGACTTCTGTTCTGCTAAAAGAAAACACAGCAAACGTGTGCCAAAATGAGCCATCTAATGTATAAAGCAGAGCAGGCTCCTCCTCTCGACATTGAAATGGGTGTACTGGCTTCACCTGCTCACATCCTCTGTTGCCAGTATTTTAGTGGGATAGATTATGTCTCGTGGTATTTTGGCAATAAAGGATGTTTTACAATATTTCAGGTTTTCCTGAGGTTGTCCTTTCACCTGCCTGTCTGCCCTTCAGTCTTCTGTGCTTCTGATGACTGATTTTATTATCTTTGCTATTTCTAACCCTCTTTTGGTCTCCATCAAAGCCTGATTTCTGCTGCGGGGAAGATGGAAAAGGTCAGGCTTTCACTAGTGAAGCTTATTTAATTTGTTCGCTGTGTCTGTGGGCAAATTTGCATGTATGTTGCTGGTATGAACTATCAGGACCCTCCTGGACACAGGGGCCCATGACTTGCTTATTTGTTTACCTCTTCTCCTCTGTTGTTCTTTTCTCCCATCTGGCCCAGTATTCCCAGTTTTACCTCTTACACAAGAATAAAGCTTAGTGGACTCACAACAGTAAATAAAAATGACACTTGCAGCAGTCAGTCTGATACAACAGGACCCGGATGCAGCAGCACTTCTTTGTTTGGGCTTGTTTCTACTCTTTATTTAAAGCCTCTTTTAATCAGGAGCTAATGACAACTTTTGTTTGCAAGAGCTGATGCACAGGAAAAAACCAGTTTCCATTCAAAATAATGCAAACTGTTATAAATAGGAAGATCTGCAAGGACATAATCAAGCTAAATTGCCCATTGTTACTCTTGCTATAGATGATTTCTTGCCTCTGCTATATGAGCTGGGTTGTTGTCTGGATTTAGGGAAAATGTGTTCTCTTTTATTCCAGTTATAAACCTATGCAGCAGCAGCTGGTTGTTGCAAGAGTGGGTTTTGCTCCATTTTTTTGTGCAGATCAAGCAAATGTTTCCATGGCTTGGATGTTGCCATTTAAATTGTCTCATGAAAATTGTTTAACAGACTTCTGCCAGTTTCTTTCTGCAGCTAAACTGACCCTTTAGGGTGGACACATCTCCTAGGGGAGTGCGTTGCAGGCAGATGTGAAGTAGTTTTTCAACAGGTCAAAGCAGCAGCCAGTCAGGAAAACAGCTATGACTTGGGAATACAGAAACTATCTCTGCCTGCAGATGGTATGCAATAAGCTCTGGATTTTAGTGACTCCATGCAATTTATCCTATTGAAAGTAGCTGAGCCCATAAAGAATTTGTAGCTGATGCTGAAGTCTCCAAAAAGATTATAATGCATTTAATACTTGGGGTTTGTTTTTGTTCTAATTTTCTTCAACTGTGTTACACATGAATGCAACATAAAAACTGCACACTTTTCTGTGCTTTATTTGAAATACTGTATTATGGAGATGGCTCATAAATTGAGCAACAGTATTTTCCATCCTTCTGACTTGTTTGCTAAATGATCTTTTTAACTTTTTTAATACTTTGGTCAGTTGTTTGCTCATTGGGCAGTTCTCGGAGAAGTGCAGGTGTCTTCATCTGTGCCATGACAGTGAAAATTAGCATGAGTATATCACAACATGATAAAGCCTTCATGGTTACGGATGGCAAACATTGCTTGATAATGTCACTTTTGTCCCCAAACACAGTCTTTTGCTCACTTATTCTGCATGCCTTTATTTCAAAACATTTCCCCCTTTGCTTCATTCTGTTCAGTGCAACCTTTGCTGAAGAATGGTAGTGTCCTGAGGGTTAAGTGACCTCATTTCATCTGTGCTGCTTTCTAATTTCTAACTTCAAAAGCAGAGATCCTGAACTGCAAATTATGTAAGAAGAGTCTAATTAGGACAGGACAAATAATAAAATAAGAAGGGGATTTGGTTTAATTTTCTAAATTAACAAAAGGGTAGAGTTAGATGAAATCACAATTGTGGTACCTGTTTGAGTGCTCTGCAACATCTTTTTTCTGGCCTAGTTCTTGGTAGGAAGGCAAGGGGCTGGTTGGAATTATAGCTCTCATCAAAGAGTTGTTTTGTTTGGACACCTTGACAAGTCACCAATGTCCTTGTCAGCTGTAAATGTCAACCTGACTGTCAAGAGGCAGCTATGTATAAGAGAGGTGAAAGTGTCTGGTCTCACCTTCTGCTTCCTTGTGTGGCCCACCTGTGACAGGCAGGAAAATCTTGCTTAGGTGAGCAGTTGGGAAGGCCACTGGCTTGTGGCTGAGTATGACATCAAGTCTTTTGGGATACAAAGAGCTTGCCTCAGCCCTCTTCTCATAACACGCTTGCTCAGATGGTCCCAAAAGGAGGAGCTGCTCTTAAGCTGCCTGCAGCTTCTCTCCTATAGAAGACAGATGCCCCTGGAAAGCTGATTTTTGGGTGGCCAGTATTGGAGAGCTCTTGGAAAAAGGCCCTGTGCATCTGGGATTAGCCAGATGTCCTAGAGGACATCACAGCTTGTATTATCTTCGGCCAAATACCTGGTGAGCTGGTACATTTTTGCTAGGTTGAGAGGAAGTTTTGCTGGGTGCTTGGGGAACTCTTTCCTCCATCTGCAATTGTTCAGTTGAACCTTCATTCATCTTTATTGCTGTTTTTCTCATTCTTGTCTGGGTTCCTAATGGCAGTGATTATACCAAATGCAGCGCATTTCATGTATTTTGGAAATGATTTTCAGGCCCAGCTCATTCTTTCAGTGCTCGAAGGATCATTAAAAATACTGCTTTTTAGAAGTACAGTTTTCTATCCTCCCCATTCTATTTCCAGTCCTGTGTTAACTTGCAAAGTAATAAAATAGCTGACTTTATTATGTTGCATTAATTAATCATCTCTATAGCAACGTACACTGATGTCATAAATAAGAGAATTCAGCAACACAGCTGGATGGAAGAAGAACTAATAGACAAATGGGGAGAAATACTTTTTTTTTAAACACTCAAATATGTACAGTAGTTAAATAAACAGAAGATTGCTAGTAAAGCAATATTTTGCATCATTTCTCTCTTGCTGCCTCATTCCCCTTTCGACTGAACCTTCTCAGTAACATAGGTACCTCATGTTCCTGCTAAAGAGGTTTTCCAAGCTGTTGATCTGCATCCCTACCTGCTCAAACACTGGATTATCTCCTGCTTGCTTTTATACCGATACATGGAAATGCAGGCAGCAGGGCTCCTCCTTGCAGGAGAAATCCCTTCAGCTTCAGCAAAGCCACTGTGCTAGGGGTAGTTCTCCATGGGGAGGGAAGGGTATGGATCGTTTAAAGGGAATACAGTTAATTTTGGCACTGTGGGAGGGTGACACAGTGTGAGACGGGGTATCTCAAAAGGCAGAGGAGCTGAAAAAAAGTGAATTTTGGTTCTGAAAAGGATGGAATGCTCTGCTCTGCTTAGTGTGTGTGAGTAGTTGTGACTTCCCTGGTTTTGGGGAGTCCTGGGTTATCTCTGGACGTCCTTGCTGGGCTGTGCCACTGACTTGTTCCTGTTTTGGTGCTACTGTCTTGGCTAAAAGGCACTGGAGGGGTGTTTGTCTTAATGGTGCCTGTGCATTGTACTTGCAATGAGCCCTCTGCAATGGGGCTCAGAGATGGGCTGTCTCTCTCTCTCTCCCAGGGGTTTGTAGCAGGTATAGTATCCTAAAAAAGCAGCATCAATGGTTTGTGATGATAGCTGCAAAACCAGACTGTGAAGAGGACTAAGTAGTTGTTTCAAGGGAAGAAATATGGTAGGAAGAGGCTGTAATTGCACTGCAGGTCTAAAGCTCCCTAGGGGCTTATACCTGGTGCTTTTGTAGCTCTTTTTTCTGCCAGTTAGTCTATTCACTGAACAGCTTTGTTTTGCTATTTGTTTGCCGCCATCGGCTGTGAAGCTGATCAATTCTTACCAGTCCGGCGCAGCCCTTGAGGAGTAAAGGCAGTCTCCATTGAATAATTTATTCAGTTAACCTATTTTGATTTTTGGCATTTGACAGGTCCCAGGCAGGGTACTGTATGTCTGTGTGGAGGAGTCTTGGTACGCAGTGCTGCTATTTATACAGCATCCCAGCTATGGGAAATACTCTGTGGATGTGCTTGGCAGGGTGAAAAGCTCTCAGAGAGAGCATTTTAGGATGCAAGACATTCTTGCATCCTGCTCCATACAGAAGGAAAAGACTGGGATGTTTGCTTAGTTTTGCACTGAGATAGGGCAGAGAAAATTCACAGCACAGATGTGACAGATACGGACAGGTGAGCTATTGGGCAGTCCTTTGGGATGAAGCCATTGGGGGTTAAGAAAAAGCCCTTCTTTGGATCATCCGACATCATTTGCCCTGCGACATCTGCTGGGAAAATGAAGCCCAACATATTGCTTCTCTGCTCCGTATTTAATTAACTGCCATACCCACACCAGGGAAAGTTTAACTCTGAGCGCAGGACACTGCACAAACCTCACTCTAAAAGTCTGTGTTCTCTGCCTGGGATAAGTGCAGAAAGGGTTAAGCTATCAAACAACCTCCCCTTTTCTATATAAATTAAAGAAACTGTTAACATGGTAATATTTTTATTTCCATAGAAAAGTGTTTATTTTGGTAGCATGTACAAAGTTTTAGCTATTCTAAAACACTGAGATTTCACAGCCGAGCTTTCATGTTCCCAGCAGAGAAGGAGGTGAGATACTCAAAGAGTCTCTGTTCTTATTTCAGCACTGCACTCGCCAGCCAAATTTTCAAAAGAGCCCAGTTTGCTGACATAAATGGGGTTGCTGATGTGTCGAAAGAGAAGGAAGTGCGGTAGAACATATTCCTCACTGGGTCCAAGTCTCTCCCATTTTATCTTTCTCTTCCATATGTTTCCCCTGTAATGAGAGGAATTATTTATCATTAAAGCGCTATATAATTTAAAAATTAAAGTTAAAATTAATGAATGCTTAAATTAATTTACTGACAAAAATAAATGTCTGTCCTTCAGATCCTATAATTTTAATTGGAGTGGGCTACAGCTTAATTAACATGTATTGATTGTAGTCCTGTGTGCATCTATAGGTGGGTGGACTGTGTAGCAGTGGTGTGAGAAATCCTCCTCACAGATGAAGGTGTGTTAAGATTTGCTGATAACTTTCTGAATAATTGTCTTGTGAAGAGGCAGAAAAGTCTTTGGTATCAAGCTGTTTTCTCTGCAGAAAGCTTAAACAAAATATGTTGTTTAAAATTAGGGCTAAGAATTGGCACATCCACTTTATAGATGGGAAGAGAATTCTGCTCCAAGAATATTAATGAATCATTAATTAGATGCATGAAGAATACAGAAAGTTGGAAGGAAGCTGGGGCAAATAAAGCAGCTGATGCAACTGGAATTGTTTTTGGGAAAAAAGGAAAGCTTCAATTTGATCTTGGCTCCCTACACTCATTCCCCCTGGGCAGGTGTCCCCTGTTTCCCAGTGGGTGCTGGTGGGGAGGAAGAGTGTGACAGCATGGGCTGTCATCTGAGGGAGGTGTTGGCAGATTGGCCTGAAAAGGATCGCCTGCTTTGGGCCAGTGGGAGGAGATGACATTCTGAGGCCCCTCCAACCCGAGATGCTCTGGGAGTCTGTTGAAGCCTTGGGGCAGGCACTGTGCAAAGCCCCTGCAAGCAGGAGCCCGTAGGCTGAGGAGGGAGAAGGCAAACCTTGCCTCTTGGCGCAAAACCCTCTGTCTGACGCTGAAGGCTTTCTGCCTGACCTGTTCCGTACGGCAGAGGACCCACTGCCAACCTTTGCAAATCAATCTCTTTAAAGAGAACTCTGTATTCTCTGGCGTTAATATTTTATGTTTTGTCAATATTATGAATTAACAGAATGGAAGATGTGCCACGTCACACCTTGCAGCTGTAGCCCACAAGCTGCCTTGACTCCTCTGAATGATCCAGGCTGCTTTTCCCTGCGGACCCTCTGATATATGTATCATGAGAGGTACCCACAGGAGCCTTGTTGGCACTTTGGGGCAGATTTTGGTGTGCAACGGCCATCTCATTAGGGGAAGGGTTTGTGTGGCACAGGCTCTGTAGCATGTCTCACTCCTAACCTTATGAATGCAGGGCTGTCTCTGGGAGGTCTGTGGATCCCTGGGAGTGTAGGAGACAATTAGCCTGCTGTAACGGGCAAGGTGATGTGCTAGGCTGTGAATTGAGGGTTCCCATGCTAAGCTGGCAGTGCTGTTTGCTGCCTTGCCCTCCCCAGTTGAAGACAGAGATAGAGGGCAGCTGGGAGGGATGCAGGATACCTCTGGTTCCCTGTGCTCTGCTTGGCCCTTTAGAGTTTGCTGAGCCCCAGTGATGCCTCTGGACTTTGCACTGTGACAGAACCCAGTGGCAAGCTTGCAGCCTCCTCACTTTTTCCCTGTATTGGTTTCCTTGGCTGTGGTAGGTACTGAGAGTTCCTGAGCACAAGGTGGCATGAACTGGAGGTTAGCTAAAATCAGCCTTTGGTGGGACCATTTGTAGGATGGTGAGCCAGCATATCTCAGAGCCATCAGCTGGCAGTTGACTATTGGGTACGTATCTTTTGGCCCTGTGCTGTCTGCAAGGGAAAAAACCAGTTAAGCGAATATGATCTCTCAGCCTTGGATTTGAGAAGTTTTAATTTCCCCAGCACAAGCTTCTCTTTCTCCAGACAGTCATGGTTTTCTTTCTTTGTTTGTTTACTTCTTGTTTTGTTTTGGTTTGGTTTTTGTTTGGTTGTTAGTTTTTATTATTATTATCGAATCATATAGGTGCAAAGAAGAAAAATCCTTCTAGACTTGATTCACAGCAAAATGTTTATAAACTCGGATTCAGGTTGCAGAGGCAAAGCGTAAAATAAAGGGAGAGAGAGGCTTTTTTACAGCTCATGAATTCCCATCTCCCCTGAGCTGGAAGAGCCTCACAGCTTTCTTCTGTTACTGCTTTCTGCTCAGGGGATGGGGAAGGAATGAACAGCAATGCTTTGGGGAGCCCTCCACCCTCTATTCTGCAGCTAAATGCAGTTTGCAGCTCAACATGCTGTTGCTTGCCTTGCAGTGGGGTAAAACTATTAAAAACCCAGCCACAAACCGACTGGCTAAATAGGTGTTAACATCTGATATCGTGTGTGAGTCACACATGAGCCACTGGCCACTTCTGTCTGGGAAGTCCCTTCTCTGCTGGGGTGTGGGAGAACCATTCCTTTCCCATAAGTGATTATCCACTGATCCCAAATACAGTCCTATGCAGGCTGCTATATGGACTACACACAACAGGTGATGGGTTTGCCCTCAGGTTTCTTGGGTGTCTGAGCATTTTCAGGCAGACATTGTATTTTACCTGTGTTGTCTTCTCATATATCACACAGCACGACCTGTTGCTGCATGGGATAAGAATGTACTTGCTCCTTTGGAAGTTTGCTATTTAAAATCTTCCCTTTGGCCTACATGCCCTTCAGGAAAGGTATTTTAATTAATCCAGTGGGGTTGGGAAATGGAGACTCCTCTTCCGACTTGTCAAACCCATCCCTTGCGTTGTCCCTTCTTATTAATGTGGTGCACAGGCAATGCCTTCCTGGAGACTTTTTTTCATCCAATATATTAAATAAATTCTACATAGGGAAGGAAAGTAACTTGCAATAATGAATCATCAGTGGGTATTTAAGATTGCTTTAATGGGTCACATTGATGTAATCTGCACCTTTTCCTGGGAAGATTGTACTGGGCCATTACTTTAATTCATATTTATGTCAGAAGAAAATAGTGTAGATAGCTCAGAAAGAGCATTTCCATCCTAAGCAGCCAGATATAAATGTACAGAAATACACCAGCGTTTGGGGGGAGTAGGGAAGTGCAATACCAGGTGTTCGGACAGTTATTTCTTGCATGGAAATGTTCCTCAAAAACTGTTTTCTCACCTTAGGATGTAACCCAAGAAAGTATGTGCTCATGGGACCAGAAATGTGCAAGTCTGAGCAACTTTAAAATTACATTTAAGAGCATTTTTATCACACTCATCTTTTTTCAGTGCTCTGTTTTGCATGTGGCTTAAAGAGCCACATGCATGGGCATGAGAGATGCCTGTAAGTAGTTTGGTTGGTTTAAAACAAAGGATCAGAATGGAAGGGGAGGCCAGTCAGAGTTGTACAAATAAAAGCAATTAGGGTGAATATCATCAATAAGGTTCAGCCTTCCAATCATGTGCTCATGTCCATTATTCCTTGTTGATCAGACCCCTCTGAAAGCCAAGAGCTAGCCCGGACTGGGGTATTAGAGGTGTTTAGGTTGTCTGCAAGAGAAAAAGATGAAAATTGTATGTAAACCCATTTCTCTTGGCCAGGACAAGCAGTTCTGTCTTGATCTGATGCTGCAGGAAGATGAGATAAAGTTGCAAGTTCACTCAATCAAGATAGATGGAGGTATCAGGGGAAGGCAATGAAAATAATACAAATTACTGGAGCTGTCTCTGTGAGGCTGGGAGGAAGGGACAAACATTGAGTAATGCCATGTGAATGATTTGCAGAAAATGATTTCTTCGATAAAATTTGCCTTTATAGAGGTAAACTGTCAAAGGCCACAATGCAAGTCTTCTGATGCGTTCTTGAGTCAGGATTATTTAATGAGGAAATGAAGCAGCCGTCCCTCAGGCCTTAGAGATGGGTTACCCAGGGGACTAAGAGAGAAAGAAGCTCAAACACTGGCTCCAAGCAAAGAGTGCTTGTTCTTGAGGTCACTCCAAGCTCTTCCAGATAAAATTAGGCTCCTTAATTTGAGGCTTTTCAATTACAGGGAGTACATATGCAAGGCCAAGAGATGTGAAATCTAAATGCAAAAAGGGGTTCGGTAACACCACCATTGCGGTCTTGATGCCAGTGCTGTTTCTACAAATATTTCTAGTGGTTTGTATCTATACAGACTTTATATTTTTCCTTTTCTGATACACTGTCTTATTATATTGTTCTTCCTGTCTTTTGCTACACCTGTGAGAAGAATCATCTTATTCAACCTTTTATTTAGTGTGATTATCTCTAGTAGAAAGCCAACAACTAAAAATCAGTGGTTCTGCACAAATACAAGCTAAAGAACTAGACTTCCTTTCTTTTTCTTAAGCTTACATAAATGCGTTTGTTGAAAAATTGGGTTTCGGGTCAGCTGAAATTATTTGTGGTGAAGTCAACAAAAAATTACAACAGAAAGTAGCAATTTAAAAAAAATCAAACCGCTTCTTTGTGTGTTTTTGAAATGAGATGTTCTGACATCTTTTTGAAGCCAGTTTGGAGCCAAAGTGAAGCTAATGCTAACTTAAAAAATATGTTTGGCACATTCCTGGTGAATGTTTTCCCCTCATTTCCTCCCTGCTTCTAGTTTTGTTTTTTTTTTCTTTTCTGGAAGAAAAAGCAAAACTTTGTCTTGAGCTGCCCCAGAATGTCCCCACCTCCCTGATAAAAACCAAACAGTAAAATTACATGGTTATCAAGTGGTTGAAACCCCCATGAACAAAAACAAGTCAAAAAGGCCAAAGCAAAGCCACCAAGCTTCTGGCTTCTCTCCTTTCAGGTGAGTCAGGCCGTTTCTTCCCCCTGACCTTGGAATGCTAAAAGGCTCCTTCATGGAGACCATTTAAACCTGCAGTCTGCTGGGATACCTGCAGACCCAGAGGCGAGGTCCAGCTGGGGAAGTCTCAGGCATCTGAGATGGAACCATCCGCTGGGGTGCAGGATGTGTCCATGGAGCATGACTTAAATTTTTGTTGCTCTGAAAATGGAGAATAAGTTGGTGCAAGCCAGGAGAAGTGGGAAAGGTAGCAACATCAGAGCAGTCCCCAGGCTGTCCTAGCACCCTCCTGACGGTGTGACAGGTCCTGGAGGTATCTTGGATTCCTTTTGGCATGATAGGGGACACAAGAAAACTGACAGCACAGGGGCCACTGGAGGAAGTGCATCTGGAGGGGAGGTGACACATAGCCTGTGTGCTACAGGATAGGTACTATGGACCCAGGCTTTTCAGCACCTCTGCTGCAAGAAGGCTTTGAAGCTTCCTCCCTGTTCACTGCACAGATACACCTCCCATTACCATGTCCCAGGAGCAGCAAAAGGGCTTCTGCTTATTTTTAAATTGCTGGTTTGAAGAATCAAGTGATAAAAGACCGCGGTTTTCCTCGCTTTTCCAATCAGGAGATTCATGAGATGGCTGCGTGAGTTTAAGGGAACTTGCAGTCTTTTAATCATATTGATGGGTGGATAGATTTTGTTTCTTGGAGTATGTTTAAGACTTTAAATCAGGAGCACACTCTCTGCAATGATTCCTTGTTGCTTATCAGCCTCTTAAGGCCTTGTGTGGTGGGTTGACCCTGACTGGGTCTGCTCTGCCATTGACTTCCACGGGCTGCAAGGGAACAGCCTGACTAGCTGTGCTCTGGAGCACCTCCTCCCTCCTCCTGCACTGGCCCTGGTGCCTGCAGAGCTGTTTCTCTCACATACTCTCACTCCTGTCTCTGGCTGAAGTTTTTGTTCCCCATCCTTCTTCCTAAATACATTATCCCAGAGGCGCTGCCACCATCACTGCTGGACTCTGCCTTGTCCAGCAGCAGGTGTTGTGAAGCTGCTGGCACTAGCCCTGTTGGACATCATGGGAGCTTGTAGCAGCTTCCCACAGAAGCCATCCCTGTGGCTCCCCCGCTATCAAAACCCTAACCCAGTGCACCTAAATCCATAACTCAGTATTATTTTTTCAGCCTAAAATTAACTTTAAAGACCTATTGTTGAAAAGATTAGTTATAACAAACTCATATTCATGTTGTTTTCACACAGAAGATGCTTTTAATATCGTATTTATTGTTCCAAACAAAACCAGTGCTTATAGGGAGCTTTGCAGCCTGGATGCTTTTGATTAGGTGGATACAAACCATGGTTGATCTTGCATTATTTGGGGCTTTTGATTTGCATTTTGTGATGCTTAAGTTGTAAATAAAGACTTCTTTATACATCTGTAGATTATCATGTCACCCACAGAGTGCTGTGGAAGTGTAAAATGGCTCTGGAGGGTGCAAGACCACAGGTTCAGGGCCAAATGGAAGTCCCACATGTAACAGACTTTCACTTCAAGGTTTGACTTACCACTGCAGAGCTGGAGGAACTGCTTTTTTTCCCCATGTTCCATTTTGATTTGTTGAAGAGGTTCCAGACTGCACTGTCGGACTTCATGGGGTGAAGCCACTGCTGGCACGGTTGTTGATGGTGGGTTGGTTGGAAACTTGCAGTGCCTCGCTCAAAAGGCGGAGAGCTGCAATAGCTGCCTCTGGTGCTTGGTCTCTGGGTATGGTCCCAGTGCCAGGAGCCAGGGAAATAAATGCCCCACTCAGAGCTAATTTCAGCCATGCATCAGGGGGCAGGGAGAAGAAGAAAAGGGCAGTGCAGAAGAGAGCTTGTTCATTTGTTTGCTCAAGGGATGAATAATGCCTGGAGCTGTGGGTCAGAAGGGGGTGGTTGTCAGCAGAGAGCTCTCGGTTTATTGCAGGTTTGTTCTTGGCCTGCAATTACTTGAATCATTGGAAAGCTTGCTGCTGAGAACTGCTTAGGAGGCTTTCTGCTTGTGGCTGATGCCTGTTGGGGAGGAAAACTCAACAGGAGCAATGAGAAGGCTCTGAGAGTCCCACTACACAACCGGTTTGTCTTGTGCCACCAAGCAATGTCATGGACATCCCTGGAAGCACAGGGCAACCCTGGGTGGCCTCCAGTCCTGAGCTTTTGGGTGACACTGCCCAGTGCACAGACAGCCCTGGGTCCTCTGAAAGGCAAACCCACCCTCCAAATCTGGCTGCCTCCAAAGCCACCCCTATGTGGTGCCAGTGCTATTTTGTGAGGCTTTCACAGTAGCAACCAAAGCATCAGCTCTTTCGGTACATGTGTACTAACGGTAGGGCACAGGAATGAATCAGGCAGTCGCTGCTGATGTGTGCGAGCAAGTTTTTCTACTGTGGTTATCTCTTGTTTCTGTAAGGGTTATAAAAGTAAATAATCCTGCTCCAGCACATTGCCTCGTGGCCCCTGCGCAGCTCCATGGATAACTCTTCCTGAGGCTGACTTGTGGTGATTAATACGCTACAGAGGGAAATTATTTATTTTTTTTAAAGGCAGCAAAGAACTAAAGCTGAGAATGTGCTTTGAAGAAGCTTGTTCCATTCATGTCCCCTGTGCTCGATGCTGATTAGCTCTTGTTTCTTCCTCTGGCATTAAACAGGAGAACTGCTGTGGGGTTCTTTCTCCCTCTCCTGCAGCGCTGATCCCCAGTACTGTGAGGATTAGAAAGGGGCCGAATTCATGAGGGGCTGACTTTGCTCTGCTGCAAGATCCCTCCTTGCATGCTTGTACTGCTGGGCTGCCATGTGGAAGCAGGCAGCACCCCCATGGACCAGGTAAGCAACATCAAGCTTCTGCAGTGCCTAGGGTGTCTGGAGAGGGACTGGGTCTGAGGAGGGAATGTGATCAGGGATGAAGCACAGAGCTGGCCAGGAGAGATGCTGGCCCTGTGCAGGAATGGCTCAAGTATATCATTCCCTCCCTGGCAGTTGTGATGTGCTGGATTAATATTTATGCTGGTCCTGTCTCCATAATGGGTCTTTTAGCACTCTTCCAGATAGCTGTATTGAGTAGTGCCTTAGGCTGTAGCCAAGCAATGGGAGACCACTGGGAACAAGGTTGGTGCTGCCCAACGTTTCTCTGAACAATGTGGCAGGGTACCAAGTACATGTAATACAGCTGCCAGGTATCTTATGTCCTCGGTGCATAGCACAATGCACCTCTGTAATGTTAAGACTCAGTTAATTGGTTACCACTGTCACAGTCTTCTGCTGAAAGCACAGTGTGGGGCATACGCCGGTTTTACAAAAACAAGGAGAATAATGAAAACTGTGCCCTTTTTTTGACAATTCTCAGTATTGCACACTTCCTCCTTCATAACACATGTGTAAAGCACCTTGCATGGAATTTAAGTTCTCCAGTGTGCATTCCCTAATTTACCAGGAACACTTCATTTCTGTGGATCACAAATGTCCCTCTGAGCCACCCAGGTCTGTTTCCTCCCTGCAGGTGTGGCTTCTCCAGAACTCTCTAGTCTGTGGTGAAATCTCTTTTGATCTTTGAAAGCTTTGGCTTGGGAGGGAAAATATTTTACCCCAGGATGGATGCTGCTTCCTGCACAGGGATGCTGCAAAATCAATTCCGCCATGAGGAAGGGAGAAGCACCTAATCTTCCTGTTCCCTAGATTTAGCTGTGCCGTTAGCTGGACCTTGCACATAAAACTAATTTTATAATTTGTAAATGTAGCTGAGTGGGTTTTATAGAGAAATATTGGGAAGTGATGAAATACCTTTAATAGATTTATGAGGAAGGTTAAGACATAAAGCTCTCTTCCCCCCCTTCCACCCTCCTTCTTCTGTCTTGGAGTTGCCTACAACAGAAAACATGTCCATGGTAAGGGCTTTGTGGCCAGTACTCAAGCCTTTAATTTTGCTTTTACAAGACAGTTTTATAACATCAAGAAGAATGGAAAAGCTGCAAGGCATGCATGCTCAAGACACTGCTCCTGGAAAGCTTTGGATGGTCTCCAGGCAATGTCTGGTGGCAAAGAAAGATGAACGTCTTGGAGAGAAATAAAAATAATCAGCCGAGCCCTCATCCCACAGTATTCCTGTTTCTGTGAGCTGGGAATGTCATTGGAGCATGAGAAGGGCAGAAAAAATGCATTCCTGCAACATCACATGTCTGAGGGTGAGTTTTGATTGCATCAAGAATAGCTGCTTCTGTTCCACCCTATTGAATTTTCATTGTGTAATGAAAATAAGCCATCCCATGACCTGGAAGACTAAACCCCTGCTTTTTCCTTGTGTTTGGGCTCATCACGGAGTTTCTTATCTGTGTGGTTTCTCCAGAGTTTAACAAGGGAGAAATTCCAGTTGCTTGCTGTTTCTCTGAGCCAGAGAAAAGTCTCCCTTGTCTGCTTTTACCAGGGAAGATGACACTGTGGTACCCAGTGATTTTTTTGGAGGGGATGTCTTCTGTTCCTTTTGGATGTAAAATGGATTAACAAGTTTGGAAATGATTTGAGAAGGGACGGACGGATGGATGCTGTGATTGTGTGTACCCAGTTTCCTTAGGAAACCAGGCTAGCAAGTGTGCCTGGGTGTGTCACAAAGCATCCATAACAAGAATGCCTGCCTCAAAAAACCTGGGCCCCATATGAGGGCCTTATGGGGTCAGGAAAAGGGTTATGGACTTAGAGGTCTGGATTAGCAAGCTGCGCCTGGGCTGATAATCAGCATTCATAGAGCAGCCTTATCATAACCAGCAGCAGCCCTCTGCTCCCCCCCGGCTTTATCGCCCAAGGACTGAGCAAATGTGTTGGCCAACTTTCTTCCTTAGCTCTCTACTGGGGATTATCAGAAGATCTTGCTTGGTGTGGTGAAGGCTCATCCCAGGCCAACGTGCCCACCTCCGGCTCAGCAGCTTGCAGATTAATCTCTGAGTTAAGACCTTACATACCTGAAAGGTGTCAGGGGGTGGCTCAGAGCTGAAAGGATCACCTGAATGTATTTTTCCACTCCATCATGTCTGGTTTGTATGTTCTTGCTTGGATTACTTCCCTGATTTTTATTTTTTTTTCTAATTTTCTTTCTTTTTTTCTTTTTTTATTTTAATGTCTCTCTATTGAACACTGGTGGAAAATAAGAGAAAGAATATTTTCCTCCTGCCTATTTAAATCTTTGGCTGACTTGCATGGAAAAAGACACACTTACTGCAGCTCCCAAAGCCTTCAAATCAACAGGGAAGAAGGGGAGGAGGGAGCTGCAGAGGGAAGGAAATAATTTGTATAGGCATAGAGTGAAGAATCACCTTCCTTTAAACTCGTGATCTGTCTGTGTTCGTACAGATTGCTGTCTCTGATCT
Source organism: Melopsittacus undulatus (assembly GCF_012275295.1). NCBI lineage: Eukaryota > Metazoa > Chordata > Aves > Psittaciformes > Psittaculidae > Melopsittacus > Melopsittacus undulatus. The sequence continues at coordinate 67,964,613 of NC_047530.1, read as the reverse complement.
TTTCTTCCCTGCTCAATATCTCTTCTATTATCTTTCCTCTGCCTTTGCTGTCAGATCTGTGGTGTGTCGCTTTTTGCTGGGACATCTTGCTCCCAGGAGAATTTGAATAAGGACACTGGGACTTGAAGATCCATATTATTGACAAGAAATCATTACTAAAACCTTTTAATGCATCTTCTGTAATTGATACAGCAATGTGGGGAGTGGTTTTTCCTGTAGATGCTGGGTTCTCCCTCCCCACCCAATGTCTTTAAAAGCACTGAGTGTGGTGTCCTCCAGCCATTTACCAATTGGCTAAATGTATTGATGCCAGATGCTTTGGAGGTCTGTAAATATTTCCCTGTTTGCTGCTCATAGATGAATACACTTGCAGGGAAGCAGATGGAACCCAAAATACAAAGCAGAAGGCCCTGAGGGCTCCCTCCCAGCTAAGTACCATTCTATGTGTAATATTGGGGTCTCCCTTTTAGCTACCAAGCTTTGTCACCTGTGCATGGCTACTGCCCAAACTGTGGCACTATTGCCTCGAGTTAATCTGGGTGCATCCTAAAGGGAGGAGAGCAAGAGAGATGAACTGAACAGGGTTGAAAATACCCAAACATCTCACTCGGGCCACTGTGAGTAAAAAGCAGCATGGCTGGGCAAGAGCAGTGGTGTTGATGTCCATCAGGAGCCCAAGGAGGGGAGGGGTAGGGATCCATCAGGATGATACTTGGCAAAGCACCTATTTCCTCAACCAAGACTATCTTCTGACCATATCCCTTGCCTTTTTGCTAGCATCTGTTGCTAGGAGATAGAAAGCACAGTCCCTCTTGAAGCATCTTCAACTGCCTGCTGCCTACCTGGAGAGTTTCAGTTTTGCAGAGTCTCCTTTCTCCTTTCTTCCTTTATCTTTCTCCCCTTGCCTCTGTGTACAGGTCAGGAAGGACTAGTTGTGCCCTCCTGCTGTAATGTGGCACGGTGCTTGCTGTAATGTGCTTGCTCCTAGTGCTGCTAGCCCTCTGCCTAAACCTGCTTAATTAGCATGGGATTCAGCAGCAGACACCAGCCTGCGAACTGAACTCCTGTGCTGGATGCTCATGTTCCCCTCCAATGGTGGTGGAGCCAGGACTAACAAAAAGCAGCTTCTCTGACATGCGTGTGAATCATTTTGCATACAGATATGGGCTGCATGGGGAACCCCCACAAGCTCCTTCATCAGGAGTTCACCTTCAAGATGTTGAGCAGCTTCTCAGACCTTTGCAGGCATTTCTCTGCTTGGTGGACTTTACTTGGGCATCAGCCCTGCTTCAGATAAAATCTTTATGGTGCTGCTGTTAGGAAGCCAGGCAGCAGGCAGGGTTTCCTTTACAGGGTTAAAATAAGGAGAGAGGTGAAGGATACTGCAGAGGCACAGATGAGAACAGGGATGAGTATGTGCATAGGGACTTTTGCCCCAGTTTTAGGCTCTAAATCACTCTGTGTTCCTTAAAAAAAAATAAAAATCAATCGCAATGTATAAAAAAGGAGAAACCTGTTCTCAGTCATACAGACACGTGCTTGCAGCTTGCTCCCACAGCCGCAGAGCTGCATATGCAGAGCAGGTGGTCACTTAGGGCAGGAAAATGTTTAGTGATCGCCTAGCAAGCAAGTGACATTTTCCAGCTTGCCTAAGGATGCAAGAAAAATGCATGTGTCTCCACAGGACCCACGAGCTAGCACTGACCTATATACATGCACAATTATACACACAGGCAGATGCCCACTTCCCCACCTCATAGCAAGGGGCTGAGCCCGGTGCAGCTGTGTGCCAGGAAGAAAAATAGCCAGCACTGATTTTTTCCTGACAAACAGTCTGGATTCAGGGATGTGAGCAGAGGGCAAGGGCTCAGCAGGAGCTCAGCGGGGTTGGAGTGATGTGTTTAGCTGAGCTTCTCTTTATTTGCCTTTGGAGTGAGGGATGCAGGCAGTTTGGAGGGAGCAATGGAAAATCAAGCCAGGCTCCCCTCTCCACATCCATTAATGCCCACTGAGTGAGGGGGTCTTCACTAGCAACCCACCATGAAGGCAAAAGGTCTGATACCCCTCTGCTGCTCTCTCCTCCTCTTGTCCGTGCTGATTTACCATTTCCCATATTTCATCTCTATTATGGACCATGGCAGCCACGTTTAGTGATTCCTTCACACATTCATCATGCTGTGGGAGTCACAGCACGATGGTTAGTGCCTTTGTTTGATTTCCAAAAATCCTCCCCCTAAACCACCAAAAGCCAAGCCAAACCAGTTTTAGCCTACCTTTAAAGCTGAGAGTGCATGAGAATTTTCCATGAGAAGTGGAGACATTTTTAGTGATTTCTTACTCTTCCCCTTTGTGGCTTCACTGTACTATTTGTTTGCAACAATACGGGCATTGAGTTCTCAGGCAGTGCTTTATTTTGGAGTGATATAGCAATCTGAACATGAAAAGTAAGGATCAACCTCACAAGCTAAACTGAGCAGTGTAAGTTAGAAATAAACTTCTCTGGGAACATTTTCCTTTGGGCCAAGCTGTGTAAGTGTTAACTCAGGATGGCTGGAGTCAACTCTGAGGCATGTCTTGCTTCATCACCCAGAGGTCCTTTTGCTGTGCCACACCTGGCCAGCATCAGCTGTTTGAGCCTTTATTCCACCTGGGCTTCATATATGGAAAGAGGAAAGCTCACTACCGAAGGAACAACAATAAAGTTAAATTTACCCTATGAGGAAGGGCTTATCCTACCTGACTTTCCAGTTGTGACACAACGCATAACCCTTGCCATAAATGCACTAAAGCTCCATGCTAGAAGCTGCAGGGGCTTTCTGCTCCTCTGTACCTCCTCCTGCCCACCATCACGCTTGGGAGCATATTGCTCATGTTGAACAAGACAAACTGCTCTCCCTGTACACAGTCCCTGGGCTGCTGTTGGCTGTGTGACCACCCTTCCGTCCCACTTAACTGCTCAGGCTAACGAGCGAAATCAATCATGCTGCCTGGGACTGGACATCCGTCTCTGCCAGCATTGCCCTGTCCTCGGCTGCATTAGAGGAGTCAGGGAAGCTTGGCCACCCCTGTCCCACAGTGGACAGCCTGAGCTTAGGTTCCTCATGAGCATATTGCAGAAGAAGGGTGCAGGTTGTAGGGAATTGCAGCACTGCAATTCAAAGTTAATATTTCAAAAGCACTGGATGCTTTGCAATTGCTCCCATAGTATTAATAATCTCCTTTTACCTAAGAGGTGTTTGTGCTAGATCTGCTTGTTTCTGGCTGAAAGAAAACCCATTACAAGACCATCTTGTAGCCTGCATTTCTCTCTTTTAGTATAAATTGTTGGGTCTGAGTAACCCCAGCAACCCAGAAGTGTAAAATCACAAATGAAGTGAGTTGTGTTGGAGGACACTAGACATTTGCTTTATTTTTAACACCCAATTTTTGCAAATCCCCTGTGGAGGTGCTTGAAAAGAGCCTATTTCCTCTTCTCTTTTCCTGCTAGTTTTGTTATTCTGACAAATAGTTGAGGTGTTTCTTATGTTTCTAATTCCGTTGGAAATGGTTGTGGCTTTTGTGTCTGTGAGCCGGTACCAAATGTGATTTCTGCAGAGAAATGAGAGTAAGTGCCTGTAGGTAACTGTTCTTCTGGCCCTATTGCGCCCCACTATGATTTGCTCTCCTACGAATAACACCTGCCTATTTTAAATCTTGACAACAACTTTTCTTATTTATTGAAAGACGAGGGATTCTTTGAGGATATTTCCATTTTTCTCTTCTATACCTAGCTGTTGTGCTACAGCAAATTGGTCTCCAGCTGCACCTTTTCTCCTCTGTTTTGGCTGGAGGGAGCCTAACTTGTTTGCTGGGTGATCAAAAATCATCCCATGAAATGGTACCCTGTCCTGCAATGAGCTGTTGGGGGATATAGTATTAAAATAATACCTTACTCAGCAGTGATGCAACGGAGTCTGTGGGCAATATCATGTTCCTCTGCACTGCCTTATAGAGCGCTGGCAGCTCCCTGGGGTTAATGGCCACTGAAAGAGTCATGTACCTCTTCACCTCAGTTTTTGGTGACAGAAAGGACAGCTTGCACTGGTTGCTCTCAAGAGGAGACTGAGATGGAACGTGAGAAGTTTGTTACTCTGTATGGAGTGCAATGAAGCTGTTGTTGAGCTGGAGAACTGGTCTAGATCATCAATGAGAGGGGGAGAAAAGCATGCTTACACAAGGCAGAAAACAATTTTTGCTGGGTTAACAAACATTTTTAGATAGGTTGAAAAGCACTTGCTCTTTGACAGAGCCTTTTTTTAATGTCAGCCTAATACTGGCTGCAAAGACACTGAATTTTTGTGCCTCTGCTTTTCTTAACATGTCATATCCAGAAGTTAACCACCTCCCAGAAATAGCTAGGATGGCGATTGCCTCATAGCTGGGTTTGAGCCATGCTCTGGGTGAGTACTCAGGCAGTTGGCTGCATTTATTAATGTGTCCCTTTTTCACTCATACTGAAGGAAAGCCAGGCTAAGTACCAGCATGTAGTTAGAAAATGAGAAATACTAGTGGCATGAAAGATCCAACATTATTAACATTGTTCATCAAATATTGAAAGAAAATAGTGTAAAAGCTAGTTTCATTAAAGCTCTGTGGGTTTGCTCACCGTAGGCTATGTATGTATACTGAGGTGATGTTAAGTTTTCCCGTCTTTTGAAAGCTTTTCTGGTATTATGGCTCTTAATAAAATGAGCATTAAATGGTCCAAATAGCTCCTTGGCTGTCTGTCTTTAAATTCTTGAATCCCAGCTCCCTAGCTGTGATCGTTTAAATATATCATGCTGTTGTAGTTGCCACATTTTGCCACTTTCACATTATCTTTAGTTGTTACGAAGTGCGTGGATTTGACTTATTCCCCAAATGCTAAGTGAAACAGCAATATTTACATCCCATGCAGTCTGCTGACAAGTTCTCTCTTTTCACGAAAGAAAGCAGAAATGAAACCTCTTATTGTCTTCCACTTCACTGGACAAAGCTTTCTCCTTTTGCAATATGAGCTGCTGTCTAACACCAAATAGGATAATATTTAATCTGATGGACATCATATGGTTTCAAACAAAGTGGTGTAGTGTAATTGGAAAAAGAAGAATGGTTCAGGATTACGGTAACACAACTCAGCTAAAATGTAAACTGAGTACTACAGGACCTGCTTGTGCTCCAGAACTCTATTTATGATCTCTAACTGACTCAAAATAGCTGACAGGATAAAAGATGAGCCTGTCTCTGTTAGTTTGCAATTAGGCACTCAGCTCACAAGTCTCTGTTTTCTAGGAGAGATCACCGCTGGCGATTGTGTGGCTCATGTTTTCCTTGAAAGGTCACCGGAGCTGGACCAAGGAACTGGGGCTGGAAAAGAGCTGCTAACATGATAAAAGGAATGAAGTTTGTGTTCAGAGGGAAGGTGAGGAAAGCCTGACTTAATTAAATTAGCAAAAGGAAAGCTGAGGAAGATAGCTGCTTGTAAATACATTGGCAGAAGATGGGGAGGGCATCAGTGAAAGAGAACTATTTATGCCTGAGGACAGTGTTGGCACAAGAACAAATGTATGTAGACTGGCCCAGAATAAATTCAGCCTGTAAACTGGAAGATCGTTTCTGACAATTAGAGATCAATCAGACTCCGGACCAGCCTTCCCCTGGGAATAGAAGGGATAAAACCCTTCCTGCTTTTAGTGAGAGCTTGCAGGAGGGCCAGATCTGATGAATCAGGGATGCTGTGTAGCCCCACAGTCCTTCTCATTTCCTTATTTTCCTATGAGTTCTGCCTTAGCCTCATATTTATGCCAATTCTCATCACATTGCACCCTCCTCCCTGCCCCCTGGTATGTGTCTTGGTTCCTGGCTTCACTTCCTTCTGATGCAGGTGGCTTTCTTCTAACTGTAATAACTTGCCCACGTGGTCTCCTGACCTGCAGGCTCCTGCCTGCAGTATTCTTGGTGCTTGTTCATATTTTATCTATGTGCCCAGTCCCTCTTTGTCCATTTGCCCTTCTTGCATGGAGAAGGCCAGACAGGGGACACACAGTGTCCTCTAATCAAGGTGGTTCTGCCAAAACCCACACGAGTAATTTGCTGCTTGGTTTAAATAGGCACAAAATAGTGGTTGGAACCTATTTCCAGCCCTTGCACAGTATGGCCCTGAAAATAACTCATGCCACTGATGGAGAAGGGCTTTTTGAAAATCCCAAGTGCTCCTATTTTTGCACACCTGGGAGCTTCGGATGCTGAGCAGGCTCAGGAGACATGGCAGTAGTTTGCAATCTGGGTTCTGGGAGATGCCCTGTTTACACAGCTCTTTCTAGGTCTGGGAAATGAGAGATGCTTTGTAATACCCTGATCACCTTTTTGTGTGACTTTGCTCATGTTTCCCTCAAACTGTTGTGAGGGGATGCAGGCAGTGAGGTCACTGAGCTCACTTTGTCTGCAGGGGTGTTTCAAGCATAGCATCAGTGATGCTCTTGAGTCATGAGGTTGGATGCTTCTGTTTGGTTTAAGCACAGCAATGAAGTTTATATGTTTAAGTTGCCCTTTTGCTAAAAATAGGAGCAGTAGATGGATGCAAGTAGGTGTGAGGAAGGGATTTCTGTACTTGTAGGTTGCACCCATTACACCAGACTGGAGCCTTCATTTATTACCATAATAACTAGGAAACTTGCTCAAAAGCTGGAGGCCTACGAGGAGAAGGGCAAGATCAAATTACTCCTGTAACCGAATCAGTGTTGAATCCCAAGTGTTCCTAAGGGGAGGAAGGAAAAAAAATCTCTGTAAGGTATTATGAAAGCTTTCTGGATTATGTAAAGAAATCTTTTCAGCAAGATAGTTGAAATACTGTGTTTTCAGTGGAATTAAATGGCTGCCTGTGGGTGTTTTGGGCACCTATTTTCTCTAAGGCCTTTAGAAACACCTGCCTTCATTCATATTCTTCAAGTGTCACCACTTAACTAGCCTTAGCTGCACGTGTGGTACATCGTATACTCAAACAATTCCTCTTGATGAGGGAGCAAAGCTTTGTGCTAATGTTTCTATTCTGCATGCACACAGCTCTTGCAAAGACTAGCAAGTGCATCTGTTTGAACTTTACACTGCCTTGATTTCATTTCCATTATATATTTAGTTATCATTATCAATTTTATCACATGGGGAAGTTGGAAAGGGAGGGTGCGGAAGTTCTCAGGCAGACAAAATAAAACCCCTTTGCTGTGATGCTTCACCTCATTTCCTAACGTACTGCCTCACATCTCTGGAGCATGCATTTTTAACCCAAATAATGCCTACCTTTTGTACAACTCTGTTCCCCTTCCCTGTCTTTATTGCCAGTTTTAAGTTCATTCTTATAAATTCTTTTTTTCACAAAACAAAATAGAAAAGAAATCTGGTTGGGATGCATTAAAAAAATAATCTTAAACAATACAACCAACTGAACTAACTTAGTAAAGCAAGTTTACACACATCAAAGTTTTTTATTCCTTTAATACTCAACACATAGTTGGGCTGAATGTAAAGCTGAATAACCATTTACAGAAGAATAAAAATGTGGTCTTTCTCAGCAAAGGAAATCCTCTGTTCATTAGGCCTTGCTGGGCTTCCCTCCATGCTGAGGGGCAACCGAGTGCTGAAACCCTGTGGATGGATCACTGAGGAAGGACTTTGGAGCTGTCTTCTCCCAGTTGAGAGGAGCCAGCCCTGAAGAAGCCTCAGTTTGCCTCCCTAGCAGTATCAGGGAGGAATTTGGGCTGTGGGATCTCAAGCTCTGGGGCACTACCTGGGACAAATCCCAGCAGTGGGGTGATGCCATGGGGACAGTGTTGAGGTGGGACTCCTCAAAATTCTCTTTTGTGGGGGAAGAATTGATAAGAACTTAATTTGCAAACCTTACGTGTGATCCTTTAAACTCCTCGCAACCCCATTTTTTTTGTATGGGCCCATAGGATATGTCCCCAAGGCAGCTTTATTGTTGTCTGAATGATACGTATTCTGATCCAAACCAAATCAAATCTTACATGCCAAGCATGAAGTGATTGGGCTTGTGGTTTCTTGTGCTCCCCTCACATCAAGCTCCTTGCCTTGTGCATCTGTAGAAGGACTTCATTCAGAGTGCCATGTTTCCTGTTTTTTCTCAATTCCTGCCTTTGTTGATTTAGGTCCTAAACCAGCAAAATAAGTATTGAAATTCTCAAGCTTTCTATTTATTTATATAGCATTACCTTGGCTCTGCTCAGTCAGGGTGTGTCAACATTAAAGTTTTACCATCTGAGCATTGCTGTACAGTGCATGGGAGCATTTCTGCTTGCAGCCCCCTGAGTGCAGGTGTAAATTGATAGCTCTTCAGTAACTCATACCCAAAGGCAATGTTGTGCACAACTCCAGCTGCTTTTCCATGCATGGCCAGTCTATTCTCATCTCCTCCAACTGCCGTTGCCCTAATGCACTGCTTCTGAGATACTGTTCTAAAAGATTCATTTGGGGGAATATGTTCTACAGGGTGGAAAAACAGGCTGAATTCCTTGTTGGAGCTTTCAGCTGCCTCCCTTCATGCCTCTCTGGTGCATCTATATGGTAGCATAAAGGAAATGTCATTAATTTTCAGCCTAATCCCTACTGAAGTGTTGAGCTCCTTCTGATGGCCAGCAGCAGTGTAGGAGGTGCCAGGACATCTTACATGTTGGTCAGAGCTGTGGGAAGAGGTCACCCTGGCTGGCAGGTGTGATTTGCTCACAGATGCTGCAATGCAGCTGCCAGTTTGCCCTGGGACCAGGCATAGGAGGCTTTTTGAGGTTGCATTTATCTCATTTTAGGGGCAATGTCTCCCAGTTCAGTAATAATTGCTGACTCTTGTCCATGGTCTTGAGATGTCTTTTCATGCCAGTGCTGCCAGCTCTGCATCCCATCTGTAGCTGCCTGGGGACAGAGTGGGTGGTGGGGAGCCCTAGGTCTGGCATTGGCTGCTGCTCTGCATGTGAATGGGGAAAGAGAGGAGGAAGATGGGGGAGAAGCAGCTGAGGCTCATGCTTGGTACACTCACATATTTATCAGCAACCCCTTCAAACCCAGGCTGACATCTATTGCTGCTGGTGCGGTCCTGGCAAAGGGGCCATGCAAGTCCCTTCTGCAGTCCCCTATGGTGTGCTTCCAGGAAAGTCATGGGATACTAAAAATAACTGGGAAATAGCTGATGGTGTGTCTTCTCTCTGTGTTTTAATGGAATTAGCCAGGAATCTGATTCCAGTCAGGACCACTGCTCCCTGTGGCTGGCTGCTCTTGGGTCCTGCTGGGCAAGGACAGGAGTCTGCTGGTCTCCATAACAGGACTTGGAGGTCACAGCACCTTGGCATCGCTCCATGGCTTCACTACCAGGCTTGGTAGGTTGTCAGAGGTGGTTTTCCTCTTATGCTATGAAATCAGGTGTTGACAGGCGAGTCAGCTCTTCCAGCACTGATTGCGTTTATTGCCTTTTGCAGGCACAGCTTTGCTTGAGCGTCTGGATGAGTAGAGGCTATGGATTTAATTCACACTAGAGGGACTGAAGTCTTCCAGCTTTGTTGCTCTCCTCAGCCTCAGGTGGGAGTGAGGATCTGGTGTCTGGAGTATCTGTAGTCTAAAGCACAGCTCTCCTTGTCCTTATCTGTGAACCGATGATGTGTGCAAACACCCTTAATCTTCTCCTACAGGACAAGATAGAATTTCTGGAGTGCCCTACAGGAGAGGAGAAACCACGAGCTTCCTGTGTGTGCTGCAGTGGTCTTCTGTCCATTGCATAACCAGAGAACTGGGCTTGCAAATCCCTTTGATGCTTTTCTCCCTCTCTGTATCTTTATTTGTTACTTGTTGTCATTCAGGAAATGGTTCTGTTGGCTGGCCTTTGCTGCGAGATGGTTCAAAGCCAAGTGACACAGGACTCCAAGTAGGATGGGTGAGCTGATGTGGATCTTGCTGATTCAGCTTGGCTACTTTGATGGTGAGGTCTGGAAGTTACAGCTGCAGGCTTGCTCTGGTGCAGTTGTGGGGTATAACCACCTAATAAAAAGCCTTGGGTGCTCAGGGTGCCCTCTGGCAGGTGGAAGAGGTAGTCTGGACACCCTTCTTTGTTAAATAGTTGTTTTATCCTGGCCTCTGACCTGTGCTCCATGAACTTCTGTGCTGGGTTGCAGATAACAAGATGCCCTACCTTAGCAAAGCTCATTCACTTCTTTACTTTAATCAGTGATAGTGATGTCAGTAACCTTGCTTCTAACAGCTTTCTGAAATGGCTGCACTTTATCATCCATGCTAAACAGATTCAGCCCTGGAAACTAATGATATGGGGAGACATCTCCCTCCCTGTTTGTAGAAAAGGGGCTCTTCCTATGTCTTGCTGGCATGGGAGACTGTGTGCTCAGGGTTATTCTCTCAGCTAAGCCTTGTCATCTCCTTTGAGTCCTTCAGCTGGAAATACTGAGAGCTGTGGCAGTGCAAACCAGGTTCAAGGACTGGTCAAAAGCTGCAGCTGGGGACATAGATGACTGTGCACAAGCTCTACTGCTCTGCTCTAGACTTATCCATGCTTTTAATTCAGCTATTGTATTTATGACTCTTGTCTTCTAATTATAGGCAATACATTTCTCAGCTTTCCTTTCTGAGAAACTTGTCTGCATGTGTGATTAGGGCTGTGCCTCCTCCATGCCTGCCTTTGTTAGGAAGCAGAGTGTCATTCCCCTTGCCTTTTTCCCTCCTCACAGATGCAGCTTTTCTGGCTGCAGCTCTGAAGAAGTGTGGAGTTCACAGAGGGGACAGCAACCAGGATTCAAGGGGAAATGGCTGTCTATGGTCCTTTATAACTGCGGTTCCCTCTTATTTATAAGTGCAAATCAACAGGTGCTAAAAGCTTCTCTCACCCAGCTCCATTCTCTGCACTTCTCCTTGTGTTGCACAGTTAGATTCTCTCCTGAGATGCTCTTTTCCCCCCAGAGCTCATTCTGTATTACTTGGCATTTCTGCAGGGGCTTGATTTATCTGTTTATTTTTCCATGCCACCTTCTTCATTATAACTTGGGTTTGGAGCTTGGGAAGAGGACAGGGTAGAGTCATCTTTGAGCTTTCTGCAGATGATGTGGGGGTTGGAGGTTCCCTGGTGTCTTTGGATGTTGCATTTCTTCGGCAGGGTGTTGTCTGGCATCCTGTGTCCAGAGTCACATTTTAGACTTGTGAAGGATTATGCTTTCCCAAAGTTAGTACCTGTGAATCTCTGCATTGGTGGTCTTAGTTTGCTTGTTCCTGTTGCATGGTTGGATTCTTGGGGTATTGATTCACCCTCAGAAGGGTGCTGCTTTGGAAAAACGTTTGTGTAGATCTTCTACATGGAGTGATTCCTTAACCCTTTCCTCCAGAATAACCAAGAGAACCCTCATTATTTCCTTCAGATACTAATTCTGGCTTCATGGTGCATTTCTAACCCAGTGGCTTCTAGATATACTCTCTTGAAACGTCTACATTGTGGTACAGCAAGACCTCATCAGTGTCTTTGAAGAAAAATATATTCATTACTGTTATTATTACTATTTTTAGGAAAGATGTAATCTCACCTCATGCATAAAATTAGTTTAATGAAATAACAGGAATGGGAGGGAATATTGGCTTTCCTGTGCTTGTTTGTGGAGTGAGCGAACAATTTCTTTGCTCCATCTCTGGCCTTGGATGAATGATATGTCATTGAAACAGCATAATGAATTTGAGAGCTTCTAAACATGGTCCTCAAGCAGCCAGTAAGGCTGAGACCTGATAACTTCTGAAGAAAGAAAGAGGATGGCAGAGAATGGGTTTATGCTTTTTCTTGTAAATCCTCAAATGAAGAGGATACATTTCGTCTTCACCTAGTGTGGAGACAGCAAGCAGCACCATGTCAATAGGTTTGGGGGCCCAGACCTTGTGTGTCCAGCAGTCTTACCTGAGCTAAGGTTGTACTGTGCTTCTCTTAAGGTTGTCACTGCTGTTGTTAGCTGGAGCAGTGACTATAGGCAATGATAGCACTGTTAAAGTGCACTTGTGCTTGCCTGCCCCTCTGAAAGCTTATTTTTTCACTTAACTCTGGGAATTTGAAAGGAGACATGAGGACAGAAGTGATGTCATCTCAGGGCATTGAAACAGTGGTGATGACAGTGTGCTGCAGGAACTCCTGTCCCCTCCAGCAGTCCCATGCAGCTTTGTGTTTTGAGTTATTCACCTTGGGACTACAGGTTATCTTGGGAATTTTTTCACTGAAAAATGAACTTTAATTATTATCTCCTTCTGTGGAAGCAGCAACTTTGTAAAAATTTAAAAGCAGAAACTCTCCCTTCTTCAGCAGCTGGAGCATCTTCCCCCCGTGTGTTAGGAGACACATTCTTGATCAAAAACCTGAGCTGAGTGCTGGCAATTGGGCTTATCACAACTTTTAGCCCTGGGATTTAGGTGGGACCAAGCCAACCCCTTCACTCAAGAAGGTAATAAAAAGAGGGATGATTTTCCTTGAGAGAGGCAGGAGGAAGAACACAAGCTGTGTTTTGAGCAGCAGGAGTAGCAAGGGGGGGAAGGTAATAAATAACAAAACTGATCTTCTCCATCACCCTTGTGGACCTTTCTTGTACCACACTCCTCTGCTCTGTCTGAGCATGTCAAGAGCCTTTAGATACCCTCTGCACAATACCACAGCTCTGCTGATGTCCTTGGCTGGGTCTGTACTAGTCTAGATGTAGATTTTCGTGAGAGCTGGTAAAAACTGTGTATCCTAGGGAGCCTCATTGTCTTCTCAAGCTTTGGTGGAATGGGTTAGCTAGAATTAGGGGCTCTCTGAGTGAGAAAAAACTATTAATGGGTTGGATAAGTGTGGGAAGGAGGCAATTAGAGGCAAACTCATGTTATTTCTATCAGTAGACATGAGTCAAGCTTGGGGTTCTGTGTAACTCCTGCCTTGCAGTTTGTATGAGATATTTACACTTTTTTCCATACAAGGTGAGTTTGGTTGGTTTTGTTTTTTTTTTTCCCATCTCATCAAATCCTCTCCTGTGGTGCCAAGGCTCTGAGCTCTGAGTCTAAAAGACTTTGAGGTTGGTTGTGTGCAGTGTCATTTTGTTCAGATACCAACCTCCAGCATTTCCTGCTTCAACAGCCTTACTTTGTTGTGATGGTTTTCCAACATCTCTTCACCTTTGTGCTCCTGCAGGTCCCTCAACACTGTTTGCTGCTACTTACTCCAGTCCCTTTCCTCCCTCCAAGCTGTCTTTGTTCCATCTCCTGGCTTTTCTTTCAGACTGTTCTTCAACTGATGTCTTCACTTTGCAGCTCTTCAGATGTTTCTTCTCCTTTCCCCACCCTCCTCCTCTTACAGAGGTGCAAGGTACCTCCATGCTGGTGTATGGCCCAGTTCCCCACTGCTCAGCCCTTTTCCAGAGGAAGCAGTCACCATTTTCTTATAACAGTAAATCTCACACACTGCAGAAATGTGCTTGAATGAATGTCCTACTGTTGATTACCATTGGCCTTGCCAACCGACATCTACCATTTACATTATGTTGTAGTGGCAGAGGACAAAATCTCCCTGAAGCCTTAGAAGCAAGTGGGAACACCACCATGAACAAGCTTCCTGTGTTCTGGGCGTGAAAGTAACTCCACTGGTACACAAAAAGGAATATTTGTATTTTTCTTTAACCTGCTTTCCTTCCTTCTCCCTGTTGCCATTGTGTGCTCTTTGCTACAAGTGCTTGTTCGTGGCTGCCAGTGTGCGCAGCAGTGTCAAGATGATGGAGGCATTGATCCAACTTGCTGCGTGACCCTGCTCAACACAGTGATGTGCTGTACTGTCAGCATTAAGGTTGTCTCTTAAGAGCTTCTGTAAGCCAGGATCACAGGCCAGATTGAATTGGAAGAAAACCTTATAGCTTTTTGCAGAGCTTCTGCTGCCTTGGGGGAGGAAAAAGGGGTATTTCCAGAGCATACAGGGACTTGTTAGTGACATGGGATCTTGAGTAGAGCAGGCTTTGTTGGGAGATTTTATCTATTTTTACAGCTAGCACAGGTGGATTTTCCTATGATAAAAGCAGTAAATGCCAAAGAAACCAGAATGCTCCTTCCTGGCTGGTAATAATCAGCTTCTAGCTCTGAATCACCCCAAAGTAATAGGTCTTGCTGAAAATATGGCAGAGGTCAAGCTCTGTTTGTAGGAGATAAGGGAGTATAGCTTTGAACAAGTTCCTTTGGAGGTGAGAAGGAGCTGGGCAAAGAGGAGGTGCTGTCAGTGGCCCATCAGGGGAGAAATTTGAAGTCATCCAACCCTTAGTACACATCAGAGAATCCACCTACACCAGTCTGATTTATCGGAGACTGTTTTCTTAGCGCCTGCTAAGAATGTGTGCATTGCCTTGTAATACCTTTCAATATCAGCTGCCTGGTGCTGTTTTACTTGACAGTAGCATAGTCATTTTCACTGTCTGTCCTTTAAACCAGTTTTGAGTAGGAAAACAGTTCCCCCAAAGGTTGCTTAAAAAGTTCTTGTCAAAAAGTGACAGCTGTGGCACCTGGGGTTTGTGAATCGATCCCATAATGCAAACAAGCAGACCCATCTTAAATCCTGCACCAACTATAAACCTTATGCTTTTTAATTGAGAAATTGATTTTAAATCCTACCCTCTTTAAAAATCTAATTAATTTCCTTTAAAAAATAAAAATAGGAAGAGTCTGTCTCTCTGTCATGCTCCACCAGGCAAAAGAGAAGGAGGAGGAAATAATTCGTGGCTACATCTCTGCAGGGTGCCCTGTTGATAACCTGGATAATACAATCTGATTTTGGTCTTGAGTCTGTTCCCTTGGATTATCACATTTCTTCAAGGACCAAGAGCTGCACTAGTGATTCAGACCTGGAGGAGAATGTCTTTTTTAGTGGTAAGCTTCCATTTATTTTTTTTTCTTTCCCCCAGCCATCAAAGGCTATAGTGGAAGCTTTTATCATGTTACCAGTGGCTGCTTTATAGAAAACAAGTTGCTGGCATGCTGACCAGAGCCCAGTCTCCTTCTTTCACAGTGAGGACCCTGCTTGTTGGGTTAAAAGGTGGGTGGATGAGGGGAGAGAAGTGAAAGAAAAGGCTAAACTTCAAGAGGTGTTTTGGAGAGAGCAAGAATATGTGTATGCCATCTGCCCTGTAAAAAAAGTTAGATTACTTTGGAAAGGTGTTTGTATGTATAAAACCTAGGGTATGCTGCACTTAGTGTTTTGGGTGAACAGTCCTTCCGGAGCTGCATGCTGGATGTGAAGTCTCAGTGTGTAGAGCTGTTTGCATTTAGCTGGGGGTGTGCAATCTGCTTTGACTATTAGATGCCTATAGGTCAAGGGTTGAAATCCTAACTCCTGTGCCAGAGTCTTCTCCCCCACCTTTTTTTATTTTAGTCTTTATGATCTAGGTTTTATAACACTTACTGCAAGACTGGGTTCATGAGTCCTCACTGGAGCGGTGAAGCATCCTGACTTTTTCCTCTATGCTTTGGCATAGCTGCAGCTGGTTTTGGTCTGGAGAAGAAAAAGAGGTGGGTCTCTGCAGCTGGCTAAGGATGCAAGTGTATATGTACCACATCCTTGTCTTTGCAGAGGGGTTGCTTCCCTTCCTTGGTCTGGGTGAGGTGTTTCTCCCGAAAGCCTAGGTGCTGAGGGATGCTGGAGCAGAAAGATGCCAACTGGCCTGCTTCCATCGATCTCTCTCCTTCCCTTCGCTGCCTGTCATGCACCTGCAGCCACCTCAGAGCCAGGTTTGTTTACAGAAACACTGTCAAGCAAAAAGTCTTTTCACCAGGTCAGAGGAGTGAGATGCTTTCAGCTACTCAGTCACCCTCAAACTGTGAAAACGTGACTATCAGCAGCATAAAATTCATTTATTTAGTTAAGGGAGGTGTTAATTAAGAGATCTCATTTATTGTGTCTGCAGACAGCTCTGGAGGGCCTTTTGAGCTGTCAGCTCTGGTGACAGCAAAGCTCATGGTGTCGTGAGTTAATAGCGGTATGATTCATGGTGAGGGATGAAGCAGCAGATTGTGGAAGAGGTTGGGAAAGGAGTGGAGGAGATGTGGCAGTGGAGGTTTGGGCACACCTTGCAGGAAACTGACAAGTCAGGATGAGGTGCTTTGCCCTTTGTTAGCCTACCCCAGTAAATCCTGGCAGGGTGAAATGCTCTGGCTACAGGCAGCCACCCTGGCTGCAGGAAAGCCCAGGGTGTGCAGGGATTTGCTGGTGGAGCACCTTAGCAAACCTGTGGATGCCAGAGCATGTGCAGCCACGAACGTATTTGTGTGGATCAACATAAAATAACTGACTGTCCCTGTGATCTGAATTGGATAAGAATATTTGATTTATTTCAAATAATCATCTTTTCCAGTACTTTGAGAGATTAATGCTCCTTGGTTAAGCAGGACCTGTCAATCTGATAACTGAGTGTAGGCTTAAACCAAACTTACAGGTTTAAATTAAAAATCTCTTAGAAAATAACAAATATGCTTTATCTGAAAGAATAACAAGCTCCGGTATAGATGTTTATGGGTATCTCCTTCAGTAAAAGCTGCGCCAGCACTTTTTTCCTCACTTTTTTTCCTTCTCATGATCTGTATCATGTCGCTTTTGGATGGAAAGGGAAATTCTCCTGATGCAGAAAATAGGCCAAAAAAACCCCAAACTAAAAAAAAAAAAAATAGTCCAGGAGAAACGCTAGACTCCCTGAGCAGGCGGTGCTGCCTTCTCCTAGTCAAAGATGCTTTGTGTTTTCAGCTACCCAGTTCATTAAACAAAGGCAGTATTGCTTGTGCTTAGTAAATCAGCCCCATCTCTTCTGGGCTTTCCTTCTTATGTGTCCTCAAAGCTTACAAACCAAGCTCTGTTGTAAAGCCAAACTTCCAGTTCCTCTCTCAAAACAAGTGTGAGAGGTGGAGGTCGACAGGATGCCGCAGCCACTTTCCAGCTGCTTTCTCAGCCACGAAGGAATCACCTCCTGGACTACAGCAAGCCGATTAAACAAGCTAGTATTCAGGGAGAACATGGGGCACCCATAGAGGAATATATGGCTGCCGGAAGGTTATTTTAACCAGCTCTTGTTGCACATACTGAACCGAACTAGTGATTTTCTCTGGGTTTTTGTATATTTTACATGTGTTTTTAAATTCTTTTTAAGCATGTGTGGGATGGCAATGGCCGCATAGCTTGGATGAGCCCCCGGTTGTGCCCCTTGCTGGGTGAACTCTGTGCTCCTGCTGAAGGGGATTGAGGTTTCAGGGTAGTTTTCTGTCATCGTGAGCTCAGGATTGGTTTATGTTGTGCTCAGCTGCTCAGGAGTGATTTGAAATAGAGGAAGGGCACTTTTCCAAGCAGTCACTGTGGGGATTCCAGTCTGAAAGCATCACTGGGAGCCACAGGTGCCAATTGCCTGCCTCCCCAGGGGCATGCTGCATTCTCCTGTCCGGCTCTTGGAGGGGAATAAACCTCAGCTTGCCCTGGGCTCACATCACAGCTAAGAAAAACCCATTTACCTCTTTTCCTGTGAACCTCTGACAGAGATAGGCAGGAAAGGAAAATGTGGTGAGAGACAGGTTTTGTTTCTGATATAACTCCAAAGCGATGATGCGGCTTTCCTATGGTGGGAGCTGGAGGGTGAGTTTTTCCCTTTGGGAGCTGCATGTCCAGATTTTTGTCTTTGGACCATCTCCTCTGGAAACATGCAGGATGCAACCAAGATTTTTCCTGCAGCCACAGGTGTGAATTCTCCACTGCCTACTACTGTTATTGCATCCCCTGGGCTGCCTTGCTCTGCCTGGTTCAAAACTGAACCACTGCCATAAATCATGACCCCTGTTTGCACCAGATGAACAGCAAAGCAGTGGTCCAGCTAGTGTAAATGATGGGAGATTGCCAGGCTGGGGTCCAGAGGGGAGCATGGATATGTCTCCAGACTTGCCGGGGAAGGATTACTGCTCCTGTGGAGTGGGCATGCTGGAGCCTGGAAAAAGGGGTGCTGCAGGAGGGGGCATGAGCAGAAGACAATATTATTATGGATTAATTTAAACTGTAGTGTCAGATCCTATAAATCTGAGGGCTTTTGCATATTTCCATATTTATATATGAAAATTCCACAAAGTGGCTTAAAGGCAACTGAAATAAAAACAGGGCTGTCAGAGCTTGAAAAGTACCGGCAAATCTCTAACAGACCATTTAATACAAACGCATGGGCTTGAAAAAGCTCCAAGCTGGTGGAAGATTTCTGCGTGCAAATTCCTGGCCAGTCTCACGTTGGTCCCCAAATGCTGGGAGGGCACTGGTGTCTCAGGTCACTGTGGCTCTGCTGGTCAGGAGAATGCAGAGCAGAGCGGCATTTCAACCTGTATTACAACATACAAGGAGAGCACTGGAATGGACTTTGGGCTGCTCTCATTTTCCTTGGATGCTTTCTTACCACCTTCTGTGTGATGTGATGGTTTTGGGGTGGGTGGGAAGTTGATCCTCATGGCTCCTTGCTTGCAGTACCCCAGAGCTATGAGCTGGGGAGGGCTGCAGGACTAAGCATCACTGTGAGTGATGCCGGTGGCAGTGCTGGAATGGTTCAATGAAAGTATTTTATTTCCCATAGAGGCTGTGTTGCATGCAGACTGTTTCATTCCCAGTGGAGACCATCTCCTCCCTCTCCTGTGAGCGTGTGTGCCCTTTTCCTTTCTGATCTTTGGTTATCAGTCAAAACAAGAATTCTCCAGACCACTGGTCTGAATCATCCCTGCTGACCTTACGCCATGTCTCTTCCCATGGATTAATTTGAAGAAGCATTGCAGAGATTTGTGCTTTGTACCCAGCATGGGGCCTGAGTATTTAGAGTGGCCCTCCAAGTTTGAAAATGTACTCTTTAGATTACCCAGCATATGCTTTTTTGAATGCCTCTAGATGTTGTCCTCCTTGCCCCAGCTTGCGAAACCTGGTCAGTGCTCCTTGCTGTGGGACATCAATCCTTTCTGGTCTCCTCACATCAGCCCTAAATCTCAGTGCAATGTACTGTAGCTCTCAGGTCTGGCCTCTAGTTGTCATGTGCACCAAATGCCTCTAAAGAGAAACTCCTGTTTTTTTTCGATGCAAAGACAAGAGTGAGCCCCCCCTTCTCTAAGTCCTCTGTCATTCAGGGCTTACTTTCCCCTTCTTCAGCCCCAAGATGGGTAGCTGGAGGCCACCACTGCATCTTCTGAAGTTTCCAAATCAAAGGGAAATAATTAGCTGAGGACAAGAGAGCTTGGATGAAAACAAGCTGTCAGCAAGAAGAAGGTGTTAATGTGTCTGTCATCCCTCTTCCCTCCTGGCCAGTCCTCAGAGGTGGAAGCCTGAGATCTCTGTCTCCAATGGAGGAGAGGGTGTCTCTGCTCAGCATCCTTCACCCATCAGCCACAGCTGTCTCCAGACATCAGCTCTCATCTTGTGAAGATGTCTCGCTCTTGGGCTGATTTCTTCTGTTGTTCCCTGTTGTGTGGCTGGGAGGATTTCGCTCCACGTATGGCTTGTATGTCGGTGCTGTGACTTCCCTGGTGCAAGTGCTTTCAGCTCAGGTTTTATCCATGAACGTGGATGCCTAAAATCGATTTGTATCCTAAAAGTGCCTATTTCTCTTCATTACAGAGAGACAGGTGTGCAGAATGAGTAGCTCAGATGTAGGTGTCTGCAGTTATTAAGTTAAGCAAGACGAATCCTGGTGTCAGCATCTCCCTTGACTTTGCTTAGGGGTTTGCTCCTTCTCCTGTAGGACTCCTCGTGGTGACTTTGATGCAGGGTGACATTCTTGGGAGTCTTGAAACTTGCTAGATATTTTCTGCCTGAGATGTGACATAGCTTCCTGGGGGGAGGCATGCTCTCAGGCCACAGTTCTGCAGCAGCCCCACACAGCAGCTTCCTCCTGTATAGCTCTTTGCCACAGGATGTGTTTTTAAATGTTGATTCAAACAGCATGTAGGGTGTTGGCATTTCAGAGTGTTGCCTGTCCTGACTCTCTGAGAGGGTGATGAACAAAACCTTGACTGGGTCACAATTGTCAGTGACAAAACACACCTTAGTTATTTCGTTCCCTACTGAATCTGGGACTGAGGGGCAAGCTTTTGCTTTTTGCAGGTGTTTCTTGCAGTGTCCTTCCTTTGCCTTAGTGAGCAAACATCACATGTAATTGCATCTCTAGGGGACTTTCAAGTAGACATTTGTATCTGATTTATCTTTCATGTTGCTGTTGGCTGAGGTGCTTTTGGGTGATTCTGCTTTGTCAGGCTGGAAGATGAAACTTCATAGATGTCTCTCTTTCTCTGCCCCCATCCCTCATCCCTGCTACAGCAATACTGCTATAATGGTACAAGTGGGGCCACTTAACCCAAGGTCCCTTGTCACCCATGTTCCCCGTGGTTCCAGCCTCAGGCCTCCAACAAAGGTGCACGAGTTGTTTCCATCTGTGCAGAAGCCTCTGTTGGGGGAAGGACCCAGGTGCCAGTGCAAGGGGCAGTGGTCCTGCAGAGCATGGCCAGCTCAGTTCATTGCTGCCACCTATTGCTGTGTGAGGGGAAGAAGCAGGGCTTGGCTGCAGAAATCCAGAGGTGGAAACATCTGAGGACCATTGCTCAAGGTTTACATAAGCATTGGAGTATAAATCTCCCCAGAGCTGTGACCTCGATGTGGGACTGTCACCCTCCATTGCCCTGCTCCATGAGGGACTTTCTGGTGCCGCCAGTGAAGGACATTACAGAAAGCAGGTTTTAAGGCTGGCAGTGAATTTCTAGGAAGGTTTTGGAGACCAGGGCTTGCTAACTTCTAAGTGAATCCTTACACACTTCAGCCTTGATGGTCTTGCTGGTGGTAAGTCTTGAAGAGTCTTACTTTCCAATGCAAGGGAGTTTTTCTGGCCAAAAGTGAGCGCAACCATGGGTGAAGCTTCCAGCAGCTGAAGTGGAGGAAGCATCTACCCCAGCCTTCAGCAAGACTTTTGTCCATTGCTTCTCTGCAAGGCTAATAATTTCTGAGGAAAAAGGAGCATCCCTGCACTAACAGTGGCCTAAAATACCCCATAACAGCTTACAGTGCAGTGGTGCTGGTTTCTCCTCCAGAGAAGCAATTCATTCTTTGGTCTGCTCTTGGGCTCCATGAGGTTTATGGCAGCATCTCTTACCTCCTTGTGGGGATTGCTTCCAGGCGTTGCTGTCTCACTTCAGTCAGGCCCCTGGCATGTCCTCCAGCACCCATCACTTTTCCCTCTACCTGGCATTAGAGGGCAGTCAAAGGAAACCTTGCCTCTTCTCCGGCTGTGCGGGCTGCCAGCCAGTGCCTGCACCATCCCGGGAGCTGAGGGTTGACTCCAAAGTGGAATCCAGCGGCAGCCTTTGCCTTGCCCTTGCTGCCTTGTTTTGGGTTTCTGTCTGTGCCTTCACCTGTCAGACACAAACTCGCAAACTTGTGTCTGACATTTGGGATACAGCATCTGCAACACTGATAAATCCCACGCACTGTTTCTCCCCTGCCTTGGCCTCCATCGCCTCCTAATTGACATCTTTGAATCTTGTCTCTGTTTGACAAATCAGGCTACTTATTATAAGTGATGACATATATAAATATTGCAGGCATTTGTTTAACGTCTGGATACCCAGATAATAAAAGCTATCAGAATCTCTTCCCCCTCTCCTTGCATAGCAATTACTGCCAAAAAGTTTTCTCCTCCATCACCGGAGCAGGATGTAGAGAGTGTCTGTGACAGCAAGATTTCCCTCTTGTATTGGGGGAGCATGGTTTGGGGCAGTACAACAGCTTTTTTAAGTCTAATGCAGCAGCAGTGCAGTGAAACTGTGCAAGCTGTAGGTAAGTAACCAGGGAATCTTGCAGGAGCCCTTTTGCTTGCAAAATTCTGGCTTTGGTGGGCCTTGGTGTCTGGGGTGGCAGTGGGTGCCATTGCAGCTTGAAGATGCAATCTTGACTTATGGGTGCTGTCCTTGTGCCTTACTTGAGCCCGCTCAGTGCTGCAGGAGCCTGGAGCCAGCACCTGATCAGGCTCTGCTCCTGCATCCTCGCTAGCACACTGGTGGCTCTCCTGGGCTGAGGCTGTCAAATTGCAGGGTATTATTTTTAGCCTGGTTTCCTGAGGAAAAGAAGCTAACTTATGTGATTGTACTGTCTGTCAGTGCTTTTCCTCCCACCATCCTCCTCTTAATGAGTTTTGAACCTCTTGTCAAATTTACCAGGATGGATAGAGAGCTTCAAGACATGAAGTTCCTATACAACTCCCTGCAGATTAGCAGATGGGGGCCACCTTCCTCAAGGAGGGCATGGGGCTGGGTCACAGCACCCAGGGCAGAAGGAGATGCTGGGGAACGTGTGAGACAGGAGGCTGGGAACAGCCTCTCCACTGAAGGTTTAGTATCTCAAATACAGATATTAAGCACTCATGCCTTAATTAAAGTTAATTTCAGGGGGAGGCATTTTATTACAAAAGATTCCTCCAGCTCAGGTGTGTCCACGCCATCTGCTTGGAGCTGGCAGTGGCAAAGCCCTCAACCCCGCCAGGAACAGCGACCGGCTGTGAGAACCAGCCGTTCTCACAAGGACAAGCTCACCAGAAAAGCCTCTTTTCTTCTCCTTGCCTCCTAGTCCAGGTTATTATTGACAGTAATTTATTAGGGTTTTTTTTAAGAGCCAAGTGTTGCTTCTGGCAGGGAAAGGTGCAGAGCTTAATTTCCTATGACTTTCCTCGGTGTGGGTTCTCTGATGGCTAACAGTGAGGTTGAGCAGGCTGTCCTTTATGGACAGCCCTCTTTATGGACAGCCCTCTTTATGGGGCTATCACTGTCTCCTTTGTCCAGCTATTTATTTTCATAAAGCTTTCAGAAACATAATTGTTTGCTATTTCTACCCTATGTCAAAACTGGTAGTTATTAAACAGTGGCTTCACTGAGACAGACATATGTGCACAGACACATAAGAGCTCCCGTTTCATAGGAGGCTGGTCTTAATGAGAGGCAGCTCCTACTAATGCTTGCTTACTTTTTTGGTTGAGTTGTTTTCTGGGAATGGAATTTTTATGGGAAATCCTAAGCCAAACAATGATGCTAATAAGCTGTAATCAAAAACAGGGAGGGAGGGGACCTTTCTCATCCCATAGCCCTTGCAGAGACTTTGAAAGAAGTGCTTAACCTACACCAAGATAAATACAAGATACTTTTTTATTACATTTTTTAACCAGAAGATGAAGGTGAAACTCCCAGGACTGTTTTGTGGCTGAGGCTTTGGTGGTAATGTTGGAGACAGAGGTACAAATGCCTGCTTTGAAGGGCTTGAATCAGAGCCATCTGCATCCCTGGTCAGGACCCAACACACCAAGTTATTTGTGCTCTGTGAAGCTACTTTTTTCTTGTTTTCTTAGTTCTTCTTTTTCTTGGTTTTTTTTTGTTCCTTTTTTTTTTTTTCTTTTTGTGTGTGTGTTTTGGTTTGTTTTTTGGTTTTTTTTTTTCAACTGCAGACAACTCCACGATGATGCTGAAGAATCCCTGACATGGGTAAATAAATTTGTCATTTGAAATGGCCTTTTTTCCTTCTCCGTGTGAGATCTTGGGTTTGTCAAGTTGGCATTCTCAACTAAATCCAATTTTTGTCTCGATTTCTGACCATCGTTAAATCACAGTGAGTGGGTTTTGCCCAGAAACTCAGATGTTGCTGGGTAAACCTTTGTAATTCTCCTTTTAGAGGCCTTTGCTGCTGCCTTCTCCTCCCTCAAATATCCACCTGAATTTTGAGGCTTATTGTCACATATTTGGATGTAAAACCTGGATGTGGCTTCACATATACTTGGGAGAGATCCAAGTATATTCAAAATGAGCCCAGGATTCCTCATGAAATGTTCACCTACCTAAAGAAGGCTTTAAAAAAAACCCCTTTAATAAGAAGAAAAAAAAAAAAGAAAAAGAAGGAAAAGCCCTTTTTAACACTTAATGCAGTGTTTTGGTTTTGTGTGGGTTTTTTTGGTGGGGTTTTTTGGTTGTTTTTTTTTGGTTTTTTGTTTGTTTTTCTGGGCAACCTTTAGATAAAAGGGACAGAACTTCTAATTACATTACTGAGGGAGGCTTAATAATGTTTGCCCGAAGTATCTTCTTGTGAGAATTCACCAGAGTATATTTAGTTTAATTTCTATTGAAATCCCATTGCTTCATCCCTTACTGCTTTCCAAAGACTTTGTAGGGCTGCCTGAGGAAGGAGAAACTGCAGTTTTGGTGCCTCCAAAGATGATTGTTGCATTTGGAGAGGGCTGGTGAAGACATGAGCTTTGAAGATGCTGTGTTGTGTGCCTTCTGATGCTGGCAGGGCATAAGACCAAGCTATTTCTCAGTGTTTTGGTTTTTGAGATAGCTATTGATATCTTTATTCTTGTAAAGTCTTCCTATATTGAGTGAGAGGTACTTAACTCCAGACTAAATTTGGCTTGCTCAGTTGCAATAAGGACCATGAGTCCCTGAGTAAGCAAGCCTCAACTTTATCTGTTTTGGACCTGGGAAAACACTGAGGGGGAGGTACTTCTGAGCACCTTGAAAAAGTAAAGCTCAGAAGCCTTTCAATGGTGTTTTGTAAAGCATGTTGGGATCTTGGAAAAGCACTGCTGAGGGATGAGAAGTGTGTCTTCAAGCTGCAAAGGGTCTCACCCACTTCTGGTGAAGTAGGCAATGAGGTTCCTGCAAACTGGTGCCACCAGAAATTAAATATAAGCTTAATCATGCTACTGCCTCTCCATGTCCCTGTGTCACACCACAGGGATCTGGTGAGCATGCTGATGATTATGGGCATGGGGCCAGCTGGGAAGTATCCTTGCTCCCTGATAATTACTGGTGTCTTAAAGGAACATGAGACTGGCAGAATCTCATGGCTCACTGTCTCCAGTTCTTGCTATAACAAGGAGCCACTCACCATACCCCTTTTATAAACTTTATTGAGAGCTATCTCAATTACAGGTGGGGTTTTGCTCTTGCTGTTCCCATGGAGGCTGTTTCAGGCTCTGGTTCATATGATAGTGAATAGTCAACCTAAATGTGCTGATGAGTAGTTTGTATCTGCTCTCTCCAACCTCACCACAGTACTCAGGATATGATCACTCAGAGATGTTCTTCATTAGCAGTTAATAGGTTTTTCTCTTTGTCTCCTGGAAATACTTTTGAATTGTAGATGCCTTTTTATAAAGGTGTTGTGTCATCCTCCCCCCCAGTCTGTTGTAGGACAGCTAAACCACACAGTCTTGTTTGTCATGTCCACTGAGTTTTCATCCTTGCCACTGACCTTTCAAACATGGCCTTGGATTTTGTCCTGTTGAACGTCATTCCATGTCTATCATTCTGATTCTCAAAGTCATCATTTCCTTCCAAATGATGTCAAACCTCATTGTTGTGGGTCATTTTGCCTCCTAAGCAGAGAGTTTGATGACTGTTGGTACCCCATTGTTAAGGGAGTGTTGAAAGTGAGTGGTGACTGAACAGTCTGCTCAGCAGAATCTCTCCAGACTGCCTCCTTTTTTGGTATTATCTATTGTAATCCTATTTTTTTTAGGCAAAGCTTTTCTTTGATTCATAATTCTTATTGTAATGCTCCCCTCCTACAGTTTAACTGATCATTTGCCCGTGTGGCACAATATCAGATGTTTTTCTGAAGTCCAGATGGTCAAGCTCTCTCACAAAAGACAAAGATTGGCTTTTGTCTGAAAAAAAAATATAGGCTGTTATCTCCCAGAAAACTGTATTTACCAGGCTTGCCTTGCAGGACTGATCTGTGTGAAATCCAGTCTGTGTTTTACCCTTTTTTGACTTTGTTTCTCAAGCAGAGATGTTGCTCAGACTAGCCTGAGTAACCTGTAGCTGCCCGAAACACATCCTCCCACCCCAGCCTTAAATACTCTCTCTTCTTTAATCTTATATCCTCCTTCCCCTCCTGCTCCCCCTTGTTAGTTGAATTTAAAATAATCTGCAGAGAAAGAAGTCTCTGGGAAGCAAGGCAGAGCCGCCGAAGTGATTATTTCCACTACAGTAAAGGTTGAAAACTAGTTACAATTACCACTCCTAGTTTTACATGCTAACAGGATTTGCCTTTGGGGGATTAAGCTAACTATTCCGTCATGCAGGTGAGTGTTTTGTTTTGCTCCTTTGAACCATACTTTCTCAGGCTGTCAAGGAGTTTGCTGGGGAAGATAAATGCTGCCATCGTATCCCGCTTTCCGAAGTCCTGACCATGGCTCGGTGTGTGCGCCTGCACAAGAAATGCTTCTCTGCCTTTGCAGCAGCTCAGGTTGGAGAGATTCATTTTGGATTGTTTCAAGGTCATCTCAGGTACATCTTTTTATGGAGTTCACTTGCACAGCTTGAGAAATGCAGATCCTTTTTACATTCTTCCAGGCGATATAGCTGTGAATCAAGAGGCATCAGGGGAAAATAAACCTGGATGTTTCAAGAAAATAGAAATAAGGAGACTCGATCCAGACTCTGTGCAGTAGGAGGACAGCGAAGCTTTCAGGTTGGCACCATGTGGGTTCTCAGACTGAAAGCTAAGAGCTTCTCGAGCCAGGAATTTTCCACTTAATTTTTCATTTTGACAGAAAATATCAGTGCAATTGACTTTTTTGGACAGGACTTTGCTCAAACCATCCTGCTGAGCTCTCGTGACTCTTCGAGAATGGAGCCAGTGTCAGCTCCTGTGCTGCTCAGCTCATACTAGAGAGCTTCACTAAAAGCAATACGTAGCCTTGTGCCAAAAAATTTAGGGGATGGAACTGCCTCTAAATGATGCTCCTTTACACAATGTGGCATAATCCATTGGTGTCACACCAAAGGGATGGTCCCTGATAATGCAGAAAAGGCAGCTAACAATGTCAGTGGACCACCATGGATAAATACCCTTCACATCTCTCCCTCCTTTGCCAGTGCAGAAGACATAAAAAAAGATGGACAGATGTGCTTTATTTACAAGGTGGGTATGGAGGTCCACTTCACAGAAACAGCCCAAAACGGGACCAAGCCAACGCCAGACCAGGGCCTTGAAGGGAAGGAGGAAACCCTGAGACTGGTTGTGATTTTGGAGAAAGATATCCAATTTTGCCTTAGAAAAGTCATCTAAGGCTTTCAACAGTTATGGGACCAGGTTGATACAGCCGGAGAGTGGTACAATGGATGTCAGCAAGAGATTTGGTACAGAAGATGGTCCTACACTATAAAATTCGTGTGCATTTCCACACCTGAACTGTGTAAAATTAAGGTATTTAACTTGTGCATTGCTCTAGGTTTGGGAAGATGAAGACATTGCAGTGCCTAAAGGGTTGTATTCTGCAGATGTCCATCCTCCTAAGTACGAAACATCTTTTTGATCCTACCGGAGTCAGGATTACCTTAAACACCCCTGAGTAAACAGCCCTAGTACCCTTTCACAGCTGATGCAGGAGAAAGGCAGGACCAGAAACTGTTTTTCTCTTGGCTCTATGGAGAGGCTGTAGCTTTAGGAGATTATTGGAATGAAACAAATCCCTAGTGAATTAATTGAAAGGGTCAATGTCTGTAGTTAATAAGTTAAAATTGCCTATAGTTATCCAGCTGTGTCTTTCATGTCATTGAGAAGATGTTGGTGAAGCAGGAGCCACCTAATATGTAGATTGGGTTTGTTGGTGGGTTTCTTTTCCCTCCGTGCTGGCCAGTGATTTTTCAGTGGTCACATGCACAAGTATGTTTTTGACATTTATCTGAGTTTATCTAAGATCTAGTTTTGCCTCTATTCCTCCTTGCTGATTCTTTTTCTCAGTTAGGTGGTGGTTGGAATAACTTGACTTAATGACACATTTTCAGCACTGATTTCAGTGGTGACAGTTATTAATGGTTTCATGATAAGAAACAGGTGTTTCAGTATGGTCCATCAGGCAGAAGAAGAACAATGCCTCCCCAATGTCATTGTTCATGATGTATTCAATGACTGCTAGCTTTTTTTAATGAAGATTTTGTTCAACCTCATAGGTAGCATTTACTATTTAGTATGCAGGCTTTGGGCAAGCTAGTGGAGTGGAAAAACTTTTAATTTCTTTTTAATGCAAACATGGATCTTGCAAGACCTTGTCAAGTGACTGGAATGGGTGCAGGCTCTTGCTTACATCTCTGAGAATCACTTGGTGGTCCTCTGCAAGAAAGTCCTGGGTACTTCTCATAGGAGTTGTGGTTCAAGGGACAGGTCCGAGCCTGAAGAGATCACAGCAATTCTCCTGGCTACCCCTGTTTTACAACAAGGAGACACGCCTGGAATGGCTTGGGTAGGAAACATCAGCTCCTGGGCTTTGCTGCCGCTTCCCATGCTTTTCCATGGATGGGTGGGTAAGGAGTGGTATTTTGGAGCACGAGGCTATCAAATATTCTGTGTAGTTTTTTCAGACAAGTTGAGAACAGGTGTCACTTGCCCTCAGTATGCGAGTGGGTTTGATAGTCATTTTGCTTGACTAAGACCACCTGGCCAAGCAAAGGTACTTTTCATTTCTGCTAATCCTCTGCTCCCTCATTGCTGCTGTTTACGCTTCTGCCATATACACTGCACCTCTATTATCCATGCGATCTCACAGCAAATAATGCAAAAGACTTTGGGCTCAGTGTAGGTGCTGTGTAGGCCCTTTTCCACATCCTGTGCAGGAGGAGTTCCCAGGGAGAGCTGCTCTCTCTGTGATTCAGTGGGGCTGTCTGTCTGAACACTTGTAGCCTCTTGCACCTTTATTTTGTATCACAGCCCATAGGTTTGTTCTGTAACCTTTTTACTTGCCATTGATGTTTGATATCGCAAAGGGGTGGATTAGTGCAAGGTTCACCAAAAGTACTTGATAGGTCCCCAGTGCTGCCTCCCACACCAGTCCTACGCTTGGGCTTTCTAGTGAACAAGGAGAAAAAAGATTAATTGGTGATAAATAATGCATTTTGTTCCCACCTAAAGGTTGTTTGATCTCCGCAGTCTTCATTCCTCCAGTGACAGGGAGCTCAGTGTTAATAGCTCTTTGTTACCCATCACAGGGCTTAAATAGCCTGAGCAGAGCTGTACTCAGCTAATACATCCGTGCCACAGGCGAGGCTTCCCATTACTTTCTTTACAAAAATTAAAAAGAAAAAAATCTGCTCTCCTGTGGTGACTTTTCACAGCACTTTCTTGAAGTGAAACAATTAATGAACATTAAACATACTTTTCCAGGGAAAGCAGCAATCCGCAGAAAAGATATGGTATCGCTCTAAAATCTCCCTCTACTTATATACATGCACACAGAGCCCCTTCAAGGCTGAGCAGAATTGGAAGTGATAGTTACCAGTATAATATTTAAATGAGTGCTAATTACCATAAACCGTTTGGATTTTTATGTCTCCTTCTGTACAGTATGTAAATCAGGGCTAGAATGGGTCTGTGAGCATGTATTGGGCCTCTAGTGTTGTGGATTAAAGAGCTGATTTTCAGTACTGGGATTTAGCCGCTTGGGTTCCATTAACGTTAATGGGAGCAATGGGGCCAACCCTGGCCACTGTAGGGAAGATTTTCCCTCATCTTCAGAAGTGGCCCTGCCCTGAAGACAGCTTGTGCTCATGTTCACATCCCAGCTCCCTACCTGGAAAGGCTTCCTGAGGAGGATGCTGATTAGATGCTGAAACGACTTGGATTTGGATCTAGATAGAAGGGTGTCTTGCCATCAGCGTAAAGTAGCAGTTTTGATGCATTTTATTGGGTACTAAGGGCTGTTTATGGTGTTTCAGCATCCAAACTGTGAGTAAGGTAATTCCACGGTGAGTGGTTTGCTGGGCAGTGCTGTTCCTGCATCCATGCCTTTCATCTCCTATTCTCCATCCTTCCAGCCTGGCCTGCAACCCTGAGCAGAGGGAAAGGGACTTTGCGTGAAGCTGCTGGAGACCGGCAGATCTTCAGGCACCCTGTAATACTTCTCTAGCCCCCTTTTTGTCCTTCTACTTTGTCCCCTCTCTCACTGTGGGGACCTAGTTTGCCTTGCAAAGTGGTCTCATTATAAATGCATCAGCCTCTGCTGGTCTCACATGCACAGCCTTCATTTAGCCCTCCGAGCTCGATTACATCTGAGGATGTCTTGGGGTAATTAAGTAATATTAGAACATTTTATTTTCTTTTTTTTCCCCTTCCCTAATGCAGCTTTCAAAGCACAAGCCTCAGTTCTCACCCACTGGAGCCCACTTCTCCGAGCCTCTGAATTCTCCCTAATGTACCTCGCCATGAATGAAGGCTAATTACATTTCTGAAAGATGTCATTAGTGTCATATTCATGCTGGGTTTCAGAGAGCTGGCATGCGGCAGGGAACACTCCCTTAGGTGTCTTTCAGCTTCACCATGCGCAGTGCCATCGATGAGGAGAGGGGTTCAAACCAGATGGGCTTTCCAGACAGCAAAGGGGAGATCAGTCAGCGAAGAAGGATGCTTTGGGCTTTGTTGTGAGCAATCTCTTTTCTTGGATGTTTTGCATCCTTCATCTCCAAAGCTCATAGTGGTTTACAAATATTAACTATGTTGTGAGCAATCTCTTTTCTTGGATGTTTTGCATCCCTCATCTCCGGAGCTCATAGTGGTTTAGAAATATTAACTAATTAAGCCTCTCAGAGCTCCTGTGAGATAAGTAATTGCTACTCTAATGATTGGCATTGTATCCACTCTCTTCTCTAAGCATTGGACAGTGCTTTTCGCTACAGAGAAATAAGGAGGCAAATCTTGAGTATGCAAAAAGATAAGTCATACTTTTGGATTATCTGGCCGTATAACTTGCTGGCCAGAAATCTGGAGCTACTGTAACAGGTACATGTGGCATTGCTTTTGAAGCCTACAGTCCACGTTCCTTCTGGTTAGGTCCATATAAAACCTGATGAGCTCTACTGAGTGGAGGCCCCTGAGAGGGAAGGGAAACCAGAATTTGTCTACTTTGATAGCTCATTGTTTGCATCACGGATGGGATGTTGGTTCACAGGGAAATAAAAAAGTAAATGGTCACATTCATTTATTGTTTACTTCTGCCTAGGTGGTCACAAGGACAGCATCCTGGTTTTACACTGCTTCTGTTCTGTTTAGTCCAGTGTGAGGTGGCCACCAGGCTCCCACAGGAAAGTACTGCTTTCAGGGAGCATTAGATGCTCATAAAAAGAAGTCACACATAATTTAGAGTAAAATTGCCTGGATTTGAGAGGTCTCTGAGTGCTGAGGTAGGCATGAGCTGGCTCACCTTCTCTCCCCTTCCATTCCTGTGGAGGGATCTCACAGCTATCTGCGTCTGCTATAGGTGGTTTCCCCCTTGAGTAAGAGGTATCCCTTGTTCCTTCTCCCCAAGCAGGAGCACGGTGAAACCAGGAGCCCTGATGATATCCCAGGAGGGGTTGTATGTGGCTGTACTCTGCAGGGGCAGCCAGGCCCCTGTTTTCTGTTTTGTGTGCTGGTGTGAAAATAAAAGGATTTTGGAAAAAAGGCTGCACTAGCAAAGTTAAACTGCCCTGGGAAATGTATGGGGAAGCTAATTGTCCGAGATGTGGGAATCCCATGCTTTGCCACAGACTCTGCTTTTCCAGTCCTGGCCAAGCTGTCAGCTCTTTCATCTGGAGAGGGAGACGGAGGATAATTGAGAGGCTGTATTTAATTTTGGGAGTGAAGGTAGGATGTGGGCTGTGAGACAGCTGTAGGGGGAACTGCTGCATGCAGAAATGGACCAGGGCTGGCTCCTGGAGGTGTGGGTCCAGCATATGCCCCCAAAAGAAGGGGAGGCTGAAGGGAAACACAGCAAGGAGATTCCTTCAGGCAAAAGGAGGAGTGAGTCACATACACAGAATTTAGGGCAAGGAGAAACCTGGGCTGTACCAGTCTGGTAGGTAGCAGAGTCCTAAACCAGTTCATTTCAGTACACTGAGATAAGCCCAGGAACCTGTGTTCGCTCTGGCCCCAACTAGTCCCATCTGTGATAAGCTGGCAGGACTTTTACATAAACCCAGACTGACTTTAAAACCTCTATTTTCTGTTTATTGATAGCTGTGTCATTCAGAAAGTGTCCTACTAAACTAGAGTCTGGCAGTGCCAAGTAGTGAAGGGACAGGAGGCAGAAGCTGAAACCCTGCAGCTGATCCAGCCACTCCTGGGGTAATGGTGTCTATCCAAAGGAGTGCTGTGACTTTACTATGAACACCACATGTTATTTGGCCATCTGAATGAGAAACAAATTTCTGAAAGATTCCCTTAGCCTGGAATTAGCTGAAGGCCAGGGCTGCCTGTGCTTCCATGAGTGTCCTATCTGTCCCAGGTCAGGGAGTTGTGCACGGCTGCATGAGTACTGAGGAGCTGGCGAGGTTTCTCAGCATGAGAACAAGTACCTCATCTCTCCGTGGTCATCTAAGGTTGAGGCAGGAGAAGCTGGAAGATAAACAAGAAACTTCTCTGAGCATATTTAGACCACTTGAGGTTGCCCATACTCTAATGACACGTTCTGCAAATTACAGAACGTAGTAATTACAGCTAGTAAGTCCAAAATGTATAATTACCCTGTAAGCACTTTGAGCTAGAAGGTAGAAATGAGCATGGTCGTTACACACTCGTGAGGTGATCTGCTGCTTTCCCAGTTCAGCATGCAAAATCCAGAAGCAGTAGAAAGTATAGCTCCTCTTTTCCCCAGCCTCCATCCTCGTCAGTGCTGGGTGAAAGGAGGAAGCCAGCTCATATTCCTGCATCCATTGCCCAGCCAAAATAGCTCCAAAATCCAGTTTTCTTTCCTTAAGAGAGCCGATTCCTGATCTGATTTTCAGATCTGAAGTGGGAGGCTCTTGAGGGGAGGCTGTTTGTTTTTTCTTCCCACTACTTTTCTTTCCTTCCTAATTAAAGTAGCTGTTCTGTCAGTCCCTGAATTTTTTTCCACCCTCCAGTTTTCCCAGAGAGGCTTCTTAACATTTTCTACCTCTAATCAATACACAATTTATATGCAATAACTTTGTCCAGAGAATAGGGAAGCAGCTATCAGCGTTTCTCCTGTAATTCAAGTGTGCTGTAGCCGTCGACTGAAGGTCAATGCAAGCTTGACTATGACTGATTTTTACTGTCTTTGGGCAACCCATCAACAAAATGCAAGCTTTGTAATGCCTCAGCTCAATGTGGGCCATAATGCATAGTGCTATGCGACCTACCAAGCACACTCTGAAGATGGCTTGCTTGGCAAAGCTTCAACTTATGCTCATGTAGCCCTTTTTGGTGGAAGGAGGGGGCTCTACACCTCTGTGAAGCCTGATAGACACCCTGATAGATGCTATTTTCCCTGACTGTACAGGTGCTTTGATAGCAAGTGAAGCTGGTGCCTGCTCAGTGAGCAAGAAGAGGTCTATTAGTCACCCCTGGGGATGGCAAGACAGTGCTGCAGAGAGGACCTTGCACTGGGGGAGTGGGCACCTCATTTAACCTGCCTCCAGCCAGGCTTGCACTTCTCTGTCCCTTTCACTTGACATCCTGCTGTCACCTCTTCAGCATCCTTCCTGTGGCTGTACAGGGATGGCTCCAACCAGGAAGGGGACAAAAGGAGAGAGAGCAGGAAGGGCAGGAGAAGGTACTGATGAGGATCAGAAATCATCCTCTGAGCTTGTGGGTACCCTAACCCTCCAGTGGACATTGTGTGTGAGCAGTGTATATGTCCAATGGGAATAACCAAGGCCACTCCACACCATTTTTGTGTGTCCCATGATGTCTCACAGCAGTGAGAGCAGCCAGGGATGCTCCAGCTGACATGCTTAACAAGCAGGGAGGCACAGACTAGCGACCATTTGGCATCTTATTAATCACATTTAATGTGTAGGTTGCTTTAGCATTGATAATTTTAAAATTCCCTGTCGGAAAGGTTACCTGTATAATTACAGGTATAAATCTCAGGGACGTTCTTGCCAAAACAAATGGAGCGTCTCACACTCAGGCCAGGGAGGAACCCAAAGAAACTGTAAAAAAGGTTTGCAATGATGGACCAGGAAATTTACACCCAGCACAGAGCTGAGAAGAGCTGTGTAACTCCAGAGATAAATGAGGTAATTGGGTAGTTGGGAACAGTTCCTACAGTTGTCCTGACTTGTACAAAAGTAGTAGCTGTTCTTCTCAGGGCTTTGAGTGTTAAGTGATGCCCGAGTAGGCAGAGGCAAGGAAGACATTTACTCCCAGCCACATGGGTACTGCAGGGAGGTACTTGGGCAACCTCACCATGTTCTGGCACCGACCAGCCCTGCCTGCTACTGGTTTACGGTCATTGATGGCAAAATTGGCTGCAAATCTGCCTTGCCTGCTGCTGATTCCAGCAATACCCAGGCTCACACTGCATTCGGAGCTGGTGTTGGCAGTGCTTCTCAGTGGTGTCTTGAGCATCATTTGATGCAGACTTGGGAAAGCACCACACAGTGCATGGGTGTAGCTTGAAGGGTCCCAGCTAATGAGGCTGGATGTGGCTCAGATGGTGAGAGTCTCCTGAAGGTTGAAGAACCTGAGGATAACCTGTTTATGAAGCAGATCTTCTGGGAAGTGTAGGTAAATCTCCTTGGTTAGCAGCAGAAATCTTCAGTGTCTTGAGTCATAGGCTGAAAAAACGCATGTTATTTGGTCTGCTAGTGAAGAAAATGGAGTTGGGGCTGTCTGCTTTTTTTGAAAAGTCTATCAGCTCATCATTAAACTCACATGTGCCCTTAGAAACCTGGCTGTTGGGAGCTGCCTCTCCCCTGCTGCAACACCTTGTAAAGCAAAGCTCACACCCTGTCATCTCTCCATATTGCAGGTGCTTCCTAATCACAGCAGGTCTTGGATAGAGATATTCACCCTGCTTCATACTCTTTGTCTTCTGAAGACCACATTTGTCCACCTCCCATATTTCTATATGCTAGATGAGTAGTCGGAAGGAGAGATGCTGATTCGGATTTTTGGTCTGTGCCTGTGCTCAGCACTCAGAAGGATTAGTCATGGTTCACACTGTCATAATAAATTAATGTGCAAGGACAACAGTATATTAGAAGTAAAATATTCTGTTAGCAGTAAGAAGAAATATTAAAGACTTTAGTGTTTTGGATTGGTAATTGCAGGATGTGCTAATTGCTAAGTAAGCAATACAGGCTGTTATATAAACTCCAGTGCCAATAGCTTACATTATGAATAGCAAGAAAAGTACATGGGACATCATCTTGATGAAACCAAGATGAACATCTAAAAACACTTAAAATACTCATCTGAAGCATCCTCATGTCTCTGTGGTATTCCAGTTAATCACAGCCCTTTCTAAAAGCACTGCCTGGGTTTCGTCTTTTACACTTATGTTAGTTGCTTCCAACTTTCTCATCAGCCTCATCTATAAATTCAGACTGTTCTTAAATAAGACTGGTGCCACACAAAACCACTTCTCCCATCCCCGTGTACTGTCTAACGATTATTCCCTTATCCCTTTATATAACTGAATCAAGCCTGACACTTAAAGCACTCCCTTAGGGAAGTTATTGAATTTAACAGGGCTGAAACCAACAGGGTTCTAGAGAAATGCTCTAAAAACCTGTGCAAGATAATGGAAAACAATATCCTTTCTATAAGTTTCTGAACCACCCTATAAAATTCTATGGCAAGAATGAAATTCCGTAGGATATTTTTGCCCATAAAGACTAATTGTGAGTAAATTTGCCCTGGTGCTTTTATTGCGGAGCCCCAAAGCCTCAGCTGATACTGCTATCCTGCTTTCACTTTCCCAGGCAGAAGGTTGTCTTGGCTTTACTCCTTAGGAATTCAGTATCATTTTGATCCTAAATAGGATCTTGTCTAATTCAAACCTGTGGTACAAAGCTCTGCTCTGACCTGCACGTCAACTAGCTTTTCTCTGTGGGTCCCCCACCTTCCCACAGCTTTAACAGTAAGGAAGCTTAACTTGTACTCTCTGTTTCTGTTCAGTGGAGAGATAGTGGATGGATTAGTCGCAGCTGCCTGGGATTAAAAAAACCCAAACAACAAAACCCCAAATCCTAAACCACCCCCCTCCCCCCCAAACCACCAAAACCAGCTTGGGCCCTCAGCTCTCAGGAAAAGATGTTTTTCATTGGACAAGGAGGCTTACAGAGTGTCCAAAGCTTTGACACTACAAGGGATTTTGTATTACTTTGCCTGATAGTTCTCCCAGGAGCCTGTGCAAAAATTCTTGTGAATGGAAACTACAGAGCTACTTCACTGGTGTTTGCAGTTCCTTTTATTCACAATGACTTTTCTTGCTGAGATTTCTCACAGAAAGGGCAAATAAATATTCAAAGTGCTCCTGCCTGAGATGGTCCTGCCAATGTTATGAAATGTTCTTTTTATTATTTTTCTCAGTGCATTCAAACAATTTCAATTGATGAACCTTAAAAGAAACTCCTGTGTGTAAGGGAAGGGTGACTCAATAAGGGAAGAGAAAGAGCACATGGTGATATTAGTGTCATTACCTATTCACCAAAGTGAAAAAAAACCTGACAGTGAATAGGGGACATCCAAATATTAATCGAGAAGCTGAACTCAGTTCATTTAACACTCCTTGCACAGATAGTAAATGTTTCATCCCATTGACTTGTTTGTATGCACGTTTTGTTTTGTGCTCTTTAACAAGAGGAGGAAAAGAAAAACAACCACAAAAAAAAGATTCAGCCAAAATCCTCACTGTAAATAATTCAGCTTGCTCTGCTCTCTTTAGAGCAGTGGATATGGTGCCTGCATTTGAAGACATGGTTCAGGCTGTGCCCCCTTCTCTCCAAGGCATACCTTAAAGCTGACTTTCAGCTCAGTGTGATGTGAACAGAGATGACATTACATTGTTCCTGGGACAGGATAGGTAAAAAAGAGATGAAAAGTAACTGTGAAATCATGGCTTGGCACAGCTAAAGAACCTCAGTGGGATGGATGGGGCTTTCTCAGTGGTGGGAAGCAGATTTGCCTCTTTGCATCTGTGGCACTAACGCATCTCCATTTTAGTCCTAAGCTTTCTGATCCAGTGCCTTGAACTGGGAAGAGCAGAACTGGCTAAAGAGACCCAGGAAATTGTCCTGAAAACAGCACCAGTCTGCATCCTTTTCTGTCGGTGGGCCAAGTCCTGGGCTGCTCAAATTCTGCTGCCTAACCTCTGTCCATTGTTTCTCATTGTCCACCCCATGCAAATGACACCAGTGGGGACAGATGCCTAAAGCGATCTAGGCAGCAAAGCCATGGAAATATTCACTGCATGGAAAAAAAATAAGGCTTTTTTTAAAGTAGTAGATGGAATGCCAGTTCTGTTTCTGGAATTGTTTTTCAAATAACTCTTAGTCAAAATGTCCTTACAGAATCCAGGTCCGTAAAAGGGGACAGACTTGTTTTGCCCAGCCAGAATGCGGGTCCTGATCTTCACAAGGGAAGCCCCTTGCTTGAGAGCTCCCAAAATAAAGCTTCCCTCTCTTAGGATGCACCTTCCCCTCTGGAATGGGCAACAGGATGCTGCCATTATCTTCTGCACCATGTCTGAGTTCCTTGGTTTGGAAAGGAGGGTCTATCAAACACCTTGGCTACAACTGGATCCAGCCTCTGGTCAGCAGACACTCTGAGTCTCCAGTACCTCTCTATTCACTGCTGCAATAAGAGGGTGGTAGAGGCATCAGGTATGTCTTTTTTGGGTTGAAATGCAGAAGTAAGCCAACTGCTGGTAAGCTATGCACAGTCTTTGGCTGGTATGCCCTTCCTGCTGGGATAAGCAAGTCTTACCACATGCCTCATTATTTCTGCTTGCCTTTGAACTGAGTTCTCTGCTCCTGGCTCCATAAAAGTAATAGATTATGGCAGGTGGTAGGAGAAATAGGAAAAATGGTAGCCTGATAAGTGCTAAAGAGACCATCTGAGTAACTTGGGATGTTCTTCCCAGTGTGACCTGTCAGGCCAGGTCTGGCAGGGCCACACCATTTCCTCATTACTGTGCCTACAGAGAACTCAGATGTCCAACCTCAACTATCAGTATTTTGTGTTTCCAAGGCAACCCTAGCTTTAACAGCCTTCATAATGACATCATTTGGTTGAAATGAACATGCATGATCTTTTGATTACCACTGGAAGTACAAATTAGGTTACTCTGCCCACCCTCAGCCACTTGAAAGATAAACGCATTGGAGGGAGGGGGGAGAAAAAAAAACCCTCAGAAGAGGGTAAATGGAAAAATCAATTTTTACATTAATGGAGTCCTCATTCAGCATTTTTTCTCTTTATAGATTTAGATAACAGTGATATCTTAGTTTCACAGAGCAAAGAAATTAATTACTTACTAATGGTGCAATTCAGAAATTAATTTATGATGTCCATTTAAATGTGTCATTATTAATCAATTTAAAGGAAGGGACCTGTAAGCCAGCACCATCTGAGCTGACTTACGTTGCCAGAGGGCTCCCCCTGTCCCCTCCTTTCTAGAAAATACTTCAATCCTGCTACCTGCAAGTTGCTGCACCTCAAAGTGCTTTGGCATCCGTGATGCAGGTCAAAAAAGGGATTCCTCAGTCCTGATGGACAGGCCCAACCACAATGCATTTCTGTAGGTATGGGTCCAGTGCCATGGTTCTGCAGAGATTTTAAGGCTCTTTTTGTTTTTAAGTTTACTCAGATTCATGGCGAAGTACCTAAGGGGGATGTGATCTTCCAAGGAAGCTGCCTTGCGGAGATGTTTTGCTGGTGGCTTCCCCAGTAGGACTTGGCCAAGTCGTGGGGTTTTAGCACACTATGGGCTCCATAACAGGGTTGGGATAGGGCAGCTGCCTTGGGAGGGTGATAATTAAATTGTCACAGATCTGATTATCTTGTTTATACTGCTGTATTTTGGTGGGAAGAGGTAATAAATTGCACAGGACTCTCCTGTTTCTGAGTAAGGGTTGTCCCAGGCTGAAAAGGGAAACCCTATACCATGCAGTAAATCATGAACAAACTAAAAAGCACTGCTCAAATTCTTCTTGAGACACCCAGGATTTCAGTAAGTTGCTGCTTTCCACACCCAGCTGCTCCGGCTTTACCCTGGCAGGCAGGAGGCTCATCTAATGGTTTATGCTGTTTGTGTTATTAATGCCTCCAAAAATGTCAGATCTGCCATGTATTTCTCCTTGTGCTCCTTGGAGAAAATGGCAAAGCCAATGACTTGGGAAGGCAACCTGCTGAAAGGTCCTGTGTTCAAATCCTGTTTGGGCTGCTAGTATAATGGTGTGATAACCATTCCTTTCCTGTAATGGTATATCCTTGTGCTGATTTTGATGATATCCACTATAAATAGATGAATGTGAAAGCCTGCAGTTTGAGAGCCTACCGTGGTACCTGCCTGTTTCTGTATTTATATACAGGTTATTTCTTCTCTGGCCCTGAAAAATAATGCTTGCATTTAGCATCTGCTGTAGTGATAATGCTTCTTTATTAGGTCTAGAGATGTTTAGGTGTGTGCTGATGGTAAACCAAAGCCTTTATCTAGCTGAAAGGGTTTTAGATTAGTTTCATGTTCTTCATCAATGTTTTGTTTTTCAAACCAATTGCTGCCCTGTTGCCCACATCAGGCACATTTCAGCCTGAAAGTTCTCTTTGAGCTGAAAGACTTTCTCTGTGAAACTCTGAGCAGTCAGGGCTAGAGGCAAACAAGCAGCAGGCTGCAGAATCAATCAAGAAATCACTTAGTACCTGCAAATAAATACTTGTATCTGGAGTATTTATGCTTCTTTTTATTTTTTTCCCTTCAGTTTCCCCTTTGGTCTGGATAAATCCCTGGCTTCAGAG
Organism: Melopsittacus undulatus; assembly: GCF_012275295.1. Taxonomy (NCBI): domain Eukaryota; kingdom Metazoa; phylum Chordata; class Aves; order Psittaciformes; family Psittaculidae; genus Melopsittacus; species Melopsittacus undulatus. The sequence continues at coordinate 67,924,790 of NC_047530.1, read as the reverse complement.
CAGGAAGACTGGGAAGAAGCAGCTGAAATTGAACTATTTGATTTGACTTTGCACTGGAGCAGATTATGGAACATCCTCACCCTCCTTTTTGCCACTTCTGGTTGGAGTTCACCAACTTCTTGCAACAGGGAGGTAACCCAGAGCTGAGAGATGACAACAATATGCCTTTTACAACCCTTTCCATAATGCTCACCTGCCTATGCATGATAAAGGTCATCCTGGCTTGTGTCTTTTAGAGCCAAAGGAAGCCAAAAGATACTGCACCATCTAGCCCATCCCTTGAACCTCCTGCACCCACAAGTAAAAATTTTTGGGGGGTGATTTCTACCATAGAATCATAGAATAGTTAGGGTTGGAAAAGACCCCAAGATAATCCAGTTCCAACCCCCCTGCCATGGGTAGGGACACCTCACATTAAACCATAGCATCCAAGGCTTTGTCCAGCCTGACCTTGAGCACTGCCAGGGATGGAGCATTCACAGCTTCCCTGGGCAACCATGCAACAATCCATTTCTCTCATTGTCCATAAGTTATGAGATAACCTTGGTAGTTGGTTTATGAACTGGGCTCTGGAGGGTTTGATGTAGGAATCAAGCCTTTAGTCATTGCCAAGCAAAAGGAAAAAAAAAGAAAAGGTGTAAAAAATGTCAGTATATAGAACATTTGGAAGATTTTTGCTTTCTCTGATGTAGAAACTGAGAAGGCAAGATAAATCCAAGTTTAAAACCTTGACTTTCAGATGTTTACTGCTGATTATCTCCTCCCAATTTTCAGAATCCTTGTCCCTTTTTAGAGTGAGAAAAGAGTAGTCTGGAGCATTGGCAGCCTGATTTTTATTCATTTTCCTCCTCTTTCCTTCCCTCTTGTCCTGTGACTGCAGAATACTTTGGCTGTGTTTTTTTTCTGTTGCCCTAGACATGCATGGAGGCGTGCTCTGGTCTTTTTTTGTGTGCTGACAGCAGCTCCATAAAATTAGTGTGTAGGTCCTTGGTCACCCTTATTGCTACAACCTGTTGAATTGATTTTGAATTACCCACACTCCTGAGCGATGAATGAATGGCTCATAACAGCCCTTGTGGGATGACACGTGTGGGGCCAAGTCTGTCTTTTCCCTAGACTGCTGTGGCATGTGAGAAATAACTCCAAAACACACAGCACTAATGAATTACTTTACCTTGCCACTGTGTGGTTTTGGAGGGCTGGATTTGGTGCCACCCTTGGCATGGGAACACAAGCCCTTTATACCCCAAAAAGCTCATATTCTTGGGATTTGGCAGATTCCATTATAAAATAGCTCTGAAAGTCCCTGATAGATGACATGAGGACAGAGTAGAGTGTTTCCTTGGTCTTTTCAGCTGTGTTGTTTTCATTTGCCTTGTCTAGAGGATCTTGCCTCAATTTTTCTCACATTTGTGGTTTGTGCCACTAGTGGTCCCTGCTGCAGGGGAGAACTGAGTCCATCCCTCCTCTAGCAAAGATCCAGAGAATCCTTGAACCCTCTGTGTCTGACAGAGATCCTCTCTTCCAAAATACAACCTATGCTATGACCCACAGCAGGGTCTCAAGATCCTTATATATCCCCAGCTTGGCAGCTGCCTATTGTGTTGGATGTAGGACTCATTGCTGATGTCAATGACACACAAGGAAGTCAATTACAATGTTATGCTTGCCCAGAGAAAAAGGTATTTTCAAAATTGCAGTAGCACGGGGAAAATGCATTGCAGTCAGCTAGCCTGCCACTGTTTATAGGCTGCAGGCACAGCTCTACAGGCAGAGTTTTGCAGACAGAAATGCTTTTCCCATGTGCACATCCCTGCTACAGCATGACTAAACCTGTAAGAGAAAGGGTAAGGTCATAGAGAGCTGCCCTCTCCAACCTCCAGCCAGGTTGATGCCCTCAGGTTCTTGCTACCCTTAAGGCCTGAAGTTTTAACACATGAGGAGATACGTTGTTTGAGCTGTGCTGACTGATGACCTGCCTCTGGGCTGGGCAGTGTGCCCTTAACCCTGCAGCTCCAGTGTAAGAGGTGGTGGTTCGGTTATTACCTTGGCCTCCGTGAGCTTGGCCACTCCATCACTGCTGCGTTCACCTGTGGAAGAGGATGGCATGTGCATTTCTACACCATCATCAGTTACCTGGAGAGAGGGGGTATGGGCAAGGGCTGCCCAGAGAGCATGATGCTGGTGCTATTTCAGCCCTCTAGCTGAGAGCTCTTGAGAAGCAGGGAAGATGTATGAAGGGGGAGAGGGGAAGCAGAAAATAAACTCTCAGCAAGCATGCCTGGGAGGTGCTGTGCCGGCAAATAGAACCTGGGTCAGCAAGAGCAGATGGCTGCACCTCTTGACAACTCTTCTGATGGTGACTAGGGAGTAGAAGTAAGTTTTATGGTCCTTGTTGCCCATCCCTCTTTGCTGTTCTGTTAAATCAAGTCCCGCTGCAGAAATATAATCTTGCCTGGCCAGGAGGCTTTGGAAATGCCGCTCATATTCTCCTGCAATGGGTGTCATCATTGTTGCAAGGAACAGATCTTGATAGAGCTTCTTCTCGCTCTAATCCCATACTGTGTCCCAAGTGACAGCTGCAGTGGTGCAGAGCAGAGCCCCGTGGCAGGAGGGCTTAGGCAATTTGCTCCCTAGCTGATGCTAATCCCTAAAGATTGTAACTGGTATAAGACAGGAAAACAGGGTCTTTTTATAACTTCCTAGCCATTTCTTTCTCTCCTAATCTTAACAGTGCAATCCGCAGGGTCTTCATACCTATTGCCATAAACCAGCTTTACCCACTCCATAGGTGCAATATGTGGTGGACTGACCCCAGATGAATGCCAGGTGCCCACCTGCTCTATCACTCTCCTCCTCAAGTGGACAGAGGAGACAAAAATATAAGGAAAGGCTGTGGGTTGAGATAAGGACAGGGAAAACTCATTCACCAATTAGCATCATGGGCAAAACAGACTTGATCTGAGGAAATTAGTTTAATTTATTACCAATCAAATCAGAGTAGGATAACAAGAAATAAAACCAAATCTTAGAAGCACTCCCAGCAAACCCTCCCTTCTTTCCAGGCTTCACTTTGCTTCTGAATTCTCTGCCTTATTCCTCCTAGAGACCTGGGTGAGGGGAATGGAGCTGCTGTCAGCATACACTTCCCCTTCTTCAGCCTGGGGTCCCTCCCACGGGACACAGTCCACAAATTTCTCCAACGTAAGTGCTTCCCATGAGCTGCACTTCTTCACAAACTGCTGCAGTGTGGGTCCCTTCCATGGGGTCACAAGTCCTGCCAGCAAACCTGCTCCACCGTGGGCTACTCTCTCCATGGAGACACAGGTCCTGCAAAGACCCTGCTCCATCTTGGGTTTCCCTCCTTTGGGCATCCCCCTGCTCTAGTGTGGGATCCTCCATGGGCTGCAGGTGGCTATCTGCTCTACCACAGACCTCCATGTGCTGCGGTGGTGTCTTGCCATGGTCTGCACCATGGGCTGCAGAGGAACCTCTGCTCTGGCACCTGGAGCACCTCCTGCCCTCCTCCTGCACTGACCCTGGTGCCTGCAGAGCTGTTTCTCTCACATATTCTCACTCCTGTCTCTGGCTGAAGTTTTTGTTCCCCACCCCTTTCCCTAAACACATTGTCCCAGAGGAGCTACCACCATCACTGTTGGCCTCTGCCTCGTCCAGTGCCAGGTCCATCGTGGAGCTGCTGGCATTGGCTCTGTTGGACATCAGGGGAGCTTCTGGCATCTTCCCACAGAAGCCTTCCTGCTACTAAAACCTGGCCATGCCAACCCAATACAGCAGGTATCATCCTGCGATATCTGCATTACAATAAAAGGTCTTGGCCTAAAAATGGGTTGACACTTGGAAAGATACACCTCAGGACAGGACTGTTCCCTCACCCTGCTATGGAATCCCCTCACTCATCTTCAGGATGTGTGAGTGCAAGACACAACAAAGTTTCACGGCATCAAATGATGCAATACAATAAAAATTGTTATGGGGAGCAGAGATAATGTGCTACAAGCACATTGATTTTTCTCCTTCTGTAACTTACTCAGACAACATAGGTCCTTGCAAGCTCTTTTGTCTAGTGCTGCTGTGGGACTCCCATGGTCTGCTTTTGCTCCCAAGCTGCAATTTTGGCAAGCTCAGGCTCCTAAGTGATCAACAATCAGCCTGGCCAACCAAACCATCTTCACCTGCTGCTGATAATTGCTCTGAGAAGAGGGTGTTTGTCAAGCTAGTCACTTTATCTTTTTCTGTATGCTTTTAAGGGCAAGGCCTTACTGCAGTGGGACAGCAGCGGGTGAGTTTCATCTGCTAGCAGGCAGTAGGCATCTCTACCCATGCTGCTAATTATCTTGCATGAAATGAGTCCATTCAGTGTAAGTAGCTGAAGCACAGAGGGTGGCTCAGTGTCAAATAAATGATGGTTTGGTATGGCAGCTGCCAAGAGCATCAGCCTGATTTGCAGATTCACAGATCTGTGAATGCAACTTATCTTCCTGTGAGTGGACAGGGACAGGAAAGAGAAGAGGATGGCTGAAAGAGGAAGAAACTTGGGAGATGGTTCAGCTGGAACCTGGCCCCTTCAAGTGACAGTGATTAACGTTGCATGCTTTGCCATTAAGGAGGCTGAACATGTGGTAGGTGTCTACCAACTCTTCCGCTGAAGGCATTTATCTCATAAAAATGAGTTCTCCAGTGTATTTGACAAATCTTGATTGATTGGTCTCTGCCTCTTGCAGAATCAACGTACGTGAGAGCTTTTTCCAAGACAAAATTGTCTCTGGAGCAGTGTCAGCACCAGCAAGAGGAAGAGCTAGGACCAGCTGCTTTGACATGAGTCTTTCTGCCTGCCATGTGCCTCTTGACCTCCACACTTGTGTCCTTCCTATAGCCAGTACACTCTAGCTTTACCTATCAGCCACTTAAGCCTCAGCCTTGCAAAAGTTTTAGCATAAGCTCATTGTAGTGCAGCTATTTACCCCTCCAGGACTCTGGAGAGAAGACCCGCAAAGGATGGCATTACAGAGGAACAGCATTAAATGCCTGTGAATGATGAACTTTTTATTAAGCACACATAGTCTAAGTTCAGAGGCTGAGCAAGCCAGGCTGAGAAAAAAAGAGCCAGAAAGGTAGGATCATCTTCCACAGGCAAAGTGTGGCTGTGCATCCAGAGAGCTTTGTTTCCATTTCGGATGAGATCAGGACACAAAGTGTCCATTAGCAGCCCACAACTAGGTAAAAATACTTTTATTAATAACAGGTGCTATATTTTTGCATATAAACCTTACAATTTGACCATGAGAAAGAGTGCTATGATGACATAATAACACAGATTATCAACACATAGAGGTATGGAGAAAAGTTTCTCTCTGGCACATCTATCTCCTTTCACCTCACCAAAAGCTCATCTTCTTCTGTGGTATTAGATAGTAGCAATGAACAGACAACTCCTTTCTAGACAGTGGCTCTCTCAAATCAGTTGCATATTCTCAAAGTTACAGGATACTTGCAGAAAAATACAGCATTTGCAAAGCATTCTTCAGTTGATAAGCAGTTTAACAGTAGAGTACCCTCTCTGGGAAGATGCAGCAAAGAAAGCACCTTAAGAAATTGAAAGGTACACCTGGATCCACTTAAATAAAAGGATCTTGCTAGGGAAGCCTAATTGGCCTGCCCTAGTTAGCCCACCTGTGAACAGTTTTGTAGCTACAAGAACAGGAGTGAGGCACTCATGAGGTTTTCTACTTTGTTCTGGAAGTTGAAGTTAGAGAAAACTTGGAAACCTGGGATAGCAGGTAAGAAATATTTGGAGACTGTGTATGTGGGACAGATTTGAGCTAGTTCATTTCTCAGAGGGCTGCTACTGTGTTAAGAAATTCTTCTGTTTTAACTTGAGATACACATGCAAGTAAAGAGATTGAGCTAGATACACTGTTTTTGGCATTCTCTAGGGCTAGGAGCCTGCTGTCTTTTCTCTCACAAACAAATGCTTTAGGGAACAAGTTTGGATGCAGGGTGCAGATTTCTTGATGCAGATGAAACAGTGTTTGTTGCTGTATTTCTAGAAGAGATTAAATGAAATGTGGAGTGAGGGATGCTTACCTGAAGAGCTAAGACTCTGAAAGCAGCACACCTCTTGTAAGACTTCTTTAAAATGTGCTCTGTGGTGTGAGTAGGGCTTTTTCTGGGTTATGGTGATGACTTCAAGGTGCAGTAGCTCTCCTGCCATGTCTGCAATGTGGACAGCAGGGAGGGCAAACTCTGGATGTACTGCAGAGACTAAAGTAAGAACAATTAATTCTTCAGAGATCACTTACTGTTTTACAGACTCTGGTGTTTGATCACCAAATGAGGCGTGTCAGTAAAACCTGTGGGTGTGTATATATATATGTATTTAAACTGCCGTAAGCTATCAGGGTAGGAGTAATCTGGGGTTGGATCCTCTGCCTGGAAGATCCAGAAATATGTGTTTTGTCTCCTTGGGAGCAGATGATGGTTGCATGGGTACAGAACAGTTTTGGATGCTTCTGTGTTCTCCTAGATCAAGCAATGACCCTTGCTCAGTTTCTGCTATGATGTCCAAGGTTAAACTAAAGCTTTGGCTGAAGCTGGCTTTTAGCTAATATTAGTGTGTTGCTGATATGGGCTCATTCTCCTGGTCTGTACTTTCCCCTTATATCTATCTTTCATTACGCAACTGCAAGTAAAAATGCTAGATGTACTGCAAATCAATTTTCTAGGCAAATGGTTGCAAGGACAAAAGTGACTTTTATTTTTTTTTAAATAATTCTGCCTTTTCTGATTTATAGCCCTAAATGCATTAGTTTAGTTAAATTTCTTCAGTGTGATGGCATGCTCTCTGGTTGGGTAACCTATCGTGCTGTACATCATGGTCTGCTTTCCTCTGGAATGATGATTCTGACTGATAAGTGCACAGTGACTTCTGCTGATCTGGGTTCCTCAGGCACTCTGCTCTCACCTCTGGATCCAAGATCTTCCCCTCTACATTGTTGTGAGCCTCCTATTCCACCCTGTATTTGAGCTATGCATAGACAGGAATGCTCTGCCTGAACAGGCAATCTGCTCAAAACCATGCCTAGGCGTGGGAACCAGCAAAATAAGAACATATGGCCACTACTAGAAGACTGATTTTGGGGAAATGAATGTTGATGCTGAGTGTGTGGTTGGACTTCTCTTGTTTAGATCTGGTAGCTATTACAATGCTTGAGAAACTTGGGTGCTTTTTCCTCTCAGAGATTCAAGACAGACTCCTGTATCTTTTCACTGCTGGTTTCTTGACTGCTGCTTGAGGTTCTTGTTAAACTCATTTTACAGATGCACCCATCCCTGCTCCAGGCTCCTCTGCTGATAATGGGGTTGTCTGTATTTCTGAGGCTATCCCAGCCCTGTGGTGAGCAGGCCAGGCTGTTCACAGCTGCATGTTGCTTTCTAAAAAAGGCAAAACAAAACCACCAAAAAACCCAAACCAAAAGCCCCAACTTTTTAGGTTTCTTTCCTCTTTTGGGGCATGGTGCTACTGATGCAAAGCCTGTCCTGCTTTCCCAGTGATAGAGTAATAACTTGAGTTTTCCTGCAGGAGGAGGGGTACCCTCCCAGCCATGAATATCCATGTGATTCCAACCATGAAAAGTGGTGCTCAAAATCAAAGATGGTAAAATATTTTAATTAAAAAAAAAAAGAATTGGACTATTGCTGCTGATTCTTTCTTCCCTCTGAGAGCGCTCTGTGAATTCCCCTCTGTCTGAGCAGATCTGTCAGTTTGCAGTACGTGGGGCCGCACTTGTGATAATTTATCTCCAGTTATTTTATTTCTGCTGGTTTCTAAGCTAATAACAAGTGATGAGGGCTCATATCCTGCTCTGGGCACCTTCCTGTTACTTAACTAACAATTAATAAACCAGATAATGGAGTTTTTCTCCCACACAGGAATAAATACTCACTCTATTAAACTGCAGCAATGCAGCACTTCCAATCTGTTCAGAAACTGCCACCAGTGCACAGTTTGGTGGCCTGCTTATAAGGAGATATTTCTCCCAGTTTGCAGCATGGGAACCGTGCTCAATATACTGGTTTCCAGGCTGGACTGGGTAAAGTTTCATACCCCCTGAGCTCACCTGGGCTAAGGTCCCCTGTTCCAGCACCATGGTCACTCATGGCATTACCCTGGGAAATCTGTGGCCACCCCATCTCTCGGGAATGTTCTGTAGGTCACCTCTGGGCCATGGGGAAGGAGAGAGGGGCAGGTTTGCAGGCTGGCTTCTTGCAGTCAGTGTGTGAGTTGGTCTGTGGGAGGTGGTAGGTCTGTTTGCAAAACACTTCTTTAATTGCTGAAGCATAGGAAGGATGCTTGTTTATTACAGTGTATGCACATCAAAGTAAATACATTAACTCCATATAAACATTTAGTTGCTGAAAAGCCTCCAATTAAGAGTTCTCACCGGCAGGCACCCAATTACTTATCTTGGCAGCCTCTCCTGTCCCCTCCTCTTCACCCACTCCCCAAGTGTCCTGGTGGAGGGCTGGTACTTGTAAGCATAATCTGGAGGGTGAGGAGGAGGAGGGTGGCTTCACCATGCTGCTGGAATGACACATGGGCAACCTGTGCTCTTGTGACTGGTCTTGTGCTCTCCCTAATCCTGTGAACAGGCTCTATGCACCTCTTGCACGAGCTGCAGGCTGTTATATGAAACTAGGAGGAGTCCTTGGAGGTTAATGCATCACACTGACATGACCATCACACCTGGGAGCCTCTGACATTCCAGAGTGCCATCAACCATGTGCTCTAGCATTGCATAAGCAAGACCACAAAGTCCCTTAGCATGTATTTGTCCTTTCAAACATCCTTTTCACCCCTTCTCTCCCTGCTGCTGAATCTTTTGATTGTTTCACCTCAATCTGTCTTTTCAAAGACTAACCCCTGCAGAATGTTGCTGGTGGCGGTGCATACTTTTTTGACATCCAGAAGTATGCTAGACCACTGAGCTGCCATTTGGAGAGATCAGATGATTCCTGTGGCTTTAAATTATGACACTAGCCTCGAGGGTTGGAGGAGGTGGATAGTCATGAGCTGAAAGCTGCCCCTTTGAAGTTTGGGGTTTCTGGAGATGTCATCTTTCATATATATCACCAGCCAGGTTGGTTTTTGTTTTGCTTGAGTGTTATTCTTGTCTAGATTCTTAGAGAGCAAGATGATGAGAAAGATATATGAGCCCAGATGCTTAGGCATTACATATCCCTTTGAAATATAATAGTTCACATTCTTCAGAAATAACAATACGCTAACGCCTTGCGCATTTGTACACAGTGCTTCTCTCCTGAACAAATGTAAATCAGAAGGTCTCTGATCTGTAGGGGGAAATCTGAGCTTGGTCTGGTTTGACTTGTGCCAAATCTGAGTCTGGCTTCAAGGCAGAAGTACTTTCTCAAAGTCATGGGGTGGTTTGGCATGAAAACCTGTGCTCTTTGTCAAGGGACTGCTTTGCTGTCCTCACTTAATGGGGATGATCACTGGTGGTAGTGGTGGTGAAACAGCAGATGCTGACATCAAAACCTTGCTGTATCCATTTTGGTGCGCACCCAGCCTCTCAGAGCATCACTTCCTCATAAGGTTATTGGAAGGGTTACTAAAAGCAAAATCACTTAAGCAAACTGAATGATAGAGTTTCAAAGTGTCTTCTCAGCTGGGTGTTGTCTTGTCTCTTGGGAATCCCTCACATTATAAGTTGGGGGACTGACTGAGGGTGTTCTGTGATACGCCATCAGATGGCATTATGACATGAGGGGTACAGATCAGACAAGAAGAGCTTTTCTCCTCCTTAGAGGAAGAAAAACCCAAACCACGCCTTTCACTTTGTGCTTTAATCACTTCATTTACTGCCTATTCCCCAAAAAATCCAGACAATGTGAAATTGTCCCAACACATTTTGTGATAACCCACCACTGTTTTGCTGCCTCTTGGTTTTGGTGTTGGTGTCCCTAGCTTGTTCTAGCACCAAGCTGTCAAGGGGCCTGCTATCTGCATTGCTATTCTTTTCCCATTTCTCACCTCTTTTCATGCTAGGGCACTTTTAAAAGAGTGATTATATGTGTTCTCATGGTTAACATCTGATCTGGGGAGAGAAGAGCTGCTTTGCATCCTGCAGCATCCGTTCTTCCCATCCGCTGGATCATCAGCCTTGGGCTTGCAGGATGTTGCGGTGAGAATGGAATCTTGTGTCAATGTAGTGCAAGTGCTTCTTGGTCGAAAAACTCATTTGAAAGTGGTGTGACTTGACATGAGCCACCTCCTGCTTTTCAAAACCTTTGCCTGATCAAGAAATGGTCCTGACCAGACCCTGCAACTAAGCAGTAGCTTCTGCCTGAATGAATACAGGCTTAAAAATGTGCTTTAGTCATACAGGACTAGCTAAACTAAATTTTCCCTTTGCAGCTGTGACCTAGATACTGTGTCTGAAGAGACCTCTGTGGCCATAGTCCTTGCTAGTGGAGGCAGCAGCTCTGGCAGGTGAGCAGGCAGAACGAGCTGCAGCAGTCAAACCTGCGCAGAGACTCTCCCATCAGGCTCCCACATACATCAATGTCTTGTGCCTGTGAGGAACTGTTGGACAAAACAAAAATCAAGCTGAAAAAAAATCCCCTCACACACAGAGCGGTGACAGATCTGGATTGTCTGGAGATGATGGAATAATTTACACGCTCTGGTTTAATGTTCCTGTTTCTTTTTTTTTTTCCTCCAGCTGCCACCTCCCCACCTTCTGTCACTGTCGTCTAAATGAATTTACAAGAAAAAGAAAATAGTTCTCACTAATGTTCTCACACAAATGAAACATTAGGCAGAGAGACAAAAAGAAAATAACCGATTGTGAAAGCAAAACCCCTCTGAGACAGTCTGAGCATTATCAGGAGCAGCCTGGGAGAGGAACTGGGGGGAGAGGGAGCCGGGGGGAGAACAGAGCAGGCTGGAACAGCAAATGTAGCGTTTATGATAATTATCCGCATTTTAATCCCCGTTTCCAACCAAGCATTCACTTCCTTTAATTAGTTCTCGATTAGAAGCAGATTATCTAATAAATTGTACAAATAAAGAGCAGGTTATCATTGCTGTGTTCCTGCACAGGAAGTTCTGAATGAATGGGGATAGAGGGACAGGGTTTGAGTGGGGCAAGAACATGGAAAAATCTTGCTTTCCTTTTCCCTCGTTCCCTTGGCTGCAAATATTGGCCATCGCTGGCATTAGCGATGCAGCCAGTGAAGTAAATCCATAATTAAACTGAATTAGCATGTACTTGGAAGTTTTACATGCGCAGACACAAAGAAGGTTCCTGCTCCGAGTATTTCCAATCTGATTTGCAGGAAGGGGGGAAAGAACAAATAAAACCTTAGACTTTGCTGAAACTGGTTCTGATTTTTTTTATCACGCTGTGCGTTTAGAGAATATAATTTGGGGTTTCTGGACGTCTGGTTGAACAGTACCTCCTTAGTTTACCAGCTGAAATGGCGTGATGAAAGTCACCTCTCTATTGGCATTTGTGTGTCATCTCAATGTTGCTATCCTGAAGTCTCTGGGTGATGTACACAGAAATTAGACAGATGAAGTCAGCATAGGCAGCTTAACCCATGCTTGAGCTTCAGAAGAATCTCCTGCCTTGCCTGGTGAGGGCTTTCATCTTGTGCACCTTCACAGGTCCTTGCTGTTGACCTAAGCTGGCCAGCTGAGATCCATTCACAGGCAGAGATCAAAATGGGTGCATATGGGGTGAGATTTTCCTGGTCTCCTTTTGATCTTAAAAGAAAGTCAGCTAGTCCTCAGAAGTGCATGTTTCTTCTCCATTATTTATCAGGGGAATGTACATCAGTTTTCATGGATGCAGTGACATCCTGAACATCTACAACAGGACAAATGCACCTATGCTATGGTTTACATAGTAGGTGGTTTCTATCCCTCATCTCCCAAGTTGGCTTGAAACTTGAATGTTTCCACTGGCCTCTGCAAAACGCTGAGCCAGCTTTCAAACCTAACATCCCAGCTTTTGTAAGCTGTGCTAGGCAGATGTTAAAAGCTAGTCAGGACTTTTGCCCTTTGGAGGACAGGCCCTTAATTGTACATCTTGCACAAGTACAAACCCAAAATTGTGCCAACAGATTAACCTGCAAGGGCTCTTGTTAGCTTCTCTTGTCAGCTGTGATAATGAGTTACCTGCACTGTTTTATGAGGTTTTTGGAATTCGTGGGAGATGCATTATGGTGGGAGTTGTGTCACACTTACCCTGTTGCTGCTGTTGTCTGGGGTGTGCGGGTATGTGCTCTTTGCTCAGACAGGACTTCTGATTGACTGGGTCAGGTCTAACACCTTCTGCTGTCTCAGTTTAGCTGCTTTGAGTTGCCTTTCAAAGCCTATATGTGACCTCTTCTTACTGAGCTAGCAGTGACCTGGATTTTAACTCAAACCCCCAATATGAAATAGAAGCTCTTAAGTTTCTTGGAAAATTTCTTTATTTCTCTGGGCATGAAGTACTTTCCCGAATCTTGTCCGAATTCTGTCTGCTGTCACCTTTTGCAAAACAGCAGAGTGCCTTGATGTGCTTTACTATTAAATACAGCTAGGTGGGTTTGTAGGTAAGTCCAACATCTTTGTGATGAGGAGGCTCTAGGATGCCTTCATTGGCAAGGGAGCTAAGCTGTGCAGTCATGCTGTGGTCAGGCTCCACCCTTCCTAATGATTTTCTAGACCTGTGGTTGAGCAGTCAATAGTTTCGTTGTCTGGTTTCAATCCAACTTGACAGCAGAGTAGAGATCTTGAAGATACTGAGTTCGTGTGTGCTCCTGCCAGCACAGATATATCACCCTCTGACTTTTATTGCTGTTGCTACTATTGCCTCTTGAACACAGGCTGATGGTTGGGTGGTGTCCTCCAGTGTGGTGTTGCTGGACTGAAAGAGTTTGTTGGCATGTTGTGTTGTCTTGTGCAGATACTGTATGACCAAATTTGTTAAAAGTGTGGTGTGAGAAGAAATAAATGGGGGATGTGGCAGAAGCAGGAGTGAGATGTTGGGTTGTGTCTCCCTGGGTTTGTCAAAGTGTGCATTTCAGTCAAGGACGTGTCCTGCTTGCGTATCTGCCCAAAGTGACCTCCCTATCGATTGAGGCAGTCAATAGACAGCTACTTAAGAATAAAGTTCCGTTTTCTTATTTCTTCTTCTTCACTTTAATTATCTAAGTTAGATAAGCAGCTGCAGGCCAATTAGAAAACAATTACCCACTGTAATCAATGCTGGTGTGGAAAAAGGGGGAGGGCAAGCATAAAAGCTGAAGAAATGCCTTAAAACACAGCACTGAGGTAACACTCTATGTGACTCCATCTTTGAAAGCCCTTTGTCTTAACTTCCCCAAAGTAAAGAGCCAGAAAAGCCTGTGCAGCAAGGAGTTTCAGACAGAAATGAGCCAAACCAGATGAAGAGAGTATAGAAACCCACTGCACCCCCCAAAAATGACAGAGTTAAGAACTTCAAGATAAGGAGGAGGACAACAGCCCTCTGATTTTGAGCAAGTCCCTTTGTTTTCCTGCACTACTTTCATCTGTGAGAAAACAATCTTAACTTTACACAGGAGGTAACGGCTTTTGCACTATTATCACTTGCCAATGAGATCTTGTGTTTATAATAGATAGCAAGATGAAAATATCAACTGTGTTCTCAGTGACAGTCAAAGGAAGTGAATAAAGTGATAGGAATTACTAGACAAGCAGAGAACAAGGCAATGAACAGTATTACGCTGTAATAAAAGGTGCGTACATGCATGCAGCTCTGGCCTGCCCCAACTCTGTCAGGAGAGGGAAGGATGAAGAAAGGTCTGGGGACAGGCAAATAGGATGATCAAGGTATGGAAACACTTCTTGCACAGACTAGCATAGGGTTCATAGGTAACGATCAGAAATTATTGCTGACTATTGTTTCCAATAGCAAAGCTTGTGAGTATTAAGTAGAGCTAAGAGGTATGAGGTGGACTGAAGAAGACTAATTTTTTAACACATAATGAATAGCTAAACTAAGCTTGTAAGTGGTCAAATCTGCCTGTGTGCAGCTAAGCAACAAATCAAGACTTAAGTTTAGGCACAGTGTTAAGACAAGCACAATCCAAGTTCAGCAAATAGGCTCTTCAGGTTAACCAAGAATAGATGGTCTCCAGCTGCCTGAGGCTGTCAGGGTCATGGTGAAACTGGAGTTGGGGAAAGACTAGATAAAGACATGATCAGCTCTAAAGAGAAATGTGAATATAATCTCAATGTTTCTTTCCTATTAGTTCTGGTTTTCTCTGGGAAAAGTGTCTGCCTTTGACGGTTTGTGTGACAGTGTACCCCTCCACAGCCTTGTCTGCCAACTTCACACACATGTCTCCAGCTCTGGTGTATTGCCACCAGGGTGACAGAGCCCTGCTTTTGGATAGAGTCTTTACATACCACTGAAGAAAGTTAGACTTCAGAGAGCAAGAAAAGGCTTTCCTCCCTTCATAGTCCAATTCCAGTGAGGCTACACTGGTATTTCATTGACAACACTGTCTGTCACCATGGCAATGACTAGACTGTCACCGTCTTGGCATTATGACCTCACTACTGGTGCCCAGAGAGGAAAATTGCGTCAAGTGGGAGAGGGCAACCATGGTTTAAATGGGGATTAACAGCATTTTATACCATTAGCCTTCAATTATTGATATCCTTGTGGCAGAGCCCTTCAGAAGTGTGGTATGTTTAACCCTCTAAAACTGCAATTAGAAAGGGAAAAATGAAATTATTGCCAGCCCAGCTTGTAGGTTGCATATGCCGAGATGTTTTCTGCCCTCAGCCCTGCCTGCTTTTCATGACAGATGGCCTGCTGACAGTTTTTGGCATTAAATCTGTTGCCAGTGTCCATGAAATGCAGCGACTGAAACTCAGAGGGTGGGATGACCAGCTATTAGCAATAAAACAGCCCATACAGTCCTGCAGCCCCTACCCTGTGTGGTAAAATCCTACAGAGACATGGGAATGACCCCATCATCACCTGTTCACACCAGTTCCTTTCTGTCCTGCCAGCTTGCCTCATGGAAAGACACCACTTGGACCTTTTTGCTCTCTTTTCCTCTTTCCCCACAGCTGGGAATGCCTGAAAGATGTTATTTTCGTAGGGTACATTTTTCTGGTGACATCCTAAGAACAAGTAGTACCTCCTCAGACTTGGCAAGGATTAGGGAAACTGGGTGACCTGTGTGTCTCTCCTCTATTGTCAGATGAGACCTGCTGAGAAAATACGGTGATTACTTAACTGTGTTTATGTGATAGGAAACGGCACAGCTTGGGAAAATGGGGTGTTTCCAAGGTAGGAGCCTGGTGCACGATAGTTATCTTGGTACTCTTGGCTGCCAGCATGTGCTTGTGCCGTATTGTGGGACCCATGAAATTAGCAGGAGTTCATATTCAGTGTTGGGCACATGGTTTCATTTGGGCATTGAGAGCTGCTCAGAGTAATCTGAAACCTCTGAGCCATGGGTGAATGTCTCAGAGAACCTACTGGATGCTGCAGAAGATGGTGTGGATCTGGGCTGTGCTCTTGGAGCTGTGCTTCAGGACCTTGTCCTGGTCTGCATCCTGGGTTCTCTGTGGGACTGGGCTGGAGAGAAGCCACCCTGGCTATTTCTGCATCCTACCACCACTGGCGAGCCCCAAGACTTTCTGCAGTGTGGTGGAAAACAATGATGGGATCTTTCCCCACACTGCTCAGCCTTTGCTGAGGTCAAAGCTTTTAGTGGGGAAAAGAGAAGCAAACAGGCAAGTTGGGAGCACAAAATGCCCTGGGATCTAGCCCATGCAACCTTTTAGGGCTGTGTTGGTTATCCTGCAGAAGGACAGTGTTGGCTCGGCTACACTGAAGTGGCACCTTGCTACAAACCCCAGGATCCCTGCTTGTAAATGTGTGTGATAGTGAGCTGTCCTCCCGCTTCTCTGGCAGGTATGAAGCTCTCAGGTTGGCTTTCACCTCTCTGCCTGCATTTTGTGCTGCTCCTGCCAGTGCAGTCACAGGTAAATAGCTGCTCATTTGCCAAATAGCTCTGTGAACAGCAGATGAACAAGCAAGACTGAACTGTTTGCAGTCTTTGAAAGCCTGAAATCAAAAGTTGTGCTGTGGCTTCCCAACACTCATCAGAAAAAGAAGAGCAAAAGGTGAATTTTTGCAGTGGTTGCCAGCTCAGTTCCTCCTCTCCTCTGTGTCCATACAGTGTTTCTCCAAGGAACATGTCCCAGCAGGCTCTGAAAGTGATGCTAGGACTGGTGCTTCACTTGGAAAGACTTTCTGAGAATTGGTGAGAAATAGCAGCCTTTTCCCTGCATACTCACTAGCACTCTGATTGCCTCCAACGGTCACCAATATTTTTGCTTCATTATATATGATGTGCAATAACAAAAGTTTTTTTTTTGTGAAATATTAACTGTGCAGAAGTGATTTGCTCATAATGAACCATCTACACGGAGATTGCTAACTACAGTGTAATTATCAGACCTCAGTGAATAATTCATAGCAAATAATTTAATCATTCTAGTCCTTTCTGCCTAAATCAGACAATGACTCATGATTTCCGAGAATTATTCTTAGAACACTTTAATGACGCCTATTTTACTTGGTGAGGTCAATCAGAAGTATTTGAAGTTTGGTTCTAGTAGGCAGATCTGCTCCTTGGCCAGACAGGAACAGGCTTTTGTTACAAAAATTTGAAAGAGGAAAGGTAAAAATGATTATCTTCTGTTCAGACTGCTGCTCTGAGCTCTGATATTCTTGAATGCCTTTGCTGGTGAAGTTGGAGTGCTGAAATGTTTTCAGTGAGACTGATGCATGAAAGCAGATAGCATAGCTGCTGTAATGTGGTGTTTTCATCATTTATCCCATTCTAATAATCAGAAGCCCAACAAACAACAGGCCCAGCAAACATCCTAATTGTAGGTCTGTGCACAGAGCCTGTGCGTTAAAAAAGCTGTAGGAACAGAGGGGTGAGAAGACACCAGCTCCAAGATGAGAAGAAAAAGCATAATATACATGTGTCTCCCAGGCCTTTGCTTGAAGAACTTTCTGATCTATTTCCCAATTAACTTGTTTCCAAGAGTGTGCTCACTGTCTTCACTTTCCAAAAACATATATGATCCATCACAATTTCTAACCTCTGGTTTAGTGAGGAAGGGGCAGACAAATTAATCTCTCTAAAAGCTTCGGGTTTTATTACAGTTAATATGCACCTTTTGCCTTGTGTATTGGAACTTATGTTTTGAAAAAAGTGTGACATCTTCCTGTTTTATATCTTATTTCTCTTCTGCTGCATGCAGCATCCTGTTCTAATCACATGAACTGGGCAGAATAATGGGGCAGCATGTGCAACTTTCCTTTCTCTTGCTCTTTCAGTGAGACGCAACACTGACGTTGCAGTTTTGTACAAATCTCTTTCTCAGCCTCGGTATGTGACAAGTTTAGGTATTACCCAGCTGTACAGACTTGCTCATTTCCTTCCCTTCTTTCTTATCTGAGATGTCAGTGCTTTCCAGGTTGCTGTAGAGTCACCATGACTTCAATGTTTTGGGCTCTTGCTGATGAGAATCATTTCGTAGATGATGTGTCTTTTCTGCGGGAATCATGCGACTCCAGATATCAACTCCTGCTCTCAAACCAGGTCTCTTGGTGGTTATGCTGAATATAGCCTAGTGCTCCACGGGAAGAGATGTTGGGATGCGATGCTGCTGATGGGCACCATGGGGATGAGTCCACTCCTCGGGCAGAGGATAGGGCCAGCACACTTCCGCCCCCAGCGAATTGCCTTGCCCTTCAGCATTACTGCATCCTTCCTCTCCCCCAGTGTCTCCCCTCCTTTCCCCATGCTTTCCCCCATCCATCTCTGACCCTTTTATTCCTGGAGGAGCATCAGAGCTTTCCTTTGGCTGGGCTCCTGTGGTGAAGAGAAAGTCTCCTTTGACTTTGACGTGTTAGACTGTAAAAGAGCTGACCTCACCGGGGATCAGGCTTGACCCCAAACTGTTACGGAAAAATGCAGACAATCCCATAGCCTCATTCTCCTTCTGTCTGTGCCCTCTTTCCTCCTTCTCAGGAGCCAGGAATGCTGCCAGTGACTCTGGCAGCCCTTGGCCTTGCTTACCTGTCAGAGCTACAAAAATTGATTGTACAAAAAGGGGGAATGAAGAGCCTGAGAGACACAGAATAAATTTTAGACGAGTTTCTCACAAAAGAGCTTTGCTGTCACTACTGCAGCTACTTCCTTTCCAAAGCATTTTTGTTATTTTCCTCTTTAGAAGGAAAAACCCAGCGGCCCTTACGGCTTTTGTTTTCCTCTCCCATTGTGCTGTTTCCCCACAGCTATGGGGAAAGCACAACACAGCATCCTTGCCTTTCTTCTCCAGTAGTGCCTGTGTTTCTTTGTGATGCTGAGGAGAACGGGGTTTTAAATGGATCTGGGAGGGCTTTGCCCAGCTTCTGCGTGCTGAGTTGGTAGAATTTTGTCCAGGAGATAGAGCAAGTCGTGGCTTTGTATCATGAATAAGGTGGCCTTCAGGGCAGGGCTGGAACTGCAGGGAATCAGATTTCTGGTTTCCAGGTAGTTTTAGGAATCTCTGGCTTAAAAAAAGAGCCACAAATGAGACGCAACATAGGTTTGCTGCAACAGTTTTAAGCTGAGGATGTGACTTGTACAGTGCCTGTTCCAGAGTTTGGCTAGAGCTTCAATAATCCAGGTTTAAAGGAGTAGGGGTTGTTTGCAGAAACACTAAACATGAGGTTTATCTTCTTGTATCACTTGACGTGGAAAAAACCTGGTATGTCAGCAACTCCTGAGGTCCCCACAGTGCTTCTGAAACATGAGATCTGCTTTGAAACCAATCGGATGGGAAGTAGGAAGAAGGCTGTGAGCCATTCATGTCTGGGTCATCAGAAATGCCCACTGCATCTGATGGCTCCCTAGCCTAAAGCCACAAAGGGGTCATGCTTTGCTGTGTTAAGTAAGTAAGTAAATAAATAAATATCACTGAAATTATGCTCCTGTTTGGAAACGGGCATCTTTGTCCCCTTCTAGTCCATGGCAGCACAGAAATCTCTGGGGAGGAAGAGTCAGGAGTCAGGTGCCCTGAAAAATGGTGGGGTGCAATGCCTGTGTGAACAAGGAATATGCAGCTGTCTTCTCAGGAAGCTCTCCTCCAGGAAAATCCCATCCTAGGCAAAAAACATTCTAGAGGGAAAATGAAGGCAGGAGTCATGGAGTAGATGGTTTAGGACAGCAGCCCACCAGGCCTGTGCCTGCACACAAGGATGATCAAACTTACGCAATGTGGGCATTTTTGTTCTGTCTGAAAGAACCATCCCAAAATCCACTGCTGAGTTACAGAGTAAAACGCACAAGTGACTTTTGTTTGGTTTTTTTTTTTTTGAGAAACAGATATGTAATCTCAAAAAAAGTGAGAGCCTTGATGTCAGCTCCATATGATCATGGAGCCCTGGGCAAGATCAACTTAGATCCATGCGGAGAGGCTAGTTTGCTCTGTCATTAACTCACAGTTTCTTTTCTCTTTCCCTAGCATGTTTTCCTGCTAGATGATCCTCTCAAAAGTGGTACGTCCTAGGGTATCTTTAGTTTTGATCAAATGTATCCCAATGCTCATGCTTCTAATAAGCAAGCTGTATCTCCTGGATGTCTCTGGAGTATTAGAGGGAGGTGTTTGTTTTGTTAGGTTTTTTTTCTCCAAATCAAGTCAAATAGGGCCCCCATGTCACTTCACAAGAGGTGCAGATTCTCTGGACACTGCATTAGATACCAAAATTACCAACTGGGTATTATACAGAGCATGTTGATGTGAGAAAAAAGGCTAGAAAGAAATTGGATATGTGCCTTCCTATGTGGTCCAGATCTGGATACTGCATTATTGTGAAAGGGATAGGAGGTGAAGAGTATCTGGAGTATTGGTATGTAAGTGAACACTAATTAACGCAGTCTGAACACTGATTTCCCATGTCTGGTATTGCCAGAGCACGTGGATCATATGGATGTGGAGTTTACTTGGGTCAGATTAGCAGCTGGGGTCTTGTAGCTGCTGCTGGCATGTCTGGTCAATACATGAAAAATGCCTAACCTGGGGTGGGAGACAAAAAAAATGAAAAGGTGACAATAATTTTGGTGCTGTAACATGAAGCTTTGAAGATCACTTTTAGAAACAGGAACTGAGGCAGGACAGGGATGCCAAATACTCCTGGGGGCTCCAGGATGAACCTCTCCAAGGCACTGCTTGCTCTCCTTGTGCTGCAGGCTGAGTGCTTTCATGCTAAATATTGACTTGAGCCTGGTGCAGATGTCCCACATATCTTCCTTGTCCCCTGCATGCCCTGAATCCCACTGCCTTGCCAGGAGGTGGGAAGCCCCCGACCATGCAAAGGCTTTGCCTCCTCATTATCTCATGGATCCCCCCTGTCTGCACCCTGGGCTTTTCACAGACCCCCATTATTTCCAATCCCCTTCACTTGTCAAAAGTAATTTGGCGACTTATTATCGGTCAGACAAAACAGCTCTGGGCTCCACTGGCCCCGAAGAGGAGCCTGGGTCCTTTCAAACTTTCATCCTGCCTCCTGTATGCAGGGTCCCCTCTCTCTGGGCAAAGCCACTGAGTGAGCATGCAGCAGACAGATCCCAGCCCCAATTAGCAGCCTTTGCAAAAGGGCAGGAATTTTAATTGGTCCAGCAGTCAATTATATCAATGGAAACCCTTTGCCCTTTCTCCTTGCTCCCTTCTCTTCCACCCTGCAGCTATCTCCCTGTTACCCCTGATGCCTTGCTGTCCATGGGCAAAGTTGCTTGCTCCTTCTCCAAGACCTTTGCAGGGGCTGGCAGCTGCCTGCGGGACCCAGTTGTCCCAGAGCCTGCCAGTCGCTGGCAGGTTTATCCCCTCTGGGGCAGGGATGCACCCCTTGCCTCCACTTGAACTGGGGCTTTGTGCGTTCCAATACTTGCCCTGCCAGTGGCTGTCTGAAAAGAGGAAAATGGTGTAGGAGAATGCTTTGGATTCTCCTGCTGTGCGGCCAGAGGCTTGGGCTTAGTTTTCTCTATTGGATGTCAGAGAGAGGAATGAAATGGGGAGGTTTTCAGAGCTGAGTCTCTCCCCCTCTGCCTGTGTGGCTCTTGATACTGATCTGATTGTCAGCTTTCCCCCGAGAGGGGCTTAAAAGTTGTGGCACCAGGGAAACTTCCAGGCTGTTAATACTGTCACTTGCCTATCAGGAATAATCCCTTCAGATCTGAGCTGCTATTTCTATTTTATTTGTTTCCTAAAATTGCCTCCTCTCCCACTCCCACACTGGCAGTGCTCAGGGCTTTGTGGCATCTCTGACATAGCTAAAGAGCCTCTACCTAGTTCAGGCACCAAATAGCTGTCCTAAATACACTGGCTTTTGCCATTTATTAAACTCTTCCTGCTTTTGGTGTCTCTTATAATTTCCTTCTAAGTATTACTCTTTTGCTGTAAGATCAGGCTACAATGATTCTTCAAATCTGCACAAAACTGCATCCTAAAGTCACTGGATGTGCTTTACAAGGTAATGCAGCTGATAGCAGGACTCAGTAAACACATGAGCTCCCACACAGTCATTCCCAAATTTTGGTCACAGAAGCTGTTCCAGTTCTTTTCTGCACAGCAACTGCATCTTCCCAGGACATGATGTAGCTTGGTTTTCCATCTGTCCATCCCACCTTTACCCTGAGGCGGGTTCTAACCACATCTTAAGCAGCGCATTAAAGACTGAGCCTATGTATAGCTGAACCCCTGACCTTTTGGTGTGGAGATGTGAGCGTGGTAATTGAGTCATAGTGACACATGCTGGTTATCTACTGTAGTAATTACTGGGGTTTGACAGCGTCTTGGCCATTAGAGGGGAAGTCCTCTCACACAAGTTGCAAGCTTTGGGTTTTGCAAGATAAAACATGTAGCAGTGCCGCATGGGGACGTGTGCGCAGATGTTATGGTACATACAGGCAATTACCGTGGATACCTTGTTCCCCTCTGCAGGGGCTATTATATATCGGTGGTGGCAGCATGATGATCGGGAGCTGATGATACATGATGGGAAAGAGATTCTGAAGCCATCTGTCTGTACCGAGTGTGATATGGATAACATCTGGTGGGCACGTGTGAAAATAGGATTATGAGCAAAAAAGTGACTGTGGGGAAAAACATCTTGCATCCTGTCTTAATTCCCCTCCTCCCCTTTTTCACTGTGATATCAGACATTCTCAGGTTGCAAGTCAAAGCATTTTTCTCTGTTCATCAAATATATACAGTTTAGTAGCTGGGTATTTTATATGCTCCAAGCACACAAAAAATAACTGGGTCCACTTAAAACAGGGAAGAAAGAGGTGGGGAGGACAATGACATAAGGTTGGAGCAGAAGCCTAAGGCCATGAAGGAGATGGTGGTTTGCTGTTGGTCATTCAGTCAGTTAGTAGCAAAGAGAAAGGTATGATTCCCATTCCATGACTACACTTGTTCTGGAAGGTACAAAGTACGCTCAGCAAGGGGCTGATAGAGCCTCCTGATTTCAAACCAGTGTCATGTTAAGTGGATAAAATGCTGTGTAGAAATTCTGTTGAGATTTCCTACCATTGGGAGGGCTGCAGGAGGAGATGAAGTGAATGAAGTCCATAGCTAGACTAGGAGAAAACAGCAGGTCCCATGCTTCCCTGTCAGGTGTCTCTCTTTGATTGATCTCTGCGAGGAACAAAGACTTGCAAGGCTACCAAGTGTCTCGTATATCCTGTTGGTCTGGTTTGAATTCATCTACAGCGAATGCAAGATCTGAGATGAACATTTCTTGCCTGAGATTAAGCTGTGCTCCTTCTGTCTCCATCATCTCCACCTATAAATATTCCAGGATTGGACAAAACCTGGCAATTCTGTCACACATGGATGGTGTTGAGTGGCTGGTAACAACAAGTTGTCTGTTTTCTCATTAAATCAAATAGATGTGATTTATGGGGATTAGGTATGGGCCACCTTCTTAGAAGGGTGGACACCATTCAAGCACAAGAAAACCACCCTTCTTCACCTGGTGCCCTGCCTTTTATCCTGTGCTGCTGTGAAAAGACCTTCAGATGTTGTTGCACACTTCGATTTTCCCTTTGGAAAAACTGAAGTGAAAGAAGATGGATGCACTCAGCTGCAGGGACTGCAGCATGAGGTGTTGTGCTTGGCATTTGCTTCCTTCCAAAGCACCTGGAAAACACAGACTGAGATGCTGCTCCTTGTGTGGGGAAACAAAAGCCCAGGAGCTAACGAATGTGTGCAAAGTGACTCATTTTGTGCCTGCAGAAAGGAAGCTAAGGGCATTTCTACACCCCCCCCCCCTTCAGGGCAAAGATTGCTATAAATGCTCATGATGTGAGATTAGGATTGGCTTTTTTCACAACAGTTCAGCCTTCACTTAGGACCCTAAATAACAGCCAAATTCTTTCATAAGGACACCACATCCAGCAGCTCTTAATATTGCTGGGCTCACTTGAAAATACTGGCTGTAATGGCTGCAATTATGAATTGATGGGCTTAAATTTGCCATCAGACCTAATGCCTAGTTTTTCTGTCTGGTTCTTGTTTCCATTCTGCCTTTCGTTGGTGTTCCACAGCCACAATTATTTGTCATTAGTCATTAATCTTGAAAGCATCAGCTTTTTTTTCCCCCTTCTTTTTCACCAGAAACTCTTGCCTGCTCCCCAGTTTTATTGTTCTCAGTTTTCCATCACTCTTTCTCTTGCCTCACTCTAATCAGTTTTGTACTGCTCCAATTTTTTTTTCCAACTGGGGAATAAAGCAAAGCAGTGAATATGCCCAAGAGATGTGTGTGCAGCTGATGCTGCCTACACCCGTGGGATGTTTATGCCCTGCTTACAGCCCAGCCTGCTGGGGATGGGGCAGAATCAAAGTGTTTTTCATTAGAGCAGTAAGGATCTTGGATTTTTCTGGCTCGTATGGTGCCTGAGTCCAAGCACAGATAATACCCGAAGCAGCAGGTTTTGGCAGGGGACAGGCATGACCCATGCTCATCCTGCAAACCTCCCACTGCAGCAGGAGAGCCTCCACAGGCTCTTTCACTGGGGACCCTGGCTGGTGTGGAGCTGGTGCTCTCCCTGTGGAACCCAAATCTCATTAAAAGGTGGTTCTCAGTGAGGATCCTGCTGGAAATGATGAAATAATACAAGAGGGGCAAGTCTGTCAGACCTCTGACCAGCATCAGAAGGTGAGAGAATAAAAGAATAAGGCCATGTCTGAAAGGGTGAAAAAGACCCCAGAAACACATAAGAGTGTTGAATTCAACACTGCTCTCTTTCTCTAGGAAAGAGCTGTTTTGCCAGAGACAGGTCAGGATGGGTCCTTACTGGCAGTGCAAGCCTGTATTAAGGCAACACCGGCATATTCAGATATCACAGATATGCACTTCTTGCAGCATAAATTAACGCATTTCTTGTTTGAATCCTTTGGCTAAAAAAAGCCATTGTGGTAGAGTTTTTTGTTTGTTTTTATTTTAACCCTTCACTGACACTGGGCACAAGGAGGTGTGAGGAAAGCTGTTGTATTTAATGTGCAAGGGGGTTTGACTTCCTGGGTGTTCCTATTTGTAAGCTGCTGCTAGATGCTAAGTGAGACCTGGTAATTGGCAGGCAGGGAGTTGCCCCTTGGAGCTGAATGAACTCTCTGCTGCCAGAGCAGCCAAACATCTTCCAGCTCTTACCGTTTTCATCCCTGGGGATGGTCCTGTGCAGGAGAGGAGTGTCATTAACAGGGGTGGGACCACTGTGATGGGTCACATCTGGTTTGCCTTCAGTCATCTAAATGGTGCTTTGGTTGCTGAATAGAAAGAGATGCTCCTAAAGATTGCTTCCTACTCCGAGATCTCTGTCTTCTTCCTTCACCCTCTCTGAGACTGACTTTAACTGTTTTTCACCACTTCTGAAGCTGTTCTCTTCCTTACGGTTGCCAGGTTTCTGGGTTGGCTTTTTTTTTTATTGTTCCATGGTTGTTTTTTTCCCCTCTGGATTCTGAGTCTTTCCAAGAAAATGGCAGGGGCATTTTATACTTCAGCTGTTGCTGGCCCCTCTGGTGCTTTCCAGATGGAGAGACTCAGCACTGATCCCGGCTTTCCTTCCTCTGTGCACACACAGACTGGTAGGATAGAGAGTGGAAGAGGGAGGGGGCCTGCAAAGGGTGCTCAGAGTGAGAAGTGAGAGACTGTGCACCCATCCCATCAGTGTCAAGAAAGTGGAAATAAAGCAGGAGCAAAAAGAAGCCAGTTAAATCAGGCACGTGTCTGACTCATGCGTGAGACACTTTGGCAAATGTGATCAACAGCAGCAAAGCAAACAATCTCTGATAGCTGAGCAATCTGTGGCTTTAATTATAAAACTCACCAGGGCTCTGGCAGTAGGTCCCTCGGCAATAAGAGATGGGGAGGGGGGAGGCAGAAGAGGAGAAGCTGTGGGCAGTAGCAAAGTTGGTTTTTGTTTGTTCCACTGCCTGTCCCACCCAGAGTGATGCTAAAGGCTCTTGTCTTACGCAGACAGCCAGGGCCATCTGGTTCTGGGTGGCCTTGATGGGACCAGACAGCATGAGACCGTTGCTAGATGGAGGGCAATGCTTCTCAGCAGGTGCAGCATGGTTACAGTGGCTTTGTGTTTGGCCGTGTCGCATTGCATCCCTCGGGGCATGCTGCGTGCAGTCAGATGGTTGCCTCTGAAGTCAGTAAGGCAGAACTGACCTGCTGGTGGAAAGGGGAGTGTGCCACTGTCAGGGCACCCGGGAGGAAAGAGTCCTCATGGTGAGCTCATGGGGAACGAATGGCACTGAAGCACAAGCAAATTGGACATTCTTGGGGAAAGTGGGACAAAAAAATACCTCTCAGGAAGAAAATATCCAATAAAATCAGAGAGATGCAGCAAGGAGAGAACTTGTGAGATTTAGGGAATAGCCTAAAATTCAGGCAGATGTGTGACCAACAGTGAAGACAATAGTGTTGTGACATTTGGGGACCAACTCCATTAAAAATAGCATTGCTGAAATGTGCCAAAACCACATGTATGGCCTCCTTCTCTACTATTAAATGCAGGAAAATAGTGGTTGGGAGGAAGAAGGGAAGAAAAGGGTTATTTTTGTTTAAACACTGTGGGACTAGAAGGGATCAAAAGCTGTGCTGAGTCTTCCCTGAAGCACTAAACATTCCTTATGCCAGCCAAGTGCCCAAAACTTGGCAAGCCTTCATCAACTTGATTGCTATCCAGTAGTCAAATGCTGCTATGGAAATCTTCCAAATAGCTGATGACTGATCATTAGTGTTGTTTAAAAGCATGTTCAGCTTTTAACGCTGGTTTAAAACACGTAAGGAGCATGGAAGTACCTTACCTTTCAAAGCAGTGCTTAACACTTCCCAAGGTATCATAGCTCACTCAACCTTGCATCTGCCTCTGTTTATAGATAGGGAAGGTGAGATTTGGGTCTGTGCCATCAAAGCTGGTGAAGGTATTTTTGGCTTGCTACAGATTTCCCTTGGCATCAGCCCTTGGCTGCTGTGAAGTGACTTGCTCTGTGCCCCTGCCTGTGGTTACTGGGGATACAAGTCCTCAGGGGTTCTGTTGCCTCACCTGCACTGCTTCAGCAATGGCATGTAGCAATTTGGCTTTGCCTCTTCTGGGGGAATAAGTAACCCAAGAGAAATAATGGAGGGTGACAGGCATCGAAAAGGGACATCTCCAGCTAGCTGGTCCAGCAGACATCCACTGTGTGTGCTCCTGTCTATGTGCATGCTCAAGGGAATGAAGTTCTGCAAAAGATATATGCCTTTTTCTTAGTGGCTTTCCACACAGTTGCTGCTGAACAGGGAGGGGAGGGCACAACACCTTCTGGTGCAACACCTTTTTGATTCTCCCATTCAGAGAGGCCCACTGAGATTTTCCTTGCCACTATAGGTGAGGCATGCTGGAGGTATCAGTCTGCTTCCTTTCTAATCATCTCCTCTAGCTACTGGCAGAAGGGAGTCATAAGGCTGACTGTGGTAGAAACAGATGGAGAACTCCCAGTCTGAAAAAGTTCCTTGTTTTGACTCTACGTGATGTGAATGTGTTGCCTACTCTTGGCAGCAAAGACTCGGAGACCTCTCAGCCCTACCAGGTGTCCAGACACCACCTCCTGCTGCTGCAGCTTCTTCCGACTGGAGGACCCATGTTCTTCCTAGGCAGTTGTGTGGCAGGAGCTGGGTCACTTTGGGGAAGAGAAGCTCCCTGGATCCTTAGGGAGGTGAGGAAGTGTATGTTGCCCCTCAGTGCTGAGGAGGGGAGGAGAAGATATGGATGTCTCTGAACCTCCTTCCTTTTCTTACCCTGGCTCTATTGGGTTGCTAGGACATTGGTTTTAAAGCTTATGGAA
Organism: Melopsittacus undulatus; assembly: GCF_012275295.1. Taxonomy (NCBI): domain Eukaryota; kingdom Metazoa; phylum Chordata; class Aves; order Psittaciformes; family Psittaculidae; genus Melopsittacus; species Melopsittacus undulatus. The sequence continues at coordinate 67,897,300 of NC_047530.1, read as the reverse complement.
GGAGAGAACTATGACGCATGGCATTTGTGGTCATAGATCTAGAATTAGCCAAAAATTGTAGCAGGGTTAAGGGGAAAGAAATCAACCACACTCCATTTTTCCATCTAAAACTAGCTAGGATGGATATGGGAGAGACAGAGAGGGAACAACACAGGCAAATTGGACCCATTAAGACAAGGTAGCAAAGGCAAGTCCTGAATTTCAGAACACGGTGCCTGCCTCTTCTTACTGCCTAGTAGAAATCAAAACAAAAAATTAGCCGAAAAACCTTTTTCAGCCTCATTTTCAAAACCATCTCTGCTTTGGAAATAGTCCTGAAATGAGTCTGAGAAGTTAAGAGCCACACAGGGAGGCTTAGGAAGGGCCCTGCTGGTGTGCTCGGAAGGTTTGTTTGTGTGCAAAATGTATTATTACATATCTAGGAAAACAGATTATATTATATTGCTTTATATTTGTGCTATTTTTGCTTCAAGGCTCCAGTGTGATTTGTGGTGGTGGGGCCAAGGGAAGATAAAAAATGGGTTTTGGGAGCCTATGAAGAATGGAATTTTCCCCCCTTCTGTTATAGTATTAAATAGCTATTTGTATTACAGCAATTTCTTTTCTTTTTCTTTTTTTTTTCTTGTGGTGTGCTGAGATAAAAAAACCCTCTATTTGCTAATGCCACATTATTTAATTTAATCAGGCTGAAGAACACCTTTAATAAATTTACCTCCAAAATAAAAATTACAAAGATGTGGCAGAAGAATATTTTAATGAAAACTGATGATGTAGCAAGTTAGAGCAGAATTATGTCTTCTTCCTGCCCTTTCCTATCACCCAACAGCACAAGAGAGCAGCTGATATCTCTCAGAAAATCACAGGCTGTGGCATATAAGTCTTTTTAGTTTTCCTATCCTGAGATCTACTCTCTCATGGAGTTGTTTTCTAGTTTCTAGATGACCTGCCAAGAAACCAAGCCCTTGAGCAACAGCATTGAAATAAGGTAGGCAGCAGTAGCTATCAGTTTGCAGGATGTGTAATGCAAGGTTGGACTGTCCAGGTGTTGCAGGGGGTGGATTGTTCAAGGGCAGGAGATGCATGACAAGGAGGACTATTCTTAGGTGGATCCACAAGTAGTCCCTAATACACCCTGCTGTCCTTCCAGATGATGGCACTCAATGGTGCCAGCAAATATTTACCCAGGCACAAAGCAGTCTTGCTGCTTCTTGTGCTGGGAGAGCAGTGATTGATGGATGCAAAAAATCGACATATGCAAGCACACATAAGAAGGAGGATCTACATGCACTTGGGGGTGCCCTTAGGAGAGCCATATTCAGTGAGGCTGACACCAGTCTGTTCAAATGAAAGGGCCATTGCCTTCGGTCCCCTAACAGTGCTGGAATTTGGACTTTGAGCATTTCCCCATTATTCTCTGCAGGTATTTTAAGAAACAGTAACCACAGCTTTGTCATCAGGCTAAGCTGTAGTCCCACACCAACATCGAATGAGGTCCCACCTAAACACAGTTCTGTTTTCCCCAACAATCTCTTTGTTCATAAAACTGCCAAGTTATCATTGGAGGAATGGAAATTCTTGGAAACTGAACAAATTAACCAGAAAGCAGAAGAAACCTCCACAATTAGGAGACACAGGCCTGCTCTTGGAAGTAATGTGTCCAAATTCACCATGTTGACCAGGTCTCATTTTGGCAACAAATATGAAAGATAAATCTATGCTGAAAAGCATGAGTCGTTCCCTGGTTCTGAGTGCTTCCTGGGGGCATTTGGGTGTGAAGTGTCCCATTGGCCAAATCCCTGCCACTTAGAGATAATGTCCTTTGCTTAGCCCTGGAGCACTTTCTCCTTCTGTTTGGTGTTTCAGTGATGTCATCGTAGTCACAAATTTATGACATCAGAACGTGAGTCCATGGCAGCAGTCATGACAGATGAAGTATTATGGGTCCCCTGTAAGCAAAGTGAAAACTCAGCAGTAGAAAACTCAGATGAAATTTATGAGTCTCCTCTAGGAACCAATGTCACTCCTGGCCTGGGGCCACCATAGCCAACAAGATTTATACTGCCTGTTCATGGGCCTTGCACTCATGGGATCAGGCTAAGATTAATCCAGCCAAAACCAACACCATGCCACAGAGAGAGTTACTGGGGGGACCAGGTGAGAAAAATCTGATAGAGGTGAAAGTGCTCTGGGGGAAGTCTATTCATTGCATTAGAAGTTCTACCAGCTGGTCCATTTTTATCTGCTACCTGATAAAAAGTGCGAAGAATGGAACCAGTTGCATAGCTGTAAGACACAAAGCTGATGTGTAATTTTTTTCCTTGTCATCTCACTCACTTGATGGACCTTGCTGGTTCTTCAGGCTCATCTATCAGGCATGATGAGCATGCCCATGATTTCATTCTCTGCACAATGAAGGTTCAGTAATGAACTGCGTCTACTAACAAGCTGGCAAGCAGGCACGTTGTGTGAGGTATCTTCCACTTCTCAGTAATCTAGGCTGAATTTCAGCTGATGACTTCTGGATCCCACACTTGCTGTCTTGGGTTGAGCAGACCTTTAGGGTGATCTTGTGTATCATCTCTGAGGCATGGTCCATCAGCTGCAGATCAGAAGTAGTGACAAAAACTGTCCATAAAATATACTCTTCCCCAAAGGGTAAGCTGTGTTTTTCCAGGTTTGCCGGCTATCCTTTTACTAGTTTCCATGAAAACAAATTGCAGTTTTCATAAACATAAACTACCATCTGGCCCTGAAACATTGGTAGGTGCTTTTATCTCAGATTTGCAAACTGTTGGGGAAAATCCTGGCAAGGTGAAAATGGGTAGTTTTAGCACAGCTCCACCAGACTTCTGCTGCAACTGCAATAGCTCCATCTAAGGCCAGGTTTGCTTTTGTGGGTTCAGCTGCCTTGATTTGGTTGAGTGCTACCTAGCACCATCCCAAGAAGGGTTTTTTCAGAAAAGCTCATTAGGGTTGCCTTATCCCATTCACCCGAAAAGTGCCCCCCCCCCACACACAAACAATATCCCTTAAAGCCATTCTCATGCAAGCTTTTATTCAGGGGTGATTCAGTGCTGGGCATAAGCCTGGCACCATCTGCCTGTAGCCCTGGTATTCACGCCTCAGGAGCACAGCACCAGAACAAAGCTAGCACAGGAGTGGGGTGTATACAGTTCCGTCATCCTAAACCAAGCAAATGCTTCCCCCACCCCTAACTTCACTTAACAAAGCCATTAGCACTCCTATTAAATATTTAGCTTGACGCATCATGTTATCCTACCTGCAACCAAGGAAGGGCAAAGACTGGAGCAGATGGGATGGGGATGATTCAGATCATGGTGTTATGTCCCAGAGTGCTAGCCAAGGAGCTGCTTAAATCAAATCAGGCTTAGTAATGGGAAAGTACATAATTAGATGCTTTAATGATCACGGCTGCCCTGTGTGAGGTTTTGCAAGATCTCTACAGGATGTTTTTCAGAGTGAGTCAAGTCTTGGATGAATTCTCTGGAAGGGTTTCTGTAATCGATCTGGGTTGGGGGAGTGGAGGGAACATCTCCAGAATGGTGGGGAATAAAAGAATGACGAAGATGAGAATTTAGGCAAAGGTATGCCAGCTTTTGGGGTACTGGAGAATAAAGGTAGTAAGAGATCAGCAAGAGGTCTGATTGCCTTGGTTTCTGTGTCCGTTCACCAAAGTTAATCAAAGGGTGGCAGTCTGACAACAGAACATAGCTGGCAAGGAAAAATGCATGTCCCCAAAGCTGCCTGACAATCACAGTGTCCAAAGAGTCTTTATATTCTCTCTTCTGCAAATATCACAGCATTGCTGCAAGTTTGGTGGGTGCTGACTAGAGAGTTGGCATAGAGGCAGGGGCTTGACCACTCGAGGACTTTCCTACTTTCTGCAGTGAAGAATGGTGATGAGATTTTTGTTTGGTGGTTATTTTTTGCAGGGAGGTGGAATTTAAGAGGATGGGTCTGATACATGCTCTTGGTAGGCCTCACAACAAAAGTCATGTTGCAAATGCAATCTCCAAACCAATGTAATTTCTAAAACACCTTCTCCCTGCATTTACACCAGTAAGCAGATTCAACCTGTTGATGAGACATTTTCCAAGGTAAGGTCTCCAAAAATATAACAAGTCCTGACATTGTCCAGTGGGTTTAGGAGTGGCTTGGCAAAGGCTCCAGCAAGAGGACTTCAATGGGTCTTTTGTCTGTGCTGGGGCCCCAGTCCATCACTGGTGTTAAAAGATGGCCTAGAGATAAGAAAGGAAGGAAGGTGGCTGGACACATTTTACAGAACTTTTTATCTGGTAGAAAATGTTATCCATAGGCCATCCATCTGGGATATGGGCAACCACGTTTGAAACCTCTGCCTGAGAGTGAGCTGTCAGTAATTAAATATACAAGGGGTCAGAGAGAGACTCAAGCAGAATAAACATGCAAAATCAGTCATCTTCTAGGGGAATGCTCGCAAACTGCTTATTGTTTTTCTGAGACTGGTGTGCGTTTCCTTTCTCTCTCTCAAAAGAATCAAATATTAAATTAAAATGTCTTGGAAGAGAAATCCCCAGATATCACAATTCACACAATTCTTGTTTTCTGGCTAGTTCTTATTCCCAGCACAGGATATTGACATATTCGGATAGGGGTAATTCTGGGGATCTTCAGGGCTTCCTTGCATGCCAGGCTTGAAAACAATGTTTAGACATGGCTCAGAATCCACACATGTTTCAAAACTGATCAGAAATGAGAAGTGATGCATTCCTTTGTGCTCATGTTTTTTCCTTCACTCCCTTATTCCTCAATGTGTGTTCTGTCCATCAGCAACTGCCTTCCTCCCTCAAATGCAGAAAACCGGAATGAGCCTTCTCACCACCACCTTCAGTCTTGGCTGATCTCTGTGCCCCCTGCCTCTGCAGGGGTAAGGAGCTAGCACATTTCATCCCCTGCATGTTTGGCATCCCATAGGTAGCATCTTCAGTGTGCAATCAGCTCAAGGAAGAGACCTTTACATCAGTCACTGGGGTCATCTCTATTTTAAAGAGTGTACAGTGTATTGCACAAATAATAGGTAAGGATAAAGATCTTAAATGTGGCCTGATTTGGGGCTTGCCAAAAAGGACTATAATGTGAATGATGTCTCAAATTGCTGCAGATGAGAGACAAAAAAAGAAAAAGTATCAGTACAAGTCCCTCCTTGGACACTTCCACTCTGGGCTGCTCTTTCCTTTATAGCTCTTTCCCTCATCTCAGAGACAAACCAAAAGTGCACTTCTGTTTAATAATAGGGGAAATTCAAGTGATTTCAATCAACCAACCTTACTCAGGGTTTCTGGAGGAGTGCAGCTCCAGCTCTCCTTCCCCTCCTCATTGCATTCAAAAAATACCCAAGAACATCACATTTGTAGACTGGCAGTTAATAAAGGATTTCCGTCATTCAGAAAAACAGGTAAATTGTGTTAGAGTCAGACTATGGGCTTCGCTGCTTAGCAATGAAGGGAGCTGTCCGAGGCTGTATTTTACCTGCTTAGCATTTTTTAAACAAAACATTGTCCATCTCTTTCAAATCCTCTTGGCCAGAAAGAGAAATAAACATTTTCGAGAGGGCAGCCTAGCAAAGCTCTTCATCTCAGCTCTGAGAGGGAAGAGGCTGTAGTTACCTGTGGGAGGATCTGATTGCACCTGAATGGATTGATTTTTGTATTATTCTCTCCTCTACAAAGTCCATCAAACTCTAGTCCATTGAAATCTATTTCAGCAGCCATCCTTGATTCTGACGGCTGGGTCTTGGGGTACTCCCATCTACCAGGGGAAGCAGAAATATGTTCCAGACATCTAACGGCAGTAGGAAGCTGGTGCAGGGGGTTGAGGAAGAGAGAAAATGAGAAAGCAGAATCTCTTCCTTGCTCTGCTCAACATGCAAGGAAAAAGAAAATCCTCTCTCCTTTAGTTAAAGCCATTAAAGAGAAAGGGAGAAGGAGGAAAGAAGAGGAAAGTCATTACAAGGTTTTAAATCTGGAGGTTTTTTGAATTTCTTAAACTGAGTGTAGGTCATCAGCAAAGAAGAAAAGCAGATGCTTTGCTGATTGTGCAGGTATCAGTAAAACCTGCTGTGCTCCTAATGAATTCTGACAAAGCACTTTTGGAGAGGAGCAAAAGAAAAACACACCAGCTTTTGGAGTTTGACCTGTGGTGTGGCCTTCATCTGAACCAGGATTCTTCATAAGGGAGGCTCGATGGTTTCTCACCTGCTTGCAGGACTCTCTCCAGGCTGTGAGGAGAGAGAAGCAGTAAAATCTTTAATGAGGTCTTGGGAGCTCTTTGGCAGGGAACAGTTACAGGAGACAGCTCCTTTCTTCTTGCATCTGATCTAATAAAGGGGGGATGAGGCAGTTTAGAGGAGTAGGTCCTTGTCATGGTTACATTCAGGAGGAACCTCCTGAACTTCCCGAATAAGTCTCTTGAGATTTTAGTGTTCACCAGTGCTTTCTGTAGAGCCTTTCTGAACTAAGCCTCAACAGGTCTATGGGTTGCTGGTTTGGTGGAGTGCCAGGTGGAGATGCTGTCATGTGATTACACCTATAGCTATAGGCTTATGGTCTCAGGCTATAAGACCCACCATTGTGGTATGCCTTTTGCACCTCTTCTTGGTGCCCAAGTAATGATTTGACATTGTAAGTATCATTTAAGCATCATTTATCAGGTAATCATTTGACAGTGATAAAGAATTTCAAACTCTGGGATGAACTCTTTTGCTACCAAGTCAAGCCATAGAGTGAGATGAGCATGTGCATCCTTACCTGCTGCTTTACATCCCAGCTGTGAGCAGATGTGTTTTCTTTATTGATGGTCCCACAGAGCCTGTCTCCCTGCTGCTGGCTGGGAAAGCAAATATTCTTGCTCACGTTGCAACTGTTGCTTCCAATGTTACCTTCAGCAACTGTAGAGGTAACTTTTCCTTTAATGATAATGGGAAAAAAGAGTAAAGATGGACAAGAAAGGATGACAACAGTGTGAATTAGCAGTCCACACAGCCAAGAGATATATGTAGTAGCCTCTTTTATGTCTTATTCTCGCCCAGGGATACCTTTGTCTTCTGCAGCACAGAAGGATTTTTAATCTTCTTCACAAAGACAGTCTTTGCAGGTAGGGGAAACAATCAGCTTTTATGGGGCTGTTCAGTCCTTTATTTATTTGCAAATTCTCAGCAACAGTCAGATTTGAGCAAAGGGTAAAAAAAGAAAAAAAAAGAAGAAACAATCTAGAAAAGGTGAACTGAAAGATGGGTATTTTTTTCTTACTGTATCCAACAGAAAAAGAAATAGGTGTCTTACACATATATAAATAATAGCCATCTATAACCTACCAGTATTGAGATGTAAATGAGCTAACAGTGGGAATTTTATCTCATTCAGGATGAAAAATGAGTCTCCTGTTACAGGGAGTTTAAAGGCATGCTTTGAAGCTGAAGTCACAAACCCTTTGCTGACGCATAGAGCAGTAAGGGAGGCAGGTGACCTCCAGCAGAGACCCTTCCTGCCATACGATATCCCCTCATGTTTGGTCTCCAGCAGGGTGGTCAGGCTTCTCTCTACCAGAGAAATGGAGGGGGAAGAGGAAGGGTCAGTGTGCTGCTGAAAAAAGAGTATGCATTATTTTGCTTGAAGCATGGGAAGAGGTCAGTCTTGATTTCCTTCCCTCTAAACTGTCCCTGTGAAGCAGCTTATATGGCAGACCTTGATGCCTGCTTCTGGCTGATGACAGAGAGAGGCAAGGAGACCATGGGATCTCCTGCAGCACCTACACTCTCCAAGCACTGAGACATTTCTCCTCTTGATGCTGGGAGTATCAGACAGCACTCTGTATCCACCCTTTTCTCTAACTTCCCATTGAAAAAGTTTGTATACAAAGGACTCTTGATGCATACAAGAGTCTTCCTTCTCGATGAGTGTTTTCAGGCCTGGCATACCAATTGCTCAAGAGAGCTCCAGACATCTTATTAACAATTCCAAGGGAGGTTCTATTAAAATGGCACTGTCAAGTTGGTTAGGATCAGCTTCTTTTCATCTGTCAAGGAGCCTCATCTTGATTCTAATTGCTTAAAAAAAAGAAGAAAAAAAGGCAACACCTCAAAACACAAATTCACAGCATTTTCTGGTAAAACATAGATTTTAGTTGTTATTTAATGTTGCATAAGTCACTGTTCATGCAAGGTTAAGCCCACATAGTTAAAAATTAGAAAATCAAGGTCACAAAGATGAAGATTGATAGTAGTTTGGTTCCCTCTGAGAGTGTTTGTCAGACAGAAAGAGATGAAGGAAAAAGCCTACAACAAATAAGATTCCCCTAATGCTGTCACATTATTGTTTTTGCAAGAGGTTTTTGTTCACAGCTGTATAACTGGAAAGTCTTTCTGGATAAAATAATGTCATGTTGTTGGAATGATGCTGTTCCTGAAGATCTCTGTGATCTCCACTTCTGAATATATATATACATATATATACACATATATATATATGGTCTTTCACACATTCAGACACAGAAAAACCATTAGATCTTGCAGCTCAGACTGTGATTGATTACCATACAAATAGCATAAGGGCACGGAGAAAAGGGGTAGCTCCTGAAACACGTGGGATTTGTATCAAAGTGTTCATCTACTACTGAATGAACTGGGAAAATCTGTGAAGACATCTGTTCCTTTCTGCATGCTCCCCTGAAGTCATGGCTGAACTCTGCCCTTGCATTCTTAGCCCTAAAACCTGGCCTTGCCTGTAAAACACGGGTTGGGGACTGGATAGATAAATACTCTAATCTCAGTGCATCATAAACTTGGAGCGTGCAAATTCATCACTCTGGTCCTCAGCTGTAGAAAAGGGAATAACAACATATCTTCCTCTTTGCTGCCTCTGTGTGAGTTGACTACCCAAACTGCTTTGGAGAAGTCTTTCTCTGATGCATGTGGTTTGTTCACCATCTAGGCTACTGCTTATTCTTTTTAATATCCAAGTGCTACTGTAGAAAATGGTCATTAATAAAGCTATAAATAGTTCACAGGACTCCAGTTAAAAAACTGTACACAACTGCATTAAAAAGAAGAAAAAAGAATAAGTTAGCCGCTGCTGCAGTCCTTGATGGAGAGACCCTTGAACTTAGCGGAAGGTGTTCTCAGGTCACTCAAGTGTCTGGGATAGCACTCAGATTAGATTTTGTTTTCTTTATTTCATTTTCTCTGGGTCAAGGATGTGAGTAAAGAGGCTGGGCCTTCTTATCTTAGCAGACAGAAAAATTACTGCTGATCTTAAGAGAGTGGAAGACCAAGAGCTGAGCGGTTTCTGAGGTCTGATTGCCAAGCCTGATGTTGGATGTACCATTTGGGCTGCAGACAAGTGATGAGCCCCCAGCTTTACTCAGCTTTTTGTTACTGCCCTGCAGATTTAGTGGTATTGCTCCTAATGAACCTCTGCTAGCCATGATTTACCTTTCATACCAGCTCTTTCATGCTTTGGTTATCCTCCTAAATGTTCCATGGCATCACAGGGGCCAGAGAGAAACCAACAGGAGAGCTTAGAGGAGTAAGTGATTGCAAAGCAGCCCCAGCTTGCTCCCAGGCTGTCCCCAGAGCTTTGCTGAAGTCACAGGTGATGCTTGTACCTATACAAGGATGCAATAACTTGTATGGGACTCCAGCCCGGGGTGGATCAGCAGACTAAGGTGCTTTATGTGCTGACTTCTACAGTAGTATCACAAAAAGCAGGGTACAAAAATTACATTGAAATAAAGTACTTGACAGTGTCCTTTTCACATTGCTCAGACAATGGCCTTGCTTTCCAATGCTTTTGTAGCAATTTGCATGCTATTACCCACAATGCCTTCAGCTTTAATGCTATTACGTCTTGGCAGTCTCTCTAACCTAATGATGACAAACACTGCAGTATTCCCTATTTGCTCTTTGCCAAGCCCCCCCCCCCCATTTATTTTGGGGTGCAAAAGTTATTTTTCTGCTTCCCACCCTCCTTTCCCCCCCCTCTTTTATTTTTTTCCTTTTTTCTTTTTTTACCTAAAAAAGGCTCTGAAGGAAAAAAATATGGGAGTCTGCTAACTTTAGTACAGGACTGGCCATAATGCCAATTACCAGTTGGAGAACACACTGCTCTTACTGCTGACTTAGCCCCGTGTCTCACATCTTCCGCAGCCTGTTCTCTGTCCCCTTTGCAGCAGTTCTCATACCACCTACTTCTCCTGACATTTTCCCTGATGCTTTTATTGCAAAGTAGCATTTTCTTTCATCCACTTTTATCTTAGCTTTGGGGCAGGGGCTTGCGTTTGGAAGTAATGTTTCCAGGTGGCAGTTTAAGTGCCATTCTCTTGTAGGTCAATGTCGCTCTTTGTGTTTCCTTGCTTTTCCTTTGATAGGAAATACATTATCTGAGTGATGTAATGAGATATTCTGAGTTTTGAACATAACTTCTGCTTGAGCTGGTGATGTTAAATTTGTGTTCAAACCTAGAACTGAGCCAGCCAGCTGCTTGTTCCACAGCAAGAAGTCCATAATGTGTCTATTGCAGACCTGGGCTTTATAACATTGTGTTTGGTTAGGTGCCTGCCTCCACCAGGGCTGCAAGATTACCTTCCCGGGAGGGCAACTGCCATGCCAAAAGGATGCCCTCTGGAAAACCATGGAGATGAGTGCTTGGGCAAAGTGGCAGTAAGGCATTTTCTTTGTTTCCTGGCACAAACTCAGCTTTTCATTATCTTACTAAAGCAAACAAAATTGGGACAATAAGCTCTGTTTGTCTGTTGAGCGGAATTTACTCCCTGCACACAGCCAGTGTTGATCCAGCCCAGGTGATGGGTGACCCTGGGTGATGGGGGATGTTCCAGGGATGGGTTCAGGCATCCCAGGAGGTAACAGTGCTGAATGAAGAGCTTCATGTTGAGACTGGCACGTGGCTTTCTCCAGCCTGGCCAGCTGGGAAGGGAGAAGCTTTGTCCCAGCGAGGGGCTGTAGCGCAGGGCAGTGAGCCGAGCTGGCCAGTCAGATGCATTTCTCCAGGCAAAATGGTAAGAACAAAGCTCATAAAACACCCATAATAGCTCTGGGTTTGGCTCCTGCAGAAATCCCTGCTGCTTTCTCCTCTTCAGTTTGCTTCCTATTAAAACACCCCATGAACTCCCAGGGGAAAACAGGGAACATGTGCTTAGTATCAGGTTTTCAGCAGGCAAGCATCTACACCCCTGTCCTTTATTTTGGGATCTGGAAGGAAATGGGCTGAGAGTCCAGGGGCAGAGCAAGATCTGTTTAGAAACCTGCTTGAAAATAGAGTTGCAGCAGCACATTGAGTGCTCGCTGAAGTGTTGGAGAGGTGACCAGGTTGTCTTGCAAAGCTACCTCTCCCTCCTTCTACTCCTCCTACTCCCTGATTTACTAATTAATCTCTGTTATAATTAATCTGTAGCTCTCATTGCTAGAAGGTATCGGCTTGTTCAGGAGCTTAGCAGGATTAAGTATTAGTAGATGTTCCTGGTTAATAAGAATGCTGCTGCGCTCTGAGCTCAGGTTTGGTGACTGACTTCTAAACTGGGGCTGGAAAAGCCAGGGAAAAGTTCTTGTTCATGTAGTCATGCCCAAACCAGATAGTGTGGCCCTGTGGAAGGAGTAAAAATATCAAAAAGCTGTTTTCGGTAAGAGAGCTCTCCTTAACCTTGCCTGGTGAGCCTGAGGCTCTGAGCAGCCTCTGTAGAATAGAATGCAACAGGAGCTGGCGACACAGGAAATGTTACAAACCGAACACAGGCACTTAATTTGGCTGAGATTAGCAGAAACCAGTATATTTTGTGTGACTCCTTTCCCACCTCTGCTCAGCGCTGAGCCTTGCAATGCCACTGCACGGGGGTCCTGGCACCCACTGCCCAAGGAAAGCATCCCACCGGTGGTGGGAGCTGAATGGTTTCATCCCTCTCCTCCTTTGTATGATGGTCCTATAACAATCCTATAGAGAAGCAAAGGCAGCCATGGAGGGTGCCAGCTTATGAAGTGAGCAAACATAATATTTACATCAGTGAGACTCCCTGTGTTTGACTAGAAGCTAAACAATTTAAGGGAAGATTGATTTGTTACGTTAAAGGGTAAACCAGGTCAGGGTTATGAAAAGAAGCTTTAAATACCATTCACAAAAGCAACATAACCAAATCCCCCTGCTGCTCTTTAAGTGCTGGAAATGTCACAAAAAGATAATTCAAGCAGTGGAGGAGCTGCCACATGAAAGCCACTGCGAAGGTGTCCACTTTTGAGGGCTTCATCCAGTTCAATACATGCAGCTGCATCAGTTGTGTTGTGTTGAATATTCAGACCATTTGCTGGTTGTAAGTTGATTATTATTTTTAAACCTAGGTGTAGAAAGCTGTGAATTTCCCATAAAACATGAAATCAGAGAGGCAGCTTCTTTAGATAACAATGCAACAGCCTAAAAATGTTGAAAAGCGCTTGTAAAAGTAAACAAAGCAAGCATGAGAGAAATTCAGATCCTTCCCTCCCCCCTCCAGTCAAACTTTTAATTGCTGGGAATTCAAAGCAGCTGCATTTTCTGCTGGAAAAGTGCTCTGTTGCATTTTTATAGCAGTTTCCTTTACTGTAGGAGCCTCGGGAGCAGGATGGAGCCTTGCTCTGTGGGTCAGATAGGCTGTGTGTGGAGCAGGGTATTTCAGGGAGGGGAGAGGAGAAGCCAAAAAGGCTCTGGATGCCTATTAGGCGTCTAATAATCTTTCATTACTGAAAAAAAGAGGGTTATTTGGCCCTGAGTCATGCGATGAATGGCCTTTAGCATGTTTTGCCCTTTTTCCCATGAGCAGGCTGTGACTTTTTCCTCCCCAAATGAACCATGACAAGCCCATATCCAAACAGTAATAATAGTAGTAATAACAGTAATTATCCCAGCAGCAATATTAATCATAAAAACCTCAATTTTTTTTAATTTGCTGCTCTCAAGAGCACTAAGTCACAGATGTCAGCTGCTTTACTGGGCTGCCTGCATAGGGGTCCTGCCTGTCCCAGGACCTTCCTGGCTGGTAACATGCTTACCCATAGCTTGTCTGGGTGCTTGATGCTCATAAGCAGGGTGCACCAAGTCCTCTGGGGCAGAATTAGGCTTGTTTTGGACTGATGAATATCTATATGCTCAGTCCCTTTTGCTTTCAGGGATGCCCAATGGGTCTAGCTCTGTCACGTGGGTGCCTGCTCCTGCACACCAAAACCCAGTAGCCTTATCAAAGGCAAATTAAATCTTCCTCTGATAGGGCTTGGACTTCATCTCTGTGCTGAAGTCATCTGTAGCCCCAGGTGCTTATCTGTGGCAGCTGCCCTTTTCATTCCCAAAGCTCTCTGGGTGCAGGGGAGACAAGGCAAGACACATGTAACAGCTGATGAGGCTCATCCAATGTGAAAGGGCAATGGGGTGAGCAGCCTTCTGCCTTGATACTCTGCTGCTTGGGAGCCATTTGCCTCTATTACCTTTCTCCAGAGAAAGGGAAAGTGGGAGAGCAAAGTGTCTGTCTTTAGAGGCCTGCTGGTATTTCTCCATACAAGCAGATTCAGGTGACTGTGTCATGGGCTGCAGCAATAGATGATGCTCTTCCATCATCAGCTTGTGGAGGGGTACCTAGCAAAGGCCAAGGAAATGCAGTTAGGAAATTAAGAGTCAGGGGCAAAAAAGGACTTCATAAGGTTATGACAGATGTGCATGGCCAGGGAGAAATCCTGACTCTGCTGAAGCCAATGGGGTCTTTGTGTTGTCTTCCGGGGGGCTGGGAAGTGTCCCATGTCCCAGCGCAGGTCTGAGAGAAGTAGGCTGAGCTGCTTGCAGCACCAGGATGGAGCTGGTTCCTACTGCTACTCTGGCCACAAAGCCCTGCCTGGTGCAGGGAGAGGTGGGCTGCCCCTGTCCCCATCTCTATGCCATGCTGGCTGCTTAGCACTGTAGCAATTAATCACTTTGTAAATATCTTCTGTTTTACTACATAAGCAATGAGCACTTTGTCAGGAATTGCATAACTTATAATCCAATTAAACAATAATTACATTGTAATGGGTTTGTAACTACGGCATTAATTAACTTTTATTGCCCTGTAAATTAAGCATGGTATTGATACAGAGTTGAGAGCAGACAGCTGGCTCCGGCAGTGGCAGGAGAGGGATGGGGACCCCCAAAAGCTGTTGAGGGGACAGTCAAGGCCTGTGGTCACATTGCCAGCCTCAGCAAGAGAGAGCTTTGTTCGAGTTGTGAGCATGTCCTTGTGCATCCTCTGGGGATAGACCTGGGGAGGTCTCCTACCCCAGGGAAGGGAAGGGTCCTTGTGGCCAAGGATCCTTGGAGACTGGCTTTGCAGTGTTGACATGGAGCCAATGGAAGCACTGACAGCTAGCGGAGAAGTGGGTAGCCAGCTGCATGTCAGGAGAGCTTCCGCACGTCTACTCGTTGATGCTCATCCCTACTGAGCATCAGATTCACCCACAGCTTGCCGGTGCTAAAGAAGTGAGAGCTCTGGTCAAGGTCCTCTGAGGTACTCTGATACCTATCACCACTTGTGGTGGGAGGATCTGTGCCTGGCTATTGGGGAATTGCCTTCCTGGAGGGGGTTTCTTAGCTGACAATGGCACTTCAAAGTGCTTGGTGCCGATGACAAGGTGCTCTTGCCAGCTTTCTTGCTGCCAGCAGTCTGTGCTGAGATAGTGCTCCCTCCCCAGTTAGTAGGGTGAGAAGAATGTTGGAAGGACTGGATGCTTGCCCTCTGCTTGCACAGCTCTCTAATTGGTAAGTCTGGAAGAGAGGTGCCTTTGTTCCTGATGCCCAGACAGTTTTTAAGCTGTCAGCAGGCTTAGTACCACTGGAACATGTGATGGGTTGCTTCAGTAGGATCTCCTCCCTGTGGCTCCCTGGGCAGGGAAGCTATTCTGGGGACATGGGGAGCAGGGAGATGTTTGCTCAAGGCTTGCGAGGCTGCTGCTTTGTGCACGCAGCTTTTCCCCTCCCTCTTTTGGGAGGGACATGCATAAACACTTCTAGCCACTTTGGGCTCCTCTGGCTGCAGCCAGCTCTACACAGGAGCTGTAGATCAAGGAATTTAGACCAGAACTGGCAACACCATGGGTGTCCCTCTGCCTCACACCCCCACCTCCCTTCAGGTCTGCTCTGATGGAGACTGCAGCTCCTGGGCGAGCTGCTGCTTGCCCAGTGCTAAAGGGCTGCAAGGGGCAGGATTTTTCAGCAGCTGCTTTGGGAGCAGCCTCCCAGGAGGGAAGGGCAACCAGAAACTTATCTGGGCCATCTACAGCAGGCTTTCAGGCGGAGCGGGGTGGCAAATCCTGTCTCCACTCCTCACCCTCGTTTACGGCTGGGGATTTGGTGACCACATGTGAGTAAGGGCGTTAACTTGTGCTGGGACTCATCTCTTTGCTGGCTAGAGGTGCTTTATATGGGATGAGTGACTTTTCCTAAGACAGTTCAACCGGGAAGTCAATAGTTATGAATTCAAGATGCCAAACTGACCAGAGAGCTGCTTCATTTGTGGGGAAATCTGTCCTGTGCCGATGCTTCTTGACACCCTGGGAGGCACTGAGCCCGCAGGTGTCAGGGGAAGCATTCGCAGACTAAATCTCCAGGTCTTGCAAATTAAATCCCCAGGTCTCACTGGGTTTGCCTCTCCTGCTCCTGAATACACAGCGAGCAGGTCTGATGAAAGATCGGCATTTATTGCCAAGGCTTTAGAAACATGTTCTTTACACCAGGCTTGCTTGGAAACTAGAAAATCAGCCCAGCCGCTTGGCTTCTCACATAACCGGTAGAGTGATGCAGATAGGGAAATGTAACAAAAATAATTATCCTTTTGATCTGGCATAATCTCTAAATCTCCTCCCCACCTTCTGAACCTTGTTGAACTACTTCTCGGCTCCCTCCTGGGTTTCTACCTCTCTGGCATCCTCCTGCTTTGCCACGTGTCTGCTCTGAACTCTGCAATCACCCAGGACATGCAAGGAGTATGATTTGGCCATACCTTGTCCTAGTTTTTTTGTGCCCCTTTTTTTTTTCTTTGTATGGACATACTCATTTTGTAGAATTGCAGTTTGCATGGGCAGGAGACCCATCTCGTTTTTGAACTTGCTGGGCCTGGATTCCTTCTTGGCAGAGCTGGCAATCCACGGCTGCTGCTGGTGGGCTTGTGAGATCAGGGTCACAGTGTATAAAACAATTATGGAGAACTGCCACCTTGTGGGAACTGGGAAACGTGGCAGGATCCCCCTTCCCAAGCCCCTCATCCTCTGTGCAGGCTGTGTTTAGGGGCATCTCCAAGCTGGGGTTTGGGAGATGCACCTCCCTGGAGGCAAAGCACAAGCTTTAGGACAGAAACAGGCAGTGCTTCTCCTCGCCTAGAAAAAAGGGTAGGAGAGAGAGAAATAAGTGAAGAGAGACAGTTGGAGGTGAACTGCAGGGATGGGTGATGGGAATGCCATCCATCATGTTTGCTTTCGCCTGATGGGAATTTCCACTCTCCAGCCTGTGTTCAGGCACTGTGACTGCCTCAGCATGCATTTCCCCAGTGCCCCATCCCCTCTTCCTGGGTCAATACTCCATCTTCTCTTGCTTCGTTGAGGACCCATTTCTGCTCCACAGGGCTGTCGTTAGGAAGGTGAAGAGCATCTGTGAGTGAAAAAAAACAGTGTTTATTGCAGCTTGACTTTTTTCTCATAGAGCTGCTGATCGTGCAAGAGAAGTGGATGTAGAAGTCACTCCGCAGTATTGCTCAGGGTCTTCTCTACTTCTGCTCCTCCATCACCAACTTCCTATAATTTTGATTTTCCTTTTAATTGAGGGAGTTAGTTTTCCTCTCACCTGGACGTCTGTCCTTCCAGCCCTGCTGTCATGACATCCTGCCTTTCTGCAGTGATGGGTTGTGATGTTGCTACAGAGACCTCTGACTTAAGGTGGGCACTTGGCAGCAGGAGCTAAGGTGCTCCTCAGGCAGAGCAGCCCAGTGTGCTGTGCAGTTCACTGACAGAGGGCAATGAAAAGGGGAGGAAAAAGGATGCAGGAAAAGCATAGAATGAATTAGCTGATGCTGTAAATAGTTTTGAGCTGTTAGATGAAATACTTTTTATGACTGGTTGTGAAATGTCTGTGGGGTTTATCTAATGCCTGGGTTTTTCCATCTGTACAGCTCTGTTAAGAGACATAATCCATATGCCATCAGTTTGGTCCCCTCACCCTGAAGGCCATAAGCTTTGCTAACGACAGCTCTCCATGCTCCTCTGGGTAGACGAGACTCATAGACCAGTGCAGCTGTGCCCACAGATATGCATCCCTGCCTGGCTCCCTGGGCAGGTGGGAAGGCAGCAGCCTGCGGGTGCTCCCCAAAGCAACACCCCTGTGGTGCCAGGAGCACGTAGGCAGCCTGAGAGTGCCTGGAACTACCCGATACCTAATTGGAACTGACAGGGCTGAGGAAAGGGAGAAGGGCAAGGGAAGATATGGGGAAAGCAAAGCAATGGTTATTCCTGACACGTGTCCTCAGGTATTGCAAGCATCCCAGGACAGGCCAAGCACAGCAGGAGGGCATATGGCAGCCCCTCGCCTTGCTTTCCCCTGGCAAAGGGGCACCTGCTGTCTGTACCATCCTAGGGCTGTGACTCAGGTGATGGGTGTGAGTGGGGCTTGCTGTAGGGGTAAAATGAAGCCCCCTTCTGAGCACAAGGAGCGGACAGGAAAGCAAACCTTCAAGGAAGTTTCCTTTCCTTAGAGGAGATATGTCATTGCCCAAATCGCTGTGAGGTGACAGGAGGAAAAAACCCCAGATGGGGCCAGGCAGGATTCAGCTGTGGGTGCTGGGTGCACCCAGGCTTGAGTGTGATGCAGGCAGGGTAAGAGCTCTGTGTGAGGACTGTCCTTCCAGAAGGACCAAAAAAGCATGGTTATTACTGATTATTCAAGCTTTCTAAGCTGAACCTGATCCCAGTGAAAATTTAAGTCCCATAAAGCCGCTGGTTAAATGGGAGTTCATTGAGCATTAAATCCACCAAAGCCTTTATTTTTTGACTCAGCGTGAGCAGGATTTGGTCGCTGACACCTCCCGGCTTCCCTGGGGCTAAACAGGCACTTGCAGCAAACCTGAGCATCCTGATCTCCCCTGTGCCAGGTAAAACATTTTGGGATGCCCTCAGTCCCAGGAGGAGTCTGAAACATTTTGCTGGGTTGTGGCACATGTGCTTGCACTTTCAAAAGGAAGAGGAAGGAGGAGGCAGGAAAGGTAATTAATCACCAAAGATACTTAGCTCGTTTGTTTTAACAACTGGAGTTCAGCTTAAATTATTTATGCCGAAGCTTCATAATGCACTAGGAAATGCATTGCAACATATGTCATCAAAAGAATGAAGCCTGGGTAATGTGAAACCTCACTCCAGCCTTATTAAACTTGCGTTTAAGTGGGAAGAGGATGACTTTTTTTTCCCAGCAAATTAATAATGTGTGCTGATTAGCACAAAACAGATTAGCAAGGTTTCTCTCCATGAGCTTTGTTTCGTCAATAGAAAGTTAATTAACAGCCCTCTGCCTTCTCATACCCAGTCATAAGACAACACTCCAGCATCACACAGATCTTAATCTTAGATTATGAGTTTGTTCATTTTCTTTAATTTTAGCTACCATTAGATCTGAGCTGTTCAGGATGTGTGTTTTCATAGCAGGTAGGCCCAGTTTGGGTTTACTCTAACCTTTCATATTTCAAGGCAACATTGTATGGGTGAAGCATTGGGTCTCTCTTTTCCAGCATGTAATTATGAACTAGTTAAAAAAATAAATAAATTTAAAAAAAGGCACCAAAAAGTTATTAAAATGGTATGTAGGTTATTCAGGACATGCTACAGATAAGAGGTGTGATAAAGACAGAAAATACCATATGGCATGTGAGACAAAGAGGCTCTAAAACATGTTTAGTAAGAGGATAAACCTTGGTAAAAAAGTAACATCACCCTGCTACAGTCCCATGGACCCAAACAGAGCTGATTTTGGAGACTCCCTAAGGTGCAGATACCCAGTGTGAGGTGCGGTGCATTGTCTTGCTGAGCTCAAGGTGAGGAAGTGTCCTGTAATACTGTTATGCTAGATCCAAATTAAAAATTAAAGTAAGGCCAATTTTCTCTGGAGCTTTGGCACCCCGAATATATTTCACTTCCCCCCCCCGAAAAGACACATTGTTCATTAGAGGATCCCATTCATGCTTGAAAAACACGCATATAAAAAATGATATTACAGCATGGACCTTTACTTCTACCTTCAGCTAAAGCAATTATTCCTTAAATCCCTGTGTGGTTTATTTTCCCACATTCGCCTCTATTTTCCCATAACTAGTGTACTTGGTACATTAAAGCTCTGGCAGAGCTGCATGCCCCATCCACATAAAAACTTGCCATCTTCTCCTTCCCAAGGTGAGTATCTGGGCCATCAAGTTTTATGCGTGGGCATTAGCAAACCTGTCCAAGATGCCCACGTGGAGTTCAGGCACGACCTGAATTCCTCTTGAGGTTATGTCTTGAAAGGAGAGGAGCCAAAGTCCTGCTCACAACTTGCCTTCCTGGGCTGCAGCCCTCCCCCCCCCAATCCAGCATATGCCTCAGCATCCCAACCGCCATCCATGGAAAAACCACAAAGAAAAGAGTCTTTTGCCCAAAGACGCTGCCCAAATTAGGGACTAGATGAGAGCTCCCGGCCTTTGATCTTGTGTGTGGCGATAATAACTCATCTGGCTGACAGCAGCCTCCCCCTCCCCTCTCCTGCCCCCACCCCGTGTAATTAAAGGGAACAAAGAAAAGGTTGCTAATTAAAAGGAACAAGGGAAGGAGAGGGAGAGCATGTGTGAGGGAGGGATGTAGTGGCACAGGGCAGTACCCACGGCCATGCTGTGGACACCAGGATATGCATTCATGGTTAGGAAGGAGCTAAAGGTTAATCTTTATTGCTCATGCACTGGGTGCAGGTTTACCTGTTCTGTTGGATCGGGCAGGGGTTGCAGCTAAAGCACCCCAACCCTTCTGCAAGCCAAACCCAAGAGCTGGTGAAACCAGCTGTGTGCAGTGTTGTCCTTCCCCGTCTTGGGGCTTGCCTTGCAGCACCTGCTGAGCTGTGATTTAATCACAAAGCCGCCTTCTCCCCACCCTCCAGCTGTTCTTTTTAGGATGCAACGAAGGGTGGCCCATTTTTTTGGCTGGGCCCCCTCTGGCCCTAGCTCTAGTGACTGCTTCCCTGCTTTGTGGCTTATGGCAGTCCCAGTGTGCTGTAAAGGAGGGGTGATTGTGAAAGAGGAATTGAAGCACAGTTACAGAGTAAATTGCAAGCAAATGGCTGGTGGTGCTGACATGTGAAACATTTGGATCTGAAAAGGTCTTCTAGTGGCTTTCAAAGAGAGAAAAAGTGTAGCCTGTGAGGCCAAAGACCCCTACTAGCTGTAGTATCCTCTCTTGGCTTTACCAGCCATGCCATCTGCTTGTTCCTGGTGAATTTGCAGAGTTTATTCCATCTCAAGGAGAATTACACAGGCCAGCAAGGTTTCCCAGCCAAGGTCACATGCAGGAAAGCCAAACACAGCACGATTTAGCCACAAGGCATTTGATTCCTGCAAAGTTTTGAGTTATGGGCCCTGTGTATGGAGAGTAGAGATGTTCTTCAGAGCGGCATGTGGCATAGACCTGCCCATCTGCTCCCTGTGTGGCACAGCCTCTGCCTACGCCAACAGCTCATGCCAGAGCTCATCCTTGTTCTTAAATGATCCATAAGGACTTTTTAAAGGTTCAACAGAACTAGATTTTATTCACAGTTTCACTGTGCAGCTTTCAGTTAATAGCTATCCTGCTGCTTCACAGTACAGTGCTTTACAATTCCTTAACATGTGGCTGGGTGGTAAGAGACCCCAGTTCACATACTCTTCCTCTTTGGCAGGTTCCCACTGAGCAGCTCTCCTTCCCTGGCACTGCCTGGGGTCTGTCTCCCATAACTTAGTATATGCAGGCAGGACATCCTTTCTCTGGGAAAGGCAGCAATGCTGGCAGAACAGTTTCAGACCTCACATCTCTCTCTGGTGCTGAAGGAGGCTCATGTCTCTCTATTAGGAAGGGTGTGCTAATTTGGGACTGATGGAGGTCAAAGGAGCACCTCACCTGGGAATATGCCCAAAGGCAAGTGAGGATTCTCAGGGAAAGTGTGGCGAAAAGGAGGGGTTAAGAGTTGCTTATGCCAGCATCTTGCAGTCCTGAACAGAGGTCCATGTATGTCCTCCCATTCCACCCCTTATCCATGTGGTCCCCTAAAGAGCATGTTCTCCTTCAAGCTGATGCTGGAGGGCCCTTTCAAAAGCACAAATCAAAGCTGTTTCCATCTTAACCTCCAAGCTGTCTGTGCATAATTCATGTGTTTAGGCAGGTGTACCCTCAGTAGATAATGCCCCACTCCCACTGAAGTTGTTCCTATCTCTGTTACCATGTGTCTGAATCCTTCTACCTTCCAGGCCAGCAGTATTTTTGGAGATAGACCCTTGAGCAATTCTGCATCCTCTCCAGGAAAGAGCCTCAGCTCCTTGGGGGTTTTTCAAATTTGTTGTTATTATTATTTTCTCCTTGTCTCTCCTGTGAGCTGTCCTTCATTTTCTGGCAACCTGATGTTTTGCTGACAGACAATCTGACCTGACATCACCGGGGTCAACGAAATTTAAAAACCCCAAAGCTTAACAATAAAAATAAGCAGCTGGGAATGGCAGAAGGAGAAGAGGAAAAAGTCAGAGGGATGGCTCAGGGAGCTGAGCAGCTGCAAGGAAGCAGAGGGAAAGCAAAAGGGCTGGGGCTGAAAAAGCAATGCAGGGCAGAGATGAGGCAACAACCTCATGAAAGTCAAGGTAAAAAGGACACAAAGAATTTGTGAGATACTTGGGAAGATTTCATCCACACAGCTTCCTAGGTGTGCTGTCAGTGCAGTGGTTGTTCCTGCTGTAGCTGAGCACCACCCAAATTACTCCAGGCTCTGGAGAAGACACTGCTCACACCTGTTGGTTTGAAAAATTAGTTCTGTTCTACTTGTCTTGTCATTACAAATAGAGGAGTGACAGGAGTCAAGGGTAGCATCAGCTTCCATCCAGGAATGATGGGTGAAGCAGGAAGGAGGATGGCAGCAAAGGTGGAGGGACAGCCCACCTCCCTGCCTCCTTAGCTGTAATTAACCCCAGTACTAATGAAGTGCAACCAGACAGGTACCTTCACATGATGGAAAACTCACAAGGAGCAGCACTGGCTAATGAGGATGTTAGAGGCTGATCCCTCCCTTGTCATCCTCCTATTGTTTTAATATTAGGCTAACTTTACTTTAATGTAGATTAATTGGCGCCTTTCTGCCTACATATTCCTTGGACAGTCAAAAAATACTATTATTTAAAAAGAAATTATTTCCCATCCAAATAAAATAATTTTCTTGGATTTGGAGGAGAGTTGGAGGAAAGTAGATATCTCTTTTCAAAACCAGAAACAAGACCCAGATGGAGGCTGGGAAGGAGTTAAAAACATGTTTTGTTATTCAGTGAGCAAATTCATCTCATCCATTCCCTTACTGGGCAAGTGCCATTCCCTTTCTGCTCAGTGTAATGGCAAGGCAGAATGAAAGGAGGCTAAATATGGCAAATAATGTGAGGGAAAAGCAGGAGCAAACATCATTGAGTGTCTAGCCTTGCAGACTAAAGAAGCCAAACCCACTACTATTTGTATAAATGTCTTTGCTCCTTTTCCTCCTGGGTTGAATTTGGCAATTCCTCCATTTCCATGGAGTGAGCAGCCATAATACAAGCCTGCCCATGCTGTCCCACCATAGTGCTGCAAGGCTGGAAAAGGAAGGATCCAGATGTTAGCTGTGTTCAACTAGGGCAAAAGTTGGGAGGCTTGTGGCGATGTGGAAATCAGCACCAGCTCGACAGGAGCTACAAGACAAACCTCTAGCTCCTTTTAGAAGGTTGTTGGAGCAAGGCTGGGTGGAAAAGCTAAGGCAGGAAACCACTGCAGTCTTTTGAAAGCTGTTTAGCAATGGGACAGCAAGTCTTGCACAACAGCAACCCATCTGTGTGTGCTGTGAGACAGGAAGGGTAATACAGAAAGGGACAAGATTAGAGTGTTTTGCAAATATGCTTCAGGCTCTGTGGACTGTGATGCTGGTGGTACCAGCTAGAATCACGTGGAGCATGGGCTAAATAGACCAAGGCAAAGCTGGTTTGTTTTGTTGATTTTGATAGGCATGTAGGTGGAGGAAGAAAAATGCAGTGCACTGGTTATGAGTTTGGCATAGGGTGAACTAAAGGGAAAAAGATGAGAAGGGGTAAGGGACACATGCAGGTGGAATTGGTTGTTTCCCAGACTACCTTGGTAATTCATTTTTGGATTGAGCTTGCTAGGGTGTCCCTAAT
The DNA here is from genome assembly GCF_012275295.1 of Melopsittacus undulatus. NCBI lineage: Eukaryota > Metazoa > Chordata > Aves > Psittaciformes > Psittaculidae > Melopsittacus > Melopsittacus undulatus. The sequence goes on along the minus strand of NC_047530.1, from coordinate 67,873,816 downwards.
CAGGAGCACATGCTGCTGTGGGTGAACAGATGGGTTTCCATCCAGCCTGCTACTCTGTCTCAGAAGGTACATCTCCATTAGTTACAGCTATATGCTTGTGTTCAACCCCTGAACTCACCCAATGTCCACACTGCCCATGTGTTTCCTCCTTGTCTGGCTGGAGTGACTCCGATGGCTGGCCACTCGAGGAAGCCCAACCATGAGGAGCAGTGATTGGTTTTGTCATCAACATCATTGTCATAGGCAATACGAATATGCCCGAGATCTGCCAGTGGGCTAGACAGACTCAAGTTCAGCTGCTGAAGGCTGTAACAGCTTAACTGGGACTTAAGGATCAATGCTTTTCTGCTGCAAGTATTTTCCACCCCCAACCATGCAATTTTGAAGTAATGTTTCCCTCTAATAGGGGAAAAAACAGGTATCTACAACCTTGGAAGTTCTTCATATTACTCATTACTGGTATCTTAATCATCTCTCCAGAAAAAAAGCATGATCCTTTTACATCTGATTAATTCTGCTGCTGTTATTCAGTGCTGCTTTCACACCACTTCCCAAGCTTGCCAAGACACCCTTGAACCTGTTTAGAAAAGGTTAGGATGCTAATTAAGAAAAGCTATTTTCTGCCCCCCCTTAACCTGAGGGAGAAATGTAAAAAGGTGCACAAACTGGGGTTGGATCTATTATTATTCTTTTGTGTGTGTGTGTGTGTTATGAAATGTATGTCCCACTTTTCCCCAGGGGAATGAGCCGCTCCTGCAGGTTCTGTGTGCCAGTGTGAGATGGGACAAGAGGTTAATTTGTAGCCCTGTGATGCACGAGCTTTCCCTTTGCACAAATATTGATCTAAGGCTGTTCAAATACCCATCCTGACCGTAATAGCTGCAGTGTGATATTGCTGCTGGAGATACGCAAGGACATTTGAGGGAAGGGGAAAAGAGAAAGAAATGAGAGATGAGTAGGAGCTGCAGGCTGGGCATCTGTGTTCTCTCCTTCTCCCCTCCCTTCTCAACTTAAATATCTTCTTATTGACATTTCTCTCATGGGGCTGACCAATCTTTAAAGAAAAGGAAAGCAGCAGCTTTGTTCCACCCTGGGCATTCATTATGCGATACTGTTTCACCACTTGAGTTGTCTGAGCTGCCTAGGAAGTGTTTAGGAGAAGGTTAAATATAGCCATTGAATCCTAAGCAAATATATCTCTCTTTGCCAGTTCAAGTCATAACAGAGGAGACCCTCTGCTCTCTTGCCCCTTTCCCTGAAGAAGAATGGTTGGCAGGCAGCAGGCATAGCTCCTTTGCTGAAGGAGCACGTGTGAGGCTGGTTGCATCCTTCAGCAGTGCAAAGCCAGACAGCCTGAGAAGACACGGAGGTTTTAACCCACTCCATTGAGTTTTTGAACATGCTCTGCTTTAGGCAAAACTCCCATTCCCTCTGCCTGGTGGGCTACACCTCGCTCCACACCAAAGCTCTCCAGAATTCTTTCTCTGTGAATAATAATGAAAAACCATTGTAAATTAGCTGATTCGTCAGCTCCCCTAATTAGCTAATTATTCCACTCTGCTTTCACTTGTGCTTTCCTGTTGTTTTCCCAACCTCAGGTTGAAGGAATGAGTGCGCACGTGGCTGCGCTGCGATCTTATCCTGCTTTGAAGACTTTAAACTTGCATGATTCAGCTGTGTAAGGCTGACATGCAGCCGACCTTACACAACTTCTCTCTTTAAGCTCTTTTGTGTTGAGTGATGTACCTGCCTCCTGTGCCAGGGACCAGTGTGTCTCCAGCGACAGCTTATGCAACCCTCCCCTCCTCCATCCCCACTGCCAGCCTCAATACCCGTTAAACTCCAATCCATCTTCCTGCTTCATGTGACATCTTGCTGTTGCCTAAATACCCTGCAGGTTTTCCCCAAAGCTGTAGGAGAGGGGATGTGTTGTCTCTCAAGCTGTGTCCTGGAACTAGTGAGACGTGAAGACGCCCAGCTACAGGTACCAGGACATGACAACAGTTGTGCAAGGTCAGACCAGGTGTCCTGCAAATATGAGATCTTGCCTCTGATGTGGGCAATAGTGTGTGCTTGGAAACCTGTGTAGGTTCAGGGTGAACAGTAGTGGTAATGCTCTAGACTGCTTTCCCAGCCTCCCATGGTTTGAAGGTCAGGGGCCTCCTCACCCATAAGTGGTGTGCTTGTACAGAATAGGCTCTGCAGACAAGCTCTCAGCAGAAAAAAAACCTTCTTTTTCTTCTTTTGTGTCAACCCTTATGAGCTTTTAGCAACCACACGTCCTCTGTCGAAGACTCCCATGGCACAGAGACACAACAGGTACAAAGATAGCTCATTTTGTTTGTTCTGAACCTGTGAGTTTCCTCTGATGCCCCTAGTCCTTGCTCCAGGAGAGGTGGAAACAGCTTTTCTTGTGATTCTCAGATCTATACAGTATCCTTTTTCAAGGCTGAGGAGCCCTTACCTAGCTAACATTCCTAGTTCCTTTGATCATCTTGTTGCCAGCCTCCGAAGTTGTTATTCTCTGAATCCATGACAGTTACCCTATAACCTTCAGCTAGGGAGAGGAAGAACACAGCTTCATGGAGAGCTCAAGGCTGGGCCAGTGTTTTCTGCTTTGCTCTTTGTGCTTCCTCCTCTGCAAGTCTTTTCCTTGATCCTCCACTGAAATTCAAGAGCATGGTAAGAACCTGAGAGGGTCAAAGAGAGGATTTTGTCTTTGTCAGGGAGCCCAAGGAGGGAGATTGCAGGAGGAAAGTGGAGGGCTTGTGGAAGAGAGAAAGAAGCATCAATGGGAGGGAAAGATAAAAAACAAGGGAACTGCCAGAAAAAAAATCACAATGAATCTTCAGGTGGGCATTTTATATGTGTCTTTGGTTGTTCTAGATACTGTACAGTTACTGCCCCTTCTGCAAGGAAAGGACAGAAGATGAGCAGTCACTGTGGGTCACACCATGGCAGAGACCTTTTCTTTACCGAGAGCTGCACAGAATAATGAGTCATGCATTTACTGTCTTGTTATACAGAAGTTTCTTATATGAGAAAGCAAAACTTCAAAGTGCTGGTTTTATTCTATTAGCATATTGGACCCTCTTCTGAGGTATTTCAGGGTGACTATGAGAGTTATCAGCTGTATGTGACATACAGAAATTGGTTAAGTGGGGAACTTCCTTACCCCGTCCATAATGTTGGCTTTGAGAGAGCATTAAATTGACTTTAGTCTTTTGCCGCTGCTACGTCATTCTTGAGAAAGGCACAATAAGCGGCCGAGAGATGATCCCATCTGTAGTCAGGGGCAGCAATCTCCCCCTTCCTCTTGGCTTTCCCATTTACGGATAGAAATGAAGTCTGTGGTATGGACCCTTAAGCTGGTTAGACACTTGAGACTTGAAAATCCTTAAGCACATTAGCAGCTGGAGGTCCATTATTATTCATTGAATCTCTCCGGGGCCGATTGGAATCCTCCTTTTAATTGTCTGCATTCCCCTCTGTCCTTTTATCACAGAAGAAGGAAAGAAAGAGGGTGAGAGACACAGCAGTCGGGTTATCTCATTACCCATCCTGGCCCTGGAACAGGACGAAGGCTTGAATTTGCTCTTCCCCTCCAGCGAAATGAGGGAGCATCATCCATTTTACATATTAATGGCAAAATAACAGGCTACCCTCCTTCCCCCCATATCTCCTTGAGCACACTGCAGTTAATAATTCACATTTCATTAGCACGTCTGTGTGGCCTTATAGTGTTTCCCTTCTGTCGATGAAGAGATACTTCATGGGAAGGCTTAGAGGAGTGGGAATTGAGCAGGACAAGCCAAAACAGCTGCTGAGGTCAGTCGAGTTAGATTTGAAGCAAATGAGATTTTAGAGTATGGGACTTTAGGGCACTCCTCTGCATATTTACCATGCCAGCCAGCATACAGGAAAGGTGCTCGAGCCGTAGCTCCTCAACAGCTTGTAAAGAAGCAGAGAAGATTCCCCTAGATTGACCACCAGCAGGACAAAGTCTGATAATATCAACCCTGGCCAAGCAGGTAGGGTAGGAGGACTGCTGTGGACCACCATACTAGGGCAATCCTCTGCCTGTCTGTAGCAACATGCTACAGAGGGAAGGGAGCTGGGGAGATGAGGACACTAAAATCCATCTGAGCAGCCATCATAGGGAAGTTCTGTTACTGTATTGCACAGCCCTACTGGAGAGCATGGTTGCCCCACACTTGTAAGTCAAGCACTGAACTAGCACACTCATGAAGCACCAAGCCACCAGCAGAAGCAATTTTGGGGGGGGGGGGTTAAATGAAATACATCCTTGGAGAAGTTGCCCATACAAGTCCTACTACAGCTTAAAGAATTTAATACCAGGAAACTTGTCTCTTGAGCTTGGTTTTCCACACACTGAAACATTAATCAACTTTTGAATCATGTACTGTATGAAATATTCATCTTTTTTTCTTGTGAAAAACAAACCAGAAGCCCCAGCTATCTTCAAAGCTGTCTCGTTGCATTCCATGCTCTGATCCTTTAGGAATTGCTGTGTCATTTCCAGCTAAGTTTATACTGTGATTGCTGGAGAACAAGTGAGCTAAAAATCGCTTCTAGAGTGGCTTTACCAGTGTGCCTAGGCTTGAGGGACAAATGGTTTTTGGCTTGGAATTTGCTGGCTGGGCCCAGGCTGGCTGTTTCCTTTAAGGAGAGAAAAGGGGTTTAATGCCATTTTCAAACCTAATTTCATGGGTAGCCAATTCATGCTGTGATCTAGTGGCAGGTGATTTCTTTATTAAAATGTTTTAAGAGAAAGCGGCTTAGATCAGCCATCCTTGAAAGGGGAAGGTCCATTCTGCCGGTCCTTTAAACACTGGTGGAAAACCCTTCCCCAATGGTCACTGTAATTCAGGAAAGGCAAGAGCTGTTAGACTTGCAGGGATGGTCTTTCCTTGCACAAAGATGGACAAATATAACTTTATCATAGATCCTCTGAAACTCATTAAACTATGTGCACTTGAAATAGAGCCCTGATAAATAACTGTAAAAAAAAGTAAAAGAAAAGAAAAAATCATATCTAAAATGTATCTTTATTAGCAGATCTTAAGGCATTTTCAGAAATGTTGTATGAATGAAGTCTCTTCCTTGCCCTGTCTGGGGTAAACAAATCCATCCTGTCCTTCAGCTTGATCTTGCAGTAATGTCATAATCCCACCTTTATTACATCACTGTTGTCATGGAAATAACTGTGATTTCATAAAGTCTCCGTAATGACTTTACCACAAGATCCATTAGGATGGGAAGATAGATTGTGAAGGCTAGAAAAATGCTTTCTTTAAGCAAATATATACTGGATAATTAGCAAATACAGCAAAAGGAAAGAATGGAAATCTGATGGGAAAAAAATAAATGGATCCATAGAATCATAGAATAGTTAGGGTTGGAAAGGACCTTAAGATCATTGCTATTTATGAATGTTTTCTTTGATTTGGTTTCAAATGTCATAAAGGCACTATTATAATACTCCCAATCAAGTCTAAGAGTCCCATACTTCAGGGCATAATCAGCATGTGTTGATCAAAAAGCTTGTCCCTGCCCTAGCTTCATACCTCTTAAGTCTTCCAGGCTTTGAAATAATTTTTGGCCTTTCACCGGTGGCCCAGCATGCCCTGGTTTACTGTGGGACCATTTGCCTAGCTGAATGGAGGAGCAGGTTTGGCACATGCTGAGGATGAGGATCCTGGGGGTCATTTGACCAGAAAGCCTTTTATATCTCAGCATAAACCCAGCAGATCAGCTTACCTTGGAAACCCTGCCATAGTAAGGAAAGGTATTTGGATTTGCCTGAACTAGGGAGCCTTCAGTAGGCAACCCCTCCAAGGCCAAGAAGCATTTAGTGCTGAGGTGTTGGGCATCTAGAGCAGGCAGATGATGGAAGCAAACCTTGGGTGAGCAGGAGCTGTCAGGAGTCAGGCTATAAAGTGGCAAACAAAGTGCTTTAGCTTGTGCTTCCTGACAAGGTGTTGAAAGAAGAGGGCTGCATTTGCTTCCTAAAAGTGTTTGGAGGTGTGATGCTTAATGCAATTCCTACACAGAATTGCATTCATGTTTTCCATAGGAAATCCTCAAAATTCAAGCAAGTGGTGTCTGCCCATTTCTCCACAAGGAGACACAGGCAGGTGATTAAAGGCTTGATGGAATATCAGTGCTACCTGAATGGGAGTCTTGCATCTTTCAGCACTCCAGGCATCAAAGTGACCTTGTACTAACAGTTAATGCATGAAGTAATTTTGATGTTGGTTTCTTCTCTCCAAAAGCAGTCCAATGCTGCCAGCTTATTCCTCTGTCTTTCTGCTTCCCTTAGGAGCAGATGTCCTGTTGACATGTATTTATTTTTAATTTCTGGAGAAAAATACAGTATTTGTGATGGTGAGGCACATCTGATGCTGCTCACTGAATATCCTGGCCCAGGCTGATGGAGGATGCCGAAAAGACTACAAAGAGTGCTGGCATATGATTTCTGCTCTGACCTGTGCAATCTCTCTTCTCCTGTCTCAGTGCCCTTGTGCCATGGCTGGCAGCACCACATGTAGCCATCTCCCCAGAGATGCTCACAGCTCAGGCAGCAAGGAGGACCAGGGCACTGGAGTTCAGAGAGAAGGTGTGGGAACACAATGTATGGGAAATGTGCAGGCTCTGGACAGAAATGCTGAATTGAGATCTGCTGGCTCAATGCTAGAACACCTTTCTGTGAGCAAAAGGCTGCTTGTGCTGCCGTTCCCTTGAAAGCTCTGATATCTTTCCAGCTTTGCCAAATATGCCTGGCCCAGGAGTAGAGATGCAGAAAATCACTCCTGAGCTAATTGAAGTGGTCACATCCTAGCCAGCAGCATTTCCCATGTTAGCCAAATTTGATTTAAAACTAATCTCCTAGTCAAGACAAATCTCTCCTTCTCAATCCTCTTACTATATTTACATATTAAAATCCACAGGCAGTTACTGAATGGGGCCGTGGTGAGACTTGTGGGGACAGCTTTTGACACTGCTGGCTCCTGGCACTGCTGGGTCGAGAGGGTATGAGACACTAGTGACACTTGCATTCCTCAAATCACTGTCCTCTCTGCAGAGCTCTGAGGAGCTGGGTAGCTGGAGCCCAGTTCAGATATTTGAAGTAGTCTTGAGATGATAATCTGACTGTTCATCCTGGTATGTGAAAAATATCAGCTAAGGAAAAAACCTCTGGTAGGACTTGATACAGATACATGATCAGAAAATGTTATCTTGTTAATTGGAGGGTCTTGCCTAACTTTAATTGCCAGTGTTGTTACTGACTGCTGTCAAATCCATGATGGAGGCATAACGTGAATTTGCTTTCAGAAATAACAACTTTTTGTGATTAATTATTGCTGCTGGTCAAGTACAGTCTCTAATGATCACCTGGGGTGTTTGGCTGATGCAGGAGGAGAAGGTACTACCCACTTGTGCTGACTGGGCTCCAGCTTTGACTGTGATGTTTGGCCAGACAAAATCCATACCACACCATCAGCCACCTATCACGATGTTCCTCACTTCATTCTGGCAGATACAGAGCAGGGCAATGTGTGGTCTGAAACATCTGTTGCAGAGGGAGATTATTCCTATTCTGCTAAATATGCAGTAGAGTGGGTGACTATTGCTGCTAAGAGGGGATGGAAGATCTTGGCCCAGCCAGAACGGGAACCACCTTGTCCCTTCCACATAAACAGCTGAGCCACCTATATGCTGGCTCTTGGACACATCCCAGGTTGCCTTAAAATGCTTTGCTGTAAAGCAGCAGTACCTCAGTGCTGACTCACCATTAGCTTCATCTTCTGTGGACCAAGGATGGTGGCCACAGGTTGTCATGCAAACCCAGCCCTGCTTCCACTCCTGTTCCTTCTGCAGGCTACTGAGGTCATTTTTGGCCTTACAACTATGGGCCCATGGAGCTTTAGCACAGAGTATCTTGGCTTCTAAACACGTTTGCCAACTACAGTGGTCAAAGATAGATGTTGGGTGTTTTTTTCCCCAGGGTTTGGGTCTGAGCTCAAAAACAGGGCCCCAGTGAAGAAAGTAACCTTTTTTGTTTTATTTCTTCACTTTAAAAAATCGTTCAGGGTTTAAAAAAATGAAAACCAAACCACTGAAGCCAGAAACTGAACTATGCATTTTGGGTGAAATGAAGCATTTTCATTCAACTTGAAATGAATCTTTTGACCTCCAAACCATCAGTTTTGGGGTGTGATTTTTCAGTTGGACTGGTGAACCAGGAGACCTGTTACACTGGTTTGCTAATGAGGTCCTCTGGTCTGAAGCATAGGTACTATATTGACACCTCATTCCTTTTTTGTGTTGGATCCAAGCTCTGCAAAAGTCAGTGGAAAAAGAATGCTTTTAATAGGAGTTAGGCCAAGCCTCTAATGCCATGTTTTGCTTGGGCCTGGTTGAAGGTCAAGGGAATCTGTTAGGATATGTTATGAATAGAATCCTATTTTGACAAACAGTGCCATCTTTTTGCTTTCCTGAAGTGTATTCTTAGGCAGCTCTCAAATAACACCGACTTATTCAGATAGGCTGCTCAGGGCTGCAAGTTCTGCCTATTTATTATATGCTGGTTTTGATGAAGTCTGTAAGGAGTGCTACTTTTGCAAATGTGGTGATTGTCTCATGTAATAGCCAAGTAGCAGCAGGGCAAGACTTAGCTAATCTTCTTGGCTGCCCATGCTATTCAGTAGGAGAAATCCTTCTACTGTGGAAAGTGTCCCTGCACCGTCAAGTGCGTGTATCATTTATTTACATACTTGCTCATCTTGTTAGCAATAAGAAACAAACATTTTGGCAGATCATCAGAGATTTAAGAGTTCCTCCCTGCTAGAACTGGGGTTGAAAGATGTTTGAAACCAGTTTCTGATGTAGAACTTATCCTGTGCTCATTTCAGAACAGCTAATCACTTGTGAGACAAACACGGTATCTACAAATACTGCACAATTCTCTCTCTGCTGAGAACAGTTAGGTATCACTTATGTGTGGCTCCTGTGGATGCAGCTGAGCTGACTGCTTTCTCCTCATGCTTAAAGGGGCATGAACCATGCAATTTGAAAAAAAACACCCCTTAGAAAGAAGTAAGATATTCCTGGCACAGATGTCCAAGAATCGCTATCTTTTTTTCCTTAGGTATGTAGTCATCTTCGCACTCCTCAATGCCTCCATAAAGGACATCACGGGTCACACAGAGTTCAGAAAAGAGTGTGGATGGAGAAAGGAGAGCATAGACATTTTTTTTCCCCTGCATAGAAAGAAGTTAGGAAAGGTTCAACTTGTCTTTTTGCCAACTAAAAACATCCAGCTGCTGATAGGATTTTTGCTATTAAAGCCTCTGTTCTAGGAAAGGAAAACAACTGATACCCCTGCCACTCCCTCTTCTCTCTGCCTCTTCACCTAAATGGAGGAGATACCTGGCTCAGTGTTAACCCTCACCTGCCAAAGACATTGTAACTCTGTGAATGCACTCGTGTATCAGCCTTTCAGGATGATGGGCTTAATTTGCTGTGATGTTGTACTTCTATTTGCCCTATTCTTTGGTTTTCCAAGGAGCGTTTCTGCACTTCTGAAGCCCTACATATGCTCTGAGCAGATGCAATCAACCCCCTGTCTTGCCCTGTATAGAGGCTGCAAATGGAAGGAGCAGATCACGGACATTTCAAGTGCAGATCCCAGCTTGTGCAGCAAATACGCCAGGCAGGGGGTCAGCCCCATGGATCTGAACAGCCACTTCTGACCTAAACCTCAGGCCAGGCTGTAAAACCAGCTGAGACTTGTTCCTACAGCACTGCAGGCTTGAAAATCAAAGCTGAGCTCCAGGGGGAATATAGGCTGCTTTTGGATAGTCAAGAGGAGTCTGACTAGCTGGTAGATCTGATTAGCCTGACATGCCGCTGAGCCTCTCACCCTGCCATCACCAGTGGGGAAGAGTGTAGGATTCCTCCATCCCTTAATATGCCACCCTCCTGCCACTCCAGTGGTTTAATCACTGCCTTGACACAAGCGCTCAGGAAACATCACCTTGATTTATGCTGGGAGAAGGGTGAGGAGGAACTCACAGGCTTTATTTTTCCTCTGTTCCTTCTCTGCAGAGGGGAGGCTCTGAAAAGCTTAAGAGCTTTCTCCACAGCTGGGCTGAGCTGCTCCGTCTTGGTTTTGGAGGCATCACAGACGTTAGGATAACAATCCTTTCCTTCTTTACTTTTCTATTTTCATTTCATCACCATGTTCAGGACTGAATGGTAACAAGCAGGTCCCCAAATAACCCAGTCTTTAGCAATATCATTGCATTTCCACTGCAATGGAGAAGGCAGTATTTCTAGCATAGGTTTTTCCCACAAGTGGCTTGCATGTCCCCATGAGAGCTGTGGGCTGTTTCTAGTGGTCTGGGCAAGGGGATTGAGTAATACAAGCCCATTGCCAACAGGTCTGGATTCACCTCAGTGTGGTCCACAGCCCCACTGGAAAATCACAAGGTTGAAAAATTCTTGGCCTGAAGTCCTGAGTGCTGTAAAAAGGCCTGGGGATACACAGCCAGTGATTTGTGTGAAGGAGGATTTCTCTGAGAAATAAGGCTTCAGACAAACTTGCAGAAGTGGAAGTGCAGCTTAACAGCAGAGCTGGGTTCATTTGTCAAGCCTCTTTCTGCTTCTGTACTTAGGAGAGTGAAGTAATAATTGGGAGCAAAGCTTAGGTTAATCTACACTGAGAACATGATATTCAGTAGCTTTATTAAAAGAAGGGGTGTGGAGTAAAAGGCGCAGCTTCTTGGACTCATTTTATTTTTCAGCTTCATCTTTGGTGCTGGCTGGTGTTTGAAAATAACCTACTTCTTCACTGAGCAAAGTGCTGTGCAAGGAAGAAATCTCAGCTGAAGAAAATGGAGAAGTCACTCCCTTTCAGACCAGCCTCCTAATTGTGAAAGTGCCATTAGACAGCTTTTGAAATAAACCTCCTAGGTGTGAAAGCTGCCTTCCCTTTGTGGGCTGAAAAGGCCAGTGTGGCATTTGCAAAGCCCTAGTGAGCATCAGTGGTGTGAAATTTCCCTCTGTCCCTTTTTTAAATCCAGCTCTCTGCCAAGCTATCCCCAAGTATCTTGGGTTTCCTTCCCACTGCAAGCCACAAGAAACCCAGCTTCTCTGTCTTGTTGGCTCTCTCGGCTGGCTGCTTATTCCAATGCAGACATCCACTGAACCTGACAGTGGCTTTTCCACTGGTTTGGTTCATGTGACCAACCTCGCGTGATCCAGGATGTTTTGCCGCATCACTGTTCATCCAAGAAGGGAAATAAATCCCAGTATCTTCCAAGTCAGGTTATATTATTGAAGTAGAAGTTGAAGAGATTATATCAGAAGAGTAAGAAAGGCTGCAGGGAGGGAGGAAATCCCCCAAGTCTGGTAGCTAGATCCTCTGCCTTCTAAGCTGAGGTTGCTGGGAGACTGGGCTGTTCTTGCACTGAGCTGATGAAGGGCTTCTTAGGCATTAGGTAATGACTCGGGATGTCCCTGAGACCCCTCAAAAGAATTATGGGGCCATAACTCGCAGCTGGTGCTATCTGAACCTCCATACATACAAGAGGATGTCAGGAATTTATTACTAATGTATTTTTATATCATCCTTTATAATAAGTAAAGAAAGACTCCAGTTGCCTCTAGTGATCTTTTAATCACCTAGGGATGCATTCAGTTAAAATCACTACACCTGAGGTGACAAACACCTACCCCATTAGTTGGAGCCACTTTGCTTGATGTGTTTATGTGAGCTGCATTGCTTATTCTATAGCATCTCACCTCTCATAGAAAGGAGAAACAGCTGTCTATCCTCTATGATCATAAAGAAATCCTTTCTGGAGTGTAACTGGTGCAGTAATATCTTTTGGAGTCAGCTCAGAAAGCAAGCAGTCATGGTTCATTTAAAGCATCTTAGGTAGGTATTTGGGTGTCATGTTTGTCAGCTGATGTGAGGGCAAGGTATGAAGGAAGGCAGGCTGCCTGCAGTAATGGTGTTGGGGGATGAGTCTTCCTTTCTTCACAGCTAGGAAAAATCATTTTGGTTTTATCAGCTAACTGTGCTACAGAAGGAGCAGAGAGGGACCAGTCCATTCAGAACAAATGCCTCTGTTTTAGCAGCACCGTTTTTCAATGCCGTTAATGGCAACGGTTACATCTCTTTGCAGGCTTTCAGAGGAGACTCTGCAGGCCTTCAAAGTTGAGACAGACCAAGTTAAGACACTCTAACAGACACCCAGACTGCAAAGGCTTGAATCTGCTTCCCTACTCAGCATCAGTCAAAACAACAGAGCTGTAGCAGTTTGCTCTAGATAAGTACCTTTAGAGCCTCAAACTTTTGTTCTCAGTGTTACGCAGGGAAATGCAGCTCTCCTTACCAGGTTGCCCGGAAGCATAAAGAACAGAAGTAGAATGGAGATAAAGAAGAGCATGGTACTATAGAAGCCAAATACATATCTTGGCTTCTTCCAGTTTTTGACAGTCTCTATAAGCATACAGAGAGATAAAGGCGTAGGAGGTCCTGAAATGGTCTCATGGGTTTTGAAAGAAAAAAAAAGGAAAAATGTCTGTTTGAATCCCACATTCACTGGTAAAATGAACTTCCATTTTCTCTAGTGCTCTCTTCCCAGATTGCTACTTGCCGAAGAGAGACGAAGGTTTTGTGTTAGTCAGGCTTCTCCTCTAGAAAGATGGGAAGATAGAAAAGCAGTGGGATGGAAATGGGATAGAAAGAGCAAGCTGGAGGGCAAGGATGACCCCTGAAGTCTCCTGGTGTGATGGCACTACTAGTCCATTAATAATTTTAAACTTGCTGTTGCGCATCCAAAGTGCAAACTCCACCGTTTGGTACATCTAGATGGAAACTGCTAAGCCAGCTTCACGCATTTGAGTGAAATCAGTTTAGCAAAGGCACCCTTCTTGCCAAGGAAGGACTTCCCATGTGGATTTACTAGCATTACTACTTACATGGGATTACCATTCATGTATTTTAGGAACTAAAGCAAATACTGTCATGCAAGTTTGAATTGTCTAATGAATGACTGCTGGGAGAGCAGGTTTAGGGAAATAATGCTCTTTTCTTGCTGTATTCCTGTTCTCTTTCTCAAGGTGTTTGCTGATGAGCATACCTGGGAAGGAGATAAGTTGGGTGGACCTTTGGTATGACACCAAGAAACCATGCTGATGTTCCTATGGCATGTACACATGGTGATAGTATTGCCAACAAGATGGGTAAACCCCTGTGACATTTTGGCTCACAAAGTTGATCTTGCTTGACCATGCCCTGTTTTTTTCACTCCAAAGACAATGATTTTAGAGGGCAGCACTGAGAGCTGTCTCCTATCTGACCCTTTTTCTTAGCATCTCTAGGAAGTCCATGCAGATTTCTTGTGTAAAGCCTCCCCCTAGGTTTTGCTCCTCCATCAGAGAGCTCCTGGGAGCTTTCTGCTCAGCTGAGAGCCAAGTTAAATTCAGTTTTCCTAGGAAATGTCACTTGATATATTTTACGGCTTAATATTTGTCCTCTGTGAAGCATCTTCCTTTCATGCTAAATGTGCACCTATTATATGCCTGGTTTATTTTCAAATTCCTAGAGGAGGCTGGAGGCTCTGTCTGCTATAGCATAGAGCAATGCATCTCTCCAGCACATACCAAACAAGGAAGCTCCAACTTTAAGTGACTTTCAACCTGGGGCCTTAGAGGCTGGGTTTTTCCCATGCCTCCTAGAGGACTTGGTTAGAGACTGTGTATGCAGGCTTCCCCTAGGTACAGGCTACAAGCATTACCTAGTCCAAGGCCAGAAAAACATTTTGGAAGGACAATGTGTTGGTTTTTTTCACTTGCTGGGGAAAGCATTTATCTCTGGATTTGTAGAAGTAACCTCCTGCAGTCACTCTGTGGATTTGGGAATCTTATCCCACTGTCAGTAATTTTTACTGAGTTGTACGAGCTTGATTTTTTCACTCTGAAGCTTGGCTTGCAATAGACATTTGTTTTCAGCTCTGGGGTCCTGCTAAAAGAAGACCAAAAAACCCTCAATCAAACCTACCCCGTAGGTCTCAGGTTTTTACTTTGCCAATAATAGTTTGGAGTGGACTTAGGATTTTACTGAAAAGCTTCTCTAGTCCTCCTGAATTTCAGTGCAAGCTGTGTTCCCAGCCTCCCTCTCCTCCTGCTGATACCATAACATTCAACCAGGATTTTCATTTGGTTTATTCTGAAGATGGGGCATTTTGCAGGGAACTCATTAGAATGTGTAAGTGGATGTGGACAGTGCTGAGAGGCTGGTGGTCCTGCCTGGGTTCCCATGCTTCCTGCAGCATCTGCAGAGGGGTTTGCAGGATTGAGGCGCTCTCATGTCGCTGCAGCTCTCTGCACACAGCAGGGGAGGGAGGCAGCACGTAGTCATTCATCGTTCTGATCAAGCCTCCTGCCGGCAGCAGTGCGAGTTTCAAACGCTAAATTAAATGAACCAGGGATGTTGTTGTTTTAAAAACAACTGGCCACAGTGACTGGTGCTGACACGCATCCTAAGGCTGATGGGTCCCCGAGGAATAAAGAAGAGGGAAGGGAGAGATTCTGGAAGAATAAAAGTACATCAATGGAAAGCAAATCTGATCTTGGAAGAGTATGAACAAGAAGGACCTTTACTCCTTAAGTAAAACTCCTGTGTGAGGAACCGCCTACTGAGAGAGAATGCATTTCAAAACATCATCTCACACAGAACAAGCTCTTCAGTTCACTTCACTGGAGAAATACCTTTTGCTGTGGTGGTGTTTGCATTGCTGAATTTGCTTCTTTGGGTACTGTCAGCAACTGAAACGAGAGGAGAAAAACGGCAGTTAATTTGAAAAAATCAGTCCCTATCTCCGTGTTCCCCATTTTTTCTTGACAAGAATCTAACCATGTAGAATTAATGATCTCTTCTCCTGTGGAAACTGGAAAGCCCAGGGAAAGTTCCCAGGAGAAAAAACGGGTACAAGTTCATGGTGGGAAGCTCTTCTCATTCTGAGCTGCTAAGCAGTGGAGATCAGGGCATCGGTTCAGCATCCGGGTGGCCCAGCAGCATGCCCAGTGCAAACCAGTCCTCACCACGATGGACTCGTGGGAAAGTGCAGGGCAGGTTGATCTCCCTTGCTGCTCATTTGGGACTTGCAAGACAAATGTCGGATTTGAATGACTAGACTGTGGGCAGCCAGTGCAGAAAATCAATTAAAATACCAAGCAGCTTAGAAACAGGAGCTTTAATTACTCCACAGACAGGTCTTTAAAAGGGAAAGAAGCCATCATTGCTGAGTAAGACCTCTTTTCTACCCTTGCATTTTTTATCCCAGGGGTCTCAGCACATCTCTCTGGTACATTTTCTGCACATCAGCAATAGGTGGCCAGAACTCCCTTTGTGTTGAGCAAAGTATGGGCACAGAGCTCTCATCTTGTTTTTATGGTGTGTGAGCATAGTCACCTCAGGACTACCAAGGACTGCATGGGGTCCTTGCAGTGCAGGTTGTAGGGGTCTGATGGTGGCTGGGCTCTAGAAGCTTGGCTGTGGTGAGGGATAAAACTCCTTGGCAGATAGCGTGGCAGGTTGGCTGCTCTTCTGTGACTAAAGTTTGGGCTTTTCATCTAAAGTAAAGGTGGCTTTCTGTGGGACCTGCTGCTCAGTGAGCATTTTGTTTATCAGTGGATTGGGTCCTCAAGCCTGGGAGACAAAAGATACCCTTGTGCACACAGATTTGCTGACAAAGTGATGGGCATTAGAGGAAAAAATCATGCTTTTCTCAGAGAACACCAGGCTATAGAGCCTGTTTATCCTGTCTGCCTGTTTATTTGCTTTCTGCTGACTTACTGTAATATATCCAGCATGGGCCTTCTGTGATTGCAAGAACCACAGGGATTTCAGTGGGTTTTCAGTGGCAGCGACTGGCCCTCAGTGGCCCATCTCCTCCTCCCTCTTCAAAGCAACCCAGTGTTGTTCGCTGCGCTGTTGCACAACCAAACCAGCATGTTAATAATACCCTGAGCATGGAAACTACAGAACAAAACAAAGCATTGATGAAACTCTTGCAGGCTTTCCAGATGCCTGTCCACATCAGTGTCCTGCTGGGAAGTACACAGAGTGAAATAAGGCTCAGTGGGAGCCAGCCAGGGAATGGTCTGTGTTTCTCCTCTTTTCCCAGCCTGGTGGAGGTGTCTCAGGACACAGGGTTGCTCTGAAGGATGTGCTCCTGGCTGCCAAGAGAATGAGGGAGCCTGGTTTTATTTTTGTGTAACTTTCAGGGGAAAGGGAAAGACAAGCCTTGCTTTATGCTCTGCATCAGAAGTGTGGATGCACAAAGTTTCAGCTTTTCTGACTACCTGCAACAAGCAGTTCTCTCTTCCTGGGCTTTACCATCCAACTGTCATTCCCCCACCCCAAAAGGAGGCAGGAGGATTTGGGATATAAACTCCTCATCTAAAGGAAAATAACAATAACAATAAAAAAGGGATCTGCCTGGAAAGAGCAGAGAAGACTTCTGCCTGCCTGCAGGGAGGAAGGGATTTAAAAATATTCCCTGCTGACAGAGAGATGAGTTATTGCAATCCCTGAGCAGCCTGGATGGGAAAGAGCTAAAAGACTGTGCTGTGCAGTGAGGGATTTATTGGGGGTCTGGCAAAAGGGGGCTCACACCATTGGCCACTACTTTTTGGCAGGGCCCTGCTTCTGGCCCAGTTTGCACTCTTGGATCTCAGATAGCTCGGTGTGTTTGCACCACAGTCCATGCTGTCTTGGTAGGTGGCTTCTACTGGGTAATGGAACCAGAATGGTGGAGCTGGAAGGAACACATACTCTTGTCTGCTGAGCACTATGCTGACAGCTCTTACTGTTCTTGAGAGAGTCTTGCAGCATCTAGTGTTGTTTCCTGTTACTAGGTGCATGGCTCTGCGATGTTCTCTGCTTTTGCTTTTCCTTTTTAAAAGTTTCCAGGTCCAAGGCTGCCAAAGCCATCTTGAAGGCAAAGAGCTGAGCTTACCCAAGAGCTTAGGAAGAGGAAAGTAGAGCCATGAGAATCCATCACTGCAAATCTATTCTTCCTGGGTAGGGGGAAAGGACCTAATGTCCCTACTGGATTGTTGGGCTAGAGTTGGTGCTGCCTTGGGATAAGGAGAACAGGACAGGATCCCCTCCTGAGTCTCTTTCATGTCTGCATCAGGGACTTGGAGTGCGCAATACCCTGAGTGACTCCATGCTCCTGACTGATGTCTGGCTCTCTTGCAGCTGAGACCTTTGGAGGGTGTTGCTTGGGCAGCAGGCACCCATGTGCCATAGCTTTGTCTCTTATCTGGGGCCACACCACTTCAGTTTGCCCCCAGTACCACAGGGACTGGTTGCTTATGGCCTCTCCTCTGCAGCACCCAGGACATGCAGCCCCATTTGAGTGTGGCTGTGTTGTGTAAACACCAGCTAACGAAGGTTACCCCATGCTGAAGCCAAGAGATGACATTGCAGAAACAGTCTAGGTCAAAATAAATTGCTTTCTGGCATTCTGAGATTATCTAAACCCTTCCTTTTCCCAGGATGAAAGGGAACAAAGGCTCTTGCCTGCTCAGGAAAGAGCCTGGAATACTGTTTCTGTGAGCCATAAGAGCTTATTAGGGGCGAGGGTAAACAAAGAGATTTGGGGTTAATTTACTCTGGAGGGGGAGGAGGGAAGAACAAGATGCTGTTTTTTAAAGCCTGCCATTTCTTCTGTCAATAACAGCAGGTTGCTGGTTTGGGTTGTCGCAGGCAGCAGTGTCTTTTCAGCGTATTGACTGGCAGCCCTCGGTGGTTTCTCTAATGGCACATTGATTTTACATGGACTCTCTTCTAGCTCAGCAGCTGCCCAGTTGATTAAAGCGGTGGCAGTGCTACCGTGTCACTTCTGATGGGGTGAAGGGGGCTGTGAGTCAGCCCCGGTTGCCAGGGTGAGCTTTGTTTCCTGCACAGGGAGCCCTGTGGCCTTTTTCCACTGAAAGGCTGTAGTGGTGCTGTACTCCCCACTCACCCTCCCACCACATCTTCCTCCACTCCCACCGTCTGTTCGGCAGCAGATGCCTGTGCACCCTTGGAGGTGGAGAACGCTGGGTATTCTCAGAGCTGGCAGGCTCCAAGTCTGCCAGCAAATCCCCTTCCTGGGTGAATACAGCTGTTGGTAGCAGGCAGGAGCTGCTGGAACCTGTTGACGCGTCAGCAGCTCTGATGGTGAGACTGGTCTCTGCTCCCAGTGCTGACCCCATCCTCAGCACATGGCACTCTTCTCCTGAGGCAGCAGATGCTTGCTGAGGAGCAAAACTGTGCAGAAGAAGCAACTAGTAAACCTGTGTGTGGATTAAAAGAAATTGTGAAAGCAATTTCTTTGCTTAGCAAAAGGACTTCGACATGTGACTTACTATGGGGATGTCTCTTTTGGCTTAGGCGTGCATGGCAAAGAAAAGACTTTTCCAGAGCAGCATGCTGAGACTCCATAGCTGGGGACTTTCTCTAAAGTTTCGTAAGATCCTAATTTTTTCATGCCTCTGGCTGTTGGAGCCATGTTACTGAGAAGCTTCCTTGTTGCTGTTCTAGCATAGAGAAGTTTGCTCCAATGGGTTTGGAAAAGGCAGGGACACAAAGAGAGAAACCCAAATATTTTTTTTAAATATTATGGATTTGAAATGCTTGAAAATTTGCCACAGTGGAAGCCTTTCTTTTCAAAAGGCATGTAGTTCCACATTGATGCTGTCCATGGAGAGCATGGCATGAAGGGAGAATTCCTTGCTCTAAGCTTCCAAGCTGTGGACTGAATAAAATCCTTCTTCCCTCCCCTGCCCCAACTTACTTTAGTGAGTGCTTTTCTCCTGCTTGGAAAGAAAAGAGGTAGGTCTGTCTTTTAAAGATAAATCTTTAGGTCTCAGCAAAACCAGTTCTTGCTGGGGTTCTGGTAAGAGCAGCTTGGAGGGTGTTTGTGTCAGCCAGAGAAGGGCAGATCTGGCTTTCCAAGGAATGGAAACTTTCAGAGGAAATTATAATTCTCATCTGATGCAAAATTGAGAGCACTTTGGATTTATCGATGGAAAATACCCTGTTTTAGCAAAGAAAAATCTAAAAACTTTAATTTCCTCTTCCCCTCCCTCACACACACACACAATTTGTAGTAGCACAGCAGATTTGTCTCTTGGTTCAGTGTCTTCCAGCTGCCTATTGGACTCCTTAGAAGGAAAGGCCATGCTTCCTACCTTATGGTGTAGACCTGTGAATACCCACGTACCTTTGTCTAAGAGCAAGTACCTGCAGCTTCCCCCTCTTCTATGGCAGAGCTGTATCCTTCATGTCAGCAGCATCACAGACGAGGCATCTGAGTTGCCTGGTCCCTTGCCAGGTAAGTTGGCAATGGACTGCACATCACTCCCTTAAATCCCCTGTGGGGTTTGATGAACATTTGCTCCTCAAAACATTATGGTTCTGCTTAATTGTCAGGTTTTGATGAACAGCCATTTGGGCAGGATGTTCCCACCTTCTACTAGGGAATTCCCAAGGCTGGCAGAAGCAGTAGGGGATATTTAGGAACAATCTCTCGAGTTTTCTATTCCTGCATTTTGTATTTGGGGCAAATATTTCCATGTAAGCTGAATCTTAAAAACATCATCACTTGTTTATCATTATCTAATGGCAAAACTTGGCTCTCCCCACCCTCCATCTCAGGCAAACAAAACCATATTAAAAACAACCCCTTTTTTTGTCCACCACTGCATGAAAACAAAAACCTGCTGGGGGGCTGAAAAGTTGAAAGTCACTTCTCTGGGTGGATTCAGAGCTTCCAGAGAGAATCCCAGTTCTCATCCAAAGCTAATAGAGATAAAATTTCCCTAGGAAATATCGGCATAGGCCGGAGAGCATTAAACTGGAACTTTACACCAATTAATAGCCATGTAATTACAACTCATCCCCTCCTACTTGCTGCTGACTTCCCCGGGTAATTTTCTTCTAATTTTTGCCTAATAGGCACACATGAAAGATTATGTACTTGGTGTACTGCTAAAGCAGAGAGACACAGACTGTCAGAGCAGCAAGAGTGCTGGAGACACTGATGCTGCTTCTCAGTTCTTCAAGAGGTTGGGAAGGTTCAAGAAATGGAGGTTAAAACCAGGTGAAGGCTGGACAGAAAAGGCAAAACAGTGAGTATAGGTGGTTGCTGGCTTATAACAGGACTATGATTTTACCTCACTCTTCCTCTAGCCCCCTGCTCTGGTCTGGTTTGTGTCTGCTGCAGTATCTAGCACCCTTCATTTTCATTTTCCCACGTGAAAGTATAAAAATGGCATCCTCTATCAGTCTGAAGAGTCCTCTTCTCTGGCAGAGGGAAGAGTCCTTCCATGCTAGCCCTGGTGCAAAAGGCAGAGAAACTTCCTCCAGCCATGCTCTGCTGTATCAGTTCCAAGGAGGAAGGGGAAAAAAAAACTCAAACCCAAACCAAAATTCATAATTGTAGACTTTCACAAGCATTAAATTAAAACAGTGTGCAGGCTGTTTTGGTTCCCAGGCATGAACACCGTATCAACTCTCCACTCTGCCTGCTGTCTGATAACAGCAGTACCCACTGGCAAGGCTCAGCCTGTGGTATGCAAAAGAGGGAAAGAAATAAAAAGCAGCAGCCTCATGTAGCCTGGCAAATGTAATTTCAGGTGTCTTGGCCTCTCTGTTAGTCCTGTCCCTGGCTCTCAAGTAATTAATTCTGCAGAAGGAAAACCCCAAATGTCTGATTGAGTTGCGTTACCCTGGAAATGGTGGACAGTGGGAGCTGGGACCTGTTTGTCCTGCATGCTTATCAAGCTCACCTGTGTTTCTCAATGGGTCCTGCACAGGGAACAGTGATTTGACACAGAGCAGGTGACAGTGCTCAACCGGAGACACAGAGCAAGGCTGTGGAGGTGCACTGGGGACTGTGAGAAGGTGAGAGCTCCTTCTGGGGATATCCCTTAATGATGGGTGGAAATGGGGCTGCGCGGTGTCCCTCCATCCACCTTCCCTGCTCAGCACAGGGAGGTTTGTTGTGTGCTCAGCCCCTTGGAGATGCAGGTCCCAGACCCAGCATGAGCCATAACATGCAGGTTTGGCACAGCCCCTTTTCCCACCTCCCATTGCTACCTGCTGCTTGGCTGGGTTTAATGCCTAGCAGGGTTTGCACACAAACTGCCTGAAGAAGCTTCTTCTCAGCAGTGTCACCCTTTGCAGGGCCTCTCCCTCGTGCACTTGAGTGGTAATTAGATAACCACTGCCAACAAATATGTGCATTTAATAAGTATGCTAATTGGTATTGACCAACATGTGGCAAGCACTTTGTCACGTGCCAATTAGGAGTGCCTAGGAACTGCTGGAGATACAAGAGGCCGGTGATTAGACCTCAGATGGGGATCCAGTCAGATACTGGCTGCTAACCTGGCTGTGCCAGGCTTGTGTCTGAGCAGGAGCCTGCAGGCCTGTCAGAGAGGGAGGGCAGGGATGGGATGAGCGCAGGGGTGTGCAAGGGCCTGTTTATGAATCCCATAAGCACACAGGGGCTTGTCTGTGATAAATTAATCTGATCAGTATCAACCATGCATGGTGTTTTTATTTATGCCCCTGAAGATGTAAGAGGTGAGATAAAACAGTTCAGTAAAAAGGACCTGCTTTTGCCTGGGTACATAAGGCAGGGCAGGCCAAATGGGACCATGTCTGTGGTGAAATCCTTTGAGTAAAGTCTGCATGTGGTGGCACAGCTTGCACTGAGACTAGAAGAGGAGGATAGATGGTAGTCCCTGGGATGCTGTGTGCTGGCCCATGTTCCTTCTGCAGTCCAGTTTCACCCGCTGTATTCAAAAAGTGAGTGTTAGCTCTCCCTTCCCTTCATCTAGTGGGTTTATTCCTCCGTCAGGCTTGCACTACAAAAGGTTCCCATTTCCCTATTTTTTCTTCTATCATATTCCCAGGAAAACTTCTTTAACCAGCTCTCCTTTACAGGTGTAAATTACAGAGGGCACATGCTGCTGGATAACCACACAGAGCAGCCAAAAATCCCCTTTCCCACCCACAGCAATAGGCACTGACTAGATGTTGTGCAGTCAGGAACTCCAGCAGTCTCCCTCAAACTCATAGGCACTACCAGCTAATATTTAAGCCCAAGCTATTAGCATAGCAGAGCGCTTCATCCACCCAAAATTACAAGTGTGTATCTCAGCTACCTGCCTTCAGCACAGGCATCATGAGGGTGAGGTCCTGAGATGCTAATGAATGGTATCACCTCAGTGCTGGTGTTGCTCAACCCTACTATTTGGACAGAGCCGCTTCCTGGGGTGCCTCACTGTCCTGCTGCCACCCATGTTTGCAGGTGTTTAGCTACAGAGTGTTATCACTCCAACATGAGTCCTACTCCCATACAAACTGCTTCCCACTGTGTGCTTGCAGCAGCCTCCCAGGAGTGGGTCTGATGCTCTCATTTGCCTGGATTGGTTTATTTATTGTCACCATTAATTAACTTTGGGTATGAAGGACAGGTCCCCTGAGACTGTCTGTGCGCTGGAGACCATTACTGCATTGGTGTCTAAAAGCTTCAGAACACAAACCCCCTTGCCACTGTCAGCCCGGCACAATTAATCAACTGGCACCATTCAGAAGCTGCAGCCCAGTGTGTCTCTATTGTATAACAAGGCTGGCCCTAGGACATCTTTACTTAAAGCTTCACATGGAGTAAAAGTGGCTTGGCTCAGAGGCATGGCTACTGGTAGCACCCCAAAGCTACACCAAACACTCCATCTTTTCCTAAGAAGGGGCCCAGGAATTTCATGGAAAGGCCACCCACCTCTCCAGGTGGAGGGAGCTTCTACCTCTGTTCTGAAGGCAGACCTCAAGGTGGGAGCTACTGCTCCCACCTTCTGCTGTGTGATGGCTCCTGGGGCTGTAAGTTTAGCTGAGAAGCCAAAGCAGAAGTGTGTGATGGTCCTTCTTGACTTGGCCCAAGTTCAGCCTCTGCATCCTTTTTATAAGAGCAGAAGAGAACAAACTTGCTATCTCTAGGCTGTGCCACATCTTGGCACATGTAGCTGGTCCTGGAGCACAACAGCAAGTGAAAAGGAGAAGAGCTGGCTGGTTTTGTATGCTATCAGGAGCACATTCTCAGTAATAGTGACCTAATCTCACTCTTATTGATTTTGAGCTATATATATACAAGCAGACACATGGGGAGAGACATGCACTGCTGAAAATACAAAATCATGAACTCCTGGAAGGGCAAAAATTGTTTCCTCCAGGTTTGTTTTCAAGATCAAAGAAATAAAGGAGCAGACAGAGGGCTTGGCCCAGCTCTTGGTGGCTCTGTGGAATGGGAACAACTGCAGGAACATGGTACATGTATTTAAACAGGTGCTCTGTCCCCAGGTTTGAGCTGTCCCATAACATTGCTTTCTGTTATTACTGCTTCCCTTCCTGGAATATGCAAAGTGGAAAGAGAAAAGCTCCAGCAAATTAGGCAGAGAAATTTATCTGACAGGCCAGCACTCTCTCAGATAAAGGAACAAACAGAGTTTGTCTCGTGGTCAGGGTGACATTTTGCCACAAAAGAAGAGCAGGGAGAAGTTAATTAAACTCTAAAGAAGCCATTTATTAGAAAAGGAAAGTAAGACATGGCTTTTCTTCAATACTGGAGAAAGGTTCATTATAGAGGTAAACCATTCTTTAGCAGTTAATAAACTGTTTTCTACCACCTGGCTTTGAGGAATGGCTAATGTAGTGTCCATGCCTCATTTTAACGTGCAGTTTTGTAAGGAGTCCATGGCCCATTGGCTACAATGGTTTAGAAAACAGCTGTCTCTGAGAGAACTGGAGAGCTTGGCAGGTCCATAAATGGAGGCAGAGCCTCTGGTGCATCGTTTTCCATTTGTCCTGCATACCTAGCTGCCACACAGTCCCTACACTGCTCCATTCCTGCTGGAGCATGCCGGTGGGCTGCTCTGTCACTGGGCAGAAAGGACCTTTTTCTGTCCATACCTACAGCAAAAGCCAGGAGTTGCATGCAGACCAGAGGCTCTCATTGGGCAGGCTGGATACTGGCTAGAGCACACCTGGAATACTTATAAGTATTCCAGATGTGCTGGCAGGGACAGCCTTTTCCTGCTGAAGGCTGACACTTTAAAGAACTGATTGCCACTGTTTATATTTAAAAAAAAAAAATCAACCAAACATTATTTTGGATGACACGGACCCAGCTTCTGGAGCCAGACACTCAAACAGCAAATAATATAAAGCCCCAGTACCTCCATGCTGAGAAGCCATTTAAATCCTGAATCTCTGTTTGCACCCAGCTGCATTTGATTTACCCTGATAACAATCTTCCATTAGGATAGGATACCCTCTTGTTTTCCTCAGAGTAGCTGGTAAATATCACAGTTACAACTCCAGAGAAGAACTTAAAAGCATTGGAAAAGACTTTTTATTTTAGAGAAGCTTTTTCTCATTTCAGCTTGTTAGCTATGCTGAAATTCAATAACCTTGTAAAGCAAATGTGCATGGTGGTAGATTTGACTTTACCACCTGCACCCTGTTACCCTGTGGAGGATGTTGCCTTGAAAAGATGGTTATACACTTGCTGAGAGTATAGCATTGACATGCATTTCATTGTGCACCAGTTCGGCTGCATCTTCTTGAATCTGGGGAGTCCAAGCAGGTCTGGGGAAAAAGATGAAATAACAATATTTGCCAGCAGTGTTAATACCAGAGAGATTAAAATACATTCAATGTCCAAGAATGGGAAAAGGACCTTATGATACTTAGTGAGTGGATAATAAAACGGCAGATGAAATTCAAGGCTGCTAAATGAAAAACAACGCACAGGGGGAAAATCATTCTAACTTTACACATACAGTGATGGGCTCTGAACTGGCTATTACTGCTCAGAAAGGAGAACTGAGAGTTATGCTGGAAATATCTATCAAAATGACACTTCTGCTCCATACAGTAGTCCAGAAACCAAATATAATGATAGGAGTTACAAGGAGGTAAGAGAGAGTGAAATGGGGAAATGTTACTGTGCTGCTTAATGAATGTCTGGTATAACCCACCTTGAATAATTTGTGAGTAGCTCTAGTTTTCCCATCACAAAAAATGGATGGGAAGAAGCCTCGATAATTATCCACTGAACGCAAGGATTGATAAAGGCAGGGCCAGAAATGAAATAATTTGCATTTTAGAGCTGAAGAATTAATCAGCAATGATTGCTCAGTTCGAGAAACACTTGGTATCAGGAGCATCATAGAATCATAGAATGGTTTGAGTTGGAAGGGGCCGAGGAAGATAATCTAGTTCTGGCCTTGAACACTTCCAGGGATCGGGCCTCCATAATTTCTTTGGGCAAACTGTTCCAGTTCCTCACCACAAGGAATTTCTTCCTTGTATCTAATTTAAATCTACTCTCTTTGACTTTAAAGCCGCTCCCCCTTGTCTTATCCCTACCAACACCCCCAAGTCCTCCTCAGGACTGCTCTTAGTCCGGTCTCTACACAGCCTGTATTTGTGCTTGGGACTGTCATGACCCAGCTTCAGGACTTTGCATTTGGCCTTGTTGAACTTCATGAGTTTTGCATGGGTGCACATCTCAAGCCTGTCAGGGTGCCTCTGGATGCCACCCCTTTCCTCCTAGGTACAGGGAATATCTAGACAAGTTCCAAGAAACAAAAGCAAACCGTTTACTTAGCACCCAGTTAAAAAGTAGAAATCACAGCCATGGGAAATTATAGGTGCTGAAAGCTTACATAGACACAGAAAGTGGTTAAATGTTTTCACAGGGGAAAAAAAGTGCTGCTGGGTGTGATTAAATGGTTGTTTCTCCCCATTCTGTTGCAGAGTGGCTGCAGGATTTGACAAACAAAAGGAGCTTTGCTGGCAGCTCACTAGGATTTGCCCTGTGCCACTGTCGGGAACCAATGGTCCCATCCAGCTGGTAGTTTCAGCTTTCTGCATTTTCTACCTCCATCCAGACCTGCTGAGCTCATTTCAGAGGCAGAGTGGCTCCGAAACACCTTCTCCGAAATGGTTTCACTTGGCCGAGTGCAGAATTCAATTCAATTATTATTTTTATTGTATTTAAAGAACATGCTGAATATGTTCATGGTATTTTCCCTCTACTGAAAATACATGGGGAGCATCCCTGCAGCCTGCCTGGCTACTTACCCTCCCACAGGGTATACAGGATCTGGCTCTTCTTCCCTGCTACAGATCCAGGGCAAGCAAAGCTCGGGCAGGATTTCACAGACACAATAGTCCTGAGACCTGGGAGGTGACGTTTCTTTCCTGGGCAGAGTTCAGCTGCTGGAAATAATCTGCCCAATGGTCCACTTTATAGCCGGGCAGACAGGCTAAAATTCACAGCCACCACTTACCAAAGAATAATGAAACATTTCCTGAGACAGCAATAAATATCTCCTGCCATGACAACACTTACCAGTGCCTCTTCGATCCAGCAAAATGTTTTAGAACTCAGCAGAGCGGGATATTTTTAATGCCTCTCTGCTTGCTGGTTGCAGTTGCCCTGGCTGCTCCTGGTCAGGGGCAGCCTGATGTGGTTCATGGCTCCCTGGGGAGCTCTAGTTCTGGCCCAAAAGTAGGTGCTGGTAGCTGTGCACCATCCTCCTTCTCCCATCCTTTGCCATCACCAAATGCCCCTGGTACTGATTAAAACAACATGAGTGAGTAGCTAATCAGTTACAAAGGATCAATAACCTCTGGCTTGTGTTCTTCAGCCTAAAAAAAGTCTGAATAACATGGGGCAGGGGGGGATCTGAGTAGTCATCACCAATCGATAGCTCTCCCATGTGAGTATGCAGTGCGTCACTGAGTAAGGGTCATTTATCAATGCCACCCTCTACCTCTTTCCCTAGCATCACTCTACATTGTCCTCGGTGGCTGCAGTTAATCCATCCCTGTACCACAGAGCAAAGCAGAGCCTACTTGCTCACCTCCGCTCTGCCTGTGCTGCCTCTGAACAGCATCACCTCTAATTAGCAGTGCTTAATGAAAAACAAGTGAGTCGGATGGGTGTATTCACGTGCTTATGTGGCTGCCTGGGTGTCAAGGAAAGAAAGCTTTGATTGAAAGATGTCCTGGAGTCAGGAAGATGACCTGGAGGAAAACTTCTTCTCCCCAGGCTGGTGGAAAGGGAGAGGTTTGTAGCCGCTGTCCCCTGCCAGGGTACTTCAGTCTTGTCCAGAGCAGCTATTTCATACTGTGAGGAGAGGCTGTTGGTATGGTTCTTGCCAGTGTCTGCTGGAAATACGCTGCACACTCAACACAGCTGGGTTGGCTTCTTTCACCCCAGGACAGTTTTCCAGCACTGGGGGTGCATAGCGTGGCTTCTTGGTGTTAGGCTGATGCAGGGTTAAATAAAACCCAAATAAAACCCACCAAATAGCAAAAATTATCCCGAAGGGCCTCCAGGCCATAACATGAGGCTCAGGGGAGCCCAGGCAAATGTGCTCAAGTCCCATTTAGGCAGGGGCAAAGCTGACTGTAATGGATGCAAACCAGCCTGCACTGGTTTCCCCAAAGGGCTGGGCTCCCTCCAGTCCACAAAGACAGAATTGTTACTCATTTTGCCTCTTCCCACACTGAGGATAACAAGCTCAGAGTCCAGGCGCAATGGCTATACCCAATGCACCTGTGCAAATGGCAAGGGTGAAACCAGGAGGAGATGGGGATGCACCAGCCTGGGCCAGGGTCATCCCAGGGCTGGAGGGTTTTGCCACCTCAGAGCTGGATGAGAGCCTAGGGATGGCTGTCATGGGAAGAAATGCTTTTAGCAGCCCTAGCCACAGAGGGAAAAGGAGGTGTTTGGTAGCAGAAGAAAAGCTGATGGTGGAAAAAGCTTGGGAAAGCGATAGATTTTTACAACCCAGACAGTGAATCAGTCTCATTGCTGCGGTCACTTTGAAATGGATCAGCAGAAATAAAGTAGGTTTAAATCTATAGGAGTTTGGGGAAGCCTGAGCAGTAAAACGAAGCTGACAGTGTGATGACTTCTTTGTGAGCCAGTTGGGGTGCAGCATGCTAGCATACCTTGGCTGGGAAATCCATCAAAATTCTGCTCCATGGCACATCTAGCACACAGCAGATGGGTGCTATGCCCCATGCATTGATGCCCAACAGAGCAAACAACACCCCAGCACAGCCTGCACCATAATGTTTCAGTCCCCCACATCTTCCTGCCTTCCTCAGAGACCATAAGAACTATGAGCAGCCCAAGAAGAGGAGTGCAAACATGCAGCAGGGAGTGGTAGGGAAAAGGGAGACATCAGATGGCAGTAACCAACAGAGAAGATTGACTTAATGGGATCAGCTTTCATTTTGTTCTTATTATCAGCACCTTGGGAGTGCAGCTTCTCTAATTAATTCCTTTGGTCTCTAGACCAAAGGAGCATGCAGCTGAGGTCTGTGTCCCATCAGTGACTGCTTGCACTAGTGCTTGTGGGTTGGGGCAGATAGGGAAGCATGGAAGTCCTTATATAGTCAGTCAGTGCCAGGTGTCTCTCTACAAATCTTTTCTTCAGCAGTTTGCCTCTCCTTTGGAGGAGAAAAAGGACTCAATGGGGTTTAGTTACTCAGGAGTGAGGGTTTTTCTTCTGATGTTGTTATGGGGAGTTTTTTGTTAGTTTTTTGATTGTTTTGCGATCCACCTGTGATGTTATTTGGTTCAAGTTATGGGGGGGGTGGGAGTAGCTGTTTCCAGAAGAGCTGTTCTCAATCCTTTTTGGAAAAGACCTCTTCCACAGGGCACTAGCACCTTCAAAAATGGGTGTGCATTTTGAATGTGCCCAATTGTAAAGTGGAATTTTCTTCCTAGCTGCATAAGTACCCAGTGTGCTGAAATCCAGCCAAGCCTGGGTTTCCCTGCCATTGTGTAGCCACTGATTCACTGGCTCAAGGGAAAAAGTGTTTCTCTTGGTCCCTGCTGATGGTTCACTGGGTTTTTAATGTGAAGTTGGAAGAAAGGAAGGGCTCAGTTTATGCTTTTGGTATCACTCAGCATTTTATGTGCCTTTGGTAAAGTTGTGATTGTTATCAAGTATCAAAATCTCCAGAGTCTGATAATCAAGGTGAAAGTTTGCTCTCATGGATTATTGCCATTCACTTTTCTTCTGGCTCTGCTAAAAATAATGCAGGAATAGCTTTCTTTGAACTTTCCTATTCCCTCCTGGCTGGAACGGAGAAGGTCAGGAGGATGAAAGTGAAAAAAGAGCAGGGGGGAAGGAGTCATGACATACTCTTCAAATATACGGGTTTAGGTGAGATTGCTGTTTTGTTTGGGTTTTTTTCTTTGTTCTAAACCTGATTAGCTTTCTTCCTGCGTTTCTTTCCTTTAGTCAATGCAATTGTGAAGACAGGGTGTTTCAGTCCTTCTGAAGCAGGAAACTTGCCACTTTTAACCATTTCCTTTTGAAGGTTCATTAGACACATCCCCAAATCTAGAGGATGGTCAGACAATATTGCCCCCCTATGTTGGAGAACTTTTATCCAGCATCTTGGGATGATCTTACATTACATATCTTGTCTGAGGATAACTGACCTGCTTTCCCTTGCAATGGCTATGGGTTTTGTTAATTATCAGGTTGGTGCCTAAATTTGCTGCCACATTCTAGTCCGAAGTGTTTCCATGTGATCTAACAGGAGATAATGGTACCACAGGAGATGGTCAAGGTGTTATCTCAAGGTGCATGGCAAGGAGAGAACTCCTTTATGGCACTCAGAAATGAAAGAATAATGGAAAAAGGGAAAATAAGAAGCCTGGTGCTAACCACAAGTGTAAAGGGATTGTGTCTGAGAAATCCTCATATAGCAGAGATTTCAGCTTGTTACTGAGCTACTTCAGTCAGCTGCAGGTTTCTGAACTGAGATATTTTTCAAGCAAGGGGATAATATGATGTTGTTTTCTTCTGTTGTTCATTAGTGGTGTAAATAACAATGGATCATCAGGTATCCTTTACCACCCGTAAGCTCATGCTGCTTTTAATATCCTTTCTTAAAAAAGGAAGATGGACAAGTCCAATATCACTCTTGAGAGAAGGAGCCTTTGCAAGATAGATGTTTGTACTTGACCCTGGCCACCACAAAAGCTCCACTCAGTCTCTTTATCCTTTCCTGCCCACTTCACTTCAGGGACAGGTCACTCCTCTGCAAGGAGATAAGGTGAAGGGTCCATCCTGGCTGCCACCTTCAGGGAGGGGACTTCGCCTCTGAGTCAGCCTCTGATGGATGCCCTCCTGCCCGCAGGAGCAAAGGGAGAGTTGTTTCCTCATCGGTGGCTTTTCCAAACGTCCCCTTTTCACCATTTCCTGTCTATTCTCTTTATAACTTGATATTGTAATCCAAGCCTAAAAAGCTGCTTTTGCCTTTCCCTGCTGCCCTTCACACCTGCTGCCAGCTGCAGTAGATCACACTGCAAAACAGCCTGCACAGGAATTTCTGCTGTGGCTTAGCTAATGAGAGCCTAACTGTATCACCTGAATGTACCTTGGGTTAATTAGAGGTGGAAGCAGCCTTTTATTTGAAACACATTCCCTGTGGTTTTGCTGCTTGCCCTGAGCTGACACAGCAGCACTGCACACAGAAGCAAATGGTCTGCAGGAGCTTGCATGGGATCTCAGCTGTCTTTCACCCAAATTTCTGTTTCTGGGCTGCTCCAGGGACACCCAAAGACCTGCGTCCCCACATAGAAGAGGTGTTCCCACAATAAATTGGTGGCAGGTTGGCACCTGTGGAGCCAAGAGAGCCCTGTTGGTCCCATGGGGAGGATGTCATGGGGGTTCCCTTGGATTGGTGGCACTAGCAAGTTCCACTAGCTTGTTTGGTCATGGGTTATTGGTACTATTTTCAGTAGGGGAGGCATTTGATTCTCCAAAGCTTGAGATGCAAAACCCTAACTCGGTGCAGGACTTGCTGGAAAAGATGTTACAGGCTATTTCCAGCTTTCTAAGGGGGGCAAAGCCAGAGTTTTCCCCACTCTTCCTGCACTGTTGCAAATGGTGCAAGGATCAATCAGGTCCTGCAGAGATCAGATGTGCAAGACAAGAGTGTCATTAAAGATGACAGAGATGATCCCAGGAAGGACTGGAAGAAACCCTTCAGCCACAGTGCCCTGGAAGGCACCAGGACAAAAACCAGCACAGAGCCAGCACTGTGGGAGAACACCCCAAGTCAGCCTGGGGTATCAGGTGGGATGCCTGGCCACCTGAGGGACCAGTTGAGGCAATGCCAGGTGCCAGCCACAGTTGCAGGGACAATGGCCAGATGGGAAAGCTGTGGGCATCTTTCAGCAGTCTCCCACTATGTCACTTAGGGAATTAAATAATACCGTATTTATCAAAATTTGTTGTACCATGCCGTGCACTGAAAGCAACAGATACATAGCAGCTCAGGTAGGCCTTAAAGAAGACAAACAAAAGCAAAGGAGGAAAAACATATATATGCATATACATATAGTCCATCAGCTCCAGGGAGAAAGGGAAGATGACCAACAGCACACCTGGCAGGTAACATAAAGGTAATGTGACACTACATTCTGGGGGGACAAAGCGCTGTCACCATGAAGCTGCAGGTGAAACTGCAACTGTACAGTATGTTCCTGAAGATGAGAACCAGACAGGCCCTTACAGGAGACACAGATGTTAGTGGAGCAGGGGGCCAGACAACTTGGCCCCTTATCCCTCAGTAACTCAGTACCACTTATATATAAAAGCGTATTAAGGGCAGAAGTTGATGTCCGTGACTCTTTCCCATGGGCGCAAAAGTGAGTTTAGAGCAGCATTGATCAGATCCTGTCTAGCTGCTCCTCTTGCTGCTTCTGCTGGCAGGGCTCTGCTGCTGTTTCCCAGTTGTGTGATGGGGCTCTTAACTTCCCAGTTTCTTTGGATGGGTTTGTAATGACACAAGAGAATCTTGGGTTGTATAAGGGGGTTGGAAGTAAGGCAATAAAATGAAATAGCATCATCTTGTGATATAGCAATTTACGTTATTCTTAGACAAGGAAACATTATCTTCAGAATGATTTTTTTTATGTCATTCTAGGGTGCAGGAGAGTTCTTTTATATTTACGCATTTTCTTCTCGTCTCCTAAGCAACATGCTGACAGGCATATGATGAACCTCGGCCCTGATCCAGAAGCACGTGCTTATACCATGAGTATGTAAAGTAATCCACAGGCATTGATGGGATTGCTAAAGGCTTGGTGTTAAGGATGGGTTTAAGTGTGTGTTCAGCCTGAGATCCTATTCATGGCACAGAAGTGGTCACTGAGCAGCTTGTGCTAGCCAGCGTTAGCTCATGGATCTTCTCAAGTGGTCACCCCAGCTGTTTATTATTCCTTATTGGTAGTGAGTGACTGATCACTGAAATTATCCACTGTTGCTTCTGCACTGATTAGATTCCTGCAATTTTGGAAGAAGTGGGATAATAAATAACAAATTATGAGGAGTGAATAACAAGTGCCTCTGTTTATGCCAAGGTGTCCTTCTTTGCATGACGAAATGGGGATTTATCTGCTGTTGCTCTCCTCTGCCCACTATTTTTTTATTAGTGCAATGAGTTTAGGTGTGTTTTTCCCCAGCAACAATTCAGGCTTTGCTGAAGCAAAGAGCTCTTTGCAACCAGAACGTGCATTAGCCAGGGGAGCAGGCAGAATCTGGCCAACTCTGAATCCAGTGAAAAATCTTTAAGAGAACGAGAAGGGGAAAAAAATACAAAACTGGTGGGGGGGTAGAGCCCATCTCTGATACTTTCTGTTCCAGCAGCTTTCTGCCACCAGTTAAATAGAGGATCAAATATGATCAGCCAGGTAGAAAAAATGAAATAAAGACTGGGTTTGCTTGAGGTTACTGCTTTCTTTGGCTGCATTTTTCTCCTGGCGCACGTGGACTGTCACTGCTGACATAGTGTTGGCCGTGTCAGCAAAGGCTAGGAATATTTATATATTTATTTTCTCATCTGGTGCTCCCTGCCTGCTGCTGTCAGCTGCTCAGAGTCACCTTCCTGCGTCGCCTCTGCTTTGGTGTTCTTTGAAAGCTGGCAATAAATCTAAAGCTTTCTACAGCTTTGTTGGAGCACTGTGGAAAAGTGGCAGTAAAGGTAAAGTCAACTAGGTGGGGAGATAAATTGCCTTCACCTGCCCATCAAAAGGAACATCTCTTCTCTGCATGGATGGGAAAGGTATTCCACTCCCCCACTCCATTCCTCCCGGTTTTTCCTCCTCTGTGCTGGCTGCTGTCTTCAAAGGGAAGGTAAAGTCCTGCAGAGAGATCCTTGCACCTTGTGAAGCATGCTGCTGGTCCCCACAATTCCAGCAGGAACTTTACTGTCAGCATGTGACAGGGCCAGGATGCCACGTTATGGTTTTGTTGTGGCTGCAACCAGATGTGCCTTTTTACTGCTGTCTGCAGCACTGAGCACAGCACATGTGTTTGCAAGGGCAAGGCTAGAGGTACCAATAATGCTTGTGCAAGCAGCTCCATGAAAGGAAAAGCCATCCCCAGCCTCTTTCCTATCAGGAATGAGTTAAAGTGCTTGCAAAACCAGACTCATGCTTTTGGCTCTGGGCACTATAACAGCATTGCAGGCTCTTTCTCCCTCCTACTTTGTCTTTTTTTCCTATTATTTTCCCTAAGGACTTTTGCTTTTGAAATATTCTGTTGATTTTTTGATCTCCTCTGCTTTTGAAAAGGCCGCCAGAAAGGTCTTGTCAGCAGTTTAATGGGGAGATAAAAGAAGAAGGAGGATTGTTAGCAGAGGGATAGTGCCTGACATCTGGACAGGGCTAACATGTGATAAAACAGGAGGCTTGTAGGCAAATCTGCTGTGCTTGATCTCTTCCCAAGGCAAGGTTTGGACCCAATGGCTTTAAAGCATGCCCATGTGGATGGAGCCTGAGTTGCCCAAATCCCTGGTGATGCCTGCAGATCAGGTATGTGGAGGCCTGGGGTCCCTGCTCAGATGCTCGCTGAAGTTGAAAGTCTTTCGGTTGACTTCAAAGGGATCTAAGCCTGGATTATCTACTCTGACCATTTTGACTGGGGGAGATTAAAAAAAATAAATGAAAAAGAAGCTGCTGCTTCAAACCTCAGTTCCCAGGAGATGGAGGATGCTTGTAGGATGTAAAGTTAGCAGCCAGGGGTTTGGGGATGCTGGTGTCCTTCCCCAAGACTTCGTGCCATGCAGAGCTCCTAGGTGATCCACCCGAACCTCCACGTGGAGGTGTTTGGAGCAGTCACTGGCAAGAGCGATCACTGGTTTGTCAGTTATTTAGCTTATGAATTATTTGGTTAATCTTGGTGCTTTGTCATTCTTCCAATGACTTGGAGCTGGAGTAACTGCTTTTCAGTAAAAACCAGGCAAAAAAATAGGAGGATATGCATAGATGCTGGATTGAGACTCCTCTGGGGCTTCAAACACCCTTTGGCTCTGATGGAATTAAGAGCTAGTGCTTTTATAGATTGGTTTTGTAGGAGATTGCATCCACCACCTCGTCCAAACCCATGCACAGACCTGGGGGGCAGCTCAGGCTCAGTTTTGCCACTTGGGCCCCATTTCTGGTTTCTGCTAGCCTCCTCCACCAAGTTTTACTCTGTGCCAGATGACAAAGCTCAGCATTTAGGAAAGGACTTTTCGCATGAGTGCGGAAGTCCATGCACAAAGAGAGGTTCAAGCAAAGAAACTGATGTTGAATGCACACTACACTCATTTTTTTTGGCCCATAGCTAGGAAACAAAAGACAAGTGTTTTGTTTTTGTTCTGTTTTTAAGGGCTGAGAAGGCAGCAGTGAGCCCTGAAAATAATTTTGGCTGCTGCCTGCATCAGAGATAACTCTCCATAAGAGATGCTGCCTCAGATGCTTCTTTCTTTCCACCCATAGGTGAAAACAACTCCAAAACTTAAATCCAATATATAAAGGCAGAGAGGGAAATGTTTAATTGTCCTGACTCTGTTGCAGGCTGATAAGCTTGCATTGATTTTCTGTAGTGAAGTCTCCAGAGTGTACGTGTTGGTGTGTGTGCATGTACGTGCGTGAATGTTTCTTGCTCCTTGGGTATTTCTAGTCTCCCATTGAGTAGCGAGAACTCAATGCT
The DNA here is from genome assembly GCF_012275295.1 of Melopsittacus undulatus. Classification (NCBI taxonomy): domain Eukaryota; kingdom Metazoa; phylum Chordata; class Aves; order Psittaciformes; family Psittaculidae; genus Melopsittacus; species Melopsittacus undulatus. Next base: position 67,838,638 of record NC_047530.1, on the reverse strand, counting down.
TCCTCCAGAAAACAGTAATTTACAGCACAGGTGGGGTTTGGTGTTTGTTTTTTTTGTTGTTAGTTTAGATTTTATTTGTTTGTTTCTTTACTTGTTTGTTTTCTCCTCCTTTTCCTCCTTTCTATTGGCTTCTTACAAGCTTTCCAGTAGAGTGGGGAGAGAGGTCTCAGGGAAAATGTCCCTTCCTCAAGGCATATCCCTCAATCTGAAGCTCAAAGACAGGTTTGTATTAACGTAATTTAAAACCATCCTGTTGAGGGGTGTAATCCCTGCCTATTTATGCTTGTAAATTAAGAGGGAATAATACAATTAAAGGCAATACTCAATGGGGCTTCATCAATAGCTTGATCTGTTTTGTACCAGAGAAGCACAGAAAAAATGTCTAGTTAACTGTTTATGTATTTTGAGGGTTTGTTGGAAAGAAAAATAAGCTAACGCTGCAAGAAGGGATTGTCCAGCAAGTTTTACAGCTCATAGCTGAAGCCTACAAGCTCCAAAAGACTTTGGATGCGTAGCAGGAACCTTGCTGTTTATCTCACCTGAGCCTGCAAACCCATCGAGATTTGTTTCTCAATGCTAATTATAAAAAATATTTGTTTGTTTGTCTGTAGTGATAGAAAAATGTCCAGAGGAGCTAAAAAGGAGACAAGCAGCATTCAAATGGGGGGAGGAGGGGGCATGTTGGGAAATGAGAAAACACCAGGCTCCCTGGAGATGTAATAGGCTTAGTAGGCCTGCTTGACACATGTCGGATAAAATGAAAAAAAAACCCCACAACAATGTTCATAAGAAGATTAGCTTGAATATGGCGAAATTTCTCTAGGGACTGTCCATGGCTGAAGCTCAAACCAACAACTCCCAGGGCCTTATCAGAGTAATGAATTTCCACCACTTTGGGCCATTACAAATCCTCCCCTGGCCCCTTTCCTCACCCAAAACATCTTTGATTTGGGGCGCATCTGCTGGGGATGGTTCAATTTGTGCTGTCGCCCTCCTTGGTGGGACAGAGGTGCAGCATTGGGAGTTAACTCACTGGAAATAATGTGTTGTGACTATCTAATTTATGGCTGCCACCCCTCTGGGAAAAAGACCTGTATCTGGCCAGCAGATAATCCTTGGGCTCATTACAACATTGTTCCGAAACAAATCCCCCAGGCTCCTGCCTGTAATCACTTTTACATAAGTGTAGGCAAATGTCTCTCCGTCCATGCTCACCACATTGCAGGTGGAGACTGAGCCAGTAGACAGGGAGCTGGAATCTTTATTTGGTTGGCTGGAGTTTGGAAATTTGTTTTAGGAAAGCAACTAAACAGAAAATGTAGAGACCAGCCTTGAAGAATTCCAGCTGAAATTCTCAGCAGTATAATGTGGGAGAGGTTAACCCCTACTCCCCTTGGCTATTTTTGCCCCATCCAGTAGTGCCATGTAGCTCCAGTGGTTTCAGGGTTGGTCCCTGCAAGCCTTGTCCCAGAGCTGCACGCCACAGTGTTTCTTCTGCCCCTGCCACTGCATGAGTGCTCTTCTGCCAAAACCTGTAATTACCGTGTTTTTAACCCACATACTTTGGTGAATCAGTACAAACACACTTCCTCTTCAATATCCGCTTAACGGTGGGAAGTGCTGAAGACTTTGGAGAATAGCTCTGGGGTGCATGTCAGAAGCTGTCAGGGTTGGGGGGGATCTGCAGCACATAGCTGTGGGATGTTTTAGAGATGTGTGGTGGCAGTGTTCGTGGGGTATCACGAGAGCACCTTGTATATTTGGGACATTTTTGGTACACGATACCCACTTGTGGTACCACATGGAATTTTGGTAGGATGTGTGCTGTTTTGGCTTTCACATTTGGGAGGTCTGAAAGAGGTAGTGATTTTGGGGGGAGTTGTTGTGTGGGGGGTTTGAACCCCTTGAGATGGCTTCAAGAACTCCAATATTGCTGACTAGTTATTCAAACTATCAATGGCCAGCTCCAGCCAGGTTTATTTATCCTGATGCATCAAAATGCACCTGTCTGTTTTCTCTCTTTTAGCTGGCTGCAGCAGCATGTAAGCTCTCGATTAGTGGTTGCTTTACAGTGACCTGAGAGGAGCTTGGGGCTTGCTCAAGAGCCTGTGTTTTCAACTGCCTGCATGACTAATGCTGCCAGAAGCTGTCTAAAGACAGAGGCCAAGGTTTGAAGCCATCAGTGTTTTTTTCCAGTGTATGAACTACCCAGATCCAGTATGGAGCAGCTGGTGGGGGAAGGACCCTGTGCTGGTAGCCAGAACTTGTATCGCCAAACCTGTACTCATCCTGGCATGGTTTGGCATGCTTGCCCATCCCTGGCAGCCTGCTCCTGCAGGATTACAAGTGATTAAGCGGGCGTGAAAACACAGCAACCCTTCCTTGTCATGCAGAGGCAGAAGCAAAGGTGTGGACCCCCCTTCTTCCTCCTTCCCACTCCTTCCCCTGCTCTCCTGGATATCCGGGGCATGCGCTTCCTGCTGGCCCTTCGGATTCTCATGGGAAGAGCCAGGCAAAGGGCTCTGGAGCAGCCTTTGCTTTAAAAATTGCTTTTGCAAGGCTTTGCTATGCCAAAATTGCCTTTGCTGTAGTAGAAAGTCCTCCTGGGGTTTACACAGTGCACTTTGAGAAACACTCTGAGTGCTGGGAAATCTCTGCCTCTTCTGCCTTTTCCTCCTTTCCATGAGTTACGATCCTCCTCTTGTCATCCCTTGGTCCACCATGGTGAGGAAATCATTTATCTGGGAGGCGAGGGACTGTTAAGGAGATAGATTATGCATTTGTGTTTGAAATAAATGGAAAAGGGAGAAAAGATTCTTCTTCCTTCTCCCTTTCCACTCTGTCTCCCTTGGTGGTCTTGGTGCTACATCCTGTATTTTCATCCAAATGGAATGGTTTATTTTTATCTGTTTAGGAAAATAAGCATTAAAAGTTACAAGATGGATTTCCCGCATGCAGATCTTCAAGGGCTGGAGGGAAAGACTGTGGGGGGGAATATTGCAACTAAGAGGAGGCTGAAAGAATAAGTCAGTAATACGTGTAGAACTGAAAGGTGGCTGGACCATTCATTCCCATTATGAAGAGGTGCACTACCATTAATAATCATTTTAACGAGAGCTGGCCTGAGCTAACAGGTCTGGGCTGCATTTCTGTAGAGTGAATTTTTATTTAATAATAATAAAAAAAAATACCATGCATCCAAATGAAAAGGTACATTGGGCTCACTTCTCCTACCTGATATTTATTACTGCTTCACCTGCCTTGAAATGGGAACATTTATTTGGCTAACATATATTAAAAGGGCTGTGCATGTCGTATTTCCTTTCCTACAGCACTCAAACCCAAGAATGCCTTGACTTAAAGCTCTAAAAGTGCTGGCTTCTGAGCACGTATAACCTTTCCAAGGAGGAAAGGACTGCATCGCCTGGTTGAAAGCATCCCACCGTCAGAAATCCCATGTTTCTAAGGTGGGTTGTACAAGTCTCGGAGGCTGCACAGTAAGACTAGACTTTGCCAAAACCCCTGATTTTGCTCAGGTGGGTTTCTGTAGCCCTGGCTTGTTGGGAAAATCAGTGGAGCGCAGGTTCAGCAGATGGAGCTTTGTTGAGGATTTTATCCGTAAAACCGCATCTTTTAAAACAGATAATGCATTCCTTTTTAAAGGAATAAATGAGTAAAATCCTTTGAGTTCTTTATGAAGCAGCCATCAGGAAGAAAGCATTTAATTTTGCTGATTTAAGAGAACAGGGAAATCACCTGTTAACCAAGCACTCCTCATCTACTTTATTTCTGGGAAAAAAAAGCAGCAAGGCAAAAAGCCAAACTTGAGACAGGGATGTTTGGGCTGCAGGCTAGGAGCTAACTGAGGCTGACTGGTACAATCCCTGCTTCAGCCATGCTGCCCAAGGTTGTGGAAATGTGGGCACAGAGGCATGGGAGGTCCCCCTGCTCTTACATGTGCCAAAAGCATCCATGCACCAGAATATAAGCACCTCATTGTGTATAAGCATCTCATGGTGTAAGCATAAGCATGATGTATAAGCATCTCATGGTGTACCAGTGTTTGTGTCCACACATGCAGGACAGTGGGCATACAATCAGCTATGCATGGAGCAAGTCCTACTGATGGGGGTGGGCTGTGGCACCTTGAAAAGATTCAGAAGGGCAGAGAGGAGAGAGAATAGGCAACTCTAAGCTAAGGTGTTCACTTAGACGTGAAGGTGAAATACCTTGCAGGTGAAATACCTCTGACAGTGAGGAAAGGATAGGCAAACTCTGGAGAAGAACCACTCCAGGGAACTTCTTATGCCATGGTGGTATCAGAACAGTCTTAATCTCCTGGCACCTGATATGGCATCCTGCAGGTTGGGATGCTCTACAGATGGGCTCTTCTCTATAAACAGACCTGTTGATACATTGTGGTACTTGGATTTGGACACAGTTCAGATCTAACAATTCTGCAGGCTGTCCCTGTTTGTTTTATGCTGCTGGTGATGTGATTCCAAAGTGAGCTTAGCCGGGTTGTCCTCAGGAAAGTGTTATTTTTTTAATTAATGCAGAAAAAAAGAAGAGTGAGAACACAATATCAGCTGGGCTCCTGCTATGTCTGACACCTTCATCTTCCCCTCCTGATGCTGCTTGGCCAGACCGTCTGGTAAACATATTTGATGTTTCCTTCTCTAGATGCCCTGGGATAATTGATGCTCGCCTCCTGCCAAGTGCAGGGTGCCACACCTGGAAAGGCATGCCACAGGAGCCACATGCTAGACACCAATAGCAACCCCCCTATTTTGGGTAAATGAGTCTCTTTTTCTGGCAACACAGCTGGTTTCCCAATTTGGACCCCATTATAGGAGTATTGCACTTCCAGAGGTGATTCACTGTTGCAAGGACAATGTTCAATCCAACTGAAGAGATGGGCATTTTGAGTAGTGCCAGGCATCTGTTCTTTGGAAATGAAGGTGATCCTAAGTGCCAAGGGACAGAGACAGCTTGCTTTCATTAGTCACTGTTAAGATCTCAGTGCCCGTCTCTCACAAAGGCCAGGAGAGGTTGAGGATTTGCTTTTTCCAGTGTCACAGCAGTGGATGCTACAAGCTCAATATCTGATGGGAAGCAGAGAGAAGAGGAGCTATCTCCCTGGAGGAATGAAGGAGATAGGGAGATATCTTCTCCTCATTTAACTGACTTGAGATTTCCTGCCTTTAACAGAGCCACTTCAACCATCTTTCAAAATAGACCTTTTCCTGTGGTAGAACCTTTGTTTTGTCTTTAGAGGGGGACACATGGAAATTCCCTCTTGCAATGTTTGCTCCAGATTTTGGGGGGATTTGCTACTTCAAGAGTCCAAACCTAACGTCAGGGGACAGGCAGACAGTTGCTGATGTATGAACATGGAGCCAGATCCCACATGCCTTTTCTGTTTAGGAAATAAGAAAAACCTTGAATTACTGAGGTTTTAGCTTCCTCTCTGATGATCCACAGCCCTGCCATCTCCATACCCCCACCTTCTGCCTCGTACCTGCTGCCTCATACCTGCTCTTTCCATCCCAGAGCTTTTAGAAATTTGGATCCATCTGCTTCTCTCTGATAAAAAGATAGTGTATCACAGGCAGCACAGGCAGGGCCCTGGCAGAGCTGCAGCACTAATTAATGGTAATCCCTTAATCTTAGGGTGACGGGAGAGACCGCGTTGGCCAGTTTGTCCTCTCGTGAGCATAGAGAAGTGTCAGACCTGTAACAAGACTGCCTGTCCAACACTGCACCAGGCACAAAAGGTAGGGTTTTTAACTCTGATTATTTATATTGGAATAACTAGTTATTATCATGGGAGCTCCCCCCTCTGCCGGTTGTTATAATCTGGTGAGACCACATTTGCTACAAAAAAAAAAAAGGAAAAAAAGAGACAAAAACTATTTATTTCACAATTTTAAGGGGGATTAGGAGTGGAGTTTGCTGGGGCAGGTTTTCTTCCCTTCTGTCCTTCCCCCCAGCATCAACATTTTTATTCAGAAAGGAGCCCCGAGTGCCAAAAAGCACCATTTCACTTGGACAACTTACTGTGCTTGATCTGGAATTTTCCTGAATGCTTTCATCCAGTCGATCAAAACCATTCAGCTCTCAGCTATCCTACACAAAAATATCTTCTTTTTTTCCTTTTAATTTTGCACATTTCAGTTCTTCAATACCAGGAAGAGGCAACAAGAGGAAACCTCAAGATCATGTAATTCCCACAGAAAATTGCATTTGGATGAAAGAGGTTTTTTGCTTTTCCCCCAGAATGGTAGTTTGAATAAAATTGTAGAAAGAAATACTGGCCAGTTCTGCTTCTGATGGTATCTGTATTTCCTTCTCCAAAAGGAAAGCACCCAGTCCCAGCACATGCCAGGAGGCACAATTGGGCCATGAATATTAAGGCCACAGTGACACAGCCTACATCTTTACCTTTCCTATTTCCCACAGGCAAACTTTGAACTTTCAAAATCACCAACGCAGTAGGAAACAACAGGGCAGTGTTTTGATGGCCTAAATTTCATCTGAGTCACCTTAGCTGTGCCTTTCTTCTCTTTAATTTGCTCCTGTTTTGTTATAGTGCCTGCTACTGCACTTCCCATTGTAACTCAGCCTTGGGTCAAGGCCAGCATTAAGCATGCTTGAGACTCCAAAGGATCTTGTTGACATTTTGTGTGGGTTCTGGCACAGGGTTGAATTTTATCCCTGGATCATGCTGACCTGGAATTCAGAAGGCCAGAAGACTTTTCAGCTGCAGTGTGATGCAGCTCTGCCCAGGCTGGATGTTCACATCATTCTGGGCTGTGATGAAGTCAAGACTAACAAATCTGAGCACACAAAGGAGGGTAATGTTATGTTACGGTGTGAAACTCCTTGGAGGGCCTCACACCCTCTCCAAGGACACTTGAAGCTTCCTCTTGTACTGCCTTCACCACAGTGGTCTGAGTCCTCCTTCCAGCACCCCCTGCCCCTTCCCTATGCTCCTTGGAAGGGAAGGATTTAGCATGGGTTTGCCTGGGTGTAACATTTAGGAGGGCTTTCCCTTTTTCCCAGAATCAGCAGAGTTGTAGAAAAACTAACACCTGGGCTTCAAATTAAAAATTAAGACTAATAACATTCCTATACATGTCATTAAAAAACTGGGTTAAACAAATATGGCACATTTCCATACACCCAAGGGTGCTATTCTGTGTCTAATGAAACTTCTTCCTCTAATGCAGAAAAGTATGAATATATCTCCAAAGCACTCTCTTTAATAAATTCATCTCTGCTATAAACACCATCCATTTCTGAGGGTCTCTAAGCAACTGCTGTTGGGGTCAGTCCTGTCTCCAACCTTCATTTGCTGCTCAGCTGCATAGAGGAAAGCCAAGATGGGTTAACAGGTGAGGTGTAATTCCAACTAAAGCCATTTAATTGAGTGGACCTTGCTGCTGGAGGATAAAAAGGGAAGACCTGAGCAGTAGTATATTAGTGATGTGCTGCTGGGGTGTTGAGGGCTCTTCTTTGTTGGGTCTGTCATGAGGCTTCTCCAGAAATAACCCCTGTCTGTATTTAAGGTTAGTGCTTACCACCCTCCTGAGTTTTAATTTTTCCTTTGAGAGCTAAAAGGCTTTCTGGCTGTGTTTTCTGCACCTTTTCTTTAGTAGCACAGGAGAAGGTTTTGAGGAGGTAGAGCCTGTCTTTTCATCAGCTGTTAATATAGCCAAGGGCACCAGCTTTTCTTTGATTTTGGTACTTGAATTTCCTTATCTTGTAGTGCTTGGAGCAGTCTTCTGGTGTATGAAAGCTGCACATGGAATGAGTGGGAAGTCAGGAAAGATGTCTGTTTCTGTGTAGTAATAGCAGCAATCCTCCATAGTGGAGGAGCATAGGTGGTGTGATATGTGCTGGGATGTGGATAAAACCCCAGCTGTGTTTAGCCTTAGTTTTATATTACTTTGGATGGATGAACCAGAAAAGGAAAGAAATGAAAAAAGGAGGCAAACATGCATAAAAGTTAGAGATGGAAGAGACCTAGGTCATCTACTCAATACCACCCTGCCACCAGATGATTGTTCTTGAACTGAAATCTCTGCTTGGAGCTGTGGCTGTGAATACATTAACCTTTAAAACAATAGTATTAAAATGTTATATATTTTCTTTAACCCAGATGCTGGATGCCTGGTAAATGTGAAGTGCAAGTTGTGCCTGAGCAAGTGGTCCCTCAGGAAATACTGGGGGGCTCTTTGTGAAGGAGCACTCAGCCTGCTGTAGTTCACTTGATGATGGTGTTGACCTGGAGTTCAGATGGCCAGCTCCTGACCTAGGGAACTGTGTTGTGTCCTGCCAGCGCTTTGTGAGAACCAGTGCAGCAAAGTCAAACCATGAGGGTCCTTGCAGCAGTAACCCTATGGTTGCACTGGTCCTGCTGTACCCAGGGCTGCTCTCTGGTCCATCCAGAGAACAACTCATGAGAGTACAAGGAGAGGAGAAAGTGTTGCCTTGCAGGTATGTGGTTATTTTTTTAACCTCTCATGCATGGTAATTAAATGATACTCTGGAGATGAACTGTAGAGATCCTGGGTAATTTCAGCTCCTGCTTCTGTGGCTGTTTGCTGGAGGTGGAGGGCAGGGAAATCTTTCTTTATCCTGCCTCATTTCAAAGCAGCATAGAAACGATCAAGGGAATGTGTCTCCTTGAGTCTGGTCAGTGCCAAGGAAGGCACATCAGATTGCCTATGGCTTTCAAAGTGGTGCTCTAAAATTTCTGTCAGTGTTTTTGACTACGTTTCATAGGCAAGAGATCTGGGACACATCTACTATATCTAGTAGACAGTGCCTTATCTACTGGGTTTTTCTTCCCTTCCTCTGCTGCAGTTTTAAGTGGCTGGAAACTTTTTTCCAAAGGCAACAGACTGGTAGACCAGGTCCAATTTGGAAACCAGTCTTCTTTTCTTTTTTAATTATTTTTTTAATCTTCTGTTTGGACTGTTGTCTGCTGCTCCTCTGAGTTGTTCAGGAAGTTGCAACACAAAGAGAGATGTACTATTATTATTGGTGGTTGTTGTTCCTAAGTCTTTATTGATTTTTTATGAAAGGAATAATAACAGTGTGCATGAGGTATCCAGCTAACAAAAGAGGTCCTGCAGTACTCATCTCGAATTAAATATATAGAAGCAGAATCCAACTGGGATATTGACAGGCAAATACAAAGCTTTGTGATTCAGTGTAGTGCTGGAGCGAAAGCAGGACTTTGCCTTGCCACAGCCCACCTTGATGGGGAGAGAGTCAGCATTGTTCTTCTCTGCTGCTCATTGAGAGACATGTCCAAAACATCTTTGCTTGTGGCCAGAAATAAGTATGTTACCAGCAGGAGGAAGCTGCTACCTGAAGCTTGATGTTGGTGTGACTCATGCTAGCTTAGAGGGGGTGGGGTTGGGAAATCTGGGATGCCCTCATGGCACCAGAGTGGGGTTTGACCTATCTCCTTGCAATGCAAGAAGGTAACTCAGTCAAATTGCTGTGCTTGAGCTTGCCCTGCAAGAAGAGCAGGTGAGCATGTCTGTTTCTGACAGCCATTTGTTGTTTGGGTTTCTGGTACATCAGCTCAGGACATCCTGCCTGTCAGCAATAAAAAGGCCATGAGGAGGGAAAGCAAAGAGAAAATGTGTAAATCTGTTCCTCGTGGTTGTGGTTTTGTTTGGGTTTGTTCTTTGGGTTTGGTTTGGTTTTTTTTCCTTCCTTCTGTATTAACCTGTCAACTCTTAGTTGGTGGTTGATGCTTCCAAAGCAGGGATGGATCAGTAGGGAAGGATGTGAGGAAGCAACTTTGACATTCCAGCTGCTCTCAACTCCTTCCACTTTAAGCTGACCCTAACAGTGGGGTTAGAAGAGCTCATTCTCCTTTTTAACTTTTCTCCCCTTACTTCCACATGTTCTCATGTGGGCCAGAATGTAACCCACAAGAAAGATCGTGTTTCTGCTGTTCCACCTGGGAGCAGAAGCTACCAGATGCAACATGAAAAGGCATCACAGTCTTTGTAGGTTTGTTGCCTGATCCTCACTCAAAAAAAGACTCTGAGAAATTTGAACAAGGCTAAAGTAATGCTGTAATGTCAGTTTGTCTCTCTCTTGGCTTTACAAGGAATTCCCGAGCATGATATTGAATCACAACCATCTCTGCTCTTAGATCATTTCCTCTAGCAAAACATCACCCCATAGAAGAAGTCCCTTCAGCAAAGACAAAAAAGCACTTATTGGTTTGAAAAGATCCCTCTGTGCCAGAATCAGTGAGAGAGAATGGAAGTGTTAGTGCCTCCGGCAATGCCTTCGCAAGGCTGTTTGTCATCCCAGCACAAGAAGAAGCTGAGCACACACAAATATTAAACTAATATTTTTGGTGCTTGGTGAATTTTGATTGTCAGTTCATACCGCCTGGGGCAGCTAACAAGAATGAGATGTGGTATCCTCAAGCTTTGTATTCATGTCTGAATGGATGCTCCTTTTATATTTATTTATAAGTATGTATGACTCTTAGTGTTGCTATTTATCTGTTGTGTGAGAGAGAGATGCTAATGGTAGCCAATAGCAGGACCCAACCAAGACTGCCAGGTCAGGAAACAAAACAGCAAAATAAAGTGGTTTTGGTCCCAAGATGCTGTCTACACTAAAATGATGATGTAGCGATTTTCTGTTCAGTTGTGAATGGAGAGGGGTCTGAGGACGTAAAGGCAGGTGCACAGGAGACTCCACATTTCCCAGATCTCTGCAGTTTTGTGTTAAAATCCTTCATCCTACCTAGATGTGGAGCTAAAAAAAAAGAAAGAAAAGGAAAGCTGAGAGCTGGTTAATCACCAGAAAGGTCAAGGCTGGCCCTGAGGCTTTTGCACAGCTGCTGGATGGAAACCTGCCCTCTTCCTCTAGACCTGCTCTAAACTGGTGCTACCAGACTTGACTTTGAGGAGATGGGATGGGTTTTCTTTTCTTGGACAAACACTGAGAAAAACAAACGAGGCTGTCAACCTATGACCCTTCCGAAAAGATGAGACCACCCTTTGTGCTCCAAATAGCCACACTGTTGGTTGAGATGTACTTTGTAGAGAGTGTACCAATTACGTGGGCTCTTTCAGAGCCTGCGAGTGGTGTGAGCTGTTATTTTCTTGAGTGAACAAGGAAGAGGCTGGGAGGTACGAGAGGTGATAGACAGCTTTGCAAGGAAACTGCAGATAACCCACAGTTAAATTTAACTCCCTGGGAACATCAGGAGCCAAAACCAAGTTTTGTGCATTGAAGCACATGAGGACAAGCACCCTCCCAGCTCACAGCTTCACAGGGGGAATTTGTCCAGCCCCGTGCTTATTCAACTCCAAGCTCCTTATGGGGAGATAGAAGAAAATTCCTGTGTTGTGCACAATGCTCAAACCTGGGACAAAAATGAGATGAATGATGAAGAGAAAGGATAAGAGATTCTCTGTTTATTTCTCTTTTCAGCCATTTTGAGGATCCAAATCCCTGGCAATTTCTCTCAATGACCAGCAGCTCTGTCTTGTGTTGCTGACTCATAAACTACTGCATGCTTCTTTGGCTGAATTCAGAGTAAGGAAAATATATGCATTGGCTTTGATCATGCAAGAAATTCTTCTATAGAGGTCAAGGGGCAACCCAAGAGAGGGGAGAAGCAAAAGATGTAGTGAGGAAGAAGTAAAGATGAATGTAAAAGAGGTAAAACCCAAGAAAGAAATGTGTATTTTGGGCAATGGGGAGAAAAACAATCATCTGATCCAAGCCAAACAAATGAACAGCATGATGAATGATGCAAAACTATGCACTGTGGTTGATTTCTTATTGTGGCAGTGATATTAGCAATAAAATCAATATCAATAGTTAGCTAGGCCTAATAACTACACAGACCAGATCAGATTGGATTGATATTACTCCTCTTAATAACCTGTTATTGTTGCTATTGCACACTAGGTAGGAAAAGATATCATGTCTTTTAATTAAAACAGAGACTTCAGCAATTTTATTCACTTGTAGACAGAACTGGAGATGGCTAGTCCATACCCTGGCAATTAAATCTGTCCTGAAGGCTCTTATAAATAAAAATAAAGAGAGAATCCATTGAGAATCCTCTACTTGACAGCCTGACACTACATGCGTGTGTGACAACCACATGAAAGGCATAGAAAATTGAGGCAATTAAAACCAGGGCTTCCCTCAGCTTTGGACCACTCAAAAGCCCCAAAGTAGGTTTGCAGCCATTTTTGAGGTTCCGACATCAAGTTTCCTGGCTACATTTTATGCTGGAGCACAACCAAAGCCCTTCAGGTGATTGTTGAAGAAGGTTGTGTTGAAATGTCTGCCTCCAGATGAGACAGGTCAGGCTGTGGGTCACCACCTCTCCCTGGCTTGAGGTGATCACTGTGCCCAGCGTCTCACCTCAGAAACCTCCCTGGTGAACTCCTGGCCCCAATCAATGCGCTTCCATGAAAAAACGCCATCTTAGAGAAAACAGCATATTTAAAAGCAAAAGGCATGCTGAGTTTTATTGAATTTGTTCCAAACGGTTCTACGTTCAATCACCCAGAAACTGTCTCCCTGCAGGCAACAATATCTTTTACTAACGAGTGTTTGCTGTACAAAATAGCTCACCTTGTATTTCACACGTTCTTTGCTCTGACTCTGCACCTGCCCTGTGTTGGGGCTCCTTCCTGCTTTTCTTGTCTTTTGGGGCTTCTTCATGTTAACAAAACTGTCTGCAAAGGGGGGATGATGAAAGGAAGGAAAAAAAAACCAGAAGACATGAGGTCACTTCAGGTCTGAAATGGGGTGAGAAATGTGTTGTGTTCCTCTCAGATCTTGGGCCTAGGGGCTGGAGAAAGACCCTTTGGGTTGTTCTTCTGACCTCTAAATAGAGCAAGTCAGTACAGCATTTCTGCTGAGTTACAGCCTGGCTGTAGCCTCGTGTGCTGTACTGCAAGGATGCTTTTGGCTCCATGGAGACTGTGTGTGTATTTGCCACACCAAATCAATGTGCAAGGTGCTTTGACTTGCTCACACCCGATGCTCTGCTCGCACCAGTTTTATTCTGGTGGCTCTGCAGTGCAGTAAGGGTGCTATGGAGGAGCAGACTGTTCTGCACCAAGACATTGCAGCCTACATGGCTGCCTTTGACCCTCTTCCACTGATTGTCTCCTTGGTTTGGGTTTTCTTGTTGTTGTTTTGGTTTGTTTTGTCTTTTGGGGGTTTTGTTTGTTTTTGTTGGTTTTAAGCAACTGAAATAGGTTTTGAGCTGAAACCCTAATCGTTCCCCTCCCCAGTTGTGGCCACAGTCTCCAGTGTTGCACCCAGGGGACTGCTGAATGTCCCTCCTGCACTGAGGCAGGGATTTAAACCCAGCGTTGAGGCAACTTTGCCAAAGGGAGATGAAAAACCTGACTAATCAATTTGGTGTGCTGAGCATGGATTAAGTGAGATGTCTGCCTTGTATCTGTCAGGTGACAAACATCTGCAGAGGGAAAAGCTGGAGGAGCAGGCTGCCCCTCTTTCCAGCCCCTTTCATGCCTGTGCTTTCAGAAACAGGAGCTTTGGGGTTTGTGTGTCTCACAGAGCTGGAAGAGGATAAAACTCTCCAGGTGTCCAGGAGGGAAAGAGAGAGAGAGTCTTTGAATTTCTTCCCTTAAATCATAAGTCACTCTAATTGTTTTCTTCTTCCATTTTCTCCTTTTTCTTTCTCTCACTGCCTCCCTTCGAATCAAGGATTTATCTTCACTGGTGCATGTATGCAGGGCTACTGCAGACAGCATTGTCTAGCAAAACACCTGCTGAGTGAGTAGGTGCTGATGCTGCTGCCAAGCCACTCTCCTCACCTCCAGGAGCCTCCCTTCCCACCTGTGCCCTGTGCAAAACAGTATCTCCCACCTCCCTCCCATCAATCAAGGTGCAAGATTTTATTAGCAAAGCTGCTCAGATGAGCAAGAAGGATGGAGCAAGGCGGAAAAAAACACCCTGAAGAGACTGAGAGGCAGGAGTCAACTAACCTGAAGTGAAGGAGGAAAGCCTGCAGGATTCCCAGTGTAAGTAAGTTCTGGGGGGCTGTATTCATGTCCTGTCTTGACTGCATCCCAAGGTGGGATGCTGAAGGACAGCACACATGAAACAAGACAGATCATACTCCAAGGTCAGCTAGCAGCCACGGCTGGATCTTCCCATGCTGTGATTTTATAATTAAATATCCCCAAACTTTCCATGTCCTGACAAACCCAGGTGTAGGTGTCGTCTCAGCACAGCCAGTGCCCCAAAAGCTTCACAGTGTGGGTGAAGGGATGCTCAGAAAGCATCTGCATGGGCACTCACCCCCGAACCTACTCTCACGTTTTGGCCGAAGTGGTAAATCTGCCCTGTGCAGTGGCACAGGTACCCCGCACCTTGCCCCTTCCCCATGCAGCCATCCCTGCTGTATTGCTGCTGCCTTGTTTCATCAGCCTGGTGACTTGTTGGCAGTGCATCCAGCCTAAAAATAAAAAGACAGATTGTCCACTTCAGCTGTAATTACCGACTGAAAAGACCCGGTGGGAAAAGAAGGGGAGGGGGATGTGGCAGGGAGGGCAGAGAAGGAAAAGAAGGAAAGAAGAAAGCAAAAAGAAACTCATCCTTGAACAGGTTGCATCAATCATCCAGGTTGCTGCCTGTGCAAGGTCCCTCTCTGGTTCCTGGGAGGGATAACTGCATTCTGTGCTGGGAAAGCATAAGCTGGACCCATGGCTTCCTTGCGGAGCAGAGAGAGGGGTTCCACCCTGACTTATCCATCCACCCCAAATTATTTGTCCCCTCTATCTCTGCTATGCCCCAGCAAGCAAAGCTGGCTGGGGTTGCTTATCCTTGCATTGTGGCCAGGCAGGCTCTTTTTCTGGTAGCATCAGCCCTGGCCTGTACCCATGTGCAAAGCTGTTGGCAAGTGTACATGGAGGGGAGTATTTCTTCTCATCAGGAACCTGGATTAAAATGCATATGAATACTAGATCCACAAGAAATTTTGTTTGGGCTTTTTTTGCCACCCTTCCCACCCCATATGTATCATATTTGCTGTCTCCATTTCTCTGGAGTCTTTAAATGTCATCCTCCCCACCAACTGGGTCCTGTTTGTAGAGCTGTGGTTTGGCTTATATTTGTTTCTTTGGCTTTAAGTGTATCTACCTCAACAACTGGAGAAGCTGATGCTCTTTGACTGGACAGAACCAGGGGGAACTGCAATGCCACTGTTCCCAGCAGTACTGCCAGCTTGTATCTTCCTTTTGCCCCAGCCCTGGAGGGTAATGATAAATCTTGGGTGTCAGAGACAGAGAGTGATGGAAGCTGTGGAAGCAAAAAGCAGTTTGGGTGACATTCCCAGAGTCACTGATGTTTCTTGGCACTGCAGTAAGGTATCAGAGGTAAGGATGGATCCTAGTGGTGGCATGGGTCACCCAAAGGATGAGGAAGGAGAAAGCAGTGATGACCCATGGTAAGGGAAGTCTTGGGGATGCAACACTGGGACTCTCATGCCTGCCACAAGATGGGTATGATGGAACTGCTCCTGCAGGGCCCCGTGAGCCAGAAGTGCAACTTGGGATGGTCACCTTGCCAGCTTCTGGTTTCCTGCTCCCTCAGACCGCCAGCACCCAGCAAGACTTGAGAGACCATGCAGGAATCACACCCTCAGAGACCCAACAAGCACTACAGCTGGCCAGAAACAGCATTCATGCCCCAGGCCTGCAGCTCAGGCTACAGTCTGTGAGCTGCCTCTCTTTAAAATGCCAGCAATGTCCTGTCGTTATCAGCTAATGCCCTCTAATGGGCCCATTAAACAGCTCTGTCTTTGCCTTGGTTTCTAATTCCCCCTCCCCTACTCATAATCAGGCGGCATTACCTGCTTCAGGAGATACGATTACACTACTTAATTCTTTCTAAATGACAGCGCTGAGCCAGCAGCAGAGAGCCATTCACCTTTACTTGGCCAAGCAAGACCCCTGGATGCTGGACAGAGGTTGGCAGTGGCAGGGAGAGACCCAGTTCTTACACCCAGTTTTCCCCTTCACTGCTTCAGCAGCAGGATGGGTGTCCCTGAGGGCATCTGCCTGTAATTACAGCAGAAGTATAGCAAGTACTTCCTCCATCCCTGGGAAGCAAAGGGCTCACTGCTTTCTCCCTATCTAAAGAAAGTGTTAACAACTGCTGTTGACCACAAGGCTTGCTGTCCCTCCAGCCTTGCCAGCCCAGATCATTGCTCAATGCTGGGGCAGAATCTTCCATGAAAACCAGCAGGACAGACAGGTGTCTATCACTGGCCCTCTGTCCCTCCCCATATAAATGTCTCTTAAAACATTTGAGGAACAGGGATTGGAGTGTTGGAGTGACTAAAAATCGACTGTTTTTTGCTCAGTGCTTGGTTGGCTTTATCTTGAGTTTGGGGAAATTTTTAATAGTGCTGACTATTGATAATATGTCACTGGGAATTTGCTTAGCATTTCATGGCACAAGTGCTAAAAATACAAGGTCCTGATCCCCAGAGTGCTTGGAAACATTGAGAGAAAGCAAACTCAGAGAAGTGGTAAGGTCGTGGAGAGATGTGGAGGTTCCAGGGGCAGAGCCAAATGAGAATGCAGTTGAAGAATGGGCCTGAGCAAGGCTTCTGGGGACCCAGAAGATAAAAGGGAGAGAAAAGTGTCTGCACTGAAAGGCTGATGGAGCATCCTCATTTTGAGATCCACCCACCACCTCGTTTGCTTTTTTCCACTACCCTTTCCCTGAAGATGAGGAAAACATGGCTCTGGGGTGCTTTCTGCAGATGGAACCTGTGGTGATAGTAATTTTGGTTATTCAGAAGAAAGCTAAAGGAGGGTGTAGACAAGAGTAGCCACAGACCTGAGAGATGGTGAAACATGTGCACTGCTCTGTGTCCTATAGCAAAGGGTTATTTGTGGCATGAGACAATGACAGAAATAGTCTTTAAGACAATATATTCCTTCCTGCAAACTTACTGTGCATTTTAGTCTGTTTTCTGTGTCAGTTTTTTTCCTAATGACCTCTGATATGGCAGGTGGGCCTTCATCTTCTCCATTTCGTGCTGGGCTGTACACTTTTTGAGGTTTGTTTTCTTTCCTTTCCATGTTGCTCTGTTATAATATCATGCTGAGCTGCTAAACCCAGCTGCAGTTTTGACAGATGATGATGCACCATGATTTGACATTTTCATGAGCACTAAATACACATGCTTACAAATTTTAAAAGGGGAAAGAACCCTCCACTTCCACTCTCTCCTGGCTTGTTTTCTTTGTTTGGCTTCATTTTAGAGTTGATGAAAGATGCTACGTTAATGGCTCTTGAAACTGAAACCCTCTATTTAGCTGCTGAACGAGTGGGACAAGGGAGCTGACCATTCATGCTGCTTCTCTGTTGCTTCTGCAGCAGGCTTCACTGCAATGGCAGTGCTGTCCCCAGCACACTCACACTGTTGCTTTCTGCCTCGGCTGGTGTGACAATGCCGCTCAGAAGGTGTCATCTGTGTTATTAAACTCTCCCCCATTGCTCTGTGGCTCTGGATTTAGCACATGAAGCTTTAAATTTCTCCTAGAAAATCTGCTAGATGCAGCAACTCCTTCCTTCTTTGCAGCCAAGGCAGTGTTGCACAATAATTTGAGAGAAGTGATCCTCTAGAGGATAGGAGGGATGGTTGACCCCAGAAGGAAGCCTATACTTGAACCGTAATCTCCTGGTGGAGAAAGGATAGAGAAAAAGGTAGGAATACATTTAAAACAGTCAGCTCTTATATTCTGGGAACTTTCATCCTGCAGTAGAAGAAGCCAAAGAGAGTTTTTCCTTCACTGTTGGATGGAAGTGGAATCAGGCTATTTATTCTTGATGAAATGTCAAGGAATGGTTGATTGTGTTTAGAAACAGTGAAAAGGTATAATAGATAGTGCTTCCTGCTCCAAGGCAGAACAAGAAGTGATAGTGAGGAGACCAGATCTGGTAACTATCAGCACACATCTTTTTTTGTGTTGTAACTGATGTGACTCTGGTATTCACAGTGGATCTTGGGCTAGAGAAGAAAAATACTGAGGTCTATCAACATTTCTGCCATCTGAAGAGCTAACTAACCGTGCCTTGGGATACTACAAAATGAGGAGTACTCTTGCATGGCAGATTGTAGAGGTCCCATTTCCGTAGGGTCACTGAATAACGCAGATGGAGATGCTGCCAGTCTGTTATTGTACAGAAGAAAGGCAACCCTAATTCTGGGCCTGGTGGGGCTTGCCTAAACTTGGAAAGCCAGCCATGAAGGAGGTCTTCAGACTCCAATCAAGACAGAGGTGAGCTCCAGGCTGCTATTTCTTGTATGAAAATGCCATGAACAGAAGGCGGGAAGGTTTTGCTGTGCCATCCATTGTCAAATCAAGGGCAGCTGAAGGAAGAAGAAGGAGGACCTCAACACGTATAGGGGAAATCCATCTGAGTCTATACTCAGCACTTTCCCAGCTTCTGTCTAATGAAGTGCTGATCCTATTACTGGTGGGTCTGAAGCAGTGTGAGATTTAAGTGATTGGTGTAGACAACCATGAAGTTGCCAATGTGAAGGCTCAGTTAAATCCTCTGGTGGGCTGCATCCAATTGCATGGTGTTGGGGCTGCAGCTGTTATGGAGGAGATAGAATTTTGGTCATCTCCTGGCATCTCACAAAAGTCTGTTCTTCAAGAACCGCAGGCACAGTATGGAAACTTTTATCTTCCCTGTTTTTTTGTGTTTTGTTTTTTTTTTTTTTTAATTAAACCCCAAACAGATGAAAAAGAAAACTTTCAGGGAAAGTAGAAGCTTTTTTTCAACACATTAATTTTAAACGCAGGGGGGAAATTAATTTTTTATTTTCCATTTTATTTTTATTTTCCATTTACTTTTGGCACCGTTATCAACCCACCACAGTTACACTTCATCAACTGTACTTTGTTCAGGCTGTAAGCTCCTTGGGACAGGACTGCCTCTGATACACAAACCAGGGGTGTAATTAAATGTACACCCCTGTACATTTATGTAAATAAAATGAACAGCCTTGTAGAGGTAATCACTATTTTTGTGCTGCTTCAGGCACTTGTGGAAAAGAAAGGTTTCTCACCGTGGGCCTGCTCTCCGCCAGCTGCCATGCAGATGTTGATGTGCTTGCTGCCACCTCAAGGAAAAGGAAGGTGCATCGTTCACTCATTAATATTTTACATTGAAAACTGGAAGTGCTATGTAAATCCTAAGTTCATTATTGTTCTATGCTTTTTTATTATTATAATAGAGCAAGAGGAGAGGCAGCAAGTGGGAGCAGCACACCATGCCCATTCACAGCCATCATGGTGTCGCATTGAGAAGATGGTCTTGTCTATGCTTGCCACCCACTTCTGTTTGCATGGGAAACACTGACCTATGAAATTGCAATGAGTGAGAAAGGACAGGAGGGAGACCAGGTGTGAGAAAAGCAGACACAAGCAATCAGGTAGTATTTTACTTTACTGGTCACAGAAATTAATGCTGTCTGAGGCATGAAAGGGAAAAACCCAGAGGATTTGATCTTGCCTGCCACTTACATCTTTTCCCAAGCACAGCGTTCCCCTCCACCTCTTGGACCCTCAGCAGCCGGACACCACCTTGATGTCCCTTTCTCCACACTGGGCCTTGGGGCAGGAGCTGGTGGTGCGTTGTACCACTGTGTTTGAATGTCAGCCCAAGGGAAAATGATGGGCATGAAGGAGCAGGAGCAAAAGTCTTTGAATAGAGAAAAAGTGAGCTGCTGCTGGAGACAGCAGTCTTGATGGTGTGGAAGAAGACGGTACAACAAAAGGGGAAAATTTTTGCAGGCAACCTGACTATGCTTTTATCTGGGCCCTCTTCATCTCGATTCTATGTTCTCTGATGAAAAGAGCTGTTGGGTGACTCTGACACACACCATCCTGCTCCATAGGAAGAGCACATCTTAATTAGTATCAGGAGTGAATGGATGGGCAAATTCCGCTGCCGGAGGAGCGCCCACCCTTACACCCCTCTGAGGTTTTCCAGTCAGCAGCTTGTGGTGAAACTCTCATTTTTATTTCAAATCCAGGGTAGAGCATTGTTGGGCACCAGCAGGAGAGGTGGCCAAATGGGAGCCCATCCGGGTAGGAGGCAGCAGAAAGATGTGGCCATTCATTTCCCACTGAGGCATCCTGCCAGTTGCGCACAGGAACCCTTTGCATGGGAAAATTATCAGAGAACAAACCCAGCTCCTAATCCACTCCTCAGGGCACTCCCAAGCCTCCTCAGCACAAGTGATGCCAGGGAGAACACCAGAGGTACTGGCCCTGCATCAAGCAACCAGCAAAGGGGACAGGTAGGTGACAGCTACCCAAATGATCCCTCCTTGTTTATTTTTAGCCCTAGTGATCCGGGAGCAATGCATTTATTTGGGAGATTTGAACAGAAGTGGCAACAGATGCACTGTGTAAAAAAAAATGTGAAAGCCACTATTAAGCTTTCAGGAAGAGAAAAGAGAGGAGAAAAACTGCAGGCATCAGAGATAAACGCACGCAAAATTGTGGAAAGGCAATATTTAATAGCTCACCAATCACATTCTCATTTCCAAGGTACATTACCTCTAGAGCTGAATTAACTATAGAATCTTTAAAAAGAAAAAAGAAAAGAAAAGGAAAAGAAAAAGAACAAAAACTGAGCACCAACCACCACCAAGAAAGAAAATATTGGCTGCTGCCCCTCCATTAGGAGAGCTCTCCTAATGCTACCAATGCATCCCCCACTTTTAGGCATCCTGGGGCAGTTCTTGTTCAGCATCTCCTGGCAGTCCCTTCCTGATGGCTGTGCCCAGTGGTAAGTCTGTCGCTTGCAAGGGTTATGCTGTGTGCCTGGAAAGCGAAGTTTTGGAGCCTATCAATGGGAAGTTTTTGAGCCTATCAATAAGGGATGTTTTACCCTTCCCACCTGACTGTTTTCACTAGAACAACCCCAAATCTAGAGAAACTCATGGAACTTGATGGAGGGTGGGAAGGGGCAATAGTAAAGGGGAAAGTGCAGTTATGGGAACTTCTTACACCAGCTTCACCTGTAAAGGCTGTAACA
This sequence comes from Melopsittacus undulatus, assembly GCF_012275295.1. Taxonomy (NCBI): domain Eukaryota; kingdom Metazoa; phylum Chordata; class Aves; order Psittaciformes; family Psittaculidae; genus Melopsittacus; species Melopsittacus undulatus. The sequence continues at coordinate 67,817,518 of NC_047530.1, read as the reverse complement.
GGGTGAAATCAAGGTCCCTCTAGACCAGTATGTTTTCTTCCACAGTTGCTATAGGCATATATTTAGAGAAGAATAAAACCAAGCAGGCTGATGTGACTGGTCCTAATCTGCTCATCTTCACATCCCTGTTCCATTGCTTGTTACCTCCTTCAGCAGTGGAAGTTATTCCCTTTCCCCTGTACGTGAGACAGAGAAGCCAATTCCCTCAGCAACAGACAAGGTTGGCATTGATGTGCTAAGGCTGCTATGGATCAGCTGGACCACAGGTCTCATTCTCCCCTGGCTATCAGTATCTATCTGGTGGGTCTTTTACAGCTGTGTTGTGGGACCCTCTTGTTCTGCACTAATATCACACTAAGTACAATAGGACTTGTGAATAGGCCTTTTAGGCACTGCATTAATAGCACAAATAAAGAAAGAATAACCATCCCTAAATGGAATAGCTCTTTCAAGGAGGTATTACCTTTAATCATTTCTAAATTCGTGTAAGGCAACCTGGAATTACCTACAAAGGACTCTCTATAAAGCCAGATTGTATTGCATTTAATACCTATGCTTTTAGCCCTCTCTTTCCTTATTTTCTTGTACTTAGATAGACTTTCCTTTAGAGGACTTGATTTTTTTTTATCATTTCCAAGTGTCTGCACTGGCTCAAAAGTGACTCAGTACTTGATCAATACCTCTGGTAGCTGTTGGTACAGCCACTGATGGGAAGCCAGCAGAGAATTATTCAGGTGAAAGCCTTCCTGAAAAATCAGTCAGAAGAAGGCTGGTTAGTTTGCTACTTTTAAATAGCTGTTGTTTTCAGAAATTGGGGGAAACCAGAGGAGCAGCCCGAAAACAGATTTTGGAGAATGCCAGAGGTATTTAAATACCCAATGGAGGGAGGCAGGAGCTTATAGCAACAAAGCACATTACCAGTACAGCACAAAAAGTCAGATTTCCAATACCACTGTACTTTGCAGTAGGAAAAAGCCTGCAAAGACATAAAAAAAACCTTTCTGGTTCAGCTGATTCGTGCATCTGTACTTGCCATGAAGGCTGTCCTGACCTCCAACTCTTTTCCTCTCCAGGGAATCTGGAGTCTGATGTGATTTCTCTGCCTAGTAACACCCAACAGATTTCCCTGCCTGCCTTCACTCCATTCACTCCTGAGCCTACACAAACATCTTCCAAAGATGTTAGAGGTGCAGAGCAATGGTGTCAAAGCTTATAGACAGGCATAGGGTGGGGTAGAAAAGAACTTAGAGTCAAATTTCCTTGTAGCCTTTTACCTTGATACCTACAGCTGTCCTGCTCTCCAGCACAGCACCTCCAGCTTGGAGTGAGCAGGAGGACCCTCCCTGCCTTTCCCCTCTTGTCCTTGAGAATGAAGTTTATTCCTGATGCTTGCAGGATATTAACCCCCCTCTCTCCTCCAAACCATCTTCTGATGCTGAATGTTGCAGGGAGCAGTCCCACGGGACCCTGAAAAAATACTGCTTTCCACTTGGGACTGAACCAGGTAACAGCACTGCAGAACCTTTGATGCTCCGCTCAGGGGACGCTCTGCTGTCAAAATCCTCCCCAGGCACTTTCTGCTCCAGCAGAGCATCCTAACCTTGCAGCACTGAAGGTTCTTGAGAAAAGACCTGTATCACTTCTGTGTCTGGTTCTGGGCAGCTGACAAGCAGTTTCCTTAGTGCCCAGCACACATCTCCACTTGGGAAATCCAGCTCCTACTGGCAAGGATTTTTCCGTGAGTCTCGCTTTCCTCCCCTCTCACTCCAACCCTGTGCAATGAATGCTGTGTTACATACCACATGTGCCATCCATCTTTCCAACCATGTGCTATCACATCTTCAAGGAAGGGGCAGATTGATAAATTGATTTGGAAGGGGTTTCATCATTAAGGGGAAACTGGTTTGGTGGGACAATGGCAGCCTGTGTCCCTCACCAGTCTCTGAGCACCTACAGGTGATGCTAGTACTCAGGCAAAAAACATGTGAGGAGGCTGAACTTCAGGGAGCCCTTTGTTAAAGCATTTGCAGCACATCGCTGCATCGGCCTGTGAAAATGCGACTGTCACCCCCAGGCTAAACCCAGCACTGAGAAACCTGACAGCCTCGGTGAAACCAGCCACAAGTGACTTCTCCCATCCTCCTTGGGAGAGAAGATAAATGTCATAAGTCATCAGCCGTCACGGCTTATACAAGGCACATTTTTCTCTCCCTGGTGCTGAGTTGAAACCGCTCTGGAGGGAGGGAGGGTGAAGGGAAAACATTGGAAGGGCAAGTGGCAAAGGGGAGTTGTGAATCCTGGTAAGCTTCCCACGTCCCTTGGGTGGGACCATCAGCACTGATAGAAAAATGCGTGCTTAAAAATGAGGGAAACAAGGTATGCAACCATACAAGCACTACAAAGGCAGCCAAAGCAGGTAGATAGGTTGGTGTCTGGATGGGTAGACATCTCTGCAACACCAAATCCTGCAGATTGTGCACAAACTCAGCACCTGCTGCCTTTGCTGAACAAATGCCTTTTCAGCAAGCCACTGCTGCATGCAAGCAATGGTGGACCCCAGGCAAGACCAGCTAGAGGGGCTAAAAGTCCTCCCACTTCACAGAAGCTGCCTGCTCATATTTGGTATAGGTATATTTGCTGAACAAGCCCATGCTCTGCAAGTCTGCTTTTTTGGATGAAATTGCACCTTACCAATCCATCAGGTGGGAACCCATCTTAACAACCATCAACCACACCCCACAGGTCCTTCTGTGCAGCCCAAAAGCCATGGACCATGTGCTTCTCTCTACGCAAGGGAATGAGTGCAAGGAAAGTTTTTAGTACTCAAAAGCCCATTTTCTTCCCTTTTGCTGTCTTCAGGAAACTCATGTACCCCAGCAGAGCCTCCTTATTTTGGGCACGGAGGAGGAGGCTCTGCCTTTGCAAAGCAAAAGTCATGCCAGCAGCTCATGAGCAAAGTAGGTGTAAGAAAGGAGTGGACTGGAAAGGGTTAGAGCAAGGGGAGGAGATACACCAGGAAGCCCAGCTTCCCTCCCAGCTTCCAGGTAGTTTAAGCTTAATGGTAAGTAACAATTCCTGTAAACCCAGATAATTTCACATTGAAAAGGCCAAGAAAACATTTTCAGCACAGCAGGCAGTGCTGTGCTACACAGGTGAGCAGGTGCAGGTAGAGATGGGGATATTCATCCCAAGAGGCAGGTGTGTTTTCTGTAAGTCAGATTCTGATTTGAGTGATTGCCTCCTTGTCCCAAATTTGGATGGGGATGAAATTGTGGGTCTTCCTTCTCCTTAACCACTGGTTGCTGCTCCTCTGTTTCACCCATCAGGGTGAGAGGTGATTCTCATGATCAGCCCAGGGCAGGTGCTTTCTTTGGGGATACCTTGAGCCAAATACAACTCATGTATATTTAACAGTTTGTAGTAGAGCCTTACCCATCCATTGTCTTGTCTCTCCTGGAACCCATGCAACATATTGGCATCTTATAGGATGCAGTCTCACACTCCAACACTGCCTCCATTTTATGAAAATCACTTAACCTCTTCTGACAGCATCCCCATGCCATGGCCTCTGCCAAAATACCCCCACCCTGGTCAAGGACCACTTGCAAGGACAAATCTTGCTGAACCAGTATGACTTTGGATCATGCAGGTAAAATTCAGCCACTGAAATTTGCTGGGTGATGAGTATAGCCTGGCAAATAATTCTATGCAAATAGCTTGCTAAATGAATTGAGCTTCTCTCGCCTCTCACAAACCACCCATGACCATGCTGTGACCCACGATGTCCTCAGGTAAACCAGTTATTGGAAATCATTCACCACTCAGAATCTGTTCTTGGGTTTAAGGCACTCAATAAGTGAGCTGTGCAGATTGGCAGCGGCTGGTCACATAAATCATGAGGCATTTTCTTCTCTGTCCTAAACATGCCAGAAGTCAGTGGGCTGAGATGCATCCTGGAGAGAGACCATGGACACATAGGATTACCAAATTTTGGAACATGTCAAACCTTTGCCTCCCTGAGCAATTAAGTTTTGTGTAACACATCACTCCAAGGGAAAATGGGCCCTTGCAGAGAACATAGCTCAGATTTAATCTTGCTGTATTGAGTTCACACATAAATAATTACCTGTGAACTTGCTTCTTCAATCTACCCCACTGACCAGCCTCTGTTGAGGCCTGGGAAATTCTCTTTCGTTAGATATTTTGCATAAGACAAGTCAGAGAAGAGGTGCCAAGGGGAGGAATGAGTTTTTAACATGAACACATCAGGCAGCATTTGCAACATTTACCCAGAGGATATTCAGTCCTGCTATCCCTATTTTTGCAGTGGCTCATTGCAATGATTAATTTAAAGTGCCAGCATCAGGAATCATGGGAACATATGAGAAACCCAATTTTTCTGTTAAAATAGAAGTAAGTTTCTTTCTTGACGTTACAGGAAGAAGATGGGAAAAGGTCATCATTAAAGAAATGTAAAACACTGCTCCGCTTCTCATCGAATCTCTTCTTTTTCATTCCATTTCTTAATTTGGAGAAGAAACCCTCTCATTTGGAGTGCACCATATGGTTGCAGATCACCAAAATGGAAAAGTCGATATCATCCGACCTTTAGAAGCAGATGCCCTGGTTTCCCACAGGCAGGGTGCTCAACAACAGGCACACAGCAACTACCTTACATACATCTTTCAAGAGCTTTCATGACAAAATTGGGCTTGTACTTCCCAAAGCAGTAAGCAAGGTATGTGGGCTGGGGATGATGACTCTGTGTATAAACTGTATCTTCACCCTTCCCACCTACCAGTCCCTCCTGGTCACTGCTCTGGCCCTATGCTAGGACAAGAATTGCTACCAGGCATTGTCTGGGATGCCTTGTCTATGCATTATTTGCCTGCCTTGATGATACAGCCTGTTTCTTCAGGCTATCTGAGAATGACACTTTTTAGGGACCTTCACCATGGCCACAAGCTTGTCTTTTCTTACACTTCATAGTTTTTGGCCTCTCCACATCTGCTATGTAGTGCTGAGAAATGCATGGCCTTTGGTTGAGTATGTGAAGGGGTCTCCCTGTGCCTATCTCAGATTGGACCTCTTAACCACAGGTCTGGTTTTTGTTGTTGTTTTCTCCAGTCTTATACTTTGAAGCAACATCTTGTTGCTTGGTAAGGCCAAGAAAGCCTTTCCTGTAAATTTGCAGTCTGCTTCGCTGCAGCTGTACTTTAAGTGTGACTGCAGCAGGCCCCTCTCCTTCCCATGTGTACACTTCCCCATCCCCATTGCAGGTGGCTCTGTGAGCATCTCTTGCCCCACTGCTTCCTAATGGCAAGTGTGTAGCTCCCAGTGCTACGGCAGCTCTCAGTCAGGCAGAAGAAAGCCAAGCTTCCTCAGAACCAGCCTTGGACATGGGGGTAAAGCCACTCAGGCATTCAAGTGGATCAGGTTTGATACAGCTGATCAAGTGTGCTGCAGTGCAGAGCATCTGGCTGGATGTAGAGCCACTGCTTTGCCTAACATGCCAGGTCACCTTCATGCCAGGTCTTCCCCACCTGTAGAGGCAGTGGGCCAGATGATGCTGGGCAGCAAGAGGGGGTCATACCCATTTAGGGTGAGGCATCTCACCCACCAGCTGGAGTTAGGATTTTTGAAACTTTTCTGCCATATCCCTAACCCCAAACCCATCCACTTCTGTGGATGTTGCACACAGGTGCACTCTGCCTCATCCCCAGGCAACATTCCCTACCTCAGCAATTCACTGAACAAGTCATGTCCTCATGTCCCTACACCTAGGCTCCTCTGTCTTCATCTGTTGTAGCCCCCTGTCTTTATTATGCATCTCTCCCCTCTCTTCCTGTCCCCTTGTGTTAGGCACGTTGGGGTGAATCCCATCCCTTGTGGCAAACCCCTTACCTTTAGCAAGCAGAGGGCTCGCAGTTATTTACCAGGGAAAGGGTAAGCCACAGCATTTATATAAAACATATTAATAATTTTGCCCTTTCTCTCCACATTTACCAAATTGATTTTTGAACTGCTAGCAGTTGTATTGCAATAAATATAGTTGAAATCCATTGCACGTAATGGTTTATAAATTGTGAATCATAATTCAGCGGGAGCTTGGGTTTGGTTTGCTGGCTTCTGTCAGTGCATGCACGCGTGCCTGTGTTTTCCTTTCTGCAGCCCTTAAGCCTGCACAACTCTCCAGTGGAGTAATAAATTGGGAATAATAGAAGCTCTGCTAACGAAATTTCACTTGTCAGTTGGAAGATCTCATGCTGTGCGTTAAGTTCTTGCAAATAGTGCAAGGTAAAAAATAAAAACAAAATACCCCCATCTCCCAGGTCTCTGGTCTGTGCTATCAGCAGGATGTGTCCGGATGGAAGAAGAGTTCACATTTGCAGCTCCCAGCAGCGGCATTGGTTTATGCCCACCATGAAAATGGCCCTTGTACCAACTTCAGTGCTGCAGGAGGGTGTAAGCTTGCAGCTATTTTGTGATGGGGTCCTCTTGCAAGGGCACCACCAGCCCCCTGCCAAGGCAGAGATGGAGAGCTGGGATTGGCGGGGGACTGAGTGCTGCCCCACGATGCAGTAGCAGCAACATCAGGTTATATATTCAGTTCACAGCACGAGGTTCTTCCTACCAACCATGTTTGGCTGTTGTCTGAGGCAACTGTTTACAGTAATACTGGGTTTACTACATCCCCGGGGATGGGGATGTTCAGGGGAATGTTTTGGCATCAAGCATGGAAGATCCCTGGAGTGGAGGAGGCCTGGGTGGTAGCAGCTCTGCCTTGGCTATTCCCCCAGAAGTTTGGCCACAGTAAAGAAGAGATGCTTGGGAAGAAGGAGCATCTGACAGTGGGGGACAGCACTCACTGCTCTTCTACCAACACCACCGTTGCACAACCACACACAAGATACTGTCCCTGCTGCCACGATCCCCAAAAACACAGTTGCAAAGGTGACAGGCAGGGGAAGCAGGAGAGTTTTGTGCAGGCAGTGAGATCCCCCCAGGGTACAGAGCCCAAGCTGGAGCTCAGTGCAGCAGTCAGGCAGGAAAATCCATATCTGCTGCTGATTTATTATCTGTTGGGAGAAATGTAGCACAGATATTTTTAAAACGTGGGTCCATTAAGCTCTCCAAATGGGCCGGCTCACCTGCTATTTTAACAACACGTTGTGACACCATCTTCTTTTGTAAGTATTGCTTTTGGACTTATTAACTCTAAGCTGTCATATCCCATTTTGAGGGAGGAAAATGCCATCGAGATGACCGCTCTGGCTGAACAGAAACTGCTTAATGAGTTTTTACGGGGTGCAGAAAATTTAGGCACCAGTCCAGGACTTTGGGGAGGAAAAGGATGGATCAATTAGGAATTGTAGTATTTACACTGCTTTTCATTTTCACACTCTTTTCTCTTTGTGGCTGTCGTGGGTTTTGCCCAGCCGGTAACTCAGAACAATGCAGCTGCTTACTCACTTCCCTTCTCTCTCCCCTCTCCCCTCCAGCTGGGATGGGGAGGAGAATCAAAATAAAGTATACCCCATGGGTTGAAATAAGAACCTGTTTTATAGTAACTGTTATTTAGTCCAGTAACTAAAGTATAATATAAAACTACTACTAATAATAATGATAAGGGAAATAACAAGGGAAGAGAATATCAAAGTAATAAGTAAAGGAAAAAAAAAACAATAATAAACACAAGTTATGTACAGCTCAATTGCTCACCACCCACCAACCAATACCCAGCCTGACCTGGGAAGTGATCTGGGCCTTCTGAGTAACTCCCCCCAGTTTATATACTGGGCATGACGTGCATTGGTATGGAATACCCCTTTGGCTGGTTTGGGTCAGATGTCCTGTCTCTGCTTCCTTCAGTCTTCTTGTGCCTCTCCTCACTGGCAGAGTATGAGACTGAAAAGTCTTTGGTTGGAGTAAACATTACTCAGCAACAACTGAAAACATCGGTGTTATCAGCGTTGTCCCCAGGCTGCACCAGCTACTAAGGAGAAAAATAACTGTTAGAGCTGAACCCAGGACAGTGGCCTTGTGTTTATTGTGGAATGGGTGCATGAAAGCCTGTGAACTTCATCTGAGACCCAGGAATTAAGAAGATGGGAATAGTTAAGTGTCATCCCAGCAACATGAAGTGTCTGCAATAGTGGCACATGCCTACGCACAGACCCTTCTTTGTGCCAAAAACTGTTTCTCCTGTAAGAATATGCCTGGGTGCTGCCAGTGGCTGGTGCATGCCCTTGGGCGAGGAGAGAGGCACTGCCAAGAGAAACAGAGGTGAGGTCATGGACAAGGGAAAACAAACTACGTCTTGTGTCTGGGAATCAGCTGCCAGTGTGGAAGAAGGGTGGAAAAAGGGACTTTGCCACTTCCCAGCCTTTTGGCAGCAGAGGGCTCAGGGCAGCCCTGTGAATGGGGAAGGGGCTGGATGCTCAGGTCTGCAGTCCCAGCCTGTTTTGGCCACAGTTTATTGCCTGAGTTTACTTAAAAAAAAAAAGGAAGAAACTTCTTTGGAGAAAAGCACATCTTGTAATGAGATGCCAGGAAGCTGGCAAGTTTGGGGGATGCTTGCAGCACTGCTGCTCCATCATGCTCAGTGGAGCAGCGTGTAGACATGAGACTGACACAGCGAGCTGCCACTCGGTCTGGGGACTGTGAGCCCCTCGCCAAGACTGTTCTCCATGTGCAAAACAAACTGGAGGGCTGTGAGCAGGGCTTGGCCATGCCATGCCCTTGATGCACACACTGTGCACCCCTATGCCAAGGCAGGGTGAGAGTCTCGGGGCTCATTTTCCAGCACCAGCCCATTACCCCTTCCCTGGAGTGCAGCTTTCCAGCAGGATCTGAGTGCTGGCACCTACAGTCAGAAGAGCAAGCCAAGTAGAAGCATGACACATCCTAGAAATACAACAAAGAAATTACTTCAAGGAGCCAGATTTGGAGACAAGGAATGACAGCATTTAACCCTTGGCAGCACTTGCTGCTCTCTAAGACAGTGCATGGGATGGAAAAATAGCCATGTGCTGAAAAGAGACAGTGGCAGCTCCCCATCTCTGCCTTTTTGTTGACTGTTAGGGATAACTAGGTCCATCTGTAGATGCTTTAGCCACACCAGGGCTGTAATTGCTTCATCTTATCCTAGCCCTATCAGTTTTAAAGGAGGCTTGTAGATGCTGCTGTTGACTACAGCATCTGGTGTCAGATGTGGGTGCTTGAGGTCCCAGAGCTGCTGGGAGAGGATGCATTGCCTGGGCACTGTGGGATGCACAGGTAGGAGATATGGCAGTTATGGCATGGATATGGGAGCTGAGTGCCTGCCACAGAGAGTTTTGGTTGATTTTTGTTACAGATAGCTCTTAATAATAAATTGTTGGGTCCTCTGCTCTGCTACCAATGTTGGTAAAGGTGCATGTTTTCCTGTGCTGTTCCCTGTCAATCGCCCATGTGAGCACCTTCTAGTTATTGCCTTTAGGAATGAAAAGGAAACCTTGGTCCCACTTCCTGGCAGAGTATTCTCTAAGCTGCCTGTACTCTACCTTGCTCCCTTTTTTATGTTACAATCACAGCAGAGTTTTGCTTGGAAAATTGAAAAAGTAGCCAAGAAGAATACACACAACTGCCCAGGAGAGATAATCAGTTGTTAAAACATGCCTGCTGTTCTAATTAGAAAGGAAATGAAATTGGGTTTAAAGTGGAATTAACTGAAGGCTCCCTTATCCTGTCTATCTGTTGTGCTCTCCTAGACCTTCTGGGCAAATGCAATAGAAAATAAAAAGAAAGCTGATCCTCTCTGAAGCCTCTATCCCTTAGAAATCCCTCCAAAGCTCTGGACCTGAGCACTGCCAGAGAGACATCAAGTCCCTTCTGCTCAGCCAAAGTGTACCTTCAGATTCAGCATCACCAGTTATATGGGCTCATGCAGAGCTCAAGTTTCTCTGCTGTCTTTTGCCAATTTTTGGCATCCAGGAAATAAGCAGTAGATTGCATGTGTCTAATAGGTAGTTTAAGTTGTTAGAAATGATTTTCTGTTTATTAAATCTTAGTTGGTACCATAGGTATCTTCTACTTCTTCAGGTGAAGGGTTAAAAGCCTGTGTCACTGATGTTAATATGACAACAATAGTAACAGACTTTGCCTCTCCTTCTAAAGGAGAAGCACTCTGGCCCTGAAATCTGTCCCCTGTGGAGTAAAGTGTGCAAATAGGTAGACTGTGTTATGCAGTTAACATGCTTTTGTTGTCTGCTTTGTGATCCTTTTCCTCTTGACAACAGGAAGATCCATACTTTGGTCTTCTCTGGAAAGCTCCTCTCCCTCCAAGTAGCTGTCACCGCTCTCAGCTATTTCTGGTGTGACTCTGGGTTTCCAACATGTGGCTGAGGATTTCCAGGATGCTAACAGCTCCTAAAAGTGAGTGAAATTAGCAATGATAAAAAGAAATGGTAAGGTATTGACATGACACTAGTAGCACCTGCAAGAACACTTCTCACAGTGCCTTGTCACCCTGCCTGACACCTTTTGCAGTAAAACACCTGGGCTTTCACTTGAAATCTGGTTTTGCAGATTTGGAGGAGGGAAAACAAGATGTTAGCACTACATTAAAAGTTCGCCTGCAACACCAGAAAAGACAGCTCTAAAACTGACTCAGGGAAGTGATGGGCAGCTCCAGGATGGGGACCAGTGGGGATTTCCAGCAGCACACTGTTTCAGTGGGAGAAGCCATTGATCAAAGGGAGTAGAAAAAACTGGCCAACGGGAAGACTTGCTGACATAAATATCTCATTGAAGTTTGAACTGCAACTCCCAGCAGGGAAAGGCCTTATCTGAATACCAGCTTGCATAACGGTAGCTATGCCAGTTCTTATTCCTTTTGGCTAATTTGAATGTATTTATTGGCAGAAGTCAGCGTTCAGAGATATTTGCCAATTTTGATATTTTTAGGTGAGCTCCTTTGCAGCCATCTTGCTCATGCAGCCTTCACCATTACTTCTAAGCCTGAATGCCAAGGGCAGGAAAGACTCTTCCAACTAGACCTCCTAGAGGGAGGTTCTGGTTATACACTGGAGAGATGCTTCACCAGAAGGCTGTGTGCATTTTAAAAACTTGTCTGCTCCTCCTCTTGCCATCATCCTCCCAGTGTTTCCTCTGTTAACCTTTGCATTAATACCTGTGCAATTCTAGGAGTTAGCAAGACAGGTACAGTCATGCTAGGGATGGCAAGAGGTCCACACATGAAGCCATTAAGGCTAGAACAAGACAGTGTCATGGGGCACTGCATCCCAAGGCAGTGAATTCCAGCAGTAAACCACACACCACCACTCCCCACAAAAGCAAGCGTCTTTTGCCTTTTAAATTTAAATAAAGCTTCCACTCCTGTGTGTTTTCATGCTGTTAAAAGGGGGAAATACCTTCTCAGGACCATTAGTTACGTCTGTGCTCTATTATGGCCCTTTTATTCAGCTGCTTTCTGAAACTGACAGTCCCTGACCCATCAATCTGTCCTTGTCTCTGCTGGCTTCTATTACTCACTCGTCTCAGAACCTCTTATGTTTCTGCCATGTCTTTTCTTGGATTTAAAATGCAGCCATGTATTATATGTCCTCTGAGGAGTTAGAGAATGTGATGAGTGGGCTCTCTGGAAATGCAAATGCTCAGGACTAAGGAGCTGCCGTATACTCAAGTTCATCTTGGCGGCACTGCTAGACACATACCAGAGTGTTTTGGAATGACACATCCATAACATATGAGAGATTCTCAGCTGGGCCACGCGCAATGTAAGGAAGCCACTTCTGCCTTTTCCCTTGGATTGAATTCCTATAGATCTCAGCCTTCTGCCTGACTGTCATGGCTCACTCTAAAGAGAGCCTTGCCGATAAATGAGAAAGTTGCTGGATGGCTGAAAAATGTGCACTCTGCATCCTCTGTACTGCCACACAACTGTGTCTGGAAGTGAAATGCGATCAGTGGATCAGACCAGAAGGCTCAAGTTTCATCTCTGTAAATACTGAAGAATCGGTTTTCTCTTGTTCCCTTTTTTGTTCAGTGCCATCGGAGCCCCATCCCATCATACTCAGACAAAATCTTCAGGTAATTTCATGCTTTTCCGTTTTTTGTGTCCTTTCTTTAAATTAAGTTCCTTCCTTGTCCAGAGGGTCAGCAGCTGTGCCATCTAAACCCAACTGAAATCCTGTTTCCCTGGTTGAGGGATTGGGAAGAATGACCAAGTGTGGTTTATCTGTCATCTAGGTCACCTGGCTGTCCTGGGCACTTTTGCTGAGAAGAACATCACTGGTGGTTTCTCTCTTCCACTCACAACTGCATTGTGGCCCTGCTATCTGATTCAAGACCAATAAACTTCAGCTTGTCCCTCCTGTGCCTAGCTAGGGCATGGATTGGGACCATGATCTTTGCTCTGAAGGGTTTTGAAGGTATCTAATTTGGTTCAAATCCAACATACATCACAGCCCTTTGAGCCAGCATTATGTGTCCCAGAGAAATCTCATTTACCAGGAGGTTTGTCTGCCCTCTCCAACATGCAAAGCTGCAGAAAAGTCTACCACATAGCAGCTGTGAGATGGCTGATCTGCATGATTTTGTATTTTACTTGTTTCTGGGTGTTCTAGTCTGTTGCAATTAGCTAGCAAGCCTTGTTTTCTTTATGACCATTTGTAGTGCTGATTGTTTGCCATATATCTTTGGGCCTGAGCCAGAGAGAGCAGCAGTCTGGAAAACAGCTGGTACCTGAAGCTGGTCAGAGCACTGGCTTAATGCACAGATTATTTTATGATTACTTATTTTGATTCAGAGCCATGAAGAGATGAAGAGTTGGTCTTTACCAGCCTGGAGCATCACTCCCCTAAAAACCAAAATCCCCAAACCCTCCACAACCCTTTCTACCCATTAGAAGAAAAAAAAAATAGAATAAAAAAGGGCCTCTGCTCATTTACTCAAATATTTGGTTCCTTCAGGTGCAGTTTACGCTGAAAAACTGGAGAATGATTATTCAGTATGAATTCAGGAGACTTTATGCTTTATGGTGGTCCACAGAGTTTTGGGGTTGCTCTATGAAGCTGCCAGCTGCAGAAGGAGGAAGGCACCACTGCTTACTTCTGCTGAAGTTATCTGGCTGTGCCAGTTCAGAAAAGACTTGCAGGCCAAAGAGTGTAAGAACCTGCTCTCAGAAACTTTGGGAGGAAAAAAACTCCAAAAAAGTTGAAAGCTATTTTGCAAATCTGTTGTGTTGCTCGTGGAGTAGAAGTGGATGAATGCGTTAAAACAGCAAATTTGTCTCTGGGAGGTAAAGCATACCCTCAGTGGAACTTGCAGTGTTGTCCGTCTGCAGGAATTGGTGTGACTGTGTTAGTGAAGTCTGGATGTACAGGTATTGCCTGAAAGTATTCAGAGGTGGTGATGCAGAGACACCAGCCTTGCTCTGCGTGTTCTCCTGATCCTGTTTTTTTCTAGGATGCACGCAGTCTGAGCCTCTCTTGCTAACTGCATGGCTCACACCAGTCAGGGTACCCCCGCAAACTTCCTGCTGCTGCAGACCTACCTGCTAAGCCCAACTTAGCTTCCCGGGAGGCCTGACATGTAAGAGACAGGAGCATCAGCTACCTGGGCTCTGCAGAGCCTATTTTAATACTAATTTTTAAGTATTATTAAAAATAATCTGCTATACCTAATTAAAACTGAAAAATCTGCCTCACCTGAGCACTGCCACTGTTGCTGTAGCTATGTCAGGAGATACAGGCAAATGGGGACCAAAACAAAAGGGACTCTATTAGGACACAGCAAATACATACCCATGTCTTTTTACTGATGGCATTGTCCTTCAACACGTCCCTGTGCCTGGGCTGCAAGAAAAGAAAAGTTCCCAGGTCACAACTCTGGTGCAGAGGGGAGACTGGGAAGGGCAAGAAGCTTTTGGGTATCCTCAGGGTGCTCCTGCCCCCCATGTGCAGCTGTGGGGTGGAGGAACCTTCCCCAGGTATTTGGGGTGTCTGTCTGGGAGCTGGGGCTTGCTCAGCTTTGCTGCTATTGCACAGGGAGAGCCTGGGATCACAGGTGCTGCTGGGTTAGAAAGAAATAATAATTCATGTCTCTGTTCCTGGGTCATGCTTGAAATTAATGAATGGCTTTAGAAAAATGGGCAAGTTTCCTTGTATTTTATAGTTTGAACTCTTTCTTTGCCTGCAGGTGTCTGGGCACAATTAGGTTATGCTTTCACACCTTATTCCAGCCTAGAAAATACAAGATGCAGAGGTAATCACAGGACTCCTGAAGCAGTGTCTTCAGCTGTGGGGAGCTGAGGAAGGAGCAAATGTAGTAAGCAGCCTGTGATAAAATCGTGATCTGGTGTGACTAGCACATGTAGATATCCTACAGTAACAGCCATGAAAGCCCTAACCATGATTCACAGGGCTGTAATGAAGTCATTGCAAAGCATTCACTGCTGGACGGCTTCCTGGGTCTAGCTCTTAACAGGTCTTAATGGGCCAAAAAATGGGAGGCTTCGAGGGGGAGCCTGAAGCAAAGCCCTGATTGCCATACAGTGCAGTGTAAGTGGTTCAGTGTCCCATCCAAGCATTGAGCTTTTTGCTACAAATGGATGAGAGAAGCAAGAGAAGTGGTGTTTCTCTGAGATCACATTGAATGAGGATGTGCATTTGGCAGGTACGTTCTTAGGAAGGATTACTTTGTGGGCAGAGATGCTGAGGAGAAGAATATTAAGGAGAGGTTGCAAATTTTTCTTGTTCTGGAGGACATTAAGGGATGCATGCATGCTGCTGTAAAAAGGAAAAGCCCCCCAAAAGCTGCTGCAGCTTGAGCATCAATGCTGTGGAGCACAGCCTTCTTGGCATTGGTCCCCCTCTGCAGTCCCGTGGGGACCCCAGGCCACCATTCCCTCTCCAGCATCATCCATCTCTCCTTTATCCTGCATTTAGGATGTTAAAATGCTAGTTTGGGTTGTCTGGGGAGGATCTGGATGCTAGGCTGGCTCCCCCTTCCTACTCCAACTACTGCAACGGGCACTGGGGTCTGGGCACTCTGGGGCTGTGTGCGTGGTTGGTGGTGACCATAAAACAAGAGGAAAAAAAGAAAACACATGGACAGGAGGGGAAAATAATCAAGCCGAGGGGGAAGGAAAAAATCAACTTGTCCCCTTATAACATGAAAGCCCTCCTCCCCTTGGAAGAAATAAAAGCCAGAGTGAAATGAAGGTAAATGCCAGAGATTTAAGTACCACACTGCTGAGTGTGTTTTAAAGGTTACCTTTCAGGGGGTTGAAGAGAGAGCGAGAGACAGAAAGGGAAGGAGTTGGAGCACTTCCCATTGCGAGGACCACTCCAGCTCTTAATGGATTTTTATATCCTTGTCTGCTTTTTGTGACATTATTAAAATTGCTTATTTTTAATTTGTTTTCCCTTTCTTTGTCTGTGGGAGGGGGTTGGGGGGCAGGAGGACAAACTCCGTTGCCATGGCAATATCCAGCTACACGATGCACATCTGCATTGCTGATATAGAGCAAAAAAAATGAAGTTTTGGGATAGTTTTTAAAGAGGAAAGAAGCCGTGTCTGGGAGTGTGTGTATGCACACATGCATGCTCATGCCAGAACTAAAGTCATAGGGTTTAATTACAGGCGTGGGAAGGTGACATTTCCAGTGCTTACTTGACCAGGATAAAGAAATGAGGAGCCTGAAGCAAGGTAAACACCTATGTATAATGTAAATGCTGAATGGCAGACCTCCCCACTTGCCTTACATCTAGCAAATATCTCCTAATTTGCTATTCAAAAAGTACACCAAAATTTATCTCTGTTTTAGGGTATATGCTCATACCTTTGGAAAGTTGTGTATGTGCCTGTCAGACCTGGCAGATATGGGTCGCTACCTTATCAAAGCAAGGACAAATCTGTTCTTGGATGGCAAGTGCCACCTTTCTGCACCCCGGGGGATTCCCGATTATCTGCTCCTGTGCAAAGTCAACCTGCTGGGAAAAACTCAGGTACCACAGGTGATCTCAGCACCTGACAGTCTGGGGTACCAGAGCAAGAGGGGCTGATGGCACAGGGCTGCCAAGACACTCACTGTTCCACTTGCAGTCTGCAGTGAGCTCTTGGCATAAGACCCCTTTGTCTTCCAGGATGGATGGCCGCTGAATTGCCCAGACAGACAGTCTTGCAGCAGGAGAGTGTTCCAGCTCCTCCCAGGACAGCTGAGGATGCTCTCTGCCTGCTGGCCAGGGCTTGGTGTGGGATTGCCTCCAGAAGGAAGGTGGTCTGAGTAGCTGCATGGCTCAGCAGCACTCGCCAGCAACCCCAGCATGGCTCTGAGCTACCAAGCAGGCTCCTATAAGATAGCGCAGCTTTTTCTTTAAGCCCTTGCTGTCCTTGGAAGGATGGTTTCTAAGGTGCATCAGAGAAGCAAAGGTCTGAGTGGGGGAAGAAGTCTTCTTTCCATCTCACATTCAAGTAGGTAGGGAAAAAAGCATATGCTGAAGGTGCCTGCTGTACTTCTGAATCCTGCTTTCTCCTTCCAGTTCCCCAGCCCTTTGAGTTGGTCAGTTCCCTTTAATTTTGTTTTCCTGTCAGAAGGTAAAACCAAGCTACGCACCCAGTGGTATTCATACTCCATCATGGCCAAATAAGCTCAGAATTACTCAGAATGAGCTATCTGCTCCAAATCCCCATCTTCCCTGCTTGCCCAGCCATCAGAGGCAATCCTATTTCAACATAGCTCCTGAGCCTGGTTTTGTTATCTGTCTGGGTAAGCCTGTTGCTCCTTACAGCTCAAATGCCTCATCCTCATGACATGCTGGGTGTAAGGAAAAGCATATTTTAGGTTTCTGCATGGGCTAAAGAAGTCAGGTGGGGGCTAAGCTTGGATGGGAACCAGCATTTCTGTTGGTCACTTCCATTTCCCCCTGCACAACTGAGAGATGTTCAGGGCTGCTTGCTGAGATCTGGGTAGTATGACCTGGTGCTTAGAACACAGGTCCATGCCAAGACTCACTGAGTACAGATGCTATGTTTCCTATAATGCATGGCGGGTATGGAGTGCTGGGATATTCAGCCTGCGGTACCTTCTTATCTCAGGGATAGGAAAGGATCTCAGGGTTGCTCAGCCTGCTCGGACTCTTGAGCAAGGGAGATTCCTCTGCTCTGCTGCAGATTTCTGCTCAGGGAGCAAAAGCTCATAGAGGGGAGAGGTGATGCAAAGACTGGGATGCACCAGTGCTGGGCTGCTTTGTCATGGTTTGGTGTGGCCTGAGAGCATCCATCAGGGCTCAGCCCCTCCTGGCAGAATGAAGGGGTGCAGATCTCCCCAGGAGGGCTCAGCAGGTGGCATGGAGAGAAAAGTCCCCAGCATGACTGCAATCTCCACCTCTGTGGGCCCCAGCTCCCCTGCTGGGCACCCTGACCAGGCTCTTGCTGGTGTCAGATGGCCTCTCAGAAACAAATTATCGCCTTGGCTGGCGGGGTTGATATGATTTCATTTACTGCTGCTTTTACCAGCAGTGCTCAGTGCCCAGCAGGACCCAGGCAGCACGGCTGTGCTGGCACCAGGGGATGCGAGCAGAGATGATAGAGGCTCCCCCCAGGCACCAAACTCTATTTTAGACACTCTTACATCTCCTGCAGTGAGGGATTTGCTGTCAAGGACTGCTCTCATGGGGCAGCCAGGCAGAGCAGGGAGTGGGAGATGGAGCCTGCAGAAACCCTATCCCATCTGGTTACTCATCTTGCCTCCATTGAAAAGGCTTCAGCAGCAATCCCAGCTCCTGGCAGGAGACAGAAAGGGTGAGAGGAATGGTGAATGCTTATTCTGCTTAACCACCTTCCCGTGGATACGTCAGTGGGCTGCATCTGTACCCCACCAAGTGCTATCAGAGGGACACAGAGAGACAGACCCCTCTGCACCTAGAGCTCTGTCCTGTGAGCATCACATCAGCCCCTGGCTCTATGCCACCGAGCCTACTCTTGCAGGACTTGCCATACCACCACCATGCTGAGCTGTCCAGACACATAGCCAGACACTCCAGCAGATGGGTGGGAACGGAAATAGCCTGTTAAAACTTCTCAGCTTCACATCTGAAATCAGTGGTTTGTGGGCAAACAGGTAGTATTTTAGCTCCAAGGGCTCTGGTAACTGCTGCTATTGCTCTTATTTCTTTTGCTCTTCTTTCACCAGAAAGTCCACAATAAAAATACAGTGGAAATGCTTGAAAAACAGTAGTTGTCAAGAAAAGCAGGTAACAGAAATACTTGGGGCCGAGGGGTGACAGAGAAGTCAAGCAGCAACCAGGCAGTGCAACCCCACCAGCCCCTGCACCCGGCCGGATGCATTGGGCAGAGCTCCACAGGGATGACCCTCATCAGGGACAGGCTAAGGGCAGGTACTGGTGCTGTGCCAGCTGTGACTCGCTGCAAGGCAGGACTGGAAAGGTATGGAAAAGTATTGGGCTTTTTATGTTATTGCTTTTTCTGCAGAGCAGGGTTTAGCATCTGCACTTAAGGAGAGCAGCAGCACCTACTTGTGCGGTGCTCAGACTTGTTTGTGGAAAAGGAGAAAAGATGGGCTGTGCTATCAGAAACAAATGCCCTGGTCAGCCCCTCCTGAGACTACGTGGTGCATGCAGAGTATATATTTAGGTTTTGGTTCACCTTCCTTACCTTACAACAGCCCCAGCGTGGTGCCCTGGAGACCCAAGCCAGCACTGCAGGGACATGCAGGAGTACCCAGTGCCCGCAGTGATTGCTTAATGTGGACAGCACTTGATTAGAACTTGTCTCTATTCTTTGGTTGATAATGCTGCTACAATGGAGGGGGGGGTTGTGTGTAAAAAAAACATGAAAGCCAGAGAGAGATGGGGATTTAATTGGATAATTCTCACTGAAGCATCTCCTGGTTAACCAGCCAGAACCCCACCTGCATCTTTACATTATTTTGCATGTTAACAAGGTCTGCATCCTGTGAAGTGGCTGGTGGGGCATGAGGGGTTATTAAACCTAGCAGCGCCACTTCCATTTATCCTCCGGGGTAACTAGAGGATGTAGCTGGATGTCAGTGCTCATCTCCAGCAGCCCTTGGGGAGCCAGGTGCCCAGCGGGGTAGCTGAGCTCTTTTTTAGTATGCTCATAACACAGAGCAAAATGCTTCTGTTTAGAAGTTTGGGCATCTTTAGTATTATTGTGAGCAGACACTATGCACCAGCAGAGAGAGAAATTATGAGACTTTAACATATAACCTCCATCAGGTGAGCAAACAGGACCCCTGGTTTCATTTTGCTTTCATTCCTGCATTTGGCTGATGAGTAATAGCACAAAGCAGGGTAGGGGGAGCAGAATCATAGAATCATTCAGGTTGGAAAGGACTTTCAAGATCATCAAGTCCAACCCTTAACCCAGCATTGCCAAATCCACCAGTAAACTGTGTCCCTAAGCATCACATCTACACTCTTTTAAATCCTTCCAGGGATGGTGGTTCCACCACTGCCCTGGGCAGCCTCTTCCAGTACTTGACAACCCTTTGGTAAAGAAATTGTTCCTAATATCCAGTCTAAATCACCCCTGGTGCAGCTTGAGGCTGTTACCTCTTGTCCTATCCCTTGTTACTTGGGAGAAGAGACAGAGCCCCAGCTCACTGCAACCTCCTTTCAGGCAGTTGTAGAGAGCGATAAGGTCCCCACTGAGCCTTCTCTTCTCCAGACTAAATAACCCCAGTTCCCTGAGCTGTTCCTCATAAGACTTGTGCTCCAGACCCTTCACCAGCTTCGTTGCCCTTCTTTGGACATGCTCCAGCACTTCAGTGTCTGTCTTGTAGTGAAGAATGGAGCAACAAAGCTGAAAATGTCCTGGCTTGTTTATTTTGCTCCCAGTTATGCAAAGCAACCTGAGTGTATGGGTTTCTTTCCTCCAAGGCCGGCTGGGGCACAGACATTAAGCCAACTGGGTAAGATCCGCTAGAGACAGTCATGGACAAATGCTCAAAAGTATAAATATATCACTGGAAATTTCTGGAGCTCTTCCCATCCTGGACAACCTGACCTTCAATTTGTTGAACTTCATCTCACGATTTTAATGGTTGTCAGTGCAAACACAAGACAGTTGTTCCTGGAAACACTGAGCCATCCCCCAGGCCTTGAGAGAAGTTCGTGTTGCCCTTGTCATCCCTCCCACAGGAGGATTTTTTCCAAGCACTTTATTTTATCTCAGAAGCATCGTGCTGTTCTCTGGGAGGTTGC
The DNA here is from genome assembly GCF_012275295.1 of Melopsittacus undulatus. NCBI lineage: Eukaryota > Metazoa > Chordata > Aves > Psittaciformes > Psittaculidae > Melopsittacus > Melopsittacus undulatus. The sequence continues at coordinate 67,797,266 of NC_047530.1, read as the reverse complement.
CTCTGCTTCGACCCTCAGAAAACATGTCCTGAAAGATGTCACTCAGTAGGAAGCAAGGCATAAATGTGTTTGTCTGAAAAGCTGTGGAATCAGGCTGAGGAAACAAACACCAGGAAGGTGGATGAGGATCTCAAGTTCTCCTCTCACCAGCATCAATAATAGTCCTAGCAAAGAGAGGGGAGCCATGGAGAAAGCTGCTGTAAGACCCAATTCTGCTACAGAACCCCCAGTCTGGATGTTTTTCACATCGGCTTCTAGGAGGAGAATAAGCAGTTGATAATCCAAACTGCTCAAAATTATTGTGGGTAGTAAATTAGCAGCAGCAAGTGGAAGCAGGTGACTCAAACTGACTCATAACGAGTCACAGGAAGCATCCTTCTCCCGGAGTGTGGTCACAGCTTGGCTTGACGCAGCCTTTGACAGGTATCCTTTAACTATAGAGAACCTTTCCAGATGCCATGAAATGTCACCAGGTTTGCCCATGTCAGCACCAAGTCCTGCTCCAAAGGGAAGTGCTTTTCTGCTAATTAAAATTAATGGGCTCTTCCAGCTTGTCTCCATCCAGGTTTTCCTAGGTACTAGATGCCATGGGAGGATTGGTCACTGCATGAGCTGCTTCCTAAGCTGCACAGTTTAGACCAAGGAAGGATATTTAAAATCCCCAAGGTCCCCAATCCAGACATAATTTCCAGCCGGGGAACACAGCCGGTAGTAAACATTAGAGGTTCTTCACCAACACCCATCCGCTGCAGAAACATAAACTCCATTCAGAACTAGGCACCTTTGGCCCTGTTACTCACAGAAAGAGTTGTCAGACTCTGGCAGCCTTCAAAGCCTTGTACTTCGGGACTTTGGATGTAGGTCAATGTAAGCACAGTGTTAATTTAGCATCAGCAGGAACAGCTCCAGTCCATCAAACCTACTCCTGTTAAACACACACTGCCCTGGCTTTGGAGTGGGAAGCCATGTCTCTACACCAACCAGCAACACGTAGCACCATCCTTGGTGGCTCACCCAGAAGGCTAGTGTTAGCAATAGTGAACATGGTGGATATGCCTGCAGGTGCAAGCAATGGGCACACATTTCCGCACTGTAAGGAAGCCACAGCTTTGGTTAACTGTTAAGGTGTTTTTCCAGATATTGTGATGATCTCCTTTGCTGCCCAGTAAATTTTCACCCAGCTTCTTGGCAAAGACAGAGGAGGCTTTGTGCCAGCCACCCCTCCAGAGCAGTTCCTATTTTCATGTGATGAGCCCAAAATCAAGCAACCACCATTCTCCTACGCTTCTCCCCTGTACCAAAGAAGGGTTTGTGGCTGTAAATGGGGACCTCAAGCTCCATTTCAGCTCATGAGGATAAAAACAATGAGAACAGCATTTATGGGGAACTGTTTTTTCCCTTAACTTTAGTACTATTCACTTGGTCTTGTAGAACGTAACACAAAGCATGTTGGACTGAGCTGCAATATTCTTATTCATTTGCTTCCATAGCGCTGGGAAACCACATTTCATTTCCCTGACAGCAGAGACCATGAGTAGTGGACACCACCAAAGATGCATCACAGAGCATCATTCTCAAGCACTGGATGGCTTCAGCCAGCTGGAAGACCAGATGCGATTTGAGGCTTGTCGCAAGTGGAAATGCACTAGGATACATGGCTGGAGACCCTAGCCCTTCCACTCCATGCCCTTCCTGGATCTGGTCCATCTGGCAGATACCCCCTGCAGCACCCCTGATGCTGGTGCTGTTGGCAGGTATATTGCAGGAGGAAGCTGGGCTTTGCCTTGGAGAGTACTGGGTGTCATTCAGCAAAGGATGTTCCCAGCACTGGGCAGTGACACACATTGTTAGTAAGGCCAGGCTGAATCAAGAAAAACAAGTGAGATGACACCCGGCAATCAGTAATTCCTCCCCCTCACCCATAACTCTGTCAGCCCTTTCAGCTGGATTGTCAAAATACGTTTGTCACAGAACAATTCCTACTCTTTTTTTTTGTTATTATTATTTTCCCCCCTTTTTTCAGACTCTGGCTGAACTCATCTGTTTGGAACAAAACCCAATATTCATTTCCTCCTGGGCAGTTGATTTTATTATTGGCTCACCTGCTCTCATGGCTGAAAAGCTATAACACTAGCTGGGTCTTCAAAATTGAATTTTGTTGGGTTTTGGGTGGTGGTTGTTTTTTTCCAGCCTCACGTATTCCATAACTGCAGGTTACTGGCAACGATTTGAAGATGTACTTGGCAAAGGCAGTTTCTGTCTGGGATGGGGATGAGCAAAACAGGAAGCCTGCCTCTCTCTAAATCAGCATCTTTCCAAGGGCTCAAATTATTCCTGAGCAGGACAGATCTTGCTTGTGCCTTGCATATATTTTGCTGGGGTGAAGTGGAGCTGTGGGCTGTTACTAGAAGTTCCACTGGGTGGATAAGAAGAAGATGTGGGTTACTTTGGGATTTTTTTGGGGGAGTAGGAAGGCTCCTGCTCATCCCCAGCTTGGAAGCTGGGAGCCCTGCCAGGCTGGGATGAACTTGGGATGTTGCTTGGCCTGGGGATCCTTCCCAGGCTCCCCAGTTCCTGCCATGGCAGCATGTATTTTGCTGCTTCAGGGACTGTGTTCAGGAGGCCAGGCTCAGTTCTGCACTGCACTGCCAGCTCTCCTTATTTTAGTCACTGCTCTTCTCTGCTGGTCTAGCAGAATAAAGGTCTTGGGACAGAGAGGGAGGGACTTGTGTGTCCCATTGCATCACTAAGACTGGGTCTCCCACGCTAGACCCAAAATGCTCCAAGTGCTGCTCAGAGAGCTGTGTTAAGGGCTTAGAAACTCTGGATTAGCCACTGTTGCATTAAACCTCTTTCCTTTCTGTGGCTAGGTGATGTTATCTTCATTCTGCAGCTGGAGTAGTGAAGCCCAAGGGTAGGAACAAAACCCTAATCTGTGTTGACACTGGCTTTCACCTCCCCAGCAATATTCTCTGTCTCACTTGTCCATGCACATGTTTTCCATGCCTGTCTTTTCTGTGGGAATCCTGGCTGAGACATTTGCTCCCTCAGAGTTCCCTGCAAATGCTAAATGAGGTGCCAAAGCCAAAAGCTGATCTCATCGTTTCTCAGCAGGAAATAAGTTTGCCAACAACTGGTATTTCGACTGACCTCATATCGTGAAAGATCTGTGTCCCATCATACCTGGAAATGCCAGCCACAAGACAACGTTGGTAGCAGGAGCCAGCATTTTACTGGAAGGAATATTTTTAGCCTGGCAAAGCGTTGTATTAGGAATCTTATTCCTTCAGACAGCCATACCTCAGTCAATCAGAGCAAGTGCACAGACTCCCTGGCTGCAGTGCCCAGAGGAGTAGCCTGACTGACCAGCGGCTGTGCTGGCACCATCACTGTGCATCCTCAGCACTGTTGATGGATCCAGATCCGCCCACCTGCCAGCATAGGTCAAGGCCGGACATGTGTTAGGACAGGAAAAGCAATCCCAGCTGAAAATGAGAGGAAGGGGAAGTGTGAAGAAAACCTCGCAGGTGTCAGACAAGCCCCTCCCCGTGCCTGCCCTGAGAGGGCTCTGCGTTAGAAAGTGCCTGGGGATGGGGCTGTTCAACGTGCACGCTTGCATTACTGCTCTGCCCAAAGGAATTGGCCTGGGGAAGCTGGATGCTGCCATGGTGAGTGGCATCCTGCTGAGCTGCTTTCCCCAAGCTGCCAGGCACTCACCCACACCACCATGGCTGCAGAGCATATGAAAATGTATGAATGGGGTTGAGTATCCACAGAGTGAGAAGGGCCATGCACCCACGCACCCTCCAGCTGACAAGTCCTCTGTGATCTTCTTGATAGCTTAGGTGCAGGAGGATGAGGAGCAATACAAGCTGTCATCTGCTGTACCTTCAGATTGACTGAAGAGAGGGAAGGAGTTGGCAGACACTGCATGTCCTATGCGCCAGGCTGCCCACATGCTTTTCTCCCTCTCAGTTACCAGGTGCAGTAAAGAAACAGGCAGGGCCAGTCTCATTAAGTGGGACTGGGGCTGGGGCTGGAATGGTCTGGGCTGAGTTTCTAGCCCCTTTGTGGACAGCTCTTCTGTGCCAGCATCATGTAGTAACTTGCAACTCAGACAGAGTAGTCAGAGGAACTTGAGGTAATCCTGCAAGCTGGGAGCTGGTTCTCAAACGGCTGGCTTGAAACCCAGGAGGATAAATCCCACTGGAGTGTATGCAACGCCTGGGTTTTGGAATGAGGATCACTGTAGGAGAGTTCAAGAGGATGCAAAGCAGGCTGGCTGGCTGGCTGGCTGGGGCTTCCCTTCTCTCTGCTTTCATCCCTGACCTGGCATCTGCACCTTCAGGGAACACCAAGTGATTGCTGCCTTCATACTGGTCTTCTCCTAGCAAGTCCCCTTGCACTGTTTCCCTGCTAAATAAGATCTCTTGTCTCCCAGTATCATTTTCCCAGGCACTCCTAGGCTCTAACGTGTCCTCCTGAGACCTTACCTCTGCTGTCTAAGCAGCAGGCAGCAGCAGCAGCAGCAGGAGGGGGAGATGGGGTTGCAGGTGAGCCAGGGACGAAGTTTGACCGAGTAGGTGATTATTTGGCAGAAGGAGGAAGCGATTGCCATGTGGCACTCCCTGGGTATACCTGGAGGGCACAGCTGATGAATAGGACTGTTTTACTTGCCTCAGGCTGAGCCATGCAAAGCTCAAGAGAGTTTTTTTCCTGAGCTGCTCCATTAACACAAACAGACAGCAATGCTAGCTGCTGACACCAGGGTTAATTAAATCCATCTCTCCATCAATTCTTATTCAGCTATTATCGATGGTCATTAGATCAGCGACAAAGTGACAAGCAAACAGTAATAGACTCATCTTAACCCTTGCGGTGCTGGAGAAGGGTACACAGACTATGTGAGTGGGGAGGTGGCTTCTCTGGTGCTCTGCTCAAACTCTACTTGCTGTGCCTTAGAGCATCCCACCTGTATTTGAATTAATCCCCTCAGTAGGGCAGGTCACCAGCACCATTCCTCTGGGAAGCAGAGTCTGTGCCTGTGCCTCTCTGTCCCTTTCCAACAGTTTCATGGCCTGAGGTACCCACAGGAAATGTGCTGCTCCTCAGGGATGCTGGGGAGAGCAAATGCAGTCTGGGTGCAGTGACACGTGGACTAAAAGCTGAAAGGTCTCCCTGACACATCCGTCTCACCATATAACAGAGATTGCAAGATGCTCTGGGGCAGCTGTGCCCTGGTGTTGGTCCACTGGGGAAAAAAAGTCATCCTCATCACAAAGTGGCCCTGAGCTGCATGGCAGAGTGATGAGGGTGATATCACCCTCAGAGGAGAGACCTACAGAGCTTGTGTGCACACCTAAGCAACTAAACAAACCAGGGGAAAATTAGTTACTGGAATATATCTGTGAAAGGACTAACAAGAACAAGCAGAATGAGTGTTTTCAGCTCCTAAGGCCTTTCCTTCTTGCAGCAAGGCAGAGCTGATTTCCACCCCCAACCCATGCCCATGTTCTGAAGGCTCCTCCAGTGCCACTCACACTTTTACAGTCAGGCTCGTGGTGCAAGGCTGCTGCTGCTGCTCTCCTTCCTCCCCCCCCCCCCCCCCCCCCCCGATTAACAGCTTAAATGAGAACTGAAGGCTGCCCAAGAGCTGCAATACATTTTCATGCCTCTGCCACTGCAGCCAACAAGCTAATGTCCAGTTCCCTTCAAGGTCACTCACAACCTTCAAGTCACTTTCTAGCTTGCTTGGGGAATGATGTTTTCATCCCCCAGTTTTAACTCACAGAGCAAGCAGACAGGGTCTTGCTGGGAGTGCTGGGGCTGGGTCTTGGTGGTGGCTCACATGGGACACACAATGATGGGTTATGAAATGCCTGCAGTAAAATATGTAATTCTGTGCATATGTGTAGGTAAGCAACCAGCATCAGATTTTTGCCTCCTTATAGGTGAAACCCTATGGCAACATTGCCCTTGATGGTCCATGCAAGTCTTTCTAAAAACCTAGGGTAGTCCTTGGAGGTTTTACATGCAGGTTAAGTAGCCCCTTGGTTAGGAAGGGTGAGTAGGACTACATGATGTGGCAGAGCAAAGCCACTGTTGTTTTATTCAGTATTTGCAGGGAGTGCTGCAGCCCAGAATGCTCCAGATTTGTTTTCTGCATTAGCAAAATTACAAAGTGCCACCAAAGACCAGTCTTCCAACTGGTAGGATGGAGCTTTCGGTGCTTGTAGGCTTGCAGTAGAGGCTTGTTATGAGTTTTGACCCAGCATGGTGTGGGAAAACCATAAAAAAATGTATTTATTACCACTTTTCTGACTCTTACTGTCTTTCTTGCTCTTGTGTTGCTGGAGTTGGGCTGGCTGTGGTGGTAGGGTGTGATTTGCTGGAGAAGCTGCCCAGACTCCTCCTTCCAGCCTCTACCCAGAAGGTTTCAAAGTGAAGACAAGATTCCTGAGTGCTGCTACAAGCGCCTCACAATGGCCCATCTGCTCTGCCACAGAAAGTACATGCTTTTGCAGGATTGCCTGGGGTTTGAGCTTCTGGAAATAGTTAATAGTGACATTGCTGGTCCATCACTCTTTGGTACACACTGCTGCATCCCTTCGGTATTCTTGCAGGGTTCAGGGATCTCAGCGTGTGCCACAAATAGCTTTCTTTGTGTAGCTCTTTACAGCAGCTTTTAACACCTGCAGAAGCTACAACATGCTTGAGAGTCGGTGAAGAAACACTTTACGATTTGGCAAACTCCTCATGTGAGAGTCAGGAAATGGACATTCATGAAGTGAATGGCCACAAAAAAGAAGAGCTAAGGCAGTGCAAGGTGTATGTGTGGCAGATCTCTGTCTCAAAACATGGCCCTGCTGCTAGAGAAGGAAGACCCCGTCTTTGCTCAACACTGATCTCTTGTAGGGACCATGCATGGATGGTGCCTCACTGCCGTCTTGTGCTGCTGAGAACCACAGAGCAGTGATGACAGGTAGCGTCTGCCTGCAAAGGCTAATCCTGATCTCCTGGCCATCACCCCAGTCTTTTCTTTGTAGAAGGAAGACCTTGGTCCAGGCAGGGAATGGGACACCAGTGAACAGAGAAGTAGAAAAGTAGCTTTCCCACAGTCTCTTCTGTAACTGGGACATATGTTTTTAATATTCCCCCTGTGCACATACCCAGGGCAGTATTTTATCTCTGCTCTTCCTCAGTGAAGGGAAACAGGATGGGCATGTTAGGAAATGTCCTCTGCTCCTGAGCTGGGGGAAACAGCATGGAGGGGGAAAGTTGCTTTAGTCTCAAGCAGATTGCCTTAGGCTAAGGGCAGAGCTGCCCTCCTAACTACAGCCCTCTGCAGCTCCCTTGATCCAGCAAAGTGCCTGTGCCTGGCAGGGACCCTCAGCTTTGCTGGAAGGCAGCAAGGCTGAGCTGGGAAAGATAAGAGGTGGCTCCACAGTGGGGTGAGGACAGGGCAGAGGCACTGCATGCTGTGGTGTGCATGCCTGGCTGGTGAGTAAAGCCCGAGAGCTGCCCTGCTCCAGGTAGGGAGTGCGGCTCTGCTCAGCAGCTTAAACCTCACACACCCCCCTCGCTTCTCAAAAAAGGAAATGATTGCCATATTCATTTGAGGAGGGAAATAATTACTTCATTCATGACATGAAGTCAATTTTTGTCCTGAACCAGAGGGAGCCCTGTACTGACAGAGGGAATTACAGAAAGAGCAAAAGCAGGCCTGGCATTTGTACGCTGCAATTAGAGGCGAGAAGGAGCCAGCAGTGATTTTTGGTTTGCTGTTGGCTTCCCCTCCCTCCCATTCTGCTGGGATTTTTTTTGTTTTACACATCAAAACAGATAACGGATAAGATGTTCTGGCTCCTCTTGCTCAGGCTGCGGGGAGAGGAAAGGTCTCCCTTAACTTTGTTAGCCACGATGAGATGCTGTGGTTCAAAAGATGACTGTGGCAAGAGAGTGCTTTCTCTCATCTTGCCATGGCGGCTGGGCAAACACTGATGGGCAGATTGAAGGAGCCTGTTGGTCATTTAGGGGAGCCAGGAGAGGCACAGGCAGGCACTTAACACAGGTTAAACAATTTACAGGAATTAAAAAGGAAAACACAGTTTTCAAAGAGGCTAGAGGGCTTTCTGCCTGTGCCAGCGATGGGGTCAGACCTGAAATCTGTTCCTTAGAAAGCTCAAAGGACCAAGCTGGGATTTTTGGGTAAGCAGCACAAATTGCTAATGGAGTCGGGGCTTGCACACTGCTGTACACAGGCGTGCTTGCTTGGCCACTGGTGTGGGCAGTAGCAGCAGCAGGCTTTCCTCTGTGGGCTCCAAATGGAGCTGAAGTGTTCCCATTGCAGCCAGGGACTGTGCAAGCCCATGCACCCTGCTCTGTGCCTTGCTGCCCCGAGCTGGGGTCCCTGGGGAGCTGGGGCCAGGGTGCCTGTCTGCCCTGGGACCCGGTGTTTAGCAGGTGCCCTGGAGCATGGCTGCTGTGTGAACAGTGGGGCTCCTGGGAGCCCCGAGGCAGGTGGCAAAAGCAGCCAGCATCCTGCCATGGGGCACACAGGCTCTTCCAGATAAATTATAAGGCAGATCCTTTGGCATGGCTTCTGTGCTGCAGGGTTGCTCCTAAGTGCTGAACACCCAAAGGCTTTCTATGCTGTGTCCAGTTTGTCCCCTGCTCCCCTCAGGTGCCCCTTTAGCTCACCTGCTCCTGGAGGGAAGCAGGAAAGAGAGGGGCTCATCTAGAACAGAAGAGAAGGTGATACCCTCATGGGCTAATTGACACTAAATTACATGGGAAAAAGGAAACGGAGGGTGGGCAGCTCTGTACACATATCTGGTTTTCACAATCTGCACTACCATGATTGAAGCTGGTGTCAGGGGTGATATATGATAGAAAATTGATGAAACATTGATGTTGGGATGAATATTTCAGGAGGAGCTGTATACATTGTACAGTGCTTTTCTTAAATCTTTAACCAGTGTTGGATAACCTTGAGAGGGGTGTTTATAAGTTTATTCTATGGTAAGGGGAGCAGGAAGCCTGAAGGGATTTAGGGTATGCTGCCCCAGGGAGGAGGATGATAACCTGTGTGAGGTTCAGCATGTCCCGTTGCACATAGCTATCCAGCTAAGCTGGCACCATGGGGAAAATCCTCAAGGCCAGCATGTGCCGAACCTTTCCTGGCTCCAAAAGCAAGTGCAGGACATAAAGGTCAGCCCTGGATCCATCTTCCTTCTTACAGCCCTTAGAGCATCCTAGTCTGCAGCTCTACCATGCACTAGCTATAGCTGCTTCCCAGCAGCTTGACCTGATCCTGGCCTCAACATGCTCAAGCACACCACCCTCAGACCAATAGAAAACAGGTTTGCAAGATGCTTTCTCCTCCAGGATGGCTTTCAAGCACCAGCACCTGGCTCAGCAGGGAGGTTGTCCTTGTTCAGAGGAGACAGAGTAACTGGAGACTTGGGGTCTGGTTGGGGACAGTTAGACCAAGCCGTGAGCAATTACAACACTGGAGAAGCTCAGAGCAACTCACAGTGTGGCGAGTGGAAAAGTCCTGCTGCTTTGTAGCTATTTTGAGGTAAGGCATTAATTGAGGACCAGAGGGAAAATAATAAAGCCATCCCCGAAATAGAAGCTGTCAAAATGTCATTGCTAGGAGTGAAGCTGAACCCACTTGTCCTTTATTTCCTGTTGCAGAGCCTGTTAGCTTCAAAGCAACTGCGAGGGGGGCCAAGTTTGGGGGGTTTTTTTGCCCCCACAAAACCAAACTTGCCACAGACCAATCTTCCCTGTGCCCAGAGTAAGGGCTGGGGAGGCAGCGACAGCTGGGCACATGTTAGGACTAATGCTCTTCAGTGACATTTAGAAGATGCCTTGGGGGCCCTTTGCATTTGCTGCTCCAGAGATTTTCTTGTTTAGTTTAGAAATTAGCAGCGTTCAAGCTTTTTTGTTAGTAAAACATCTAAGAAAAGGGCTTTTATCACATGGAGGGAGCATCACTGAGGATGGGGATTCAGTGGAGTTTTGCTTCCAGGGCAGGGAGAGAGGAAAGATTTGCAAGCAGGAGGGTTTTTTTTAAGCATCAGTTTTGATGTTTGATGTGGAAAACCAGTGTTATTGTAACATTTGGGTGTGCGTTTCCAGGAACTGGACCTCCTGCTGCATCAACTCTGCAGCTGGTGCCTGGGGCTGGTACCTGGGAAGAGTCATCATCCAACAGGATGGGCTTATTCCCAGCAGCCCCAAATGGAAGCAGAGCTGGATGATTTACACTTCTTATCCCCCACACTGCCTCTCCATATACATCATTTCATCTAAGAAGCAGGATAAGCATGAATGGGGGAAAAAAGGAGAAAAAAGCCTGTTGGACATATGTGGTGGCCCTAAGGGGCTCTTGGTGCTGCTGGGCCAGGTGCCCCTCCTGCACAGTCCCTTTGGGTTGTGCCAATGCCACAATTCCTGAGGCTCCATCAGGAAGAGTGGTTTCCTGACACTGGTATTATCTCTTAGCACTTGCCATCTTTCCCCCCTCACGCAGAAAACTGCAAATTGAGACCCTGAGGCACCCATGTAGCACCAGAAAACCTTTTATATATCTTTAAAAGAGATATACTTTTCATTTTGCAGTGTTCAAACACCATCTGCTGTTTTGTATGGTGGCATTTTCACAGGAGGGGGTCATTTTTAGGTATAAATTGTTCCTTAAAGTATCTATCCTCAGTACCAGAGGCTGAAATGGCTGGGAAAACCCTACAGTGATCACAGAAAGTACCTCAAGCCCAGTCTGTGAGGCCATCCTCATTTTGTGGAGCCTTCACTGGTTGCCTTCTCACCTGGAAAAGCATATTCCACCTTCAGTCTCCTGCCAATCCAGGGACAGCTAGCAACTGAGGTCCTGCTCCTGAAATACAGGCTGGAAAATAAAAAATCCCTTATTGTTTGGCTGAATCAAGGCCAAAGGCACTTGGGCTTATAATAATAAATTTGAATGCTGCCTGTGACATGTAACTTATGGAAGATTGTGGTTATCGGGAGCAATGAGGCACCATTTCAGAGGGATGCAGTTGGCCAGAACCAGGGTAATAGTACAAGCCCCCAGGTTAATCTCCTGGGCACTTGGTCACTATTTCAACGTGAGCACAGTAACAGCAAATACCTTGCAATGAAAGCTATTCCCCAGTCTGTAGCTCTTAAACAAATATGATTAAAATAATTGCTGCAGCTGGGTGGCTGCTCTCCTGTTTCTTGTTATGGAGTGTCACCAGGATGTAATGACTGCAACAACGTGGCCCCGTGCTATTTCAACATTAATTTGGTATCTTGTTTCCAGCTATCACCTTATTTATTTTAGAAGCTTTAATTTATGTCAGGCCAGGTATGCCAACCAGCCCAATTACGTGAAGGTCGGGGAGCGGCTCCTGCAAACAGCATGTGAGTCAGAGCTGGGTGCTGCAACAGCCTCTTCCCCTGGGTCTCCTCCTGCTACACTGGGATGATGATGCAGGTGCTCCTGCCGTGGCTGAGGCTCAGGCACACTCTGCAGACCAAGCATCTCCGGCCAAGTACAGGGAAGAATATGTTTTTTTCGTGCGTGATTTCTATTTTTCTATTTTGTCTTGGTTTTTTTTCTCTCTGTTCTAGCTTCTTGCTGGCAACAACAGACATTATATTTTGACGAGTTAATAAACGTCTCCCCCGGGAGAGAAGGATCTCCAGTATGCTCTGCTTCACTATGTTTTACGTCTGACTAACAGAGTTTGCAGAGCAAGAGGTGTTTTTCTAATCTGAGAACTCAGTGGCTCATGTTTCAGACTTCTCCCTGAAGCTGCTTCGCTTCCCTGTGTCTGAGGCTGACACCATGATGCTCCTGTGTTATCTCTTGGGGCCTATAAACCATTGCTGCAAATTCCCAAGCCCTTTCTGCCGCTCCCTTACTCACTCCACACTCCAAATCACCACTTGAATCTTGTGGTTTTGAGCTGTTTATCAGCCTCAGATGTTAAGATGCTGCTGTACGGTTTGCTCTGTGGTATCACTGGGACCTGCACACTCCCATGGCACAGGGTTCCCTTGCCAACAGGAATCCCTTACGTGCTGGAGGGGTCACCAATGAATGCCAGGCACTGCTACAATGAGCTGCTGGTGGTGCAAGTCTCTGTATCAGGGATGAACTTTGTCTTGCTTCTGCCAAGCACCTCCCTCTATTACTTTGCTAATACAGAGTCCCATAACCTGTGTTTTTTATCAGCCTTTCAGACCAAAAAACAGGAGCTCTTCATATTTTATGTTCACCAACAGGTGAGGAATCCCTTGGAAAACAGAAGAGCAGGGACAGATGGACATGGCTCCAAAACCTGTCACTTCTAGGATGCCCCTCATGGTCATGTCCTGGAGGTGGCTGCTGCCTTCTTGTCTTTTGGTAAGAAATGAGACCTTGGGCATGGCACAAGGCAGGCCTGGGAAGATGGTAAGAAATGAGACCTTGGGCATGGCACAAGGCAGGCCTGGGAAGATGGTAAGAAATGAGACCTTGGGCATGGCACAAGGCAGGCCTGGGAAGATGGTGCATGGTCCAGGGAGCCAAACAGCCAGTTTGAACTTGTAGAACATTATTGCTCGTGAATTATGGATGGTTATTGCACCTCCTGGACGATAAATTATTGAGCTGACATGCTGGGTGGAGAGCGAGGAGCTGATGCTGTGTTTACGGCATGCAGATCTGGCACGTGGTGTCTTTGCAGGGACCAGAGAATGTTTTTCTCCCATTCCTTCTGAGCAAGAGCATCTCTGCCTGAGGCTGCAGAAACAGCAGGGCTCTGCCCACCATAACGCACTGAATCACCCATGAGGGCAGCTGCAAACAAAAATCCCTGGCAAGGGATCCTGAAGAAGTCTGTGGGGATTCTCCCCAATACCAGAGGTTTTCCTGCTTGCACTTTTGTTGGATTTGCACTCTTACTGGGGTTTGGGAATGGGTAACACTGGTACGCAAAAGGAAATGAGATGGGTTCCTTTAAAACCAGGTATAGGGGTGTTCACCCCAAAGCAGGAAGAAGAGCAGCATGCCAGACCATCACTGCAAACACCAGTCTTTTCCCCCTCCATAGCACTTCTGCTTTTCCATGCAGAAGACAGAAAACTCTGCTTAGTCTATTCAGTAGAGTCAGCTGCATAATATTTGTGTTGGAGATGGAAGATATAGCAAGCCAACCAGTTCTGTAAACGCAAGGATGCCTTTCAAACATCACTGTGTGTGCACAGATGCAGGAAACTAGCCAACTAATATCAGAGAAGAAGGATTAATGGGGACTGTAGCACTCTTCGTTAGCCTGGGCACTCATCTTTCTTACATGAAGGGAGAGGCCTTTTTGCAGGAAGCTGCACAATTGGCTCCAGTGCTGGGTTTGAGCATAGCCTGGTCCAAAAGTTTGCCATGGCTCTGGATAGCCAGCTTGTGCTGTCCTGCTGCCCTTTCTCCACAGAGCAGCTTGCCGGCAGTTTGGTGGGGACAGTGGATTTGGTACCTCACTGAAGTGGTCATTAATCACCCCTACATCTACTTTGGAGAAGGGGGATGCAGCAGAAGGAGCCACCCCGTGGTTTCTGAGCCTGGCTCAATTCATCCATGAAGAAGAGCTGTGGGTTGATCTCAATGAAGGATGGACAGACACTTCTTTCTCTGCTGCTTTGCTCTACAGGGCTGCTCATGCCACTTCAATGCAGCTTTGCAATGCCCATGGATCAGTGCCACCCTGTACTGGGACATGGATGTAAAACCTGGTGTCCCCCAACATTCCTCTCTGCCTGTGTTGTACCATCAGCCTGGGCACTTCTGAAGTCAAATAACCTCTCCCTTGCTCTAAAGAGGACTTGGCTAACATTTTATTTAGGTGATGAGACATTATTTATTTATCTTCCATGCTGTGCTGGTTTAGCATCCCTGTCAGGGGATGGCAGGTTTGCTGAGCCCCTTGTCTGATGCATGCTCCTGGCAGTCCTGGGTTTAGGGCTCCCTGAGGTGGCTGCTCCATCTTGTTTAACAGACCTTGACAGACCTGTATGCCCCTTGAGTTTGCCTAAATGCTTTCAGGGGCCCATTTATGCTGTAGGTATCCATAGCATCCTATGGCAATGAGTTCTGTAATTTAATCACGGGTGGCATGGGAAAAGCACTGTCTTTTGTTTGTCCTTAAATCTGCTGCCCGATAACTCAATTTGGACACTCCTAGTTCCTCTTTTGGGAGAAATGGAGAATTATCATTGTCTCTGCACCTGCTCCACAGCACTGGTGCTTTTATAGTGGCCCATTGCAGCTTTTCATTCGCTTTTCCCTCATTCAGATCTCTTGGCAATTTCTGACTCCCCTGACAGCCCAGCCTGGCATCATGTGGAGGATGGAGTTGGAAAGGTCTCTGTTTTGCTTCACAGCTGTATTGATATCAATTTCTCTCCTGCTCTCTTCTTTTATAGGTGTGGGAGAGCTGTTTGGAAGGCACTGCTTGACTATGGCCCAGATGTCAACAGACTCCCTCTGGAGCAAACTTGATTAAAAACCCCAGAGCATCTTCTGGTGGTTTGGGGTGCTTACTCCTGCCCATTGGGTCCATATGTGCACATGTGGACCTTCCCCAGCCACCCAGCCCAGCACTTCACTAGCAGAAGGGTTCATAACAGAGGTTATGGCCACCTTGGGAGTTACTGATCTCCTAACCAGGTTTTCCTGGCTCCCACCTCTATCCACATCCATGGGATAGAAATGCATGAAACATTACCCAGGATGGAGAAGAGAGGGTCCAAGCTGGTGGATGGGAAGAGGGGGGGTCAGCCTCCCTCCCTGCTGAGCAGGATTTCATCTCAAGCTGAATGCGAAGAGCTCTGGAGTCAGGAGAAAGTGAAGCACTTTCTCTAATCGAATCACACGCCAGTGTCACTTGTAAAGCTCTGCAAAGCAGAAAGGACTTGGGAGCCACTGAACCACAAATACCTCCTCCCTCCTCGGCTCCTCCACAGACATCCTGCCTCTCTTCTCCACCTCCAACTCCTAAACAGTTTGTGAGGGAGGCAGGACAGGGGCTCAGAGATCCCACCTTGTGCCGTGTGTCTTGTGCAGGGCCATCACACTAGGCATCCTATGGGCTCAAGGGTTTTGGGAGACCTATATGGTGCTTCATGGTCTTGGTCTTCATCCTGGGGATGTTCTGCCCTCTCTGGTCATTTCTCTGGCAAGGGTGTCTCTCTCCAAGCATGCACTGGGCATGCAATCATGTCTTGCTAGTCCAGTTGGTCTTCTCCATCCTCTACTTCCTTGAAGATACTGCATCTTCTGCTGTGCCTCATTCAGTCCCTTCATGAGTCCCTGCCAGCCCCCAAGCATGGGACGTGCAGCATATAGCCACCCTGTTTGGAGATGAGGGGCAGGAGGACAGTCCCTTACCTTCACCTCCCTGGCCTAAGCTGAAGGGGTAACCTGAGGACCACAGGATGCCTTTCTAAGTGTGGGGTGGGAGAGCCTATGAAGCAGCGGAGGGAAGGGTCAGTGCTGGGTACTTCACTCTCAGAGACCATGGGAGCTGTTGGACATTTATGTAAAAGCCAGATTTTGACAATGCATCAAGCACCAAGTACATCTCTGCCTCTAAGCATCCCCATGGAGCTGTACGCAGAGTAAAATTAGCAGCAAGGCTGGCCAATGTGGAACCGAGAGGACAGGATGGCTCCATTGAGGTGCCCACCAGCAACAGCCTACCCAGTAAAACACGCTGGTCTGCCTGTTTTACAGGAAAACCTGCCCTCTCCTCCTCCAGCCCTTTTTCTGACCTGGTTCTCCTCATGTTATGGCAAGAAGCAAATTCTCCATTCTTTACATGCAGGAGCTGGGACTTCTCCGTGGCAGTAAAGAGCATCCTTGCAGCAGGTCTGTCAGCGGCAATTTCCGCAGCCTCCTTCAGTGCACCCAAAGCACACAGGTGAGGAAACTGTCAGCAGCAGGGAAGTTAAAAAGCAAACCACCACTAAACTCAGTGTTTACTTCATGCCGGGGCTCTTTTGGTAACAACAAGGCCCCTTGAAAAATGTCCCATTTAAAAAAGCAGGGGGATTTCAGCCCAGCTGGATTCCTGGAGGAGGGAAGTGGCTATTTACAGACCGAGAGGAGATGTGGCAGAGGACAGCCGAGCCTCCTGCGGCAGCGGGACCGGCAGATTTCAGTGGCGGCTGCTTTCCCTGAGCTGAAAACATGCAATTTTCTGCATTTGGTCCCTGCTGCTGCTGGTGAGCCAGTGGGGAGCAAATGCCAGAGTGTTCAGGCTTCAGCATCCCAGGGAAAGCAAAACTCTGTATCACAGTCACTTTTCTTTGCTGGGGAAGCCCTTCCAGTGTCTTGATCCCACATTATCTGTAGCTTTGCTGCGTATCCCCTGTTCTTCCCTGTGTGTATGTCTTCAGATGCTCTCTTGTTACTAATGCCTAATTAGGTTGGTGGGACGGGTTGGCCTGATAGCATAGTTATAGATAATGTTATGCAAATTGACTTGAAGACCTATGAACCCCCAGATAGATAAGCACCACTGGCTCCCCCCATGCTTAGCTACCTGCGGCCATTCCAGCCAAATAGCAGCAAATAGCATGTGGGGGCTTTAAAGAAAATATTCTTTAAAAAAACCCTAAGAATCATCTGTTCCCCCCAGTAGAAAATTCTTTGTACCATAAAGATGTCTTGACATCTCAGTGCAACAAAGCACTTATGCCGGATAGCGGAGATATTTAGTGTGAAGCATAGTCACCACCTGAAAGAAAAAGACACAGAGGACATTTCAGCCCCCATAAGGTCCACTCTAAAGTCTGGGTTGGAAAAATACCCACCCCTCCCATGACAATGTGATCACAGCTGAAGGGCGCCATGACCTCAAAGTCTGAACAAGCGAGCCTTTGTCTCACCTCCTGATTATGCTTTGGAGTTTTCTCTGTTTATTATTCATCTGATTGCAGTCTTTTTAACGCTTTAATGCACCCCCTCCCCACTGTGCCAGAGACCAGAATGCCCAACCCAAGACATGCACCAGAGAGGTCAGAGCTTCAACTGGCCCCATCGCCCTCCCAGTTAGGGCTGCGGCTGGGAGGCTGAGTCCTGTCTAACTCATCTCACATCCTGATCGGCTGCTGGGAGCGGTCCCACTGAGCTGGGGTTTTGATTGACATGTTCACGGCAGGCCATTAGAGGAAAATGAGGGGTGATATGTAAACACCTGGGAGGAAAAACAGCCCTTTGCCTTAATGATAGTTCGTCATGTCATATGTTTCTAAAATTGAGAAATAGTGGTAGCCTAACCATTAATTTGCATTGCTTTAATTCATATTTTGAATACCAGACAATGACTTTAACGCCACTTGATTTAACCCACATATTCTCACTCATTTCTACAAAAATCCCCATGCAAAAGGCACACTATGCTACGAAAAGCAGTCACTCTGAGCGCCCAATGGCTTCCTCCTTAATATCAATATCAATACCTGCACTGGTTCCAAGCCATCCTTCAGAGTCCCTCCAAGTGCTTTACACACTGGCCCAAGTGTTATTGGTGTTACTTAATAAAAGAATAAACACCTGCCCAGGCACAGAGTCCTCTCTTGCACAAATGGTCACTGGGATCTGGTGCAAGTGCCTGGGTTTCAGGGCTGCATGTGGGGCCAGAGGTAAATGTGGATGTGCCTTTGTGTTATGCTGCCACGAACTGCTCAAGCCTAGCCTGTGTCTTGATCCTACTGGAAAATAGCCTTTTTCTTCTGGTTTATCTCCCCAGATCTCTCATCACTAGCCCCTTTTGACTCTGGCATCACTGGGTTTGTATTAGGCTCATCCCCGGCCCTTGCTGCCCAGCTACATTCTTCTCTTACAGCTTCACCCCCTTGACAGCAACTGGAAATGAGATTTTTTTCTCTCTTAAGCCTTTTCCGGCACATCCCACTACTCTGTAAATACAGGCTAAAGCGCAGCCGAGTGTGCGGTGCTTGAAGTAGTGTGCAAGGCAACTATATTGCTGGCAATGTGCAGGTGGCCCAAGCAGCACAGCATGAGTATCCCTTGTTTGTGGTCTGCTGGGATACTCACAGGACTGGCCGAGGGAGGGGTGGGAAAGCTGGGAGAAGGCAACTGGGAAGTGGGGAGAGCTTATTATGGCTCTAGAAGGTTTCCAAAGGTGGATTTTCATTTTTGTGTGATGCCCAGAAGCCCTATCCCATGTGCAAAGGCCACCCCTGGTATTCCTGCATCCCCAGCCAGAACCCCATGGTGTGCATACAACACCCCAGTGCAACAGCAGAAGCCATCCCCCAGCTTCTCTGGGCCATCAGGGTTTGTATTATCCCTCTGAAGGCAACAACTGAGCTCAGGCCAAGGAGCAAACCCATGGTTGCAGCAGCATGTTGGGCCTGGAGAGAGCCAGTGCCAAACCCACAGCCCCGGTTCCACCAGGCTGGCGGTGAGACACAGGCTGTAATTACTGCCTGCCTGCCAGGGTTTCTTCGCCCCCACTGCCCTACCCCGGAGGAACTGAGCAGCTGCCAGCAATTAAAAGTAGTTAGCAGTTCCCATGCTATTTTAACCATTTATAGGCAGCACTAGTGAAAGGGAGCAGTTCATGCTGTCACCTAACACTTTGCAGCTCTGCTTGTGTAGATGCTGCTGTAGTAGTAATGCAGTGCTGTGGTGCAACTTTGCTGAACTTGGGACTGTTCCAAAAGGGCACAGCTGAGCCCTTTTACCCCCCTAAAGCAAGCAGAGAGGCAAAGTGGGGTTTAAATCCAGCCTGAGGAGAGACTTGCCCATCAGGAAAACTGCAGCCCCATCACTTGCAGCTTGCGAACTTGTAACTTCGTTTTCCGTCCTTTGCAAGGGGAAAGGTGTACAGCTATTGATGAGTAGATACGGGATACCTTCCCCAGTGGGTGGATTATATACTTTTATTATTCTGTCTGTGTGTCTGAGGTTTTTTATGCTCCTGCGGGTATATTCTACAGCGTGGGCTTCAACGCCGGTTCTTGGGAGGGAATGTAATAGCCCATTACACGATCCTACAGCACTCGCATCGTTAGCAGCATCGTTAGACACACTGCTTCACGCGTTGAAGTGTTTTTGTCGGCGTGCTTCTTCCCCTCGGCGGGCGCAGCGGGGAACGCCACTCCGGTTCCCGGGGGCCGGCGTCCCGCTGAGGCACGGGGAGCAGAGCGCGTTGCGGGGCTCCCCCTTGTGCCCGCAAGTCCCCACTGCAGAGCTCCGCAGGCTGTTGTTTAACGTGGTTTTTCATCCCTGCCTCGCAGCCCCTCTCCCGGCTTAGCTTTGCTCCCCACGTCTCCGGCTGCACGGGATGGGGGCAGGAGGTGGTGATGAGGACGGGGGTGGCTGAGGCCGGCAGCAGCTCATCGCAGGCATGGGGAAGGGGGGGGCTGTGCCACCCCCATCCTGCCCCGCCCCGCCGGTCCGCGCCCGCTCCGCTCCGCCCCGCTCGGCGCCGGGCAGCCCGGCAGTGTGGCGAGGCGGGCGGGCAGGCACCGCCGCTCCGCTCCGCTCCGCTCGGCTCCCAGCCCCGCCGCCATGCCGCCGCCCGGACCCCGCCACCCCGCCGCGCTTCTCGTTGTGCTGCTGCTCCGCCGGGCGCTGGCCGCCGCAGGTAAGGGGAGCGGGGAGCAGCAGAAGTTTATTGAGGAGGAGGAGAGGCGGTGGGCAGCGTCCCAGGAAGAGGGTCGGTGCGGCTTACCCCGTAACGGGGGCAGCTCGGGAGCGGGTGTCCAGCCTGGGGACGTTGATTTCATTTGTTCTGTTTTCTTTAATCTAAAGGTTGAGGGATGCGCAGGGGAGCGCAGGTTTGAGCGGGGGGAGCTCAGCTGCCCTCCGCACCGGGGGATGCTCGGGGCGATGCTGGCTGGCAGCTCCGCTCCCGGCCCGCCCCGCAGTGCTGCTTGCTTTTTGTTACGATTATTATTGTTATTATTTTCTTCGAAAAGCAAAACAAACGCAGCGCTGTTTGCGGTGTCGCCGGTTGTGATCCCCCGGCGGGCCAAACAAGTCATTATTTCGTCTGGATATGGGTTTTTTTATGTGCCCTTTTATAAACAGAGCTATTGATGGCCGGGCAGCTAAGTGGTCCTTTCCTATGGCTCTTCAAAGTTTCCTGTGCGCAACCCAATCTTGTGATTGAGATGCACTTAAATCCAGCCCTTCCGTTGGTAATCCTTGCCACAGACAATAAACAGAGGCACGTCTCTCCTGCTGCCCTCTCTCGTTAGGACTCCTGTGATCAAATTCAACCTTTCTGCTATATTTCCCACCCACCCTCCAACTCATGAGCAACCTCTGCATCTCAGGACTTTGTCATCCTCCGGCGGTGGCAAACCAAAGGTGCTGGTGCTTATCCTCCAGGTATAAAAAGATGTTCTTAAGTACAGAGTTCAGAAGTGGAGCCCCATAAAGTTTGATGGCTTTTAGAGGCTGGAAGAGACCGTAGCTGTAACTGTTGGGGCTTCGGTGATGGGCAAGGTCGTTATCCCCGTGGGAACTCTGGAGGACAGCCGATTGCTCGCTTCCCGCAGCTTCTGGCAAGGGGTTGAGGATGCGTTGCAAAGCTGCGCGCAGCACAGATTGGTCTTGTTAGTAGTTAAAAGCGTCTCCTGACAAGCTGATTTTCTAGGAAGATGAACCAAGCCTTCTTTTCTGAAGTGCAATTAAAGTGATGAGGAATTTTGGGGAAGGAATTTAATTAGATTAATATTTTTTTCCACCTCTGCCACACAAAGATCTAACGTTTTTAGGCAAATGGAAAACAGAAGTGGCACTATTGAGTTATCCAGTGGCCTGGACATTGCTGCAGCAGCATCCTTCAGCCAGAAGGAACTCTCCCTTGCTGGAAAGGGAGAGGTTCAAGAGCTGGCAACTGGTGTCTGGCTTGGCCAGAGCAGTGCTGTTCTGTAGAGGGGTGAGCAGCAAGGGGACAGAAGCTCAGCATGGCATGGGATGCTGTATGTGGCAGGGGGTTGGGAAGGCTGGGCTAGCCAGGCTGCTGCAGGTCAGGGTTTGGCTGTGGCCAAGGTACCCTGGAGCTACTGGGGATGCTGGGGAGGAGGCATGTCAGCTGGGTTGGTGGTGCAGGACCCCCGTGACTGCTGTGTCTTATGCCATGCTCTTTATTTTTGCATGCACCGAGTTCATGCAGGGGTTGAATTAAAACTGGCAGGATGGAGGGAGTGAAGAAAACAAGTTAAACCTGACCAGGCTGGATCAGTTTGAGTCTGGGGAGCTTTCTGAAGACACACGGTTAATCTGGCATATGTAAACATATATAAAGTTTTTAGCTGTAGAGCTATAATTAGTGCTTCTCCAGGAGTGTTGCATAGAGATTGCATGTGATGAAGCAGAAGAGAGAGCAGAGATGAGTGCTTAGCCCTGGTGATAATGCCTTCCCTTCCCCATCCTTGCCTGGTTTTAAGGAGGGAGAGGGAGGCATCACCCAGAAAATAATTTTCTCTTTTAAGAACAGAGATGGTACATATTGTTTGTGTTGGGTTTTGCAATGAGGGGTGCGGGGAGAAGCGTTGTTTTGGATTGAGGTTTGAAACCCACAAGCAGTCATCCCACTCATCCCCAGGGCAGGTGCTGTGCTCTGGGGGGAACCCCAGCTCCCACCCACATCCCTGCCTCCCAGTTCTAGAGCTTTGCCTGCCAGGCTGCTCACCATGTTTCATTATGCTTGTGTGTGCTACCCCCATAGCAAAACAATTTGGTGCAAGGATTTTTGAGCTTGCTTGGGAGCCTTTCTCCACAAAGCTGACTGCACAGAGGTTGCAGAAGGGCCGCTGAAATCTAAGGATTATGATGGTGAGGGGCTTAGCTGACAAGGGCGTTTGCAGGTAGTGTGACTGCCATCCTGGTGAAGTACTGTTCTATCCCTCTGCTGTACCACCTATATCAGGGAAACACCTGGGGAGGGAGGGAGCGGGATATTGGCACTGCTCTTCCCCACTGGCGTGGGTCTTGAGGTCCTGCACATCAGTTGCAGGAGGCTGCCTGCCTGCTGCTGTCATTGTGAGCAGATAACAGGGGGAGAGGCAGGCTCTGAAACCTGTTGCTCATCAGCAATGCCTGCCCTTGCAGGAGGTGGAGGCTTGCTCACTTGAGGACAGCAGTGTGTAAGAATCTGCTCTGGCTTTTTGTCTTCTTCTCCTTCAGCTTCTTGGTTTTGGAGCCCTCTGTCTTAGGAGGAGGTATCTGTGCATGATAGTGGCAGAGTGAAATGATAAAACAACAACTAAAAAAACCCCAAAACAGATAGAAATGCAAAAATACTACTTTAAAGAAGGCAGAATCTCTTGGAAGTGGTAGTTGGAGGGTAGGGGAGAAATCCAGGCTGCATTTTCTCTGTTTAGAAATCAGAAGTGCACCACTACTGACCTAGTAAGCAGCTTGGAGTGTCCAGCTGTGTCCTTTATCTCCTCTGCTCTATAAGGTCCCATGGGTCCTTTTGATGCTATGTACACTGGATCCCTTTCTGTCCCTGTCCTAGCTGTACAGGAATAATACTAAAAATATATACTTTGGACCAGTTAAGTGAGCCAAGATGATGCAAGGAATCTGGTTTTGCTTCCATTCTAGCAGCAGTGCTTTCAAGTCCTCAGCCCTGTGGTTTTCTCCCTCACAGCGTGTTTGGGGCTGCAGCTATCAGCCTACCAGCCCTGTAGGTTATTGGGAGAATCCATGAGCTAGGCTGTGCTCTGGAAAAGCCAGGCTTGCGGGCTGGTGCCAGAGAGGCGGCAGGAAGCACTGGGCTGCGAGGTGAAGAAGGAAGGGGCTGTATGAAGTCTGCGAGGAGTTCATTACAGCAGATGTTGGTGCTATAAAGCCACAGGTTCCTGCTGTTTCCTATTCACTTATATCCTCCCAGCTTTAGCAATGCTAATGCGAGTGAAAACATTTGCTGGAGCGAGGGGGAGGTTGGGAAAGCATAAATCACCAGCCCGTTCCCTCTGCTCTTTCCTGCTATCCCACCCGCATGTCTTGCCTTGGGAAGTGGGGAGAAAGGGATGTCTGAGCCGCTCACTGGCTGCCATCAGCTCCACTGTTGTGTTTAAAGGCCCACTGCTCTCATCATGTTTTACTTTAATACGTAGAGCTGTAATTTGCTGTAATCAGTAGCATTGTGCAAGCCACCCCTGCTTGTGAGTCAGAGCGCGGTAGTACTGAGCTGACACAGCCCTGGCCCTTTGGATGCTGGTTGTGGGGGGAAGAGTAGAGTGTGCATCTGTGTCTGGTGGCATGAAGACTTGTTCTTCCTGTGGTGATCCTTCCCTGGCTCTGCCAGAGCTGAGGACCTGAGGGAAATGTTATGAGAGATGCTTTCCCCCTGATACAGAGCCTTTGTGGTGCACCAGGAGTGCTGAACTGGTAGCTTTTGAGTGATGTGGCTCTTCACAACAGGCTGGGGCACTGGAAAAAATCCTGCATGACCTGCAGTGGGGTTGCACTGGGGCTGGGAGGTACAGAGCTTTGACCTGGGAGAGGCAGAAAGCCCCATAAAGCTGCTCTGATGCCTGGTTTCACTGCTGCGCTCTGAGGGACCTCTCTTGGTGGGGGCCTAGAGGTCCCTCTCTGAATGCAGCACCCTCCCTAACACTCCCTAAATCTCCATCTCGCTGTCCCCGCAGCCCTGCAGGCTTGGCTGACGCTTGACTTTTTACTGTTGAGGCAGCTTGGGAGTGTGGGTTTTCTTTTAGCTTCACGCTGGGTCCCAGCACGGAGGGTGGTGATTTTCTTGAGGGTCCCAGCTGGGTTTCAGTTCAGATCAGTTTTGGCCCCTCTGGGGGGGCTGCAGGGGAGGCAAGCGAAGCATCCCGGCTGCACAGAGTATTATTTTTGAAGCCTCCTGGTTTTTCGGAGGCCTGACTCACGGCGCAGGAATGCGCTGGGCTGGCAGCCCCGGACCTGCTCCTCGGCAGATTTAAGAGCTGCCTCTCCTCCTCCAGAGCCCGTTCCGCAGCCCCTCTCCTCCCAAACCGCTGGGCTGGGCTGGCAGCAGCCGCATGTTTGCTGAGCTTGGATTTTTAGGGTTTTTCCCCCCTTTCTCTTTGCTATTTGCTTTTTCACATAGGGGCTGCTTCTTTCTTTTTTTTTTTTTTTTTCCTTTTCTGATGGGGCTGAGGCAGCTTGGTGGGCCGTAGCAGAGCACCTCTGGGTTGCTTTGGCTGCTTGGAGGTGAGAGAAAGCAGAGCGAGCAGAGATCAAACAGAAGCCAGGCTGGGAAAGGCTGGGCAAAGCCACGCTGGAAAACGAGGAAAGGGAAGGGATACAGGAATTATTTAGTACAGGGCTTGCTCCAGCGTGTCCTGCACACTGCCTTTAATCTCCTGCGGGTCCCTCCCCACTGCAGCCCGGGACGGCCCCACTCGGCTCTCCTCAGCCCCCTGCTGCCTTTGGTGGCTTTTCCCAAACCTGCTGCTTGGCTCAGATATTTGGAGGGCTGATCCCCATCGCAGCGCCCCCCCCCCAGACCCACATGAGTGTGTCACATCTGGGTTAGGTTTGTAGTGGAACACCTGAGGCGCTGGGTCTCAGGCCTCACCCCCAGCCTGGGGAGCCAGGTGCTGCTACCTGGGGTAACTGGGTGGGTGTTGGAAGCTGTAAGCCTTAACTCAGACTTTTGTTTGTTGGGAGTGTACCTTGGGGTAAATCTGGTAAAGGGACTGTGATGACAAGCTTGGCTCCTAGGTTTCTCAATGTTGGGCTCCATGGAGAAGTTCAGGTAGGGAAGGGGGTAAGCATACAAGCAAAGCAAACCACATGCTGCCACGATGCTCAGCAGCAGGCAGGATGTCTTGCAGCTTAAGAAGAAGAAAGTGTTTTAATCTTTGGTGTGGGCTCTGCTTCCCACCTTTCCTCAGTCCAAAGGTCTCTGCCAAGTCCCTTGCTTGCCTGGAATATTCATGGAGGCTGCTGTGTGTTCCTTCCTCCTGCCTCAGCCCCACTATAGAGGGGACTGATGGGCAAGCACTCAATGGTTTAGATGCTGGGAAATAACCCCCTTCCAGCTAATACGTTGCTGACATTACTCTTTCCTCTGCAGAGGAGGTATTACCAGGTTCCAAGCCTGCAAGGGGGTTGCTGCAGGGCACATGCATGGGGATGGCAGGCTGCGGGCGTGAGTGGCAGTGGCACAGGGGTCCCTGAAGTGCACTGTGACCATGAGACACTGCTTCCTTCTGGAGCTGGATTTGTGCAGGTGAAATATGTATGAGGAGGTGCATGCTATTGCCTGCCACGCAGGGCTCTGTCTGGATGGATGGAGCTGACATAGACTCCCAGGATGTAAAAAGCAAATGTTTTGAGCTATTCTTTCCCTGCTGGCTTTGCTTGTTTCTTAATTTAAAGGTAGTTCTGTTTTTTTGGATCTTTTTATTTTTGGTGGGGTGTTTTTTTTTTGTTTGTTGTTTTTTTTTTTACCCTGGGAGATGGAGGACACAAATTGAGACACTTTTTAAAGAGTAATATATCCAGTTATACAAGAAGCAAACTGAGCAGAGCTCTAGCCTCAAGCTCTGAAGCCTTTCTCTGCCTATGGGGACTGTGATGTCCCTTTCTCTTGGAAAAAGTCTTTTCAGGTAAGGAAGAAGATCTATACAGATTTGCAGAGCAACTTTGAGGGTCTCCTCCATCTCCATCCTTTTGCCCCACAAATCTCATCAGTAGCAGTCTAATACACAGACATAGCACAGCTGTCCTTGCTTCTCTCTCCTATTTATTCCCATAAGATCCAGGAGGAGGAAAAGAGCTTGTTTGCCCCATGAGCAATCCTTTCCCTGCCTGAATATGAGGGGCTGCGAGTATGGGCTGTCCTCCTAATGGGTATAAATCCCTCATCAAACCAGACACAAAAGTCAGATCCCGGCATCTCTCACACTTCCAGGGGGTCCTGCCAGTGTGGTTTCCATAAAAGTCCCACGAGTAACCTTTGCTGCCCCTGGCTCCCCTCCTTCGCAAGGCTACACCGAGTGTGAAAGCTGAGGGATTGTTTCCCTTTGAAAGAGCGTGGAAAATCTCATTTTGATACGTCTAATGTGCATTAGATCCATCTGCCTTTCGAGCAGAGGCCACCGCAGGAGGAGAGGCTAGGAGTTCTGAGTGCAGATGCCTGGTGCTCAGGCAGGCCTTGGGGCTCTTCAGGAGTGATGCAGTGGACAGCATCCTTGACTGGAATATCTGTACAGGTGGACAGCACAGGATGCTAGAAAGAGGTGGGGATGGGACTCCACAAAACTTCTACAGAGGTGGAGAGAAGCTCTTGGTATTGATGTCAGTGCATGCAGGTGCAGAATTACTTTGGATGATTTGGGACTTACCCTAGGTATGGGATGCAGCCCACCTTATATTGAACCAAATCTCTCAGGTGCAGGTACAATGTGTGTGAGAGGGTTCGAGTGCAGGATGGTGCATGGGGAACACTCCTGTAAGGCAGGATGATGCTTCTCCCTGCCAGGCATCCCTCCTTGTTGAAACTGTATGGAAACTGACGTGCTAGCTCTTGAATGACAGGAGCCCTGCAAGGGGGAGGCTTGCACTGGGCAGGGAGATGACAGTTTGGCTGGGATGAGAGCATGATTTTTCTCTACCCTGACTTTATTCTCCTGTTGGTTTGTGAGTCTTCTGTTTTGCAGAGCAACTCTACCCACTGAGACCTGCCACTGGCCTGGAAATTATTGCTGATTGCCCCCTTCTTGCTATGCTTCCTCCTTGTTTGGTATCATTTAAATGTCTCTCCATGTCCTCCTGCATGATTTGAACCAGGAGCAGTACAGGCTGTCCATCTCTGAGTGGACTCCTTGGTGTACCTAATCTCCTTGGGCGGTGGCAGGCTGGAGGGACAAGACACTGTAAAACAAACCCAGGCTCCGTGGCTCACGGAGGCAGGAGGCTATTAAAAGTGTTGCATTGCATTGTATAGCGTGGGAGTTTTCCTTAGGCAGGAGGTTAGAGAGCCCAGAAACTTCTCGGGACAGATTTAAATGGAAGAAGGAACACGCCTGGGATGTGGTGTTGCAGCCTCCTGTCAGTGAGCATCAATGCTTTCTAGGCTGTGAGGTTTTGGGCTTTTTCATGCCCAGTGGAACACACAGGCACACCCAGCTGTGGCTGCAAGGCACCAGGAAGGTTCTCAGCAGACCTTGCTTCATTGACTGTCCAGTTTCCCAGTGGACCCATGCGATGTGCTGGGAAGTTGTAGTTCTTCCTTCAGATGATGCTGACCGCTAGCTGGAGAACCGAGAGCAATTGGGGTGGAAGAACAGGGCTTTGAAGGGTTTTATGTAGATGGGTGAACAGAGCTTCTTCCACTGAGTTGATTGCCTCTGCCTTTCTGACATCTCTGGGGGGTGTACCTCATCCCCCCCTTGAATGGTCTGTGAGTGGGAGCTGATCTCCATATGCTTGTTATCCCCCATGAGACCTTGCCATCCTACACTGTCACCTGGCTGTGTTATTAGCTCTATCTCTTCTATCTGGCTTGAAGAACAGAAGGAGGGTGTTTTCCAGCAGCCAGAAAGTGGTTGCTATTTAAAACAACCAAAAGAAAAAAAATAAATGCGGTCTGCTGCTTGCTTTTCATCCATGGAGCCAAATGGAGCTGAACAAGCATCCCCACCCTCACCTGGAGGGGCATCTCTGAAGGCTTTGCAGGGCCTGTAAGTGAAGCTAGTAATTATTGCTGGTCATGAGGGTGGGTCTTGCAATGTGGCCATGCTGTCTACTGTGGTCTGGCCTAAGGCCATTGCCTTGTTTCGGATGGCCGCTGTCCAGGTGTGGGATCCCAGCAGCCTCCCTCCACCCCTGTTTATCCCAAACAGGCTGGGGATGCTGCTCAGGGTGTATCTTTGCTTCCCCGCCTGGCTTGGCTGTTTTTACAGTTGCTGGATGGTGGTACAGTGTTCCTGCCCTGGAATATTATTTTGAAGGTTTTTCTTTCCCCCCTCACAAATGTGAAATGTAGAGAAGTGTGCAAAATGAAAGCACGGTTCCTAAGCCCAGTTACAGAGCAATTCAAAATTATGAGTCGCTCTCTGGTCTGGGTCGCTCCATTGGAGACTAGGCTGGCTCATTTTCTCTTCCATCCTATCTTGGAGAAGCTTAAGTGCCCCGTCTCTTCTGCTTTCTGGGACCTGATCAGAGGACACCTGCCTACAGCAGGTCAAGTATTGATGAAAATCTGCATCAGGCTGGAAGCAAGCTTTCCCCAGTGCTCAGGAGCTTCTCACTGGGGCTGCAGCATCCCTACATGGCACTGTAGGGACTCCTCTGGGTTGCACTGGTCTATCTGTGTTGGGGACAACTGCTCGGTGACAGTGTCGCTACTAGGCACATGCCTGGCTCCGTCAGCACCTTTGGGGCTGCAGGCTAATGCTTTGGACTGGAAGGAAGAAGAGACGGCAATTTGGGCTCTCCTGCCATTTCCACCCATGCATTTCCACCTGGGTCTGTGGTTCCTCTTGTCATCCTCTTGTCTTTAGGAGGAGATGCTTGACTTAGTTGTGCAAACACGTTTTCCAGGAGGACGTGTGTTGCCTGATGCACATCAATTTGGCTGCTTTTCTGCAATGAGAGCCTTGCAAATGCCTCCTTCTGTGTTCTGGCATCTGCTCTAAAGGGATTTGTTTCAGGAGAGGGGATTTGGCTGCACAGCTGTGGAGCATGGAGCTGCTTGGGTGACTGGGGTCCAGAGTGTGATGAAGCCAGGGTGTGGGCTGCCAAGGGCTATAAAACTGATTTTCTCCTCCTATGCAGTCCCTCTTTTTTCAGGTCTATGATAAATGATTTGCTACTAGTGAATGACTTGTGTCTACTTGGGTGAGGTAAGCAAGGCAGGAAGGCACGGCTGTGGAGGCTTTGTGTGTTAAAATCCTGTGGTGCTGTAGCCCAATGATCCCAGCTTTGGACTGCAGGAGTTAAAGCCCCACAGTTAATCCCTGTAGTGGGTACTTCAGCTACACTCTATATATCTGCATAAAACACTGCATTGAGGCATGTATTCATACTCTGAAGTTTATACACCAAGATAAAAACGCTGGCTCTGCCCAAAGCTGGAAAAGCGAGATCCAAAACCTGGGAAGAGGGTTGGGTTTTGTTTGGGCTCAACAGTGACTAACAAGAGTTGAGTTTTTAAAACAAATGCTTGGGATAAACTGGTTATGCAAACTGGGGCGAATTGGGTAGGTTCCTTTGTAGTTTAAAACAAAACCCCCGGAGTCTGGGGCGTGTTGGGGCTGGTCCTGCCGGGGATGGAAAAAACCATGCACTGGCTTTGCAGATGGGGTCCTGGCTGATCAGGAAGGCTCTCGGGGGATCAGTGGTAGGGGAAGCCACAGGTTACTGCAGGACCTCATCTGTCCAGCTAAAACGTTGAGTAACGCCAATCCTAAAAACACAGTGGGTTAAAAATAGATTTTTTTTAATGTGTGGTTTTATAATACGTGCAAAGAGGAATTCATGCTGCACTCGGCTTCAAGAAACTGTCAGGTTTGCTCATCCTGTGCTGCTGAAAATATATAAATTCAAAGGATCTTTGGGGTTTTTCCTGTGGTGTAGCCACAGCCGGGAGAATGGTGTGGGGTACGCAGGCGCGCCAGCAATGCTTGGTATGCTTTGCAAAGGCAGTCGGGCTTGCGGACCACGAGGCTTCTGGTTTCTATCACAGCCTGTACTGTTTTGACCAGGGGCACCCATCCATCCATCCATCCATCCATCCCACAACCTTCCCAGGCTCTGCAAGGCTCCTCTCAAGTGCAGTGCTTTAAGGACACTAGAAAGAAAGAAGCAAGTATGAGGGCCTTAGTGAATTTTTAACTTCATCCCGTGATGTGGGCTGGAGGAAGGCAATGCCTTGCTTGTTGGTTGGACAAAGTAATGCTCTGTAAAAAATGCCTCTCACCATTTTTCCATGGATCCGTGCTCTGGGTTGAACACAAACTGACTTAGGCTGCTGTCATCCTTTGCAAGAAAAGCCCCACTGCTGGATGAAGCAGAAAATTAGATGGAAACTGCCTAACAGGAACATAAAAGATAATTTTTGCACACACGGATGGGAAAAGAGGAGGTGAAGCTGCTGTTTTTATCCTGCTGGTGGCCGGTTCGAACATCCTCTGACCACTGGCACCCTGCAGTGCCTTGGCGCTGCTGTACCCATGTGCTCTCCCTGCATCCCAAAGGCTTGTTGCTCTTTCCCTCTTCTCATGCTAGTGGAGAGGAATGAGGTTGGAGGCTTGAGCAGGGCAGCTTTTTGGTGGTCCCTGGATGCCTGGGGAAGTCAGAGCAGGGTTTTGCTGTGCACATGTTTGTGCTTCCCCCTTTCTGTCTCCGTATCTCAATAGCATACTGGCTCTGTTTTCATTAGTATTTATAGACTGGCTATAAGGGGACGCAGCAGATCCAGCCAGGCCATTAATGACCCCTGCATGAAATAGCAAAGCCCACTTAGTGGTTTTGGCCGAGGGGTTTTACTGCAGCCTCTCCCTGTCTGCCGCTGTGCATCTCCTTCCCTTAGAGAGTGATGGGGAGGGCTGCCGGCGCGATTTCTTGCTTAAAGAGGAAAGGGCTTGGATTTGTGTGGCTATGGGAGGGAGGCAGGGGAAGGAAAGTGTGTGTGAGTCTATGGAAAGTATAGGGGGGAGAATGCAAACCATATGTTTCTGTGAGGGTCAAGTTGCAAAGCTAAAACCAGCAGGGGAGCAAAAGAAGCCAGAGTCCTGCAGTTTGGCTGCACTTTGCATCTTGGTAGGTGCTGGGAGGGGGGATTCCATGTGGCCTCCTGAAGGACAGTTGAAACAAACCCACCCTAAAAGGTGTCTTGGCACTATGTGGTGTCACTGCTGTTCTGTGTATTTAGGGCTGGGGTCCAGGATGGCTTCCAAACCATTAAGCTCCTGTAAATAAACAGCAGAGATGCTGGGAAGAACCTTCTCTGGGTTGCCCTGAGTTCATAACGTTTGCAAGTTTGAGAGGAAGTCAAGTGAAGAAATATTTGCAGGGAAGATAGTGCATGCAACTTGCTGGAAAAGCAAGGTCGATACTGTGCCATGCTGTCCTTGTGCTCTCCCAGCTATGGAGAGGAGAGTCAGATGAAAAGATCCATTTTCCCTTCTTGGAGTGGAAAAGTTATGTGCCGTCAGCTGAGAGTGTTGTATAGACTTCAGACCTAAGTGATACAAGCTGGATTCAAGTGCTTCCAAAAAGAAATCTGAAAACAGGGGGAGCAGCAGGTCCCACAGCAAATTTCAGCTGGGAGACACCTTTTGTTTCCAAAACCAAAGGCATGGAGACAATATCTGATTCCCTGACCAGAGCTGTTTGCAACCTGTCAGCTTGGTAACCATCTGCTCACAGCCCGCGGGGAACATGCTATATATGGGATGCCGGAGAAGAGAGGCATTGCCATGGCCTGCCCCTCCCCAGGGAAGGGATCGTGGGGCACAGCATCTCCTTGGCCCATGCACCAAGAGGAGCTCCTGTGCCTAAGACATCAAAAGTACCAATGGATTTATCTTTTAGCTGTCTGGCTTATTTGGGCTTTTTATTTTTTGTTTGGGGGACATTTCTTTTTCAGCTTGATTTCCTAAAAAAATCCAGACTTCATTTGTTTTTTCCTTTTTGCACACATGCAGAAGAGAACACAAACTGCTGCATGCTGTTAGTGTGTCTGCAGCTCTCCTTGTCTTTGAGTCAGAAGTGGATGTCTTGCAATTAAGCTCCTGCCTGATCAGGAAATTAGCAAAAAAGTTTTTATCTAGGCGAGCTGGTCAGCCAGTGAGAGGGATCTATTAATATCCCACTAAAAAAACCCAACAGCATAACACTTGCCACCTACTATTGGGAAACACAAACACCACATGGATGTATTTTGAGCAACAGATCTATAGGAAAGCAGGTTTTGTTCTGTCGCTTAAGGGAGCGTGTTGTTTGAGCTGAGATGGGTACCTTGAAATACATGATGGACTGAGGAAAAAACTCAGGCAAGGTGAGAGAAGTGCTGAAGGATGCCTTCTGGTCATGGCAAAAGACACTTGTCAGCAGATGACCTTTATTTGTTGTGAAGGAAATGGTCCTTCACTAATGATGGTTGAGTGGCTGAAGGGGAAGCAGGAGGGGAGCATCCTACGCTTGGGTCAGCCAGTGAGAGATGGAGAGGGGAGTGTGGGCTTTCTTGTATCCTACACACATGCTTAGGAAGAAATCACTTGGCACGCTGGATGTGGCAATTTCTCAGGGTTTGCTTTGTCAGCATGGGTAGAGAAAAGAAAAGAGTTAAATAGACACTTATGTAACTGTGGGGTCTAAAGGTTGGAGGAGTTTGGATTATCATAGACTTTGGGTCAAGGGTATACTGCCTCTTTGGCTTTTCATCTTTCTGGGGAGCAGCAGCCTCTGACCTGTCTGAAATTAGAGTATTATGGGGGAAGGTAGAAAAGAGCATCTTCCTGTAGGCATGGTGCCAGCTGCTTCTGCAGGTCCTGAGGGTCTCTACAGGGCTCGATCTGGCTGGCATTTGTCCCTAGATGAGTGCTGTAGTAAGCCTGGCCCTTGCTTTGCTGGCAGGATGGCCTCCTGACTCATACCAACCAAGCTGCCCAGGAGATGCTTTCAGCCAAGAGGTGCTGAGCCTGGAGAAGGGCTGCTCTGGAGCGAGGTCCCTGTCCTACTGCAAAATTCCCCAGGTTTTAAACCTTGTTATTTGCAGAGGCACTCTCATATTGCAGTGAGGAAGAAGGCTTGAGAAACCATGAAGGGGTGCTCAGGAAGGTGATGAAAATGAGAAACTAGAATTAAGGAAGCCAAAGTGTGTTTTCTTCCAGTACCTGGGTGTTTATTCCAGATAAAACACAGATGCAGAGAGATGGCATCCCTTTTAATTAAAAAAAAAAGACAAAAACCCCAAACCTCTATGTTGAAGCTGCTGAGAATGTGACTGCCCCTTGTGATGTTTCACAGCTGAGATCATTTCTGGCTGAGTTAATCCACTCTGGAGGTTTTAGTCTCAATCTGTCTGTATGGGTGAACTCAGAATCTGGTTGGTTGTTTATTTGGTTTGGTTTGGATTTTTTGTGGTTTGGTTTTTTTGGGGGGGGTGGGGTGGGATATCTCAATAGTTTTGGACCAAAATGTAAAACAAAGCTATGAAGAAGAATTAGCAGAGAAAAGACTTTTAGATTTTTGGACAAATTGTGATCTGGAGCTGCTCTGCTGTAACTTTGTACATAAAGATAAGTGAAACAAGAAATGCAGAGTGTTTGCTAAAAGAACATCAGCAGAAGCTGGAAGGAATTGCTGTTCTTTTCAGAAATAGGTAATAGGCATTATTTTTGGAGTAATTAAATTTCATGAGTGCTTATTTAGAAAGAAATTTAGTCCATTCAATGTATTACAGACTTCTGGAGAAGATATTAAGTCCGAGGCAAGCAGGCTGCCTCTGGGAGCAACTGAGACTCAGAGCACGGCTTTAATTTCAGCGGTGTATCAGTGTAATAGCATTGTTTATAAGCTTCTCTTGCCACATGAAAGCAACGTTGCATTATCCTGGTTGGTCCTAAAAGCAGCGAACCAGCCAGAAGAGGCCTGATTACAGAGCAGCAGCTCTTTCTTCCCATCACTACAAAAGAATAGACAATAAAAACCAGGATCCAGTTTTAGCTCCAGTAATGCAGTGTCCTCTTTCTGGTGGTCATGTCACATGCTGCTTGAGTAATCCTCATCCTTGTTCTGCCTGGAAAACCAGCCTCGGAGGGAAGGAGCAATGATTTCAGCTGGGTGATGGCAGGACGAGGTGCCCTGCTGCAGGGGCAGGCTGGTGATGATGGTGCTGAGGGTGGACCTTGGATGAGACACAGACTTGCAGATCTAGGAAACGTGATGGCCTTCAACACTGATAGGGACTGGAGTGCTGCAGAGCTGGTGGGTTGCTGAGTGTGTGTGTGGGGGGTGTCATTGCCCTTAGAACTGTGGAACAGTTTGGCTGGAGCCTGGGGTGTGCTTCAAAGATTGAGCCTGAAGTGTTGAAGGAGGGGCTTGCAAATGCAGCTCTCTGGTCACTATTTGCTCATGCCATAAGCCTGTTATCCATGCATTGGGAGTACTAAAACGTGATTATATTTTTCCTTCAACAAGAATAACTAACTCAACCTGTGGGTAGCTGCAGGATGTGCAAGGGCAGGCAGGAACTGCAGAGCCTCCCTTCTGGATATGGTTCCTGCAGGTCAGGTTATTGTACAGCTGCCTTATGTTCTGCTCCTTGCCTTTCTAAGGTGGTTTGAAAATAGGACAGGGTTTCCAGTTTGTTTTGTGTGGCTTGCCTTCCCCAGTCTGGGATCCTCATGGGATTTAACAGGTAGAGTGAAAGCAGGTGATTGCTAAGGAGGAAAAGGGGGACTCCTTTGAGGCTGAGTTGCAAACTCCATCATTGCACAGGGCTCAGAGGAAACTGGCAGAGTTTTTTCTTAAAAAGCAGGTACACAGCTGGCTGGCTTTGACCAGGTGTTCCCAAAGAGCTGGATGGGAAACCAGTGGAGAAAGAAACTCACAGCAGAAACCTCACAGCTCTTTGTGCCTGGGACAAAGAGTTGGTTTGGAATTACAGAGAAGAAAAGGAGTGAGGCTAGGGGGGGAAAGGTGTTGTAAGATGGGTATTGGGACTGCGACAAAGTGAAGGAAACAAAAGGGGATGTAATGAAGAAATACATTGCTGGGAATGACTGAGGATGCTGGCTGGGGGCTGAATCTTTCACCAGCCTGATGGTGGTCATGGATGCTTATTTTTCACAATTCTCTGCAGCTTTAGACATGCAGAAAACAAACTTTTCCTGAGTGCCTTGATGGCAGGGGGTGGGTGTCCAGCATCAGCATCCTTCTGTGTATCCCCTGGGAGAGTGAACGAGGAATGCTGCCTGTCCTGCTGACAAGACCCAGACTTGCTGCCACCCCCTGGCCTTTGGCCTCTGTGGGTTTTTAACCTTATTTACCCTGCTCATTCAGTTTGCAGTTAGGAATCCTTTTATACACTGAAGACTTATGGTTCAGCCTGAGTATGTTATCGGTGTGGTGTCTGATAAGTTTTCTGCCTTGAAGCCCTGGGGAAGCGCCTGTTCAGGGTCACTGTAATAGATTTTCCTCCTCTTTCCCAGCTGCCTAAGAATAGTGTGATTCTTACTTACTCCTTAACTTAACAGAATTACTTTCATCAGTGGAAAGAAAAATGCATGCTCTAGCCAGCGCTGTCCATAAAAGCTTGTAATGCTTCTGCCTGCTTTCATAAATTCATAGATGGGTGTCAGAATGTGCAGTTAGGAAAGAGTAAATCTCATGATTATTTGGGTAAGCTTGTGAACTGTATGAAGAAGGTGGTAGGGGAAGTATGAAGGGTTTGTCTTGGTGGGTTGTGGAGCTGGTAGCTCCAGCTTGGATGTGAAGATGATTGAGGGAGTTGGTGGTGGAAAGGCAGGATGATTTTATGTCAGTAGCATAAAGGGGGAGCAGTGGAGGGATGAGGACATTGCGTTTGCAAGAGGAGAGATGATGAAGCATCAGTTTGAACAGGCTTGTGGTGTCCTCTGACCATCCTCTGACAGCTACAAAAGTGTAATGCCTGAAGAGAAGGGTCTCCCCACTCCCCTTCCCATCCTGCTCCTGGGTCTTGCAGGTGGGATGTGGTTGCAGTGCTGTGATTGAGGGGAGCCTCCCCAGGACCCACTGCATTTGGGGTGTGGGTTGGTGGATCATTTGCTCAGTGATTAAATGACTGTCTAGACCACACATTGGGATGTGCCTGAGTGGCTTGGCAGGGCTTTGTGGATTAAAATGTTATCCAAGTGGCCATTTGGGGCAACTTTGCTTGGGCAAAGTGAGGATGTCGCACATTTGAAGCAACCCCTGCCCAGACTCATGGCCCTCGAGCTAAAACATACATGGTGGGGGACTGTGCCACTCTCCTGTCCCTACATGTAGGGCGATACAGGGATTCGTGTTGTAGTTTTGTAGGCAGGAGGAGGTACCACGTGGTGTGGGATTCTGAGCCTCTGTGGAAGCAGCCTTGTGTGCATTAATCAAAGAGCCGCCTGCAGCTCCCCTTTCAAGCTATAATAGCCAGAGCTGAGAGAGTCAATCCATATCTATTTAAAGCCCTTCAATAAATAAAGATACTATATAAAATCACAGTAGCCCTGTACTCTCTCCTTGCTTCTAGGATTTCTCTTCCAAAAGAGACAGGGAAGGGATAAGCACTGTTAGGAGTCTCTTAGTTTGGATGGACGACCTACACCTTGCAACAGTGGTCTAAATCCAGACACCAACTTGTGCCACTGCCGATGCCTCTAGCAAGCAGCAGCCCTGTCTCATGGGCATCTGCAGGCTGATAGCAGCGAGGGGGGCCGGGATGCGCTGAGCTCCTTTCATAACCACCAATAATGACAGTGGAGAGGGGAGGACACATTTTCTTACGGACCTTTTATTAAAGGCAGCTTCCCTTCCTTCTCTGGCACAGCAGAGAAGCTCCAATGGTGTGTGTGTGCGGGCTGGCTTTTTTCCGTGGCAGGGAGGTGACAAGTGGGAAGCTGTCTTTGCAATGCAAGCCTTCTGTAATGCTAATGGGAGCTGCAGGTTGGAGCTTCCCCGGAGGTTTTTTTTCCTTTTTCTTTTTTTTCCCCTTCCCAAAGACTAACCAGGGAACACTTGTTGAAGGGTAAAATTAAAAAGCCCATGGCGGTTTATTTTGAGGACAGTGTGTTTGCTTTCACATCATGCTGGAGGGAACTGCTCTGCTACTGTCAGCAAATAAATAAAATAAGAGCTTTGTTTTAAATTAGACTTTCTTCTGGTAGCTAATTAGGCGAGCTGATACCTGCAGTTGCATTACCTAGGCACCAACTGTACTGTGCATATTTGAGGCATATGGCTGGTGTCGGCAGCTTATAAACTTCATTAGCCCCTTATTATATATTTTTTTTAAATATCCCTTTAATTGGATGCAAATCCCTTGGGGCTCTGATGGCATCGACAGAGCCCTTCTTGGGTGGATGCCCATGGAGCCCCTGGCACGGAGCCGGGGCTCAGATGGCCATGGCAGCTACGGCACCCCGTGGTGAGTACAGATTCACCGTGGGTGCTGGTGTGATGCTTTCCAGCCACTGAGGGGAAAGGTCTGGGTTCCTGACTGTTAAAATAACCACTCGAAGCTCTTTTTGAGTGGTGGAGCATCCAGCCCTGGTACCGGGAGGGAGCTGAGGGAGCATGGGCCTAGAGCCATGGCTCCTGTCCTGCCCGGCAGCAGGCGGAAGGCAAGCCAGCAGCTTGGCTTTTGCCTCCTCTCCTTTCCCCCCCCCCCCCCCCCCCCCCCCTCCCCCCCCAGCTATTAGGCTGCTTGAAGATCCTGTCGGTCCTGTTGGTAATGAAGATCAGCCCCCGGGCAGCTGTAGTGCTGGCGTCTGAGTAGAGCCTGTCGCCCTCTCGCTGGGGAGGAAGGCTCCGGTGGCACAGTCCTCCTCTCTCTCGCACCCCAAAGGCTGCTCCTGTGTCTGAGGGTCCACAAGCCTGAGGGTCTTGGGCTTTATTGTGGGATGGCTCGCAGCCTCACCCTGCGTCATTTGGGTGCCGTTTATGGGTTGGAGGGGTGGGAGCGCTGCCTGCCAGCCAGGGTGGGGAAACCAGGCTGTCGCCTCATGTCCTCTGGGCCCATGCCCTGGGCTTTTCCCATCGGGATCAGCAGGGCCCTGGCTCCTCGCTTGGCTTTCTTCGGAGCCGGCCTACCCAGGGCTTGACTTTATAGAGAAATTAAGCAGAGCAATTACCCCGGCATAATTACACGGCCCTTGCACAAGGCAGTGGGTGCTTCTGACCCCTCTGGCTGTCCTGGCAGCGGGTGCTGACGGCTCATGGTCACCTTCTTGGGAGAGGGGGTGTTCATGCCTGCCGCCCCTTCCCCCTCTTCTGTGCAGGGCACAAGAGAAGGGGGGATTCGCCACACACCCCTCTACCCCCTTCCTGGAGCTGTTGCAGGGGCTGCCCCCATCCCACATTCCTCTTCTGGAGGAGATAAGGATCCTGTCTGGCGCCGGGGTTTCAAATGTGCTCCCTGATTATCAGCAGGCGCCGGGGCAGAGCCCCAGGCAGCAGATAAAGAGGGAAAGGGGAGTGGGGGCTGCTGGGGAGTGGGGGCTGCCGCCAGCCCTGCCCCGCTGTCCATCCGCCCCACTGTCCATCCGCCCCGCAGCCCCCGACTCGCTCAGCGCCAGCACTGCACTTACAACATTGTTAATCCCACTTGCAAGGATGGTTTAAATATTGTTTCTATTTTTTTGCATGCACACGTGGGGCTCCTGGGGCCTCATGGCTGCCAGAGAGGACTTGCAGACAAGGCCTGTGTGGGAATGGAAAGGGATGAGGGAGAAGGTGTCCCAGGCTCAGCAGACTGGTCCATTGCTTTCCATCCTTGCTCAGCAACAGATTGCTTCCCAGCGCAGTGCTTTGCCTCCTGCCCATGGCGGGGTGAGGTTTTGGCACCAGAATGGCACTACAAAGCACACGCTGATACTCTTCCTCTGGAAGGGATGGCATGCATGTCCAACATCACATGCCATGGTGCAGCAAGCACTGTGCTGCCTGGGACATTGTTCCTCTGCCAGATGTTGTATTGCACATCTTGTATTGCGAGTCCATCACCAGTGCCTTGCATTGTCTGTCTTGACCTTGCAAGTTCCCCCTAGCTCCTCAAGCTGGGCTTGGCAAAGATGCTGAGTTTTGAGCAATAGGGCAGGGTCTTTATCAGTCGGATGAGTCCACAACAGGACAAAAGCTCTTATCATGCTCATGTCCCGGCTGTGGCATCTCTGTGTGCAATTAAACCCCATGTGTCTCCTCTCTGCCAAGGAATCTGGAGGCAAAGGAAGAGGCTTATCTTCCTGCTGGTGGCTGGAATGCTCTTGCAGCCCAAAGGCATTTCTCTGCTGTGCTAATGCTGAGATCTGGAGAGAAAAAGCAGGCGAGTTTTGCCCTCCCTTTTCACTATTAAGCATATAAATAACAGTGCAGCATCCTGGGGAGGGGTGGTGGGGTTTGGTTTTTCTTTTTGCTTAACTCTTTTGTTTTTTTCTCCAAGTGTAACTCTGTGCTGATATCCCAGGAATGTGATCTCTCCCGCTTGTAAAGCCTGGCTTCTGGCCTTCTCCTTCCTTCTCAGGCATTAAAGAGCCAGGCCTTGGGATGAACTGGTGGGATCTTGTATCCACTGGGATGCTCCACGACATTTAGGGCCTCTGCTTTCCGGTGTGATCTCTCTGAAGCTTCCTGCATTAATATTTGATGGGGTGAACATTAAAAAGAAATGACCACTATGACCAAAAAAAAAAAAAGCAAAACCAGTGCTTTTTGGTTTTTAGTGGGGTGAGAGAAAGAAGGAGGGGGGAAAAGCTGAAATGCAATCGTTTTTTATGGCTTCCTGGAATGGCTTGGTTGTGGGCTGGACAGCAGCTGGTCAGGAGCAGAAGGAGCAGATAGCCCCATGAACGTCTGCCTACTTGCATCTTTCCCTTTCAGGTCGTAAATATAAAACCACTACTTGAAAAACAAAAAGCTCATTAAGCTGTCAGCAGGCTCCCTCTTGGAAGGTCATAAATGTGTCTCTTAGCAGTGGGTTTCATTCCAGTCTCCACTGGGGCATTGGCACTGGGTTCCCTATGGGGCTGAAGGGAGGTCACTGCTTGTAGGGACACCACTAGCTGGTGCCGGGGGGAAGTGGGACCCTGACTGCACTACTGAAGGGAGTGACATCCCACCACCACAGGTTTGAGCCTCCACATCCATTCATGACCTGTGCCTTGGTCTTCCACATGGACCTTGAAGTATCACCTCTAGGTATGATGGTGCTCCAGTGAAGAACAAACTCTGCACTCGCTCTGCCCGCTGGTGTGTTGGTGTAGAGTCAGAGTCATCTCTGCTGACCAGGGCCCGTGGAACTTTAACTTCTCTTACAAAGTGTCTGACAGGGTGATAAAAGGTAAAAGAATATTTGAAATTAGATAAATCCTTGAGGTAATGGAGAGCTGGGTGCGGGGTGAAGGGGACAGCATCATGATGGAGCATCTCTGCCAAGGATCTCTGAGCATGGTTGGGTTTACAGTCATGTTGACAGTGATCAGTGGTGGCCCTTGTTGACTGTCCGGTGGCAGGGGCAGGCGCTTCAGGCAAGGGCACAGACTTCTGCCTCTGCAGCACCTCATTGATTTTACTGCAAACAGCTTGGCTCAGCTCCTTGCAGCCTGCTGAGGTGGGTGCTAGGGATGATTCAAATAAAAAGCCCAGCAAACCGCAGAGAGGAGGAGGAGGCATCCTGTTGCCTTCTTCTAGGAGGTGGTCTGCTTAGGAGCAGCCAGGAGAGTTGGTTGGCCTTGTGGCTGGTGCTTGATCTAAATGGAGGTTGTTTTGAGATGTGTGTTGTTCTGGTGTAGCTTTTCCACTCTGGCTGCATTGTAGCTATCAAAACATCCTTGCAGATCCAGTGCCCTGGTGAAGGGGTTGGATGTGGGAATGGAGCGGGAAGAGATCTGAAGCAGGTACCATTGTGACCCGTCACATCTGTGGGTGCAGAAGCAATACATCCTGGTGTGGAAAGAGTGTCAATATTTTATGGCCTATTTTTCTTCCAGAGAGATATTTTCCACACTGAGAATAAGGACACCCGTCCCTGTGACCTGTTTGTCATTGAGGGCCCTGGTATTTATTATCTTGGTTACACCATGTGCTGAAAATGCAACTGCTCTCGCATTAACATCTAATTAGCAGCAGCTAAAAAAAAGGTGCCTGAAACAGGAGGAGAAAGAAAAGGGCAAGAAATGAAAGATTTAGATCATCTGGCTCTTCCTTAGGGATTGTTTTAGTGGTGTTTTGTCCAGTCTTGCTCAGAAGTCTCCAGGGCCATTACCGCTTCCCTTGGAGGCCATTTCATTGTGTATTGAGAGAAACCTTTATAAATGTAAAAGCTTTATACAATTGAGGTAAAAGAAACAGATTGAGTCATTATATTGTTCTTTGTAATCAGCTTTGCTTTTCATTAATTTCCTCCCCAAAGCCTTATTGAGGCTGGGAATTTTAAAGAAAAAGCAGGGAAATGGCACGTGGGAAGGATGGTGGGAACAGGCTGCCTGGCTCCGGTGGTTCCTGTGCAACACTCTCCTTACCCCAAAGGCCCGGATGTGTTCGTATGTCTTCAGGAGCTGGTCTGCTTGCTGGCTGTGCTGAATTTAGCTGTGATGTTGCACACAGGGGACTTGTCTGGTGTTCTCACCACCTCTTGCAATGGCATCCAACTTGTCTGGGCAGCTGCTTGCTGCTGTAACCTTTTAATTTAGCTATTTTTAAAGATTACAATAATAGCACAAGAAAAGGCTACAGGTGAGCATCAGCTGGTGCAAAGATGACCAGAAATCAAGGCACAAAATAGGACTGGGCTTTTGTGGCACCCTTGCTGCTACACTGCCTTGGGGGGTGTGGTGCTTGGGGTCTGGGAGTTGTGCCCTTTGCAGGGCATGCAGCATCCTATGTCTCTGTCCCTTACACATCGGATACTTTTCTCTAGTGGCATGTTCTGGGTGAGGCTTCTTTAACAAAGGTTTCTATATGTCCCAGTGTTTTTGCCTTTTTTAACCTTGCCAGCCTGATGATTTTTCTTTAAAGTGCCTTGGTTCTTGTTTTCCCAAACCACCATCTTTCTTTCTCTGGTATTTTATGCTTTCTTTCTCCCTGCTCATCTCTGTGACATCCCTGTTCTCATCCCTAATGTCTCCCTTCATTCCCCAAGTCTGCTGCGTCTCACCTTGGTTCTCCAAGGGAAGATGCTCCAGATTCAGGCAGGCTACCAGTACAGAACACCCCAAAAGAAATGTCCTTGTCCTTCCAGCCCCATGAGCATTATGGTTGTTGGCCCTCAACAGTCTTATATGCCACTGCCCACATGTACACGATGAGAAATGAGCAGTGGGCAGCAGATGCTGCGCATACAGCCGCTGTTTCCTTGCCCATGTGTTCCAATACTTGACCAGTTTTAATCCTTCCTGGCAGAAAGCACGAGGTGCTAATCCTGGGTTCTTCCAGAGCAAATGGAATGTACATCTCTGATTCGTAGGAAGTGCAGAGGAGCTGTTTTGGGGAAACCGAGGTTTGCTTTGGTTTTATCTGGTGATCTAGGGGATCCATCCCCTGCAAGGAGCAGATGGTTTTCTTCAAGCAGCTGAGTCAAGCTGATACATCAGAAGTTTGGTGCTTTGCCCTGTGCCCTGACACAGTTGGTGTAACAGCGGAGGATGCGGCAGAGTTGCTCTGTGGTTGCTGCATTTCCCAGCTGTGCGTGCAGCTGAGGGTGTGCCAAGATCACAAAAGTAACTCCTGTGATCCAGACCAGTCCTGAGCATTGCTGCTCTTTCATTGCAACTCCCCCTTTTATCTAATAGCTCTATAGCTCTGTGGGGTTGCTTGCACCCCTGTGCCCCTGTCTTTTCTCACCCCTGGAGCACCCTGTTTTCTGTGGGTGGATGGAGGGGGAAGACATGGGATGGCAGCTTGGGCTGGCAGCCATGGGGGAATTCCCCTGTGCAGAGGGACTCGGCCGGGAGCCTGCCAAGCCAGCTTTCCTCCTGCACAGCCAGGCTGGAGCCTGCCCAAGCATCAGGCCCTGCAACCTCCCCAGGCTGCCTGGGGCTGCACATGGGATAGTGTGCCAGGTGGCTCTTTCTGCAGGGCTTTTGGAGGAGTAAGAGCCGGAGAAGAGAGATATAAAAGAGAAAATACCTCCGGTCCTTGTGTCTGCCAGGCAGGACCTCCTGTCTCCTGAGGAGAAGGATGTGGGGCAACTCACAGTGCTGGGCAAATGTGCCCCGTGCCAGCTGATTAGCTTGTCTCTGTCATGCAATGCTCAGGGCCCTGTACCAGAGTGGTTTGCAATGCTCAGAGCACCTTTAATGTCAGAGCCCTGCCGAGGGGTGTCTTGTAATGCTTAGAGCCCTGCACAGAGGCATCCTGTGGTGCATGGAGTGTCCTGCACCAGGATGTCTTGCTCAGTGGTGACATTGTCCTGGGCTTTCCTCCTTTTGCCAGAATTGCTGCCTGTGCATACTGCTGCAGTGGGCTGAGATACCCATGCACTGCTGGGCACCCATGTGGGAATAGCAGAGGGGATTACTTATTTCAACCAGCACAGAGAGGGACAGAAAGCTCAGGAACTGCATTGCTCAGCAGGTGAGATGAGCTGAGTGATGAGCACAATTTTTTCTCAAGAACTGCCCTTTTGGTAAGGGGAAGGGGTTTGGGGTATCTCTGCGTTGGAACTGCAGGAGCAGGTACCCGGAGCTGTGCTGGGGGCTGGGCTTGTAGAACGGCCGGGACCAGATGTTTCCCAGATGTTACTCACTTCCTGTCTGGCTCCTCTGTGTTTAGCTTTTTATGTACTTGTTTGTTTTGGACTACAAACAAAATATAAAAAGGAGTTTTATAACCCTGTTCTCATGAGGCTGTGAGTTCAGGATACAATCTGAGGT
The DNA here is from genome assembly GCF_012275295.1 of Melopsittacus undulatus. NCBI lineage: Eukaryota > Metazoa > Chordata > Aves > Psittaciformes > Psittaculidae > Melopsittacus > Melopsittacus undulatus. Next base: position 67,753,676 of record NC_047530.1, on the reverse strand, counting down.
CTATTCACTATTGTCTTGAGCCCTCTCCCTGCCCTCAGTGTTGTCCCGAGCACACACAAACTCACACGCTGCTTTTGTTAAAAATGTTTTTTCCCACATGACGTCTTCTCTCAACGGGCCACAGCTCCGGGCATTTTTCCTTATCAACTCCTCTGTCACTCAGGGAAGCGGTGGGAAGATCCTTGGCCAGTTAGGGATGGAGGCAGGAGGAAACACTGTGTTTCTCAGTCTAACCTTCTCCTTGCCATAGGCTATACTGTTAGGAAGGTTCTTCTGTACCCATCTGAGGATGGGAAACTCATTGCACTGATGGTATTCAGCATACTGATGGATTACTCTTGTGCCAGAACTTTGCCTTACTGAGGCAGAGGGATGCCTTACTGTTTGGAGAGGGATGGGGGGCAGGGAATGCAGAGAAAGTGAAATAGCCATGTAGACCACTTTTAAAGAAAAGAGGATTAAAACACTTGGGTTAAAAGTGTTTGTATTTGATCAGGTGAGGCAGGGGTTAAAAAAGAATATAATATAAGAAAGTGTCAGGAGTGATATTACATAAGGGAATACTGTCGGCTTAGGGGTAGGGAGGAGGGAAAAAAACTTGCCTAAAAGTGTTGTATGTTCTGGCATGTCCGGAAGTCCCGGCAATTGCCATAACCAATAGCTGTTACAAAGGCAGCCATAGAGTTTTCCTCTCCTGGAAAGAACCCGGAGCAGAACTGGTGCTGCTGCTTAGCGGGCTTTTTCAGTCAATGTTCTCCTGCCTGTCCCCCTGGGTCTCAGGCATCCACTACACTACCTGCTGGGCTCAAACAAACATGGGGAAACAAAATAAAGCTGGTGGCATCCCTTTAAAATGTGTATGTTCAGCTCTTTCTGGTCTCTTCTTGCTTCTTTTTTTTCCTGCCTGTTGGGGTTAAGGCCCCTTTTCCTCTTTTCTGTCTCCTTCTCTCTTAATTGCCTGTTAAATAATTTAAATATTTAGGACTAAGGGGCTTCAATTATCCATTAATTTACATTAGTAATTTATATATCAGGCTGAATGGACACACTGTTAGTGTAATGGGTCCCCGCGGACAGGCAGAAGCTGTGCTGCAGTGCGTTTTCCTGGAAGCACAGCCGTTTCTTTACACCTCCCAGCCTTTATTTCAAGCATGTGGCAGGGAGCCCACTGCCTGCACACATGCGGGGCCATGCGCAGTGGAGCCCGGCATGCTCCTGCACGCTTGCAGGTGGCAAATGCAACCCTGTCTTGTCGAGAGAGGGCTGCCTGGGTTTGGATGTATGTGAGTTGGTTTTGTTTCTTTCTCTTTTTTTCTTTCTTTTCCAGCTTGAGCTGTGCTTGCAAGAGCCTGGCACTGCCCAATGCAATTCCTGTACTATAGGAAGGAGACCTAAATATCCCCCTCTGATCTCAGCTGCAAGCAGGAATGTTCTTGGCAGGTTCTGGCTTATACTTAGCGCTAGATTTGAGACTAAACACTGGCTTTAAATTCAACCAGAACAGCTATATTTGCTGCATGGGTCTGCATTTTATGTTTGCTACTTGCTGGCACTGAGGAGTCCCAGTTGAGGGCTCCAGTAGGCACCAATCAGCTGAACTGGAGGAGCTCGGCGTGCTTCCAGGAAAACTCGTCTATCTAGGAGCAGGAAGAGACATGTGGGAAGGTGCTGGAGGATCCTCAACCCTGTCTGCCACCTCCTTGATGAGTGCATGTGTTGTAAGCCCAAGTTTAAACCTCACCTGTAGATGAGACTGCCTGGCTGGGATTGAATGTGGCACATGGTGGTGGACAGGGCTGTAGGGGCTTTCTGAGGCTAAGCCCCTTGGCTGCAGGCAAAGCCATCCTTGGGGACGCTGGGGAAGCAGGGCTCCTAGGTGGCTGGTGCTTAGCCTTAAAGACTGGTGTCCCCTGGGGGATGACAGCTGTCACCTTCCCTCCTGTCACATTACATCAGGACAGAGATGGAGCAATACCTGTTTTCTACATTCAGAAATACCATTCTAGGGGGATTTTGTGGGGTTTTAGGTGCTTGTACATGGTTGGTTTGAACCCAGCCTGATCACCACCAGCCCTGGGCTCGCTGGCAGCCATAGTGTCCAACTCACAGCACCATGGCATTGCTGGCAGCTTGCAGGCAGCTAGTCCAGCCAGGGCAGAGGCAGCCAGGCATCATTAGGATCCGTCCCTGCTGCGACACAGGCGTTGGGAGGCATCTATACTCCCCCACTCCAGGGCAGGAGGGAGGCCATTTACTGATTGGGCTCCAGGAAAGAGCAAATTGGAGCCGAACTCCATCACTGTGGGCCGCTGGGGATGTGGGAGCATGCCCTGCTCAGGGGGATGCTGGCCCATGGCCCTGAGTGCAGGGCTCTGCACCAGCCCTGCCTGCCCTCCTGGAGCAGAGGTCACTTAATGACTCTGATTACCCACAGCATGGTGGTATTTAAAGCAATTAGTGCAAATCACTTATGGAAATGCAGCTGATGGGGGACAGAGAGGAGAAGAGGACAGGACTGGGGGGCACTGTGCTCTTTTTCTCTTTTTTCCATGTGCTGTGTGCTTGATGCTCAGTGTGCATGATCCTTTGCCCTTGCTCCCTTAAGAACTTTTTGGATCATTTCTGGTCCCTCCTGCTGCACATCCCTTGGAGGTGCTTCTGAGCCCTGCAAGAGTCACTGCTAGCCTGGCTAAGGTTATGCCTTGGGTGTCCTACATCCGTTCTAGCTACACTCCAATTTTGAGGTAGGAGATGCTCAGTGCATTTGTCATCCTAATTCAGCATCCAGCATTGGGATTCAGTGTCCCAGACTTAATTTGGTAGTGTTGTGCCTTGTTAGCAAGCATCCTATTTTTTTAGGGCAATATTTATTTATACCTAACAGTCCTGTAGCAACAAATAAGAAAGGAAGGAGGGGAAGGCATGGGAGTGAGTGTGATTTGTGTGTCAGTGTATCACTGCATGTAGGTCCATACAGATTGCAGCATCAGTGGGGATGCTGCCGTGTGGGGTGGCACAGACCCCACAAAGCTGGGGCATTTCCAGATCTGGCATCTCTGGCACCTGTGCTGAGGAGAGGATGCTTGTGAAAAGGCTGGTCTACCTGGGAGCTGGGATTTGGTCCAGGGGGCAGAACGTGCTGGAGGACAATGGGAGGAAAAAGAAACTCAGCTCTGTGAGAATATGGGTTATGTCCAGAGAAGAAAAGGTGGAAATTCCCAGTGGTGAGAAAGGAAGAAACTGGCTGTGGCGGCTTGGGGTCCCGTGGTATTTAAATGCCAGGGACCACAGGAGGGGAGGAGGGTGCCAAACAACACTAGGAAGCTCCTGAAGGCTTCCCACCTCCCTGTTGATGGGAATGGGAACATGAGGAAAAAGGCTTTGTTTCTGTAGCAGTTTCCTTCCGCTGGAGCATGGGGTGTTTCTCCCCTCAGTGCGGGTGGGGAGACAGCAATGCCCAGCAGTGCCAGGTGAAGGTAGGCACTGAAAATAGGCACCCACCAGAACCTCCTTCCGCAGACCCTCCCAGTTTTAATGTCCTGTAAAAGCAGGTGTGAAGTGCTAGGGGCCCAGCTGGCTTTGGGGTTTAGAGGGAAGGGAATAAAACTAATTAAAGTAGTTGCTAAAATCCTTTTGCAACCAGCCAGAGACTGCTCTCCGTGCTACAATGGGAAAGCCAAGCTCAGGTCTCGGATACCTGCTTGCCTACCTGCGCTTGGCTGTGGGGATTAAAGTATAATGGAGGCAAGGGGATGGGGAAGTGTCGTCCTCTACACCCATCTTGGTGATTGCTTGGGGGGTTTTATTCTTTAAAACGGATATTGCTGAAAGAGGGGGGAGAGAAAAGTCTTAATATTCAACATCAGCAGGGATTATATATGTTTTTTCTTAAATCTTTTTCTATCCCTGTGCTTCCCCTCCCCCCTTTTTTCCTTCTGTTTGTCCATTATTGTCACAGTAAAATGAGAAGGGAAGAAAAGGGCAGAGAAAGGACAATGAAAATCAAAATGTTTCCAGCCTCCATTTGTGGTGATTGGTTGTTGTTGTTTTGGGGGCTTTTTTTCTTATCATAGTAACAAATCTGAAAGATTAAGGGCAACTTTAAAGACTTTAATAAAAGGACCTTAATCAGTGACTTTTGTGATGTTCCTCCCCCCGCTGAATTAATGGGAAATTTGGGGCATCAAATGGACCTTTTCTTTTGTTGTTTTTTTAATGATTAAAAAATGATGCAATGATTAAAATGATTTAAAATCAGTGCAGCTTTGCACCAAGCACCTTCCTGCATTGAATTTGAATGACCATGGGGTGGAAGATGACCCTGGCTGGTGGGTCTGGTGGTGGCAACCCTGGCATGGGTAGTGGGTGATGCTCCCAGCCCTGCTACAGGGCAAGCTGCAGAAGAGTAGGAAAAGCACTGGGGAAAGTAGGGCAGCATCTGGCGAAGGGCCTGCAGAGAGGCTGGCTGGAGGAGGTGGGGAGCATCCTTACAGCCAGCTTCAGCTTCCCAGGGTTTGTAGGAACTGCCTGGGAGGAGAGACTGGGTGAGAGAAAGACCAAAACCATGGTGAGGGAAAATACTTTCTCCTTGTGCACTGCATGTCTTCTCTCTGCAGCCAGCTGCATGATCTTTTTGCTTTACCTTGTTGGGCTTATGCTATCCTTTGCTTCTCTGTGGCAGCTTTGTTGGGAACATGCACAGTCCTCCTTCTCTGGATCTTGCCACTCAGGACCATCAAACCTTATGAGCCACTTTTAGAGGGTATGGTCAGGTTGTCCCCCCCTCACTGTTTGGCACCTGGATGCTAAGAGGTGAAAACTGCTCCCCTCCAGCTCATGGCCCTTGTACAGTGTGCCTGTCCAGGGAGGGATGCTTGGAGGTGGCACACCTGGTGGGCAGCAGAGCATCCTTCTCTTCCCAAGGAGCACTGAGTGGTTCGCAGCCCTGCTTGCTGCCAGTTTAAAGTTGCTTTTCATGCCTGAAGCCAAGGCAGTCGCCTCCGGATTTGCATGTTGAGGGAAGTAAAAAAACAACCAACATTGCAAAACAGCCGCTTGGAAATTGCACTCTCAAGGGGAATGCTGGGGAATTTACATTTTTAAATATGTATGTAATTTGGGCGAAGGGGAAATGGCTTTCTGTCTGCGAAACTGGCAACTTTCTTTCTCACGGAGTTAGCATTTTAAAACTGCATTGCTCATTTGAACAGGAGACCCTTTCCTCCCCCTCCCTCCAGGGAGAGGTTGCATCTTGCACTTGATTTACCGCAGTTTGAATGATAATTAATAATTCCTTGGACTTTCTGGCATTAACTGGGGCAACAAGTCCCTGTTTGTTCCTTGTTTTCTTTTCCCTTCTCTCTTTTCTTGTTGAAATTGTTATTCTTTTCAAAACAGAAACACACTACACACCATACATGTGAATAAACAGCTTATTACCACATTATCCGCTGCTGGCTTTTTTCTTTTATAAGCCAGAGCAAATAAATATAAGTTCACATAATTATTATATCCATTTAAAATAATGCTGTACTCAGTAAACAGAACAAAACATACAACAATACCATGACAATGGAATTAAAATAGCACAAAGAAAAGTGACTGTGCCCATAACAAGAACCAGCGTTAGATGAAATGTGGAGATATTTTTCAAACATAACTGCTTCCCTGAAGGAAATGTATAAAATAGCACAAAAGAAGTAAGCACAATAGAGTGTAACGGGGATTTGCTACATAGTTCCTCCTCCTTTCTTTCTTTTGTTTTCTTCCTTAATTCATTCTCCTTTCTGTAGGTATTTACGGGGATGTGTGAGGCGTGCAGTTCTGCCCTGTTAAAACTAGAAATAAGGAACAATTTACTCCAGTCTGCCTGTGCCCTGTTATAAATCTATGTAATGAAAAATGAAGAGGGTTTGTACCATAAGGGATCTCAGCTGTTTACACTTCTCAGGAGGCTTTGCCTTTGATTATCATAATCATAAAGATAAACAAAAGAGTAGTGGCTCCATAAATACTCCAGCATAATGCATAGTCAAAGAGATAAATTTCTCTCCTCTGAACTCCCAGAAAGGGAAGTTGCAGCCAGAGACTGGGTGTTTCCTCTTGGGGGAGTGGGATGGTTGGGATTTGGGCTGGACTCTTAGCCGTGGCTTGCAGTGTCACTGGGATGCACAGGGACACAGTGGTGTGGTACCCCGTGCAAGGATTTTCTTTTAGTTTTTCTCTCAGGCTGCTTTGCAAAAGCCTAACCTGGGGGTTTAGCTAAAGAGATGATGATTCTATCTATCCATTTATTGATTGATTTTCAGTCAGGTGATGTGATTTTCAGTCAAGTCATTGATCGATAAGGCCATTGCATGCAAAAACATCCTTGGTGCTGCCTGGCTCCTTCTTCCCACCCTTTTCTCAGCACAGCCTGCTTTCTGGTTTTTGTCCTGTGTTCCCCCCGCCCCACTTCCCGTTCACTCCTGGCTTAATGAAGGTGCACAGCAAGGGAGGCCGGCTGCAGGCTTTTCATTTGGCTGGGAGAGGAATCTGCTTATTTTTTTTCCAAGGGTGTAATTAGGGCTGGCTGGGTGCACCCCCTCATTACCCGTGCTGGGGAGGAATGCTCTCTAATTATAATGTTTGCCTGCCGCCGGGCGGGGGGGAACTGCTAACCCATCTGGGATGCCACTGTGAAATGTCTGTCTGTCCCGGTGTCCAGCTGTCCCGGGCTGGGTGTGCTCCGGCAGGAGCTGGAGGTGATGGGGGTGGAGGGACAGGGCTTGTGCAGGGTTGGATTTACTCTAGGATTTGATGGCAGGTTTTACAGGAAGGGTGTGCATAGGGACTGTAAAACTCCTGGAAGAGGGCAGTTAATGGAGGAAAATGAGCTGGTTTGTCAGACAGAGATGCTTTGGGGAAACGGTTAAGTGGTTCTTCCCAAATTTAGTTATTAATAAAAGATTGGTGAGAATGGAAAGGCTCTGTTGTGATGCATAGAGGGGGACAAGTGGGTTTGCAGTCTGCAGTGCTGTGGAAGCAGCATGTTGGCCTGTCCATGTTGCCAGTGAGTCCTCCTGCTCCACATGGAGGGAATGGGGGCGGGTGTGTGTTTGTTCCCTAACCGCAGCCCATGCAGCCAGGCTTGTAGGAGCTGTCCCGGCTGGCAGAAGGGGTGGGCTCTACTACTCTGGGGGGCAGAGAGGAAGACCCTATCAATACACAGCTCTGAGGTGGAGCAACACCTTCTGTGGACCCCAGTACACTGCTGTTAGTGAGGGCTGTTGTGGTTTTGTGGTCCAGCCTTTGCGGAGTTGCCATTGCATGGTGTCAGATGCCACAGGAATGGGCACACCATGAGCATGTCAATATCTGGATATCCCGTGGCTTTGCTTCAGGCTGGAGATGAGATTCCAGGTACCAGTGTTCCTCCTCCATATCTATGAAGGCTCCATGCTCAGTTCTTTGGCCTCTGGAGGCAGTTTGTGTCTGTCCCATCCTGTCCCCTCCATCCTTCTGCAGAGGGAGAGGTTAATGAGCGCCAAGCTGAGTTAATGAGGCCAGGGGTTACATCAGCAAGCTGTAGCCCTCGGGACAGCATCACTGAGGGGCTGGTACATCCCCTGCATCTCACTTTCAGTTCTTCCCAGCATGTTTCTGAGCCTGCTTTAAACAATTCAGAGGGTTTATAAGGCACGAGATTTTGTGGGCTCTGTGTAAAGAGGTAGCAGGGAGAGAGCTGGGGAGGAAGCTTCACTCAGTACAAGTGTCTTCAAATATTTCAAACCCATCCTGAGTGACACCCTTTATTTTGGGTCTTTCTCCTTTTTCCCTACTTTGCCTCCCATGAGACACATCCCCAGAGGAGACACACTGGGCTGTGGCTTTGCTTGGCATTGCTTGGCCTCGTGGAGACTTTGCCTTTGAAGATGCCACGAGCTGCTGGCATCTCCTCAGCAATGCAGTTTTGTGTTGGGGGACCATGCTGGTGTGCCAGAGGCTGAATTTGTGTGATGGGGAGCAGAGCAGGGAGGAGAAGGGGATGCTTGGGGAAGAGAGAATGGTGTTCTGAGAAGGGAAGATGCCCAGGGTGCTTTTAGGAGGAAAAGCTGAGCTATGGTCTACTGCTGGGCCTGAAGTTATCTGAGGAGGGCACTTTGTGATCGGAGGCCCTTGGGAGAGGGGCAGGCCTGGAGCTGATGCCGGCTTCCCCTGAGCCTCAAGACTGACTGAAACGTGGTGAGATGAAGATTGCATCGCATGTGATGATGCCTGCTCAGTGAGGATGCCTTTGCATGCCTCTGAGGGTTGCAGCAGGGATTTCCTCTGTATGGCAGACATTCTGGCATGGGAGTCAGCCATGCCATTGCTCTGGCATGGCAATTTGCTTGATCTTAAATGGCAAAAACGCTAATCCTTAAATGAGTCTGTTCATACATATTCCCTGGAGGAAATAGGAGGGGGGAATTTGAACCTTTCAGACACCTCCTTGCGCCAAGCTGGTGGCTGAAGTTTCCCCATCAGCTCGGTCTCTGGAGCCTGAGCTGTCCCCATCACTGCTGGGGGATTGGGAAGGCAGGCAGCTCTCCTCCTCCAATGCTGGAGATAAGCTGTCATTTCTATTTGTTTTTAATTTCTACAGGAGGATTTCTACCACCCCGCAGGCAGGGATGGGTTTAACTGTTGCCTTTCAGGCCTTTGCATGAGATAGCGCTCACCCTGAGACAGGCACAAATGGGGGGAGATGGAGGCAGAAGGGGTTAAGCCCCCACCACCACTGAAATTTAGTGCATCCTGGCTTAATCCTTACATCAAATTCCTGCCTGCCCGGTGCGGGAGGGATGTGTGGACATGAGTGATGGGCACAGGGCTTCAGCTGCTGTTAATGCTCCTGTAATCTTCCAAATATTTGGAGGGATAACAATTGCAGGAGAGGATTTTAACGCTTTCCTGCAGAGGTTTACTTGGCTATTGCTGTAAGGGGAATAGCTTTCTGGGCTTGCCATCCCCTGTGCTGTGTTTTTGGGGTGTTGGGGGGGGGGGTTGGGGGCTGTGTCAATGATCAACCCCAGCTCTGGTGCTGCTGCCCATGCAGGCTGGTGGTATTAGTTGGGGTCATTGATCTTCAACCAAGTTGCAAAAGCTGGCTTCAAGCATCTGCAAGTCACTCTCCAGGGAACAGATGCTGTGGATAATCCAGATCAACCCCATCAGATTAAAATGTGCGATGAGGGAGAGGAGGTTGGAGGGAAAGAAGTCGTCGGTGCCTGTTCCCCTCCTCCCTTTTCTGTCTTGCTGCTCCTACCAGTCATCCTCAGAGCTTCAGGGTTTGGTCCCATGGGTTTGAGCCCTGGAGTTGCCCCCTCTGGGTCTCTCCTCCCCCAGTTACAGATATAGTGCTGAAGCCAGTGCTCCAGCCCATCCTGTAGCACATTACACTTCAGCACCCAGCCACATGCCCCAAGCAGTGTGAGACTGTGGGATGGTGACAGCCTGGGACTTCCAAAACCCTCAAAAGGGAGCTGGGAAACAGGCACCCTCCTCCAGCAGGAAAGAGGAAGGCTGGCAGATGGGAACCCCCTGTAGACGTCTGCCGGGGAGACAATGATTACAGTCAGTGTAGCGCACTCTCAAATATTTATTAGTTTGTCGTTGCTGGGAGCTTTATTGCTTGTCTGATTGCAGTACTGGAAATCCCGGCTGCGCAGGGCTCCTTCCCTGGCTCCGCATGCAAAAGTGTCTCTTGTATGTCCTGCTCTTGCAGTCAATGGCTGAAACTGTCATCTCGGTGGGATCAGAGCAGTGCTAGGCAAAGCAGAAGTGGCCAGATGGAGGTGATGGTGTTGCACCACTGGGAAGGTGCTTTTGTGTTCTTTATTGTGCAGTTTCTGGCTAGTCAGGGCAGCGGGATCAGCAGCCATTCCTCCACACGGTGAGAGCAGCCTGCTTTCCGGCTGTATGTGGAGTTTCTTTGGGGGTCTCCCTTGAGCATTAGCAGAGTGAGATGTTTCCCATGCAGCGGGTGGCCAAGCACTGGGAAGGCAGATGAAAGACTGGGTTGATGGCTTATGATAAATATGCCCAGCATGGGTCTCCTCCCTTTTTCATCCAAAGTCCCTGTTGTTTCGCTGCCTTAATTCTTCCCCAGTGCGCTTAAATACCAGCAACTGTATTGAGCTGGAACCAAATGCCCTGCCCAGCTGCAAATGCTTTTTTTCAGCCATGTAAGGCTGTTTTCTGGATTGAGAAATCAGCCTCCTGCTTGCTTTGCTCCCGTTCATGAGCAAGCAGGAGCCTGGGGGAGCTGTGGGGCTGGGGCTCTGTGGCATAGTCCTGGTTACAAGCCTGCCACAAAAAACACACCATCTCCCTGTCTCATGTTAGAGCTGCTGCTTTCTTGGCCTCAGATCTCTCTTGGCCAGAAATAAAAGATCTCTCAGCTGTTGTGAGTTTGCAGGATTTAAATTTTCCCAGCAGCCAGGATGCTCCTAGCTTTAAAGGTTTGGGTTTTTTTTTTGGTTCAAACCTTAATCCGAACAGGTTTTTATAGCCACCAAAGGCAGATGCTGGATCTGGCCAGGGCTGGGGAGATTATCCTATTCCACCACTCTCATCCCCAAAGTCACTGTGCCCCTTTGGAGAAGAAACCCAAAGTGTTGAGCTTGAGACTGCCATCATGGATTTGGGAAGACCCCCTGTCAAGGCAGGGGGTTGGATGGGACCCATCACTGCTGAGGTTGGCAGTACCACTGGTGATATTTCAGCCTCAAGCACGACCAGTGTGCTGGGGGACCAAGGTTGCGCCCACCACAGCCCAGAACATCACCCATCCTGCTGCAGATGATGATGGGTGAGTCACAAAACTGTGATTTTCACTGGGTCGTGACTCATTCCCTCCCAGCTCCAAGATCTTGGATGACCTAAAGTCTTGTTTGGCATCACCAAAGTGTCACTGAGGTGGGAGAAATGTGTTTTTAGTGTTGGCTGCTGGAGGAAGACCTCACCTTGCCTGCAGTTTTGGCTCAGGGAAGACACATGCGCTTCAGGGTGTCACCCCCATAGGGGAAGGTCCTTCTGAAAACTGGCTTTTTCAGTGATGTTGGGTCTCCTTGCCTGCATCCTGCGGTATTGCACCTGGCCTGGGGAGAAAACAACAAAATAGGAAGGAAGAAAGAGAAGAAATAAAAACCTACTGGCATAGATACAGAAATAAAACTTAATGGGGAACCACATCACAGCCAAAGATAGTATATATTGGAGTGGTTATCATCTCTGCCACTGCCCTCAGCGGTGCCTAAGGGAGGCTGGTCCTGGCCCCAGGCAGTGCTGGGAGTTGGGGGTGACTGCTCTGCCAAGAGACTAATGGGCTTCAAGTGTTTACATTCCTTACAGCAAGCCCGCTTTATAAACCCACCTGCCTTTACAGCTGTAAAACAGAGCCCAGGAGCCAACCCTGCCCTGGGGATGGGTGGCAAGCAAGCCCCACAGGCATCACAGGTTTTCTAAGGATTTCTAGCACATGCTACCTGTGCCCTTTCCCAGCAGCAGAGCTCAGGTCCAACTTTGCAGCCTGTGCGCTGCAGGAATGCAAAGAGCATCACTTCAGAGAGGTTTTCAGATGAGTGCATGAGTGAAGTTTTGTTGGCTGCCTCCGATACCAGTTGGATTGTCTCCTACCAGCCCCCTTTGCCAAGGAATTTAGATTTGTGGCATCAAAGCGGTTTTTAAAAAAACAACAAAAAATAACAACAAAACAACTCAGTGGGTGCAAGATTGAATAGTAAATGAAAAGAGAAAGAGTAAGTGATGTTTGCCACAGTGATACAGGTGAGAGGCTGCTTAGCAGAAGGGGGGAGCAGGACCAGTGGCTTGATGTGAGCATAGAAGTGTGGGACTGTTCAGGGTGGGGGCTGGCACCTCCTTATGCCCCCATCCACCTGCCCGTGGTGGGGTGCTGGGAAAATTACAGGTCTGCAAATGAGATAGGGGAGAAAATGGCCGGCAGTGGGGAGGTGGTGGAGAGACAGCCAGAGAGAGAGAAATTAGCCCAGAGTTTAATTCATTGTTTCCAAAAGAGTGGTTAATGGATTATGACAAATGTCCTACCGCTCTCCCTTAGTGCTGTGTTAAATAGAAATGGAAAGTCAATTTTCCTAAATGGATTTTAAACGACTGACCTCGTGTGTTTTTTTCCCTCACTGATTTTTGCTCAGGAGGCAGCTTGGTCATCTTCTTTTCTTGATGCATCTGATTATTTTTTTGCTGCTTCTCCTTGCATCTTGGCATTCTGATTTTCACCGTGCAGCGCTGCTCTTGCCAAGGGTGACAAAGGGAGTGGGCTCCTTTATTCCTTGCCAGCTCTGGAGATGTTATCATGGGGCTGGGGATATTTGCTGTTTTCCTGCACACTGCAGTGCCTGGAGTTGAGGATCACAGCTGTCACTCGGGGAAGAGAGGAGGAGGAAAAGCTCATAACAGTACTAGGTGTAAAGAAAAGCCTCGTGATGTGACCTGACTGCTAGTGAGATGCCCAGGAACAACAGGTTAAGGAGTAGCATCCCAGAGCATGTATGTGGCTTTTTATCAGTCCTGTGATACTTGGGTTAGATCTTAATGGGCAAATTGATTGGAAACAGGAAACATTCCTATGCTGGATGCTGCAATGATCCTCAGTGTTGGTCACAGCATCTTTCCAAGCCAGTGCTGGGGGTGTGAGTCACCTTGAGGTGACTCCCAGTCCTTAGGAATTACATCCCTGGGTAAGCACTGAGGTGCTTGCCACTTTTCAAGGCTTTCCTTGGCCTGACCTGAGCAGACACAACCTCTTTTTCTAGTAATTTTTGCATTTAGATCGTTTTTGAAAGCAAACAAGAAGGAAGATGGAGGTGACCAGCGCAATGACCCAGTCTTTTTTTGGGGGGTGGGATTGTATGAATCCCGATTGCATTTTGGGTGATTGAATTTCTCTGGAGGTGGCTGGGCTGAAGCAATCACCTGTGATGGGCAGATAGCTGGTCCTTGGGGGCTGTGCTGGCAGGGGCTGCTGGTGCTCCTCGTGTTGTGTGATGCTGAGATTCAAGTGTTGGCAGGGGGCTGAGCTGACACACAACTCCACCAAAGAGAGGGATGTGTGAGATGAATGCTGGGGTTGTGGTCTGCGTTCCCAGCACAAGCCCTGGCAGCATTTTACTTGGGCATGCCCTTGTGTTCCCCAGGGCCTTGGGAAGGAGGCTTGGGAAGGGGAACACCAGACCCTCTGGAGCTTCTTTGTGTCCTTGTCACCTTCCCTGGATTTGGGTTTGTTTTCCTTTATACCTTATGGTGTCCGTTAGTGAGATCACCCGGGCTTTGGGGTCAGCCTGGTCTTGGGGTATGGATGGAGGGGCTGGTACCCAGGCAAAACCAGGATGCACTCAACAGCAGCAGCAGGTCTAGCTAGCAGAGAATTGCTTTTCTCTTTTTTTTGTGAGACTCCAGCCCTCTTTTGCTTTTCTGAGCATCCTCAGCAAGGACTGTTGGTGACACCACTGCACACAGGGCAGAGCTGGGAAGGAGAGGGAGGGATGAAGCGACATTGACAGGAGTTGAGTCCCTGCTGGGATGGGACTAAGGGCACCTCCTGACCCTCTTGCTCCCCTGACAGGGCTGGAGTACAGCGAAGTGCTGCCAGACTCCTTCCCCTCGCCCCCAGCGGAGACCCTGCCTTACTTTCTGCTGGAGCCGCAGGATGCCTACATCGTGAAGAACAAGCCAGTGGAGCTTGTCTGCCGTGCCAACCCCGCCACCCAGATCTACTTCAAGTGCAATGGAGAGTGGGTCAACCAGAACGACCACGTCACCAAGGAGAGCCTGGATGAGGCCACCGGTGAGCAAACCCACCCTGGCATCCCCCTGTCTGCCCATCTCCTCTCCTCTTTCCAGGCACTTCTGCCCTTTTCTGTCTTGCACATCCATGCTGTAGATGTTTCTCCTTCAAGGAGACCAATAGGTCTGTGATTCGTGTTTATCATTCCTCAGGTGATTGCAATCTCGTGAGGTTGCTTTTGTATGTTTCCCACTTCGTTGGTCTGTGCACAGCTTGTCTCTCTGTCTATATTATCAGTGAACTTTAGTAGAGGAGCTGCCCCTTTCCCAGCCATTGATGAAGGCATGATGGTGTATGGGTTACCATACCTCATAGAAGCTTGGGGAAGTCAGCCTGTGTGCTTGCTTGCACGCTTATCCATCTGCTGGATATGGGGTTGTTAAATGCAATTTGAAAGAAGCAAGTTTAAAATGGATTAAAATAAAAAGGAAACACTTTCCTACAAAACGCCTAATCAACATGTAGGAGTCATTGCCATGAGGGGCAGTGAAAGCTGGCAGCTCACTCAAGTTCACAAAGGGATTAGATGTTTAATGGGTAATGAGAACATTTTCAGGTAGGATTTGAAATGCCTTTTAATGGCAGATGAGTCCTTCCCTGTCTCAGAGGACAAGTCAGCTGCTGGCTGTCTGAAATTGGAGGGGTGAGAATGTGGTTTAGGCATTCTAAGAGGTTTGTTATTGCAGGAGATTGGGCTCCACAGATCTTCCTGCCCCATGCTTTGAAATGTCTCAGCATGTGAACAAGATGTGGGATTACATATATCATGTACTAAAGCAGATCTGCTAAAATTGGGATGCTTTAGCTCAGCTCTTTCCTTGTCTGCACCAATTTTGGTACCTGTAGCCTGATCAGGAAGAGGAAGAAAACAGTCACATTTCTCTGCAAATCACTGAACATGCAGCATCCCTCATCTCTAGAGGGCTTTAAACCAACATAGCCTTTTGAACTGCTGTGGTGTTGGCCACAGAAGGCAGGCTGAGCTTAAGAGAGATTTTGTCAGCCTGGAGCATAAGTATTTTTATAGAACCTCCTCTTGTCCCTTTGATTTTTTAACACAGTTTTGTCCTTCCCTGGTGTCTCCTCAGCTCTTCATCCAGTGCTGTCTGTGAGCCACTCTTTGCTTGGGTGCATCTCTGAACCTGCTCTGGAAAGGGAAGATTGTTTCTTTTCTCTGCGGCTTTTTGACTCTTTCTTCCTAATGTTGCTTTGTTTGTTCCTGGAGTGGTTTTCCTCCAGAAGGTCAAACATGCATGGGAAGTCTTTTCCCTTGATTTGACAGAGGCTGTTGGGAGCACCGGAAGCAGTGTTTTGGAGTCCATCTCCACCTCCCAGTTCTTGTGGAGGCCAGGTTTGAAACCCTCGCTGCTCTAGGGCAAAGCCAGTGCAGATTAGTGCCTGGGCAGCCTTCACTGAGGGGTTATTAATTTATTTATAACATGTGGCTGCACTGAGTTGAGCCAGAAGTTCACGCACCCTGCGTGTGGCCATGGTGGATGCTTAGAGGAATAGCACTGAACCAGGGCAAGGACAGAGTGGTGGACCCTGCTCTGTTACCTCCCAGCTTTCTAATGTCTGTGATTAAGGGACTCCCTGGTCTGGTGACAATATCTTAGCAGTGTGGTCCAGCCCTGGATGGGTTCCCTTCTGTTCATTTTTCTAAATGCTGTTAAGATTCATTTCTCCTCTGGATCATCTCAGCGTCCTGTAGCAGGGAGTTTCATGGTTTAGTGATGTGGAAAAGCACTGTATTTCTGGCCCCACCATTTGCTCCACCCCTTGAATGAATACCCCTTTCTGAATAACCTGCTTCACGCAACTCAAGTAAAACAGGCTGGAGAAAATAGAGCAGTAAGGGAGCAGAAAGTCTGTGCAGCAGGAGCTTACCCTGTTTTAGTGGGGGACTCATTTGCTTTGGGCCAATGCCTTCCTCTCAGATCCCAGTCTGCAGATGCAGAATGTGTGCCATCAATCTGGGGAGGAAACATTGCACACCTTCTTCACCCAGGCTTCAATGATGGTATTGCTGCTATCAGTGAACAAACTGACAGTGCAGAGGTGATGCTGTGCATGTAAACTCTGCCAGCGTGGGCATATCTGCCCAGCAGCTACCCTAAGAAAAAAGGAGCCAGAACGACAACGGCTTACTGTGCTAAAAACTTCTCTGTTTGCAATGCCTGCTGTTTGTAGGGAAAGCTGCCACAAAGGGCATGGGGGAGAGCTAGCCACAAAGTGATGGGTTAACATGGTTCGGCATTCGTGGCTTTTTAAGTGTCCTTGGTTAAAAGCTTGGAAAAAGGCACCTTAAGGAAAAAAGAAGCAACTCTTAAGATTACGTGTCTTGAATGAGCTGGGCTTAGTAATGCTCTGACTGTGTCTGATCCAAAGTGTTTCATGTGGAAGAAAGCAAAAATAGGCCAAGTCAGATAATTCAGCTGGGTGAGAAGGAACAGTCAGTAAGAGCGGCTGTGTTTGGATGCCTATAAGCCCCTTAAATAGTCAACTCTGTGAGCCATAAGCTTGGTCTACAGTCTTGGGTAATCTTTGCTTTTGGGGGTTACAGAGATAGCAGGGCATTTGTGGGATGCTCCCAACCTTTCCAGGGCTGCTCAACCCACCCCACCAGGGCTTTCCAAAGAGACAAGATGGTTTTGTGCCATCTCTGTCCTGGGTCCTTCTAAAAGCCCTAAGTTTTCCAGAACTTCTTGGCCCAAAATGCCTCCCCTTCCCCTCCCCTTGTGAGGCAAATTGTATTTCCTTGGTGCATGTTTGTCAGCTCTTCTGCGGGAAGGTGGCAGAGAGGTAGTAATTGCTCCTCGCAGCACTGGAAACAAGCTAACAACATTACAGCTGGGGAGCAAGCGGCTCTCTATCATTGTGAAATTGAGGCCTTTTTATAAATAGAAGCTGCAAAAAAAGGGCAGGTATTGCTTAAAATAAGGAAAAGCAAGTCCTGAGTCCCTCCTGCCCTTGGCAATGCTTTGGACAAGCCTCAGCATCCTGAGGTCCAGGGGACTGTGTCCTGGACGTGGTGGTGCCACCTTTGTCATTGCACCTTTGCCATGGCCAGAGTGTCCTGGCAGACTTCACAGAGGTGTCTGGGGGTTGATGGAGGTGTGTAACTCTTTGGAGTCAGTAGGCATGAAATGCCACCATCACTGGATTATTTCTTAAGATCTTTTATTTGTCTTGTTCTGTTTGTGTTTAAATGGCAGCTGGCAAAAGATGGTTCCCTGCAGCAAAGCCTCAGAGGTGGCATCCTTCAAACCCCAGTGGGTGGGAAAGGATCTGGGGAGGGATGGAGAAGTCAGTGCTGAGGGAGAGGGCTGATGGAGGAGGGTGATGCCTCTTGAAATGGTCAAAAGGTTCTGGTCCTGCCCAGCCATACTCAGGGAAAAAAGAAAAGAAGACTCCTCCATATCAGCCATTGTCCTGGCTCCAGCTGGAAGTCAAAGGGAGGGAGCAGCCTCCCTGATTTACAGAGGTGCCAAAACAAGATGCCTCTGAGATGCCTCCAGCTCTCTGCATCTGTAAGCCTCTTGAGCCTTCTTGGGTGCTGCCTCAGTTTACCTTCTGGGTGATCTTGCCAAGTTGATGCCATCCCTCCATCCTCTTCTAGGGATGCTGGTGCGGGAGGTACAGATTGAGGTCTCCCGGCAGCAGGTAGAGGAGCTCTTTGGCTTAGAAGATTACTGGTGCCAGTGTGTGGCCTGGAGCTCAGCGGGCACGACGAAGAGCCGCAGGGCATACGTCCGCATAGCATGTAAGTACCCAGTACATATAGTGCTCGCTCAGACACAACACTCCCAGCAGTGCTCCCTGTCTCTCTGCAAGAGCTGCATTTACCTACCTGCACTACTTCGGTTCACAGTCTACTGATTTAGTTTAAATGAGTCCTTCTTTCACCTTCTTTTCCACTTTGGGGCCCCGAAAGGTTTCCAGAGGGCACAATCCTCCAATTTAGAAATTGTTTGCAAAACCTGAGGTATGACCCTGGATCCCAGGCTGAAAAAGCAATAGTGTCAAGCCAGGTGTGCGCTGCTTCTGGCAGCTGAAATAGCAGCCACGTCATTCATTCCTGGCTTCCCCAAGACACAGTGGGTGCAGTTGAGTGGGGTTGGCCATCTCCAAAAGTTGGCCTTGTGTTGAAAGCAGTGCTTTTTGATCAGTTGGAGATGACCTGTCCTTTCTGGATGGCCCTGGTCTTAGTTCCCCATCCCAGCCTGAGCTTTGCTTCTGGGCAGGCATTGTCCCTCTCTGCCGAGGTAAGAGGCTGTGGCATTACCTGGGTTAATACTGCATTGCCTATCAGCGTGCTCAGCTCTTCCCAGTGCTTTATTATCATTAATAAACCAACAGTTAGCACCTTGCACACTTTGCCTGAATCAGCAGTTCTGTGTCTCTGGAGTCCCTGCTGTCATATGTCACTTCTTTAAGCCGCTGTTTGTGGGTGTCAGCCTGATTAAGGGCGAGTTAATCAGGCTGTTGCCAGCTGAGTTTGCTCTCTTAGCAAATGAGATGGCAAAGCTATAGTAGAACAGTCAGGCTTCCCCAGTTGTAAACAGATTTTGCTACTAGAGGGCCAATAATCCAACATGTTGTTCAAAACGGCGGTGGCTGGTGTATCAGCTAGGCTGGTGTATCAGCTATGCTGCTGAAGGATTTAGTCTTAACAGGGAAATTAAGGAGGTACAGGAATGGCTATGGAGGAAGCTGGTTTGTTCAGCCCCAGCCAAGGGTTTGATGTTTCTGGGAGCCAAGCAGATGAGATGAACCAAGGTTTCGCTGCCCTGCACAAGCAGGAACTGCAGCCATATAGTGCTGGGTGCTGTAGTAGAGGATTGCAGCACCATCTAGTGATGCTTCTGCTACTGAAGAAATGAGAGGGTTGAAGAAACAGTGGTTAAGCTGAGATTTAGTCCAAAAGGAAGACAGGAGGGGGGTATGAACCTGCAAACACATGAAGAAGGAAAAGCATTGTCCTGAGCACCATGTGCTGTCCTGAATTTGTCCTGGAAAAGTTACTTCTTCAGATTCTTTCTTCCAGGACATGTTTTGCTGTAGCTGTGCTGTGCCAGAGGGATTTCCCTATCTGTGGACCCCTGGGGTTTTGCAGGTTGCCTGGTTTCTGAGGTGGGCTGGTAATACCTGGGTTTTCCTTTCCCTCCCAGACCTACGGAAGAACTTTGACCAGGAGCCCCTGGGCAAGGAGGTCCCGCTGGAGCATGAGGTCCTGCTGCAGTGCCGCCCACCCGAGGGGGTGCCACAGGCAGAGGTGAGCAGCTCAGCAACCCGAAGGAATGCCCAGTGGGGTGTCCTCTCCCGTACTAAGGAGAGACAGGGCATGTCCTTGCAGATGGCTTGCTGCCATGATGGACGGCCTCGTGCCATGTTCATCAGCTTTTGTTATTTAGCAAATAGTTTATTTTTTGTAGTGGCTCTGTTATTCTGACATCTAATAACATATGTAACCTCAGCACCTGCTAAACCTGCCTCTCCCATGCTTCCTGATGTGTTGTTAAACTGTCTGGGGGAAGACCTATCAAGGAGGCACCCTATGACTTGTCTGAAGGGGAGCAGTTAAAATTGAGAGCCAGGGGCTGGGAAAGTCAGTACAGATGGTTTTCCCTAGCATGGTGGAGGTGCTTTTCTTGCCCACAGCTCTATCAGCCCCCAGCAGCTGTGTATTCGTGGTAGCCACAATGTTCCATCCTTGGCCAAAACAGCAATAGTGTGTCCTAGTCAGGCTGGGTTTGGCCCAGCTTCTGGGGAGAAATCAATACAGTCAGAGGCAAAGTTGGCCAATCAGTGGTTGTGGTGCTGAGGATATTGGTGGTCTTGGTAATGAGAATGGGGAGGGCTTTGGGGCAGGTCATAGGCTGGTCTGAGGGTTTTGCTTTCTGTCAGAGCTTGTGAATTCAGCCCCTCCTACCTGATGTTTCTCCTTGCTCGTGCCTTCACCCATTCTCAGTGATACTGACTCATGCCCTCCACAAACAGCCTAGTTTAGCAGTCATGTCGTAGCTTTCTTGGAGACCCTGGTGGTGGTGAGCACATGGGATGAGCATTTCCACTAAAATTCATTATGAGCTTCCCCTGGCTGAGTGTTCAGTTCTTAATCAGCTTAATCACCATCGTTAACCATTCATTCCTTTGCACTGCTAGGTGGAGTGGCTGAGGAATGAAGATGTCATCGATCCCACCCAGGACACCAACTTCCTGATCACCATTGATCACAACCTCATCATCAAACAGGCTCGGCTCTTGGACACTGCTAATTACACCTGCATGGCCAAGAACATTGTAGCCAAACGCCGTAGCACCACAGCTGCTGTCATCGTCTATGGTAACTGGCCCTTGCTCCTGGGGAGGGGACCTTTGTTGCTAGCCATGTCCCCAAGCCAAAGGGAAATAGAGGCACATTCTAGGAGTGGTAGGAGTGAACCCCACCAGGGCATTTCATTGAATTAGGTAATATGCAATATCTGCAGAACAGGAACCTCTACTAGCTTGCACAGGCTGTTAGGAGAGTTTATTAGATGTAGGTATTTCCAGGCCTTCTTGTTTGTGTACGAAGGTGGGTAGGGGTTAGACCCAGCTGGAAAGCTGCATTTGGCTAAACTTTGCTACAGAACCAAAGATCTGCTGTGGCCAAATGTAAAGTGGAAAAGGGATCAAAGAGTCTTGAGCACCTTGTACATGGGGTGTGTGACATGAGAGGGAGTCTCATGATTTCCTTTTCATGAGGGTGAGGTGTTTCAGAGTGTCATGGAAGATGTAAGAACAGAGGACCTGGTGAACCCTAGGCTTATCTCCAGTCTCTGCTGAAATGGGCTGGGGCTCTGTTGATATGTTAACACCGTCTGTTGATATGTTAACAGTGAATGGTGGCTGGTCCACCTGGTCCGAGTGGTCTCCTTGCAACAACCGCTGTGGCCGGGGCTGGCAGAAGCGCACCCGGACGTGCACCAACCCTGCACCCCTGAACGGTGGCTCCTTCTGTGATGGGCAGCCTTTCCAGAAAATCACCTGCACCACCCTCTGCCCAGGTAAGGTGGGTTCAGAAGCTGGCTTGCCCACACTGCCCGTCCCCCCGGTTGCACGGTCTGCTTGTGCTCCCAGTGCACCCCAAGGAGACAGAGGCTCAGGAGACCAATCCAAAGCATCTTTCAGCCTGCTGAGACTTGAAAGAGCTGGAGATATTTGTAGAGGTACAACTTAATTGCCTCAGGTAGTAGTGGGGCTTGGTGTGCTAGGATAATGCTCCCTGAAGGTCTCTGGAAGCCCTGAGTTGGGCATGGTTACCTTTACTAAGAGACATTCCAGTTCCGGGGAATGAGCCCTGAAGCCATGCCAAGAGGTTTACTGATGTGCCTGTGTTTTGTGGCCTGCAGTGGATGGTGCGTGGACGGAGTGGAGCAAGTGGTCAGCGTGCAGCACCGAATGCACCCACTGGCGCAGCCGCGAGTGTGCTGCCCCGGCTCCCCGCAATGGTGGCAAGGACTGCAGCGGTGTGCTGCTTGACTCCAAAAACTGCACTGATGGGCTCTGCCTACAGAGTGAGTATGTGGGCAGGAGGGCAGGGACCGGTGCTGTAGATGATGCTGGGGGCTGTGTTGCTCTGGCACTTGGGCATGTTGTTGTTGGTTGTGCCCTGAAATTGATGGAGCAGGCAGCAGCATTGCTGACACCTGGTTTTTAAATTGTGCCTTTAACGAAGTTTTTTAACCATACTCACCCCTTCAAAAGTGAGTTCTCACCTGGTGTCAAGAAAGGTCTGGGCAGTTTTGTGGGATCTAAATGTCCCACCAAGCCTTCTGAAATGGCTCTACGTTTGGGGTCTCTGCTGAAATAAGGCTGGCTGTGGTTAGTGGGGACAAGCTAGGACAGTTGCTCAGCCCCACCATGTAAATGTTTGATCTGGGTCATTGCTTGGTAGGAGCTCTGCAGCAGCAGCTATGAAAAACCTCAGTAATGATGATAATGGTGCTGCTGCACTGAGTGGGCACACTGAACAGCTGATGCTGCCATCTGCTGCTGTGTGACACCACTGTCCCCTTTAATGTTGCTACGGCCAGAAATGCCCAAAGTTGTGTTAGTGGGATAGTGCATCCCAGGGGCTGGCTGGGCATGGGCATGGGCATATCCTCATCACCGTACTTCTACTTGGCTTTCTCCATGCCCCAGGGAATGATGCTGCTCTCCACTTCTTCCCCACTATGCTGAGGCTCCTCATGCTCCCTGGGCTGGCTTCTACCCTCCCAGACTTCTGTTTCATTTCATTCCCATCACACCATCACCACCTTCACCTTTTGTTTTCTAACTTTTTTTCCCTAACAGATAAGAGAGTTCTAAGCGAACCCAAAAGCCACCGTAAGTGCTCATTTCATGGCCATTTTGTTTCTTTGTGTGACATTGCTTTGGCTTTACTCTGTTGTATCCATGGTAGGGTTCCTCAGCAGCTACGGAAGCACAGGGTGGGAAGAGGGAGCAACTGAAGGCCACCCCAGAACTCCTGTGTATATTAAATCATGTGCTCTGCTTGAAGCTATAAAAGTGACCCATTTTGCACCCCTGCTCCCATCACCCTGTTGCTGCCTGCAGCTCTTGGGTGCACCACAATGCAGGCAGTGTCATGCCATGAGAGATGCTCCGGGTATCGTCACCCCACTATGAGGACTCCCTTCCTTGAGTTGAGGGGCTCCCAGGGTGCATCAGGGTTCCTGTTTATTGCATCCAGATGGATGAACTCAGGGACAAGGTGACACCTCCCAGAATAGTCATCCTCCTAGGCATAGTCCTAACATGTCTGAGATCATCAGGCTTAGGACAGGGCTTCACTCCAGCACAAAACTATAGAAACCAAGAGATGTGAGCAAACATGGGGGGAAGAAGGAGAGAAGGATGGGTTGCACATGCTCAGCTCCTGGTGGTGAAGGCTTTAAAATGCTCTGCCTTCCTTCTTCATCCCTCTTCTTTCTGAGCAAATATATTCAAGCTATGCCAGGCATTTAAAGATCAAGAGCCTTGTGGCAGGGGAAGGGAAGGTGGGAAAGCTGAGAGGTGTCTATATAGATACAGTGACACTCAATCATTCCAGTTGGATGCATAGCTCAAGTACATATATATGAGATGCTTTGGCTAGGCATCGCATTTACTCCTCAGAGTTGTCTCTGCGTGGGATATGAGGGTTGATAGCTTCACAAATATGAGCTGCACAAACCTAATGTTTCTGTGATTCTTGGTGCTCCAGTAAAGTTTGCATGAACTGTGGCAAAGTGTCCTCCAAAGGTTTGAGGGGTTCACCTCCATCTCATTCTTTGGCATCACTCTTGACTTCTGGACTGCTCTTAGGAAACACCCTCCATCCTCCTGCCACAGCTTTTACAGGCAGGCCCAGTACACATCTTCCCCTTTGTGCCTGTGTCTTGAGTTAGTGGTAGGGTTGAGGAGCACTGGTAGGTCTTGATGTGCATTTCTGGTGCTCCTTTTTTTCACCTCCATTTTTTTAATCTCTTCCAGTGCTGGAGGCCACAGGCGATGTGGCCCTGTATGCTGGGCTGGTGGTGGCCATTTTTGTCTTCATCGTGATCCTCATGGCTGTGGGGGTGGTGGTGTACCGAAGGAGATGCCGGGATTTTGACACAGACATCACAGACTCATCAGCTGCTCTGACCGGAGGCTTCCACCCTGTCAACTTCAAGACCTCCCGTCATGGTAAGAGCTACATTCCGTGCAGGTCCTACTCACCAGCTCAAGCCCAGGTAGAAAGAAAGTCATGCTGCAAATCACAGGACGGGGCAGGTCCTCAGTTGACCCCAGTCAGAATTTTCTAAGGGAATATGCTGGTATTTGAAGGCTGAGGACTCCATGGAGGTGGTCAGGTGTTAATGGTGGGAGCCAGGGAATAGCATCTGCAAAGCAAATATGGTAGATATCTACTGTAGGATACTCAGTGTTTCTCACTTATTCGTGATGCTCAGCAGTTCCCTTCCAAGTGGTGGAAGGCAGACAGATGTAGCCAGGAGCTCACCCATTGTACCTCCTGTGTGCACTCTATCCCTCGCTGGGCATTGAGGCATCTCTTCCAGATAAGCAATGCTTTTATGTCCTCTTGTTTACACTGCCATCTTCATCCCATCTGTGTTTCCTCCTTCCACAGACAATCCCCAGCTGCTGCACCCCTCAATGCAGCCAGACCTGACAGCCAGTGCCGGGGTGTACCGTGGCCCCATGTACGCCCTGCAGGACTCCTCAGACAAGATCCCCATGACCAACTCCCCCCTGCTGGACCCTCTCCCCAACCTTAAGATCAAGGTGTACAACTCCTCCACCGCCACCTCCTCGCCAGGGCTCCATGAGGGGACAGACCTGCTCGGAGGGCTCCCCACCACCGGCACCTACCCAGGGGACAGCACCAGGGACAGCCACTTTGTGAACATGCGGAACAAAGCCCTGGGCTCCCAGCATCTCCTCAGCTTGCCTCGGGAGCATGGCAACAGCGCCAGTGGCACATTTGGCTACCTGGGGGGAAGGCTCACCATTCCGGGCACTGGTAAGCCCTAGGCTGGGGAGTAGGGCATGTTTGGCTGCTGAATGATCTGTTGTTCTTGTCCCAGCAGACTCACCTGCCATGAGCAACTATTTGCTATCCCAAAGCTGGCTCAGGGGAGGAAGGCAGCAAGCCATTCCCAAGCCATGCTTCTCAAGCTGGAGGTCAAAGTCTCTTGGGACTTTGCTGGCTAGCCTTGCCATTGACCCTGGGCCAGTTCCTTGCAAAAAGATGCAACCTGTGGTTTTGCTTCCTAGTGCAGTGGCCTGGCTCCTCTGCGTAAGCAGTGCAGCTGAGGAACATCTGGAGATGTTTCTCCTGGGGCTCTCTGGGCTGCCCTATCTCATTTCTGTCCTTGTGCTTGCCAGCTGGGGTAGAGGGTTGGTTTCTCCCTGGTTGTTTCTCCCGTGTTTTGTGACTGACACCCGTGTGTTCCATGCTAGGGGTGAGCCTGTTGGTGCCCCATGGTGCCATCCCCCAGGGGAAGTTCTACGAGATGTACCTGGTCCTCAACAAGGCAGAGAGTGCCCTGTAAGTCACAACTTGCCACCCATGTTTCTGCTTTTTGTTGGTTGCTGTGAGGCTTTCTTTCCAACCAGTATCCCTTTTCCCCTCCCCAGCCTGCCCTCTGAAGGCACTCAGACAGTACTGAGTCCAGCAGTGACCTGCGGACCCACTGGCTTGCTCCTGTGTCGCCCCGTTGTCCTGACCATTCCCCACTGTGCCGATGTTGGCTCCTCAGATTGGATTTACCAGCTGAAAACGCAGTCCAACCAGGGAAACTGGGAGGTAAGGTGGGAAGCCAGCCCCTATAGTCATTAATGACCATGAGCACTGCAGGACACAACCCCCTGGATGACGTGCTGACCCCCATCTTTGATTTCCCATCTTTCCCTGCAGGAAGTTGTGACCTTGGATGAAGAGACCCTCAATACTCCCTGCTACTGCCAGCTGGAAGCCAAGTCTTGCCACATTTTGCTAGACCAGCTTGGCACCTATGTTTTCGTTGGAGAGTCCTACTCCAGGTCAGCCATCAAGAGGCTCCAGCTGGCGATCTTTGCCCCCACCGTTTGCACCTCCCTGGAGTACAACCTCAAGGTCTACTGCTTAGAGGACACGCCAGATGCTCTGAAGGTAACCTTACCTGGTGATGCTGGTGTGGGCTGCCCCTGCTTCCCGAAGCTGTTTGTGCTGGTGGCAGGATGCTGCCTGGTGCCTCTCAGGATGGCCTGACCCCAGGGAGCAGATAACCTGATGCAACTACCTGCAAAGTGACCACAGTGAAATAATAAGCATGTTTACTCTTTTCCCTGTCCTTCCTCACCCTCTCTGAAGGAAACAATGAGGGTGTTGTTTAGCTCCTATACTGGACTCTGTTTCTGCAGCAATTACATGAGAGGTTTTACTGCTGCTGGGTGAGGTTTCCCACACAGAAAAAATGCTGCTGTGATTTGCATCATTTTTCTATAGATCCTGTTATTCCTTCATGGAGACATGTCTCTCTCCTAGTTGGGAGGTATTTGTGACATAGGTAACATTGAGTGCAAAATGGGAAGCTTGAATTTTGATCCTTAAGGTATATGGACCACTGGTGCAGTGGCTGTTTAATTCCCTGTGACTTGTTCTGTGGTGTCAGGATTGCTTTAGTGCCTCTAGGTGGAGATGTAGGCAACACTTTGGCTCCTGGGTTGAATTTTTCTCCTAGGAGCTGCTGGTGTAATAGTGGGATGGTGTTAAAAACGAATAGGATGTCACTCTTGAAAAGAGTACCTGACCTTTGTGTTGGACCTTTGCATTGTCTGAAGAATACAGAGGTATATACTGATTCTCACAGTATAAACTTCAAGTTGTAGGTGGTGCTGGCACATGAGTTGGCAAGTTCTTGGAGAGCAGCTGTCAGGCTGGCAAAGGCTGCTTTCCTGTCTGGGCTTGTTGCTGCTGCTGGCTCCTCTTGTCAGGAACATACTTAGCTTTGGGTACGGAAGCAGGAGAGGAGCAGCCCCTGCTTTTTGTATGGTCTCACTCTGCCTCTTGTATTGCCTCCAGGAGGTGCTGGAGCTGGAGCGCACACTGGGTGGGTACCTGCTGGAGGAGCCCAAGCTCCTGCCCTTCAAGGACAGCTACCACAACTTGCGTCTCTCCATCCATGACATCCCACATGCACTATGGAGGAGCAAGCTGCTGGCCAAGTACCAGGTAAGGGGCAGAGGCAAGGCCAGCTGGTGTCCCAGACTGGGGATGCTACTCTCAGCCAGGCTCTGTGGGGTTGTGAGTGCCCTGGTCTTGTCTCCAAGGTTGTCACCCAGAGGGATGGAGGAAGTGGGACTGGTTTTCAGGTCTTTTCTGGTGGGATGCTGTCTGTAGGGTCCCTCTGTCCCATCTTATCTGCATGGGGTGGATGGAGGGAGTGGGATCTCCCAAGGGATCTCCTGGAGCCTTCACTGAGCCTGTGCTTTGGTGCTCCTCAGGAAATCCCTTTCTATCACATCTGGAGTGGCAGCCAGCGAGCTCTGCACTGCACCTTCACCCTGGAGAGGTACAGCCAGGCCTCCACTGAGCTCACCTGCAAGATCTGTGTCCGGCAGGTGGAAGGGGAAGGGCAGATCTTCCAGCTCCACATCATGCTGGGAGAGGTGAGTGGTGGGGAGTAGGGGGACAGCACAGGATCATGCTCAGGAGCCGCTCCATGCTGCAGTATCTCATCCTGTTCTTCACCTTGCAGCATGGCAGCTCCTTCGACACCCTCCGTTCCCACCACAGTGGTACCAACACCAACACCACCCAGCTGGGACCCTATGCCTTCAAGATCCCCCTCTCCATCCGGCAGAAGATCTGCAACAGCCTGGATGCTCCCAACTCCAGAGGAAATGACTGGAGACTTCTAGCCCAGAAGCTCTCCATGGACCGGTGGGTCTCTGCATGCTTTGCTTTCCCCTCCTGTGCCCTAGGCAGAGGTGCTTCCCCCTGCCCTCCCTCCCTGCTGAAGGCATCCAGCCAGGTTATGTCCAGCTATATAGGTCTGCCCATAAATACAGATATAATGTACATAGGTATACCCATCTATATCTGTGCATCAATCTGTGCCACTCTCATGGGTTTCTTGTGTAATTTATCTGGGACCATGCTTGTGCTGTTCATGTTTGGGTTCAACTCCAAGGACCAAAGGAAGGGAGGGTAATTTTAGCAAAACAAAGGTTACATTGCTTTTGCATGAATGCCAGCTCTGTGTAAAAATTGAAGATAGTTTCTCAAGGGCTTTGGCATTTGCGTTATGCCATTTCCATCAGTGTTCATCTTGCAAACAGGTTTACTGCTCCAGCGTGTTCCTTCCTTTCATCCCTGAAGGGCACTGCACCAACCTGGACTTTCTCTCTGTTTTCCCTTTGCAGGTATCTGAACTACTTTGCCACCAAAGCCAGCCCCACCGGGGTGCTCCTGGACTTATGGGAAGCCAAGCACCAAGATGATGGTGATCTCAACACCCTGGCCAGTGCCTTAGAAGAGATGGGCAAGAGTGAGATGCTGGTGGTCATGGCCACAGAGGGAGACTGCTGATGATGCTCCCCATGGCTGGCGGACCGGGAGGAAGAAACAGAGGGTGAAGGGGGGACCCTTCTCTGACAGTGGGGGGAGGCACATCCATCCCCAGGCAGCAGCTGAGTGAGGAAGGGCTGAGGCAGTAGCTTCTCCCTCCCACCCCGCATCACTGTCAGCCTTAGAGACCTATCCTCAGCATTTACAAGGAATTCAAGTGTTACGCAGCATTCCTCTTCCTCCTCTTCCTCCTTCTCCTCATGGCATGGGGAGGAATTAGGGCTTCTCGAGTTGGGATGGGGGCTTTCCTTCTCCTTCTTTTTTGGGTTCCCCTGCTCCTCCTTTAATAGCATTTCTGCATTGAAGAGATGAGTACAATCTAGTCGAATGGCTTGCTTCTGGCAAAAGCTTCAGACAGCTTAACAGGCAAACAAGAAAGAAAAAAAGGAAAAAAAAAAGTTTCTTAGGAAACGCAAATAATTTATTATCCAGATCTTTGGATGAGTCCTTTTTTAAAAAAAAAATTAAAAAAAAAGACAGATTTATAAATCTTTTTTGTGTGTGTGTGAGAGCAAGAGTGTTGCCATGGTTGGGGTGGCATAGAGATTTAAATGAACACACTTTTGTAGGGAAAATCATGGAGCAACACATGTTTACATGTCCTGGGACCCCCGGGGAGTCCGTAGGGTAAAGTGCCTCTACGCCCCTCTGGTTCCGGGCCAGCTGAGACCCTCCCCAAGACTTTTTCCTTGCAAACTCCCCTTTCCTCAGCAGGAGTGCCTGGAGCAAAGGGTCATCTCTGCCTGCAAGGATGAGTGAGGGGTTCTGCCCTGCATTTAGGGTTCAGGGGGGAAGTGCATCTGGATATGGGTGTTTTTAATGAATTCTTCCCTGGCATTGTTTGGGGGAGCTTTTTAGGATGACTACACCTTCATTTACATAACTTCAGTACAAACCAAAGATTTCAGTCCTGCACCAACCCACAGGCCAAAGGCCAAACGTTTTAAACCCACCAGGGTTTTTGTAGTGAGCACCCCAAATCTGGGCTTGGCGGTCAGAAGGAGGTGATGAGCAGGTTGTGCCAGGGGTCCAGGGAGAGCAGAGGGTTGGCAGGCCAGGATGCAGCCCCGTGCAAACTGTGTTGGCTTTAGGTCTGTGTGCTCGAGCCTGTTTTTTGCTGCAGTATTTCAGCAGGGATTTGGGGAGGGAGACCTTGGTATCTCCATGTTGCAAGCCAGGCTGAGCATTTTCATTTGAGGGACAGCATCGTAAGCAGTGATAGGGTTTCCATCCTCTCATTGCAGCTCCTTTTTTTTTCCCCCTGTAATAGACCTTTTATAATGGAGAAGTCGTGAGATGAATAGAAAGTCATCAAGGGGTAGGTAGGAACAAGGTTCCTTGCAAAGATACGGTGTTTCAATGAAGGTAAAAATTTAGATTGCTTGCAGATAGAAATAGTTACTCAGCGAGTGCTATATCTTAGAAATGTCTGTTCAAAAATAAATTAATAAAAGGATTAGACTAGATCACACGGCAAGGCGGTGGAGTCTCCATCAGTGGAAGTATTAAGAGCAGGGTCTGAGAGCAGGTCCTGCTTTGGGCTGTGATGAGCAGTATCCTGGCTGCAAAGCCCTGGTATGGTGTTACAGGGTGCCTGCAGCATCCTGCAGCACACTGGGGACCGGAGCAAACTCAGGACTTAGGGAGCCATGCCATGACTGAGAGCATCACCTTTGAAAGGTGGCTTGGGAGGAGTTTTCAGTATTGCTTGGGCACAGGGATGATTCCTCTCGGAAGCTCCTGAAGCAGTGATCAGATGTGTAGAGTTGTGCCCTGTTGTACTTTGGGGTCTCTGGGATTCCTTTCTTTCTGGGTTTTCAAGGTTGTGAGAGAGAGGGGATCTCTTTCCTCTGTGCTAGATGGAAAGACTTCTGCTGGGTGAGCTCATGTTTCAAATGGGAAGGGTTTTGTCCACCCTTTAGGTTGCATTTGATCATCTGATTTCTGACACCCCATCTCTGAGCTGAGGCGGAGTAAGCAAATTTGGAAAGTGAAGAACTGATGGATTAAACCAGCTTCTGGCATTTTATAAGGCTCCTTTCTCAGTGCTGGGGTGCTCTCTGTGAGATGAGATGCTCTTCTTTCGGGTTGTCTGAATCTCTCTCGCTTTCATTCCCACTGTCTCTGGTTCATGGATCACTGTGCTGGCATGTGCACCCATCCGTCCATTCATCCGTCCCACCCGTGAGTGCCTCTGCCTCCATCCCCATCTGTCTGTGTTCATCTTCCCCTTCTTCTGGCAGGCAGCAGCCTCCTGGATTCACCGACACGTGTGTTTGGGGAGATTCTCCCCATTTTTCAGACCAGGGAACCTGCACTAGAAGCAGAACAGGGGGAGGCAGGGTTTGCTCCTCACCCTCATCCTCTGAGTGCCTGCTGCCCATTTCCCATGGGAGCCAGCTCCCAGGAGCCCTCCATGCCTCCCTCTGTGACTTGGGGTTTGTCTGCCCAGGCATTTTGGCAAAGGCAATCCCATGGTCCGTGTCATGCTGGCAGTGTCCGTCTCTTGCTCTGCAATCTGTTTCCATATTTATATGTCCGGGGGATGGGCCTAGTGGCATCCTCTAAAACTGCATCTGTTTATTCTGTAAACTAAAGAACTGTAAATAAAGTTTAGCATTCCTATTGTAACAAATTAATTTTTATGCAATAAATTATATTTCCTAGTCTAATAAAAAAAAACCAAAAACCACAAAACCTAATTTGCTCACTTCTCTCGTGTTCATCACTCATGAGTTCCTGCTGGGTTTGGCATCTCCAGGGATTTAGATTCAGCTTGAGCAGCAGCTGCACCATAGGGATCTCCATGAGCATCCCTTCAACCTGTTTTTGGGTTAAATTCCGCAGGCATGCCACTGCCAACAGCAGAGGATGTTGCTGCCAGAGTCCCTAATGGAGGTAAGCTGTAGCAATTGATTTATGGTTTGTTTTGGACTCGCATGGGTGATTACAAGGCAGGGACTAGTGCTACAACCATGTCTTACGGGCTAAAGCACCATCTCATGCAGTTCATTTTCTTCCTTGTGGGATATCCTGTGGAAAGCAATGCCCCTTCCAGCAAGAACTAGGACCAGGGTGCCTAGTTTGAGGGGGAAATGGAGTACGTAGCTGCTGTCTGTAACTTGGGCATCCTGTCCTCCAAACTGTGTTGCTCCTCTGCCTCCTTGCCTTGCCCCATCCCCTCCTTTGGGACCACCTCTGCTATGCTGCTTCCCTGCCTTGGTTTCACCACACTGGCTCTGCCAGAGGAAGCAAAGCCAGAAGGGTCTGCAGGGAGAAGTGAGGTCTTGCTGCCCCTGTCCACTCTGCCTGGGCCACTTGCCTCACTCAGCTTGTGGGGACAAGTTGCCACCAGGAGCTGACAGTGTTTTTCCTACTCCAGGTATGTGTGCGTATTCTGCAACCAGTGAAAGAAATAGGGAGGAAACTGCTGCCCTGTCATGGCAGCAATTGTACTGGAACCATGCAAAGATTCAAAACCCTCCCAGCTGAGCTTTCCAGCTCTAAATACAATGCTGAGGCAGATACTTTCTTAGAAGTAATAACCTTTTGTTTACATATTAATTCATTTAACCTCTGTCCTCCAAGTTGCTTTCACTGGGCACCTTTTGTACCCATCTTTCCAAGGGCCCAATCTGTACGTAGCTTTGACCAACCAGTGCCTGATTTCATCTTCTATTGAAATACACAGCTTTCTAATTCCCTGTAAAATTAAGCTGGCCCAAGTCTTCTCTGCAGTTAGCATACTGAATTCAGTCCCCGTGACAGGTTCATGAGTGACTGCCATGCCATCACTAAGTGCTGACAGATTTATCCTGCTGGATGCCGGGGAGCACTGGAGCAGCCCACATCAGCGTCTCTTGGATTTTCTATTGCATGTTCAGGAAATTTCCTTTAGGCCAGTCCCACTGGATTTTACAATTCATTTACACCATGAGCTGCCCCATACAGTGGCAAGCTGTACCGAGGAGTGGGGAGATCTCCTCTGCAAGTCCCACTTAACAAATTCCAATCTCTTAATCATTACTTACATGCCCTTTGCTCCATTACACCTCCAGCACGGCGAGGGCAAGCAGTGTTATGGGATGCATGGTAGTCCTTTGGGATAATCATGAAACCTTTCCTGCTCCTTCACAGCTTGCCTTGACTCCAGGCCAGCACAGGACCTGTGTGTGCAGTTGGAGGGGAGGGGGAACAGCCCAAACCCCACTTTGAGCACAGGAGTGTCCCTAAAATCTGCACCGAGCCCATGTGGAGGTCTGTGTTGCAGAGGGTCTCTCTCATAATACTGACTCGAGGGGCTTCTCATGGCTTCAGTTAAATGTGAACTGTCTTTGTTTCCCCTTCTCAGCTGTCATGGTCTCTTGTGTTGATACGATCTGAGGCTCTTCTCCAGCAGTGGGTTTTTTGACATGATAGACAGCAGCAGGTCAGAAATATCAGATGAATCTCTCTGAGCTGATGGGTTACTGACTCGGATAGGCTGTGCCATCTCCTCAGGTGCTTTCCCAGACTAGCATGTCAATGCATATGAAAATCCCAAGCAGAAACCTCTGGAGGGAAACCCATGTGCTCCTCTCAAGCCTTTCCATTTCAGCACATCGCCGGTGGGTTGGTTGTGTGCTTCTGCTTGTTTTGCTCGCAAAAGAACTAAACAAAATAGAGCATGCATATATCTGGGGCTATTTTGACATCTGTGTGTCCAGGGCTGCCCGGTATGTTCTCCTTGAAGGCTCAGCGAGGCTGCTGCCAGGTGGTGGCCAGCTTTGTGTGCACTGGTGCTGCTGGGAGGTGAGGTGTCTGGGTTGGTCTGCATTTGTCCCATAAGCAGTTGTACATGGAAAAAAAAATACAGACTAGACCATCCTGGGGCCTTCTGCAAAAAACGGGGGCTATTTAGCTTCTGTGAAGAGAAGATGGATATGTGTGCAATGGAGGAAAAAGCACTACCTTAGATATAGGAGACGGGAAGGCTAAGGTAAACAGCAACATGAAATCTAAGATACAAAACTCCACTAATTGCCAGCACAAATGCAAACAAATTGGTAAAGCACATCTGGTTGTAATAGGGTTGCAGAAAAGATGGGGTCCCACCAGTTTATAATTTTCCTATGTAGCTGCCCACCTGCCAAGGAGCCAAACCCATCTTTGGGGAAGGAATAAGGGAATGAAGAGTGGGGAAGAGGAAAAAGGCTAATGAAGTTTTCCTTCACAGTTCCATGATGCCCTGAAGGTGAGTGTTCAAGTGTCATTCGGAGAAGTTGAGGACTTTACAATGAAATTCATCCTAATGGGCCATTGCAGGAAGTGAAGCAAGCAGTGTCCTGGCTCTGGTAAGCGGCCCCTCGTTCTAGAGAATCGCCCATTCCCCACCCTCACATCCTCAGGAGGGGATGGTGCACTCGTGCTTTGGTGACTTCCACTAAAAAACAAGTCCTGACGAATGTTGCTATTGCTACGCCGTAAGCTAGGCCGTGATTAACACTGATTTTGAAAGAGCATTTCTAATTTAAACCCGTGGGGGGGCAGTGCTGCTTGCCGTGCACCTGCAAGAAGTGAAATAGAGTAAATGGTTGTTTTAAAACGTGGGGGAAAACGGAGAGTGTGGACAAAATAACTACACGGGGGAGTCAGGGGCAGCTGCCCCTGGGTACCGCCGGGCTGCACCGCCCCACCGCGCCGCGCAGCACCGCCCGCGGGGCCGGGCCGGGGCTACCCCACCCCCGGCGGGGCGGAGCGGGGCGGTCCGGCCCGGCTTGACCCGTGTCCGTGTGGTTCGGAGGGGAAGGAGCCGGCGGGGCCGTGCGGTGCCCCTGTAAGTGCTGCGGTGGGGGGGGGGGGGGTCCCGGGTGTGCGGGGAGGGATGGGGTGGTAACCGATGGCTGGGTGCGCGGAGGGATGCGGCGCTTCCTCCTCCTGAAACGGAGCGCGCTGTGCAGAATCCTTCATTTCCGGCATTATTGTCTTCCCCTGCACTTGCCTCAGCCCTTCCCCCGGCGCCGCTCTGCAAAGCTTGGCGGTGCTGGAGTCGTTTACGAGTCATTCAATACAGCCCGGCGTTGCTGCGGGAGTTTGTGGTAGTTTACGCTCGCCTTGCAAAGCCTGCTGGCGTTGCGTCAGTTCACAAGTCATTTTCCAAAGCCCGGTGGTGTTACGGTAGTTTATGAGTCATTTTACAAAGCCTTGATGATGTTGTATTAGTTTACAAGCCGGTCTGTGAAGCCTGGTGGTGGTGCATTAGTTTACAAGTCGCTTTCGAAAGCCTGATGGTGTTATTGTAGTTTGCGCGTTTCCCTGCACACCCCCATGGCGTTGGGAGTTTACAAGCTGTTTTTTTTTTTGGAGCCTCGCACGAGCTGAGGTTTCCTGCTCTTGCAAGGCCAAAGGGATTGGTTAATTATTAATTATGGATGGCAACATGGGTGCTCTGGTGGCAGTGCCTGTCGCTGCCATATCTTAGTTCCCTTCTCCCATGTCTTCCAGGGATCCAACCATCCTTGGGCTGAGCTGGTTCAGCACACTCATCCAGCATTTGCTGGGTGATCCCAGGCCAAAGGAGGAGGGAACCGCACACAGCAGCTTGCAGGCAACAGCATGCAACCATCATGGGTAATATCTTTATTGGTGGTTGTTTTCTGCAGCGTGCCAGCACCATGCACCCAGATGAGGAGCCCCTGACAGAAGAGCCCTTGTTGAGCACATACAGCCAGCAAAAGCCAAGTGACCGCTTACATGGGGCCTATGTAATTTTTTTCCTCCTGGGCGTCGGGTCACTGCTGCCCTGGAACTTTTTCATCACAGCAAAGCACTACTGGATGTACAAGCTGCAGAACTGCTCGGATCGGGCAGGCCCTGTGGGACAGCAGGCATCGGATATGCAGGTGAGCATGCTGCTTTCAAGGCCTTAAAAAAAGCTCATCTCCTTCCCAACTTGCTCTTTTTTCCCCTTCCACTTTCGCAGAAGGTGAGTGGCCGTCCTCTGGGGTTTTGCCTGCTGCAAACCAGGGGTAGAGGTGTATTTGGGGAGGACAAGATAGATGCTTAAAACCAAAAAGCACTTTCTGTCTTTTTCCTGTGTTTGAAGTGCTAAGTTTAAGGTGCATCTAAAAAATCTAGGTTAACCTGGCCCTTAAGCAAGGCTGCCTTTCACAGGATGATTTCTATGGTGCTAGGTGAAAATCTCTGTTTTTTTTTAATCTGTCCTTCACGCTTGGTGAGCACCCAAGCCCCACAGGGCTCAGTGCTTTCCCAGTGGACTCAGCTGCAACTCCCTGCAGGCTGCGAGATGAATTGCTTTTAGCTTCTGGCCCAGTGGCAAGGCATCAAACATGCTTTAGGCGTTTTCTCCCTTGCACTGGCTGGTGCAGCATGTAATTTATTGTAAACAGCAGCAGGGCTTTTCAGGAACACCAGCCCTGGACCACATGGCTTGCAATAGTCTCAAGTGCCCCTGGATGCCTTACTGCTTTTCCTTCAAGATCTGGCACATGTGACTAGAGTATCTCCTGCAGTGATAAACATTTGGCTTTTGACATATGGGATGAGGAGCTTGTCATGGGGTGACTGATGAGCTGGCCTTGGGGTGGCAGGCTCCCCCAGAAAGCTGCCTTCTCTTGCTCCTCCTGCCATGGCAGGGTTACTTCCCTGTGGCCCCCCTGACAAAGCAATGGTATTCCTTTGAGGCTGGAAAAAATATTGGCATGATGAGGCTGTATCGTGTGCTCTTCCTGTTGCCAAGCTTGTTCAGGTGGTTTGGGCACATTTTATTTTTACATAAACACAGAGCCAGGTGTGACACCCAGGTTCTCTCTATGATTTCTTAATATGGCATCTATGGCTGTTTTTATTTTAATAGTTGTTTGGCCAGCTGCGTTTTTGATGGAGAGGAAGCAGTGTCACCAGCAATACTTGTACCAGGATGCTGAAGTACCAGTGTGCTGGTATAAATTGAGATACTGGGTGGATGAAACTGATGGCGAACAAGAGCCTGTGGTGCCCAAAGAACAT
The DNA here is from genome assembly GCF_012275295.1 of Melopsittacus undulatus. Lineage (NCBI taxonomy): Eukaryota > Metazoa > Chordata > Aves > Psittaciformes > Psittaculidae > Melopsittacus > Melopsittacus undulatus. The sequence goes on along the minus strand of NC_047530.1, from coordinate 67,717,674 downwards.
AAATAGGCTGTCCCTGTGCTAGCAAAGGTGCTAAAAAAGGGGGTGAAGGGTGCTCTGCCACCACGTGGCATGATGTCCTCCTACAGTCCCTGCATCCCTCCCACTCCTCATTGCTTCTACATCGTGCTTATGTGAGGCAATTCTCGAAAAACTGGTTTCAGGTGAGTAAGTATCACAAGGTGTATTCTTCCTAAAATCTCTTGCAGAGCTATATTCCTGGTCAGATCATCACTTCAAAAAGTGTTTGAAGGATACTACTTCGTTGAATAGATGTTTCTCCTCTTTCTGTATGGCCAAGGTGCAATGTTTTTTACTTCTGTGGAGACAAGCAACCTGGCTTTTCCATGGCAGTTGAGACGATCAGAAATAAACCAGTTGGCCCCTGGGATGGTGAGCCATGGTGCTGCGGCAGGAGGCTTACCTGCAAACCGAGCTCAACTCTGGAAAGACGCGCCTGTGACTGGCAGCCTGTGTTTGGCTCCAGCCTGCTTGCTGCTGCTAATTTCATGCCCTGTGCTCCAGGTAATGCTCTGGTGCCTTCAGCCGCTACCATTGGCCTGGATTGCTTTCCCAGCCTGGCAAGAGCCCAGCTGCCGAGTCCAGGCTAGAGCAGAATAAAAACTGTTTTGCAAAAGCACCTTGGCAGCGGTGGGCAGTGCTGGCCACCACCGATGACTAATTTGCCACTGTAGTGCTTTATTCTTGTTAGTTTTTTCCTTTAAGGTACCAAGTGCATGGCATGCATCATGGCATGTGTTTGAAGGTGCCATGGTTAATATAGGGTCAAACACTTCCATTATGTGTCTCGGCTCCATGCCTGAGGTATGACACCTTCACCCATGAGAAGCAGAGGTGGCAGGAAGGCAGCTTTGGACAAAGAGGAAGATGTCAGGTTGGCTTTCTGGATTGTCATCTATTATTAGCTAGGAAAGCTGTGACAGTCTTTCAGTGTTTGTGTTTCCCCTCTGAAACCTTGTTGGCCATAAGGAGCTCATCTGTTTTGAGCAAGGGGTGCCCAGAGGAGGTGAGCTGGCCACTCGGGGAGGGGTCAGCAGAGAGAAGAACTAGGTATATCTTGCATAGCTAAATATTTGCTCTGAAAGCACATCTGTGATGGGTGGGAATAACCGTATGGGGAGAAGAGTTACCATTTGAGCTGGATTAACACCTGATGAGCAAGATCAAAGAGGTGAGATAGGTATGGGACTTGATACTTTCCATTGGTCTGGTCATGGATTAAATTTGCCACTGCCATTCTGCTGCTGCACTAAAAATGTGGAGTGAGGACTTTCCTTCTTCACAAAAATAATGTAGTTGGAACCCTTCTACTTGGCTTTTCTTTTCCAGCAGTGTTTGACTGTAGCTAAGGCAGCATAAAATTTCCCAGTGCGGTGCAAGCTCCTCGGTTTCTTAAATACTTCCCCAGTTCTCTTGCCACTGCTGATGTGAGCACGTTTGCTGGGAATGAATGAAGGTCTCCCCAGGGGTGCTTGAAATGCAGCATCTCTGCCAGATTACTTTATGTACACTTCTGCTTTGTGAAAACATTATAAAGTCTTCTTTCATCCTCAAAAGAAAATTACCTAGGAAGTACACTTAATATCCCCAGGCTAGTTTGGTGGTTTGTTTTGAGTAGGTTGGTAAATAAGTTGTAGTTTTAGCAGCCAACTTTGCATTTTGCTGTGTCTTTTCTCCTGTAATTCACTGTATGGCTGTAGACATTTGAGCTTTCTGCTTTGCCAAACTGATGCTGTTAAGTGCAGGCATTTATGTCTCTGTCTATATGGACCCTCTAGGAGTGATTATTAGATTTCTCATTGCTTACAGTAAAGCTCCTAATAGGGAAGAATAAATTAATGTGATTGTAAACTGATTAAATTACTACAATGCAAAGCTGAAAAAAGAGAGTTACATACAGAGAAAACGTGCTGAGTGCCTTCTTATGCTTAGATGTGATGTGGCCCCTTCTCTGTAGCTAGGTAACTGGAGAAAATGAAAGCCCATTGCAGTGGTGGTGAATACGTAGGTCACGCTCTTTGCGAGCATCGTCCTACCTCCTGGTTGAGATTCCTGCAGAAAAAAAATGAGGAGATTTAGCACCTCAAGGGAGATGATGGAGCAGACACGCTTTAACAGCATAATACATGAAATGGATTGAAAATATAAGCATTTGGCTGCAATTTTGGCAAAGAAATCTCTCTCTCTCTGCTGTGGTTATTGCTTTCTGTGTGCCCAGCCTGACCTCTGTGCGAGGTGGGCTGGTGAATGTAGACTGATGCTGTAGCCAGCTTGCTTGAATGATACACGAGTCCCTGGAGTAAATGTGTGTTGAGTCTCAGTATAGTTTTTCAATGAGTTTTATGCACACAGAGGGGGAGACAGGGTGTGAAAGTAATGTTCATGTGTCCCCACTTTGGCTGCTTTTGCTTGAGTGTGTTCTCAGGCATGGTGTCCCGGTCATGCTGTGTGGAGAGAGATACATAGGTTTGCTAGACATTGTGGACTTTCAAAGCAGTTAGCTAAAAATATTAATGGTTTTGTGTCCTGATTTATAACAAACAGCCCTCACAGAGAATAGGACAAAATGTTCATAAGGTTTGTCCAGGATGCTGCAGCCAGCAGCAGAAATTCAGACCTCCTCATTTTCGGTGCTGTCCAATGTGGGCAATGCAGCAGTAAGAGGGGTATTTCCTTCACCATTTTTGCTTCTGAATTTATGTCCCTAATTTCCTGAAATATTCCAGGGCTCTATGGCTGTTGTGGGATGAAAAAGCCCTGGGGGCCACTTCTGCTGTTGGCCTGAGCAGTTTTGCAGCATGTGCTGAAATGCAACAAGGTGGACACCTGCATCATAACCCCCCATGCATGCCGCATCATGCTGTATTTAGGAACTGAAATTCATGTGTTGTTCTCCCACACCTTGTTTGGTTGGTTGGTTTGGTGTTTTGGTTGGTTGGTTGGTTGATTTTGGTTTGTTTTCCTGGCAGGACTTTTTTGAGAGTTACATCTCCATTGCTTCAACTGTGCCCTCGGTGCTGTGCCTGATTGGAAACTTCTTCCTTATCAACAAGTAAGTGCTGCTCCATTCCAAGGTCAGCCATTACCTGTGGCTCTCCCCAGCTTTGCCTGTGTCGCTCCTGCCTTTCTCTGGCTTCAGCTGTGGCTCTGAGCTCAGCTTCCCCTTCCCTTGTGAAGGAAAGCTTTGGGGTACACAGGGCATCGTGAGGGCAGCCTTCTTTGTGGCCAAAACCTCCTCATTTGTCCTTGCCTGAATCGCAGCCAGCTGAGATGAAGTGGGATGAAGCACCATGCACTGTACCAGCAGCACCCATGCTTGGGGTTGTTTTGAGTTGCACCATTGTAAATAAATTTATAATAAATTCCTTGGTTAATTGCTTGGCAAACGTTCTTTCATCTTCAAACTACCATAGTTTTCATCAGGGGACTGGCTAAGGGCTGCTGAGCTCACCCAGGCCAGGAGTAATGCCTTGCTCTAGTCCTACCAGCTACTGCACTGATCTAAGGAACGGATCATCTGTGCCACATTGCAAGCTTAACTTCTGTCTAACATAGCTGTATCCCTTTGTTTGTATCCTTCTTTATCCCAGATCAAATTCCTGCACATTTGTGGGCAAAGGGGAATGTTTTTGTGTGCTCAGTCTCTAGATCTCAGCTACTGGTCCAGCTCCCTGCCTCTCTCCCTCCCTCCTCTCTCTTGCCCCCGGGCCAAGCCCATCCAGTCTCCTGGCTAGGTAATAAGCAACTTTCTTGCTCAAACAAGTAATTATCTTGTAGCCATTCCTGGGATTGCTTTCACCCAGGCTGCCGTGTTTCCCAGGCAGGCTTTGTCACTGCTGCTGTACATTGCTCCGGTGATGGACACAGGCCCTAATTTCTGGGAGAAATGGCTATTTACAGCTCTGCTGGGCTTATAGACTTAGACTTGCTGGTAGCAAAAGTGTTGACATCTAAAGGCTTCTGAGGAAAATATTTACTTTTTATTCCTCATCTCCCCTCACTTTTCTTTGATCCTTCTCACAGCAGAGGGGTTGGTGTCCTCTCATCACACCTTCACATTATAGTTCTAAACACAGGAGTGTCACCGTCCCCTTGTCCCCAGGGTGCCCGCCAGTGTCCGGATCCTGTCCTCCCTGTTTGTCATGCTGGCTGTGTTCCTGGTGATCACAGTGCTAGTGAAGGTTGACACCTCCACCTGGACCACCCCCTTCTTTGCCCTCACTATCGGCTGTGTGGCCATCGTCAGCAGTGCCTCGACTGTCTTCACCAGCAGCATCTTTGGTCTGAGCAGCTGCTTCCCCATGAGGAACTTGCAAGCGCTGATCTCAGGTTAGTGTCCCTCAGCCGCACTGTCCTGGTGGGATTGTGCTCTTTTGCAATCCTATGGCTGTGTATCTGGTTTTCTTTCTCTCCTGCATCTGGTGTTTTGTCACATGGAGTTTATTTTAGAAACATAACTTTGCCTTAAGGACAAAGGGAAGTTGCTGAGGAAGAAACATACTCAATCACATGAGCTGGTGCTTTTGTTTCTGTAAATACCCATAAACCAAAGTGCTGAGGGCTCATCAGAGAAAGGAGAGCAGTGGTCCTTCACCATGCCTGCCTGGGGGGTGAACACCCTGCAGCCAGCATGACAGCTTGACCTCATTATTTGCTCTGTGCAGGAAGAAAGGAGGAAGGAGCTTCAGGAATCATCAGCTTTGCATTGTCTCCTCCTTTCTGTTCAGCATTTCCATGTGTTTCCATCAGGGATGAGAGGCGTGTTGCAAGCTGTGAGTGATGAGCTCCCTGGAGGTTCAATAACATTATAAATGTGCTGCAGAACAGCTGACAAACTAAGATGGGAAGGGGAAAAACATCAAAATGGAGGACTTTTCTTGGGCCCAAGACAGGAGTGTTTTAATGAGTGTAGCCCAGTGGGGGAAGTCACTGCATCCCTGAGATGGTGTACCTGTTGCTGGTGGCTTGAACTCCAGACTGTGGGAGTGTTTAAGAGGTGTTTGTATGTGTGCTGGTGGAAGGCAAGGTTTAGGCTGTGGGCAGGGTTTGGACTTTCTCTGCAGGACTCAGTGCATGCAAGCCCAGCAGGCTGGGTCCCATCCTGACCCCTGTGTAGTTCCATGTTTGTGTTGAAAGGGGATGCAGGATGGGACCTTGGCTGTGATGTAGTGCCACAAATAACTGTATTACAGCAAAGTATGGAAATTGAGACAGGGTGGTATGTGCGGCTGCATCCTGAGCTGGGTTCGGGACCAGCATGTGGGGCTGGGGCTGAGCTGCTTTTCCTGAGGGGTTTGTGCATACCAGGAGGTATTAATAAGAGGATGCTGCTGTCTCTCATTTTCCCCTCTGCATTTAAGTCCTCCTTACTGGAGGTGCTGTGTGCTGCTCACTGCCACCTCCGTGTCTCCCAGCTGTGCTCGTCTTAGGCAGGCTGGCTCAGTTACAGGCACTGAGTTCCAGTTCTCTGGTCTCTCACACAGGTCAGGCCATGGGTGGCACTATCAGTGCTGTTGCCTCTGTGATAGACTTGGCTGCAGCAGCCAATGTTACTGACAGCGCCCTTGCCTACTTCCTCACCGCTGACATCTTCATCGTCTTCTGCATCATGATGTACCTCCTCCTTCCCAGGTTGGAGTACTCCAGGTGTGTGCACATGCCTGCCATGGGCATCCCACATCCCATGGGCTGAGAGGATTTATGACTGTCGATGCCAGGCAGGGTTGCTGGGGCCACCCATGGGATACCTACTGTGCCAGTCTGTGCCCTGTCACCTCCCCAGCATCCCACCCTGCCTCCTGCATGCTTCAGCTCCAGCGCTGTGTTGATTCAGCCACACTTCCCCATTTGACCGAAACCACAGACTGAAACTGAGCATGTGGCCCAGCATGTGCTGAGTTTCTGACAGGCCTCACTGGGGGATAGGGGGTGCTGATGCCGGGGCTTCTGAAATGCATGAAGTCAGCAGAGAGTCATAGACTGGAAGCAGCCAGCTAGGTGGGTCCCTGTAGGGCATTTGTATCTACAACATCATGAAACATCACGATGTGCATGACCCATCGGTCTTGTTTATGCATGCAACCCATGAAACCACCTGCCCCCTTCAAATGCCTGCTACAGTGGGCTCTCTTTCTGCACTACTGAGGGTGGAAAGGGATACCACAGTGGAGAAGAAGGGATGGTGGATCCCTGAGTGTCACCTCCCCTTACAAGGTGAGAGCTGGCTCTGTGATAGGGGTCACTGCAACCACCTTCACTGGGTCCAGCAGACATCCCTGCGTAGCCAGCTTCTCTCCTGCTCTCTCCAAATCTCAGTTTGTGTTCCTGCCACGTGCACTTGGCTAATAATCTCCTTCCTTCTCTTTCTCCAGGTATTACATGAGCAGCCAGGAGGAGAGCCCTTCTCTGGTCACTGTGCCACCTGACAGCTCTGTGGAAGACGAAGCAGAGCCAGAAAGCACCACAAGTACCTCCTTCCTTACAAAAAGCACAGGCATCCCCCCGCTCCGCCCCATCCTGCAGAAGACCGCTCTCCTTGGCTTCTGCCTATTCTACATCTTCTTCATCTCCATCATCATCTTCCCTTCTCTCTCCTCCAACATTGAGTCGGTCAGCAAGTCCTCGGGAAGCCCATGGAGCACTAAGTACTTTGCTCCGCTCACCAGCTTCCTCCTGTACAACTTTGCTGACTGGTGTGGGAGGCAGATCACTGCCTGGATCCAGATGCCCGGTCCCAAGAGCAAGCTGCTGCCTACCCTTGTTCTCCTCAGGACCATCTTCCTCCCTCTCTTTATCCTCAGCAACTACCAGCCCCGGGCTCAGATCCAGACGGTTGTCTTCAACCAAGATGTTTACCCAGTGGTCTTCACAGCACTGCTGGGGCTGAGCAATGGCTACCTGGGGACACTGGTCATCATCTACGGCCCCAAGATCGTGCCAAAAGAGCTGGCTGAGGCGGCAGGGGTGGTGATGACATTTTACCTCATGGTGGGGCTGGCTGTGGGGTCTGCCTTCTCTGTTCTCATTGTCCACCTCATTTAGAGGAGCAGCTGGGGGAATGCCCTCGGTTTGTGGTAGTGTTGTCAGGTATTTAGGATTATTTCCCCAAAAAGGCAGGCCCACCACACTGCCTGTCATGCTGGGGGGAAGAAGGGGTTTGCATCCAAGAGGAAAGTCCTCCTTCTGGGAAGGGGTGTCCTCTGTGCCTGGGAGGTCCTGTCAGATATTTGTTGTTCTCCATCTTGAGTGGAGCAAATGGACCAAAAAAGCCTTGTCCTCCCCAAGGAGCTCAGGGAAGCACAGGGGGCACAGGAAAACCTGGCCCTCACCCCAGTGCCAGTGGGTAAGGGTGGCTAGCTGGTGCCATCATGCTGTTTTAAACTGAAACCAAGGCTTTGGATGGCATTTTGGGATTTGCTGCCTTATCGTTTTGAGTTTACCTTTGCAGTGTTTTGGTGATCTCGGGGGGATCCCCCTTCATCAAACTCAGGTGCTGAACTAAAGGGAATTTGAGCCATGAAGCACCTTCAAGGAAGCTTTGGGGTCAGATAGCAGCCACACCAGGGAGCAGGGCACCGTTTCGGGTGTATTTATTTCATACATTCATGCCACAAAAAAGCATATATAAGGGAAACCTTCCCATTTGAACTTGTGCTTGCTTTAATTTTTTAAGATTGAATTGAGGGATCATCCACTCCCAGCACAGTGCCAGGGCTGTGTGTCATGGCCAACCCAAGATCATTCCTTCAGCTGTGACTCTGGTGTGATGGTTGTGGACACCAACTTACCTGTCTGCAGCTGAACCCCAAGGAAAATGAAATGGTAAGTGGCCCTAACCTAAGGTTTTTAAGGTGCCTTTAGTCTGTATTGAGAAAGGTCTATAAAAGCCAGGGAGAAGTATTAGGCATTGATGTGATGTTCACAGCAGAAAGCCGATCAATTTACTTAGGCAGTATATGGTCTCCAGATGTTTTCAGAGGGGTGAGCTACTAAAGTAACTTCCATGCAAATATGCCTGGACAATTATTGTATTTATTTTCTCAAATGGTGTAGGTTTGTGGTCTAGGAGAGGTGAAGTGGGAAGCAAGGATGTAATGGCATAACTTGGCATTGCGGATGGTGCCTCAGGGATGCTATCTCTGGAAAATACTTCCTTTAAGACTGGGTTATTAGCAGATGTTCTGTTAATGGGATGCTCTCAGCATCTTCTGCTTGACAGAATAGCAGTGAAGCTGCTGGTCTGAGTTGCTGGGCTGTCTGTACACTGTGCTGGATGTGGTAGTTAGTGAGAGGAAGGATGCAGAGCTGGTGCCTTTCCACCTGCGCCTGCCCTGGCTCTGCTGGGCGAACAGCGGGGATCAATGGTGATTGTTGCCATGGGGTGATGTGTAGGCTTGATGTGTGCTTTTATATAAATCCTTTCCAGTGTTTAGTTTGGGCTCGTTGGCAATACAGACACAGTTTTGCTTTAAGGCTGATTTTTATTTAAACATAAAATCCAGACACAAGTAGAAAATTTATAGGGTGTGCAGTACCGAGGAGCAGCTTTACAGCACACAACTTTGAATATGTGGGCTTCTAATCCTGTTCCTTCAACAGGTTTGTAGCCTGTCAGCCCCTGACACTTGGCCAGGGGCTGCTTTGGCAAAGTGTTGACCCAGGTGAAGGTCCACATCATCTTGAAGGGCAGCCCAAGGGCTGAGGGTGGTGATGCTGGCCAGGCATCTAGGTGCTGCTCATGGGGGTAAGCACCCCCATCACCTCTGTGGGTGCTGGAGCATTACTTGGAGTAATGCAGTACTTTGTTGTGTCTGAAAAGCCCAAGCCAACCTCAACAGACACATCTTCTTTGTGGCCTTCAGTGCTTCCCACTTGAGAGCCTGCCATGTGGTCTGCTCTCCTCAAGTCATACACTTTACTCCTGGTCCCAGGTGTGATGAGATTCTGCTTGATTGCTGACTGCTTTGCACCTCTGCTGATCCTTTCCTTCATGTTACAGACCAAATACCTCTTGAGACAGAACTTAATTATCCAATACCATTGCTAATAAAGTTAATTCTTGATACTGTCAACTGCTGGTGTCTGGAGTGCTTTCTCTTGAAGACAGCACTGATGCATAAAGTTTTAGTTTGCATTTTTCCTTCTGGTCATCCTTCTGTCCCAGCTTGGGCTGTAAACTCTGAGAAATCACTGACAGGGGCCAGGTGAAGAAGCCCTGACAGAATTGCCTAGTTATTCTAATCTAGTATCTCCAAATGACCGGCAGGTAAGTGTGGAGAGCATACTTACTGCATCTGCAGGGGGGAGCAAGCAAAAAGGGAATATATTCTTTGTCTTTGATAGTATTCAGCTAAGTAAAGGTAGAGAAATGAGGGGAAGAAAAAACAGTACAGGTTCAAATTGGGCAAGAATCAGGCCAGGATACAAAGCAGGGACCACTAGTGGAATACAAGAATGGATGGTACAAAGACAGATGCTGACAGGCAGCCATGAGTGTGTGGGTGATCCCCCTGCAAAACGGGATGGGTAATTTATAGGATGTTGCATATAAGAGCATATAACAGAGAAGTAATTACTGCCATATACTGCCTGGGTGAAGTTGCATCTGATGCACCTTCCTGCATGTAAGAAAATGCAGAATGACAAGAGAGTAGTTGCAAGGCTGAATGAAATATGCTGTATCTTGGATGTGTTAGTTGAAATGCAATGACAGTTTACTTCTTGATGGTTTTAAATAATGTATCTTTGGTAAGGAATGCCACCATCGACCCCAGTTTCCAGTTCAGGAATGATGCATGCTCCATGCTCTACACCAGAATCAAGGTGGGACAGCCAGCAGAAATGCTGTGGGGGTCAAAACCTACTTTATGGTATTTAGCTAGGAGTTTATATTTTTCCTTCTAGGTCTCGATGAGCTTTACAAGAGGGAGTTGCTCCCCAGGTCTTTCTTTGGAGCAAGAACACTTGAGAGCCAGAAGAAGACCTAAGCTATGCTCAGGGTTGGGAGCTGAGCTGGGTCCATTGATCTTTATCACCTGTCCACATTGCCAGGTTATATTGATTTCATTAACACCATCCCCTCAGCTGTTTAAGACAGCCTAGAGGAGTTATTAATGTTTACATCATCTTTCAGCCAACGAAAATGTGTTGTGAGGTGGCTGGCAGAGGGAGGACCGTGTCCGCAGGGCTTGGCCTTGTCTCACCAGTGGGTATAAAATTATGCAGGCACTTGCAAAATTCATGAGGGTGGGCCAACAAAGTAAAACTAAATAAAAGATGGGCATGAATCCCTGCATGATACCAAGTGGCAGAGCTGCCATTTGCCCAGCATTTGAGGCCAGCACCCCTGGCAAAACAAGCCAGAGGATAGAGAGTCCCTGCGCTCTCCCAGCTCTGTGGAGAGCTGGCAGCCTGGCATGGTGAGGATGCTGCTTCTGCCCCATGTTGGGTTCTCCAATGGGCTTTGTTGTTAAATCCAGTTGGTGGAGGGGAGGCGAAAGCTGTGAGCTGGCAAAGCAGCACCAGCAAGACAGGAGGGCATGGGGAGCAGGAGGTGTTTGGATGAAAAGGCAGAAACCGGAGGAGATGCATCTGTTGCAGCTTCTGCTCAAAGAAGGCTAAGTGAGCATATACTCAACCTTTTCTTTTGTCCTCTCTCTCAGCTTAGTGGTGCAGCAAGTCCTCCCTTTTTTGGAGCTGAAGCATTTAAGTGTATGTATTTGGGGCTTTAAAGCCAACAAACACTCTAGGAGGAAAGGAAACTTGTTACAGAGTGAGTCTCATCTCCTGTCAGCTGCAAGTGACTTTCTTCTTCCTCTCTGATCTCCAAAGCCTTTCTAGCCTGTGCCCACTCAGTGGAGTACCCCACAGGGTAGAAATGCTGCCACCTCTCCATCTGTGATACCAACCTTTGCATTATAGAGGCTTTGGCATAGCACTATTACCCTTGTGAGGGGGAGGCATCTTTAAAACCTCATTATCCTTCAGCATTGCCTTGGTGATAACCAGAGAAGCTCTGCCACCTCTCAGCAGCTCCATTGTGTGTGTTTTGGGGCAGGAGTTACCCTTTCAGTGTTTTGCTGTGATGCACTGCAGGTCAAAAGCCTAGAGAGCTGAAATGAGATTGCCTTTGGTGGCTTGACTGTGGGAGCAGGGGCTGTTAGCGTGGTGGTACATGGTACCAGGAAGGGTATCTGCACAGAGCATCCCTGCACATCTGCTTCTGTGCCTGTCCCTGGCATTCCAGCGGAACTCCTAATGAGCCCTGATGGGCCCATGGCGAGCCAGGAACCAGTGTGCATGACGTTGTTCTTGATTACCACCCTGTGGCAGCTTCATTTCTACGGGCAGCAGGGTCCCTGAGCAATATCCTGTTCTGCATGGCAGTTTGGGTAGCATGCGGAGAGCCTTCACCCCATCACAGATGAGGTGATGTTCTCTGATACCTACCCCTTCAAAATGCTGCTGCCTTCCTCTCTGCAGCCATGGAAGGGTATTTTCAAGGTATTCATGCTTGCATGTGCAGGGTTGAAGCTTGCCAACCTTGGTGGCTTTGTGGTAAGCATCCTTCTGAAAAGAGAGGTGCAAGCCAAAGGTTTGAAGTGTCACTGGTCATCGTCTCTGCTGGGGGCTTGGGGAGGGCCACGGTACACAGCAAAGGAGCCAAGCTGATCCTGCCCCTTCATAGGTGCCCCAGGGAAAAAACTCAGCTTTGAAACCTCAGCAGCCAGCTGCAGGCTTGCCTGGCTGCTGTTCTCATTTTACATGTTTTATGGAGTAATTTGTACTATATTTACACAACGGTGATAAACAGTTTTTAAAATGGAAGCAAAGAAAATGCTGTTGAATGAATTGTTACAAAAAAGCCCCATTTGCCATTCCAGCAGGGGGAAAAAAAGGGATAAAAATCACTATCCTAGGGACATGCTGTTCGTCAGATCTGGGTATTTTTTCCCTTGATTTGTGTGCCTAATGTGAGAAGAAGAAGTCGCAGATGCATGCTGAATTCTGCGGGGAACATATGCATGCATTTAAATCATTTACAGCATTTACTGGTGCAATTGTAAAGCACATTATTTTTCTGCATTTGTAATTAGGCTCTAAACAGATGGTGAAGGACTGTAGCTTCTGATTAGACAGGCTTGTGCTCTGTTGGACGGCACTGTGAGAACAAACTGAGAAGAGAAAGTTTTCCTTCTAATTCGTCATGCCATGGAGTGTGGGGGGGTAGAGTATCTGGTGTGCCTGTAGCAGGCTGGGCAAAGCTGAGCAAGCCGGCGGGCCTGCTCCCTTTGCCATCCAGCTTGCTGATGCATGGGGTGCACACACACACACCCCTCAAGCTGAGCTTTGCTTCCAGATTTTGTAACCCCCCCCTCACTCTGTGCTGCACAGCATCAGCTACCCAACAGCGCATGTTGCAGTGTCTTCTTTGACAAATGATTTTAATATGAAGCAGAAGGCTTGGGTTTGAGAAGGACCTTTAAAGCAGGAGCAAATGCCAGGCTTGTGGCTGTGTACGAAGACCCAGCATGCATGCCTGGTGTTAGCTCTGCTCTTCAGCATTGCCTTTTTTCTGCTATGCTGGCAAGCCCTCAGCTTGGTGAGATGGGTAGAGCTTACCTGCATCTCTAGTAGGGCAACCTCAGGAGCTTTGACAGCAATGTCTGGTTGCCTGTTGGACCTTCATCTCTAGGTCCTGGCTCCCATTTTGAATACATCACCTCAGAGATCTGTAGCCTTATTTTTGACCTTAAACAGCAGCAGCAGCTCTTCCCAGCCAAAGTGCAAGCACCTCCATGGTGAGCCTGCATTCCCTTGCATGCTCCCTAACTCCATTTGGTTAGGAGTCATTCTTTACTGTCCTGTAGTCACACAGAAGAGAACTTGTTAGGGGTTCTTTGTCCTTCTTCCTATGTTTTCTTATTTTCCTCAGCCACAATGGATTAAATGAAAGGCAACTGGAAGAGCACAGAAACACAAAAAAGGAGCAGCTCAGGTAGACCCATGGGGCTGGAATTTGGACTGCTAGGCAAGCAGCATCGGTGCCCTCCAGGTTTTTTCCCCGAGGCAACAGTGTGACCAAATTTGCCCTGTGACCTGCTTGCTCATTCCTTTGCAGCTGTACAAATGGTGATCGCCTTCCCTTGTGTTTTTGTCTTGCTCTCCTGGGTTACCATCGAGGTTGCACACAGGAGTCCTCAAGAGGGAGGCGGTTTTCTACCTGACACAACGCTCTGGGAAGCCCCTGATCCCCAAAAGTGAACAACCGGGACAGGCAGCTCCGAGCCCCCATTGCAGGGAAGGGGACACAGCGGAGGGTCTGGTGGCAGGGCAGCAGAGCGCGTCCAGCCCGGCCCGGACAGCGGAGACCCAGAGGGCTGTCGTGCGGATGCTGTGCCTGTAGATGGCACCTTCTACTCTGCTGAGGAGGAAATCGGAACTGAGGGCTGGGGAAAAGCGGCTGCTCAGGTAGGGCTCAAAGCTGGGAGGTGGTGGCACGGAGTGACTCATGGCAAGTCATCGCCGGGGGAGTAAAGAACCCGGCTCCCAAAGCTGCCCCCGCTCACTGGGACAGCTCTTGCTCAAGACTGCCGGTCACAATCATCACCAAACCATCACTAGTCTATGAATTTGTTAACATTCCCTATCAGTAGGAAATCACTCCAAGGGCTGTTTCAAAAGCCAGTGAAAAGCACTTCCAGCTGCTCAGAGAGTTGGTATGGAGTTCTTTCCTCATTCACCTCTTCGGGTTCTAACGAGCCCAGGCAGGGGCCATAGGGTGCACTCAGTGTCTGTAGCAAGAAACATGGCCTAACTGCTTCCAGCTTGGCCTACAAAGGGAGACAATGTGTTTTGCAAGCAGGCTGCTTTGGGGTCTGCAAAGGGCAGAGCTTCGGGGTTTCAGCCAGGTCTGTTTGGAGTGGTCCTGTAAGGCTTTTTGGAATTCACACCTTGATTTTTCTGGCTGCATGTCACTACCATGCTGCAGCTCTGGCTATTTCATTGGATATAAGGAAGAAGTTCTTTACTGAGAGGGTGGTGAGGCACTGGAACAGGTTGCCCACAGAAGTGGTGGATGCTTCATCTCTGATGGTGTTCAAGGCCAGGTTGGATGGAGCCTTGGGTGACATGATCTACGGTGAGGTGTTGGGGGTTTGGAATTAGATGATATTAACCATTCTATGATTCTACCTAGTTCCTGTTGCCCTGGCCCAGCTGGGGATGCTTGGTCCACGGGTAGCTCAGCTGGATGCATCTGTAAACATGAGCTGGTGGACCCTCAGTGAAGGGTGCTGTATGAACTGAGCATATGCTGCAAATGTGTGCCCAGCTTCTGCCCTTCCCACTATCTTTAAACACAGTTGCTTCAATCTCCATAAGGACTATTAACTTTCAAAGACATAATTTGAAACACAGTACTTCTGTGCTTCTAAAGGAAAAAAGGGAACCAGCTGCTCTTTCAGTACTTTTCTTCTATAGACACGAGCAATCCCTTAACTTTGCTGAGATTCCTCTCCAGCATCCTTCACTTATAAATTCCTAAACAAATAACCTGATTCTAATACTGGCCTTAAAATTCTGTGTGAAATGGACCTGGAAATTAATTTCACACTGGAAAACCCGTCTCACTGTCAGCCACAGCACAGGTGGTCAAAAAGAAAACCCTGACACTGCTGTACAAATTAATTCTGTGACTCAGGTGAGAGGGCAGGACAGTGGGGGAGCTGCTTCCCTTGTGCTGCTGTCCCAACCCACCCCTCAGTGTGGGGTTCTGGAAAGCCATAGGACATAGAGGATACCATCATCCCCAAGGGGCTTGTGGTGTGGGGGGACAAAATCACCACATCCAACAAGAAGTGAAAGAGGGGCACAGGAGCTACTTCTTCCTGAGCAAAAATCCCTCCTGCGTCTTTGCACAGGTTTTATTTACTAAAAAAGGATGTGTTTGAGGAAGGACATCAAGGGATCCTTGTGGGAGACTCCTAAGAAAAGGATGCATGAAAAAATGACTGATGGTACAATATTGCACGTGCTGGCTGTCAGGCAGCTGATATCTGTGCAGACCCTGAGATCCATGGCAGTACATGATCCATGGCAAACAGAGGTAATTCAGTACCTTAGATGGGAAGGGTTTTGCCCGTGCCTACATTTTACCTGCTTTCCATTTTCATCTATTTAAAATTTAGAGACAAATGGAAATCCCATCTCTTACAGCAGAAGGGCCATGGAAGACAGAGAGAGGAGTGACACACCATAGGGATAGTTGGATGGAAAAATGTTCTGTGGTTAGATAGAAAATGAGAGGGGGAGAAGCCCTGCAGTACAATTTCAAGGTTGGGTGAGTGGTGCCAGGAGGCTGCAAAGGCTCTGTCTGGCTGCTCTGCTTTCACAGGCAGGGCAGAGATGTGATTGTATCTGGCTCAAAACACATAAGGTTTCCCAGTAATGATCCTGGTGGAGAAAGGCTGGGGTAGCAAGGAGGTTATCTGATCTCTCCTGCTAACCACCATGCTCCCTGCCTTGTAGGGTTGGCACTAATTGTGGTAGCCTCTAATCGCAATGGCAACTGGGAGCATCCCCTGCTCGCAGTGCATCATTTTAGTTCCTTTTTTCCCAGCTATGAACTTGTTAAAAAGCAATTGTGATGGCACATCCCCCATGGGCTGCATCACAGAGCAACATTGTTTTTTTCACACAGGAGCCTGGGAATGCCAACTAGATAAGCTGGTTTGAAGTCCAGCCTGCACACAGTTATTGCTGTTGCTGCCTGATTAAACCAAGCTTGATAGGGAGATACAGGTCACAAGATATTGAATTCCTGTGAGTTTTGTGAACGTAGGCAGTGAAATCCCACTAGTCTTCCCTCCCGATGGGAAAGGCTGCAACTTGGGCTCAACTGGGAACTGGACCAGGAGTCCAAGCAAGACACATAGGCCAGGAGGGACTCTGCTTCATTAGAGTTGACTTATGTAAAACAGGTGACAGGTCTTCAAACTGGTCAGGATATGAGCTGAAAGTCAGCTACCCAGCCTGCACACTGAAAGCTGTGGTGTGAAGCCCAGGCATAGGAACCAGGCAGCAAATAAGTGGGGGAGAGGTGTGCTTCTGTTGAAGTAGAAACACTGACCTGAATTTATCATCAGTTATCAAGATATCACTTGTGCAAAGTCACAGTGGCTGCAGATGACAAGTGGGCCTGAAATGTGGCTTCAAGTTACTTAACGTATGGCTTTGCTTTGGTCACTCCCCCTCCTGTTGTTTCTTCTCCTAATTCTTCTCCTAATTAGTTTCCTGACTTTCTGGGCACAGTTGGGATCCTCACTGTGCAGGTATCCTGGCTGCATACGCACTGCCTTGTACTGATGAAGGGGACATGAAGGTACCGATGAAGGGAGGGATGAAGATCCTGGGAGAGATAAACCACATGGACCTGCGCAGGCTTAGCTCAGCAGGGTGCTTGGAGCCCCACACCAGTTATACCTGCACCATTTGCACTCCTTGTGACCTGCAACTTTAGGACAAGCTCAGGTACCAAGGGCAAATCCTTGGCAAGTCCTATACAACCCAGGTGTGATGCAAGAAGATTACTTCCCAGCACCTTTGTTAACTCAGATAGCTCATCACACTCAGCTGTTTGCCAGGGACTTTCGTTTTTAACCCCAAAGCAGCTTCAGATTGCTAGGGCTGACTCTGGGATGCAGCATCAGATCCAGCTCCTGTCTGCAGCTTAACCAGGTTTGTTGGATGCCCCTGCCCAGGACAGGGAGAGGATCTCTCATCCTGGGGGAACTCCTGCAGCTAGCTGCAGAGCCCACTTCCCCAGGGCAAAACTGAGGGCACCAGGAACAGGCCTCCGCCCAATTCCAATCAATCAGCCCAGGAGCTGGGGTAATTGCATAATTAGCAGAAGCTGCTCTAGAGAAGTAAGGGTTTAATTATTTCCTCATGCTTTTGCAGAAGCATTTGTCCACTGCCTCTCAAGGAAGAGGGATACATAGGTGAGTGGATGGGAAGGATTCTAATTTTTCCAGTCATGGCTCCAGGAGGGTCTTTAGCAGCACAACCTGTGCCTTGTTTGGTGTTTTAATTAAGGCTGCTCATGATGGGGGCTGGTAGGAAGGTAAAGCTCTTTCAAGTCACAAGTGGGGAGAGACTTGTGTATGTGTGTGCAGCAGGGCAGGACTGAAAGCCCTGGTCCTCCTTGGGCTAAGGGACATGGACTATTGTTGGGAGCTGCATCACTCCCTTGGTGTAGGGACTGGTGTCACTGCAGGCTGCTTCCTATGGCTTTGTTGTTTCCAAGAAGGCAAGAATTAGGATGAAGTGGTGGGATTGGGATTTGGCTGCTTTCCCTAAAGCAACTTGTAGTGAGAGCTTGGACTGGAGGCAAGGATTTGCCCTGCATTGTCCATCAGGGCTTAGGAAAGCTGTGAGGACTTGCAGTTGGAGGGATCTGGTGGTGAGAATGTGAAGGATAACGTGGAAACGTGCAGCCATGGTATAGCAAATACAGTCCCGTGCCTGTAGAAACCGAGTGTCCAAGGGAGAGGCACTAGGCAGGAAGAACTGCCATGCGGCACGGTGCAGAGGCCAGCGGGCTGCCCGTATCGCCTTCCTGCTCATGTATGATTTACGTGCTCCTGGGCCTGCCAGCTGCTCATGCACAAGGATCAGAAAAATCATAATACTAATAACAACAGAACCCCACTAAACCTGCGCGGCTGAGTTAAACTTCATGTGGCCGCTGCCTGCCTCGGGCTCAAGTTGTATTTGACGAGGCAACCAAGCGCTTCCTCGGGAGTGATCCCGGGAGCTGGGGACCGGCTGCGGCACCGGGAGTCCCCGGGGGGCGCTCAGCGGAGCCGGCACTGAAGTACCCGTTACCTGGGCAAGGGGCGCTGCGCCGCCCGCGTCAGCCGCCGCTCGGGCTCCTTCCCCACCCCTTCCTCCTCCTCCTCCTCCTCCCGCGGCGGCTCACTCGGCTGGCAGGGCGGCGGGGGCCGGCAGCCGCGGGGGGGCATGGGGGACCGCCGCTGACACCGGGCACCGGGACCGCCGCCACAGGTAATGCCCCGCGAGTTTTCCTTATTCCGCGTTTATTTCTTTAGGGGGTTGCGTGCAGAATGCGCGGAGCCGCTAGCATCTTTCTTCCTTCCCCGGGGGCAGCTCCACTCGCAGCCCTCCTTCCCAAAGCTCCTTTATTTGCTTCCACCGAGGGGACAACTTTGGGGTGAGCGCTGCCATCGTTGTTATAATTATTTTTATCATTTTTTTTTTGGGGGGGGGGTGGTGGTGTTCGTTCAGCCCGATGGTTTCAATGGCAGGAGACGGAAGCCCAACCTTTCTCCCCTTTAGCAAACATAGAAATAATACTGCGTGTTGGTTCCTGCTGTCCTGCCCCAGAAAGAGCAAGCGCTGTCCTCCGCCTTCCCATCCCTGAACCTATCCTCGGCTCTAATCCTGAGTTAGGACTGGAAGGAGGAGGCGGTGAGAAGCTGCAAAGTTTTCTTGGGTGAGCCACGGCTGAACTTCTCCGGATGCGCGGAAAGGGGGATGCGGGTCCGGGTCCAGCCAGGCGGGACTGCGTGGCAGGGAAGGAGGTGAGGGGATTAATCCCCTCAAAAACGTATTAAATGGGAAAACGGCTTTTCAAAACGGCACACTCGTTCTGAACGGTTTATATTTGTTTCTCGAGAAAGCACTTTGAGAATTCACACGCATTTCTTTGCTCGCTCCTCTTTTCTTTAGTATCTCACAAAACCTGGAATCCTCTTTAAATAAATGCTTTCCTGGTCTCTTCAAATACCGCCCCCCGCACACATCCAGCTTGGCATTGGCCGGACGTCTTTAGCTTTGAACTGCCTGGAGTCGTTGCTGGAGCCTTTATTTAAAGAAAATGCTCAAACTTCAAGCGTCTGGTCCCCATTAAAGCCAGGCAGCCAAATTTCATTACCCATCCTTTTAACCTACAGAGTTTGAGGTTTGTTAGGTGTGTCTTGTCTGTAAGCTCTTTGTGGCAGGGATAGCTTTTCCCCTTTGGTTTGATCTACCCAGCACCAGTCCCTTTGTTCTGATCCACAACTATTTGGATGCTACGTGAAGGTAAAGAATAGCCCATGCTTCTTGCAATTAGAAATACACGTGTGGGGCTTCATTAC
The DNA here is from genome assembly GCF_012275295.1 of Melopsittacus undulatus. NCBI lineage: Eukaryota > Metazoa > Chordata > Aves > Psittaciformes > Psittaculidae > Melopsittacus > Melopsittacus undulatus. The sequence goes on along the minus strand of NC_047530.1, from coordinate 67,698,496 downwards.
TGGCTATTAATTGGGAAAACACAAAATCTGTCCTGTTGGTAGTAAAGACCTAATGAAGAAGAAAAAGAAGCTAATAAGGCTATTGATAGCAAAGGCAACAGTTCTTTAAGAAACAATAATTAACAAAACAGGCTAGCAGGGAAAGCGGAGCTGGGGTAGCTTATTTGACCACTTAAAAGGGTGTGGAGGAAGGGATGGTGTGTCGATTGTCCACTGGTGACTAATGGAGCTGGCTGAGATAGGGATGCAGCCCGGGACTCTCCCACAGGTATCTTGCATGGCAAACCCAAAACCAGTTCTGTGCTAACGATGCCCAAGGGTGCTGCCAGCACCCTCTTCCCAGCCACTGTTGTTTCCCCAAGCTGTCTTTCCTCCCTTATCCACCAGTATTTTCTGAGGGGAATGATGCTGGAATGGCAAGTTTTCTATGCTGGTGCATGTTTTCCTGTTGTTGTTTGGTTGGGTTTTCCCTCTGTGCTGGGGGGAAAACCCTGTCTGGTGACAGATTCCCTGGCCATGACAGTTGTCAAGGGGGTCAGGAGGGCTGGCAGAGCTGCTGCTTCCTGGTGCCTGCTGTGGTGAGGCTGCATGCAACAACCTGGCTCCTTCCTGGGGTCTTCCTAGCACACGCTGTGGCAGCCTGGGATGCCTCTGTGAGTGAGTTTTTTGTTGTTGTTGGGGGAGAGAGGGGAAGAGGATAAGTTATTCCCATGGGAAATTCACATTTGCCAAAATCCAGACGGGTGTTTCAAGAGAGGGAGTTTTACCATTATCTCTCTTTCTCCCCTGTCCTAGGGAAGGAGGAGATGAAACCCTTTTGCAATTCCACTTTCTTTCTCTACTCCCCTCCCTCCCCAGCACAAAGCTGTCTTTCTTTCGGAAGGCAAACTGCAGGTTGTGTAGCACCAAGTCAAGATTGTGATATGAAAATACAATGTTTTGTTTTAAGACCAAGTTGTAAAATGCTCCCTTTATGGGAAACTGTAAGTTCTGAACTTATGTTCTCCTCATTTTCCTTTTTTCCCCACTGATAAGCGGAGACACAGTGTTTGCAAGAGGTGGGAGCTGTGCAACATGGCTATTTGCTGTAGCTGGGTTTGGAAAGGGTATCCAGCCCATGTGCAAAAAAGCTGAATGGCCCTTCCTGAGGCATCTCCTGAATATAGCAGGGAGGTAGCATCAGAAATGTTTTCTGCTGCTCAGATGCAGCAGTACCCAGAATAATGTCCATGGTATGGTAGCTTCTCTGCTGACTTGATGGAGGTATGCAAAGAAAAAAGGCACTGCAATCCTCTTTGGAGCACGCCCCAGGAGTGTTGAGGACATCTCAAAAAGGATTTGATTTATGAAGTTTCTCAGATGTTCTATGCAGATGGTTTTGAGAAGGGATTATTTTTAAATTTAAGAAGCTTTAGGATATGGGGTTGGCTTGATGAGGGGCTGGCCGGTGGCCTCTCATTACAGTGTAAAATGTCTTGTTAGGGTGTAAAAATCTCATTAAGGAGGCAACAGCCTGGCTGGTTTAGCTGGAGGTTTGCTTTGTGAGCATAAATAGTTCAAATGACATCCCAAATGCAAATGTCTGTGTGTTTTCCCACTACAATGTCTTGCTTCCTCCAATAAGACTTCTAATAATGTTACAGGAGGATGAGGGCTAGTTTGGGTTTTTCATGGCCCAAAACCTACACATGTGGAAATTTATGCCTTCATGCTTGAGTTGCTATTGGACCCTATTTCAGCATGCAGGTTCTGTAGCTAAAATGTGGAATCCCAGTGGTTAAGACTTTCCCAAATCTCACAGATGTCCTGAATCTTACCTGTAGTTGGGTAATGACACTATAGCAGGGGCTAGTGTAACATGTATGCATGGGTTGTGAGATGCACCATGCTACGCTCAAAGCTTTGGGCAACGAGAGCAGGAAATCTTTGTTCATGGAGTCTGGTGGCTTTCAGTCTGTGAAGATGTTGGCACATGGCTATGATGGGTGCTCGCTGACTATAGTGTGCTCCATAAATGATCAGAGGGGCAATCCCAGGCACATGCCGTCTCCCTGCTAGACAGCCTAGAAGAAACATCTACTTAAATCCATGCCCCAGGGCTAAGGACCTTGCTGGATGTGTTTTGCAATGGAAACTCTGATCTGGCTGGGGGTGGGGGCTCTAGTGTTCCCTTCCCAGCCTCTGCCAGAGCCAATGTTGCACTGGGGCTTTCTTCTGTCCTTAGCCTGACTTGCTTTGCACTGATGTGTGCATTTGATGGAACAGCTGCTTTCCAGAGGAGAAGGATGTCCTTCTCTTGGGGTATTATGGGAAGAAAGTGACTGGGGTCAAAATCCTGATGGGAATAGGGGTATATGCTGGTGCTCAGGCTGCTGCAGCTTTGAAAAGAGCATGTAGGAGAGGGTCTGGACACCTTAGAGGGTGCTCAGCCACAGCTGGGGTCCTAGGAGGGCTTGCATGAACAAGCCTGTCATGAGTAATGAACTACTGTCATTAATCCAAATAACTTCATCTGTGCTGATAGCCTTTGTTATACAGTTTGACACACTGCTCTCAGGGGTTGCTGTTTGGGATCAAGTGATTTGGGGGGGGTGGGTGCTCCTCCTAAGTAACCCCATTTTCGTTTCCCTCTGCTGTCTCTTCCACTTTGTTTCCCTCCTGCTCCTAAAATTTCAGCTCGCAAGTGATTAGCCACAGCGTGCCCATGGTGTTACTCCATCAGGCAAAGCCTCGCTTTTATTAGCTCGAACAGCCAGTGGGCCTTGAAAAGGTCTGTTGCAGCAAAGTGCCTCTCGCTGAAAGTTAAGTGAGCTTTGTGCGAAAGCAGCAAGGACACTTTCTCTTGATTTGGATGAAGCAAGAAATGGCCTGAGAGCTTTTACAGCTCAGGGAGCTCAGTGTGAGGATGATTTTTTTTGTTTGGGATGTGTTTTGAGTCTTCTCTCCCACCTCAAGCACCCCCATTTCTTTTTAAGATCTACCTTTCCAACCTGCAGTTTGACTTAAAGAGGACTGAACAAATAGCCTTGTTGCTCCTTTTTAGTGATGCGAACGTCCAGCCTGGAGCTTAGGAGCAGCTGGAGGCATAGAGACAGGATGACATCCTATGTACCTGGGGTCCTGTGCTGATGGGGCTTGGAGTGGTGCCTGCTGTGATGAGTGTTTGTCAAGGAAGATGAAGTTATTTAACCCATCTTCTCTGGCAGGGCTTTGTAATGTAGTTTGGTTACTGATTGCCAAGAGCTCCTGGTTGTGTGGCTGATGGCTTACTCTTGAAGTTGATGCTGAATTTTTTTATTGCACTGTTCACACTGTCACAGGTGTACTTCTTAAAGTGAGGCTTATAACATGCTTTCTCGTGCTGCAAAAAGGTGATGTTTGCTTCTAAAGCTGCACCTGAGGGTGGCAAGGAGGGAGGTGCCATGCCAGTCCCTCCCTGTCACCCCAAGTGTGTAGCCCTGCCAAGAACCCGGCTTCGCTCCCACACTGTAGGGGCCAGCATGAGCCAGGGGGCTTGAGCTGTCATCATACACTGCATGTCTGCTGAGTGTGTTTGCTATTCTGTGAATGCAGTGGGCAATATTTAGATGAACGCTTTTAAATTCCTCTTCACAGATGTTCTTTCTTTCTCCCCCCCCCCTTTAAAAACCCAAACCAAATAGAAGTTGTGTGCATGCATCTGAGGCAATGCAGACAGGACTGCCCCAGGATATGCAAGCAACAGGCTGCATGGCAGTGTTACAGACTCACTCAGAAATGTGTCAGAGCCTGAGGATGTTGGACACTTCTGCATTGTTTTGATGGTGGTGCTTGGAAGTCCAGCCAGACTGCTGCCTGGCCTTGGTCAGCAGGCAACTTCCTTCTTCCAGGCAGGGCACAAGAAGGAAGCACCTGGCCTCTCCTTCACCATCAGGCTTTGGGTCAGGCCTTTAGCATCTTTACATTTGCCACTTTGTCCATTGCTGTTATGTTTCAAAGAGACTGGATAGAGGTTCCAGTCTTGTGAGACCAGACTGTGCATGTCATTTCACTGATTTCAGCTTTCTACTGCCTCCTAAAGTAGTAATTCTCACCCCTTTTACCTCTTATCTTTTTTTTTTTCCCAGTAAGCTATGTTCCATTGCTGTTGGCTGTTTCCCACCTCTTAATCCCACGTTAACATCACCTGCTCTGCAGCTTTGCTGCATTTCCTCTGTATGCTGGGCTCTGTGCTGGCGCAGCCCGGGAACCAGCAGAGCTGTGAGCCTGCCATCTTGTTCTCCATACCCTATCCCAGTCTGCCTCCTAATTTAGAAGCTGTCATTCCAGTTTAAGTGAGGTTTTGTGTTGGAAAAATGATTGCCAGTCACCATAGGCATCATAGCAACCAGTGCTGGAGATTCAGGAGAGCCAGTGCTGCCACGCTCCAACCCTCTCCCCCAAGCCCTGAAACGAGCAAGTAAAACACCCCAAAAAACCCAAGCCATCTTTTTTTTTACACCTACCTAAGAAAGATGCTGCCTTTGCCACGGAGGGATGGGGGACAGTGACTGCTGCATCAGGGAATGGGGGTCCACCTTCCCGAGGCTCGCAGGGTGTTATTTTAATAGTGCATGAACGAAGAAGTGAATTGGATGCTTGTACTTGTAGCACTAAATGACTTTCCTTGGGGATACCGCAGTTACAGTGGAGGGTTTGCATGTTGCTAATGCAGAGCTGAGCAGTTATCAAGGATTATTTTATGGCAGTTGCAATGACTTGGAAAACCAATTTCACTTCCAATCCAGACAAAGTTTTCCTGCCTGGACTGAGAAGTTCAAACGTGACATTTTCCTCTGGTCTCGGTCTTTTGGTTAAGCAATATGTTAATGCCATCTTGCAGTTAAAACTTGTTCCCTATGTGAAAGCAAAGCTCTCACAGCCCCAAACAAGATGTTTTCACTCCAGTCCTTGATTTGAAATGGGAGGAAACTGCTGGAAATGTGGGAGACTTCGGTGTTATTTGTTGTTAGCAAGTAACACCTCTCTCTTCTTCCTCCCTAGAATAAAGGTTTAAATACCACTGGTTGGTGCTGGCTGGGAGCACAGCACAGAGAAACTCAGACTCTGTGTTGGCTTTGTGGGTATACCATGGGCTGGGTGGGGAGAAAACACCTGTGCCTCCAACCTCAGCTTTGCTTTTGGGGTAGAGAGCATCTCTCTTTCTCCTGCAAGCAGTGTCTCAGGGCTTAGGTGGGTTGTGGCAGCTGCCAGCAGCTGTGCCCCTTTGCCCCTGTTCTGTGTGCAGCCATCCACCTGCCTCTGCATAAAAATACACTGGCCTGTATTTATTTAACAGGGAAATTTTTTCCTTCGCTGCAGGGAATAGAAGAAAAAAAAGGGCAAATTTTTTCACTGGGAACAAATCTCATTTTCAAGAGTCCTGACAAAATGAGCCATAAAATTACAATATTTCAAAGTGCTTCGTAATTCTAGCGCGGACGGCCCTTCATCATGGAATCTGAAAGCTCAGAAAATATAAAACTCATTAGATTAAAATAAACCACCTACCGCATGGAAGAAAAGCTTATTTATCAATATCAATTTACTTCTGATTACCCTGTTCTGCAATTTGTTATTTTTAGGAATTATGATTTGTGTATAGCTCATGCCGATATGTGGAGGAAAAAGAAACAAAAATTAACTTTTACTTTTTTCCTTTTGAATCCTTCTTATTGTAAAGACCTGGCCAAGGAGCAATAATAAGAAAAGGTGAATTTCTAGTGGTGCTTCCATTTGAGGAGCAGAGGCCTGGGAAACTGGGAGCCACTGTGCCTCTACAGCCTGCTGGGTTTTGGCATGAGGGTTGGTGCCACATGATGTGCTTTGCTGAAGAGGATCATGGGGGTGGTTTCTCTGATGCACATTTGGTGATGGCCCCTGTTGGAGCATCCTCCTGGCTGCTCTTCCGAGATGGCCAATGTGATGCAGGAAGCTGGGGAGGGAGAGATGGTGAGCTGGGGAGAGAGGAGTCTTCCAGCTGCTGGCTGGATGCCACAGGTATGGTGGGATCTTGGCAGCATCTCATGGCCTTCCACTCTGCCTATGAAAGAGCAAATGCTGCTGATGGGCAGCTCTGGTTGATGGGCTCCCCTCTTTGGGGGACATAATTTGTGCTGCATCACTGAAGAAGGGTTTTTTGGAAAAGAGTATAGTTTCCTCACATGGAAGCCATTTGGGAGATGCCTTGATTTACACTTTCATTTCTTCTTTATGCTCCTGGAACAGCTCAGAGCAAACAGAGGCTGACACTATAAATTCCAAGGCACAAGTGTCGCGGCGCTGTTTGGGGAAGGGGAGACCAGGTGGGGGAGAGGGGTGAGGGGTTTGCAGAGCGATTAAAGATGCCAGCAACAGCTCAAATGTGAGAGCCAGGAAGACAGCCGCCAGAGAAACCACTGCCGCTGCTCTGATGGAGGCAATTGTGTTCTGTATGCATGCAAGCCATTCTCATGTACAAGTGCCCCAATAGTGCATTTAAAAATAACCAATACAGGTGCAAAGCCTGGAAGCCAGTGCTTAAGCACCCCAAGAGCAGTATGTGGCCTGGGCTCGAGAAGCGGGAGCATCTCTAGTCCAATGTTTTGCAGAGGTGACAGGCTAGAAGGCTCTTGGAGCCTTGCTGCCAACTTCACTTGGATTAACGTGTGCCAAGGACTGGAGCATGCTGTCTATGTAGCCAAACAGGTGGGATCTCTGCCACATTTAGGGATGCAGCGATGTAGCTTAAGCAGCTAAAATGCCACATCCCAAGCTTGTAGAGGCTGGGGCAAGTGGGCTGAAAACCCTCTGCTTGACCTGAGCTTGTTCCTAAACTTTCAAGCCCTGGACTTCTTTGCAAAGCAGTGTTTCAGCAGTAGAGGCTCCTCCGGTTCCCATCCATCACCATTTAATGCAGTTCTGTCTGCTGCTTCCCGTGCCTTGGGGAGCGGTTGCCAGTGGACTGGGAAATCTCTGGTTTAACATTAGTGCTTTTGCAGCCAGAAGACAACAGTTAAGTTCCCTGAGATGGCCTGCCCAGTGATATTATTATGCTGGAAACTGCACTGAATGTTTCCTACAAAGAGCCTCTTTGAGGCAGAAGGTGCAATTTAATATGCTCTTAGTCACAATTTTTAAGTTCTCCCTGGAGATTTCTCAATCCCATTCCTAAATTTGCAATATTCGAGTGAACCATCTCAGAGAACCAGTGAAGAGCTGCAATATTAATGAAGACAGACAAAATCAAAATGACATTTCAGGCAATTACTTACATAATGAAGTGACTGACTTGGAATATACAATATTTAGATTTATCATGACACTCGAAAGGGAATCTGTCAGCTGCCTTTATTTCTACATCACGTAAATTGTTTTTCCACTGCCCTGTTGCTTTTTAAACATGGTCTGTGAAGCTGGAAAATAATGCTTCTGCTCACTTGGGCTGAGAGTGGTGCTGGTTTAGAAGAAAGTTAGCGTTTTCTTCAGTGGCATTTTGGCACAGCAGAAGACAGAGGAAGAGCTCAGGCTTGGGCTGCCTTGCTCATCTCCATCACATCCTTTCTGGTAGCAGCACAGTGAGCTTTGGCTCTCACCTTGGGTTTGGTGCTGGCATGAGGGGATGCAGGGACCTGAAGCAGAGGTGTTTCCTCCCCAAAACCTGTTAAAGCAGAGAAAAACTGATAGGTTTGGTGCATTTTGTCATTAGAAGTGTCTATTCTGCTTTTGGGAAAATCTAAAGATTTAAAGAGCCTGATAGGATCCCTGGCTCCTGGGGAAGAGGTAATTTTAGCTTAGAAACTGGGGTTTTGGGTGCTCTGCTGATACTGAATGCTCGGAAGTCAGAAACTTGTTGGGAGGTGGAGTATTGAACTCTCCTGCCCTGTCTGTGTTTTCTGGGGAGATTGGCATGGTAGACCTCAAAGTTAAGCAGCACTGATCCCAAAAGTCTTCTTGGGCTTGTGCTGGATTTCCTGAAGATGCACAAAAAAACCCACAGCACCATTTTTCTTGCCTAGGTGCAGACCTCGTCCCCCCAGAGACTCTCTTGTGGCAAAATAGCTGAAGAAATTAGAATTCAGGGCCCTTTCTTTATATGGTGATAGAGTTGTTATGAACTGACTTCTCTGACACACCCATCAGTAAAAATGTGTGTAGCTATTGCTTTGAAGCACCTTTAGGAGCATTCACTCATTCCTGCTGGGATGCAGGCTCCCCTGCAGGTGTAAGGACTGCCCCATGGGGTGCCCATGCATATCTTAGGGTGGCAGTGGGTATGAGCCACTCCACCGTTACCTGGAGTCAGAGCTGCAGCCTGTGCCCAGCACAGTGCCAGCTTTAGTGTAACTCTGTGCACTGTCTTTGCCTCTAGTGCGTCTAGAGCAGGATGCTGTAAAGGGCTGAGATGCTCCCTTTGGGGTTAATGAAGAGTGATGGTGGATGAAGGTGGCACCCTTGGTTTATGAATTAGCTGTCTGGGTGCTCCCCAGGTGGAATCATACATATCACAGCAGCTTATTGAGGTCTGTTGCTTTAGTGAGCTGTTCTCCAAGTGCTGCAGGTGCTGGGTGAACAAAACTTGCTGTGTATGTGACCAGTCACAAGTGTAACAAGTCTCTGCTTAGGTTGGTGGATGGAAGAGGTGATTTATTACTCATTTCAGCTTCCATGGCTCAGGTCAGCTTTTGATCTCAAGTGGAAGCTGCTTATGCATTCAACTATGGGTTCATCTCAGTGTTTGCAATCCAAAAGACTGCCTGTCATGTATGCTCCCTGCCTTTCGTGTCCCTGGGTCTGCTGCTGCATGGAATATGCTGAGCTGGTAGGAAAATGTTCCTGTGCCCCACACCTTTCACAGCACCTGCAGAAATACAGAGAGCTTCAGAGGCAGGTCACTTAGATGTGCTGTCTGCCTCAGACTCTGTGTGAGCTGCCTGGGGGTTTCTGTTGTGCCTATGTAACATACATGATTTATACTTGCCTCTGGGGTGGAGTGTTTTAGAATATCACATGCATGAGTTTCCTCATAGAACATGACTTCGAGGTTTTGTGGGGTTGATTCTGGAAGAGCTTTGTATTTAATGGTCTGAAAACCACACGAGGATATAGCCGTGCTAAGCAGCTCTCTGTTACTGTTTTGTGCTGCTGCCTCGCTGTGAGGAGTCATGTACAGTGCTGAATACGAAGCCAGGGAAATTTGAGAGGCAGAGTGGGATGCAGGCACATTCGCAAGCCTGTCTGCTTCCAGTGCCTGTTCTGCAGCTGCCTGGGTGGTTTGAGAGGTTTGAGGGGCTCTGCTTTGTACTCTGAAATCCTGGTGCCTCTTCAGTGATTCTGGGTCAAGCTTCCCATGCAGCCCTGCCAAAACATCTTAAATCCCAGTGCTGATGGCTCACTGCTGTTTTGCTCCTGGGTTGCAGCAGCTCTTTGCTGCCCACAACACCTCACCTGGTGCTTGAGCTGCTTGTCTCAGCTGGGGCTGCTTCTGCTCCAGTCCTGACTGCAAGAGCCACTGTGGCTTATCCCATGTCATAAGATGAGCAAATATGCTTTAGAAAGTGGAAAATAAAAAAGCATATCACCTACACCAGGTTAATCCTGGTTTCCATTTGGCACTTGCCAAGAGGGTGGTTTGAGCTGCATGAACTAAGGAAAGTAGTTGTGGCAGCACTTCTCAGTGAAGTGCCCTGTATTAAAGGCAAGTGTTGACATAAAGTTGATGTCCTGAGTGTCTGCTTGCAGTGCAGGGGCACTAAGATGCAAGCTGGGGCAGGACTACATCCCCAGGTCTGCTTTGGGGAGACAAGGTAATATCCATAAAGCACTGGACTTGACACTGCCTGTCTTCTTTGCCAGGAACCATGAAGCGTCACTCTGCTGCCGGCAACTTTCCGCTTCTCCTCTTCTTCCTGGAGCTGGTCTCTCTGGGTAAGTCATCTTACAGTCTGCTCAGTGCTGTGCTCCTCTCCTCTCCCTGCTTGGGTTTCATGTCTGCAAGGTACAAGGGTACTATTTTATGTGTTTGTGGTTTCCTGATAAACATCTGAAGGCAGAGCAGCTTTGTTGCGGTCAAGAGGAGACATGGCTGCTATGGGTAAGCAGATCACCCATCTCCATCACATGTCGGCCTAGGGGCCTGCATATTGTGCTCCCATGCAACCACATTTCTTGCAGTCAGTAAAAGGACACATGCAGCATTAGGTGGTTCTTCCTGTGAGAGATAGGGTGGGACTGGAAAGATGCTTGGAGGAGGAGGATGCACCTGTGGGGCTGGTTGATCCGTGTTCACAAAGTCAGAGCTGGTGGTGGACCTAGAATTAGACATGTTGATAGGTCATTTTGTGTCAGTAAACCCTAAAGGAAATTAGTTGGAGCAGATAAAAGGCAAGGATGGAAACCAGAATCTTGTTAGCTGTTCATCTGAGATATTACTGTCAGGGTTCTCCCTGTGCTTTCAGCAGCAAAATTATTACCTGAACTGTGCTTTAATGTATACTGTATGGGAAATAAGTCCTCTCTGAGCTGCAAAACCTCTGTTCTAATTCTGGCTGGAGGGAAGGGCAGGGCTCTGGGCAGGCAGAGCCTCCATGGTCACCTTTCTTCCCATTGCTGGGCTCTGCTCTGTGAGCATGATGCTCTCGGTTGTCCCTGGCACACAGGCTTCTGACAGTGGGCCAGAGGGTCCAGCCCAGCTGCTGGGTGTAAGCTTGTGGGACAACTGCCTTCTGATATAGAAAATGTGCCTCTTGCACTGGGCTTTGGCATATCACAGGGTGTGATGTAAATGCACAGCAAAGCCCCATGAAAATTGGGATTGTTACATGAATGAGCTAAAGCCCCTGGGTGCTGGTGGGGGAAGAGGGAGGCAGGAGGATGTGTTCTTGTGTGGCACTTGCTGATAAACAATAGCAAGCATGTGTCTATTTGATAGCACTGTGCCCTTTGAAATAAAGGCAGGTTTTTCCCCCTACTAAAGCCTCAAGATGACTTGCCCAGATTGGCAGCCTGATTAGGCAGTCGAGGGATGACATTAGCTGTGACTGACAAGTGCAGTCAGTCTCCCCCGGGTGTCATATTGGATCAAGTATAGCCTCACTAGTTAACTGCCCTGCCATTCCACTGGAAGTGGAAAAACTAAGTAAAGAAGACAATGCAGTAAGTCCTTTGCCCCAGTCTGAGCCTCCTAAAATTTGCCCTCTGCCTTGCCCTCCTGGGATATTGCTTATGTGACTGGTCCAGTACACCCCATTGAAGTACACTGGGATGGTGGGTTTTGCTTGCCTGACTGGGGACTTGCTCCTTCATCTCTCCCTGTGCAGTTGGTCACAGCACCCATAGCTGGTGTGTTCATGGTCCTGTTCTGAGTTCCTGGCTGGACACAGCAGGTAGGTGATAGCAAGCTGCAAGTTCTTGGAGAGGCAGTGCAGGGAAATGGGGATTTGGAAGCTTGCAGATCAGCAGTGTATCCTAAATCCTGCCCTGCCCAGACCTTGGCTGCCATCTCTCTGAGGAGTGCCTGGCCTTGATAAGCAAATGCAGCCACAGTGCTTGAGCCTGGAATTGAGAGAAGTGTGTGACACCCTGCCGTATGCTCTGGGGACTGCAGGTGATGGAATGCCTCTTCCCAGACTGCTTGTGAGGTTCCTGGAGAAGCAATTAGCGAGGGTAAATGTAGCAGTGCAGGCTAAGTGGGCTTGGTGCATTTGAAAGAGGGTTTAGATCTGGCAGGGCAGTGGAGTCTGCCTGCTCTTACCCAGGTATTGCAGTCACTGGAGATGAGCAAAGACCTTCATAATCTCTTGGCTAGGAGGGACTGAGGGATGCTGACCAGAAAAACGGGTCCATGATTACCATGCTGTTGGATGAGCAGTGGTCAACAATGTGAGTACTGACTCTGAAAGGCAAAGTGGGTGCAGGCTTTACAGGAATAATGTGGAAGAAAATCACCCAGCACATTGAAACACCATTGATCGTGATCCTTTGGAGCCTGTTGGTAGCATGTGAAGGAGGAATAAAGCGTATGGTGGAAATGATGGTTTTAAGGGAATGGTTTCCATTTGCCATAGCTTGTATCTTTTGACCCACATTTTTGTATCATTCAGATGCTTTCCCTCCATCCCCTCCCAATGTACACTGCCCCTCTGAACACTGACAGTCTGGCAGTGGGGTGACAGCCTTGATCTTTATCCTGAGATCTGCAGCCCAAAGCAGAGTTCTGCCTCTAGACCCTTGTTCAGCTTTCCCCAGCTCTCGGGTGCCAGTCGCCCTCCTCTCTTAACACATAGCTTCTTTGTGCTCTCAGACTGGTAGTTTGAATGCCTCCCAGCACCTGATGCAGCTGCTGGATTTGGAGGTTGCAACTGATTTTTAGTATACTGGTAATATTAACAAATGTATTTTGAAATAGAGGGGTTTGCAGAATTGAGTTCCCTGCAGTAAGGCTGCTTGGTGTGTTTTAGCTTCATCTGCCCCCTTCAAAGCCTGCTGGACCTGGCACGGCAGCCAGCTACGAGTGTGCTTCAAAGCCTCTGGAGATGCCATTAGCTCTAAATAACCTATTTTGTTGGGGTCCTTCTCATTTTCTTTCCAGGTACTTAACTCCAGAGACTGAGATTTAAATGTGCCTTTGCAATAGCACTGCCTCTAGTGCTTTCTCACTTCTCAGGGCATTTAACAGACCTGGTGCCTTGGGGAAGCGGGCAGTGATGGAAATACCTGTCTTACTACAGAAGGAGCCTGGGAGGACCCCAGGCTGCTCCCCTATCCTATGCCCATGTTCCCCCTAAGAGTGTTTCCTGTGGGTGCTGATCAGGTTTGTGAGGGAGCAAAGCTGGGACTAGTGCTCAAAAAGTGTCAGAAATGTGTTCTTCCATTGGGAGCTTGGCAGGCAAAAAGGGTTCTGAAACTTGGTCTGGTTCTTGTTTCTTAGGTGAGATGCTGAAGAGCAGGGCAGGAGGGTGGTGGCAAACTGTAGTGTCAACATCAGGGAAACATAGACAGCTGATCTCATGTGGGGGTTGCTGCACCTTTGCCTTTGTTGTTGTAGCACAGCTGGGGTAAGGGTGAAGGTGTTCCTCTGTAATAGCTGTGTTGACAAGAGCCTGGCTGCATTTGCTACTGCTGTGGTGGGGTTTTGTGAGGGGGTGTCACCCTGCCACTCTGCTGGCAATAGTTTCTATACTTGAGTGATTTGGGGTTTTGGCTCTGCTCACACCAAGGGCAGTTACAAGGGGTCACAGTGGGGAAGTGTTTCCCCAGTGCTTCCAGCCAGTCTCTTTGCCAGGGGCTGTGCCTGGGACCCTGGTCCTCCCTCTTCCCCTCCTGGGACTCTCCATCAGTGGGCATGAGCTGTTTTGGCTGGACCAGTTCAAACCTCTGCTTCCCCATGCACAGCCCTGGTTTTGGTGCCTGGCAGCTGAAATGCATTTCTTAAAGCCTGCAGGCTTGGCCAGCTCTGGCTGTGTATCAGGGAAAACAAAGTCTTCGGACACAGCCTGCTCAACACCAAACCTTTTTGGAAAACCGTTTCGTTTCTCTCCCACCACTCTTTTTCCTACATCCCTCTAATGGTAAATCTTTTCTGGCTTTTTTCCCCGGTTCAGTTTGCAGTTGTCATTCTCCTACGTGCTCTGCACTTAACTCTGTTACCTAATGAGGCTGAGGTGGAGGGTGCTGCGGTCTGGGGGCAGGCTCATGAGCTTCCAGCTCTTTAAAAGAGGAAGTAGAAAGAAGTGAGCCTGGTTATTAAAGGTGAAAGGAGGCAATTAGAGGGAAAGGTGATTGGGTGATGAGAGGCACACTGGGTTTTGCAGGGATGGCTGACAAGGCAAAAGGCTCTCAACCGTGGCAATGAAGCAAAGGTATTAATCATGCGCTAAAACAATAATTGGTGTTCCTGGTCCCCAAGCTGTTGGCTTCCCCCTTCCCCTCTGCTTCCACCCTGCAAAAGAAATACTGAAAAAGCAAAGGCTGGCAGAGGGAAGCAGCTCCCCAGCCAGCTTCTATAGGGGACCACACGGTGTTTTCTGTCCTGTTAGCCCTCATCTCACAGCTACTCCTTGCCATCATGATGCCAAGTGGCATGTATATCTCTCTGTGCCCTGAGCCTCTCCCAGCCGTGCTGACCTGTTCATGACATGGCAGGGAAATAACACTTTGCTTTTGTCCTCTTCCAGGCTGGGGCAATCGACTGCCGTATTTCATAAACTACTTCTTTGACACCTACCTGCTGATCAATGAGGATACTCCTGTGGGTAAGTGGGGTGTGCCAATCTATAGGGGGTCTGCTGCTGCCAACCCTCTGATGGAATAACTTTAAAGAAATGCTTTTCTTTTGATTGACAAGTGTACATTACTTTATTTAGCTAGGGATTGGTTTTTAGTAAATGCAGAAATCGACCCGGTCATTCTCGGCTTCTTTCCAGGCTCTCAGTCCATTAAACTTGTGGTCTTCAATCAGGGCTTGTGACTGGCTTTTAATGTGGGAAGAATCGATTGGGAGAGGGGGACGGCTGGAAGGGAGGCTATGGTGGCCCTTTCTTGCATCTATGCCTCCTTCAACTATGCAAGCCTGAACAGCAACCTCCTTATAAAAGGGCTCTTGCCTTACCAAAGTCAACACTGGAGCTTTCAAGGGTTGAGGACTCTGGAGAGGTTTCCTCTAGTGATTGCTTAGCTCAGCCAGAGCTTCCAGCTGGCTCTTCTTGGGGACCCATCTGTTGCACCTTTTGCAGCCTGTGGTGTTTGAGCAAGTAGGCAGGACATGGAGTCTTGCTGGTGAGTTTCAGATGGATGGTGTGGAAGCTCCTGGGTGGTGGTTGAGCTCTGCTCACAGATGCATCCCCAGGAGGAGACTTGCTGGAGCTGCAGCAGTCTGCCTGGGGAGTTCTGTCTTCGGTGATGTTCAGGTTTATTTACAAAGTGTAATAACACTGAACACCGTCGCTTGGGTGCATTTACTGACGGCAGAAGGCAAACTGCAGGCACTGTGAGGAAAGGAAGGACCTGGCTTCACTGTAATTTTTTTCTAATTCCATCCCCCATGGCTTCCATCCACATTATTTTTCATGGTCTTTCAGAGCCCCTGCTTCCTTTCAGGTTACTTCACACATGGTTTCTTTGCTTTGTTCTCAGTATGCTCCCTGCCCCTCAATTGCCAGTATCCCTGTAAACACACTTAGAGCTGCATGCATCCCGGACAAGTCCCAGGGAAGGAAGCAGCTGTGCAAGAGCAGGAGTGAGAGCTGGTTGGGAGCAGCTTAATGGAAATGTTTCCTCACTGAGTACGTGGTTCTCAAAGTACTTCAGCTTGAAATATCTTATGGGAATTGCACTGAACTCCTATTTTGACAGAAAATGGGGGAAGATTTCTGACAGTCTGCTTTCCAGTGAGATATTGTGCGAGTAAAATTGTTCTTGGAATTACTTTGGAGCTTGAATTTTAGTTTTTTTAAACTTTGTATTACACTGTACAGAAATGAAATTCACTCTTAAGAATATTGGCACCCTGGGATTTTGTTTCCAAATGTGCCAGAGGGCTATGTCAGCCTTGAAAATGTTGGAAAACAGTGTTTCTGTGTTTTCTGCTGTTGGTAGATGCTGTCTGAGTTAGGCTTATTTTTATATTTGCAAAAGCATCATCTGGGAACACCTTTCGTATATTCTGACTGAGGTGTAAGTAACAGAACAGTATGTGGTGCCTCTTTCCTAGGGGGAAAAAAACCTAGCATCTCCTTTTTGGAGATCTGTTAGAAGTGCCCATCACCGTGGCATTGAGTGAACACCCCTGTGCAGGCCTGCCCTCCCCTCACTAAGGCATCCCGGGGGGCAGCCTCACCTAGCACCAAACCCAGCAGTCCCTTCTTGCTGCCTGCCATGTTGAAAGGAATCTTAAGCAACAATTAAGAGATCATTCCCCCTCTAATCACTTACAAGAGTAAATTAGTCTTGTCAGGAGCCATTAAGACAGAGAGCTTGGAATTCATTAGGCGAGATTGGGCCAAGGGAGCTGCTGGCGCTGCCGCTGGTCCAGGCTGATTAATTTCTCCCAAAACATCATCAATGCCCATCTGTTTCATTTAGATCTGGGGAGAGCAATTTTCAGGTGGACTGACCCTCTAGTCAGTTATTTCGCCCAGAAGTAATGGAAACACACACACACGCATGCACACACACAAAGGGAACAGGAGACGTGAGCTCAAGGAAGGCAGAAGCGATTGAAGGGGCTCTGAAAGAAATTGCAGGAGAAGGGGGAGATGCTTGGAGAAGAGGAGGAGGCTGTGGTGGCATGAGAGAAATGGGGAACCTGCAGTGCCCATATCAGCTGACAGTAGCTAGATCACTGTGTGTTTTACTCCGAAAGCAGGAGTACTGGCTGGTTAACAGCCCTTATAAAAAGAGTTTGCAGGAGAAGGTCTGTCTGTCTTTATTGTGCTGCTCACTGCCTTTAGCAAAATCATTCCAAGGGCCATTTCATTTAATCCCAGTCCTTTGAGGGCTGTGGGTAAGGGAGAGTGGCATGGATATTGATACCAGGCTAGTTGCTGGAGGTCTCTGGCAAAGTGTGATGCTCACTGGTGTGCTGGGGATGTGGCATTGCTGCAGGTGGGGATGGGCAGGCAGTGGTCTGAGTTTCTCTTGATTGGGGTTTCCTGTGCTGCAAAAGGAATGTCTTTTTAGCATAATGTAATGACTGGAGTCTAATCGCCCAGCAAATGGATTTGCTGTATGCAGGACAGCAATGGGAAAATTAAGATGATCCATCATGTCGGGTCTGTAACTAGCCTGATAACCACCTAGGTTGGATTCACCCAGTTTCTCTGAAAGTTTTCATGCCTCAATGCCTTGCAAAATGCATGACAAAAGAGGCCATTTAGATGAGTGCAATTCTACTTTCCCTTCATCCTAGTGATAAGTCATAGCATCACTGGAATAACGTTGTCTTGAAAGAGTGGGAAATGCTTTAATCATTGCTCCAGAGCTGATAATATGCACTTGGCTTTGCTATTGCATGTCAGAGGCATGGCTACCTGTATGGTCTGGGGACAATGCTTCCATTCTAACCATTAGATCTTGGTCATGCATGCTCCACTTAAAACTACAAGAGGGCATTAAATCTGGAGGGGGAACCCACCAGAATGTAGTTGCAAAGCTTGACTGCTCCCTGGGCAATGTGAGTGTGAGAAGATGCTGGTGAAGCTGGGAAAGGTGCCTGGGAGGCACCTGGCAGGTGGTGAGGCTGGGCTCCCCAAGGGCTCCTGCCAAGGCTGCCTGCCATTTGATTCCTCTAGTTATTTCTGGGCAGGAGAGTGTGCAGCTGAGGCTCTAGGCTCTCTGCCTTACCAGCTTGCTATGATGCTCTCCTGTGAGCAGAACCAGGATTGCACCTCCACTGCCTGGTGGGATGCCCTGGGTCCCCCAAAGTTGGCTGCCTCAGCATCTTCTCCTGCTTGTTAACCCATGACAGTGTAGGGCTAAGGAGAACCTCTAGCTCAGCAAGTCCTGTGGTCAGGGCTGCTGATGAGTGATACCCAAATGGTGCTGGCTCAGCACTCAGAGCGTGGCTCGGTGCAGGGGTTTTGGGCTTACAGGCCTTATGTGCTCCCTGACTCAACGGCCCAGTGCCACAGTGATGTGAAGGATGGATGGCCAGGGGGATACTGAGCTCGGTGCCTGCAAGGAGGTGAGGACATGCACATGACAGGGGGCAGAGGGTAGGGTGAAATCATAAAAGCATGTGTGCAATGTATAGGGCTGTGTTTTCTGCTGAAAGCCCCCTTGTTCTCTCTCTTCAGCATTATGCCTCTCGCAGGAGGCATGGGCTGTGCTCTCCATTCTTTGGGTTCACTGTGCTCAGAAAGCAAGGTGGATGACTGACGAATTTTATGGGTTTCTTCTGCTCCTTTTTGTTATATGTAGCTTTTGCTGAGCTGGTAAATGCACCATAAGTAGCTCATGCTTCAGGAACAGGGGGCAGGGAGGGGACATGCCTCTGTGAGCTTACAAAAAAGCCTGTTTGGGGACTTGCAGATGATGACTTCCAAATGCTGTTTCAGGAATATTGGTTAAATGCGGTAGAGGAGAGGGTGATTGCTGGAGATGCCCAAATCTCTTGGTGGTATTGACAGAGTCACATATTCTGTCAGAAAGCACGCATACAGAAATAGTCTTGCTTGGGCACTTGGCTGTGCTGTTGGATGTTTCAGTATTGCCGTCTGGCTCTTGGCATTGCATAGGAGAGCTTTGCTGTCCGACAAATTTCTGATGGTGTGGTTTGACTTTCTGCAGTGGGGAACTTGGATTACACTTTCCCAGGGCAAGCTGGAGCCCTTCCAGAGCAGGCTATATTAAGCAGATCACCTCCTCTAGTTGCAGAAGGTGGCACAAAGAATTTGGGATGAAAGCTGATTTCAGCCCGTGCCTCTCCACCAGGGAAACCTACACCAGCCAAATGGGCTTTGAAACATATGAGTATTTCTCTAGCAAGTTCCGAGGGGCAGAGCTGAACCTTACTCTTTGGGATGTATGTCACTATAATGAGCTGTAATGGACATTTCCCATGGAGTTGTGGCTCTTACTGTACCCCCAAGTTGTTGCATCCTAAGAGAGGCCAGGGATAGTGGAGAACCACTGGAGTATAGGTGTAGTTTGTTGGCTGGTGGTGATTAATCAGGTTGGTGTGTGTCACCTCTTGCTTTTCAGGGCCTCCTGGGGCAGAATGTTATTTTGCAAGAAGACTGGAAGAGGAGCTTGGTATTTAGCAGGCAGTGTCAGGGTGCTCACTGGTTGCTGCATGTGATACTGAGGCAGCATGTCCCTCTGATATTTGTGGATGACTTGATTTTCTATCCTAGGCGATGAGAAGGCTAGAGGGCTTTTCTTCTCTAGGCAGGGAAGGCTGCCATCCTCCGCATGCTGTATCTCTAGTTTCCAAAGCAATCATCTGTTCCGCCACAGCCTTTCACTGCAGTGCTCTGGTCCTGGGCAGCCGGATGCTTTGGCACCCGGGTAAAGTCCCTTGGGGGTGCAGGGCCATTCAAGCTGCTGCTGAAGATAGGGTTATCTTTGTGTGATTGAGCACGGGCTGTCTCAGCTAAACCCTGCCTGCTCGTTTGATCCCACAGAGGTAGGCATCTGCTGGCCACTGCTGTGGCTGGGCTCCTCCAGAATGGCACTCGGAGGAAACAAATGGTGCTGGCTTCTGATCTCTTCATATTTCTGGACGGATAAAACTGTTTCAGAGCTGTCTGGGCCAGATATCTATGCATGAAGCTTGTGGGCCATCTGCTGGGGACAGCTTTGGAGGGGGGGATTGTCGGCATAAGAGTGCAGTGCAGCCATGGGACCCTTTTCCTTTTAGTGTCTGCTGGTCCCTCTCCTCACTTTGCAGGGGCATACAACTATTGCTGGGGAGGGGAGGCTGCTCTAGCATATGCAGTTGTGTCCCTCTTGCTCAAAATTAAATACCAACGCTAAAAAAAGAAAAGTAATTGAAACTCTGTGCACCACGGGGTTAAAAGTCACAATGGCAAGACCAGAAAGCATTGTGGGCTGTTAATGAAGTGCTAATTGGGTACTAAGGAGGTGTGGCCCAGAAGGCCGCTGAGGATGCCTTTAAAGCTTGGGGTTAACCCGTTAAAACCAGCAAAGCACCACAAGATGCACTGGGACTCGGAAGCACTGCCAGAGCCTTTGTGAATAATACAAGGTAGGCTGGCTTTTAGTAAAATTTGGCAAGTTGGAAGATGCTTCTGGAAAATGTCGTGGCTCTAGTAATAGGATGGATGTAGAGCTTGGGAAAGCCTACCTGTTTGTAAGAAATGTGTGTTAAAGAGTATGGGAGTTTCCTTACTGTGGCTGCATACTTGGCTGAATTTGTGGAGAATGGCCTCTGTTTGGCCTAATTAGATATCACTTGCCTTCCCTTTAGAGGGTCTCCATCCAAGGTCTCCGTGATTCACCAGCTCCAGCCATGCATTACTGCCCTCCCTGCAGTCAGGGTGAGGGGAACAACTCATCTTCCCAGGGCCAGAAGTAGTTTGCTACCCTTGGTAGGGTCTGGGGAAACATTGCTTCTTCTGCTTTTAAAACTCAGCTGGACTGAATTTGGTGCCATCAGCAAAAAGGCTGTGCTTCCATGGCAGGCGTGCAAAGCCCAGCCATTTTAGGTGGCCTTTGCTCTGAGCAGCTTTGGGGCTGGTGTTGCAGCAGGTGTGTGCTGCCTGTTTTCCATGCGACGGCAGGAAGCAGTGTGCCCCCTTGGGCTGATAGCATGAGCATATATGTGTCCATCACCCCAGCGGGGTGCGCGTGTGTGTGCAGCTAGCAGAATTGATTTGGCCTTTTACAAAAGATAATTTCAGAGGAATATGCCAGTCTCTGACTGTGAGAGAGATTGAGATATTTTTGAATAGGAAACCTGCTTTGCAAGCTTCATTATGGGCATCGCTGAGGGTGGGTGTGAATAATTCTCCTTTAGGGATGGAGTCTGTAGGAACATCACCTTAGTCTTCTATTATTAATTGAAAGTACTGTTATCATCCAATGGCTACTTACTGTTTAAAACTGAATTTCCAGGCTTCTTGAGTGTTCTGTAAAGGAGCAGCCTTGTTTCCAAGTGTAGTATCGTCCCTAATGAACAGCAGTATTTGAGGAGTATTTTAAGAAGGGGATTTAAGCTCTCATAACTCAACCCCCTTTTCTGTCGTTTGTCATTAGAAGGCTCATTGATGAAATTACTTGTTGAGCTGTAGAAAGTACAGCATCGTTAGTGAAAACTTAAGGCTAGAAAATTAGTTATTCCCAACATCAGGAAACTTAAGGAAAAAAAAAGCTCTCCCTTACCCAAACCCTTAACCCTGCATCATTAAATTAATCACTTCATCAATCACTTAAATTTCGTATCTGCTTTGCTAATAGGCAATAATGTTAATGCTTATGTTTAAGAAGGGAAAGAGAGAGAGGGAGAAGGAAGAAAGTGTATTTGCAATGTGGACTAATTAACATGTCAGGGTAACCTTGCTTTTGGTTACTGCCTCATCAAACCATTTGAAGATTTGATCTCACCACCTTTCATGTTAGAGTGTGTGAGCCCTTGCATGGGGGCTGAGCCCTTGCAAAAGAGATGGAGAAAGATGTGTATTTGTGGTAATGAGGTCTGGGGTAATTCTTATGTCTGAGATGACTTTAGCATTAATTACCTGTACAGCACAGTCAGTAGGAGCTTTGTTTGTGTGCTGGCTTCTTTCTGGATATTGGGTGCTCAACAGTGTTCCCTGTTACACTAGAGTGTCCAGGCTTGGATATATGTACTTTCTCAGCTCAGTTAAATTGGACCTTTTTCCTGGCTGGTTAGAAACATTAGCATGGGTAATAAACTTGATATAAAGCAGGGATAACAATGTGAGTCGAGCTTAATAAAGTAAAAAACACGGGGAAGGGGAGAAAGTATATATGCATGTATATGTGTGTATGTATTCTCAAAGTAGAAGATTGTGTGTATATATATATTTGTGGAGGCATTAATATTTTAAAGGAATGTATTATGGGCCAAGAATATTTCCCTGTACTATAATGCTTGCATATTCATGCACTCATAATTTTTATTTTTGGTGTGAAAGGTGAGCTGTGATTTCACTTTGAGCCTATTGGTGGGACCTTTTAGAAAAATCTATGATTGCAAACAGTGATAAACAAATTTATGCATTTTGCCAGATCAGGAACTTGTTATATTTGGGTTATGTGAGCTTAAAAAAAAGGGGGGGGGGGGGGAAGGAAGGGGGGAATATACCCCATTACCTCCTATTTCTATGTTTGCACAACACATTTTAATTTCTGATGTCTGCAGTCTGGCTCTGCTTCACTACTCTGCCTGATTTTGTTGACTGAGGAGCAAAGCAAGAAAAGAGGAGGCAGGATGATTCCTTTGCATTACACAATGCTCAGGCAAACTTCATGCCACCTTGGAGGAAAGGGATGAAACATTACATGCTACACTCTGTGCCTCAGCATGCTTTGCCATTTAGCCTGGGGCTGCGGTGAAGTCGCAGGTGCGTCGCATGAAGAGTGCTGGGGTTAGATGTTTTTGAGCTGGGCTAGAATCCAGTCACTTGCGCAGTTCAGAGTTTATCAATGAAATGCTGCAGAGGCACATATCCAGCTCCCAAGGTGGCTGGGTGAGGGGGAAAACAGCTCCGGGCGCTTTGCTGTGCTGCTGGAAAAGGTATCCTGTGGTAGTCTCCATGACTGTTTTTACACAGGTTTCAGACTTCTAACCTTGTGAAAAGAAGAAAGGAACTACAGAAAACCTTTAATTAAACTTGGTTGCTGTGGAAGGGCTACTTTGTCTTTAAGAAATGAAAGATTCAGACAATTTCCCCACCCCTGTCAATTTGTGGTTGCAGCTTCCTGGTGTAGAAGAAATCCTAAAAAGCCAAAAAAACCCATCCCACCCACCACCCCCCCCCCCCAAAAAAAAAAAAGAAAAAGAAAAAAGGTTAAGAAAGGTCCAGCTTCTTGCCACCCGTATCAAAATCATTTGAGTAATTAAACTGTGAAAACTCACTTAGGTAGCCTTCATTACAGAAAACCACCACATTTCTGTACGAAAATAAGCAGGTAGAAGTGCGCCCTTCTGGAAATGTATATGTGCCATGGGGCTAAGACTGTGGAATAAAACTCCCACTGTTGGGAAGCATCTCTGCAGAAAACTGCTGTTATCCTGGTGAGCACCCCAGGTTTGGGGTCAGGGTGTTGGCAGGCATTGAGCTGCCCTGACTGTGTTGATTGTGTGAGTGGCAGGACTGCCTCTTGGGAAGCTTGTTTTATCACAGTTACTGCAATTTCGGAGCCCACAGGACACACAGGGTGGTCACCTCTGTGTTGTCACATGAATCCATCCCCTTCCCATCTCCCGGCTTTTAAACCGATTTATTGTTGGCGTGTGCTAATGTACCTTTCTGCCTTTGAATGCCTTAATGTGCTTGATTGGCAGGGGGAGTTAATAAATTGGTTCCTCCTGTCAAACTGCTCCCGTACATTGATGGCTTTTGAATTAACTGTAACCACTGGGGGGAAAAAAAAGCTGGAGACAGCGTTGTTGGACAACTCAATGAAAACATCTGTTCAATTTGCAGCGGTGGTCAGAAGAGTGAATAAGCTCTGTGCGGTCCCTTTCTTAAAGATTTATTAATATTGCTCCTTACACAAGGGGGAAAGATTTCAAACACTTGACATTTAATGGTTAGTAACTCAATTTTATTCCATTCATCTGCATGGGTTTGTCAAATGCCTGCGCTGTTGAGGCTCTGGTATTGTATTGTGTAGGCTGCCTTTTTGCATGTGTGCAATTAGGAGGGCCATTCGGTACCTGAATACGGAGGAACCTTTTTCTCTTTTCTTTCTAATTGATTAAGTCTGAGGCGAGAGATCATATTATGGAACGTAATACCTTTTCACAAACAGCGATGTGGCTTTGTTTCTTGCTCCACTGTTCAGTTTCAAGCAGTTAATTTGAAAATAGGAGGGGAAAAAGACATTTAAAATGTAGAAAGTCCAAGGGAGACTAACAATTCAGGATATGGGGAGAAGTGAGGAGCATTCTCACAGGCAGAGATTAATGGTTGTTACTAATGATTTTGGGAAATAGAGGGGAAGAAATAGATATGGCAAGAAGACCATAAAATAAGTAGCAGTGTTGCAGAAAACCTTGACTCCTGAAACGTACCTTTTCCCATATGACAGCCACATCAAATTAGACACATCCTATCAGATAAAACAATATTTCTGTACAAAAAGAGCACTGATATAAAACTAAGTGTAGTGGGACAGTAAGGCAAGTAAGTGAAGGGATCATGTAGAAAGCAGCATCCTGTGTATGCATCTCTTCTCACCATCCCTGAAGCAGCTTTCCGAGCAGCATAAAAGAAAGGGAAAGAAGTGTAAAGAAAAGTGGAAAAAAACTCCTTGGCTTCTGCAAGTTGTTCTTTGCGTGGAAAATTTGTTGCAGTCCCATCAGGTAGGGAGCTGGGAGTGACAACTTGCAGAAAGCACATTAACCAGAAACCATTACCCATGTACTTTGGTAGAGTAGGGGAAATAGTCATAAATTAAGGCTGTGTACTGGAGAGGACAAGGGAAAAAACCAGCTCCCAAGCTGACATAATCATGCTGCAACAGGATGTTCTCACAGAAACCATACAAATTGTCAGGATGCTCCAACTTTATGCAACCCTGACAGAAGGGACATGGGAGGGTGAGTCCCATGGGGGCTGGGGTGCTTCGCAGCCTGTTTTCTGGCAGATGGCAGGTAGAAAAGGTGTCTCCTAGGAGACAGCAGAGCTGTTGCCTCCCTGGATTTTAAATGATGAGCTTGGGTTTTGCATTCCAATTTGTAAGTTGGAGGTGTGCTTTTTGTTTTATTTCACATGCTTGCTTCACACTTGGAGGAGGAAGAGACAACATATTCTGGTCCTGTTGCTTGCAAGGTGCAGAGGGGGAATGTTTTAAATAGAACTTGCTGATTTGCCTTGTTTTTTGATGTTGTTAGAAAAATCTGGATTCTTTCAATTTCACCCAAAAGCATGTGGCTGGGGCGTTGGGCTGGGTGAGTCATTAGCTGGCTGTGTGATTTCATGTCTCCATTTCCAGCACTGACCTTTGCTTCATTGTAGCCCTTGATGCAGCATTTCTGGTTCTTGTGGAACCCCCTCTTTGGGATCCTGCTGGGTGGAGGAAAGGGCATTCTGTCTTCTGCCTTGCTTCTGCTGTGTCTCATCCCCAGCCCATAGCACAGTCTCCTATGTTATGAAGTGGAAAAGGAAACCCTGTGAGGCGCTTGTATGGGATGTGTGCAGCAGTCTTGAATGTAGTTAATAAAGATGAAGAATAATTTTCTTGCTTTTACGACAGCCCTCGACTATACACATTTTTTTTTTAACCTTGTCCTTTATGGCCAAATTTAAAATCCTGGCTGCCTACCCAAGAATGAAAAAGTGTGGCAGTAGCAGGTGTGTGGTGCTAAATACAGAAACATGGTCTACCTTGCCAGGCTGCTGAGCTGGAAAGGCGTATGGGAACTGTACCGTAGCCTTGCAGGCTACGCTGAGGTGGGGAAGGCTGGCTTGGCCTGCAGTGTAAACAGCATTCAGCATCTCGATGCTCTTGCTGGACTTGCTCCCTACAATGCTAAAAAAGTCTCTGGGCTCAAGGAGAACAGGGGCATTTTGTGTTAGATGGTGTTTCCTGGCACATTGTGTCAGCAGCCTGTTTTGGATTTTGCATCCATTGGGCAGTACCAGGGCAATGATCGAGCTGACAGGGCCAGAGATCTCTTCAGTAAGGACATCTAGAGATGGTTTCTTTCTCCAAAACTTTCTCCCCTTCTCCCAGCCCCTAACCCCCCAAAAATACAATCACCAAACAAAACCCAAAAAACTTTGCTAGCACAGATCTTCATGCAGCCTCTTTTGAACAAGAAACACCAGTGCTTGGCTGCCCTGGCCAGTAGGGTTGTGCGGGGTGGAGGCAAGGGAGTTCACTGGACGAACTGCTTTGCCAGGCATGGTGTCATCCCTGTTATCTGTTAAACCCACCACATAGTAAAAGTGGAAGTGGCCCCAGGTGGTTGGGTAATGGCATCTTTAATTGTGCTCTGAGTGAGATTAACTTCTCATGTGGCAGTTTGACACCTTTATGATTATTATTAATGTGTGAATAATACAGTGCAGCTTTTTTTAAATACATAACTTTGGTAGCAGATGTTTTCCTTTTGTTTAGCAGTGTCTGTTACTCTGCTGGTTAGGCACTTTCAGACTCCCAGGCTCCATGGGCAGGGATCTCTGATGTCAAGGGATGCTGCACCTATTTCTTTCTTTACTCAATGGTAACTGCCATTGCATTGCAGCTATTCTAAATTATTTATGATTTTGAACTGTGAGTGGAGATGGTGGCAAGCAAGGCATCCAGTGAGTCTGGAGTTATTCAGACCAATGGAAGTGGGGTGGTGGGATGGGACATGGGGGCTAGGCACCATCCTTTCTAAAGGCCAGAGAGGAGTAGCAATGTCTGGGGGGGGGGGGGGGGGGGGGGGGGAGAGGGGGTGTGTGGCTGGCACTGTTCCAGAGAGAGGATTTTATGGCCCTAAAAATTGAGTATAGGTTTGCACCACTTACTGTTGCCTGGCCGAAAGGGAGAACGTTATTCAGAACACTGTTGCCTTACAGCAGAAAAGTGCTAGGCATGGGGAACAGCTGCTGCCAGGAGGGAGCTTGGGGTGCTGCCAGGGATGGGCACAAGCATCAGTGGGGGTGCGTGTGCTCTGGCAGGGGCCGTGGCTGTCTCTCTGAGCAGCAGGCAAGAGAGATGTGGAGTGTGGGAGGTGGCTGCAATCTGTCGATTCCATGAGAAGTAGTCTCTGTGATGTAACTTGCTATTAAACAGGATAACGAGGTCAATAATGCCTTTGCCTGGGAAAGCTTCAGCCAACACTTCTATCAAAACCAATATTAATTTTCGCTAATTGGGAGCTGCAGCTAATGAATGTCACAGCTAATTTACCTCATCCATAATGAGGAAGAGGAAGGGGTCAGGTGCTCAGGATCAGAGCCTTCAAATCTGCCTACTCTCCCCTCTTCCTTTCTTTCTTGGCTGAGCACATGTTTATCACCTGGGTGGCTTGCTGTCTGTAGGGACATGACCATGTGTGTGGTCCTCCCCACCTTCATCATGGGGTGATGCTTTGGGGAGACAGGGAAGGAGGTGTATGGGAAGGTGCACTGCGCAGCAGGTGTTGTCTGGTCCAATCTGAAAGGAATGAGCAGGCAAGTGACTGATCAGGTGAGGCGGAAAGGACACAGCATCATAGCATAGCCCAGCTGGCAGCACTGGGCAGAGCAGGCTGGTGCCGAGGGGGAGGTAGGCGGGTGTCCTGCTGGCTGCATGAGAGTGCAAGAGTGTTTCTGGAGCTCAGCTCAAAGCTGTGAGGGAGGAAAAAGAGCTTGGAACTTTTGGGAAAGAAAATGATGACTGTTGTCCTGAAGAGGAAGTTGAATTAAAGCATGTTTGCTCTTGGAAAGCTAATTTCAAAAGCCTTTACTGTCCATTTTATCCGTGTTCACTTCCATAACTTTTATCCAGTGACTGCTGTATGCCAGGGCACACAGGCTATACTGGAAAGCATCCTGTGCGAAATGATGAAGCAGTTTGTTTGTCAACATTAGTACAGTCTTCTTACTTGCTTTAGGGAGTTTCTTGCTCTGCTAGAGTGTTGCTGTGGGTCTTTGATTTTGTGACAGGTTGGACAGAGCATTGCAAAGGACTGGCATGTTTTGGGAATTGAATTTTTTTACCGGGTAGCCTGTGTGCCTTGCAGGTTGGCTTACTGCACAGGTCACAGGCAGGAGTATTCCATGATGTTGCCAACAGTACTAGTAGAAAGTGAATTTCTGATTTGGAGTTAGCCCTGTGTGTCCTGTAAACTTGATCTGATGACTTGGGCAAGGGAAGAAAGGGTACACTGCCTGTTGTATCTTTCTAAAATGGCTCAAGTTTTATAGTCTGTACTTCCTAAGCAAACCGGAGACTAAAAATTATCCACAAAGATTATTTTTTAGAATAGAATGCGCTGGAGAAATTTGTTCACTGTTAGGATGGCCACAATTGACTGAATACATGATTCGTTGGTTTTGTTTGTGTTGCCCTGACTATAAACCTTGGGAGCCTTCCTTGTCTGGATCTATTTTGCCAGCAAATGGATGAGCAACACAGCAACATCAGCCCATCTGATGTGCACTTGGAGGACAGAAGAGCTGTTGCCTTGCCTGAGGCAGCTTGCCTAGCAGACATCTTCCTGTTTGGGGTTTCCAAGGCTTTGAGAAAAAGGTTTGTCTTCTAGGCATGCCCTGAGAAACTTGCACAGGAAAGTGATATGCAGCAAAGAGCCTCTCTTAGAAACCATCTCACTGAGAGCATTGGGGGGGGGGGTATCCCATGAGGTTCAGGTGGAAGCTGCTTGCGGTCCTGGCTCTCATCTGTATGCAAGGTGGGCTTTGCCTCTGGCAGCCTACCAAGTTGGTTTTGCTGCCAGCCCATATCTAGCTCTCCAGCTAGTCCTGGCTTGGGCCAGTTTATTGGATTTGAGTTGCTGGTCTGTGAAATTGCCACCCAGCCCCTGGTAAGTGTTTTCCCTCTACCTACTCTAAGGCTTGCTGCATCCGCAAATGGTTTGGATTCTTGACTTGCTCCTCACCAGATCTTCCTGTGTCTGTTATCAGCCTTGCTGGGGAGAGAAACGTAGCAGCAAAAAGGCTGCATATCATTCCATACCCATGTCATCAACATGCTTGGAAATGATAGTTAGTGCTCCTAGTTTTGTCCCAAATGATTTGGTCTATAACAGGAGCAATGGCAAATAAGCAAGTCCCAAAAAACTTTATAGCTTGGAAAACAAACTGTGAGCCTGTAGGCTTTCCTGTAGCTTTCTTTACCATGTCATGGTAAATCATGAAGACTTTGACTCTGCAGCCAAATGCTTGTTTTCAAAAGAGGTTAGGAAAGTAAAAGAGGTAGCCTATTCCTTGGTGGTACAGTACTGCTGATGGGACCTGAGCTTCGTGACCACCTACTTGTGCAAAATAAGTCTCCATCTAGGTTCTCTTGTGTGCTTTTACAGCCTTTGACACACATGTGCAGCCTGCCCAGAGACACATGCAGTCCAGTATTTCCTTTGGCCAGAGTAAACCCAGTGGTTGATCAGATCTGAGGTCTGCTTGGGAAATTGGCAACACAAACCTTTGGAGGGCAGAGCAAACCCCCCATTAACATTTTCTTACCTAAACTGGCTGATCCTGCAGGTCAGCTCTAATCTGAGGAGCAGTAGTTAGTAACATATTCCTCTGCTGTGTCAACCCCAGGGCTTCTTCCCCCCTCCTTCAAATAAATCTCCCACCATCACCAAGCCAGCTATCTGCAGCATTGGTAGCAACAATGACAAAACAGTGTGTACTGTAGACAACGAACATAGTAGTTGCTCCACTGGTTGACCCTGCTTTGAGCAAAAAGATACAGCTCACTAGCATGTTGCCAGCACCAGAACTTATGTCTGGGAAATATTAAGATGAAACCCATCCTAGAGAGATTATGCAGTGTGACTGTGACTTGGATGATAAATATGTGGGGTTTTGTTAATGTGCTGTATGAAGTTGTGTTTTCAAGGTTTACTCCAATTTCTACAACACCTCTTGGCTGTTGGAGTTGCTGTACCAGTTATGCTACAAAAATAATAGTGTGGTGCTGACAGTGAAATACAAGCAAACAGCAGCATCCATGAACTCTTTGATGGTATTTGTTCATAGAAAGCTGTAGAATCATGCATCAAATGTCTTATGGCAATGGATTCCTGATCCTTGAAACATCAAATGTCTTACGGCAATGGATTCCTGATCCTTGAAAAGAAAGGGTTGGAGGGAATTTGCAAACCTCTCAGCTGTACGTGAGCAGGCATGACTTGTGCTGCATGGATTCTGGGTTTTGTGTACATGTATGTCTACCCAGTACATAGAGGATGTGGAGTTTGGAATGGGGGGGCTCTCAAATCAGGGTGTACTTTTGCTCCCAGGTGGGAGGAGGCTGCAGTGGGGCTCTGTTGGCATAATTTGCTTTCCCCACCAAGCAGATGGGATCTTTGGGACTACTTGGCCGGCTTGAGGCTGAGCACAACTGATTTTGGCTGTCCCACTCCCCTGCTCTCCTATGTACCCTTTGGTGGGGGCCAAGGTGGTTGAGAAAGTTTCTTTGTGCTTATTGCCCAGGAAAAAGTGACCTTCAGGCAGAGTAGTTCTTGGGGAACAAGCTTCCCCAAGCGTGACAGATTTGACTATAAATCTCCAGTATTAATGCCCAGGTTCCCAAGGTCTGTCATCCTGCATGCCTGTGAGGCACGCGAGTTGCTCAAAAACAACATACCGACTCATCAGTCATTTTGGAGGCATGTCAGAAAGTTGTCACTGCAGGCAGGGAGGTTGAAGGAAGCCTTGAGCATGCTTCTGTGGGGGTACACAGGGCAGATGGGAGAACATCCTCAGCTAGGAGCATACACAAGTATCCCAAAACCTGAGAAGGCTGGATGTGCAAGAGACCAGCTTGAAAGAGAAGGAAGAGGTTTACAAGAGGTCTTTAGCTAGTTGAAAATATCTGGGGTGAGAAGGCTCAGGTCTGGAGCCCTACAAGTCTCATCACTGTTGAATGGCTTGATCCTTGTGCCTTGATCCCCATGGCTTGACTGCAGCTGCCCAGGATAGAGGGTTTCATCTGCCTCTTACTTGTGGTGGATTAAACCACCAATTGTCCTCTACCTATTTCAGTACTTCGTCTCTCTGTTATACCCCAAATTGCCCTATGCCTTTTGTGAGCAGGCTGCAGGTACTGCTTGAAGCCATGCATTTTCCTTCACTGTACAGCTGTGCACACCCAAACCAAGTCTGCCTTTGCAAGGGTGGCTGCAGGTTCAATGCCATATTAGTGGTAAATAATGCCAATATCCATCCAGCTGCCACCCACTGCAGAAGGACAACTCTGTTACATCTGGTGGCATTATTTTGTTTTGGTTATTGTTTTGTTTTTTGTTTGCTTGTTTGTGTGTTTTTTGTGGCTGTCTTCAAGAATAACTCTGAAAAAAGAGTATCTTAGTGCATTTTTTTTCCCCATCATGGAAAGAGTCAGACTGGTTTTAAAATAGATTCAGAATAAGTATCCTTTATTGGTACAGGTATTAAGTTAGTTATGAATTTCTTGCACTTTGAGTCCTAGGAAAATCCCTCCCTTATTCCTTTTGCTTTCACTCTTGGTTAATAAGGCTTATTAGCAGTCTTTAATAATGACAGATGTAATCTCAGCTGAAATTAGAGGAAATTTTGGGAGCTATCATGGCCAGAGTATTCTCTCCATCCTGTCAAGGAAAATGGGTAGAATGAAGGACAACCAAAAGAGACTAAGAATGGCTATCGTTTAATGAGAAGGAGGAAAAGGAGTGCATTTCTTGCTGATGGCAAGAAAATGCTTACTGCACATAAAAAAGCATCATATGTGAGTGTCTGTGGCATGGTTTGGTGGTGGAGTTTGTGACTTTATTTGAGGTTTTTAGCTGGGTCTCATGCTGTGGAGATTGCCAGAACCTGCCAGCTACTCATCCTTTCAGGTCTGCTGCACTGACTCACAACCCCATGAGATCCTTTTGTAGAGCTAAGGGGACAAATGGCTGGCCATGGACTCTCAGTCTTAAATCATAGTTTCAGGTGGAAAGTGAGAAGTAGAGTGGTTTTCTTCGTTCAAGAAATAGTCAAATAGCACAGGAAATGTTCAACTTCAGCAAATAGACTTCCTTGGTTAAAACCTTTAGCACTGAGCAGCCCTGTCCATGCTCGCATTGTACTCCGGGGACAAAGCAACACAGTGTTTAGATCTAGCTCTTCCTCATGGGAATGCATCACCCAGGAGCAGGTATAGGTTCTAGACTCTAACATGTGTTTGTGGTGCAGTGCTATTCAGTGCAGTGCTGTGCAAAGCCCTTGAAGAAAAGCAAGCTCAATTTGCCTGCAGGAGCTGACAGCATAAGCGTGCAACACCAAGAGGGCACTTGAAACACAGGAGGTTCCTGAGATGCTGTGAAGGGGTTGGTTTTTGCCTATGAGTTAGAGGCTGGTGCTGCCAAAAGGGCTGGAAAAGTACTCAGTGTACATGACGCAGCTGTCAGGGCAGAGGTGGCTGGGACGTGTCTTTGATGTGTACAAGTAGCTGTTGGCAAGTAGATGCTAAATTCAGTGGTCAATAGCTATTTTTCCCTCAATCAGGGCTTCATGGGAAAGCAAAGCATTGAAAGTCTTTACTTTGAGCAATTGAAAGAAAAAAGCCTAAAATTGTGACTTACTGGATCACTTTTCTCTTCATACATTTCCACTTTTAGAACAGACTGTGAAACCTCAGTGATTGCTTTCTTTTTGCCTTCAAACAACCCGGCAGCTGGGTTTTAGCATGGAGTTTTGTTTTCAGTTTGGAGTTTAAGATTTTAGTTGGTTTTATATATGACTAAGAAAGAGTTGTTTTTTTCTGAGGTCTGGCTCATTTGGGCATCAGGCGAGGGGTGGTAGACTCCAACACCCCTTGCAGCTCTCACCCAGCTTGCACAAAGAGCTGTGTCCAGCCAGGCTGTCACAGGTCACTTTGGCCACGGGAAATGTCCCCTTAGGGTGGTGTTTCTGCTATGGTGGCTGATATGGTGACTTGGATGGAACTCTTGGAAAGTCTAGTGTTGAACATAGCAGAGCAGTGGAGTAAAGGACCAGAGCACAAGGTCTTCCACTTGGTATCTCTTAATATTAGGTGATCTAGCTGCAATTCTGCATGTCTCTGAAGTGAATGTAATGCTACAGAGTAATGGGAGCTTGTTAAAGTAAGTGGTGGATGAAAGCTGAACTCTTCTGACAACCCCAGTACAGGGTCGTGCCTGATACTGTTCACCTGCCTCATCAGCTTCAGGTCTGGAACATGAGGGTTTTGCAAGCACTGCTGTTTCCCTGGGCAACACATGCTTCTTTGTTGTCTTAACATGTTTAAAAAGATCACTGAAAAACCTGTTTCACTTGTCCAAAACAAAAATTGACTTGTTCTTAAAAAGTTAAGGCTTACTGAAGATGTTGTGTTGCCCCTTACCCTCTGCCAAAATACAGCAACCTCTGGAGCAAAGCTTGGGGGGAAAGCAAGGGAGACAACTGCATTGGAGCAATAATGTGTAGAAGATTAAAACTGGTCTTGTAGGAGGATTTGTGATTTCAGGCATGTCATATGTACTGTATAGGCTACCTGCTAAGGAGGACTCTGGGCTTGTTGCATGCCGCAGGGATTACATCAGTTTTGGAAATGGTCCTTCCCTACTTCTTTTCTCACCCAATTTTCTCTTGACTCTGTGATGAAATATCTGCAGCAACCCTCCCTGAAGTTTTGAGACAAAAAGCACTTCAGTAGATAGAATCCTGAATAAGGAGACACATGGATGCTTGTGGAAGCTACCAAGAGATGTTTTTGCTGGTGTTTTGCATGAAGTCTATTAATTCTGGTAGTCAACTCTGTTCTTGTTCTCTTTGTGACAACTTCAGTGCAAGTTGTTTTGTGTTTTTCAAGGAAATTCAGGCAAGCTGAGTATTTTGTATATGTGTGAGGATATGTTTTTATTCAGGTGCTTCCACAGGCCCTTGGAAAGGTCTTTCTGGCAGTACATTGCAGCCCGTCCAGATGCAAAGGCATTCCCCACCTGACCACAGTGACCATTTACATGGTGAGACCAGCCAGTTGCCAACACTCGGAACAACAGTTGTAGGAGCATTTAGCAAGAAATCCTTTGTCTGAAATATGTTTTTAATAAACCATTCACTGAATATGTTCAAATACCAAATTCCTGCAAATCCAATTGTACTTGCAGGCAACTCACAAATGAGAAAGGCTAAATTAATTGAACACTTTAGTCACTAGGGATAATAGTCCAGCTGTAACGGAGATCTCCAGATGTTTGTTTTCAGAAGAGTATGCTTTCATGGGAAAAGAAAAACACTCGTGTGTATATTAACTCAGAAACAAGTTTACAGCTGTGTGCTTGTGTGCTCTGCCTTGCACTCCCACCAGCCACTGTAGAGCTCTGTTCCAAGGTTTCCTCTCGCAATAAACGGCCTCTTTATATCTTGTTCATTGTCCTCCTGGCCACATTTAGACATCTGTAACATGCAACGTGAGGTAATGGCCCTCTGAAAATCTCCCAGACTTCAACAAATATCACCCTTGCCATGCTCCAGGGTGTACCACATGTTGCAAGTACAGCTTGCTGCTTCCAGTTCAGGCTGTTGTGGCTTGACTTTTCCCTTTTATTTGGGTGGGTTTGCTGCACAGACCATAGATCAGCAGAACAAGTTGCTATGTGTTGTCTTATGGCTTCTAGGAGCTTGCAGGGATGAATGGAAGACTGTTGGTGTTTGGAAAGGGGGAATGCTCTCAGTTTAATCTAAAGGCTGAGGCTTTGCCCTACTTCTGCTGAAGGAGCTTGGCTTTATCACTACGTTAGTCATCAGTCCAGTGTGCTCCATCCATTTCCCTTGGTCTTATTTTGTTTCTCTTGTTGAGCAGCCCAAGCTGATTTTTGAAGCCCTATAACTGAGGTGCCCCATTACTCACAGGCAAGAGGACAATAGAACATGGGGCCGTTTTTAAATGTCTCTCCATGTCTGCATCATTAATAACCGTAATGCTGGCATCAGTTGCTCCTAAATAGCCTCATTTATCAACAAGCAATTTACTGCGGTGCAGTGGTGGGGACTCAGATAAGCTTGTGCCTCAGATACCCTGGCACCACCTGCCAAGTCTCTCTCCACCTTTTCTTTGGCATTTGAGAGGGAGGGAGGCGCAGTGGGAAATGCTCCATCCCAAGATGTAGCAGTCATTGTCAGCTCCAAGGTCTTGGGTTGTGTTTGGAGAAAAGCAACTTCAGGGTCAGGACCAGTGGAAGAAGGGGTTGATGAGTTGCACATGTTGCATTTCCCCAGGCTGTCACCTTTGTGGAGAGTCTTCCAAGCATCTTGTTTTTTCTCTTGGTTCCTTTAAAGGTTTTGCTTGCTGTTCAAGAGGTAAGAGGAGCAGGAAATGTAAACTTTCTGAAACCGGCTGCCATGGGCTTCAAATTTCTGTCCCCTTTCTCTAAGTCTTGATTTTATTGCAATCATATCTTGGAGATCAAGAGTTGCTAATTCAACTCCAGAGATATAAATCAAGAAGGGATTTCACTTCATCTTCATTATAACAAGGCAGAATTCATCACACAGAGCATGTTTTGAAACCTCAGAGAGTTATGGTGACAGTCCGAGGCCAATTTGTTTGGAGACCTGAAGTCTGCAGACAAAAATCTGACCGCTGGTACTATTTCCTTCTGGCTTTGGGACTTTGACACACATATCGAAGCACGCTTGTGCTGGAGCAAAATACCCTGCAATATTTGGGCTGAGGTTGGCTATATTTATTTGTTCCCCTGAACCATTCAGAGAGCAGAGCAGCTGGGCTGTAGGCAAGCTGTAGCACTAAAGGTTTTGTATTCCCTGTGAGACTGAGAGCCTTGGGGATGTTTCATCTTTTGTAAGGCACAGATGAGATTTCAAACAAGACGTGAATGAATCCCACTTGTGCTTCACTTGCGCAAGTAAAATTTGCTGACAGGTTTTTTCCTTTTCCCCATTCATATTGATCAGCTTCTCAGCTTGACAGGGTTGCGGGTGGGGGAAGCAGCTCTGAGGCAGCAGTGCTTCAGAGGTGGTGCTTTACACTGTGGCTCATCCCTGTTACTGGGGTGCAGCTGGTGTCCTGCCTATGCACCGCTGATGGAGCAGTTGAGAGCTGGTGTTCGGGGGACTTCTCTATTGGCTTTGCTGGTGTCATTGCCTTACTGTTCTGGGGGTGTCTTAGTAGGCTCAATGCCAGGACAGTCCTGGGACCCGGCCTAGAGGTGTTGCAATTTAACAAGCTTTATCTCTGACCTCATATTAATTACAGAACAGCTTCTTGTTTCTAATTAACACAAAGCTATGTTACCTTGTCTGGGTAAGATGCAAACTATTGCATGTGCCGTCTTACTCATAAATGATTTACTTACACCAGCTGGCAAAGCACCTCATTAAGTAGGTTTCTGGGGTCCTGCTTTTCTTCTGTTTGCCCCTGTGTGTTTCTAAAAATCTTGGTATGGCCCAAGAGAAGTAGTGAACTCAAGGATGATGGATCAGCTGCATCTCCTGATCTCCTTTGCCCTCCTGCTTTCTGCACTGAGTGAGAAATAGTGTGCATATATCCCTGTTTTTCTAAGTTGAGGAGAGAGTACTCCCATCTGAATGATCTCAGTGGAGTTCCTATTAGTTTATTGCATCCACTAAGTAGAAGCTAATCCCTGGAGATAGAATTGGATTTGAGTCCTCACTACTGTTTCAGATGGAGGAACTGGTTGATTCTCTCTGGACACAGAGTAACTCTCCGTCATCCACCTGCTCTGGACCTCCCTTTCTGGGAGGGATGGCAACATCTTCTGTCTTGATGCTGCATTTTGGCTTGATTTATCCCCTAGGCAAGCATTGTCAAAGCATTCTTAGTGAGAGTGCATGGCTTGCTTCAGCTGGCTACTCAGTCTTTATGTCCAACCGGCAGGTGCTTCTGAAAATATGGGTGCTCAACATCCCTGCTGCTACTTGGTTTTAGCTGGCAAGGGACCTCTCCGTAGTCAAACAGGGAGGCCACAACAGGTCACCTACTAAAATTATTTCTTCTGTCCTGTGAAGCTCTTTGCACGGTGTCATGGTATCTGTGGCAGGAGTGGGAGTCCCTTGTTATCTCTTCTTGCCAGCTGGCAGTCAGAATGCCAGCTTGCCTGGTTCTGTTTAGAAAACCAGTCCTCTGCCCTTTGGCTCCCCACACAGGGCTGACCCCAGCGCCGTGGTGCTGTTTATTTGGTCTCTGTGCTTCCTCGTACAACTTGTTTGGTCAGTTGG
This sequence comes from Melopsittacus undulatus, assembly GCF_012275295.1. NCBI lineage: Eukaryota > Metazoa > Chordata > Aves > Psittaciformes > Psittaculidae > Melopsittacus > Melopsittacus undulatus. Next base: position 67,661,942 of record NC_047530.1, on the reverse strand, counting down.
CATGATTTCTTGTTTCTGGGAGCACAGTGACTCTGTGCTAACATCAGTCACCACAGAAATCCCCCAGCCATGTGGTTCTGACATCCATGTTAATTTAGAGCTCATCCCAAGGAAGAACTTGGAGTGATTGCGTTGGAGAATTTTTCCCAAAACCTGATCTCTGTGTCTAGTCAGTAAAGCTCCTCGGAGGAAGATCTCACTATATCCCTGCGGACCCTTACCTGTCCCAGAAGAGCTGGGATGCAACCCTAAGGTGGAACACTCAGCATTCCTTACTTCAGCTATTGTTTTCATGAAACTGCAGGAATGCTGTATTTTCTGTGGCACAAATCCTTCTCTTGTATCTGGCTGTAATTTGCCATGGAGGTTCCTGAGTTACTGGGGAGAGGATGGTCATGGTTATAACTTGTGCAGCCCCTGGTGGGTGGGTTGTTGAATTAACTGGATGTCCCACCCACATACATGTCCATTTTTCAAAGGGAAAAGCTGGCTATCAGGGTGGATGTTGGTACCTCAAAGAGCTGCTTTCAAAATGGCATTTGTGGAAGGGAGTGACTCAGCCTGCATATGTGTGAGATTTGTAGGGATGGACGTGTGTGCATCATGGGCCCTTCTGATAAGGTAGGAAAGCATGAGTGTTAGGGCAGGTTTAGTGGTGAGTGTCTCTCCCCAGCATTGTGTAAACTCAGTTAACTATCTTACTAGTGACCAGGTGTCCTGAGTCCCCTCAGTAGTTTCCACCTCCTTCTTAGAGCTTGTCCAGTGCCCAGGCACTGGTGGAAAACCAAAGCGAGGGTGAAGGTCTTGCCATTACTGACGGTCTTCTTTTTCTGCCTTTTACTGAGCCGTAATATTCATGCAGAGGAGAACTGGGTGGTGTTTCCCTCCATGTTGATATCTGTGACAGTTTCCTTTGACCTATGAATGTTTGTTTCATTAAAACCCAAACTCTTCTTTTTGGAGGGAGGTGGGGAGGTTGGGAGAAGGAAGGAAGGAACAAAAGAAATATTATTTCTGGGCTGTTTCTTATTTCAAATATTAATTAGAAAAGGATATTCTATGGATTTAGGGTTTAAACTTGGTGTCAGAAATGTTAATCAAGACTGCGACAGCGAGACTTTCCTTGAGTAAGGAGGTTTGGTACAGAGTGGGGTGTTTTGGAGACAGGTATGAGGTGCCGTGCTCGTCATATTTGGCAGCACAGTCATGCAGAGTGAATGGGTTATCTTCATAGGTGGGAAGCACCTTCCTTCCTGATTCACAGAGCTGCTAAAATTGGGGTTTGATCTCTAGTCAGTGCTTCTGGGGCTATTCCAGAATCATTTTTGTAGCATCTTTTCTAGGCCAGTTTAAAAGCCCCCAGGTGATGCTAAATCTTTTTGCTATTATTTAACACCTCAGTAGGTTTCACTGCTGGGATGTTTCTGCTAGTCCCAGATTTATGTTTCTCTTTGCTTTTTCAGTTCATCCTTCCTCCTCCTACCCCTATACATATGTCTCATGAATAGTTGTTAGTAGTCACATGAGGGCAGCTCTAAGGAGCAAGGCTGCATCCAATATTTAGGGTTCTTCAAGAATCCTATTCTCTAGGCTCTTAAGTGAAGCTGTGTGGGTACTGACGAAGATCTCAGTCTGCTTTCCAGTTGGCAGTGCTTGCAAATGAAGGCAATAATCCTGCATGGTTGAATTGGAAATGGTCTTGCCTGCTTTGTGTCATCTTGCCTATGCTCTTGAGAATTGTCCTGGTCTTCAGGAAACCTCAGGCTGTGTAAGGCACTATACTGAGTGCTTTCCTGGGCTGACGGACATCTTGTGCATTCCTGTCTTTAATTTACAACAATGTAATTTACAGCAGTTCTGTTGTAAAATATCAAGTCAATTTCACGTGATTTCCCCCTTTATAGGCTCATGGTGCTCAGTGCTTATGCTTCCCTTGGGGTTTATTTCCCTTCACCCTTCCCTTGTATCTGTTCTCTTAAGTTTACCAAGCATGGACTTCCTACTCTGGGAAGTCCAAATACTTTAATTTCACAATTCCTTGCTGCTCTTTTTGTTCTCAGACAAAGGCATGCATGAGCCACTAGTTAATTTCCTTTAAAATCAGTTTAGAACTAAGTGCCTTGAATGGTTGGCTCACGTGCAGACTTCATCCTTGTGATGGGCTGCTCTCTTGTGATGATCACTTGTTCTCTGGGCTCTGCTTGGGAGCAGGATCACAGCCCAGCTGGAACCAGCTCTTCACCTTCCCCCTCCTGTTGTGAGCATGAAGAGGGAAGGACAGATATCAATAAAAGTGAATGAGACTTTTTGACAGAGCAGCTTCTGGAAGGGAACTTTTTTTTATGGCACAAACAATGGATGGAGAAGAATTTGCATAAAACTCATTACAAAAAAGTACAAGTTTCATAAATCATGTGATAAATTAATGCGATATCATTCTGAGCATGATGTATTAATTTTAGGATGAAATGAATGGGTCTGTGATCATTGTTGGTAATTATGAGGCTCCCAGGCAGTTTGGAGAGGAAATTATTTTTAAGAGGGCTTTTTAAGTGTGGGAACCCTTTTTAGACTGGGAATATCTTAACAGACCCAGACTCCTCCTTTTACAAGTGTTTCTTTTCTTATTTTACTCTCCTGATTTGGTGTTTTGGGGTTTTTGGGCTTTTTTTGATGCAGTTATATTTACTTACCTCTTTCATGCTGATACAGAATACTTCTCCCCAAAACGGAAACAAAAGTTCTTTCAGTTTTTGCAAACTACCCATGTCCTCCCTTGTCACAGTGAAGGGCTGTGAATTTTGTCAGAGGGCAGGAATTCCTGGATGCCTGCTCAGGGAGCAAGGACAGGCAGGCACCCCCTGAGCCCACTGCTCTTTGCAGAGGATTGCCCAGGGATAAGCAGGGTTTTAATCCCTTTTTCCCAGGGAGTTCTGGAGATGCCACAGCAATACTAAAGTTTATCGGTGATCTCAGTAGCAATATGCCAGCCTGGTTGGAGAGTTTTGGTTGTTTCCAAGCTGAGGAGATGCCAGTGAACGAGCAAAGGCTGTGACCTCCGTCCACTGCAAAGACACAGCACTGGCATGAAAACATACATTTTAAGTGGTTTTCAGAGAGCTTGCTTGATATCTGTGTTGCTGTAAAACCTGCTTGAAGGCTGTTTTCTGAAGGAAATTGCTCTGTCTTAACCATGTTGATGTGTTGTCTTTAATTGGAAAGATGCCACTTCTCTACTCCTGTGCATGCCAGCAGCCGGGTGACTGCATGCACAGCATCTGCCAGGAGAGCCTCAGGTATTCTGTTTACTTTAATGGTAATGCCAAGAAAGTTCAATACGCTATTGATTTTTGCATTTCCCCCCCATTTCTCTTGTAAGGTGAATTGAAGTGCTCGGTAAATAGCAAAGCAAACCAAAAAAGCCTTGTGTTATGGCTGCTCTTGGTGTGAACACTTGGCTGCTCTTTACCTGCTGCTGTGCTCTTCCTTTTAAACAGCTTTAAACACCTTTTTAGAAGTCTCTGTGAGAACTGGGGGGAATGCAGGTAGGCAGTGCCTCTTGCTAAAGTTTACCCCTGGCTGTCAAGTCTGCTTATGGATTCCGTCTCAACACTGACTGCCCACTTAAAATAACTAAATGCAGCATAGAAATTACAGGCTCTGTCTCCTGCTCTGGCTTTCAGTATTGGAGGAGCAAGGAAAACCTCTCTGCTGTGCCTTTTGCTTCCCAGCTTGAAAAACACACTCAGAAATGTTTTTGACTGCACAGATTTGGTTTTCCTCTTCTGACACCTCTATGTTTGGCTCCTTTCTCTCCTGTACATGATGGGTGATGGCTGTATAGTGCACATGGTTCCTGGACCAGCTTGTCCTGGGCTTTTTCCCCCATAAAAGGAAAAGTCCCCCTGTTTTCTGATGGTAGAACATGTCCTTTTCTCATTTATTATGAGGCCCTTTTTAAAAGGTGCTAGTGTCTCCCTGCTCTTCTTCGTACTGCATAATAATTGGAGCAAAGGCAGCCTTGGTATGGGGTAAGTTGCTGCTTTCCATTAGCACCTGGAATGAGAAGCATGTAATGGTGAGCTCAACTTGAATTGTAGGAGTGGAAACTTCCTTTGCTGAGTTGTTCTGGAAAGTTTTGGCTCAAGTGGTTGAGCCCTTTCTGAGAAGGAGACCGTTAGGTATCTGTTCAGGTTGTGTTTAGGAATGAGCTGGCAGCCACCTGCTTTTAGGTGTATCTGAATGCTGTTGGCCAGGGTTTAATTTCAGTGTGCTTGCGTAGCATGGGTTTTGCTACGGTTGCTCACCCAAGCCATACTCCAGCTGCAAGGAGCGAAGACAAGTGTACTTTGGTTGCTCTCTTAGTGTCCTGTACTGTGCACACACTTGCATGCCCTCTTCATGTCAGGTGGGGTCTCCTGTGCACATTCTGTCCCCTGCTCTCTGGGCTTATCCTCTCTGGGAAGTCCAAACACGGGAGCTGCTCTCACTTGCTGTGGCCTCCTGCTTGAAACTAGGTTTGGCTTTATTTTCCTTGCTAGGGAGTCAATGTCCTTCCCTCTTCCTCACATTGCTCAGAGAAATACTGGCATTTCATCTTTTCTTTAAAAAAATCTTTGGGAAAATATCATGGAAGAGCTTTTCCTTTTTTTTTTCTCTCTCTCTCTCTTTTTAATTTCATTTTCTGTTTTCTTTTTCCTTTTTATTTCTCCCTTTTTTTTCCCCCCGAAAGCTGAAAGACAAAGTGAATTACAGGCAAAGAAAAGGAAGCAGGTGATGAATGAGAAGAACAGGGTTTGAATTTTGAGATCAGATTCATGAAATCCTGGCACCAAGCACATCAGAGGCTGGCCTGCTGTGATGAACTGGGCTAATAGGAGATGCCTGTGCTGGGGTGACAGGGGCCAGGAAGGCAGGGCTGCTGGCTAGCAGCTAACGCTAAGAGTGCTGTGCGAGAAGTGAATGGGATGTGATTGTCCCATCTCACTTCCAAGGAAGAAAGGAGTGGGAACCAAAGAAATCTGGTAGCAGCTACTTTGGAGCAAAAGTGTGGTGTTGGCTTTCACATAAGGGGACTCCTTGCTGCAGGGTGTGGATGCTGAAACTATTTTTATGTAAATAAATTTGTTCTGGTTTAAGAAGTTGGACAGCAACTGAGGGCTCTCTGTACCAGCTTGTGACCTTTATTGAGGACCATAGGCACTGCTCTTGGCATAAAGGCTGTCTCCTCCTGCTTTCCTCCCCAGTGCGCCCAGTGCCTCTGATCAGTTTGCCACTGCTACTTAGAAATTTCTGACTTTCTATTCTGCAGCCCCCTTGCTGTAAGCCTGCGGTGCTGGCAGGCTCTGGACCATGCTCAGCAGTAATGGCAGAAGATGAGGAGCCAAGAAGCTACATTGTGACTCTGCCCACAGATACAATCCAGAGCTTCAGATGGATGAGAAATGACAAGCCAAGGAGGAGCAGGCACTGGCTTTTAAAAGCAGGGATTAAAATGCTTTTAATATTAAAGTGTAGCTGATGCCTGAATTCTAGAGCCCAAAAGCCAGTGCAGTCAGCAGAGGAATTCCTATTAACTCCACTTGGGTATGGATCAGATCTTTAAAGAGAGCATCTAATAGAATAACATAGCATCTAATTAGAAACCTGCCCCTTCTGTTGGACACCAGTGCCCTCTATCCCACCCCACCACATTCCTGTGTCAGCATCTTGCGCTGGCATCTTGGTCATCCTCTGACTCTTTCCCCAGCCCAGGGGCTCAGCACTTCCAAAACCCTTCAGGAGCTCTGGGATCCTTCTGGAGAGTTTGCTTTTTCTCCTTTCTCATCCCCCACTTGAAAGCAAATCAAAGTGAGAGGAACCGGGAGGGTGAAGTCCTATTGCCTACTTTCCTCCTTGGCAAAATGGAAGGACAAGAAAAATATACATGGCTACAGTTAGAAGCTGAGGCAGAAGTTCCTGAATGCAGGGAAAAAATACACCCCATAAAGCAGCCAAACCAAAACCAAGAAGAATGCTAGCAGTAACAAAAGAAGCAACAACAACAAAAAAAAATCTCCTGAGGTCAACTGAAGTTCAAGACTTGGGGAAAGAAGGAAATCTGTGTGAGGAAGAGGGAGAAGTAGGCATGATTGAGAGAAAAGAGGCAAAAGGAGACAAGATAAATTGTGATTATCTGGTGGAATCAAGGCACTTAACTGCCCTGTCTGATTCCTGAGGGGAAACAAATGGAACCTATAACTTTGCACTGCAGAAGGATAATTTGTCCCTGTTTCCTCAGCCCTTGCTGGCCAGCTCTTGTGCTTCTGGCGGCTCAGACAGCATCCTCGGAGCAGCTCCGGGGAGAGCCAGGACAGGCTGTTTTTCTTTGCAAGTGCCCTGAGAGGGGTTTCTGTCAGATGTAGTAATCCCTGTCCAAGCAGGACTCTTTGCTTTTTAATGTTCTCCAAGTGATACAGGCACACTTATGTGGAGGTGCTAGCATTGCTTTTGCAATCCTTCGGCAATTCCTGAGTTGCTTCCATGAAAGAGAATGTGGAGTCCAAATGGGGAGCTAATTATTACTGTGTTGGGTGCTTGCCTTGCTGTGGCTTCACCTCCTGGCGGGACAATAGAACCCTTCCAGTGATGAGGAAGAAATGGGATTTCTTGTGGTCTGTTGAGTGGTGACTGCAGTGCGGATGATTCAGCTGTGTGTTTGCTTTGTGCTATCCAGGTAGTCTGCCCCTCCTCCCTTGGTGCAGAAAACTAAGAGGGGGGAAAAGATATTGGGGGGGTAGCACGGGGGGAATAGTAGTATTGAATAAATTTGTGCTAAAGAAATCAGTGGAAGGTAGCTCATACAAACTTTTGTCCTGGTGATGAAAAAACCAATGACGAAGGAACTGTGAAGTCTCATTTCTGATTTAAGGATCTGTTTCTCATTATATTCTAATTAATTTGTTGTTTTGATCTGCATTTTATGCATCGTGGTGTTTTGGTTTGTTTTTTTTCTGTAATGGGTACAGACATGCTCTGGAGTTAGGCTTGTGATTACTGATTGATGCACAGGTAAGGGAGTGGGTAAAAGAGCTCACAGCTTTTAGTGCCTTACTTGTGAGGGTTTGTTTAAAATGGTATTTTTCCTGTAACAGATTGCTGCTTACAATTTAACATTCTGAGCTGTCCTATCTGTCTTGATGGACGTTTCTTGTTGCTAACAAATAAAAGGAAAGAAAAGTTGAGACGGGAATAGGCTTTGAATGTTTCTCTCATGTTTCCCTTTTGGCTTTCCCCTCTTTTCCTTCTAAATCTGTCCTTGGTTTTGACATTTTGGGAGCAAAGAGCAGTTGAGCCCAGCATGTTCTTTCACAGAGATCTACCTCTGCACATCTGCAGACTGACCAGAGTGAGAAATGCAGGTGGGATGATGCATTCTGCCCAGAAGTGCCATGCCTTGTTCTCCAAGTTATTCTGAATTTAGGAGCTGCATTCCCTGAAGTGGGAAGTAGCTGTAATGCAAAGAGACAGAGAAGAGTTAAGTGTTCATTTGCTCGGTGACTGTGGGTTCTTTTTTTGGTCTGGTTTGGGGTTGTTTTTAGTGTGAGCAGGTTTGCAGCACACAAACCATGAATGTGTCTATGAGTAGAAGTGGGTGGGACATGATTATCCTATGCAGCAGGATTTTTAAGATCATGTGCCTTTCATTGTGATGCAACTGAGACATTTTGAAGTATTTGCAATTCTGGAGGGAACTGTAGGTACCCTGTGGATCTAGGGCTTTTGAAAGAAATGTAGAGGGGGAAAGTCTATTCTGCCAAATGTAATAGGAAAAACAGAGAGGCATGATCCTGGATTTATCTTGTCCTAGTTACTGGCTTTCATTGCCAGGGGGACTGTCACAGTCTTACTTGTTTCCTGGGGCAAAGAAGCTTTTGCTAAGGATGGCTTTGGATGTCCTCCAAATTAAAGCCAAGCTAGTAACTTGCTTCATATCAAGCCTCCCGTGTTTAAGAAAGTGTAGGGTTACTTTTTATCTCTGGTGTTGGCTTCGTTAAAGAGATGGAAACATTGCAGATGAACTGGCTGATCACAGTTTGGATAAGGTCTCTTGGTTTTGGGTCTTTGTCCAAAATGTCTTTGATTGTGACCTGTCACTCACTTGCATGTGTTGGTGGAAGGAAATAATTTCCCAGTAGTTAATTGTAGTTGTCCTTCTTAAAACAACTGCTATTTGTTCTCCAAATAGAAATGTGTCTGGGTTTGGGCATTGAGTCTTGCTGTGCTTTTGTGCTCTGGAATAGTAATCTTTAAGTATTATATTTGGTCCTCCTTATGGATGTGCTTGACATGGCCTGAGTCATAAATGAAGCAGTTCAAGATTTTAAAGCCCTTGTTAAGTGTAAATCATTTTTGCTAGCTCTCAGTCATTTCTGGCTTCCTCTTGCATCCAGTGCTGAAGATGATGTGGCCAACTGAGCAGCTTGCAGAACTGCAGCCTTGGCAGAACCAGCTATATAGCCCTAAAGTCACTCCTTCAAGTACCCACAGAGAACTGTGGAACGGAAAGAGCTGCTCTGCAGATGTGGTCCACCAGACTTTTTTGGTCATGAAAACAGGTTTTTACTAAACAAACCTAAATTACCAAGCACTTCACCTGGCTGCTTGATCCTCCCCTTTATTTGAAATACGGTCATCCAAGTTTGTACTAACAGCAGTCACACTAGGATGTCCCCCTGACCATGGTTGGTGGCCTTGGAACCTGCCAGGCAGCTGGGTCATCACTCCAGTGTGCTTTGTCAATGTACAGCACCATATTTTTAATCAGAAAGTCATAAAGTGCTAAGTCAAATACTTTACAAAAGTCTATTAATTCTTTACAGTTACCTTTATCTGCCAAAATTGTAATCTCATCAAAGAACAAAATCATGTTTGTTTGACAAGACCTATTTTCCGTAAAATCATGTTGACTGTCATTAATTATGTTCCTATCATTTAATCCTTTATTAATGGAATCTCATATCAGCTTTTTCCATTATTTTCATTGTGATTGATGTCGGGCCAACTAGTTGGTAATTGCCCACATTGCTGTGCTTGCCGAGCTGTGCCACCGCATTTATCCTGGGGTCTGCTGGAGCTTTCCTTCTTCTCACAGATGGATGGAATTGTGGCATCGTTTCTCTTCGGCCACATGATTTGGAGTCTTGGAGTACTCTTACTGCCAAAGATGGCTCACATGCAGAATGGTGTGTCCCCTCCCACGCCTTGAGGGAGGCCAGGTGGCCAAAGGGATCTCACACCAGCATTTTTCCTCCTATTTTCTCGCCCATCCTGCTGAGAAGGGGACTGAGAGCAGCTGGGTATGTGACAGGGAGCCAGCCATGTCTGACCTGCCACAGCAAACTTTGAATGTGCTCAGAGCTGTCATGGAGAAGCCCAAAATGAGGGTTCTTATGGGGCTGAAATGATGGTGTCCGTCCCTTACTTTTGGAGCAGTAGAAGTCATCCTGATCTGGGAGCTGTGTGGATATCAGAAAGAGGACTCCGGGTCCCAGTGCAACAATTTCAGAGGCTTTGTGTTGCCTCTTGTGTGCCGTCAGAGACATTTACAACCACGTGCCTGAACAAGGTCTTTGTTGTCTGGAGTATGCTGCAGGATGCTGCAGAACATGGTTTTAAATATAATTTGGCAGAAGGCAGTGGTGGATTAGTCCCAGTGCTTCTCATTTTCTGTGGGTTCCACATACGCTAAGAACTGCCATGTTTAAAACAAACCCCATGTCTCTGTCTGGTTCCAGGCTCTACCGAATCCCTGTGCCTTGAAGCCCCTGTGGGCACCATAGGTTGTTTGCATCAACCTTTGGCATTGGGTTGTTTTCTTTTGACCTGGAAATGCTGTTGTATCTGCTGGTGGCATCCCTTGGCAGGGGAGACTGAGGGAGGCTGGTGGGTGCTTATTCAAAAGAGGCACAGGTTCCTCCACTATCTCTAGCACCCAAGATGGCTATGCTTCTGCTGAGCTGATGTGACTTCCCCTTTTGATAAGGGAGAGGGAACTTTGGTTGGTTCATCTATACTAGAGAGAATAGTAAGACAATGCAAAGATTGACTCCCCTTACTGCTTGAGGCATTGTAGCACCACAGGAAAATGGTTTGTGGATGACTTAAGGGAGGAAGGCAGAAGACCTGTGTTCTCTGGCAAGCTGAATGTTTTCAGGATTTCTTCCTCTCTGTCCTGTTTTGCTTCTGATTTCTTTCCCTTTGGTCTCTCCCAGGTTCCTCAGTGACTCAGCTGCTGGCTCGGGACCTGGACAACGATCCGCTGGTCTTTGGTGTGGTTGGTGAGGAGGCCAGCCGGTTCTTCGCCGTGGAGAGCATGACTGGCGTTGTCTGGCTCCGGCAGCCCTTAGACAGAGAGGTAATGCTGCTTGCTGCTGAGAGCATCCTCCGCTAAGGAGGAGCAGGGAGAAAACATTTCTGCTCAGATAAATGGTGTCTCTCCACCCTTTGTGGCAGCTGAAATGATGCCTGGGTGTTACTCCTCTGTGGAATCCAGGTGTGCTCACATCAGGGTCTGTCCCTTGTGTTAGCCACCTTCTCACTGGCTTCTCTGAGCTAGAACACAGGGAATAAACAGGGTGCTCTGCTTCGGTCTGGCCTGTTGGTTTTCCTGGATCCCAGAATAACATCTGGGAGTCTGGAAGTAAAGAAAATTGTAAATGAACATGATTTACCAAAGAGCCAGGATGCTTACTCATTCAAGGAAATCTACAGGTTCCCTTTTTAAATGTTTGTTCTGATTAAATCCTTTACTACTTAGAACAGTGTGTGAAGAGATATGACATATCCCTGCTTATTCAATCTCATAATGACATTTCATCATCTTGTGGATTCAGGCTGCTGGATGCTAAATTTGGCAAGATTCTCGCCTTGAATTTGTTTCACACCTCTATTTTCAAGTGTAGCTTTGATGTGCAAAGATGATATCTCATCCAGGTGCCTGTTTTCAACAGCCCTGGCCCTTGCTTTGTTCCTGGGGGAAGCAGAAAGGGATGGCACAGGCTCTTGGACAGGATCTTGGTAAGACTGGGAAAATACTACATGACTTGGGCAATGTGCTTCATTTCTCCTGTGCTTCTCTTGCCTTTTAGTGTTTAGTACTTCCTTGGCCAGGGGCAGTGTTGTGAAGATAAAATTCATTAACACACCTCAGGCAGTGGCGGTCCCGGTTGGAGCCAGCCAGATGTGGGCATCTGGAGGAGCAGGATGGTGGATGCAGCTCAGACAGGGGAGGGCAAACCCAATTTCACAGTGTTAAGAGTGAGACTCTGGAAAAATGAAGCGGTTTTCTGCATCCCTCTCCCCTCCGCCTCCCTGTGCCAACAGCTGCTGGCATGAGTCATAATCTTTCCTTATTCAAATACCTACTGTTTCCCTACTTCTGATACCAGCCTTAAGCCAAGGAGGAAGATCAATAGATTTTAGGTGTCTTCTGGTGTAGGATGGGAAAGGGAGAAGCTGAGCAGAGCTTGCATGCATGGCCAGGCTGAACCAGAAGAGGATCTTGCACCCATCAACTGATCCCGGGGGCTCAAAGTCAGCAATACATGGAAAAGGGTGAAGACAGACACATACATAGCTTGGTATGGATATTGGGAAGGTGGAGGAAGCAGAACAGCATAGGAGGCAAGGAATGGAGGTGGATAGCATGCTGGGAGCAGAGAATGCTGGCCTGGATGCGTGGGATCAGAAAGTCAGGGGAGAGAAAGCCATACAAGAAAATTGGTGGGAAAGGAAAAGCAAGAGATCAATTCTGGTACAATGGAGAAGAAGAGAGACTTGAAAAGGGAGAGGGAGTCAGAGTAAGGTAAATGATGCAGGAAAAGGGAAAACAGAGAAAGAGGAAGGAGAGGATGTATGTATATCTTTTACTCCCACAAAGATTAGAAGGAAAACTGCTTGTGGTGTTTTTTTAAAGAAAAGACAGACCAAGTCTAGAAGATGTATGTGCTAACATGAAGAGTGGAGATGGAAATTAGCATGTGGCAGCTTTCTCTGAGCTATTTTATTGAGTTTTTAGAATTTCAGTACTCAACTGGTTGTTTCTTTTCTCTTATTTTTCCTTTCTTCCCCTACTCCTTTGTCTCTCATGGCAACACCAATGAAGAGGGGAAACAGGGCTGAAAGATTTTGATGCAGCAGGGTGGGATGTCATAAGAAGAGGCTCTCTTCTCCATCAGTATTTGAACTCTTCTTTCTGCCTGCAAGCACTGCTCCAAGGCAAGAGCTAGGAAAGGCATTCTCAGGTTCATCTCCCCAGCTGTTTGGAAAGGAGGCCTGGGATAGGCAGATGTGGGGGCAGGAGGGTGCATGCCCTGGTGAGCTGTCCCCCAGTTCCTTTTCCAAGATGCTACCTTGGTGCAAGCAGAGCTCCTGCTCTGGTCACCAGTAGCTGCTGCTTGTCCCTGAGCTGATCTTAATAGGAATAAATCAACCCAATCTGCAGCACAAAGAGCCATTTTAAGCTTGCTTTCTAGACTTTCCTGCATGATGCTTTGGAAACATTGACTTGCTGTGCTCTATCAGCTCAGGCAGGGGCACTGGGAATGGGAAGGGATCCTGGAGGAGGAAGAGATTGCTGGAACTGGGGAAACTGAAACACCAGATGGTGCCCAGGTACCAGATAGGTGTGGTGGTCCAAGTCCTGCTGCCCATTCCAGAGTGATTCCTTGGCAAAACATGAGTGAAACAATTGCTGATGGGAAACAAAGGTCAGGAAGAGTCAGGCCTCCACTAGTGATATTCCCCTGCCCTGACAGCAAAGTAATCCCCTCTTCCCCACTTATCCCTCACCCCCGAAGCAATGACTGTAATATATTACAGTTTAAGACCAAGCTGTTTATTTAGTTAAAACAATAAGGGTCAGAGAGGACTGCACAGGTGTTTTTTTGAATGGGCTTAACGGATTTCATACAGTTCTGAATACAGACCCTGGGTTTATCCTACTCTTCCCAGCTATGTGGTATATGAAGAACTACTGTGTGGCAGGTAAGTTGAGAAAGCAGCAGCAACATTTAGATGTCCTCAGTGAGACTGTGTTGTATAGTCACCTTGAACAAAGGCTAATTACACAGCTTTTTTCTTTGGATTTTCTTCTCTTTTTGCATTGTCCCTGTATCTTGCAGTTGGAGATGGTACTGTAGGTGGAAAACTGCTTTTCTCAGTGCAAACTTTACTCTCCCTTGCTAATACAAACGGGCAGCCTCTGGCATCGGGGAACAGGTGTGTGTTCAATGAGATTTAGGGCTTGGTGGCATGCTACAGAAGGTTAAACAGTGGGCTCCTCTCATCTGCTTCAGCCTAGTTGTCTGTTTAAAGTGCTCAGCTGCTAGTCAGGAGATCAGTTCCATAGTCCCTGTATCCTCCTGATCCAGAGCAGAGTGGCTCTCTGTGCCTGTAAAATACTCTGGAGCCCCACTGGCATTAATATTTCTCAGCATTTTATACTCAATGTAGGTAATTGCACTCAAGCACCCGTTCTCTTCTTGAAGGTCCTGAAAGCATTTTGCATGTAATAATATTGGCTAAAAGTCCCAAGCCTGCCATCTCCAGATAAACACTACAGTATCTTTAATTATGTGTTTTTCTTCTCTTTCCCTTTCAGACTAAGTCAGAATTCACGGTTGAATTTTCTGTCAGTGACAGCCAAGGGGTAAGTGTGATTTCTCATTTCATGGTCTCTGCTATGGGTGGAGAGGAGCAGGGAAGATGAGCACATGGGTCTCCAGGGGACTTTCTGCATCACCCTGAGGGGTATGGGGAGCAGGCCCACTGCTGGCTGTCGCTTGCCAAAATCCCACAACAGAAAACAGCCACAGGCTTGCTTCAGGTTTTAAACCCATGCATAAAGCTGACAACCGCTCTCTGTTGTTTATCCTTGTGACCACAGGTGATCAAAGGGACAGTCAACATCCAAGTGGGAGATGTGAATGACAATGCCCCACGGTTCCACAACCAGCCCTACAGCGTCCGCATCCCAGAGGTAGGGATTGCTGCAGCCTCTCCACACAGCTTGGCTTATGGCTCTTCCTGCAGTGGCCATGCTTGCTGCCTTTGCCACCACAGATCTGGCTGTGTGAAGGCCACAGGGCTGTTCTCCTGCCCTGGATCCTCACTGAGGTTGGGGGCAGGATTAAACATCTGGAAATTATTTTTTCTGAAAACATGCAGAGGCAAAGTGACCCATATTTTGTGTGTTGGGAAGGCAGGTGGAAGAGGACCTTTGGGACTCGGGGTCTTTGCAGCTTTGATGATGTCTTTGTTGTGACAAATGTGAACTTTGAAAACAACTGTAAATGGGATTCTGTTTCTTTTTTCTTCTGAGCCAGGGAGAATCTGTGCAGCTCTTGTCACAGAGGTGACCTGAGGCAGGGATAAGTATTTTTCTAAACAGCTGATTTCTGCAGAGTCCTGCACAAAGGCTTTTGCCTCTGGTGGTGGTTTCCTTTAACATGGGACCATTATTGTCCCATCACATCCTAGGAATAGGTAGGAAAGGACCACCTTTCCCTGCTCTAGTGGCCCAAGCTCCCATTAGAGCAGAGAGAATCTTCATGTTAGATCAGGTTGCTCACAGCTTTATCCAGCCAAGTGTTGAATATTTCCAAGAACAGTTTTCCCAGGTTTCTGCTGCTCTCTCTCCATGCTGATCCTTGCAAGGAAGGTGACACTAATCACACCGTCAGAGAGAGCTTCTGCACCTAGAACTCGGCTTGGCAGAAATACACCAGGAACTTACAGATCTGATGTGACCTTAGGCTTTAAAGATGTTGAGATGTTGTGCTTGCTAGTGCGAGGACAACAAGGTCAGGGTATTATATTTGAAATAGGGAATGAGTAGGGGACTTCATGTCATCCAGTGGAGGGAACCTCTCTCTTGCACCCTGGTGCCAGAACAGAGCCTGTTTTCCCCAGAGCATGCCTCTTGTGTTCATGAGGTCAAGTGTTCTTCTGTGTGTGTGAAATCAAGCAGTCTATGGTAATTGAGAGGTACAAATGATTGTGTTACAATGGTTTATTTAATATGCTGGCTGCTGGTGCCCTGCCGTGCTGGGCTTTGATCTTTCCCATTCCCTCTGCTGTGAGGATGAGGTTTCTTCATTAAGTTGCTTGTGATGTATGAGCCGGAGTTTTAGTCTCATCTTTGCACCAAGTCATCTGAAACCTCCCTTTGAGAATGACACTAGGTCAGAGTCATTCCTTCTCTTTAAAGCAAGAGCAGTGCAGAAATGACTTGCCAAAACCTGCACGAGCTGTTCCTCGCTTTTGCCTTTCTGCTTGGAACTCTGGAAGCTGATGAGTGGCTGTCTTGCCTTGCTACTGTTTCTTCTGATGATGGTCTGTCTGCAGAGGTTTGCAAAGCAAAAGGAATGTCAGTGGGACTGAAGGAGAACGGTCTTCCCTGCCCCAAGATTTAGCTATGGTTTTGCTATTTACTGCATCTGGTACAGAGGGCTTCCTTCTCCACATAAAGAGATGGAAAGTGGGGTTTAGCAAGCACGGTGCTTCCCTCAGTGCTCCTGCTTTGCCAATTGGCCTTTAGAGCTGTGCTTTTCTGGACGCTGGCCTCAATTATAAGACGCCTTGTGCCAGCTTCCAGTTTCTATCTGTGATCTTTAACCAAGGGCACTGATCAGAGGGTAATGAGCCACGAATGCATTGCTCAGCTGGTATCCTGAAGGCACTTCTGTTCCTCTGCTGGGGAGAGAGCCTTTCCTTGTCAGGCACTGTGAGAGCAGGGCATGGGGTCCCACTATCTAAAGAGAACCCTCCAAGTGCCCACAGTAGATGTAAGCAATGAACTTATGCATGTGCTGGCATGGCCCTCAAGGAAGAGATGCCCACTTGCTTTGAGAGCTTTGTTGGGCCACATGTTGTCCCTGTTGCTTCTCCACAAATACTCAAAGCTGGAGGTGACACAGCATGGAGATGTGCCTTCAGAAGCCAAGGCTCTCAAAGCCAGGGGACACCTGGGGTGCAGCTGAGGCTGGGGAACCATTCATGAGTAAGTGCTGACAGTGTCCGTGGATCAACATCCAGATAGCTCAGGCCAGGGTGAGTACCTAGAGTGGGTAGCAAAATCTGCCTCAAAGACTAACCAGCCCAAGCCAAAGAGCCTATGGCTAATGAATAAACAGGGGCTGGAGCTTGGGGACAGGGAAGAGTCTGGCAGAAGTGCTAGTGTGGCTTTGCATAGGCTGGCTCTGTGCAGAATTGGCAGCTAATGAGAATTTCTCTCTTTTTAATTTTGAGATAAATGGATGTATCGATTTGCAGTTGTCCTAGCTAATGGACCAGCAACAAAAAGGCTATTTAAACCTCACTGCTATTGTGTGGCACTGGGAAAGTCAAAAGAAGAGTGTGCATAAATAAATGAAACATGAAGTAAACTGACCTTTAAAAACAATACTGCCTCTAAATACTCGTCCTGGCGTTTTAGGCAGTCTGCTTGATATGAGAATGGGAAATTATTTGGGCATGGAGACTGCAATTCCTCTCTAGCATGGGGAGAGGGGAGAGGATGCCCAGTTTAACTGTGGACTCCTCTGCATCACAGCAGCTCCAAATACCCAGACCAGGGATCGTTCATGTGTTGGGCTGATGCCACTGTTCCTTTGTGCTTGTCATGTCTTAATCACATCCCCAGCACCTGCCTGGAATAGCTGACCAAGGGCCTATGTGTCCGGAGAGGGATATTGCTCCAGTGTAATTGTCCGTCCCATCTGGGCAAGGGCATGCCGTGATTTGCTTGTCAAAAGGCAACGAGGCAGTGCGGATGCTTTCAAGTCCGTAAAGAAAAGGGGAATCCTGCTAGAATTGGCAACTTAATTCACCAAGCTGGCCTTGACAGAGCTCATTAAGTTCTCGTGTATTCATTTCAGGCTAATGGCTGTCATGCTGACTGCTGTTTGATTTGCTATAATAGACTTTTATGGTTTTCCAGTTTGCTAGGACGTGTGTGCTCGTGTCCCTGCCCTGTGGTGCTGCTGTAGTACATTAGTTAGCTGCTCATGTGCTTGCTACTCTGACCTTCAGGGTTTGTTCTCTTCTTGGATTCCTCCCTTGCACTTCACCTCTTGCACACACTTTTTTTTACCCTCTTTATCCTCACCCAGCCCCAGGCTACCATGTTTCTGGGAGTCCCATGGTTTGGCTTTCCAATCAGCAGACATATTGTTGAGCCCATGGCAGGCTGTTGTGGCACTGCCTCAGTTTCTGACAAGTCCGATCTGCTTTATCTAATCTATTTTTCCATTTCACTGGATCTGTAGGAAACTCAGTCTTGTTGGATTGTCATGGTTCAGAGCTTTTATGTGAAGCAAGCAAATGAAGTGGAGCCAAGCACCTCAATGGTTTTGTGGCATCTAGTGTGTTGGATTGAAGGTGGACTGTTTTCCCTAAGTGCCTGTTAGGCTTTCCAGTCCTAACTTCCAGGCATGAGACCTTCTGGGGCACACAGCCCTCTGTTTCACCTTTGAAGTGAACAGCCTTTAAGCTTATGGTTAAAAGGCATGGCTCTGCAAGTCTCTCTTCTGCATCTGCTGCTTCCAGGTAGTTTACAGGAGCACATCTTGGGTCCTGCAGAGAAGTTTCCTCAAACATTGAGGCTGTTATGTGATGTGGTAGCCAAGTCTGGTACCTTCTTGTGAAGAGCTGTTTTCCCCCGTGACTCCCCAGTATCCTGAGCTTGCTAATCAAGTTTGAACTGTCCATAGCCTTCTCCTGCGCCTAGAGCATCATCAGTTTTCACAGGGTCACTTAATTGTTGGTTTCTTCACTGAATGTCCCCTCAGGAGGTTTCCAGTGGGGTTTTATCTTCTTTGTTTCCTCCCCCACCTCATTCCTTCTGTTACATTTAACACACTGATTTAGAAAGTAATATGTATTATTGGATTACATCTTATAGCAAAAAGCAGTCCTCAGCAGGCTCTGGGCCATAGACTGCTGTTTAGCACCCTGAACATTCATGAGATGACAGTTGCACCACACAGAACTATCTGTAACTTGACAGGAGACAGTAATTATAATGGGGTTCTGTTTTTGAAAGGCACCCACTGCATCTGTAACCAGAACCATCTGCCTTTGGAATTTGTTCATCTCCTCTTGAGTTCAAGCAAATGCTAGTAAGAGGCAGGGCTGTAGGAAAGGAGTTTAAAAATGAAAAGTAAAGTTTCTGTGCAGCTCAGAATATTGGCTAGGCACCTGTAGCCCAGCCTGCAGGTGTTGCATCTCCTGACCTCAACCCTGATTTACCAATTCATTTTAACTGGGGGGCAGCCAGGCACTTACAATTGACAGCAGTCTCTTCTGCTCAGGGAGCAGCCCCTGGGGTTGAGCCTTTGCAAGCTGTTGGTCACAGTTTCCGTCCTTAATATGGTGGTGTAGTTGAAATGGTGAATTTTATGACTTTTTTTAATTGTGCAGAAAAGTGTTTGGCAGGGAGGGAGAGAGAAAGGAGGGAACCGTCACTGCCCTGTTCCATTAAACAGCCTGGAACTAGACCATACTAGATGGTGACCAGGGGCAGGGAGGATCAGAGAAAACCCTAAAAGCCCTAGCTGTAATTAAAATTATTATTTTGTTTTAATGGTAATAATGTCTGTAATTACATCAGTTTCCGTGCCATCCTGCCCAGGAGTCTTTGGGGGCTCATATAATTCTATTGCCATGGCTCTGAGGCCTGATGCTACGCATATGAAGCAGCTGCAATGAGAGTGAGTTCCTGCTTCAGCTGCATTAGCCATTCCATTGCATGCTTCCAGGCACCTTTTGGGGTTTTCCCCCCCCTTCCTTTAAATAAAGAACCTTTACATTGAAGACGGTGATAACAGAGCTGATAAGAAAGATGTTCCTGCCATGTTGCAAAACAGCCTATAATCATTGCTGGCTGCTCTCCTTTCTCATTTCTTTTCTTTATTCCTTCCTTCCCTCCCTGCCCCCCCTCCTTCTCTCTTTCTCCACACTCACTGTTTTAATTCTCTCCCTGAGCTTATGCTTCTGTGTGGATTTTAGAACTGAACAAATAATTTACAATGAATAACTTATCCAGCCTTCCCCTCCTTCCGCCACTTTTGTGCAAACAGAATTTGCAGGCATATTGAACTCCTCTGCAGCACTTCAGATTCAACTTTATTTATTTATGGTGGTTTGGTGTGCTTTTTCAAGAAAAGACTTCCTAGAAAGGCAACAAATTAGTGAATTATTCAAGCTGTGTTCATTAAACACTATTTTCCAGAAGCAAACCAGTTCTCTCTCCTGGGTAGGTAAGCAGCTCTGTCTCCCCTTCACCCTGGCATTCCACCATGGGTATGGCTGGTGCTGGGGACTGAGGGTGATCTCACCTCCTGTGCCTGCTGGAGAAGTGGGAGATGAGGCTTTGACTGGTGCTTGCTGGAGTTAGGGGCTCTCTATTGCACAGGCATGTGGTGATAATCTTTATCACACAAAACATTTATCAGACTCCCTAAGCATCCTCATTTTCAAATGTGTGTATTGTTGCTGGGTTTTATCTCCAGCCTTTGTCAGCCCTGATGGAAGAGTTGGCTGACAGAATAACAGGTTAGATCTCCATACTGTCTCTCTGGCTTCAGAGAACTGGTCATCATGAGATTGTTTTGATATTTTGCCTTTCCATATTTTTTTTCATTATTATTTTTTAGCCACCTTTAATTACTTTCCAACTTTGTCCAGCAAACTCATGGAAGCAGAGAGATGTGCCTTCCCCTCAATAGTTTTAAGTGCAGGCATTCTGTCCATCTATTAAAAACCTATATTTTATCTGGATGTGATAATCCTTTTCAGAGGGTTTCATCTGCTCTCTAATCACTAGGTAGAATATAATATCCCTCAAAGAAATCATGTCTTCTCCCCTCCTCTCTCAACTCCAGCCTGCATGATCTGCCAAGATGGGACTATTTCTATATTGCTCAGGAAGATTGAATGTTAAAACATATCTTTACATAGAGAAAATTGCCAAGTAAAGATTTTGCCAGCAGTGCCATTGGGTACCCTTTTTCATCAGTAATCAAGAGGCTGTGCCCGTCTCCTGGCTAGCCTTGCCATGGAAGAGCAAAAAGGAGCTGAGAAAGTAGCAAGTGGGTAGGGACTGAGGGATGTGAATAATGCACAAGTCATCAGGCTGAGTTTACTCTGACGGGTGGGATGCCATGTGTGCTGGCACGCTGGGTACGTTTAGCTCTGGGGCGAGTTTGTAAATATTCATAAAGGTCCTCACTTTCCACATGCAAGCAAAACATAAACAGGCTGTTTAAGTGCTGGGAAGTATGGGTGCTGTCTTGGGCATTTGTTCTGGCTTTCGGATGCTGGCAGTTCCTTTGGGCAAGAGCTCGGAAACACATCAGGCAACAGCTGCCATCTTCTCCCTGCTCTTTTCCGCCAGCACTAAAGAAAGGCACTTAAACAAAATAGGCTGCAGTGCACTGAGAAAAACACAATGTTTGGGCTAAAGGGTTTGTACAGGTGAGATCAGAGATGTCCCCAGGACTTTAGCTTTTCAGTGGGTGAGGTGCTTATTAATGAGTCACGCTGCATCTGTATGGTAGGACATGGAGGATTTGAGCTATGTGGCTGGGGTATGGGGGTTTGAAGAGGGCTGGAAGGCTTGTGGAGGTCTTTCCTTTCCTTGTATGGAAGAAGTTGTGTGAGGAAGTAAGTGCTCAGACCTGGAAACATCCTTCCCTCTTAAGGTCATCTGTGTGCAAGTTTTTGCTATTATCGCTGATGTGTATACAGTGACACCAGGTGGAGAGCATCAGAGGATTTTGAGTGATGCCCTGGTGTCCTAGGGAGAAAGAAAGTCTCCACCTCTGGCAGTCCCATCCCTTGTGTGGCTTCACCGGTGAATAGGAGACCCTGGTCCTTTAAAGCACGTGCCTGAGGAGTGAAATGAGAGATGCAACAGAAACTACTGGGGCGGAAAACTCCAAATGGTGTGGAAGTAATGTGTAAAGTGTCCTGGAGATAACAGTCATTTCCACCAGGCAAAACTTTGGCTCTTTCTGGAAGAATACTGCAGGAAGGAGGGGGGACAGCCTGAAAATTAGAAATAGTCGTGCTGTTCTGACCAACATAATGCTGGGGTAGACATGGGGGACACGGGAAAGAAGAAAGGGGAGAAAACAGCATATTTAGAGCTGAAAAGAGAGCCTAGTATGGGGCATCAAGCAATTCAGTGTCTCTCTTAAGGAGCCATAGTGCTGGGAAAATAAGACTCCTGGAGCCGAAGAAAAATTCTTGGGACAGAGGAAGAGAAAGTATACAGAAGCATTCTCTAAGGAAAGAACACACAGATATGGAGGGGAAAGATACCTTAGACAAATCACTAATCGTTTCTCTTGGAAGAAATGGGGACAAGAGAAAGCATCTTCCTTGCTGATCTTCTGAGCAGCCCCAGGACACAGATATGTTCTTGGGTGCTTTGTAGGAGTTATTTCATTTGGGTGCGCAGGCCCCATGTCTGCCTGTCCCCTGCTGATTTTTTCAAAGCCCTGAATTTATTGTAGGTATCTGGCCCAGCCCCATCCTTGAGGCCCGGATGATGTCTGAGTGCAGGATGGCCAGTGTCAAGTGATGGCTCCTTGGGATCCCCTAGATCCTCCTGGCAGCAAGTGACAGGGTGGCTCTGACAGGACATGCTTCCTCTGTAGCAGAAGCAGTGGTTTGTGGTCCCGCAGCATCTCTTGCTGCAGTAGCAATTTAGGTTTGGGCTGAAAGGCTGCTCTTTTCCAGGGGACTGGAAGCACCAGCACCGGCTGTTTGAGCGCAGCCCTTTCGGTATAATTACATTTACACATCTGAGCAGCAGATGGCTTCAAGGTCTCTTCCTTGTCCTGGCAGGAGGAAGGGCTCTCTGCTGCCAGAAACGGGCAGAGGAGCTAATGAATGTGACCTGTTAGCAATTAGTTTTGTTTTATCTTTCTTTCCTCTGGTTACAATATTCTCCCAGAAGCCTGGGATATAACTTATTATCTTGTGCCAGCCAGCAAAAGCCTCATCCCCTCCCTTTGAATCCTTGTTGTGTTTACCTCCCTCTCCGTACATCATCTTTTAAGTCAGCAGCAGGAGCATGCCTGGCTGTAGAAGTGTTTATTAGAGTGTGCAGGCTATGAAGGCAGTGTGCAGGTAGCAACTGCTTGGTGCAAGGCAGCAAAAGAGCCTTCACTGAAAGTTATTCTTTTTTTTACCCATATAATCATGCAGTTTGTTGGTTTGGGCTCCTATTTCAATCATGCCACCTAAATTAAGGTATGATTAAGGTCATATTGAAATGCACCGTGCTGGAGGATGGTGCCCCAGATGCTGCCATTTTAGGATACAGGCTCTTTACTGAAAGAATTGAGCTCAGCAGCAGACCTGTGAGGTGGGCACACACTAGCATCCTTGCTCAGTGCATCTAGGAAAGGGGAAGCTAGAGCTGTCAGAAGACGCTTGTCAAACTATTTTTTCTATAAAAATGCCATTTTTAATTAAGATGGAAATACTTAGGGAAAATGTTGCCATTTTGACTGCAAAGCTGAGCAGAAATAGTGTTTTAAACGAACAATAAAAAGCGCTCTTGCAATAGATTCATTCCAATTTCTTCTTCAGAATTGCATTTTGTGTTTTATTAGTTTGTAATGTGTCAGTGACAGTCATGTATAATAAGCTCTCTGCTGCTGGTCATACTTTGTGATAAAATAATAGACTTAAATCAGTCTCTCCTGCAAATTTTTAAATATTTATGGGTGAACTGAACTGTTTGTATTGGTTTCAAACTATTTTCATTACAAATGGAAGAAATTTGATCTAGGAGGACGTTTCAATCAGTATTAGGCAGCCATTACTTAATTTCAACCATTAATTGCTGTTGAAACTTAAAATGTTGATTTATTTCTGTCAGTGTGAATAATGAAAAAAGCAAGAAAATTGAATATAGGGTTCAAGGCAACTTTGTTTCAAGAAAAAAGAAAACAACAAAGTTTTTAAGTTTCAGGATTTGCTTTACAGGAGATTTGAAAAGCATTTTCCTTCTCTATTTTCTTTTTCCCTTCCTAAATGAGGATGCAAACCAAACCTGTCTGGGTGTGGGTTTAGGCAGCTGATACTGTGTGGGAAGGCTTGATCCAGGGGCAGCATACACTGAGCCATTGGGCATCTGTGGAGATCATCTCTACCGCTGCAATGTTACCATCAGGCCCCCTCCTTTCTGAGCAGCAGAACTGAGCAAATGTGTGGGAAATGAGCTTTGCAAATGCACTTGTGCAATTTTCTTTCCTCCCCACTGCCCCTTTCCTGACTCCTGCTGTGTTTCTGCTGCTCTGCCTTGCTCTCCAAATGTCAGGCCCTGCTCTCTTTTCCAGTGTGAGCAGTTCACAAGGTGGTTTTGTGCACACATGCTCGCACGTGCATGCGAAGGGTCTCGACAAAGAGCTGTGCAAGCCAGCTCTGTGTCCTAATGCAGTGCATTTCCAAATATTTAAGTGAAGTGTGAAGAGGTGCATGGGTGGAAGGAGACAGCTAGTGGCTGTCACCCTGTGTAGGATGGTGGTTGTTTGCTTCTCTATTTGCAGGGATTGAGTTTATGCAGAGTGGTCCAGGAGGTCTCACTGGGGTGCCAGTGAAGTGTGTTTAGCCACAGCCTGTCTGCTCCAAGCTCAAGCAGTGGTTATGCTGACAGCCTCTCTGTTTTTCAAACCTGCCTTGATTTTCATTATGTTGATATGTCACTTTCAGCTAGGCTTGGCCTGCAACTGTAAATCAGACTTGAAAGGGTAATGGGAAGGAGGGAAGTGAAAAGAGGAGATATTAATTAAGTCGGCCACCTCCTGCTCAGCCTACACGTGATGGTTGCTCATATGTGTTTGGAGGCATCTCCAGCTTAGATGACCTGGGGTCTGGCAGTTTGTACCAGGGTGGCCACCAGCTCTACCTTCTTACTGGAATTTAAGGCGGAAAAAATTAGTTTGTAACTGGTAGGTTCATCCAAGGCATGTTTTTTAGCACTTCTCAGTTTGTTATCAGGAGTGGAAGATATAACTATCTTTCTCCAATAAGTAAATCTTTATCTAGAGGTAATTTGAGAGTGCAGCTCTCTGAGCTTTAGAGAAAGAAGGACCTACTTCTGTTCCATACCATAACCAGACCTTAGTGGGCAACCTGAACAGGGCAAGATTTCTGCTGTGTGTGTGATTTGGAGGACCCCAAACCTACATAGGTCAGGAGCTACTGAGCCAGCACTTGGAAAATCACTCTATTAAAGGTGCTGGGAACACTCAGCCAGGTGTGTGTGTGCAGATTTCTCAGCATCCCAGGAGAAAAAGCTGCCCTCTCTGAGATGTGCTGCCCATGCTTTGCCTTTGATGTAGGCTGAGAGGGTTAAAGCATAAAGCTGTTCCACTGCAGTGGTTAGCTGATGGCCCGTGAAGCATCACAGGGGTTTTCAGCTGGCTGGTGAAATAGCAGGACAGGTGGATATTTTGTTTTCCTATATATAACTTGTGCATTCAGGGAAGGAAATTTTGCAAAGAGGCTGTTTCTTCTGGTTATGAGCACTCAAGGACTACGGCACTGCAGCTGACCCCAGTTCTTGCAGTCAACAGGGAAATGGATGTCATGCAAGTGGGGATGTCTCTGCCCTGTGGGACATAGCTGCAATATTGCCTCTGAGCACATCTGCATTGTGTGCAAACTCCTGCTCAGGTCTGAGGGCTGCATGAGCTTCATTGGATGTACTGCGAGAAAGCTGGAAGTCTGCATCCTCCTGCTGAGGGTGGGCCAGCCTGCTATCCCACCACACATCACAGGGGCCCTTGTCTACAAGTCTTTCTCTTGATCACTTCACTTCTGAGGGCCTTAAACACAAGACCTAGCCCTGTCTGCAGGGCAAATGGTACTTTTTCAGCAAGGTTGTGTCTCCAGAGCCTATGCTTCATCATGAGTCACTTATCATCATCATCTTAACTGGTGTCTTGCTCCGTGTTCCCACATCATCTTTGATCTGCTCAGATGATGTCAGGAGAAGGTCAGCTGTTCTCTGGAAGACATTAGACTTACTTTTTGCTTTTAGTAGTATGAAGCAATGAATCCTTTTTATGTTCTTAATGTGAGCATCTCTGAAAAAAAAGAACAAAAGTAGCCGCCCCTGTCTCTGCAGGGTGTATGGGTGTTTGGTGGCCCAAGCAGCAGTGATGGTGCTTCCTGCTTGCACCTAACCTGCATCTCCAAGGAGGTTGATCTCTAGGCCTCTGGTATTTTGGAAGTTCAAGAGGCAACTGGAGGATGGAAAAAGAGTAAGAAGGAGTCCAGTCCCTGGTAGGAGGGTGCATGGTGAGGAGAAGGCAGCTTAGAGGAGACCTTCAGGAAAGATGGCTGGAAGCGACAGGAGGAGCCAAATGTTACCCTGGCTGCAAGGGCTGCGAGTCACATCCCTCCTGCGTGTTAGCACTTGAGGCTGAGCTGTGGCAGGCATGCTTGTTTTCAGGGGGTAGGGGAATGGAGGTTTGTTAAAAAGCCTCATCAGAGCATTATGGAATTGGAATGTGAGGGGTAATTGAGCTAAAAGCCATTCTGTTCCCGCAGTCTGTGCAGCAGGACCAGCTGAAGCACCCTCAAATGCCAGCCCAGGAATCCTGCTGGAGCACCCCCTCAGCTGGGTCCTCTCAGCCACCCTCCTGTGCGTAGAGCTTGCAGACAGGGGTAGGAGATGGCCACTATAGCAGTGATGTGGAGGAGAAACCAGACTAGTGACAGATGAAGGTTTTGTATGAAACAAGCACAGAAAGGTAAATGGGTTCCTGAGCTGCAATCTCCATGCTTGCAGGCATCTGTGTGCTCTCTGAATGAGTCCCTGCAGCTTGGACAGCATCTCTTGCATCCATCTGTGGTCATGTCCTCTCACTGCACCCCTTCCCCATGTAGGATGTCAGAGCAGAGCCCCATCAGGCAGCCCCACACTCCCTTCCCTTGACACCTATTGTGCAAATGCCACCCACAGATGGAGAAACGCTCCACAGCATTCACTAGCAATGGCCAAACAGGTGATATTTTTGAATAATTGGAACAACTAGATTAACATTATAAAAAAGGAATAAGGCTGCTTGGGATGAATGTAATCATTAAGCATAACTGCAAGATGTTAGTCACCACTCTGATCCCCTCCCTCTCTAATGGAGGGAGCGTGTAGAAGTGGATGGGGGCTTGGATAGCTGCCGACATGACCTCAAGGAGGGGATTAGCAGAAGACCCCTCAAGTTTGGATCTCTAGCACAGTGACAGCATGAAGTGCACGGCCCTATTGTGTACCTTGTCATGTGTTATTGATTGCCAAACAGGCACAGTTAAGTGCCTCTCATTAATATTTGTTTTGGACTTTTCCCTGAATTCCGATGACTGGAGGAGATGCTTCTTATCTCTCTCCTGCAGGTTTTCTTTCTAGAGGATTCCTCTGGCGGGTGACAAACCCGGGCTATGTAGCTGCTCATCCCACTTTCGGGAGGAGGGATGAGTTAGTAGCTGGCATGAGATTTTGGAAACTGCAGAAAGGAAGCGAGAAACCAAAATTAGCACAAAATTAAGAGGTAAAAATTGCTCTGCTCATGTCATGCAGATGAAATATGGATTTCCAGGTGTGGTTGCATTTGTGAATCTCTTAAAAAGGGACTCTCTGGGCACATAGGTCATTCTGTCCAGACTTCTAAATGGACGAGCAAGGACAAAAGGTGTGAGCTGTGGAGCAGGTAGCCAGGGACTGCTTCTCAGTCAGTGCTTTTGTAGCTGGTTTTGAGGTTTCAAACTGAGAGAAAAGGCTGTGACCAGTGGATGTATTGTGGGTACCTTCTGGGCTGTTGTGACATCGGTCTTTAAGCATCTCCATCATCTAGAAGATGGCCTTCTCTTCTTTTCCATTCATCTTTCTGTTCTGGAAAGCTTGTTCTGGAGGCCTGACTTGTGCATTCCTATGACTGTTGGTCATCTCCCACTTACTGATTTTTGACAAGAGGGCTGCATTTTAACATCATGCTGTGGTGGTGCCACTCTGGCATCGTGCCCATTTGATCAGATGCTGCCTTTGAAGCAGTTGCTATGGCCAAATGTGTTGGGAAGCTGCTTGTAAAAGTTTCTTGCTTTGATTGCTTGGTTTGTTCCCATAAATAACAAGCTGTTTACAGAGTAAGGCATGAAGGAGATTGTCCTAACTGCTGTATCACACGCTGTCTGATGTCCTAGGTCTAAAGTGGATCCTCATTTCTCTCCTCTCTCCCTAATCCTGGTGTGTGGTGGATGACTTTGCTATCTGTACCCCTTCTTCCAGGCAGCGGGGATCTCTAGATGGCTGTGCAGGTCTCAGCTGTTGGATTATCATCTGTCTCTCATCAACTAAGGCACAAAATGGGTTTCTGAAACTTGACTGTAGCTTAAATAGGGTAAAGTACTATTTCTTTCTGTCTAGTATAATAATGCCTTGTTTGTCAGGCTTGACTTAACCACAACTAGTCCACCCAAAGCTATTGAAATGATTCTGAGCATCCATTCCTATCTATTCAGGTTGTGCTCCTAGGCACTTAGGTTCAGCTTGTGGAATGAAAGATTTCTGGTGTGCCCAAAAGCAGTGAAGAGAGCTATTTTAATGTGACCACTTCTCTAGCTTTTCAATGGAGAGTTGTGTTCATGTCTGTTATGAAGTGATATTGGAGTCCATGGAGCATGAGAAACTGCATTTGTTTGTGGGTTACAAATGAAGACCTGTCAAAAACCTTTTTAAGCGGTGGCAGAAGTTTTCTTTTTCATGATCTATTTCTCTTAAAGGCTTTGCCTCCCAAGGTTTGGCTTTTCTCTTTCTTCTCTTCTATGCGTTTGAAAAAACGCAGTTACCAAAAGCTGCTCTTCTCCTTTTCTTCTATCTCCCCATCCATTTTGTGGGGTGTTTGGATCCTCTAGGGTGCTCTTGATTCTGGGGGAAAAAAGAGGGTGATGAGCACTGGGTGAGAGGTGGAATGGGATATGGATCCCTCTTTGTGCTTGAAGCAAATGCTTTACCATCTTCTTGTGGGGAAAAGGGTGTAGGTTATTTCCATTGATTTGGTGTCAAGAGATGTTTTTCAAAGAGTAAATGTGTTTATAGGATTTCTGTCCTTTTGTTGTAAGAAGTAGGACGTTGTTTCTGGGCATGGGAGTTTGCTAAAAGTGTGTCACATCGGTTCTTCATCAACATGTTTCATGCTGCAACCCTATTCCTAGGTGTGCTAGCAGGTGGCGTACAAAACATAGTATTGTTTATTGCCGTTCACTACAACTGTACCTTTTATTCTGTGCAGGCTCTGGACAGGCACTGGGAAGCTGGTTTCAGGCACCATGCCTTGATGTGCATGCTCCTGGCTGTGTCCATGGCTTACATTTGAGTGGCAGAAACATCTGCCTGGCTGTGGGTTTAAAAATATGATACAAGTGGACATGTACAGAATAAACAGCAGTTGTCAGAGCTGATGGGGTTGTTTTTTCCTACCCCTGTCTCAACTTAAGATTTGTCTTAAAGCATTTATGGGGAAGGCAAGAAATTGTCACAACCAGTGTTTTCATGCAAGCACTCTTCTTCCACTTGCAGATTAAACACCATGGGAGGATAGGGGATGCTGGGATGTGTGCTGGGGCATTTCAGCCTTAATGCAGGGAGGTGGTCTCTGGTTTAGGTCTTTCTGCAGGAGGATTCACATCTTTACCTCTCTCCTCTTTGCACACTTTTATTATTACACCTGGGGGAAAATGGTGTAGTTTGTAGAATTCCTGGCATTCCTTTGGCCAATTGTTTGTAGCAATGTCCTACAAGTAATGAGCAGAGATGCTTTACAGATGTTCATCTCCAGACTTTCAGCTACCCAGAAAAGTTCCTTGCCTCAAAGGGGGGGATAAACTAACATTACTCTGTGCTCCAGCTGAGTGGGTCTCATTGCTAATTAGCAAGGGATCTTTGTTAGGAAGAAGTTTCTTGCCATGAGCTGCCAACCCTTTATGTGTGTGCCTTGCTGCTGCTCCTGGAGTCCCAGGTGCAATCATATCTTCAGTGGGGCTGGGAGGTGTCAGAAACCCAGAAAGCTGCTGGGTTGTGCCAGCAAGCACCAACCCTGGCATGGGGTGAGAAAATAGAGGAGGAAGGAGAGGAGCTGTATGGCATTTATTGAAAACAGTCCCCCTGCAAGCACCAAAGGACCTCACTTGCAGAGAAGCAGCACTGTGGTCTTGAGCATTTGGGGTTTTTCAGCAATCTAGTGGGAGGCCTTGGAGGGGAAATATTAGTGGTGACACTAACTAAATGTTAGTGGTTATGGCCTGCAGCTCCCAGAAGGTCTGATAGAAGGAGGCTTTAATTAACTTGTCCTTTTGTGGGTGTTGTGCTACTTTAGTTCATCGTAGATCCAGCTGCTCTGCATTTATTTGTGTGACATGTTTGCTAAGTGAAAGAGGGGTCAGTAGCAGGGGAGCTGGATCCTGCCCAGCTGTCCTGGCAAGAGAGCAGCTCCTGGGAAAGAAGACTCTAGTTTCTTCTGGTCCATGTGGGACAGTAGACTGGTGCTAAGTGAAACAATAGCCACAGGTTTGATATTCACAGGCTTATTCAAGATGCTTCTGTGGCCATGTATTTCACAACCTGCAATAAGGTCTGTTTCAGCTGAGCTTGTTCCAGCGGAGGACCGAGATTTAAAATAACCCAGATAAAATTAACACAACAGAAGATGACAGCTCCCTCCAAAATCCTTGGGACTGACTCACAGTCCTGCAGAAAAGTGACTGCAGCCAGGTGAGAAGGAATCAAACCAGATGAAGTAGAAACAATTTGCATCCCCTTAGCACATCTGACACTTAAAGTTAAATGAATGCTGATTTAACATGAACTTAAACCCAAGCTGGCAGGAAAATCTCACCCAGGTATGTGTCAGCCTCCTTCCTTCATGGTCACTCTGTGCAAATCTCTGGGATGACTGGCTGGGCTGCTGCATAGGGCACTTAGGATGACTTGGGGAGAAGATGATGGTCCTGCATTTCCTTTTGTGTGCTCCAACATGAACCAGAGTCTCTCCTAAGGAAGCTGCACCATTGAAAAACCAAGAGTATTTGTGTTCCTGCAGCTCCTTAAAGAAAGATTGGACAGAGGTATTGATAGCTGTTCTGGGTTTGCCTGCCTCTTTTCCTACAGACATCTTCTTTCTTCCCCTCTTTTTGCCTTGTGCAAGAGGTGGGCATCCATTGGCTTGGTGTACTTCTGCCCCCTGTCTCTTCTCGTGCTGGGTAGCTTCTCTGGCTGTCTTTGGTCCACAGTCATGGCTGATTGCTTCAGAGCCTGTTCCTTGTGGGTGATATCACATTCCCTGCTGTAATGATGAATGAAGGATCCCAAACATTCCCCCCACCCACTTCTTGCTTTCCTTTTTCCAGCAGGGATTTCTCTCACAAAGCTTGCCTGTCGTGGGCCATATATTCTGGGCTGGCATGCCAGAAGTGCTTTCATTTAACAGATCTCTTATCAGGGTCGATTTTCTATTGTTTTTTCCCTTTGGGTGTGCTTGGGGGAATTTATTCCTTTTAACAGGTTTATTCCAGTGTCAGATACTGGTTTTAAAAGGCTGGAGGGCCCTTTGATTTGATTTCTGGAAAATATATTTGGTTTCTGGTCTCCTCCTGGGGCCAGGAGGGAGGGATGGATAGAAAAGAGGAGGAAATAGCAACCACTTCCACCCATTTAGCAACAGCTTTCTTATCCTGTGTGTATTTCACACTCGCTTTTCTTCCACTGTCTCCATGAGCTAAGTCCTGCCAGTGGTCCTGCAGGAACCCTAGTGCAGATAATGCACCAGATGTCTCCTTATATACTTTCAGGGGCAGATCTCTAATTCTTGCAGGCAACCTATACTGGCACAGATGGCTGTTTGCATGTCTGCTGGCTGCTGTTACTATTTCTGAGGGAGTTGTGTTATCAGCCATAGCAGTATCTGTAGCAATAAGCACTTTTTCAGATCTTGTTGTGAAGGTGTGAAGACAGTGTTTTAACTCACAGAAAATGTGTGAGCCAAATGAAGTCCCCCAGTGAGGACTAGGAGAATAGAGGCATGGAGACAGGATGATTGCTTACTCCCTGTCCCTGTGCTATCTTGCGTTTATTTCTCCGTTATGTTCCACCAGTCTCAAGTTTTCTTATAAATGCAACTAGAAGATGGTATTGGTTTGGTTATTTGGTTAAATTTCTAGGAGGGATTAAATTGAGAAATACCCCCATACATCTCCCTTGCAGCTGAGGGCAAATTTAACCACTGATTCCAGAGCTTCTGAAAATGGCTCTCTCTGAAAATGAATTTTGGCCTCTCAAAGTTCAAACATTTATCCTGAGCCAGAAATATGCACAGATTTGCTCTCTAATTTAATAAAGCCATCCAAATAATATGATTCCTCCCATAACCATCGTTTATGTTTCACAGTGAAATGATAATGAGAAAGTCATTAGAAGTAATAAACAAAACAAAACCCACACAGCAAATCCTTCACTGAGCCTGACTGATGGGAAGAAGAGCAGCATTTGAGTCTTAGGCCACATAATGTTTGCCGGGTGCAGCTGTTTTGAAGTAGATCTGTTCTTGAAACATTATTTTGCTTGTTGCATTTTAATGGGATTTTGCTGGCAGAGCAGGTGGACACCAACAGGGCACAGGCACAGGTCTGCAATTGGGTTAAATTCTGCACCAGTGCCAAGTTGGCATTTATGCTTTCACCTCTTGGGGTTGGCTACCACTAATGATTATTGGGCACCATTCGTTCCCCCAAATCCTCCTCTTTATGAGTTTGACAAGGTGCTTTATTTTGATTTCCTTGGTGAAGACTTGAAACAAGTGTTGAGTGAATGTGTAGTGATCATGAACTACATCAGAATATCAAAAGTCCCTTCTCTTCTTTTTATGTATAGCTGCATGTGCACTTTGGGTTGCAACCTGCATATTTGTTTCTGGGTTATCCTCATCCAGGTGAATTTTCCTTTGATATCAGTGTTTTGCTTCAGTGGCCATTCTTCGATTTAATAGCTCTTTACCATTTATAGCATTTATTGTTGCTCTATCTCTCTTCTGTTACCCTTTTGCTACCTGACTGTGGCACTTAGGTTCATGGTTTAGTAGTGGACTTGGCAGTGTTAGGTTTAGGGTTGGGCTTAATGATCTTAAAGGTCTTTTCCAACCCAAAGGATTCTGTAATTCTGTGATTTTTTCATCATTGTGAAGTTGTTCCAGCTGGGACCATGTGAGGTGGCTGATCTGTCTTACCTTCACTTTGGGGTGTTGGGAGATCAAAGCAGAGATTGCCAGAGAGACTGGTGTGCTATTGTTGGGCATTTGCTACCACTCTCTGTGCTGGGGGCTCATGCTGGGTGGTGAAGTCCTGCTTCCAACACAGCATTTCCAGAACTGATATCACTGTGATTATTTGGCTGACACTGTTATACCATTCCAGCTCTGGCATTTGTTCTTTTTGGCCCAAACCAGCCCACATCTGATGCTGCTAAATGTTCATTCACTGCCTCTCATCCAGGCTTTGGGGGAGGGCTAGGATCTCAGGAGCATCTGATACCTGGTGGTTTGTTGGGACTGTTGGGCTTCCATCCTGTCCTGGTTTGAGCAGTAGCAGTCATCTTTCTCCTTCTTGGTAGCTAGTGCAGTGCTGTGTTTTGACTTTCGGACAGAGAACGGTTGCTGATAGCAAGTATGTTTTGAGTTACTGCTCAAATGTTTGGTTTGTCCAAGACCTTTTTCTGAGCTCATGCTCTGCCAGGGAGGAGGGGAGGCTGTGAGGAAGGAGAGGCAGGACACCTGACCCAGGCTAGCCAAAGAGGTATTCCATACCATAGCACATCATACCCAGGATGTAACCGGGACAAACCCAGAAGGGCTGGAGGCTCTGGGGGGATGGAGGAGGTATCGGTTGGTGCTCGGTTGGGCAGGGTGGGGTGAGTTATGGGTCGGTGGCTGGTGAGGTGTTGTATTCTCTTCACTTGTTATTGGCTTTATCATTATTATTTGTTGTAGTAGTAGCAGGAGTGATTTGTGTTACACCTGAGTTATTAAATCGTTCTTATCTCAACCCTTGGGGGCTACATTCTTTGGATTCTCCTTCCTAACTCTCCGGGAGTTGGGAGAGCAAGGGGAGGGGGGGAAGTGAGTGAATGAGCTGTGCGGACTTGGTTTAAACCATGACACATCCTCATTCATTGGCTTTCTGATTCAAGGGCCTTTTGTTGATTTACATGCTTTCAAAACTCGCAATGACAGTATGTGTACCTAATGTAAGCCTATTTTCTTTTTTCTCTTAATTATAAATTTAAATACTACAGTGTGAGCTGCTCTTCTATATAGAGTCAGTCGCTAAACTGGACATCCTGAGGGTACAGGCAGATCCTATGAAATGTGTGCTTTTTCCAACCATGACCACTGCACCAACTACTGTTTAGTTCTTGCGCTTAGGAGAGCACACTATCTGCTCATGGTCAGATGATGTAGAGTATCACAACCTGTGAACGTCTGTGTAGGTATGAAATGACCCTTCCTTAAAGCTTGGGGTTTTTCCTGCTCTCACTTGAGCTTTCCTTATTTTTAGTTCTAATTGCTGTTTTGTTTTATTTTGTTGACCCTCCCTAGACACTGGATAGCTCCTATGTGTGTGTAAAGGTCAAGTCCCATGCCTCTTGTGAAACTCAAAAATGGAAGAGTTGAGTTGCCCTTTTTTATTTGTTCTGCCTTTTTGGGGTCATGATGCTTTTTTTCTGTGAAGAATGGTCATTTGTCTAGAAAGACTGCAGGGAAGGGATGCTGGAAACAGCAAGGTTTAGCAGTGCAGAAAGTTTGGCTCAGCCAGCATAAGATACCAGGAGAGGAGATGGAGGAGTTTTCTTCTGCTCTTCCCCTTTCTAGGCCTCTGCTATTCTCTGTCCCTCATCCTTGTGTTTCACCATCCTTCTAGCCGTCATAGGAGCTCCAGGGGTTGCCTGTGGCACTGCCGGTGCTGAGCCAGGCATGTAAAATCTCCTGCAAGCTGGAAGATGCTTCCTCTCTACTCCTGTCCAAGAGGGATAAGGAGTTCTTAGTTTTCCACCTGCCTTCCCTGGCCTGAGCTAAGTGCTAGCAAACAGCTCCTCCAGTTTAAAAAAAACACAAACCATCACCTCATTTTTCATTCCTCCTGTATACATTTAATAGAAAGTAAATAGTAATAGAAGAAGCTCCGCTGGCAGAATGTTCCAGGGAACATATCTTATGCACTGCTCTTTTCCTGCTCTATAGCTCCTGTGCAGGCTGATGAACTAAATTGTGCAAAACCAGATACGTAACAGCTCTTTTTACCTTCCTTTGAAAACTAAATAGTACATCCAGGCTCTCCCTGGACAAACTCTTGCCTGCTGACATTTCCCAAATTGTTCTTTTAGGGTCCTCCTCAGTCCCTTCTTGCTTGCACTGTGATCTCCCTCCTTTCTCTTCCTAAAAGAAAATCTTACTTATTTTTCACCTTTGGAAAATGATTTAAGGAAAAAAAAAACAACCCAAAACATAAACAAAGCAAAACCAGATGTGCACACACTGGAGCTGCACGGTGGTCAGAGAGGAGATAGCTGTTCCGGCTTTTACTCATTTTTCCTACCCAGATATGCTGTGAGCAATTGGCTATCCCCTGAGAAAACGAGACTCCTGGGTCCCCTGGATGCTTTCATCCAGGGGGAACTTTTGTATTTTGAGTGTATTTAGCACTAAGTCGAACACAAGTTTCCCGTAAGCCATTGAAAGCAGCTTGCAGCCTGTGTCTTCAGCAGCCTGCTTTTGGCAGAGAGCTGCTGGGTGTGTGAAACCAGCGCTTGGTGAAAAGCTGAAATGCCCAAAGGCATGCTTGTTAAAAATGAGTTCCCTTCTTGTCGGAAGGGTAGATCTTCAGCTGGAGATGCATGAACTTGTGTTTTCCAAGAGACTGATCCTAAGGATGCTTTTGCAGGTGAACAACTGCTGTATCAGGGAAAAACAAAGTGATATTGTTGTCTTAGCTGCTAGGATGCTTGTCCATCCCTGGAGAATGGGATAGCTCATGGGGGTAACAGGCTTTACTGGGACTGAAAATGGAAGTAATCATCGCTTTGGAGTGCTGGAGGAGATCCTGGTGGCTTCCCATGTCTTATGGAGAAGTGTAAAATAGAGATACTTGCCCCTTTCTGGGGATGTCAGAGGCGCTGTAGGATGGACCTTGCCTGTGGCTACAGTGTGGAGGAGTTGAGCAAAGCATGGGAATTGCTATTTAAAAGATGGTAATAGAACATGACTGTCTTTTATAGGAAATAAGGGGAATTGACAAATCTGATTTATTTAATAACTGCAGGGATGCTTTGCGTACACTGGTAAAACCAAAATAATTGCAAATCCACTTTTTTTTTCCTTCTGCCTCTTTTTGTCACACTTCTGATAGAAATGGCAGTTCATGGGCCAAAATGCCAGACCCTGGTTTACCTAAAATCATTGGTGGGATGTTATCTGGCACCTTCCACCCTGAGAGCAGAGTGCACCCCAGAAAGAGAAGAGCTTCATTTTGTGGCAGGGGGTCTTGATATGTTCCTGGAAAGGTGTAGGGAAGGTGGTGGGTGATGGGCAGCCATGTGTCACTGCCTGCCTTCACAGCCCTCACAGAGATGTGGCAGCATACCCAGCCTAAGTGCACATCCTCAGAGAGGGCCTGGCATCCCTCCGAAGGCAATTCTCATTCAGTGAACAGTGGCTTGGAAATAGTCAGTCATCAGGCACTTATGGATCTTTCAAGCCCCTTTCTCTCCCTAATAATCCCACCTCTTGGGAGGTATTGATTCTCCGCTGCTGGCTGCCTCTTGGTATTCCGCAGTCCACTTTTGTCTGTGTAAATCGCTGCGCTGTCATTTTCACGCAGCAATTACCTACTCTTGATTTCTTTCATCCTGCGTCCTTTGCTAGAGATCTAAACCCTGTATTGACAAACTACCCTGGAAGAAATAGAGGGGTTGAGGTCTGGGCAAAAGTTGTGCACAACAAAAACTTTGGGGAGTGTTTCCCCTGGGGTGTGATCATCTCAAAGGTGCTCAGTCTGTCTGCAAATGTGATTTTATTCCTTGCTTTTTGCTCATCCTGAATCTAGGAAGCTCTTTGACTTGTTGCTGTGCAAAGGATCAGCCTGAAGAGCTAGGGGAAACAGGTTTTCAGGCTGTCCTTGATCCTCCACTGAAAAATAAGCACCCATCTGCATGAGCTGTGGCCTGCTATGGAGAGGTACCAGTGTCCAAGCAAGCTGTGCTTTAGGTAGACAAATCCCAAGGTGCATGATATCAGAGGTGCAGAAGGTGCAGAATCAGAGCAGCTGTGTCTTTCTGATGGTTTTGGGGCAAAAGCTTCCCCATTGTCTTGCTCTGAAGAGCTTGGGTCCAAAGGTGGTTGCAGCAGAGCTGGGGTGCTAAAGGAGAAAGCAAGGTGGAAAGTTTAGGAGATGTCTCTACTTCAACAGAAGCAGTTAGTATCAGCTGGCAGGGGTTTTGGGTTGCTTACTCTCTTGTGATAATGCACATGCATGGAGGCATTGTCACCTGAGAGAGTGGCTCGATTTTGGGCACAAAAGATCCCACAAGCACCTGGGTGAGATGTTGCCAGAAGCTGCATATGGGGATGGGGTTTGTCAAGTGCTGCAGGTGTCAGGCTGTGGCTCTACAGGGTGTGCTGGTGTACAGGGGCTGTGCAGCAGTGCACTGGAGAGTCAGTGCTCATGGACCAACAGCACTGCATACAAAAAGGGTAGGCACCTTCCGGTCTCTGTGATTTGTTTATGTTTCCAGTCTGAATTACAAGGAAAAAGACTAAAAATGTCCTTAAAAAATTAAAGCAGAGATTCATGCTGACATTTCTAGGTCCTAAAAGTCATCAGGGAGAGCAAACATCTGCACATACATGTTTTGGAGTACCACAGCAGCTTTTCCTAAAGAAATTGACACAGTTGTAATCAAAACCCAAACCAAACAAACAAAAAATGGAAGCAAACAAAAAACCTACAACCAAACAACAAAAATACCAAACTCCAAACAAAACCAAACCCCAACAAACCAAATACAGACCAAGAAAGGTTCAGCCTCAAGCCCTTGTGCTGGAATTCCATGGTCTTGGATAGTTTTGATGGTGATGAAAGTATCAGTGCAGCGGATCTAAGCTGCTTCTTACTTTCTGAAGGTGGTGCTTTGATTCAGGGTTAGGGTTGAGCCATGTGGGGAGAGGGGAGATTGGAGAATTGGTTTTAGTTCCAGGTGATTACTTTAGTATACAGGTGGATGGAAGTTGAAGGAAATGGTGATTTACAGCAGTGGGGATTCCTTCAGCCCCATCTGCTGCAGTAGGGGAGCTACAGCGCCCTAAAACTGGCAAGTGCTGTTCTTAACCTGGCACAAAGTTTCATTTCCAAACTTGAAGGCATTTTGTTATTAAAAGGGCATGCCTGGCCGGTGAGGGCTCTCACTTGAACAGAATCCCCATCCTAGCAGAGAATAAATAAAAAAACCAACTGGCCGCGGCTGCCTGAGGAGCGCCGGGACCAGAGATAGGGCCAGAAGTCAGATAACAAACAGTGTCCAAAATTGCAGCGCCTGGTGCAAGGCGTGAAATTAAAACCTTTTCTGCCTCCTCCTGCATGCTGTAACTAAACAGCTCCTGCCACAGTCTGCCAGCACTGGGAGTGAAGAGAAGAATAATTAAATACATGGAGATGTTTACATCTGAGGGAAGGTCTTCTGAAGGAAAAGATGATGCTTCTCTGCTGTGGACCCATGGGTTCTTTGGTCCTGCAGCCTGGCTAAAATTGGGAGGGTCTGTGGGCTGCCCTGCTTAGCTGCCTTTCGACTGCCTCTGTTTCCCAGTAGTAGGAGGAATCTATTGTGTTTTTAATGTTGTTGTTATCTTTTCCTCTGAGTTTCCTTCTCCACCTTCCCTTTTGGGCTCAGCACCAGCCCAGGGATATGTGCTGGTGTCATATTGGCTCTTCCTTCTCCAGGTTTAGCAGGCTTTCCAAACCTCAGAAAAGGCATTTCTCTGGAGTTACCACCCAGTAGTGATGAAGAGGGCAGCACTTTTTAATCAAAGGTACATTAGGTGAAGCTCATATTATTCACTCTGCTTTACTGCAGCTATTTTTACACGGGGGTTAGAAGTTAATACTACCCAGAGAACCTGGTTTGCAGGATTCTGGCAAGCACCAGAATCCATCAGCACATCCAGACAGGGTAGGAAAGAGCCCAAGCAAAAAAATAAACTCAGAAGCTGAACTGAAAAAGCAGTCAAAACCCCAAACCTTTTTTTTTTAAAAGCCAGACCCTTGATAATAGAGGGTCTGGTCTGGAGGGGCAAAAACCAGCCAGGACCATTAGCTGTAATCAGCAGAAGGGCAAGCTTCTGCAATCAGCATGGAAAGGGGAGTGAGAGCCATAGCAGGAGGGCTCAGGAGTCTGTGGTGCTGCAGGGTCAGTTTTTTTTCCCTGCCCTGAGAAATGAGCCTGTTCCTCTCCCAGCCCTTGTCCGCAGCCACAGTCGATTTGATAATGCTTGGGATGATTCTTCCAGAGAGATGTTGGTGCTCAGGAAATGGATGTTGTCTGCAGTCAGTATCAGAAAGCAAGCAGGTTCAGCAAAGGAGGCTTTGCAGGGTTGTGTGAGTTTTGGTTTGTGGGGGTCTTTTTGCTCCCCCCACTCCTTCTCCCAGTAACACCAAGGGTTTAAGCTCTACTAATTCTTTCAGACCCAGCAAGGACACTGGGAGAGCTGGGATCTCCTCTGCTGGTTGAAAAAAGACATGATGAACTGAGAGAGAGGAAAGGAGGGTGTTATCCCTATGCTCCAGAAAAGGGCCATAATGCAGGTTTTTCACTTTCTCCTGTATTTTGGGCATTTTTGTTTATTTGTTGGTTGTTTTTTTCCTTCTCTCTCTCTTGTTCCACCTTTTCCTGTTCTTTGACATAGAGATCCCTTGCTGGAACATGCTTTCCACACTGGTGCTTTCTAACTATTTTACTGGTATATTGTCTCTGCAGGAGATGCTATGGGCGAGGCTGTAGGACTCAGTTGCCTTGGTTCTTGTGATGTTCCTGGGGGTGTTCAGAGATTGGAGTCCTTTAAAAAACCCAACCAAACACAAAACCCAATCCCGAGCAGTTTTATAATAAAACACCAGGTATTTTTAAAAACTAGTTAAGGTGTTTTTAAAATCCGCTTGCACAATTGGTGTCACAGATTGACTGCTTTGATCCCTCTTCTGATGCAACTTCACAACATGCTTGGTCAGTTCTTCAGGCTGTGTTGGGCTTTGGGCTGTCTCTGGGCTTTCTTAGAAATTAAAGAGAAAAACTGTCTTAGCATAGAGTTTATGGGGCCTCAAGCTGATGCACAGAGGTGCAGCAAGCACCATTGTCCTTGCCCCAGAAGCTGTAAGGTAGCAGCAAGAGGCTGCAGCTGTGAGGAGGCAGTTGGAGACAGCTGGTGCTAAGTGAGAAACTGGGGGCTCCCACACTGCTTGGGGCTCAGGGCATTGCTGCTTGGCTGAGGGCTGGTTCAGGTTGTATTATAACACACAGGCAGAGGGCAGTTTGCTTTTGCTACCATCCCTCCCAAAACTGAGGTTAGGGAGTAGTTTGAAGGCAAATTCAGTGGCTTTGCAGGCACTCAGAGAGGCTTTCTGACAGCTGGGGGGACTTTGCAAACCAAACAATGCTAAATGCCTAAGACAGCAGAGAGAGGACTACTGGAACTGAAGGAGCTTGCAAGGGAGACAGAATGCTTTAGGAGAGGGCTCTTAAGGCTAGATGCAAGGCTCATGCTCTTTCCCTGGCTGGTAACATAGGAGCCTTGAAGGATATCCCCTGGAGCTTTCATGGAGTGTGTTGAAAATTTAGATGGTGTTTAATGTAGCATTACTGAGCTACAGTATTATAAGTACTCAGCCTTGTAAAGGGGCGGTAATGTTATTCCTGAAGTAGATCCAATGCAGGGATTGTTTGGCTTATCCCCATCTTCAGACCACCCTGCTCTAGATGAGCAGAGGTATGATGAGTTGGGTCTATGCTGGCTGATGGCATTCCTGGTGTAGCAGCACCATGCTGAGAGAGGTATCCTGCCCTTCTCCCCTGGG
Source organism: Melopsittacus undulatus (assembly GCF_012275295.1). Taxonomy (NCBI): domain Eukaryota; kingdom Metazoa; phylum Chordata; class Aves; order Psittaciformes; family Psittaculidae; genus Melopsittacus; species Melopsittacus undulatus. The sequence goes on along the minus strand of NC_047530.1, from coordinate 67,621,721 downwards.
TACTGCTTTTTGTCAGAATGAATCACCTGAAGGTGTTCAAGGGGTGATGTCTGAAAGCTGAGGTTGACCAGTGCTCTTGCTGATTTCCCTCATTCCTTCAGCTGACTTCAAATTCTGAGTTTGGGCGTGCCTGTGATACAGAGCACGCTCCTTAGCTTTGGGGCTTTTTGCCTTTGCTATATTGCAGCTTGTCTAGGGTGAAAGGAATGGAGAGAGAAATTTATGTGGGCTTAGCAACTTAAGCTCACCTAAGACTGACAGACAGTGGGTCCCTGCTAGACATTGGCAATAAGCTTTTGATGGTGGTGACAAGGGAGTGAAGGTAAGAAACAGCAAAAGAAGAGAGGGAAAACACTGACTTATTTATAATTGTAAGTTTTGTTTAAGTTTGTAACCTATAAGCCAGTCATGTTAATGAAAGAAAGTTGGGCAAGTAATCCATTTTCTCAGGTGTGAATTGAGGGTAAAGCTGAGAGAAGAGGAGAACCGAAGTGACCATGTGAAAAGAATAGACTTAACCCCATTCCTCAGGCAATGTTTGAGGGGATTAAGCTGGATTTGTGCTTGTTTCCCACCACGCAGATGCTATCCTGGGCTCTGAAAGGTTTTGGCCTAGAGTGAATGAAGAGAATTCCAAAATATTGCTCCTTTAATTCAACCACATGCCAGTCAATGCAGCCGGTGAGCTGAGTCCTCTGGGAAAATCCTTTTCATTAGGACTCCTCCTAGACCAGGAAACAGCACAAAGTGAACACAATCATCCCAGCTGATGCACTGAGATCCCAGCTGAAATTAAAGAAAAGCAAAACTGAAACAAAACAACCCAGAAGTTGAATTATTCAAAGAGCTTTATTGCTGTATGTGAGCCCTCTATGATTTAATCACACTTTAGGGGGCATTGCTGACCAGGATAGGAAAGAAATGTACCAGTGATGTGGCTATGCAACTGCATCTGATGATTTGCATCCCTTCCTCTTGCTCCAGGAGCTTGGCTGCATCACTGTTGCAGAGCAGCCCCTAACACAGGATGTTCCTGTAGTGCAGTTTTACCGTTGCAAGGAATTTAGCTGAAAACTGTGACGCAAGGAAGATAGTGCCTTGGAAAAACACTTTTCAGAGTTTTCAGCTGCACAGAAACCCTCAGCCTCACTGAAGGCAGTGCTGGGAGCAGATCTGTCCATCCTTTCCTCAGGGTAGATTCTAAAGTTTTAATGTGATGCCAAAAAATGACAGCCTCAGTAAAGCTTCTGGGTGTGTGATGTGAGAAATGGTCTCTAGATAAACACTTTTCCTGTAGAAGATCAGGGCAGACACAGCAGTGAAGCAGCTATTTATTAACATTTTTTCAAATCCTGGTGTCCTAAGCAAGTAGGCGCACACAGCAAAAGCAGAACTATGATTTATATTTCCTATCCCATCCACAAGTTCCCTCCTTTGTTTCCCCACTAGTTTGGTACTCCGAGGTTTACACCTATCCAGCGTGTATGATCTACATGCTAACTCTCCCACTTCTGTTTACATCTCCCCTTACTCAGCTTTGTACGCCCCTTCCTTTTATATATGTGTCTCCTTTTATGGTTCAATTTCATAACTGTCTGGCAGACATGTGGTACCCCAAATTGCTGTTTAACCAGCCTGCCCCTGCTTAGTTTCATAGGTTATACAAAGATAGTTTTCTTTTTAACCACAGTGTGTCTTTTTAATTTATGGTATCTCAAACTATTTGTTTTGTTTCTTTCATAACTTATCCCCAGCCCAATATTCTGAAGCCTTAATACTGCAAAGCCCCATCCCCAGTATGCAAAAACAACACTGTTTCTCTCACATGATGCTTCATAACTTCCCCACCTGTAGCCAGAGGCAAGGATTACTTGCCTCTCTCTTTGTCATTGAGAGGTTGATGACTTTCTTGGCCCTTTTCACACTAATATTGCCTTTCCGATAAACAACTGCTGCATGTATCTGCATGGTTAGCATAGTCACTGTAAATTCAGAGCATTAGTCCTTGGTCTGTGCTCAGCATTGAAGGATGCTCTTGTTCCAGAGCTGAGCATCAGTGTCTGGTCTGACACAAGGTGGTGCTTCCCTGTACAAACCTTATTGTACTCCCACATGCCTCCTTTCCTCTCCTTTTGAAGCAGGTTGGCTTCTAATGCTCCACGCTTGGCAACCTTCTTCTGGGACCAGAAGCTTGTGCACCATGTACCTCGGAATTCTTGCACAATTTTTCCTGCCAGCTGAGGTCTTTGCCTCTGATCTTCCCAGATGGGAAAACCTTAGTGTCATAAGAAAGTGTGAAAAAAACTACTGTGCCATGTAGAGTAAGATGAGCATCTTCTGCTTATAGCAGAGGGTAGGCTCTGTCCTCAGGGTGCCTCATCCTCAATGCAGGCAGGAGGCATCGAGTGTAACAGCAAGACAAAGCTTCTCTGCGCATAGGTTCAGAATGTAGCCTTGAAGCAGGGAGTTTTCAGGTCAAGGCAAGTAAAGGTGGGGTGTTTTATGTTGATTAACCAGTCTTGTGTGACATGCATGCTAGCAGAAATGAGTTTGAAGCATGCGGTACATATGCCGCTCCTTATGCTGTCACACTGGGATGCTGCATGAACTGGGGGACTTGATGCTTTTCTTCCCATATCCTCCTCCTTTAGGTTGCTAGGTTCCCTGTCTTTAGTATATGTCTTAATTAGCTTGATCTAGCTCCTTTACTGGGTTTTCCCTCTCTAGCAGTTCAAGGGCAAGTCAGCTTCAGATATTGCATTTAAAAAAATGCTCCCCAGACATTCCTTTGTCCCAGGTTTGTAAGTGCTCTTTCTGCCTGTGAGCATTGCTGAGGTGCTGGGAGGCAGCAAACTGGGGTGCTAGCTGTCATAGGAGAGTGGTATCCACCCTGCCAGTGTCCCTGCAGGGGAACCATGTCACAACATGGCTTGACAGAAACGCTTTGTGCTGGAGTTTGCTGCTTTAGCATGAGTGTTTCTGCAAGAGCAAAGCCCGGTGAGGCCTGAGCAGATCTGTTATCGACCCTTCCTCTGGTAATAAAGTCATCTGCAGGAAGAGGAGGAAGTATTTTTTTGCATCAGCACAGCTGTATGGATTTTGCTTTTGCTGGTGTTGAGAGCAATACCTGCTCTCAGGCTGCTGCAGAGGCTCTCGCAGGAGTTTCTTTTTGATGGATCTTTGGGAGCTACAAATCCCAGACTTCAAAGAGAGATTTTTTTTTTCCTCCTACTTTTCTGAGAACAAATTACATGCTCCAACTGTGGTCAAATATGGGCCACTCTGTGCTGTGAAAGGTGCTTTTAGCTTTTCTAGCTGAACAGAAGATAAACAAGCAATAAAATAACCAAGGTGTTAAAGCAGGTGGGCTTCTGTCTGTCTGGCTAAAATGGTAGTTCAAGAGATGAAGGAAAGAAAGGTGATCCTCTTTACAGGAATATATGTGCTAGATCAGAGGGTCTTTTGAAGGCTCGACATGGTTATTGAGTGCCTGTGGGATAGAAGGAGATAGCAAGAAATCCTAGTGGTGAGTTGATGTGAAAGCAAGTCCCAGTTTCTCCTTGGCCAGCTGGGGCGGCCACTGGGTCATCCTTACAGGGTAGCTCAAGACAGCTCAAGAGAAAGGGAGGAACAGATACCAGGCTGGCATGGAAAGGAATGTGTGAACAGATAAGCATCCACAGATCGCACATATGTATTTGCACTATACTGTAAAAATGAATGCAATACCTAATGATTCGTGGCTATTATTTGAAGGGCCCCACTGTTACAGAATTATTTGTCATTTCTTGTCGTAACAGCAATGATAATGAATTCATTTGTATTAATGTGGGTGTCGTGGACTTCAATTGATGTTCCACATTAATTAATGTACCATTAAAAGAAAGTGTCACCCAATTAATATCAAGTGGAAGCAATACTGCCAGTGCCCTGTCATTAGGGTTTCATTCGTAATGCATTGTGTTAGCGCTCTGCCTTAATGGAAGTCATTTGCTATCAGGAGAGTCACCTGATGGGATGCCACAGGGGTGCCAGTCTGTGCTTTTGCAGTAAGGGTTGCCCAGACAAATCTATGGGGCAGGCTGCTGTTAAGAGTAAGCCTTGTTACTGCTTGGGCTTGGAGCATGGCAGCATACACTGATCCTGTCCTCCCTGGTTCTGACATAGGTGGCTGCTGGAGCTTGGTGTGCTGGTTCCAGACATCCTTTGTCACCAGCTTAAAGGCTGGGGTGTTAACTCATGTTCTTGACCTCTGCCTGGATTTAGAAAGTGAAAGTTAGTGACAACTGTAAATTAAATGGGATATAAAAAGAATCTGTTCACTTTATGATGTCAGCCCTAAGCAGAAGTCAGAAAAGGGATTTCTTCTCTCACCCCACGATGTGTGTTGGCTGCTAACAGTAAATCACACTGGTGGTCTGACTTTGCTGCTTAATAGTGAGGGGAGGCATAGTGAAAAATCTCGTTGACTGCTGCAGGTCAGGGCTGCCTTTGCTTCCCTGTGCAGAAGCTGTCTCTACTGGTTCCAAGAACTGAGGCAGGAGCACAGATTTTGACTGTGGCCACCTGGATCCACATGGTTCATGCCCAGTGTCTCTGGAAAGATTACACCTGAAAGGGTGTAGGGCCATCTGGGGTGCATGCCCTTGTAAAGGGGGAGAATGTTCCAGATGCCCTCTTCCAGCAGGAAAATCACACCAGCAAGCATGAAGTGGTGCCATGGAGGCCAGGAACTCTCTGACTGACAGCTTTTCACATTCTCAGCATTTGCCTCTGACTTTCAAATGTCTTGTTAGACCTTCCTGTGCTCCCATCTGCTGTCTCCAAAGTTCAAATTGACATAACAGCAGTCCAGGAGGGCAGCACGGGCTTCCTTCCAGGTCTTGTTTCTGCTCTGCCCTGATCCTTGAAGTCTAGAGGACAATGGACAGAAATGGGAGAGAAATGTGGCTTCTCCAACAAAATTTGGCTGCAGGTGCTGAGTTAGTGGTGGCTGGTTTACTGCCTTTTTCTTCTGTCCCATCCCAGGGCAGTGAGAAACAGACTGCTTTACAGGGTGATCCCCCTTCCTTTTTCAGACATAGGACTCTACATTTACATATTGAAAAAAGGGTATTGGTTCAAACCAGCTGCCAGCAATCTGCTTGATGTCAGTGGTCTGTGCCTTTTGTTGTTTACTCATCTATCTCCCAACCTCCGTGTTTCCATTCCTCCAGGTGATTAGTAAAAATGTCAAATAATGGGCAGCAGGAATCTGTTTAAAATGCACTTCCTGTTAATATTCATTTTTTTGCAATTGTATTTTAAGGGACACATGCTAGCCAACTGTGTTGATTTTGAATTATTCTCAGTGTTAATGTCACAGAGCACTAAGTCACGTGGCTTAGAGAAGATGATGTATGTGATTTTAACTGTGTCACCCTATTCAACCAAGATTATTCTCTGGTAGAAAGATAAGATAGAACAGAACAGGGTCTATTGTCTGTCAGTCTTGTGGGTGATGTTAATGCTGCTACCTACCTTTAATTCCCTGTTAGCCAAGAGCTACGCTGAGGGTTTCATTATTTTGCCTGGAATTGATACAGCTTAGAGGTCTGGAGCCACTCCTGTGAAAGAAACCCTGACAGCATGTTGGTTGCTCTGCCTGCTCCAGTGCTGCTTCTTGGTGTTTGCAGGGCTGCTGAACATCATCAGGAATGGTCCAGCGAGCACCTTGGCCATCACCTTTAACACTCTTTGGCAGGAGTTACTACACTTGCTGACTAAGATGTGTGAACCTCACTGAATGAGGCTGTGGGTGGCCTGAACAAGGCTTCCTCTGTCACTTCTTTATTCCTCAAGCATGGAACAGAAACACCTTTTTTTGATTATTATTGACAATTCCGCCATTTCTCTCTGAGAGTAGAATAGTGCTATAGTTAATGAGTTTTTTTATGATTGTTTGGAAGCTGGAAAGCTCTTAGCTGGGAATTTGTACCCTTTAATTGCATGAGTTTGTACATGCTTGATAGTTTATGTGCAAGGCAATTTCAGGTAGCCCTTGTCCAGCAGCAGATGTCACACACTGATGTGCTATTCACAGATGACCAAGTGTATACTTTCACACCGCCTGATGGACCTGCATCCTCGTATATGCTGTATTGTGAGCATTTTGAGGTTGGGTTTGCAAAGGGCTGCCAGCCCAGCACTTGCGCCTCTGTCATTGTTGCAGATGGTGGTGAGTGGCCCTGGCAGAGCAGAAGGGGCACCAGAGCCCCTAGGCTGCTCTTGTGCAAAGCAGAGACTGTGGTGTCTTTTGTGGGGAGGTCTTGGAGGGAAGCACCTTCTGCCTCACCTACTAAGTGAGGCAGAGTGAATAGTCTGTGAAGAGACCTGGAGGGAAAAGGAAAATTAACTTTTTTTAAGGAGTGGTAGAGAATTCAAAATTTGCAGGGTTTTTTTTTATATTTTCTGGCACAGAGGAACCATCCCTTCCACCATCAGCCATTTTAAACAATCTCTGTAAGATTTATTTTTCCTTTTAAATATATTCCTTACAGAAAAAAAAGAGAAATTGATTGAAATACCTTGGTTTGACTAATTCCAATTATTCTGGAATTTCACTTATGTCCACTCGCAGATGTACATATAAACACCATAGACGTTTTTAAACAATGGGTCAAAATTATTTTGCATAGAAAAAGTATTTGTTTGTTGTATTAAAAAAAAAAGAAAAAGGCTGGAAACAAAAAGGTAGACTGCTTTGTCTTGCCAGAGCTCTCCCCACCTCTTTCCAAAGACAGAATGAGTGACTCCTCCACCTGGGTTTTCTGGTCTCTCAAACTCTGCTTCTGTGCTTATGGCTTTACGCTCCTGTAGCTCCATGTTCGTAATGGTCCATCTCAGTTGCTGGAAAGGTTCCAAAAGGTTCCCCTGCACAGAGTAAAGTAAGCCTGCTGGCATTAGCTTTGCTCCTCATCATTACTTCTCACAGAGCTGTTCATGCTCTCCTGAGATCTGGGGCAGCAAACACAGGGCGCAGTGTAATAGCCTGAGTTACCTCGAAATAAAGGCTGTCAAAGGAAATGAGCTTTGGCAGACAAAGCTGGCTGTCTGCTTAAACAACCAGTAACAGCATGGGCAGGATGGCTTCTTCAAAGCTGGTGTGGAACTTGTTTTCTTCTCTGTGTTCTGTTTCTTCTGGCTGTTTGTTGGCATGGGTGGTGGGTGGTTGTGCTGAGCAAGGCTGGCTGGGAATGGGCAGAACCAAGCACAAAGAAGGAGGCAAGGTTTGGAGAAAGTGAAAAGTGATTCCCTGTCTCTGGTGGTTTGGCTGTGGATGATGGACATCATGGTGCAGCACCTGTGCAAGCCCAAGCCTTGTGCTTGCTGTGGTCTAGGGCAGGCAGCTTTTTCCCCTGAAGCTGCAAATTAAAGCTCTGCCATATGATGTTTTCCCTTTCCTCACTTTCTCTTTTGAATATAAATCCATTCTGGATGAGTGCTTGAGCCACATGGACACTCTACTGCTCCCAAAGTAGAGAGCAGCAGGGTGACATGTCCCACTTACCATACAGCTGCCTGGAAGAGACAGTGGCTAGAGCCAGTTGGGAAGATATAATTAAGAGGAATACTGTGAGTTTCTTTATTAGCATTTCCTTCCTCTGCCATCTACCCTCTCTTGCCTCTCTTGGGCTTGCCCCTCAATACCTGTGCTGCAGAAATTATGGGTGCCACACAGTGCAGAGCTCCTCTGCACCCAGCTTTTGGGGATTCTGTGCCATAATTCAGCTCTCTGAGCCCCATGCTAACAAGGGCAGAATTATCTTTGGTGGGAAATGGGGCATCTCTGGGCTGGAAAAAGCTAGCAGCTTTATCCCGCAGGATACCAGAGCATCCTCTCCCACTTGTGGCTGCCTGCCCTCTGCCTGCTGAACACCATTGTCCTGCCAGTGTTGCAAGTTCCCCCATGGGCTTGCTGGTTACAATATCTCTTTCTTCAGCACTGTATGTTGGGTCAGGCTGAATCTGCCTTGAATAAGTGCTCTCAGCTCCGAGTGCAGTTATCCAGCAGCTAATTCAGTCTCCAACTCCTATAATGCATCTATTCCAGCTGTGTTTATGGTGTTTTCAAAAGCCCCTCAATTGAATTATAGCTTTGTGGTGGCCGTTTGCCAGTGTCATCCAGTAATGAGGGAGGTCACTTAATAGAGATAGCAGCAAGAGATACATATTAACGAGAGCTTATTGAAAGGTGGGGTGAATTTCAACAAAAAAAATTTAAAAGGGAAATTATCAGGTTTTAAAATCAAACTTTGAAATTGGAAATTGCTTGGCTCAGACTGGCAATAATACAATTAATAAATGTAATTAAAAGTGTAATAAAGAATGCAGGAATTGTAAGTCTGCGCACATCCGTGTGAACATTTAGAGCTGGCATGTGAGCAAGGGACCCAGTCTGGCAGTCAGGCTGCATCTGAGATAGAGCCGGGGGGGAAACCAAAACTTGGGACTGTTGTTTTGCTCTCAGCAGGGTCTAGAAGTAGGACTGTCGCTTGTTCTGTCCCTGCTTTTGCAGCCGTCTCTTGCAGCAGATGAGACCCAAACAGGAATGGGTGACTTAAGTCTGTCCTGGGCAGTCCAGGGCTGACGGAACCAGGATTTCAGCTGTAGTAGAAGGCACTTGGATCCAGTGCAAGCTCTGCTATACAGCACCTCTGAGATGCCATGCCTTGAGCAAGAGGCATCAAACCCTCCCTCATGCCCTGCAACGAGATGGGATTGGTGGGAGCTCCTTTGACTTGAGCAGAGGGATGTCTGAGCCAGCTTTTAGCAAAGCACAAAGCTCCTTTCATCCACCCTGCTGTGAGGTGGTGAGAGACAGGGAGAGGGAAAAGAGCCGCCAGGAACAGCAGCAGGGAATAATTTAAGAGTAATAGGTTGACCTGAGATGTAACAGGAGAGTGAAGCTTCTCCTGATGGAAGGTTTGAGCTCCCGCCTTGATGCAGGGGCAGCGTGAGGGCTGGGGGAAGAAAGCAGGACCCAAAATAGAGCTGAAAAGAGTGTTTCAAGTGCTGATGTGGATATCATAGCGTGTGCATCTTGGTAGGCTGCCTGCTGCTCAGGCCCTCGTGCCCGTCACTGTATGCCCCCAGTCCATTTGCGTCGCCTCATCTCATCGACCTTCAGACAGCTGTTTGGCCAGATTGCCTGCCGTTTTTCCACATTATTTGCACTGGTACAGCATGTGCGCATCCGCATCCTAATCATTTCTACCAGCTTCTGCTGGGGCGCTGCTGGGTGACTTTGCCCTGTGAGGTCAGATGGAAGTCCGCTACATGGCCAGCCACTGGAGATGAGGAGCAGGCTTTATTAAAGCAGTCTTAAATAAATGCAAATGAGCATTTGTAGTGCCCATCCAAAGCTTGTAACGACCTGTCTGTAGGCTGGAAAGGTGTATGTATTTAAGAGAAGGTAGTGTCTGAGAAATTAACTCCCAGATCTTGTCTGGGTCATCTCCCACCTGTACTTCTGTGCAAATCTGACCCTGCTGTAAAATAGTCTGCACCACGTATTTCCTCTCTCAGCCCTTTGCCCGCAGGGTGCCTGGTGTCAGGCCAGTTGGACAAGGCTGATGGATCAAGGCACGTCTGAGGTGTTGGTGGTCTGTGGCCCATGAAATGGTTTTGCTATGGTGGAAAGCTCTCAAAGGCACCATGCAAATCTGCTCCATTAGCAGGGTGAGCAGCTGTCTGACAGCCCCAGGGGTTTTTACTCTCTGGGAGCAGGCACTGTGGGCCGGGTGAAATGCATGGATGCTGGCTTTTCTGCATAGAGCCTTTTCATTTTAGTCCTTTGTGAAGGAAGAGGTTGTTCATATAGGTTCATATGTGCCTTAAAAGTTATCCACCCAAAAGATTTCCTTGATTTGGGATCCTTTTAATTGGGAGCTCCTCACCCAGCCCACATTTGGTCTTCATTGTGCTGGTGTGGTCCTGCCACTGCTTTGGTCCCCAGCGCTTCTGTGATGCCAGCTGGCTCTGTAGCCTGTGGGGAACATTTGGTGGCAGACAAAATGAGGTTGTGTCTCAACACTTTTAGGAAGCCCTACCCAGTGTGTCTCACAGTGAGCTACAGCCATGTAATATGCCTGGTATGGCACATCATAGAATAGTTCCCTCGGAGATTGCCTCCTCCAGCTTCTAATCCACTTTGTATTGCCGTGTTGTGTCAGAGCAGCATCCATCAGAAATTTTATTACTAATGCATTTTATAGCAGGATTCATAATAAGATATTAAAGACTACAGGTGTGGCCAGAGAGTGAGGTGTAAATATTTCAAAAAGGCCTTTTTCTGGTAACCTTTTCTTCAGCTTTGGGTGCCCTTTTGCAGAGAATAATGTGTAAGGCCTTGGTGTGCTAACTGTCAGTGTGCCAGGGTTAACACAGGACATATCTGCGTCTGGTCACTCATGCTGGAGGGCTGCATTGAGGTGACAGCCCAGGGTAGGCAAAGCGTTTGCTATGGTGGGCCACACTTGGGCCATAGCCATAAAAGCCTTTGGGTGGAAATACAATTCTGGTCACTCAAAGGTGTGTATTTCCTATGTAAAGTGTGTATTGTTGCACTGGTGTGAGAGAGGTAAAGTCTTGGTCTCTCCTGTGCTTCTTTCTTGTGCAGCACCGTCCTTTTTGTGGTTATACAGGCTTTTTAGGGTTGTTCATTCCTTATTTTAAAGCAAGTCTGTCCTCCCTTTTGATGATCCACTGAAACAGAGTAGTCTCCTACCTTGGACTCTCGTACCTCGCTGCTTTGGGTTTGGTCTTCCTGGTGCTTCGGGTGTAATGTGTAACATGCTGTTACCATTCAGTATTTCCTTGTGGCAAACAGGACCCCATCAGCTTCTTCCTATATGATTTTTGCAACAGATTGAACCTTTCCTATTCATTTATTGCAAAATAAGAGGGGAACAAATGGCCTTGCTACCTTGCACCTCAGCATCCCCAGCCCATACAGCTCAGTGGTATTGCAGCTGGCCCACCAGAACCCTTTAACTCCTGAATCTGCTTGGAGGGCATGCTGAGCCACTCCTGCTGAGCTGCCTGATGAAGGATGGGGTGCTGGAGACAGGTCAGGAGCAGGTCCTGCTCCTGTTTGCCATCCTTCTCCTCCGTGGGAGGCATCTGTCTACATGTTTATTTTTATCTTGCATCTGCTGGCATCATAACAAAGATTTAATGACATGACATAGTTTTGTCACCAGTTCTTTTTTCTGTAGAGAGCGAAGCTTCATCACTGGCTGCTGAAGAGAGCTGAGAGCTTTAAAAATGACAGAATTTGGTGACTCGTGTAGAGAATTCACCTGGTTGCCACAAGTACCTGTAGGCTGTTGTCTGTCTGCATTTCTTCTTTTCTGAATAGAAAAGATAGAATTTGTTATTTTTGCCTGTCAGGCAACTAAGCATAACCACAACTAATCTTTGCTAAGGAAGAATAGCCACGAGGGACACAGGGAAGAGCCCTATAAATAGGCCAAATGCTGAAAATTTAGAAACATGGTCTGTGTTGAGCTGGCCTGGTTCAGGGCTTAAGAATCACATCTTCCTGGGATGTGCCCTCTGCCTGTTATTTACCATCAAACACAAAGCCCAGCCAGTTCTGTTTATACAGATGTTTTGCTCCATTGTTCAGATGATGGGCCGCATCTTTTGAGAAATAAAGACATCAGCCTCCTGCTGAGGAATATCTTGAGCCTGTTTGACCCAAAAATGGCAAGAGGATTTTAAAGACATCCTTCTTATGCTTTTTAAAACTGGTGGTCTGAAATTACTCCTGCATCCTGCCTGGACATGAACACTGAACATGGGACATCATTTCCTAGAGGACTGTCAATATGGGATGTCTGCATTCCACAGCTGCTTTTGCTTTTCCAGAGTTGAGGTTTGTTTGCTTGAGTTTGAGCTGGAGGAAAAGGATGCATTACCTAGAGCACTTCTTACAGGTCTGCATCCTTTGACCTCTGTGCTATTTGGAATAAGGGCATGCATTTGGTAGTGAAATTTTCCCACTGACTTACGCACTTTGGGCAGTATCAGAGATTACCCCCTCTGAGACTACGGTGTTCTCCTTCAGGCTCCTGTTAATGCTCCCCCTATTGTCTGGGATCCTTCTGCTGCCCTACTAAATTCCCACACACCATGCTTTGCTCATGCTTGCAGATGCCCACTGTCACCTGCTGAGGTCCTGCCCCAGGGTCCCTTACAGCCCCTCGGATTCTTTGGTGTGGTTGGCTGTTTCCCAGGGCCAGCCAGAAATTGTCCAGAGCTCATACCCTGCTTGTATGGTTTTTGTTACCCAGGCCAATGAAAGGGCCTGGTCAGCAAAGCTGTAAAATAAGGATAAAAATACAATAATCGCCAAATCAGAGCTGCAAGGGCTGGAGCTGACAGCACCAAAGCTGGTGACCTCTGTGTCCCTCCAGGCAGCTTCTGCTTTGGAAGGACAAGGAGATGAACTGGCTTCAAAGCCTGCTTTTGGGCTATTGTATGAAATACAATGCCAGGGAAATCAAGCTCTCGTCTTTCACAGCCAGCCTCACAGCCCCATAATCACGGGTGACCAGAGCGGATTTGCATGTTAAAAGGAGTGGCTAGGGGCACTTAAAAAGAAGGGAAAACATATTCATCAAGTCCAGCTTTATGCTTATGAATATTATTACTCCTGGGGACAATATACCCCAGACCTCATTGGTGCAACCCCGAATCTACTCTTTTCACTGCCTCTCCTCCCCCCGTTAATGGTTAATTTGTAATGCTCTTTGTCCTGACATTGATACCCTAGTGGCTCTGGGGGAGGAATTTGAGAAGGTAGTTGTTGGAGCATGCAGGCCTCAACGGTCAGACCAATGCCCTGTAGCAGCAGGAAGGGGAGGGCTGTGAGATGCTCTGGAGCTGCTCCCAGCTGGCCATGATAGCTTGGGGAGGCAGGTAGCCCAAAGAAGGATAGGGATATGCTCTAGCCCTGCCTGAGAAGGTGTCTTAGGAGTGCTTGGAAACAAAACACCCATCACAGCCCCCTCATGAAGGGCTTCTCCACCTCAATATGCCTCTCAACCTGACAAAGTCCCAGTTCCTGAGCAGTCTAAATGCACAAACCAGGATTAACATGCTCTGTGTGTGGCACAAAGTCAAAGACTTACATGGCAGCAGGGCAGATATGGGTTAAGCCTGACAGAAAATCAGCAGTTGTAAGGCAAAGGCTAGCAAACTGCTGGGACAAATGGGCTGGGGAGGATGTGGTGCCTCCATCGCTAGAAACTAGCTTTAAGGATGGGAATGATTTAGGTGTAGTACAAGGACGGGTTTCTCTTTTGAGGTCCCTTCCAGCTATATCTTTTATGCTTTTATGATTGCTGTTCACAAAAAAACTTGAAGGTGCTTTAAAAAATAATCTTCAGGCCATGCCCTGCGAGCTGCTGGGGTTTGATTTAGAGGGGAGAGAAAAGAAAGCAAATGAAAAATCTAGGTGGGAACTGCAACCTCTCACACCTCTGCAGAAGTGACACTGAAGTAAGGACCGCGGAGTTTCGCTGGAGCCCGAGACAAGCTTAACTATCAGAGCATGCCTACAATGCCATGTGGCTGGATGCAAGGACAGGGAGGCATGAGGGATGTGTGTGGATGAGCATCCAGGGCCCAAACTCATGAATGCAGGTTGCAGGACATGCCCTGGATTACTCACTCTGCCTCACTAATCTCACAGCAAATCTTGCTACTTGTCTTTGAGGGCAAGTTTCTGCTGGCCTAAGCCTTCTGCTAAGCCTCACTGGGGCAAATTTGGATGTTTTGGTTCTTTTCTGGTGCCATCACCGAGTATTAAACTGGTTAAATCGGATCTCCAAGCATGGAGTCCTGGTTTCTCATGCTTTCTAGTAGAGTTGGTGGTCTGGAACAGCCTTGATGAAGCCCTAGCCATGGTTCACTCCAAGCTTTGTGGTTCCCAAAAACTTGAAAATGGCTCAGTTTGTTGCTCAGCTTCAGCCAAGGATTTGCAGAAGGTGCTCTAGTTGGAATTAGTGCCTATCTCCTAAGGTCTGTTTCTCCTCAATTGTTTCTCCTCCGTTTTTTTTTTCCACATTCTCAGCACTTTATGATACTCCTCTATGAGCTAAGGACAACAAATTTTATATGAATGAAATTAACAATAAACCACAGAGGCTTCGGAAGAGGTTTGCAAAAATAATCCGTATTATCCCAACTGGTCACAACCAGCCCCTGCTACATCTCACTTTTGACCTTTGCTGTCTCCCTTTCAAGTTTTAGCTGGTCGTCAACCCTTACTGTGACTATAAACACGTTACAAACATATGGATTTGCCCAAGCCATCATGATCTGTGCTTACCTGCAGCCTAGGTCCCCAGCAAAATCCTTTTGCTTGCTGTCTGTGCTTCTGCCTTTAGAGAGACAAGAATATGCATTTAAGATTTGCATAGGAACATGCAGCTGTTCCACCAAAAATGGATAATTGTTCTCCCTGCTGTGAAGTTAAACAATAAGAAGTGCCAAACTGCACTTGCCATTGCTGATTTTGTGCACTCAGCTGCATATTTTATGCATGTAGATTAGTTCCAGATTTATGACGATTTAATTGTTAATGTCTGCGTTAATGGGGCCAGGTTGTAGTTGCTGTGGAAACTATAACTTTGACTTTTGCGTAAAGTTCTGCGGTTGCATTGAATGCATTTTTTAGGCTCTCATATTAAATGCCTTATGGTGAAAATGGAGAGAGAATCAACATTGAAAATAAAAGTGCTTTTGGGCGGAAAACAAGTTTCAGTAAAGAGAGTAATTTTTCTGGAAAGTTGTGATGTCTGGGAAAATGAGGGCTTGTGATAGAGTGCCATCTTGACCGCAGCTGTATAACTGTTATTATAAGTGTGTAACAACTATTATAGCTGCTACAATACTGTAATAAAGAAAACAGCTGTATGACTTATGAATGTCCTGAAAATACAGGACTGAAATTCTTGGGTGTCCAGATATTCCTTCTGATGGGCAAAGGGAATTGCTGACCTGTGTTTGATGGGAAAATGGGCTGGTGCACAATTTCACTGATTTTTTATCATTATTTTTTCTCAGAATACACCGGTGGGCACTCCAATTTTCATAGTGAATGCCACAGATCCAGATCAGGGGGCAGGAGGCAGCGTGCTTTACTCCTTCCAGCCTCCTTCCAACTTCTTTGCCATCGACAGTGGCCGTGGCATCGTGTCGGTGATACGGGAGCTGGACTATGAAGTGACTCAGGCATACCAGCTTCAGGTCAATGCAACGGTGAGTCTTATCCTAGTTGCTACTGGAGAGGAGGCATCTTCTGGAGAGACTTCAGTGGGGAAGGAGCTGCTTCATACTTATTGTCTTGCCCTACCCTGGCATCTCCTTGGCCACATTGAGCATTTTCCACTTAGAAGTATTTTACCTGGGTAGTTTCAAATCACTGCTGTGCTGCTCATGGAGCACAGCTGTACCTCTCCAACAACAGCTCATTCATGTCAGGGCTTCTGTATGAAGGCAAACAGCTCCTTTGGTGAAGAAAGCCAGTAGACATACTATACATACTGGGCATACAAACCATTAAATCATCTAGTCTCATTTGTTAAGTATCATGATGTGTATACAAGTGGATTCACCTGTATTAACCCCCCTGAGCCCACACAGGTATGTTCAGGTATCAAGAGTTAAAATTCTGGTGAACAAAGAGAAACCAAGGTCCTAATATAATTATAGTCAATACCACTGTACTGGGAGGGGACCCCTGGGAAATGTATGTCCAGGTGGCCACCATGGCAAATTTATGCCCTACCTTAATGGGAAACTTCTTTCCTGGTGTGAAATCTAACAAGATTTTGGCAGGGAATACATAAATGGGGAACATGTGAATGAGGAGCACCCCACAAGCAGGTGCTCTGAATAGTGACCAGCAGGTTGAACGAGGTGATCCTGCCCCTCTGCTCTGCTCTCGGGAGACCTCACCTGGAGTATTGTGTGCAGTTCTGGTGTCCTCAACATAAAAAGGACATGGAACTGTTAGAACAAGTCCAGAGGAGGGCCACGAGGATGATCAGGGGACTGGAGCACCTCCCATATGAAGACAGGCTGAGAAAGTTGGGGCTGTTCAGCCTGGAGAAGAGAAGGCTACGTGGAGACCTCATAGCAGCCTTCCAGTATCTGAAGGGGGTTTATAAGGATTTTGAGAGGGACTCTTCATTAGGGACTGTAGTGATACGACAAGGGGTAACAGGTTCAAACCTAAACAGCAGGGGTTTAGACTGGATGTAAGGAAGAAATTCTTTACTGTGAGGGTGCTGAGGCACTGGAATGGGTTTGCCCAGGGAGGTTGTGAATGCTCCATCCCTGGCAGTGTTCAAGGCCAGGCTGGACAGAGCCTTGGGTGATATGGTTTAGTGTGAGGTGTCCCTGCCCATGGCAGGGGGGCTGGAACTAGATGATCTGAAGGTCCTTTCCAACCCTAACTATTCTGTGATTCTATGGTGCTCCTTTCCCATCTCATGTGCAACAGAGGAAGGTGAGGTTCAGCCTTACACTAACTCTGCATTCAGGAGAGGGGGAGAAAACCCTTACTTGCCCTTCCAGGCAGCTGGCTAGAACTCTTGGAGCATGTGATTTAATCAAGATCATTGTCTTGATGCAGAACTACAAATGTCATGAGGACAGAGAGGGCTGCACAGGGCTGCTTTACTCTTCATGGCCACAGAGATTGGGCATTCACAGACTCCAGGGCCACAGGCAAACAGCTCAACCTTTCAGCCTAATCCTTGCATGTCCAAGGCTGTGGAATTTTTCCCAGAAGCTTATTTTTCTGAAATGTGCCTAATTTTATTTTAAATACTGCACTGATAAGAGGCCCTCTGCATTGTTTATTTCTTTATCAGCTTCTGTCACCAACACCCTTTCCCAGGATGTGCTTTTGACTACCTGGCAGGTTAGAAAATGTGGGACCAAACACAAGCCCTGAAGGAAACATGCCTTTTATCCACATGTCCAACTCTGGCTTCCTCAAGAACACAAGGATGCACTTTGGTCCATCCAGCTCTGTTCTTGTATCCCAGATGCAGTAGCCACCTGGAGCAAAGATAAAATGGGGGCATATCTGGTACTTGCTACCTAATACACTCCTGGCTCAGGGAGTTCAGAGACTTAAATGTTACATCTCTGAACGGGGCTTGGTTGCAGTTGTGGGAATTTCTCCTCAGCTCGGTCACAGGGCACTGGTAATTTCTAGCAGAGAGGCAGTGAGAAACCTTGGGGCAACACAGTCCAGGAAAGAAGGACAAGAGTGCACCAGTCTAGCAGGAGCTGGAGGAGCAAATGAAGTCTTTTGCCTGCTTGATGAAGAGGTTGCATGGTCTGGAACATGAACTGGGGTGACAGTGGATTTGCAGGGGCTTTAAGGGTTGCAAGAAGATTTGTGGAGCCTTGCTTCAAGGCAGGAACTGTTTCATCCCAACGATGTAGGCAGCAAGAGCAGAAAGTCTGGAAAGGGCAGCATGAGAGATGGAAGGTGAAGAAGCTTGAAACGTGCTTGGTTTTTCAGTGCTATCTGTAAACATTTAACCAAAATTTAAGAGGTGAAGGGGAGGGGGGAAAAAACATTATCTGAAGAAACAAAAGACTTCAACCTGACAACTCTAACGGCAGAGTGTGAGTCAGAAATAAGCATCCATACAGGCCATAAACGCCGAGGCCTGCAGGTTAAGAGGATAATGTGTAAGCTGTGTTGTTGAATACAGCTTAAATTAACATTAATCTTCTGGCAATCAGTCCTTGCTGCTGTTCAGAGTCAGTTTGCAGAAGTGTTCAGTAACCTCTAACAGTCGCCTTTCACCATGGTGCTTGCTTAGGGTATAAGGAGGCATTTATTTCCCTCCTTCCATGTGTTATCTGTTTTCCCCTGCCTTTTTAGGAAAGGGCTGTTAGCACTGGGGTCACATTTGAGCACCCATGGGACAAAGCTACAGCAAGATAAATGGTGTCAACAGGGCACTGCCAGGACAAAGACAGCGACAGTGTGTACTGCTGTTGTATTGGCTGCCAGGGAAGGGTCTTGCACTGCGAAGTGCTTGCAGCTCCATGCTGATGGGTTGTGAGGGGGTGTAAGAGGATGATGCTCCTGCTGGGAGCATTTAACTCTTCACAAGCCACTGACACTCATTGTAAGACTGTTGTGTGCTTGTGACCTGCTTTGCAGAGCAGGCAGGATGGCTCCCCATCTCCCCACAGCTATGGAAGCCGCTTGGCTTGCATCAAAAGGCAGCTCCTGGTTACCCTTATCCTGCCAGCTCCCGTGCAAGGTGGGAGGGAGGAGGTTTGCAGTTTATCAGAGCCGAAATAATTAGCTCAGTGGAAAGGAGGTTGCTACTGTGAGGATGTATCCTGTGGTTGTGGTTTCCACTCTGCCTTCTGTGTGAGAGCTGAGGCATCTAATGAAAACAGAAGCAGCACTTAGTGTACATACCCTCTGCAAAGCTCAGAGCAGCAAATACAGAAAAGAATAAAGCTGGGACTACAACACAGACTGCAGGGTGACGAAGAGCAGTGGAAACATGAGGGAGCTGGTGGGCTTTGTCATGTTCCAGCTGACGGAGCTCAAGATGTGCAAAAGCATTGGTGCTGGGGGGTATGAGATGCCCTGCTGTGATGTGTGGGTATGAGAGTCTGCTGGCAACCACACCCAGGTCTTAGGGTGCAGAGGTACCCTACACTGTAGCTGCATTAAGTGGGAATTCATACTTTGAAGTACATGTTGAACAGTTTCTTCTTTTTCAACTGAAATGTCATGAAAACTGAATTGGTGCTTGCTTTGTTTTAAAGGGTTAATGCTGCAGTGAAATGCATATTGCATTTCATTTAAGCTCAGAGGGAGGAACGGTGGACAATAATTTCAGCATGTAGCTTGAAAAAGAGATGATTACCTGGACTACTCAGGAATTTTGACCCAACTACCACTGAGAAACTTAATGCTGTTGAGTAATTCTATTTGTCTAATAGAAATCCTTTCTCTCCTCCACCCTGACCCTTGTGTTTTTCAAGGACCAAGATAAAAACAAGCCACTGTCTACTCTGGCCAACTTGGCAATCACCATCACGGATGTGCAGGACATGGACCCCATCTTCATCAACCTGCCCTACAGCACAAACATTTACGAGAACTCGCCTCCGGTAAGGGCTGCTGTTTTGCTCCAATGTGCATGACCATAGAATAATAGAATCATAGAATAGTTAGGGTTGGAAAGGACCTTCAGATCATCCAGTTCCAGCCCCCCTGCCATGGGCAGGGATACCTCACACTAAACCATATCACCCAAGGCTCTGTCCAGCCTGGCCTTGAACACTGCCAGGGATGGAGCATTCACAACCTCCCTGGGCAAACCCATTCCAGTGCCTCAGCACCCTCACAGTAAAGAATTTCTTCCTTACATCCAGTCTAAACCCCTGCTGTTTAGGTTTGAACCTGTTACCCTTGTCGTATCACTACAGTCCCTAATGAAGAGTCCCTCTCAAAATCCTTATAAACCCCCTTCAGATACTGGAAGGCTGCTATGAGGTCTCCACACAGCCTTCTCTTCTCCAGGCTGAACAGCCCCAACTTTCTCAGCCTGTCTTCATATGGGAGGTTCTCCAGTCCCCTGATCATCCTCGTGGCCCTCCTCCTGAGGGCCAAGGGAGAATGGAGCATGGTATGGGACAGAAAGGACAAGGTAACCCAAAAGAGTTGGAGGAAAACCTCCTCTTTGCAGATATTTGTTTCTTCTTCCATCTATCACAGATATGCATTGCTCTGCCCTGATGTTTGTGGCTTGGGTTCAAAGAGGAGCCCTTTTTCCATGCTAAAGCACAAATGCTCTGAATCGTGAGATACAAATGGCATTCAAAGATACGCAAATCTCTTTCTTTCTGAAACAATACGTTTCAAGCCACCCCCAAAATATTTAGCCCTTTTTAAAAAAGGGAGCCTAAGCCAGGAGGTTTAGAAAGCCTGAAGCCAAAATAAGATGTTTTCCTAAGTAATTTTTTCTTACATTTTGAAAAGGCTTTATGTTGTTCTTAGTAACCCTAAGTTCCTCCCCACCATGTATATGCATGCCATTTCTAACAGAAAACTTGAAGGAAAAACTTAAACGTTCGTGAAATGAGCCAGTTTTGAACATGCCGGAATCATCAGCCATTTCAGCACTTTGAGTATTTTTCCCCAGGTTTTGCCAAATTGATCCAATCATTTTAGTTCTTCTGAAACCCGGTTTGTCAGCAAACTCACTGTTTGTGGAAAACATCTCCCAGTCTCTAAATACAGCAGGGTTTTTGTCCTCTGCAGCAGATGACACGGAGCATGGCAGGCAGCTTTGGCTTTGGGAGCTGTTTGCTCTGCGAACAGCAAGTGTGCCCAGGGTCTTCAGCCCTAGGACCTTCAGCCCAAGGACCAGTCAGTACTGAGCAGTATCTGCCTTCCCAAGGCACAGCTGTATATCCCATCTCTTTGTCTATAGGGCAAATATTTTTGTATATGGATGGAAAAAACCTTCTGCACTAAAATCATAGTGTGGTAAGCATCAATACCACACAGGAATCCTGCAACACCTCTTGTGCACTGGATCCAAAATGCCTGTTGACTCAGTTCATGCACTGGTAGGGGGAACACCAGCTTGCTTCAGTTCATTCATTTTTATTCACTTTGGAGCAAAATGCTGGCTCTTACAGCATCGAGAGTGCTGAATCAATAGGGCTGAGTCCTACTGTCACAAATCCCATGGTCAGACAGCACACAACCTGTCTGGTGGCCTGAAGACGGCCAAAAAATGGCTCCATGAATTACTTTAATGAACTGAAAGCTTCAATGTTGAGATTAAGGAGTATTTCTGTGGGGGGCAACATGAGCTGGCAGGGAAATAAAAAACACAACTTAGATCACACTTAACTAAGGGAAAAAGAGCATTCAATAAAATTACAGAAATGGAAGTCTCACAAGTAGAAAAAATTATAGACTGCATCTCCTTCATGGAGTGACCTGGTATCCAGGAAAGGGGGCCTCTCTCAAATTAGTGATAGACATCATTAATATTTATCATCTGGAGCTCAACAATCTGTTTGTGTTGATACACTGATGGGTACCAGAGTTATTCCCAGAATATACACTGTTTGCAGCAGGCAAAGCAGCAAATAATTGCTGTGTAACCTGCAATTGGAAGTGAATGAAGATGTGCTCACAAAACTGTCATAAGTTCTCTGAAGGGTTTAGGGATTTTAGTTTCTCTTGGCCCTGTGTAACATCTCCAGAGGCACTGAGGTATCCAAGATGGATAGGTGCCATCACAGACATGGTGAAGAGGAAGACTGCTGAATGTGGGCAGTACTTTGAGTAATACTGCTCTCTGGTTTGGGCCCAAAGTCCCATCTTTCCCGGGAGAAATCACTACTGAAACAAGGATGTGGTTTGCAAACCTGGGGTTTAACGTGTGCATTATGATCTCTCCATGGGAAGTCTTCTCATCAGCTCTGCCCTACCACCTGAGGGAACCAGTCGCACATGCAGAGTAGCAACTGTTGCCCTGCAGAATGGCTTGATTACTGAAAATATAACAGCAAATTTGGATGAGGAGTATGGGTTTGGTTCAAAAGCAGGCTTCCAGGTCAAGCAGACAGGCTGCAGTGGATTTGTGGGTGATGTTTGCCCTGCCATCAGGCTCAGCAGGCCAAAATGTGCTCAAGAAATCTCATCCCAGCCCTAAATCTACAAAGCAGAGACTTGCTGCTGCTATACATGCCCGCTGTCCGTCTCTCTTGCCTTTCTTTTTATCTGTGGTGCACAGCATGTCTGTGGTCCTCTATCAATATATCAGGCAAGAACACCTCATCTAAAGTGTATACATTACCTAATAAAATCCTTCTTATTTGGGATTATTGCATCAAATTTTAATTTCCTCACTCGAGTAACAGCATGTCAGCCAGCCCGTCAGTGAAGAGCCGATAGAAGGTGAAAAGAGTGGATAAACTGCAGCAAATTACCACAAACAGATCTCTATCAGCCCTTTGACTGGAATTGACTGGAATTAAGAAGTGAGAAATGGGATTTTTTTTGCCATGGCAGCTTTCTTAAGCTCTCCCCCCTCCTCCTTCTTCTGCAACGCTGGGCTGCGCTTTGCCTTTCAAGTCCCTAATCCTATAAGAGAAGAAGAAAAAGGGGTGGAGGGATGTGAGAGGAGAGAGAAGTGTCATTGTAGCTCTGATTTTTCTCAGGCTGGGATCTAGTAGCATGATTCAGATGCATTTTGGGCACATGCTTATTCGGACACTGAGAATAAAGGAATTTCTTATCGGGCAAAGGGAGAAGATGCAGTGGGAAGAGGTTCCTGGAGGTGTTGTTTCTCCTTTCTTGATGCTGTCGATCTTCCCAGCACGCCTCAGACATCTCTCCCAGGGCACTCAAGTGCACCAAAGCTGCCTGTAGCTGTGGCAAAGCTTAGTGACATTGTATTTTTCATCTTTAGAGTCTTTCTGGGTGTGCATCCTCACAGTGTTTGTAGACTGGACAGCATTGTTGATGTTCTCCAGACAACTCAATAGCAGCTGGAGGAGAGGGGCCATTTCCTCTTGCAGAGATTCTGTTGGCCTAATGACCCCCTGTTTTTAGACCTCTGCCAGGGTATGGTCCATACAGCATGGCAGCTTCACTTTAGGGATGAAAGAGGAGGAATCCACTTGCTAAGAGACAAGCTGAGGTCTATGAGAGTGTGCTTCATCCCACAGAGAGTCAAGTACAGGCAAGAGCAGGAGCAAACTCCATTGATGCTTGGTTCCAAAACCAGAAGTTGTATTCCCTTGCAATAGGATAGTACATGTCAAATATAATTAAAACAGTTTTAATTCTTCCGCACCATCCCCCTGCTCCTCACAAAGTCCTTGGATTGAAGAAATAATGTAGAATCAGTACTATTTTTGCCATAGAGTCTCAATAGCTCCGAGTTAATTCTTTCTTACGATATTTCCAGCCCATCAGTGTGAACACTTTATTAAAAGCTCAGGCTTTTATTAAAAAAGGATTGATTTACCCCTGCCCCTCTTCAGAAAACCCTCAGATTTTGTTTGGATAATGTACCATTCTTTATTTTCTTTGCCTTTTTTTTAAGCATAGGCTTTTCCAGATTATTACTTTTCTAAACCTTCTTCCTCCTTCCCTAGAGGAAGAGTTATTCTGTTCTGGTGCATCAGTCTATACCCACCAGAGTGCTTTCTTTGCAGCCACCATTGCCTGTGCTGGGCAAGTTGGTGCTTGTTTTAAGAAATATCAGGAATATTTTGGAGATTGAGAGCTGTAGGTTTGTGTCACAAATATTTGGGGTGAGTCCTGGGCAGAGCTGTTAGCACTGGAAGTCAATGTGGTGTGTCTATGAGTTAGTAGAAGCCTTACCAGATGTGCACGGCTAGAGACAGTCCCCTCCAATTTAGGGGTGCGGTTGGCTGCCTCAGGGAGCCAGAGCACAGCATCTTCTGCCCTTACTGTGCTAAGACCTAGACAGTAAAATTAACATTTCTGTGGTCTGATAGGATTTTGGAAGAAAAACTGCGAATTGTTGAGATGTGGTTGTTGAGAGGTCAGTCCTTGCTGTTGTGGTATGACTGTGATAAAGGGTTTGTTTTGGTTTGGGTGTTTTCTTGTTTCTTCTAGTCTCTCCTATCTTTGCTGCTACCTACCTTTGCTGGTTTAGTTACCTTTGCTTGGCCTCTGAGCAAGGCCTCATGATCATCAGAGGAACTAAGAGATGAGTATAGCCTGTGTGTACAATCATGTTTTGCATCTCATCATCTTACTCCAACACATGTTGAATGGAATACTCGTTCCTGTTGACCATGTTGAACTGTCATGCTCCAAGGCTATCTTCATCAATTCTTATGACTCACTACAAAACAAATAATTGCCACCAGTGATGTGGGTAAACATTATGCATATGCTGTGGCAATTGTTCAGTCTCTTCCCCAGAAGGGTCAAGGTCATAAACACTATGTGAATGCTTGGGGAGGTATCATTCATTCTCAGGAGCTGGGATCTACCAGTTTTGTGGATATTAGAAGACTCTTGTAAAAGAGGTATCAGGAAGGATGGAAATCAGGGAGGATGCAAAGCGGTATGCAGGTTCCTGTGGTTCCTGTGGTTCCAGGAGATGGTATTCACAAACGTTAAGGAGCTCAGCTTCACTCTGGAATGTATTTCTCCATCACTGGTGAAGTGTGGCTCATCCCCAGGAGGTGCTGGTGAAGGCGCTTGTGAAGAAGGAGGAGACAAACAGGTCTGCAAGGAGAATGGGGGAGACTAGACTCAAAAACCAGGACCATGGAAACCATCATCATGTGCTTGCCAGGGCCTTGCAGTTGAACCTTAGAGTGCTCACTAACAGCCCTCATTCTTGTGATCAGATGTCTGGATAATTTCTCTCCTATGGACGTCTCTACGGCACACACTGCTAAGATATCAGAACGAGATTCCCCCTCTTCCCCTCCCTAACTTTCCCTGCTGCAACATCTGCGTTCATCCTTTTATCTCTCCCAACAGCCCTTCCCCTTGGCTGCTACAGGAGGGACCTTTCCCACAGATAAAGCGGCCACAGTGTGGTGGACCAATTGCTATTCCTCAGCCATCGCGGGAGCCCTGCCTTCTCCCGCAGCTGCCTTCCCTTTGAAAGTGCTGCACAGCAGGCGACACTTATCATTCTGTGCTGCTCCCTCGCTTTTTGACAGGTGATGAGTGAGCTGCAAGGTGGACCAAGAGCCTTCACCCACTGCCTCTGCATGGAAGAGCTCTCATTTTGCCAGGGGGCAGAGGGGGGCTCACGTCTTCCCCATGGGGACAGCAGCTTAAAACAGGGTATTCTGGGGGAGACAGCGCTGGACTGCATGCCTGCCCTTTTTTTTTCCTCCCTACTTTGCATTGCCCTCCTTTCTATGTCCCTTGTTCCGCTTTTCCACCTGCTTCTTTCCTGCTTTTCTTGTGCTTTTTATCTATCCTTGCTCCTTTGGAAAGCACAGTTATTGTCAGTGATTTAGAGGCTCTCCGGTGGCTGCTGAGCCTCACCAGCTGAGTACTGCTCAAAGGCCAGTGACCTGGGATTTATGGATAATGTTATCGGTTAATAACATGGATTTACTTAAGGAGTCCATTGAAATGCCCTCAGAGATCAGGGCATGGGCAGTCTGCCTGGTCCCAGGAGCCTTCTTTATGGCCAGCAGCAGTAAAGCATCTCCATCGAGCCCACAGGCGCATGGCTGTGAAAGCCAGGGAAGATGGCAAGTCCCAACTTTCCACTGGTGTTGTTTCTGCAGCAGCTTTCCCTTTGGCCTTCAACTGATGGATTGCAGTACAAATGCAACACTGCTCTTCCACTGTGCTCCTTTGTTGGATATGCGAATGCCTTTGTTGACATTTCCTCTGAGGGCAAAAAGAAGCAGTTTTTTCCCCACTGTTGATAAACCAATGGAAACAAGAACAGCTGAGTTGTAATTTTTTTCACACTACATTAATTATGTGCATGTGTTTGTATTCACATGGGCTCACTGCAGTGTGGCGGGAGACGTACAGCTTATGGACTTGACATAAGCACATGTTTTTATTTAAAGCACTAAACAAGACTTTTGGGTGACTATTATGTTATTCATCACTTCTGGGGGATTCCTGGGCTCGGGGACCTGCCTTCCAGGCTGTAAGAAACAGGTCTGTCCTGAAGGACGGAGGGTGAGATGGGTGAGCTGACAGTTGCAGAAGATCCTGCCTGTGGGCAGTCGCTGTTCTCAGTATCTGTCCAACCCTCCTTCTCCTTAAAGGTTTCAGTTAAATTCTCTGCAGCTTGCCTAGTAAGTTATACAGCTGGATGCCAATGGCCAGAAGAGTATTCCTTGTTGCCTGGGTGCCTCATTTGAAGAATGCAGGGAAGAAGAGGACCAGTTGAAACTGAGAAGCCAACAGTAGATAGAAGTGGTGTAGTGACTTGTGCTGAAGATTGTGGTGAGGGTGAATTGCTGCCTTTGTTTATCTAGAGCCTGAAGAGTGAAAATATCTGTGGTGGAGGAGTTTAAGCTTTTCCTGTCAGCCACAGCCTGTGCAGTTGTGATGCTATGAGGAGGCATGGTTTTGCCATTGCTGCACCTTCCTCTTCCTCGAGCACTCACAGCTGTACTTCCCACCCTGACCTTGCTTCAAATCCTTTCCCTCTAGGCAGGAGATGAGCAGCATGAGGAACATGTCTGGTGGTGCTCTCTCCAGTCCCTACAGACACTTGCCTTGGTATAAACCTAGGAAGTCAAGCTCATCCTGCTCAGTGGTTCTTTTACAGGACATGTTCTCCTGGTCATGCTCTTGGCATTGCCAGCTACATCCTATTGTGGCTAGCAGAGTTTTGCAGCTTGCTGCAGGAGTGAGGAGTAGTGAACCTGAACTACCCTAAGAAGCAGGTGATGGGACTTTTCTATTACATGCTTTGTCCTTGGACAGGTTTTCCTAAGCACATGACTCATGGTAAGAAGTGCAAGGCCTTAGAAGGGCACCCCAGGAGCCCCACAAGTGCTCATCTGGGGTGACTGTAATGCATGTCTCCTCTCCCTCCCCAGGGTACCACCGTGCGGATGATAACAGCGATAGACCAGGACAAGGGCCGTCCCCGGGGCATCGGCTACACCATTGTCTCAGGTAAGTTGTGGAGAGAATGGTGGGGAGCCCAGTGGGGATACTGCACCTAGCCCTACAATAAGTCTTTGTACATCCCGTGCCTGGGAAATCGTATTTGGCTAAGTATCTTCTTGACTGTACTGCTTACTCTTTTGATTCAGCATCACTAATTACTGTAGCTTACTGCTACAACTGAAAGCTTTTACCTCCCTGAAAAGCTTTCTTTGCTTTCAGCACTGTTGGAGCGCTTCATTTGTGGCATCCCCTTTTTCCTCAAGCAGCAGACGTTATTTTTAACAAGTATCAGAATATCTCATAGCAAAACCTTTCTGTCCTAATGATGAGCTACAAACAGCTCTGCTTTACCCAGCATCATGGAGGAGACCTGCAAAGAGCTGGGCGTAAAACTCTTGCTGGCAGTGCGGTGTTTATTGTTTAGGCAGAGAATGGGACTGATTATGGGCTGAATGGCTCCTGGCAGTTTCTGAAGCGTTTCCCAAAAGCCGCCGCCTCCCCCACCCACCCGTTCGAGGGCTGGTCTGCCAAAGCACTGCCAGAGCTTCGCAAGCTGGGAGGCCGGGACTGGAGCCACGAGGGTGCAGGGCTAGAGAATTAAGGTTAATTCAAGCAGTGGAGGGTTTCTGCCTTCTGACAGGCACATGGCTTGATCCTGCCATCGTGGGGAGACTCTGAAGCCCAGGGTACTCCTCCCAGGGTGTGTGGGTACCTTGCTGAAAGTGATGTAGCTGGTCACCCAATGATCCTTGCTGGGCAGTGCTTGTCTCCTTTGGGTCCATAGTTTGTGGATCTCTTCTATAGCTAAAGAGCCAGGGGCAGGGCAGTCTGGGCAAGTGTTTCCAGATAAAACACAATTGTGCATTGTAAAGGCAAGTTTGGGGAACTGGACCCATCTTATTTAAGATGCCTTGAGGTCAGTGAGTCTGCTATATCCAAGGCAGACTTTGATGTTCACTGGACTGCACCTGGGCCCTGCTTTTGTGGGGTTGTGCCCCAGGGACAGACAGACTACTTGGGTTAACCCAGGAGCAAGGGACCAGCTTGGTGGGTCTGGGTTGTAACCCTATTTCTGGTATTGCTTTTTTTTGAGAGATCTTCAGAGCAAGAAGTGGCTGTAGTGCCTGCTCTCCCTGCTGTGCCACATGCTTCCAATGCTGGTTCAGCTCCTTCAAGCTACATGTGTGGAAATAATTTCCCAGTTCCTCAAAGCCCAGACATTTCAAATTCTCTTTTAATCAACCTTTAGGGTCAAGGTGGTTTCACCCTGATTTTCAAGTCCACTGATCCTGACCGCAAGTACCCTGGTTAGTGTGCCTTTGAAGATGCAAGGATTATTTATTCCTCTAATTTCCACTGCAATTTATTCTAATGTTGCCCTGGTATGAATTAAGTGAAAGATTCCCCCAGATTGCACGTATCAACAGACTAAAGTGCAGCAGGGACTTGCTTTTGTCTCACTGGAGACTGGACTGAAACCTCTGGTTTTGCAGAGACTGCTGAACTACTGTGAAGATGGTAAAAGATTCAGCTTATAGGAACTCTACCCAGCTCAAAGTCTGAAGATAGCCAGCAGCTGGGAAATCACCCTTGTCCTGTTTGTCCACCTTCCTTTGGGCATCTGCTGATGGCCACAGACCCTTTTTCTGACAGTATGGGTTATGCTGTAGGTATCTAATTTTCCCTTGTCAGCACTGATGCAATACAAACAGCTCTGGGTTTCTGAGAGCCTTTATTTGATGGCTTAAACCTACAGAAACAACTGTGTAATCTATAAGGGGTTAGTTTGCTAAATGCATCCATCCATTCATGGTCATGTCAGGCTTTCTGCTCATTGGACGGTTACAGTGGCTCTACTGAATCAAGGAAACAAACCTTGGACCCTGGATTTTTACTGGAATGTTCATGCATGCTCTTATTTCCATGTCTGTCTTTGCAGGAGGTTTTCCTGCAAAATAGTTGTGATGTCCCTTTGCAAGTGTCCCCTGCTCAATGCTACCGTAGCATCAGTCTGGTCATTATGACTGGATGGAGGGATGGTGGAAGGGAGCCAGGCATGCTCTGGGAGCCTGGCTGGGGAGGATAGAGTGTGCAGATTGACAGGCAGGCAGATCAATGCATACAGCTTCACATCTGCTTGAATATGCCAAAAGCTTAATCCCTGCCCCCAGTCCTGCTTGGTGGGGGGCAGCTCTCATATCAGAGAATCAGGCAGAGCACATCAAAGACTGATTAAACTGCTTTGCATTATTTATTTTTCCCCCCAAACATGAGAATTGCAGAGTATTTTTATAACTGGCCAGGAGTCATAGTCATGGAATGGTTAGGATTGGAAAGGACCTTAAGATCATCTAATTCCAACTCCCATGCCATGGGCAGGGACACCTCACACTAGACCAGGCAACCTGCCTAACCTGGCTTTGAACACTACCAAGGATGAGTCCTCCTTCTGTTGGCACCAGCATCTTCCAGAGTGGTGTGCTGGGAAGGATTAGCCCATGAACGGGCTGCGGGACAACTGCAGACACCTGCTATTGCCTCCTCCCCATCTTCACCCTGCCTTCAGCTTAAGGCAGAGGTTTCCGAGATCCCTGAAGCCAGGCTTCAGGATGCCCTCTTTCCACTGTGGGTTGTGTTTGTTGCCAGAGCCAGAGTTGGCCAACCCCTTTCAGCTTCCAGACTGTGGTCGAGGTGTGTGGCTGAGGGCAGCTTTTAAAGAAAACATGGTCATGGAGCAGACAAGTTTTTCCCTGAAGCCATAAGGGTGTGAGTGCCTCCCCGCCTTGCTCAAGGCACTCTCTTATACTGTACATGATTTGATTCTTGCTTTTGAAAGAATATGTTACTCCCTGATGCCTGAGAGTGCAGACATGGGAACCAGCAGCTAGCATACCTCCAAAATCCTGCTCACTCAAGGCAAGAGATTTTTTTGGCAGGCAGGTAAAGCCTAATTAATTTGTCATTATCCTCAATCACAATGGTAAAGGTCAGCAAGCAGATTTTGTGCCTGAGCTGGTAAATTTTTTTATGGCAATTTTGCAAAAAAACAGCTTAACATATGGGAATAGCGAAGCAAATTAAATTAGAAACCGACCGTAAGCAAAAGTGAAAATGGCCAGTGGAGGTTGTAATTATACTCTTCAGCTCCCTTCCATGAGGGGAGGTGGCAGTGATGCTGTTGTGAGTTCACAGCAGGGATGGGTGATGCCTCCCCCGTGCTCTCCCATGTCTTCAGGCACAGGGTTCACATGTGCCTGGTCTGATTTTACTAGCTGGGGTTGAATATACAGCAGTGAGAGGAATGAAAAGTGACGTAGCTGTTTATCATTCCTTTGGTATTAATATCTAAAGCATTGGTATGATTTGGAGGCAGGATATAAAAATTCATTTGGAATTGCTGGTGTCCTTTTCAGCTCCATCCCTCAGGTAGCTGTGCCTCGGGATATAATACTGCAGCTCTTATTTATATAGCTATCTCCAGCACAAGGTCCTCCCGTGACAGGAAAACAATAAAACTAAAAGATTAACCATAACCACATAAAAAAAGACTTAAGATCTAACTTTACGCCAACAGCTTACAAAGCTGTTAAGCCTGAGATGACAGAGGAGCTCTGATCTAGCTGTGTCACGGCTTTGGCTAGTTGTCCTGATAGGGTAGATGTGCCTGCCTCCTGCCTGTCTGCACTGAGAATCATTTCCATATCTCATAGGAAAAAGCCATTCAGTTGTTTCTCCCCCTCCCTGCCAATCTTTTTAGCCCCATGAAGATATGCAGTCTTTTGTCCCATACTTTGCAAGTAGTTGGATCACCGCCCTGCAAAAGGCCATTTGAAAAAGAAATCCAGATTGAGATCTTGCAATTCAAGCACCTTGTGCTGACAGGCTGGCCAGTGCTGGGGCTCCCATGACTCTGATGGGTGTTTCTGCTGCTTTTCCCATGTGAAAAAGGGGGTGCAGGCAGCCTGTGGTCAGTGCCTTGCAAAAGCCCTCCCTTCCTGATTTCCCAGCTGCTTTGACAGGTTGGAGATGCTCAGCCGCTGAGGTCAGGACTCTGTTTGAAGGACAGATAATTAATCCAGCAAAGTAATCCACAGCTCCTTTTTGGCAGATTTATGGAGATAGCCTCTGTACCGGGGACTTTGGCTCATCATCTTTCATTTCCCAGGCAAAGAGAGTGACTTGTTGTATAACACAACCTGTTCTAGATAAGGCTTTTCATTTAAGGGAACTCTCTGGTCTAACAGAGATTGATTTTCCTGGTGGAAATCGGACAGCCTCTGTGCTCTTGGCAGGATCAGGCCTGCAGACAGCAGTGTGTTTTAATGTTTGCTGCTGCTGCACATCACCTGGGGCAAGGGGAATCCTTTGGCTCTTTAAGAGAAGATTTTTATTGTGAATTAAAGAACAATTTAATTAATAGGCAGGAGGAGATTTTGACCCACTAGCTTTTGTTAGGAAAATACATTGTATGACTATAGTCCTGTGCTTTGCTCACTAGCAGTAAACTTCCAGGACAAGCCAGAAGACTTCATATGTCCTGGCACAAAGGTGACCTGTGCTGCTCGGGTAGGCACTGAAGGATTAAACTGGGGAAAAGGGTCCCGGGGCTCCAATGTCAGTCTCTGCCTGTCTGACACATTTCAGGTGCAGTGATGGATGGACAATGGGAGATTGCACAAGGGCAATCCATATGTCCTTCCTGTGGCTTGGAAAGTCTTGCAGGAGAGAGGGGAGTGAGTGCAGGGCTCTCAGTCAGTGAGCTGGTCCTTAGGGCTCTTTGAAAACCCTTAGGGCACTTTTTTGCTTCCCCAAGTTGATTGTTTAGGAGACCGATACAGTTTCTGGCAAAGCATTTTCTTCCTAAAGCTGGTGCATCCCAAGGGGAGCATGAATTAAAAATCATTATTTGAGCAATGTAATAGCAGTGTGAGTTACAAAAGCAAGTGGAAAGCATGTCTGAAAAGAATTGCTCTCCATCTTTCTTCTGATTTTCCTACTAAGGAATAAAATGTCATACACATGTGTGTGTAATGTAGGAATCAGTGCAGTATTTCTCAGAACACGTTTCACCTAGTATTAATAGATCTGGAGTTGCCTTCCTTTTGAAAGTGCAGCATGTTGACTTGAGGTAAGGTTAAATGGCTAAAGGGGTCTCCCAGCCTTCAGCTGCTGTCTTAGTATTTTGACCTGACTTAACAAAGGCAGGGCAAAGTGAACCACTTCCTTGAGCCCCTTAAACCGGACATCAGGCAGGAACGTTGGAAAAAGGACCTGCTAGTTTTAATATTCCCATTGCCGGTTGGCCTACATCATGCTTTCTTCCCACGGTTTGATCGCTTTGTGAACTACTAGGGTGTTGAAGCCCTCATAAATTACATCTGCTGGGAGGGCCTTCCAGCGTGATTTAAAGGCAGTCATCATAGCAGAACATTTCTGTAGGAGGACACGCTGATGGGTAGAAAAGTGCCTCACGTCAAGTTATTCATCAAAGGCTGTTTTCTCTACCCTGCCAATGCATGAGGGTGCGACAGCACAAAGAGGAGATGGTGGCTGCAGCCACAGCCCCTCTTTCCTTAGCTCAATTGCTTCCTCCCCACTGCTAATGATGCTTTGTCGTCACATTGGCATCTTGCTTTGGCTCCCTGGCAATCCAGAAATCACTGAAAAGAGATATGGTTGTGGTAATGTTTTGCATGGCAGGTGGTCTCCCAGCAAATGGCCTTCAGTAATTAAAACTATACATTCCCTTTTATGTGTAAATATGAAACAAGAGCATATTTTTTGTTTAATTTCTGAGACTTTCTATTTAACTTCCTGGGATTTAATGTGTATGCAAGCTGTTGGCAATCTCTGGAGAAGAATGAACCTGTGTTGTCTCTGTTCCTGTTTGGGCTAGGGAAAGCAATCAGTTCTGAGATGGTTTTTAATGGAATATTTTCCGAAAGGTGTTGAGCCTGGAGATACGGGTTTTATGTTAAAAGCTGATTCAGACTTGTTACTGGGCATATTACAGTGTACTCCTTTCATAGTCTCCTGATGAGTCTGCCTACTGCTGTGGATGAGGCAGGAGATGTGATTTGTGGGTCTCAGTCTAGCCCAGGCATAATAGCCATTAAGGAAGTGCCATTTTATGTTCATGTATCCTTTGACTGCAGGCTGAGAGAGTGTTCTGCAACTGCTGCTCTGAGGTGGTGACGCCTGGCAGTCCAGACCAGCCAGCTCTCTCTGGGAATGCATGCTGCCTTCTGTGCCCTGTTTATTAGGCCAAAATCATCTGTGAGCTCAGGTGGAGGGTTAAAGTGGTGTATTTACAGAAATGAGTGAAATAAATATTTACAGTGGTTTTCCCTGTTGACTCACAATCCAGCTGTTGTCTGCTCTCCTGCAGGTTTTAGGGTTAGATTCATGGAAAGAGGATGTGAGGAAGAAGGCCAAGCCAGGCAGAGCTGGCGATTTGCCTTCCCTTTGAGCCACCAACCACACTTTAGATGATGTGGGGGAATGGTGGTTGTGGTCCAAGGCTCCTTTTGTGTCATTAATTACACTCAGAGCAGAAACCTTTAAACTCTTCAGGCTCTGTTCTTCCTGGTATCCAGCTGCAGCTCCTGGGGGCTTCAGGAGGGGGACTGCACCTTGTGTGATAAAACTCTCCCTTTATTTTCTGTTACTGTATGTTCGGTTCTAAAAAAGGGATCTGTGTGAGGATGTAATGTGAGCTGCTTCTGTGGCTCTGCAAGATCAGAAATTCTGCCAGTTATGCTAGAACAGCAATTAAATCTTTTGGGGAAGATACTAAAAATGCCTGGTTGCAGAGCAGGCATGTGTGGAGGAGTGCCTGCATGCAGCTTTGGGCTTGAATCGGTTGTCCCAGAGAAAGCTACATCTTCTGGGAAGAAGAGCAAACCAAAGTCCAGAGCAGGAGAAACAGATACAGTTTTGTAAAACATCTTGATTTCATGCAGAGTGAAGAAACAAAGCTCAGGTTGTAAACCCTTTTCCTTTGGGAATCACTTTTTCCCTTTGAATTTAAGCATGGGGCAATGTATCTGCCCTGGCATGCTTCCCTGCATATTATGCAGGGGCAAAAACTCAAGGTGAAGAGCAGCGAGGTGGTCATGGCAGCTGATGGACTATTTATACGGTAATAACTGTGTCTGTTGCTGACTCTATGAACCAGATCCAACAGCATCTATTTCAGTGCCGAAGAGCCCTGACAGAGCACATTTTGATTAATAAATTATCCAGCACAAGGTGTGTGATGGGTTCCCCTTTCACATCTCATGAAAGTCACCCGCTCCAAGTTCAGCAGCTTAGCAAGCCCCGTGCCTTTCAAGGATGCAGCTCTCTGATACAAATGGCTCTTCATTCAGAGATGTGTGGGAAAATTCTCCTGCATGGGGGAATCGGCTTCCCTTGGCTGACAGGTAGCTCTTGGCTACAGCTGGGCAATAGCTGCATTTCTCCCTCCTAAGGTTCTGAATGATGCTCAAAGGCCAAAGGGGTGAGAGGAAGGAGGAGACATCAATGTCTTTTTTCTTTTTTTTTTTCCTCCCTGGGTTTGAGCCAGTATTTTAATGGCCTTTTTAAGCTGTGAGAGTTTTGGCCGAGGGCAATTAAACATTATGGCCCCCATCTATAAAACCCCTTGTTATAGCCATGTTTCTCCAAAACCCATTCCTCAATGAGCCTGGAAAAACACTCAGAATGGGCTACTGTGATTCATCCCATTGCCCTTAACCCAGCATTGCATTGGTCCCTTCCTTCCTGGTCCGCTGGCCAGATGTGGTGTATGTAGCAGCTGCTGCTGTCCCTGTACGCATGCACGGACAGAGGAATGGGAAAGTTCTCCTTCTACCTGTGTCATAACAAGAAGCTGGGTTTGTATGTCCTGAGCAAGCCTGCTCCTTACCAGGTGAAAGCAACAAGTCTGCCAGAAATGTACTCATGTTGCTGTCCTAAAGCTTTTTTCTTCTCAACATTCCTCTTTTTGAGTATTAAAAAACATTATCTGCTTTGCTTTTCTTCTGTCTGTGCCCCCTTTTCCTGCTCAGCCTTTCCCTTCCCATCATTTAGTTTTTACCATGTCTCTGATTCCTTCCCTGGGTCTCTCTTCTGCTCCCTCCTTGTGCTGTGTTCGGCTCTGCAGATTTGCAGTGGTAGCAGAGGTAGAATTGGACCCTGCCTTCCTACAGGGTGTCCCTTTCTGGTGGATGCTACCTCCCAGGCAGCTTCACTTTCATTTCATGCTCCCCCCTCCCCAATTTTCTTAAGGCCATCTTTTCTTTCCCAGCACTTGAAAGCAGAACTCCTTCATTGCTTGATGAAAGACCCATTTATTCCTTAGCTTTGCCTGCTCCATCCAATGGACCTGGATTGCCAGGTTCTCTGTGGACATGCCACATCCTTGTCTGGATGGGGAAGGAGGTGGAGGATAGGTAAGCCTCTGTTTAGCAGAAACAAGAGCATGGGCTTCCTTCTCAAACAGGGGCATGGAAATGAAGTCCTTAGTTTCCATCTAGGAATGCTTTGGTGGTTCAGACCACACCTCAAGCTAGGCAAGAGATGGCTCAAGCAGGGAAACATCCGGGAGCTGGTAACACCTGAGCCAAGTGAGTGATTGTTTTATTGCCTGCATGATGTGGAGCAGAAGATTGTGTATGCCATGGTGTTGAGCAGAAGGCTGTGTGTGCCATAGCATGAACCCTGCTTGTGAGAGAGCATGCAAGGGTGGGGAGATGGGCTACCTTCTTGAAGGCCACTTGGCTTCTCTCTCAAGTGTAGCCCTATGATAGTTTCTGTCTGTGTCATTAAAACAGTTTGCAGAGTGCAAATTTGGAGATGGAAAGGTTTGTGTTGTTCTGCATCTTCTGAAATACAGGATTATCTGGGGATCTCAACTGGAGCAAAGGTGCTCCATCCCCTCTGTGTTCTTCATCATGCATATGTGCTTTGTGCTATCGCTTCAAAACCAGTGATGAGCAAAACAAGGCTTGCTCTGTTGATAGGCCCAGCAGGCAGTGCTGGCCATGGGCCATGCAAGCTATTGCCTGGAGCACTGGGACAGCGTAATGAGAAGCTGGCTCAGCTCACAGTACCCACCTGCACCCACAGATGGCTATGGGTGGCCAGCTGAGAACTCACGACCAGTGCAACTTAGAGCAGGATGGAGCAAGCACTGGGAGAGATGGTTGAAAGCCATCAGCCAGTGTGGCTGTCTGCACCAGCAGCTGCAGATTAAGCTGTGCTTTTAACCCAAGCTTGGTTTTTTCCTGGGTCAGGAAGATGATGAAGAGATAATGGGAGAACCAGGGAGGGAGGAGAAATTGTACAGAGGAGGGCAGAGTGGAAGTCCAGGGGGAGAGAAAGACAAAATTGGTGATTTTTCACCCACATTTTTTTTCCTTGCTCTGAGGAAACTGAAGACATGTGAAAATTAGAGAGATTTTTGCAAAGTGTCTCCAGGGAATGTGCATTGTTCGGCAGTGCGAGTACTTCAGTGGGGATCACTGGTCAGAGGAATAATGGAGTGGTGGTTGAAGAAACATTGTAGAGGAAATGAGGAAAGGCTTGTGAGGGAGAAGTTTGGAGACACCTTTTTCCCTTTTGAGGCTAATTTGCAAAGCTGGCAATTCTCTGCTAGCAGAAAGGCATCCCGGAGGGCATCTAATGCATATCTGCTGTGTGTTGTGTTGGGGAGGCTGAGCTACAGAAAAGGCTCTGATGTGTAGCCTGGGAGGGTATTTGTGTCCCTGATTTATTCATCCATGCTTCATAAAATGACTATGGTCAAATATGAAATGTATAACCATTCTTAGGACACAGTGACTGGAGGTGTTAGGAATTAGCATGCCATTCCTCAGTGCTGTGTTTAGTCCTTTTTGTCATATTTCTGCCCTGTTGACCTACTTCCACTAAAACACATTGGTCTCTCCATTTACAGATTCTTGTTAGCATTACACTTTGTATTAGGGGAGTGTACCAAGATTGCCCTGATGCATAAACTTTACCATGGCAACGTGGCAACCTGGAGCATTTAAATGCCTTGTAGCCAATTCAGTACATCTTGTTGAGTGTCCTCCAAAACTAGTATCAGAAGTCTCCTAAAGAGAGGTAAATTACAGAGCAAAGGTGCAAAGTCAAGATGAAAAGAGGGGACTTGTCCAAGGGAGGAGACTAGAGATCTTCATGTATGGCAGCAAAAGTTAGGTGAAAAAAAAGCAAAGCTGCCATTGATGTTTTTAGTAGCTGTGCATCAGTTCATTAAGCTGGCTAGCAGTCAATGGGCTATTTCAGATGGGAGAGAAGACCAAGGACAGAAATTGGAGGCATTCAGCACGAGGAAGATGTAAAGGCTCAGTAATGGGGGAGAAATGTGTTCTGGCAATTAGGGATCTGTGAGAAAGAAGAGATGCTTGCAGCCAGCCACTCATAAAGGCCAGGGTGGTTCTTGGGGCTGGGAGGGAGGGAGACCTGGACACGGAGGCTTTGGCCATCCTGTGGAAGCTGCAGCTGTGGTTAAACAGGGGATTGTAAGGGAGTGAGGTGGATGCTAACTGATGAAAACAACTATCTGCAACAGCAGATCTGTCGCAAAGCTCTCTTTCAGGGAAATGACAAATGTTGTGTGTGTTTCCTTCATGCTGAGATATATTGAGAAGACAGGTTTTTTTTTAGTTTTGACTGGGATGAATATAGTGTACTTGCAGGGTTTCCTTGTTCCCATCTGGGGCTGGATCAGGGGTTTCTGCATACCTTGAGATGATGAAGGTAGTGGTGTGGGTGACCATATGCCTGCATGTAACCTCCTTGGTCATCACTAATTCAACAGCCAACAGCCTCCTCTGGTATTGTGTCAGGCCTGGCACAGCATCAGGTATCCCAGGCTTCACATACCAACTGCTTTCTTTTGTCTGGCTGACAGAGAGGGCACCGGGGACTGACACAGTAACATTCCCAATGTGGGATGTTTGTCTTTTTAGCATCTGCTGGCTGTGAGACTCAGGTGTTATCTTAATCCTCTCTGAGTGCCTAATTCCAGAGTAGGAGTCAAGCTGAGGATAGGGTGCAGCACAGAACTCCATGGCACCTTGTCTGCTTGCTTGCCTGTGAGGACCAGCTTAGTGGACAAGTTTGGCTAAAGCAGAGGGAAACAAGGCAACTGCGTGGGGTCAACACACCTGTCAAGAGTATAAAAGCAGGGCAAGTACTTATAGTACTTACCCTAATATTCTCCCTGGCTCAAATATGTCCAGCTAAGAAAATTCCTGAGCTGCATGTGGCTTTTCTGTTCTTTGTTAGATGGTTTTTTTTCCTTTCATCAGCTCCCCAGTCTCTCCTTGAATACGTGTGGACTTCCATCATCTTCACTAACCTCTGGCAAGGGGCCCCACAGTTAAAATGCTGCTTGTTATGTGAAGCTGATACTTTTGGGCTTAGTCTGTCTCCACCTTCCTCTGATTAATCTGGACTGATGTCCCCTGACTCTTGTATTTTAAGAAAGAGGCCATGCCCACCTCAGGGACATGGTGCCCTGAGAATGCAGGCAGTTGTTCAGAGGGGAGTACCTGGATTTGGCCCTGGTTTTGGCTGTGCTTTTGCATATTTTAATAACCAAACACTCTCAAAATTCTTCATCTGTGTGCAGCATTCACAACATTATTGGTTGTTGGAGGGAAAGCACTGTTTTGAGCCCTGAGCTGGGGCAGGTGAGAGGAGGAGAGGACCATTACAGCCATGACAGTTTAAAGCACATTGAGATAATGTACAGGATTTGCAGAGACCAGCCTGTACCCAGCTTGGAGCTCCTGGCCTGGCAACAGATCTGCTCTGTAAAACCTCTCAAGAACCAGGTCTAATCATACATGGAGACTGTCAGGGAAAGAGGCTTGTGTCCTCTCATTTCCCTCTCTGTGTTACCCACAGCACCATTTAGCATCAGCTGTACCGGCTGCTTCTGCTCACACTACCTGTTACTTTCCTCAGGTAACACCAACAGCATCTTTGCACTGGACTACATCAGCGGAGCCTTAACCCTGAATGGGCTGCTGGACCGGGAAAACCCCTTCTATAGTGCTGGATTCATCCTCACGGTGAAGGTGAGACCTCCATCATCTAGGAGGCAGACTGGCAGAGCAGGATGGGGAGGGCATCCTGCCTGGGGAAAACTCCTTTGAGATGGAGGCACAAAACTGGGACATGTTGCTCCTGTGGGCATCTAGAGCCATGATACACTATTCCCTGGCCAAGCCAAGCGAGATGTTTAACACAGACCCTTGTATGGTGGCCCAAAATGTGATTGCCTCTATATGGATGAATAAGGTAATGTTTGGTGCCCAGCCTAGTCTTCAACTAGATTTGCCTGCAATTGTATCTGCTGGCAGCAGGCAGGTGCCCTGGGATACCAAATAGTATGAGACACCTACATTCAGGCACCTGGATTTTGCCTATTTCCTACCTTTGCTCCCCAGACCCATGGAAAAGCAGTTATATTTTGTCAGGTCAGTGGGAAAAGGTATAACAGGGCATCATCTGCAACTGCCCAGCACAGAAAGGCATGGCAAGGTAGTGATGCTGAAAGCTGCCTCGAGAAAAGGCTCTGGAGCATACTCTTCCAGCCCTACCAGCCCCACCTGAGAGCGGCTCCCTGCTCACAGCCCTGCAATTAAAATCAATACCAAGCTGGGCAGCTGGTTAGTAACACATTTATCAGTATAGATTCTTCTGGGCTGGGCTGGGGAAAAATCAGCATTGTAGGAAGGGTCATTGATTGGGAGGGCAGGAGCCATCGAGTCACATTCTCATTTTGGCAAGTACAATGCTTTGTCAGGGGTGCAAAAGGACAAGAAGTTACCCCTCTAGGTCCCAGACACAGGTCATACTGTGGGGTTTTATGCATGTCTTCATGCACCCATCCCTGGTGTGTCTTGGTTTGGGCTTTTATAGTATCAATTCAATAGAAATGGAAAGAGGGAGGGTTGTCTGGTTTTAACAAGGACAAAATATCAGTTTAATTTTAGAAAGAATCGTGAATCTGAAAACTTGCCCATTTTCCTGCCTGCATGATAATGGAGTTCCAGCTATATTCTGTTGATCCGATAGATTTTTATTTCCTCTCCCCACAAACTTTGCATCTTCCTGTAAACGCCAACTCTCTGCATCCCGCACCCCCAGGACCCAAAATGTTCTTTGCTGCTCTTGTCCTGGAGCACGCAGGGAAAATACAGCTGGATTGCTCCTTGTTCGGATCAGCCTGTTCTGCTGTTGTGTGCAGAAGCAGTGAATAGCAATGAGCCATGTGGGTCGTGTTAGCACTGCTTTTCTGTGCCCACAGCAAAGCAAGATTATCCAAAGGACAAGAGGAGGGACTCTGCTTGAAAAGGCTGATTCACAAGTCTTGCTTCTCTGGCAACAAAATCTGCACTCTTTCCTTTTGGGAAAGCAAAATTAAAGTCTTTCTTAAGACAGAGGTGTGATTTGGAGTCATGACTCAGCTCTGTATTTAGACACATGTTGCCAAACCTATTTTAAGGTCTAAATCTCGTTTTCTTCTGTTGCCCTAGTTTTCTCTCCCTTCAGTAGTACTATGGTGGGTTAGTTCCCTGCTCCTGGTTCCACCCCAGGAGATGGCAGAGGAGAAAATAGGAGTACTCTTTTCTCCATCGTGGCTTCCCTTACTTTGAGAACTGCCCCGAACATCTCAAAAGGCAACTTTTTTTTTGTTCAAATGCTTGGGACAGGAGAATTGCCTACTCATCCCTTAGTGTGACTCTGAGCCCCAACAACCTGTTACATGGTGGGGGAAAGTGAGAACTTGGCCACAGCCATCTTAAGGGAAATGTTAAACCCCTCAGAAGATTTTCAAGAGTACTGTGGGTCTGAAACATGGGTGATGGAAGAGCTGGGTCAACATCTATGTGTTAATGGGTCAGCACTGTAGAAAGCTGCTTAAGCTTAAGGGGCAATGGCTCAACCAAGTAAGCATACTTCCTTGGCAAAGGAGAGGAAGCAAAAGCTGCAAGAGTCTCTAATCACAGCGTGCACACTTCCTATTACATTTATTCTTTGAAAAATAAAGGCTGCTCTGTTGTTTTCTCTCCTTGCAGGGGACAGAGCTGAATGACGACCGCACACCCTCCAATGCCACTGTCACCACCACCTTCAACATCCTAGTCATCGACGTCAATGACAATGCACCTGAGTTCAACAGCTCAGAGTACAGTGTGGCCATTCCAGAGCTGGCCCAGGTGGGCTTTGCCCTTCCGCTCTTCATCCAGGTGCAGGATAAAGATGAGGTGAGAAATCCCCTGCTGTGGGCACTTCTGTCCCTTCTTTGTAGGGTAGCACTCATGTGGGGTTTGGGGGTGCAGTAAAGAATAAGTCACTGATGAACTTGTGATGAGGTGCATGGTTATGTCCTGATAATAATTTTTTTTCAGCTCTTACTGCTGCCATTGGTCTGTTCGCTTAGTACACTGAGTGCAGATAGATGCCCTTCCCAGAGAGAAGGCATAGTGTGTGCTTTAATGCAGTCAGGATTGCATGGTCACTGAAAGCCAGAAAATAGGATTGTGTGGGATGTTGATTCTTGCCTGCTTCTGAGGACTCTTGTTGGGCAGTCCTTTGCCAGGCTGTTTTAGAAAGGGATAAGGTTTTCTGGTGGGCTCCCATGGGAGAGGAAAGAAGGGACCTCCAGGCTCTCTGCTCTGGCAGGGATGGGTACTGCTGTGACCTGGGATTAGGAATTAACATATACCTGCTATCTTGGGGCTAGAGGAAGCATGGGGGACACTGGGATAACAGTTCATCACTGCAAAAGAGCCAGGAGCACTGGAGACTTGTTCCTCCTTTGTGTTAATGGAACTCCTATTTGTTACATGCTGGTCCATGCCATGTAGGGATTGAAGCATGTTTTCCAGCCTTGGGCTTGCAGCCTTCAATTACT
Organism: Melopsittacus undulatus; assembly: GCF_012275295.1. NCBI lineage: Eukaryota > Metazoa > Chordata > Aves > Psittaciformes > Psittaculidae > Melopsittacus > Melopsittacus undulatus. The sequence continues at coordinate 67,580,058 of NC_047530.1, read as the reverse complement.
CTGATTATTTGACTTGTGCAATTCACGCCTGGCTGGTTCTGTGTGCCAGTACCCTCCAACCCTTCCACACTGTGCAAACCAGTGCTGACACCACATGGTGAACTTTCCAAAATCCCTCGGAAGAGCTCTGACTACAGGCTCGTGCCATCCCAAGTGAGAGATGAGGGGAGAGGATCTGTCAGAACAAATGGCATCATCAGGATGTTTTCCTGATGCTTCAGGGAAACGATATGATAGTACCAAGGAATATGAAACAGAATCTGTCTCCTCACCCCCCCAAAACCCTGGTGGGTCAATTAAACTGTGCATCTTCTAAGACACCTTTGCTCTCTGAGATGATGGATTTGCTTTTCCCCAGTCCTGGGTGGAGTTCTCCACGTCTTGTAAAGCCATCCAGAAACCCCATTTTTTTCAAGGGAAGTGATTATGACACAGAACTAATAATCTACTTGTGACATGATGTCACCATCCAGGAGTTATGAGTTCAGCCTGAAGAGGTGCAGATGAGGTATTAAGCAGATAAAGAGACTGTTTTTTCTTGAAAATGTCAATTGCTAATAAAGAAGATATGGATATGACAGATGCTTAGGGTAGTTTCTGAATAGAGCTGCTGTCGTGCTTTCTGAGAGATGTCAGCAGATCCGTTCTTGAAGGGCATTGTAACACTTCTGTTTGTGCCAGAAGGATGAAGGATCTGTCATTATTTCTGGTTAAAAGCTCGTTTTACTGGAGTGACTCCCATTCAAGAATTCACTTTTCAGCCTTGCTAATTTTAAAATGGGAGATAAAATATAGCCTTGCCTTCCCGATCACACCAGCAAAAAATAGACTCATTCTTGTGATGTATTTCTTTAAGTTCCTGAGATTTCCCCACAAGAATTGGCTGAGACTTTTAAAACTGCTGAGAGAGGACCTCGTGTGCTAAGGGAGTCTGAAGGGGATTTACGGTACACGTCTTTGGAGACCATCATATTAGCATGGATTCATTTAACCATAGCATTATTTTCACTGATAAGAAGCACAGGAGAGCTGATGTCTTGAAATATCTGAAGGGAAGAAAGTTATAAGCAACTGTTTCTTGTTTGTTTGTTTGTTTTCCTGTGATGGATCTTTATTATTTCCCCTTGTGGATGCTTGCAACGGGATAAACCATCAAGGTAGCACTTGGGGGGGGGGGAGGAGGGAATGGGAAAGCCTACCCAGGTCACGAAAGAGAGACCCAGGTCATGAATATGAGACAGGAATGGGATTGCATCTGTAGCCAGGCTTATTGTAGCACTGCTTCCCAGGCAGTGCATTTATGGAAGTCCAAAACCCCCAAACTTTCAGTAAAAAACTTACAGAAAGGGAAGCGAGTGACATTTTGAATGCTCAAGTACCCCATGAGAATTGCAAGGCTTTTGCAAATCATCTGGATTTCAGGTAGCCAGGCTTTCTTGGTTTTCTGTGGGTGCAGGGATAGAGGCATGGGACAGCGAGGACTTCAGGCAGGGATGTGACTGAGGACATGGCTGACAGAGCTATTTTGTCAGCATGGCCTTCATGCTGGAGATGACATGATTCATTTGTGTAAGGGGCAAAGGAAAACAAGAAGAACATTACATATGTCTCCAGGGAGAGCAGCTAAATAAACTAATGAGAGCAGATGGATAGAGGCACATAAAGTCAAAGCTAGAGTCTTCAGGAAGATAATTTTGCTTGTGTTTTGATTCCTGCCTCTCAACCTATGTCTTAAAGTCCTATGGGAACCCTTGGCAAGTTGGTTTCCTTCTTGAGCCAAGCCATCCAGCCTTATTCTGGCCCCTACAGCAAATTTTGACACTGCTCCTTCAGCTTGTTGAGGTCCTACTTGGATGGTGCAGCCCATGCCTGAACCTTGTCCCGCCTACTGATTCTGAAGGGTTGGGTGGCTTTGATGAACCTGCCTGCCATTGTAACCTGGTTGTGTCTTTATAGAGCTGTGGAAAAAGGCCTTAAAACACTGCATGGGGTACCAGGGCCATTAAACAAGGAGTTTTGTAACCAGACCCACTTGACCTTTTTAAATGGTGGGGGTTGGTCTTTCTGTCTTCTGGTGTGTTTTGCACAAACTTAAATGATTGCTTTTTGAATGAGATAGATTAAACAATTAAGCACTTAAAAATGTATTTACGTTGCACACAAGACCACGCTTGAAAGTGTGTGCTTGAATTTACCTCTGTATTTAAGTGCCTTTCTGGAGCTTGGCTGGCATTAATGTCTCAGATGAGGTACCTAAGTGGGCTGCCTGCAAGAAGAAACCCATTCCTCTGAGTCTATCCCTTGCAAAATCCCAGCTGCTGCGCCTCAAATGTGGTCATGGTCTTGCTCCAAGAGGAGCTTTCTTAGGGTGCAGGGTGGGATATGGAGCAGCACCCAGGTTGAGCTGAGATGACCCCCAGAAATAGATTTGGGGTGCAGCCAAGAGGTGTTCAACCAGGTGTGCTGGTGGGTTTTTTCTGCATTCTCTATAGCTTATCAAAACCACTTGAACACAGGATAAATTAGTACACAGCATCTATCTAGGGTCAGACTGTCTGTACAGTACAGATCGTCTGATCAGCCTTCTACAAACCAAGAAAAAAAGCATTAACCTCTGTGCAGCTGAGTTTCTCTCTTTGTCAGATGGACAGCAAACCACTTGAATGCCTTTCCAAAGATGTCTGAAGGCTATTTATGAAAGTCTGTGACTGTTTCCCAATATTTAGACTGAGCCTATGCTCAACTGGACACCAGAGAAAACCAGCATGCATATACACTCTCAGACGGGGGTTGGATTCTCCTCTCATTCACGTTGTGATAGATCAGCAGGGAAGAATAAATCCTGTGTGTGAGATGGAAGGTTAAAGCCTTGAATCCATTTCTGCATTAAGGTTTGTTTCCAGATTGAGAACAAGAGCCCCAAGCAGTGAAATACATTTGTGTCAATTCAGAGGGCTGGTAAGCTCAGACTCATCTACTCCAAGGCTGGCTTAGGTAGGGTGCATGGGTATCCTTTCTGGATATGCTGGTATTTTAAAGCCTGGTGGCTTGATGCAGTATTTTAGGGTGAAAGCAAGGGTTTGGCCATGCAGGGAAAGGATCAGGATATCCTTCAGGGTATTCCTTATTTGCACTTCCTATCGCTGCAGGATTCACATGGGTATATTAAGAGAAGCAGTAGCATAGTTTCCCAGGGCACATCAGAGAAGCCACCTCTTCTGCCGTGGCTTTCACTTAATTTTCCCTGAGGTGGTTGACTGAAGAGGAAGAAAAGGGCAGAGGCTGTATAAAGCATGAGTATGATGAGCTGACATTTTAAAATAATTTTGAAACAATTCTCCAAAATAAGCATATGGAGTAAGACAAACGGGGAATTTAAAGAAAGAAAATCCAGACCATGAGAATACACAGTATTTGTTGCATAAAACTGCATCAGAGACTTGCACAGGGGTATCGTATGTATCCATGTGTGTGCAGGTGCAATGTATGAATCATCCGTAGCATATATATGCATATGAGAGACACGTGCACTATAAATATGATCTACACAGCAAGGAACTGTAAAGGGGAATTGACGGCACTCAAGTATTCTCTCCCAAAAGTGCCAGCTGCCAGTCGGGCTGAATTAGATTTCACAGGGGTTTTTGCAATACATGGAATTCACCAGCAAATTACCCTTAAAGAGGGAAAATCAATCATTTGGAGCAGAGATAAGCTGAAGGCGAGGCAGCCTTGGATTGATCCCGTCTGTGCAGGCGTGTGTGGAATTCAGCAGATAACCTGGGGAGAGAGGGAAAGGAGAAAACTCCTCCAGGAGGGGGGGAGTGGGCAAGGACTGACACTTTAGGATGGACAGAAAGGCGGGAGAAAAGGGCTGCCCCTGTGGGGAGGAGGATCAGAATAGCTGGGGAGCATTTTGCTCCAGGTGTCCTGTATCATCCACAGCCCCAGTGAAGTCATTAGGGATGCAGGGGACAAGGGCCTGTGCCCAGTGAGCCCTCAAATGGATTACTGATGCTGTTGTGCTCTGTTGCTGGCTGGGCAATGGGTGCTGGTAGTCTGAGCTGGCTGGCTGGGCAGTGGGAGAGAGGCAGGCAACTCCAGAGAGGCTATTCAGAGCACTTGAGTTAAATGCTTTAAAGTGGGTGGAGAGAATAACCCTCTTTATGCCTTGTGTTTTCAGAGGTAGGATTAAGCATTATTTATCTCTGACTAGGTAGAACCACAGGCTAAGGTATCCAAGCCATACAAAGAGGCACTAATTGCTTTCTTAAAAAAGCCCACCCAACTCTTATTTTTTCCCCCTTCCTCCTCTACCACTCCTGAATTCTCAGCCCTTTTCCTTTCTTTGCAGACTTGCCAGAATGAGGGGTATTAAACACTCCTCAGCTTTTTGTAGGTACTAGCCCTTGCCTAGAAAGTGTCTGGAAGGAAAGCTGGAGTTACACTGGGTTTTGTGCTTCAGAAAGGCAAGCTCTCCATTTTGGAAAAGTAAGCTGTACCTGAGCTAGGGTGAAGGGACCCAAAGGTAGCCCTCTACAGAGCCACTGTGAAGAGAACTGAGGACTCCAGGCTGCTTTTCTCAAATCCAACTCATTTTGTGCTGAAAATGATTGTGGGCCACCAACCTGTGCACCACGGTGATTCCAGGGGTTGGTATGGTTCAGGAAGGATTGTTTGCTTGTCTAGAGGCTTGCTTTTTTACTTTTATTTTGTGTAACCATTGGTAAGTGATGCTAAATGCTTGCTTTGACTGGTGGAAGGTTGAATAATTTCTGAAGCATTTCCATGTGCACTCCCCTGAGGAAGGGGCTGGGTGGGAGCAGGATTGATGGATGAAGCCAGTAGGTGATGCTGGGTAAAATAGCTGGGATAAAGTTTATGATCCACCCTCAGTCAAAGCTGGAACAGCTGATGTGGCTGTTTCTGGCCTCCTGATGTGAGAAGGGGCTCCCTGATTTGTCATGAGCCCCGTGAGAGTGCCTTGCAGGTTGTGAGAGCAGACTTTGACCATGATTCATGGGAGGTGCATGAGCAGGTCCCATGTAAGTGCCTGGGACCTCTGAAAGAGCACATGTACCCACCTCCTGTCACAGCCTCACATCTGAGCTTCTGCCCTTGCTTTGACATTCTGTGCCATGCTGGCTGTGCCAAAGTATGGTATCCCCCCTGCTCCAGTCCCCTGGAATTTAAGAGGGATATTGGGCATGTGGGGCTGGCAAACTGGCCCATGACAAACTGTTCAAATACAAAGTGTTTGGGGTAGATCAGTCAGTGGTCACTTTTTTGGGAGCTGGCTATCTGCACGATGTTGATCCTGGCATTGTGGCATCTTGTAGCATCGTGTTCCAGCAGCAGGGACATGGTGCAGCTCCTGTTACACGCTCCAAGGAACACATACACGAAGAACAAAGTAATAATTATGCCCAACTGCAGCTATGACTGTCTTTTAGCTGAATTGACATGAAATTTCCATCAGCTGCAATGCTGGCTATGGCTGGGAGGAGGTGTGATTGCTGGGAAGGAGGCAGCAAGCAGCAGCCTCAAGCCACAGTGAGTGCTGGCCCTGTGGACTGGCACAAGATGAGATGAGCTGGAAAAGAGAGGCTATGTCCCAGCTTTGTGTAATAGCAAAGTTCCCTCTGAAGCCTGTTTCTTTATGGCTCAATTTGTTTCGGATGCAGACGGGTTTATTATTGTAGGGTTGCAAAGCTTTGGTAGGCTGCTCATTAATTTATGCCTCTGAAGGAAGGAAAAGGAGATGATTTGTTTTCAGTGATGGGGAAAAAACTCAAGTAGTACAGGAGCTGATGGGTAAGGGATTGGAGGAAGGAAACAAGCAGATAAAGAAGATTGTGCGTTGATACCGCATCCATGCATCCCATGCAAATCCTCAGCACCACAATGAGATGATGCTCTGCTGTAAGCCCACCACTGCACACCAGGACCTTTGTGAGCCTGGGGAGACAGCACTTGTTTTTCTTCTTCACAAATACATTTCAGATCCGCTGTTTGCTCTGGGTGGCAGGAGCGGGTAGCAAAGGGTGAGGAAAATGCAAGTAGCTCCCCATGGCTTCCTCTGGAGCAGGGGGTACTAGCTGTGAGCTGGGCTGAGCCAGCCCCTTCTGCTGGGCAGCTGATAACAACTTGAATATTCAGATTGGCTTTCAGCCATCCGCAGGGGGCTCACAGTCTCCGGGAACCAGGAGCAAGGAAAGCAGCATGGGGGCAGAAACAAAAAAATAAATAGCTGAATAAATATATAAATGGCAACCCACAGCAGCCCTCCCAAGAGGCAGATGTATTCCCCTTCTCCAGACCTCACAAGGGGAGACTGAGGCACTCGAGGGGCTGCTAATTAGGAATGGTGGGTATCTGGAGGCTGATCTCCTTCCCCAGCTGGAGGGGAATTAATCCACCCAGCTCTCTTCCAGTAAATACTTAGATTTCTTTTGATGTTTCAACTTTTATCTCATGCCTCCAACAATGTGGCTCCTCTCTGGCTTCCAAGGAAATCACTCACATTTTGCCACCACGAAAGGTGCTTTTGTGTACTGCAGGGTGGGCACTGGCCCCTGGGAGAGACACCGAGGGCTCAGCAAAGGAGCTGGACAAAAAGTCCTCAATGGAATGGTTTTTTGTCACTGGTGGAAAATGGTTCTTTGTTATAAATTGGCATCTTAAGGATAGGGTACCAAATAATGGCTGGGGAAGTGATGCCTTCCTCTTGCCATTCTCCGTATCCTTGCTCCCTCCCTCCCTCTCAGGCTCTGTACCAGTGCCATGCCTCACTCATGCCAAGGCTGGTACTTCCATTTGCCAGCAAAACATCTTTTGGAAGGAGTGAAGTCTGCCCTGAGATGAATCAGTTTTATTCCCCTGGAGGGATGTTCACACCCCTGTTGTGCACCAGTTGAGCATAGCTGGGCTCCTGGGCAGTGGGTGCCCTTGGTGCTTGCTCCTTCTGTGTGGCTCTGCTGGAGATGCTCAGCTTGCACCCGTCTCTGCAGGCTGCTGGGCAGCGCAAGGAGGAGAGCAAGGAGGGATTCTGCTCATGTCACTGGCTCTCGGTAGTCACACTTGGCCAGCTTTTGCTATTAGTGCCCCTTCGTGCATTTAATTGGTCCCTTTTTCTGAAAGGAGGGAGGTCATTCCCTCAGGGAAAATTGGAAATTCAGCTCTGGCAGCTTTTGAACCTGCTTTTCACGTGTTCTGCTGGGCTCTGCTTTGGGAAGGGGTGCCATGCCCAGAACAAGGGTCCTAAAGTGCTGGTTTTGGTATGCTCATGGTCCCACTGCTCTGCTGGCCAGGTCTAGGTAAAGCAGGAGATTTCCCATTCCCAGCTTTACTGGAAATAGCCCTTTGACTGGGAGAAAGATGCTCACACTGTGCCCCCCAAGGCAAGGCAAGGAAATCCTGCTGTGTGATAGCCTGTGCGATGTCTCGATCTTGCAACAGTAAAAGAGATTTTACTTCCAGCTGTGTGCTCTGCGGGTTCATCCCAGGGATGCATTCCTTTCATGTGCACATGGATTTTGTATAAAATGGGTGCACATGAAAAGAAGATTTATAGAAATTGCATGCATTGTACACCCAGTAAGCATAATAAAATGCAACAGAGTGCTTAAGGTCAGTGTCGAACCCTGTGGCTCAGTTACCCAAACCCAAACAGAGAAACACTCCTCTGCATCTCTGGTAATTGCATTTTTACATGTTTGAAGGCAAACGGCTGTGGCCAAGCTGAGTGCATTGGTAGGTACACAGCTGATACATAGGCTTTGCAGTCAGGTTGGTGCTTTCGTCCTCTGCTCTCCCCTGGGCAGCCATCAGATGCCTGCAGCCTTACCCGGCAGATGGGCCAGTTCTTCTCTCCTTTGTCACTGTTAACCTTCCTCTCTCCCTTCCTAGGGACCCAACAGTGTTTTCGAAGTTTACCTGGTGGGCAACAACTCCAACCACTTCATCATCTCACCAACCTCCATCCAGGGGAAGGCAGACATCCGCGTCCGTGTGGCAGTGCCACTCGACTTTGAGACCATTCCTCGCTATGAATTTTCGGTAAGGCTGCACCCCTGTGCTCTATGGGATGTCCATGTTTCTAAGAGTGACTGTTAACCAGGCTTCTCTTGGAGCATTACAAATATGGCTAAAAATGGAAATAATAGTAAAGAAAACAGCTGCCAGAGCTTAAGCAGAAGGTACTTCCCATTGCTATGTCACAAAGCATAAAAGCCATATAGAGCATAGAACTTAAGGTACATCTATGAGGCACCAAAGCTCTCTCCAGCCTCCTGCTCCAACTTTGCCCTGCTCTCTGCCTGAGCTATAAATTCACAAGGAAGGCAAAGCAGGTTTACACCACACCAGCAATGTGTATACACATCCTGACAGGGAGGCTCTCATACCACTGGTGGAGGAAGATGAGCAAAAGCCTTCCTACCCTTTCTTCAGGCTGTGGTGGGGTGGCAGGTCCTGGCTCCCCAGGCAGGGACTGGGGCAGGGTGTCTGGCTCACCCAGAGCTGAGCAGCTCTTTTATGTTTCAAGCGTCTGTGCTCTGGTGGTTGGCACTGAAGTGGATAATCTAGTGAGGGAGTCAGTTAAGCATTGTTTTTTCATTGAAGAAGAGATAACTCTCCCAATCATTGCAAATCATGTCTCCAACCCTCCCTTTGCTTCCTGTCTCTGCCCAGCTCTTTGCAAATGAGAGTGTGCCAGACCATGTTGGCTTCGCACGTGTGAAGATTAACCTCATCAATGAGAATGACAATCGCCCCATTTTCAGCAAGGCCCTGTACAATGTAAGCCTCTTTGAGAACACCACCGTGGGCACCACCGTCCTCCAGGTCCACGTGAGTAGAAGCATCCTGGCTCTCTCTGCAAAGTCCTTGGCATGCATGTGGCTCCACGGTGCCGATCTCCAAGGGTCTGGCTGGGGAGACTGGTAAGGGAGTGGTGGGAGATGCTGCAAGTAGGGTGAGGTACAGCCCTCCCATGGGCTTTTGGAAAAGGTATCTTGACTTTTGCTGGTCTCTATGTATGTGGTTCCTACCATACCAGAAACTTGAGGAGATTCCTGCACTTCAATGTCTTATCTGCAGACAGCAGCTTGTCCTGCAGATACTGATCCTACTAGACATGGTGTTGCTTCTCCCTCCTCCTCACTACATGGGAACCAACAAGTATTTCAGTTGTGTACATAGTTTATGTCCCATCACATATGCACTGCCTCTCCCTGCCTCATCTTATTATGGGAAAAGATGCTGTAGTACCTCCTGAATTTGGTCACTTTATCAGTGAGAGTAAATGCCCAATATTTATGTTTCAGTGTGGGTTTTCTCACTTCCCTGTTTAGAAGTATCATCTTCCTCAACAAAATTGAGGTCAATTGAGCCAAAAAAAGTTTGAAGGGTGGAAAAAGAGGAGAATCATTGTATTTAGCAGAGCATGGTATTGAATGGCTGAAAGTAGAATGGTGGTGCAGCAAACAGACGTGGTGATGATCAAGGAGTGTTTCCATAGGGCTTGTCCCTCCTGTGTGGGTTGGTGGAAGCACTCAAAATCCCTGGCAAGAAGATATGTTTCCCAGGGCATGAGAGCAATGTCAATTGAGGTCAGTGCCAGTGTGGGGCATAGCAACAATCAGAACAAATCCCTGTGTTGAAGAATAAGAAGCAAAGCTTCTTTGGGACAGAAAGTGTAAAGTGGGATGAGCATCAAAATCCCTGCTAGGCCTTGGGTGCGTTACTACTGCTATGGTTTGTCATACATGAATCTGTTTGGCTTTATCTCTGGCTACCCTCCTGTCTCCCCCATGCCCTCCGCTCTCCCAAGACACAGCCCTTGGTGTCCCATTGACACAGACATCCCAATCCAGAGAATAAAAGCCCTGACAAAAGGGTTGGGTGTATGCGCCTGTGCATAAGTGTGTTTACTTTACAAACAGATGGTGTGAAACTATAGAGCCCCTGAGCTGTTCCCATCTGACAGTTATTAATATTTCAAGCAGATGTTTAGCTAGTCAGGCCGTCAGACACTAAACAATGAGATTGTTACTGTGTTTTCTCTTTCCCCAACTTCCAGCTATGCCAGCATTTCAGAGTGAACACAAAATGCCAGGAGTTGAATCTTCTGTGATAAATCAGAATGGAGGCAATTAGCACTGAAATCCAGATTGCCCTCCCAGCTGATCCCAAACTTTTAACAACCCTCATAAAGTACCAGCTCCTCCTGCTGCTGCTGCTTGACTTCGAGATGCAGCCCTCTGCTTGCTTCCATGCCACTGCCCTTCTATGTGGTGCCTCTCCAACTGTCCCATGTCCTACACACAAAAATTCTGCTTTCCTCACTAGTAAATTCCTCCTTTTCTTTTTACCTTCTTTTCCTCTTGCTTGCGAGCTCTTTATTGGTATTCACCCATAGCAGTTAGGGATCTCAGTCCTGCAAAATGCCCTTTTGTACAGATAAGTGTCGGTTTTGAGCCTTGTGTTCTGAGGGGGCAATGGATTTCCAGGGTTCTAAGGACAAATCAGAAGGCTTATGAGATCAGGATCAACAGGGGAGTGTGTGGGCTAGGCTAGCGGTCACCAAAGGATGGCAGGAGGCTTCCTGCCAGCCACTGCTGGAAATGGCCAAGCACAGCTGGTAGGGCAGAGCAGTGCCTGCAGCTCCTCCCCAGCAGGGAGGCAAGCAGCTAAAACCATGGGCAGAGGCAAATGGAGATTGCTGGGGAAGTTACTCCCAGCAGGCCAGGAGACCCTGGGCTGGTCACCCACCTTCCAGCAAGCACTTCCCTCCCTAGACCCCTTTGCTGTGTGTGGTTGCAGAGGTGTTGGTGAGGGAAAGGGGTTTCCTTCATGACCTGGGTAGAGCAGCAATCCCACCCTGCTGAGCAAGCATGCTCCTCACTGCCACCCTTCCCACACTGCCCTCTGATTGGCCAGCTGGAAATGAAAAGGCAAAAACCAGAGCAAGCAGACTTCATTTGCAGTGACAAATGGCCACTCACTTCTGCAGCATTTCAGCTCCTAGTGTCAGTGACAGCAGAGAAACATTGCCTGTTACACGTATAAATCAACTGTAAAGCAACCCAAAGTGCAGGCATCCAGTGCCACTGCCTGCTTTCTGCTCTCTGCCTCTTTCCTTTTGCCCAGAGATGCCCTCTTACACATTTCTGTGGTTTCCTGGGCAGATCTCAGTTACTTCCCTAGCACAGCACAGCCTTCTCTGCCCTCTAAGATTTTGTCTGCTCTTTGTTCTTTATTTTGCATTCCCTTCACTTCCTGTCTGTCCATTCAACCGTCCATTCATCCATCTGTTTAATTCCGTCCATGAAAGGCATTTATCATATACATTCGGTAGTCATTTGCTTGCATGAGAACATCTGGAGAGTCCAGGCTTCACAGGAACAGCTTTTGTCCTGTGCAGGGAGCCTGCAATACACCCAAAGGCAGTCTTCCTGCCTCTGTGCTCTTTATCCACTTGATAAGCCCCTTAAGCCAGATATTTCTTCTGTTTGCTTTTGCAGAGACTGGCATGAAGAGGTCCTTACTCAAAGCTTCCAGGCTGCCCTGTAACATATATCCTTGCAGTTTGGGGTTAGGTGTACAGTGCACCCCAACAGCTGGCAGAGGGGTGCGCAGGCTGCCCAGGGATCCGCAGTGGTTAGTAGCCTCTCTCCATGTGAACTTCTCCTTTCCCCCACCGCAGACCTTGCTGTGCATGAGAAAGCCTGGCTGGAGAGGCCACAGAGTGGCAGGTTCCTTCGTCGAGGCTGGGGTGAACCAGGGAGGTGGCCAGAGCTCATCCTGAAGATAGGGGCAAGTTCTGCCCCAGCTACCAACAAATATTGAAATATCTTATTTTTTTTTCTGAAACAACTGGCCATGAAACCTTTGAATAACACAACAGAAAAGGTCAGAGAAAGAATTTCACACTTCTTGAGCAAGCAGTCAGCCAGTATAACTTCATGCCTTCCAGGAACGAGAGGCAGCAAGAGCAATATACTGCACCCTAAATGAACTGGGGCTCTGATACCCCCAGACAAGTGCTGCCTGGGCAGCTGGTAGCTTTTTGTGGGTGCTGTGGGCTGGAAAGCTGAGCTCTGGAGAGGTGTGTTGAGGAAGGGTGCCAACTCCGCATGGTACAGAGGGCTTTAAGCTATAATAGAAAGCCCTGGGGGATTGATGGTGCTAGGGTGGATGAATGGCCATGTTCAGCTGTAGCCATGATCAGTGTCTGTGATGGGCTTAGCAAACATCTGCCAAAATGAGTCCCAGCAACTGGTTTTGTCCTGGGGTAAGAGGAGCAGGATAAAAGAAGGTATCTCCAGCCCTGTCTCTCCCAGCTGATAAGCCTGGTAGCTGGAGGAGAGCTGCTAGTTAGTCACATCCCCAGATCTCAGACCAGATGAAGGATAAATCTGCTGCAGAGGGACAAACCAATGAGCAGATGAGGGAGAAACAGAAAAAAGGCTATGGTCCAACATCCCTGCCTCTATCTAACAGCACCAGTGCAAGTCTTGAGGAAACAAGGTCTGGCATGAATACTGACATTGCCAGAGCAAATGCCCACTACAGAGGAATAGCAGTTCTGTGGGAGCAGGGAATGATGAGAGGGGGAGATCCAGAAGGAATGCCCTCTGCTTTGGGACAAAGCACTAGGCAAGGGCTGAGGTCCAGGACTAGTGAAGACCTAGTGGGGCCAGTCCATTATTTCTGTTTGAGACCAGATGCAGCAGAAGCCCTCAGGTATTTGTCTCCATGCTGGTGCTACACTTTCCAAGCTGCATGATTGCCAGGAGCAGGAAGTAGTATTGCTGCTTCACAAGCCATCATGTAGGATGTCAGCTGAGACAGGAGCAGAAAGAGAAGTCTCAGGGTCCCATGCCTGCTGGCTGTGAAGAGGACTGGAGCTGGTCAGGCATCAGAACTAGCTGCTCAGGTCTCTTCTCCTCCATTCCCCAGGTGTGGAGGGTTTGACAGTGGTCCCAGAGCCTTACGTCCCATTAGCTGTGGTGGGGCCCCCATGAGGAGCTCCTCTGTGACTTGGGGAGGGGGAGAGGCATTGGCACTAGATAAAGCTTTTAGTGGGGAAAGTTTTTGGGTGGGAAGAAGCTATGAAAATGTGGCCTTGCTTCTGGGGTCATCAAGACTCAGCCCAGATTCCAGCAAGCTCCCCTCAGCAGGAGGGTTCATTCCAGAATCCCCTCTTGTTCTTTCTGGCACAGTCATGCCCCTTGCATGTGGTGGAAGATACCTGGCTGGGAAGAGCAGGGAAGGTGCAAAGTGTGTGTTCATGCCTGTTGCACTGAGCCTGAGGCATATCTAAGCACTGTAATGTATGGAGCAGAGAGCACAGCATCTCTCCAGACCTGTCTTTGGACACTGCTGCTTTGACAGCAGCTGCCATGAGTCAGTGTGGTGCTGACTTCCCAAAAGCCAGGGACCTGCACAGTAGTGTAGGTCTGTGTATTGTTCTCCTTTGCTGCTGTATTTGCTAGACCTTGATGAATGAGGAAGGGGCCTAGGACGATACAGCAGGAGGTACAAATTAAGGGGCAGGAGGTCTCCTTAAGCTCCTCAATACACTACAGAGCTGCACAGCAAAGTCCTTCTGAAAACCTCTGATAACCAAAATCATTAAAGCCTAAACAAACCAAGAGTAATTTGTTTTTAACACAACAATGCATTTGATTTGCCTTGAAGGGTCTGGAGAAAAATAGTTCTCCAGGGAAGTGTGGAAAGTAATCCTAGCTCTGTGATCCCTCCTCTTTGCTTTATTTGCTGTGGTCTGGCTTGGCTGTGCAGGCTAGGATCTGTAGCTGCAGGCTCTGTCCAAGGGCTGGCAAGCAGGAGGCTGCTGGTGGCCCCCCCTCCCTGCCCAGGCTCCCTGGCAAACGGTTGGGGTGAAAAGGGGAGAGGAGGAAGAAGGAATCTGCAGGAAGCACATCAGCTGGCTGCTCACCTTCAACCCCCACGCAAGCATCTCCCAGCAGAGGTATTGATCCCTGTGATTCCCAGTGCTCTTCTGCCGCTCTTCCTTACTCAGGCCAGGTCAGACGATTCAGTCACCCATTCAGGCACCTCTCTGACATAGAGCAGATGAGCCATGCTTATGAAAATAACATCAACACCTCCCTGGGATGGACATGTAGTAATTTGTCCCAAATCCTTGTTGAATTAGTGACTGCCTTCTCCCTGTGACTTTATCCTTGCAAGGTTATGCTCTTTGCTTTGCCTTGCTGTCCTCCCTACCCAGAAATACCTCTGGTCTGGGATCATGCTGAGTTTGTCCCCATGACAGCCACCCTCAAGAAGTCTGAAGGTGATGCTGGAACTTTCCAGAGTTTTGAAATGTTTGCCCTATACACGACATTTTCAGGCAAGCCTGCTTGTGTGCCTTCCACAGTTATCTTTTGCAGACCCTCAGGAATAGTCTGAGCATCTCCAGCAGTCCACAGACCTCAAACTATAAACTGTGGTGCCCAAATCAACCATCAGACGTCAATTTCAGTATGGGCATGATTTTCCTTAGTTTGTGGTATGCAACAAGGCATGTAAAATAGGCACCATGTTTCCTTGGGACTTGATAACCTGAACCTGTAAGACAGTGTGTGCTTTAAGAAATGCCACCTTCCCTTTTTTTCTTGAGTTTCAGATAATTTTTTAGAGGGAAGAAAGGAAGGTCCCTCTGTTATTTTTTGCAAATGCCTTAGCCTATGTATTCTTATGTATGTGAGTGCATATTATTATATGTGTGTGTGTATGTGCATTCTGGTTCACGTTCCTGGATAGTCCCTTTCTGCTACCCCCCCATGGATTGTCCCCAAGCTGATCACTGTCCCCAATACATCCTTTCACATGGATTTTTGTCTTCCCCTTCCCTGGCACTGCACTTCCTCAAGAGAAGCCTTGTTAGTAAGAGCCTAATGAAGTAAATGCACTAATTAACCTTCCATTACTCTCCTCATTAAGGCAACCTTTAATTTGGTTGGCAAAGTTTCTCTCCTTTACCATCCAGCTGTCAGTTTTCTTCTGCTTCTTCGATCTGTCTTTGGCCTCACATTGGGGGTGGGAAAATCGATCCCAGCCTGATTTTCTTTCCCCTTCTTTCCAGCCAGCTGTAAATGCCAGTCAACAAGAAAGTAATAATGTAGTTTTCCCACTCTGGGAAGGAGAGTTGCAGACATCAATAAGCACCTATTTAAAATGCAAATCGCTTTCTCAATCAGCCATCAGCTTGCACTGGTGCAAGTTTGGTGGGCAGCACAGGGATGCTACCGTCCATGGGCTCCTGAGTCCTGGCCTGGAGCCTTGCAGTGGTACTGGGGCAGCTTTGGGGTTGCACCCCTCTGGGTTTGTTCAAATCCAAGTGCATGTGGCTGACACAGGTGATATGGGGTTTTGCAAACCTGGGGCATTCCTCTGGTTGCCTATGAAGCCTTCAGGTCTCACCCCACCCTGCGCCCTTCCATCCCTTTGGTCAGGGGCACTCGCTGGCCCCTAACATCTGGTAGCTGGCACTGTCTTTTGTTTCTAGATGATCTCCAAAGGGTTTTTTTTCCCCTTCTTTTTCTCTGAGAAAAAGTGAATGCAGGGGGCAGAAACAGTCTGATATAAAAGGCAATAGTTGTAGAGGCTGAATGAAGAAGCTGGCTGTAGCTTTGAGCTGCTGGTGAGTGACATGCTGTGCCAAGGGGCTCACCCCAAGCTGTATTTCTGTCCCACATGGTGATGGTGACTGTGTAGACCAGCCTGCAGGGAAAGCCTGTATTGCTTCCGATTTTGGAAAGGTCCCATGGAACATAGCCTCTCAGAGCAGGGAGTGAGGTTGGAAAATACCTTTCAAATCAATGGATGGATGAAAAGGCTTCCAGGGGTGACCATACTTTCAGCTTCTGCAGGGAATCATCTGGGAGATAAAACATCCCCTGTCTGATCCATGGCGCCTGGGGTGCTCTCCCAGCATCAGGACCAGATTGTAGTGCAGCCTATCATCCCATGGGGCATTGGTGGTCAGTAGGACAGCATTCCTGGATGTTGCCATGAGGAAAGCACAGAACTTCTCAACCTTTTCCAGTTGACTAATGCTCTAAACTTTACTTAGGGGGTTGAGTTTGTGTTGTGCCTACTGCACCTATGTTAGAAGTAGCTTGCACCTTCTCTGCCTTCTCACATAGGTTTGAGGAGTACAGTGTGGTCAACCACTAGGAGAAGAGGACTTGCAGGTTAGCTTCCATCCTTTCTTTCTGCCTGAAGTAAATGGAAAATGTATTGGAAAGCCCTTGCTGAAGAGGGTGAGTACCAGGGAGGTGGTAATGAGGCACTGCCATCCAAACATCCAGGGTGAGCGGGGTGATGCAGGGGACAGGCTCAGGCATGGAGAGAGGACTTTTAGGAAAGCAGGAGGGAGTTCAAAGGACACTGGCAGGAATATGAAAGCATGAAAGCATGGATCAGCAGCAGCTCGTAGAGGATGGAGAAGGAGGGGGACTGTCAGTTGGACATATTTGATGTCCTCCAAGCATGGACTTTGTCCCTTCTTTCAGCCCTTCTCTCCTCCCCTGGCCCACACATCTCATCTTCCTCCCCTTAGCATCTTAATTGATCTTGTTGTTGTCAATCCCCCTGAGTGTTTTGACTCCAGCTGTGCTTAAACAGAACAAAATCTCTTCCAATTTCCCCACCGCTTAAAAGAAAATTGAATCCTTTATCTGCAAGAGGAGAGAAAAACTGCAAATACATGAAACAGTAAATAGTTAAATAATCAAAGCAGGCAATTCCAAATTACCGGAAAGTTAAACATGAATGGCTTGTCTTCTTCCTGCACACCTCTTATTTTTTGAAAACAAAAAAAAACCCAAACCAAAACCCCAAAAACCTACCTAAAAATATGCTTGTTCTCCTTGTTCCTGTTAAATATTCTTATCAATCCAGCTCTGTAAATAAAAGAAAGGGGAGGAGGGAGTTACCAGGTAGCAGCATGATTGACAGATCTGAAGTCCTCTTCTGTTTGTCAGGGCCCAGTGCTCTTTGGCTGTGTTTATCTCTTTAATCTAAATATCAATCCGTAAGACTGAAATGGGATGGAATAGGAATCATGACAGCCTGAGCGCTGAGGAGAGAGACACTTATTGCAGCTTTCGCAGCCTCTCCCTGTCCTGATGGAGCTGTCAGGATAAATGCACAGTTAAAGCGCAAAGGTGGCAAAACCAAAACAAAATCACAGACACACCACATCACACCCCTCCCTCCCCAAAAAAGCCATTTCAGCCGTGAGATGGGAAAGAAAAATGAAGAGCAAATGCAGACCTGCTCCTGTCAAAATTGCATTCTGCAAAGCACAAGATGGGCAACAGGATTCCCCAGTGTTCCCAGTAGGATATAAAGTTGGGTAGTTTTCTCTTGATGGTGATGTAGGAGGTGTCCAGGAAGTGAAAGGAGAATTTTTTCCCAAGGTGCTGCTTGCTGCCATGTGAACACCTCAGCTTCACACATCCTTGCCAGCAGTCCCTTTAGGGCAATAACCATCTTCACCTCAGTATGTCCTCTCCCACCTTTAGCAGCTCTGAGCAAGGGCAACTCTATCATGCTTTCCCACCTGCAAAGCTCCAACAGAGCCACTGCTCCTGGGTTTTTAATCTGTTTTCCAAGCTGGCCTCCCCCATACCCACAGCACCCACATCTCTCCCAAAGCATCCAGGGCTCTATTTCCTTGAGCAAAAAGCTCCCATGCAGATCAGCACCCAGCAGGTGCCTTACCTGAAGCAATGACAGAAGCAACATCACCCCATGAAGAGATGATCTTGTGCAGCCTCATGCTGCTGACCAGCTGCTGTTGAGGTGTTAAGGGGAGGCTAATTTACCTAAACAGGGCATTTGGGAGCCATGAGATGTGTAAATCAATCTCCTGAGATCGTTTGCACCATCCAGAGGCTGCTTCTTCCTCAGGCCATAGGCTCTGCTTGGTCTTCCAATGGCTGGCTGCTGTATCCTGTAACCAAACCCCTTTTGGTAACTCCAGTCACAGAAGTAAACCTAAGGCTCTCCATCCTCTAAAACACCCTTAAGAAGCGGATATTGCTGTCTGACTGAGACTCAAGTTTAGTTTCCAGCTCCTGGGGAGTGAGGATGTTGTCTTCCTATAGCTCAGCCTATGGTTTCTGAACCATAGTTTTCTTGGGCTTAACAAGGAGCATCCCTGTTACTCTCTCTGGGAATGCCTCTTCCTGGCAGGTATATTTTTTGGGTTTACTATCCCTTGCTGACAAACTGAAAAGCCCACTCTCTGACTGGATTTTCTTCACACTCAGGGTGAATTATCTTCATTGCTTCTGGACAAAGGTTGGGCTTTGTCATTCCCTTTCTCCAAGCCAGGATTCAATACAGAATCATAGACTAGTCTGGGTTAGAAAGGACCTTAACAATCATGTAGTTCTAAGCCCTCTGCCATGGGCAGGGACACCTTCCACTAGACCAGATTGCTCAAAGCCCCATCCAGCCTGGCCCTGAACACTTCCACAGCTTCTCTGGATAACCTGTTCCAGTGCCTCACCACCCTCACAGTAAAGAACTTCTTTCTTATATGTAAACTAAATCTACTATTTTTCATTTTAAAGCCATTATCCCTTGTTCTACCACTACATGTTCATGTCCAGGTGAGGATCAGTTTGGCTCTTCCCTCCTCTTCTGCCTTTTGTGCCCTTCTCCCTGATGTGCCTCAGATGATGCTCATGCTCATCTCCTGAATGAAATAGAGTTGCAGATGATGGGAGGCATGACTGGCTTCCAGGAGCTTTTGTGAATACTTCAGGGATCATTGGGGATTTATATTTCCTCCACTGGACTTTGACCTTAATTTCTTCCATTTTGCTGGGCTGTAAAATTCATTAGAGACCCAACAGCAAAGTGATTGAGATGTCAAGCCAGGCAATTGTGTGGTTATTTAATCTATCAGATGTGCTGCTTGCCATTTAGGTGGACAACAGGAGAATATGAAATCAATACGATTCATTAGTGGAAAACTTGTGCCCAGCTCCAGTAAAAACACCAGGACAGGCTTCTAAATGGTTTGGGTGTCACTTTGCATACTGGAAATGCGTGCTCAAGATGCCAGCTTCTCTCACTCAAGGGGTGTCTTCTGTCCGCTCATGCTTTAAACCCTGGTCTCCAGCTATTGCAGCAGCCCAGCTGCAGTACATTACTCCCCATTAAATCAAGGCTGCCCAGGCAAGTGTTAACCTCTCTTGCAAGGAGCTGGTGTTGCAGGGAACGCTGTTACAAAACACAATCAAGCCGGCTGTTGTTTTCCCCGGTGGCTGGCAGAACAGGTGGGGAAAAGCTCTGCAGTTCCCAGGGGGGTTGATTGGCTATTTCTTCCCACCCAGCCAGGTTCAGCACAGCCCTCTAAGGTCGTTAGTGGCGATTGAGCTCCCGGCTCGGCACGCGGTCTGGAGCTGCTGGGTTAGACGGCAGCGGCCGTACCTCGGTACCTCGGCATCACCTCGCTCCCACCTCCCTCCTTCTCAGCTAATCATGCCACTGGGCTCCAGCTCGGCAATGCCGGCCAGCCGCGAGCTCCACTTGCGCCTGATTGCCACCTCCCACCAGGCAGCTGCTTTCTAAAGGCCTGGGAAAGAGTGTGGTCAAGGCAGGTGATACCAGCAAGAGAGCTGTTTTCCGTCTGGGAAGGGCATAATGGCTTTAAGTAGGTTTTCCATTGGTTTTCTTGATGTGGTTTCGCAGCCCGGAGATTGCTTCTCATGGAAGCTCTTGGCCCTTCACATTTCTCTTCCCCAAATCACAAATCAAACCGCAATCTGGGTGGATACCAGAGGTTAGCTGTTACTCCCCTGGCACCTGAAGGTTGCAGTGATTGCATTTAAGAAGGGATGCTTGCCATTTAACACATCTAGGTTTAGGTGGCTCCAAAAGTCAGTATGACTACAGGGCATGGCTCCCTGCTCTGGGTTGCTTGTACCATGGTCTGTGCAGCCTGTGACTGCCAGGCTGCACCAAGGAGCAACCATACCCGTTTCATTTACTTTCCTAGAAAACTGCAAACAAGGAGGAAGCAGACAGGAATCCTCCTTCTATTAGCTTTCTCCCATAGCCCAAGCACTGGTGCCTTGGAGGACGAGACTCATGCCTGGTCACTCCAGTATCCTGACAGCTTTTTTGATGTCCTGTAATTGCTTTCGTGCTACAACTCTTTTAAGCAGAGAGCTTCTGCCCAAAGCAATTTGCTCCCCATCAGTTTTTATTTCCTGGTTTCTGCGTGTGAGGTAGGGGAAGGAAAACAAAGAGAGCAAACAGGAGCAAACTGAGCTGACACCTGCTCTAGCAGCCCCATGCAGATGGAAGGGTGGGAAGGATCTGGCTCCCTTGGTGCTGATGTAGCCATCTTCAGGCAGGCAAGACGTGGCAGCCTGCCTCATCCAGACAGTAACAGACATCCTTCCAACTTTCGTCACCCCTATAACCAACCTCCAGCTGCTTATACCTGTCTGACAGATTTGGGGGGAGGACTTCCATACTGGGGGTTCCACAGGGGATCCAAGTTGCCCTGAAAGGCTCTTCTTGGCTCTTCCAGCCCTTCCCTGCTCTTCATGCCATACTCCTTGAAGCTGCTGTGAGTAGAGTTAATCTCAGGCAGTTTAAAGAGTCATTGAGTGAGCTCGGTGGATGATGAATGTTGAAACCATTATGGGCGAAGCTCCATGGAGCTGTTTAAAACTGAATTCTCCCATGTAAATTTCTGCTCCATCAATCCTGATGACATGTCAAACATTGCTATTGTTTCCTGAACAAATTGGACGACATGCCCTTTCCTGCAGATTTGCCCACGGGACCAGAACTGCTCACTGGTTCTTCGGTGTTGCCTCTGGCTCTGTGGGCCCACAGGCTGGTGGGGAAAGCTGTACACGATGGCCCCTGGTGGGGGACAGAAAGGGGATCTCCAGAATATTTGCTTGGGGGATGTGGATGGATTGAGATCTGGGTGTGGGTATTTTTGTGCACCTGTGATTCATGTACCGGGTGCCCACACCATCCTGCAGCTCAGTAAATTAATCCTCTGGGTTATCCAGGCTTTCTCTTCTTGCCACTCTCCCAGAGTTTAGCTGCACAAATGTGGTTTTTTAGAAATGGTCTGTGCCTGTGACAGCTCATAAAAGTACAGATGTGGACCCACGTTTTCATCCTGTCCTTTTGCAGGCTCCAGTGGGCAAATCCCACTTTAATATTCTGGGCAGGAGAGAAGCAGACGTAAAAGCCATTTGATTGCTTCTCCAGGTGGAACCCCGGGATACTTCCAGCCAGATGCCTTTCCTCCCCCGGCTGCTGAGAGGGATGAGTGCATGCCTGGGGGGGATGACCAGTCAGTCAAGGGGCTGAGCTGTGAGGAAACAGCTGGTACCCAGGAATTGTGAAAGGCCCCAAAAGCTGTTGTCTCAGTGGGATTTGGGGTGTTCTGCATGCAGGTTGCATGTGTTCCCTGTGAACTCTCAGGATTGCTTTGCAAACGGGGTGCATGTCACCTCCTGAGGGGTTTGAGCATCTGAGCATCTTTTTTACCCTTAGAGGGGAAAAGATTGGTAATGCAGAAACAAGTGTAGATCCAAAATTAAATATGCTGAGCGTGCATGGTTTTGCTTTTCGTATATTCCCTGTCACGCTCAAGTAAGCTGCTGTGTTGCCCTGCATTATGTCCATGATGTTCAGTTGCCAGGAAAGCCATCAAGCAGGCATCACCTCCCACCTCCCCTGGTGTAAATCAGGGTAATTAATTAGCCTGGCTCACGAGGTGGTGTTCGGGGCAGAGCTAGGTTGCCCAGCCTCCTGGCTCATCGTGAGCGGGTCACTGTGCTGCTGGCAGTTTTGGCTGGCGTAGCATCCCCATAGCTCAGGGTCCAGCCCACCCTCCTGGCTTGGCTCCCCACCACCTCCCACACCAAGAGGCTCTGTGCTCACCTTCTTTTAACCTTCCTCCTTCATTATATTTTTTTTCCCCCATCAGAAGAAAATTACACTTTCCCAGTGTTGTCTGTCACTGCAGTAAGCACTTACAAGTGCAATTGTACGGGGCCAAATGAAGGGAATTCATTTTGCCTGTGCTCTGTGGCACTGTCAGGCCCCCTGTAAATCACTATCTCATCACCGGCCTATCCAGATGCGTGGAAAGTGCCTTTCTGGGCTTTGATCTCACACCAGCCACTTAGGGATTAATGGGATCTAGGGGTTCACAGAGATTGTGGGCACAGAAATAATAGCTGGGGAAAATCTTGGCTGGAAGATTGAGGGCTGGCTTGTACGAGGCAATGCTGAGGATGCTCAAAGCACTCAAGGAATCTGAGGAGAGGGGGCCCAGGGCCCTTTTTAGGTCAGCCCCAGCAAAGCTTTGGGAGTTTGCCACCATGATTCATAGCCACCTGGGCTGGTGGCAGGTGTTAGGATGAGGAATTTATACCAGTATTAACTGGCTGAGGGAAGCTGGGGTGGGCAGATGGTAGATTAATGCCCCTCCTCCCAGGTGTTTCCTTTGGAAAAGCAGGCAGGCTCTGCCTCGCATGGTGCACCTTCGTAAGTGTCCTCCCTGTTGTCCTCCAAGGAGGGAGATGCATCCCAGAGGGGCCTGCCCTCCAGGAGCAGGTGCTGCTCACTCTCTGGGCATCTCTCCAGGCAGATTTTGGCAGGCTTGTTCCATTTTGTTGAATGCAATTGCAATGAACATGAGAAGTAAAACACATCTTAGCAGTGGAGAGGAAAATCGGCGAAATCAGTAGGTCTGAAAGGCTGGCTCCAGCAGCCCACCCCTCAGCTGGTGTAAAGCAGCAGGACTTTAACACTCAAGCTGGGAAAGCATCGGGGGTGAGAAAAAATGAATGAATCCTACCTAGTTTTCATGCCTTTTCCTCTCTGCCACCCTGTGGTGTGGCAGGTGAGCAGCACATAGGGGTAAAGCAGTTTGGTGTGTTCAAGCTCCTGGTCTACTGTCAAGGGTAATCAAGGCCATCAATAAATCAGGAAGGTTTCAGGAACAGGCTGTGTTCCATGCCAGTCCTAAAATACAGCCTTTTGCTGGTATCTGGACATAAAATGTGTCTTTGACCCTGCTTTTTCACAGACCTGTTGGTGTCTAAGTAATCCAGACAGGCCTCCATTTAGAAAATATAGTGGGGGAGAAAAAGAGTATTTTGGGGCTCACATTCCACTTTCCTCACCTAGAAATAAAATTTCCTGTTCCTTTTCGCTGCCGCTGCTCATGCATATTTTATGTAGTCATTAGAGAAAAAACTTTTAAACATGCATAAATCTTGCCTTGCTCATCCAGAGCTGACACACTGTGTTTTACACACCTTCCCCAGAATGTGCTGGTTGCTTAGCCCTGACCAGACTGCTCCAGCTTCAGCAGCGGGAAGCAGTGTACATGCAGCCACTTCTGCACTGCACTGGTGGAGAGCTAGCACTGCAGGCCCATGCCACAGCATCCCGAGATGTGTCAGTCTTTCAGTGAGGTTGCAACAGACTGCACTCCCAGAAGGGCTGCCTGATGGGATCAGCTTGTGGAAAGCAGGATCTGCATCTCTTTCCTTGCTTTTCCTGGTCTGTATTTTAGCCTGGTGGGGGGAGTTTTGAAGTGGGATAGGTTTTTCTTTTTCATCCAACAGCCCCAGCATGCTGCCAGCCCTGAATGCACAGAGAATGGTTGGACATGTGCTTATGGGTCTTGACTCTTTGGCTTCGTGGGGCCAGGATGGGTGTCCCACAAGAATGGTCCATGGAGATATTTATTTCACTTGTGCTTCCATATTAGCTCAGTGCATCAGGAAAATAAGTAAGCATAAAGTTTCCCACTGCCAAAGGTCTGGGGAGTGATGCTGAGAGACACTGATAGAGGGCTATTATCTAGAGCAGGCTGGGAGTCAGGGATGTGCAGGATAACTCAGGCAAGCATAGGACAGCCCCAGCCCTTCATCTCTCTGGTGATAAATGGCAGCACATAAGGTATGCACTGGCATTGCCTGCTGGCATCTGGGTAGAAGGAGGTAAATAGGACATAATGGATTCACTAGTGTGTGTAATGCAACATTCCCATAAATACCTTCATTTATCAATAAACTTTTATTTTCTTAGGCAACTGACAATGATGTTGGCACATACGGGAAAGTCAGTTATTTTTTCAGCGATGACCCTGACCGGTAAGTGTGACTGAACCCACCAGCATGACTTTGATTCTTCAAAATCCTCTTCTACCCTCACCAAGAAGCCAGATGGCAATTAAGGGCATTTGTTATGTCCTACATACATATTGTCCCTGTGATACACCCTGTGAAAACCACACTATGGTGTCTCCCAGCAGGGTGAGTTAACCTGAGCACATGCCTGATGCTCAGCACATTTAATCACTTTGCTAAATTGGGACCTAGAGAGACCAACAGTTGTTGGCCCTGGGGCATCGTGTGTTACCCACTCATGGTGGGTAGTTGGGGGAGGTATGTGGGCTGCCCAAGCTGCCCAAGCAGAAGGGATGTGGGGGCCTCTGAGCCCCCTTTCTCTGCCTGTAGAGCAGTACTGAGGGTTTCTACTCCACCACCTGTGCTCAGCTCTTGGAGATGTTCTAGGACATAATATTTTTCAGAAGAAAGCCATGAACTTCACCTGCTGTGAGGTTCTCAGCTCTCAGGCTGCTGCCACCCTGTCTCTCTATCCACAGCATGTGGTCACCAGGGCTTTCCCTCTCCTTTCTTGTCCCTGCAGTTTCTCACTGGACAAGGACACCGGCATAATCCTTCTGACAGCTCGGCTAGACTTTGAGACCATGCAGCGCTACACCCTGACCGTCATCGCCCGAGACGGCGGTGGGGAGGAGACGACAGGACGCGTCAGGATAAATGTCCTCGATGTTAATGACAATGTCCCCACCTTCCAGAAGGAGGCATACCTGGGGGCTCTGCGGGAGAACGAGCCCTCCGTCACCCAGGTGGTCCGGCTCCGGGTGAGGGACTGGAGCAGCTCCTCCACTTGGGATGTGCTGTGGGGAGACAGGAGTGGTTATGTCCCCATCCACCCCTGCAGCTGTCCCTGCTGCCATCTCTCGTGTTCCTCCTAAAATATGCTTTGTGCTTTAATGTGAAGTGCACTTAGGTGCAGTGCTGCAGCCAGGAGCTCACTTCCTCCTTCTCCTTTCCTCCAAGTCCTGTGTGTATGCAGCATCCCCAGGACCTGGGGCTTCTCCCAGGGCACAGGCACTACCTCTGTACCGCCTTGCTCTGCTCAATCAAGTCAGCAGGCACCGAGGGGAAGGTGCTCTGTCGTTGATGGAGCTGTAAGCATCTGCTGTGGAGAGAAGGCAGGGAGAGAAGACTGTTTGCTCCTTCAGCACAAAACCAAACTTTGCCATGATGAAAAGCATGGCTTTCTTTCCCTCCATAGAGCCAGGCTGGATGAGTAATGCAGGGAGACCAGGAGAGGGGGACCCAGCGGGATCCTCTGGGATTCAAGATGGGAGGAGAGGCTGGTTTGCAAACCTCCGCGGGGTGCATCTTCCCTGATGAGTGCATCTTCCTCCATCACTTTTTCACTCTTCTTGGGCCCAGCCTACATCTCCTATCCCTTTGTCTCTTTACTGTTGCACATCTCAGCTCCCATGCTCATTTACTTCCTCTGCTCACTCCCCAGGCATCTGATGAAGACTCCCCTCCAAACAACCAGATCACATACAGCATTGTGCAGGCATCTGCCTTTCAAGATTTCTTTGACATTGCAGTGTCAGAAGGGTATGGAGGTAAGCACTGGTCCAGGGACCACGGAGCCCTTGACAAGCAGAAGCAGCAGCTCAGGCTGCATTTATACTCCTGGAAGCATCATATCAACAGGCTTTAGGAAGTTGTCCTGGCAGCTCCTCTGCTTGTCCTGACCTGATCTCACCTGCAACATGTTCCTTTGTAGCGGGACTTGAGCCAAGCCACTGCGGAGCTATGTTTCTGCGGGTGTACAGCTTGCTCTGGGTTATGCTGGCTCAGTAATGCCCAGGACTTATGTTCTAGGGGCATTGCCACCTCAAGCAGTCACTGTTGGGGCTGGGGAGCTGGTGTGGATGGGCCACACTCTGAGCCTGCCAGCTGTCCTGCTCGGTGCATGAATGCCCCCTGACTGCCCTGCTTTGCATCCTTTCAGTGATCAGCGTGAACCACCCCCTTGACTATGAGCAGGTGGCCAATGGAGTTATTTACCTGACTGTGATGGCCAAGGATGCTGGGAACCCACCGCTCAACAGCACCGTCCCTGTCACCATAGAGGTGTTTGTAAGTATTGTGCCTGATCAATCTGTTGTGGTTTCTGTACAATTGCTTTGTAGCGGTGCCATTAACTCATCAATAACCCAGCAAGCCTATTCTGCCCTTGGATGCGTACATGTGGGTTGTGATTACCCGTATCTCAAGTATGTATATATGTGTCCTGTAAGTGTCATGTATGTATGTGTCCCTGACATACTGGTTAAAGAAATACTGTCCCTGTCATGTGATAAGGTCTGAGTGGCAGAGGGTGAGTGAGAGTGTCTCTGAGGGCTGTCACCACAGACAAGAGCTGATGGGCTGTCCTGACCCCATGCACCTCCTCCCTCTCCTTGGCCATGCACGATGCATTGGGAAACCACTGAAAGCAATGTGGCAACAGCCGCAGCTGAATATAGGGTGAGGAGAAGAGTTGGAGATGGAATGGAGATCTACCCTCTGCTCTTGTTTTTGACTAGAGAGGTTCAGTGAGCACCTGGTGAACCCTTCTCTCGGGTCACAGGGAATCCTAACTGGAATGCCTTTCATGGCCATAGCCAGGAGGCACTCGCTACAGCTTGGATGCAGAGGAGAGAGCTTTGGCTGTGCATTCACACTTGTCATGCTGGAAATTATCACTCCCTGAATCAATCAGGGACAGTTGATTATTTATCTTCCCAACACTGGCTGTCCTGGCCCAGCTGCGGGCTTTGCTGAGCTTCTCATGTACAAACCCCCTCGAGGAGAGGTTGCTGTTTGGAGAGGTAAAGCATCACAGTGTTCCTTGGGAAGATTAGATCAAATTGTCACTTTGAGGCACATTGTGGTTAGAGGACATCTGGAGGGAGGTATTGGCAATGGAGACAGTTTGCTTGATAACCTGTCAGTCTTGCAGTGATGGGATCTAAGCCAGGCTAGCAGCAGCATCAGTCTGAGAAGGTGAAGAAGATGAAGTCCACAGTGCTGTAGGATGGGAGTGAAGTCCCAAGAGCGTGCCTCTCTTCCAGCTCCCCCAGCATGATCGGGAGAGGGGAAAAAAGCAGTGTGGGCAGGGTTAGTGGTGGTTAAATACATCTTTCCCAAACTGTGCTTCAGACAGCATAAACACCTCTTTCTAAAGACCACACTTCAGTGGGTCATCTCCTCCGGGCTGAGTCTGTACATTGGTGGGTTTTAAGTAGCTGTTACTTTTCCTACTCTCAACTGAAGGGATTTTCTGTCAACTGAAAAAAAAGGAAAAAATAAAAAAAAAGCCCCAAAATAAGAAGAGAATGAGGAGGAAGTGTTTCACACCGGTACTTGAGGGGCAAGAGCCGTGAAAAGGCAGAACAAGAGCGAGTGTGGAGGGAGGTAATTTTTTGTTCAGCCTTTGGTTGTTGGTTTTAATAAAGAAGTCAAACTCGCCTTGTAGATTTCCCATTAGGGGACAATACGCTTTTGTAGAGGGAGCTGCCGAATCAGAACTAATAGCGCGCCACGCCAGGGTCCGGGGAAATATCACTGCTAATAAGTTTCTGCCTCACTCTCTGCCGCTGCTGCTCCGTTCGGGGCGATGGGCCAGCAACTTATAGAGTGTGTATGTCTGGAGGAAAGGGGGCTGTGTGCTTAGCATGGGCATCTGCGGTTCTCTGCATCCTTGAAGATGATATAGTGCTGTCTGAGGATGAGGGTATAGGGAGGAAGGCTGAGGTTTAAGGGAACAAGAGAAGCTGGGTTTAGGTGTTCAGCTGGATGCCCTCTACTGTGGGAGAGGAGGAAGCGTGCTGGGTCCTCTTGCACTGCTGCAGATGCCACAGGAGACACATGGGAAGGTTTGCAGTGGGGAGCTTTGGAGTCCATGTTGCTGAAGTGGAAAATGTCCTTCTCAAGTAGGAAAGCCATGCGCTGTGCTGCAGGCAGGTGCACACCAGCTACAGCCAGATGGAGAGATGGCCCTGCCTCCCTGGGAGCTGGCTTGCTGGGCTGTGGCAGTGCTGAGCACAGCCTGATGAAGTCAGGACCACTAACGAGAAACAGCATGGTGTCTGCTCTGGCTTGCATCCACCCAGCCTGAATGGAGGCACAGCTTACCCGGGTCTGGCTGCAGGTGACATGTGGAAGCGTGCTCATCTACATTTCCTTTGCTTTTAAACTGCCCAGACCTCCTGTGTTTGCCCGGGGGTGATGACCCCAACCCTGCTGTGTGAGGAGAAGGGAAGGTGAGGACAGCACCCTGGGCAGCCAGCAGTTTTCTCATTAGCCTTGGAAGAGGCATGGTGAAAGCTGAGTGATGCAAAGGCTGATTAAAGACCACCTGCTTCCAGCAATGAGAGCAGAGGATGGCAATTTAATTGCAGTACGATGGGCATCTGTGGCATGTGAAATTGCCTCAAATATCAAGTTTGGTGGCAGCAGGAGCAGCTGAGCCTGCAGGTCCATCAGCAGTCTCCAGGTAGAGCATGTCTCTAGAGCAGCCCCAGGGAAACAGCAAAGTCCATAACAGTGTTTTAATGTCCTGGCAGCTCCATCCTTCCCTCCATAGGCTGTTGGGTTTGGTTCATTTAGGGCAGATTCTTGACATTGTTTAAATAGCATTTAAAGGCCCCCTGGAGGAGCTTTAAACTGGTCCAAAATCTGTTTTGAGGGATGTTTCAAGCAATTACTCCTGCCTGGTTTCACCAGGCTGGCCATAGTTGCTGGCAAAGACAGGCTTGGAGGGAGTGCATGTGTATGCTAACAGCTTTCTCCCAAAAAATATTGTAGCTGATCTCTCTGCAAACACCCACAGCAGTCCTCTTAAACAAAAGTAGCCAAAGCTAAGCAGCTACACTGACCAGTCCAATTTGGTTTCAGACCTGTTGTCCATGGTTCTCAGTAATGAGATAGTTGGTATTTTCCCCACTGTATAGCTTAGCAAAGTCACTGGCAATCCACTTACCCTAACCTCAGCAGTCTTCAAGCCCACCTTTCCCATGCTCATGTCTTGAGCTGGTCACATCTTGAGACGCAGTCAGCCAGGAGCATCCCCCATACCAGACTTTTGTAGCTACCTGATGATTTTGCCTTTTTCCCAACCAGCCTCTTGTCTTTGTTTCAGGATGAAAATGACAACCCCCCCACATTCAGCAAGGCCTCCTACGTTATAACCATCATGGAGGACATTATGGCAGGTACGGAGCGCACCTCTGCTCCTTTTCTAGGCTAGCAGAAGGGACCTAGGTGTCTTACTGCCAGAAGTGGGTGGGTGATGGCTTTTTGGAAAGGTAAAAGGCAGAGACATGTCAGAGTTTCACAGCTGAGGGGCCTGGGGGTTTGGCCCCATTGGCATACAGGTGAGGGGACCCCTTGGCTGGGTGACCTGCAGGAGTGGTGTTGGGGGCACAGGGCAGCTGGGTAGAGCTGCTTCAGGCTGCAGATGCTCATCCCAGCCCTCATTTCTGACTCCCCTAAGGAGCCACGGTGCTGTTTCTCAATGCCACTGACATGGACCGGTCAAGGGAATACGGGCAGGAGTCTATCATCTACTCCCTGGAGGGCTCCTCACATTTTCGGATCAATGCTCGCTCAGGTGAGCCTTTGCACATGCTCTCCTGCTTTTCCTTTCAGTTCCCTCTCCTCAATTTCCCCTGGCTTTCTTCCCCATCACTGTTCCTCTTTCACCTTCCTCCTCTCCCTGGAGCAGCCTGCTTAGGAGGCACACAATCCAAGGGATTCACTAGATTTCAGATACCACCACTTGCTTGGTCACAGTGAGAGCTTTGGCTGAGGGGTCAGTGGAAGCTCAGCTCCTGATGGGAGTGACACCTAAGAAAAAGCTTTGGCTATCAAAGGAGCTCCTGCCCACCTTTCCCCACTGACATGATTTTCAGTTCATCCTGTGCAGAAAGCAGTGTGAGGGATCTCAGGCAGTTGTTAGATGGGCTCCCAGGGGAAGTTACAGCAGGAAGTCTGCAGGTGCTTATTCACATGCTGACCTTTCCAGGATCCATCTATTAAAAATGAATCAGAAGAAAGGGCCCATTTGTGAAGGATCCTGTTTCTGGGTTTGAGTGTCCCTTTTTTTCACCAGTACCCCTGTTCACCGTACAACATCTCTAATCTCTCTCATCCCCTGTGGCTGCAGGAGAAATCACAACAACATCTTTGCTGGACCGGGAGGCCAAATCTGAATACATCCTCATTGTCCGTGCGGTGGATGGAGGCGTGGGCCACCATCAGAAGACAGGCATTGCTATGGTGAGTGTGTGAAGGAGCAATTCCCATCTTTTTAAGCCATAGGTGCCTGCCTGGGGCTGGCATTGGGAAGGGCTGCCCAGGCACCGGTGCTTCAGTTCTGCATGCTAGCAGTGTTTAATTTTAGCTGTGTGAATGGATAAAGAGCTTAGAGTGGTGTCTGCCCTCTGGGCTACACCTACTACTGCTCACAGCCCTTTGCAGAATGACTGTGCAGGCTATGTAGACCTTTGAATCAGTCTCCCTTTCCTGGCAAGACATTCACTCAGGAGCCACTTGACCTTCCAGAGCTTTACATGCTCAGCTCTCCATGTGAAGGTGATAACAGGTACCTATTCCACCTGCAACACATCTCCCTTTGTTCATGCCTCTTGAGAAAATGCTTAGTTGGAAAGCCTGCAGGCAAGCTTAGTTGTTCTTGATGACTGCTATTCACATACTGCCTGTATCAAGGGTTTCCAACCAGTTTGTGATGCCTAGGCTCCTCAGACAGTTCTAGTGGAGGCACAAGCCATTGTTCTGCAGAATGAAGCCCAGTGCTTTGCCTTGCCCTTTGCAGGCATCAGGGAGGCCTGTTGTTTGCAGAGGTTTTGTAAAAGTCTTTGGAAATATCAGGAGGTCAAAAGCCAAAGATCCATCTCTCACTGCTCATGGCACCATGTTGGTTTGAACATCTCATAATGTTTGGGTGCCCCTGGCCCTGGAATGCTCAACTGGGTTGCGGGAGAGATCTCCCATGTAACAGAGGGTGATGCAGAGAAATACTGTGGTTGTGCTGAGGAGATCCCTAAAGTAATTGTCGCTACTGCTGAGGACAGGAGGAGTATGATCCAAACAGCAGACCAGAAGCTCCCTATGCAGCCTCCCAGAGGCACGTGGCTGCCATGGCCAGGCAATAGCATGGCAGTGTGGATGCTGGCCCCTCTTTGGGGCTCCAGATGAGATGATGTTCTCCTAACAGTTTTAACAAAAGGCTAAACGAAGTTTTTGCAGCACAGTAGGGGAAAAAAACCCCAACAAACAAACCCAAAAAGCAAAACCAAGCAACCACCACACCTGCCCCCCACCAAAAAAAAAAAAAAAAAACAACAAAAAACCAAACAAACAAAAAACCCCAAAGAAACCAAACGAAAACCATCATAGTTCCTAAAAATTTAAGGACAGTTAAAACTTGGTGAGAAGTGGGTGGTCAATTCAGTTTGTCTGCTGTCATTAGCAAGGATGTACACCAGGGACTCAAAGCTGTTCCATATAATCATTCTTGATCTGGGAATAAGAGCCCATTTGCGGGCTTTGCAAGGTCTCTGGGTGTCAGACAAGCACCTGGGGTGCTCTCAGTAAAGGTGGGTCACCAACCTCCGCAGATACCACCTCTGTGCCTTGGCTTGTGCCCGGGGACTGTGGTGTCCAGATTCGCCTTTTGTGCCACCGGGTGGCACCAGTAGCTCAGCCTGGCGCGGCGGCAGGACCCGCTCACTGGGGGGCAGAGGAGACCTCAGAAGACGCCCAGCCAGGCACCGGGGGCTCCATCCCTTTGTCCTCCTTCCCTTGAACTACAGCTCTTCCCCCAAGCACCTTTATAGATTCACAGGCTGGACTGAAATGGGTGATCTGGGGAGGTGAGAGACTCATAGACAACAGGAGGCATCCCGCAGGTTCACTGCTGTCACTTAGATGACATTTCTCACGCTGAAAATGAAGCTAGGTAACACTTCAGGGCACCACCCTCTTCCCTGCTCTCTTGTCTTTGCACCTCCCACCCCCTGTTAGCATACCCTCCTGATTTCTCATTTATTCCATTTATTTGTTCTCTTTTTACCAGTTTTTCCTTCCTTTCCAGCTGTGCTCCCACTGCACCATCTCCCCCACCACCATGATCAGTCCCTCCAGTGAAGTAGCTGCTTCAAAACACACCTTGTGCCCCTGCAGTTATTTTACCTGCAAAGTAATAAGTCCACAGGAGCCAAACCAAAATCAGATATGCCAAGGAGCCTTGGCTGTGAAGATGCAAGAAGCTGTTTTTCTGCAGGCTTTCCCTCTGGAGGGTGAACTTGTGTTGGGTACCTGGTGCTGCACCTCCAGGGGATATGTCATGCTGCCCCAGGAGCTAATACATCACTTGCTTTCTCTCTTGCAGGTAAACATCACGCTGCTGGACATCAATGACAACTACCCCACATGGAAGGATGAGCCATACTTCATTAACCTGGTGGAAATGACCCCCCCCAACTCGGATGTCACCACAGTAAGTGCAAGGACAGGTGGCTGTTTTGCTAAAGCCTCTTCCTTTCACCTGGTGAGTTTGTCACCTGTTTGGCTGGAGCAGGGAGTCACCTCCTAACTGGTGTCACATTCAGTCAAGCACCGTCTGAGCCTCCTCACTGCTGCCTGTCCCATGGGTTTCTCCTTTCTGCTGGGATTTCATTTTTCCCTCCCCATATTGTGTGAGGTTTGGACAAATTCTCCTTTTCTTAGTCTCTCCTGCAACCTCCTTCAAGGACCTCTCTGAAAGACATTGATTTACAGCCTTTCAAGTCCCTCCGGTGAAATAAAAGAGGAGAGAGGGAGGTTTGTACTCCATCACGCCAGGAGAAAAATGACGGGCAGGAAACAGAAAATAAATGAGAGAAAAGCGAAGAGAATCCACAAAATCATATAAGGAGGAAGGCTGCAAAAGAAAAGGAGTTATGGGGAGGGGGGAGGTGGGAAGAAAGGTCTGGCAGCACAGCCAGAGCTCAGCAGTTTCCTCTCTTCCAAGTGGCCCCACTGCTCAGCGCCTGTTTGATGTCATCTTGCCTTTGACATCCCAATTCGTTGCTGGGAAAATAATTATTGTGTCACTGATATGATGTAAATTCAGCTGCAGGACAAGCAGCAGGGGCCGGGGAAGTTACGAGTGTGATGAAGTTGGGGTTTTTTTAATGTAGATGTCCCCTGTAATTGCAAATGTCACAGGGAGGACAGTAAAGCATAAAATGTCTGGCATGGAGAACTCCACCAGTGAATTATTTCCAGCATTTCCGATGTGGCAGCACAAGTTCCTCTGTGTGCCTCTTTGTCCTGTTCATTTTATTTTCCTGAAGGATGCTTGTTTTCTAGCTGTCTTTATTTAAAAGTAAAAAGCCCATTGAATTGCTGCGTGCTTCTGTCTTTCTTGCCATGTCATTACCTCCCAGGCTTGCAGAACAATTTTAGTGAGATTTAGCACCACAGTAGAGGTCTCAAGGGTATGAAATCTCTGCAAGTATCATGAAAATATATAGCTGTATGGAGAAAGGAGAACTTCTCGCTGCTGCCGGTATGGGGAAGCCTCCCATGAGCTCAGCCTCATTGTTCGACACTGGTGGATCTATGTGAGAACTCCCTGTGGGAGTTAATTCCCATCTTTAATTTTGCTGTTTCTCGGTGGCAGGTGGTGGCTGTCGACCCAGACCTGGGGGAGAACGGCACAGTGGTGTACAGCATCCGACCCCCTAACAAGTTTTACAGCCTCAACAGCACCACGGGCAAGATCCGCACCACTGGTGTGCTGCTGGACCGGGAGAACCCCAACGCCCAGGAGGCCCAGCTCATGCGGAGGATCGTGGTGTCGGTCACTGACTGTAAGCCCCGCTTCCTTCCTGCTCGTCTTTGCCACAGTGCCTGGCTCCACCGTAGCTGGAAATTGCTGGGGCTCAGGTTGCGCAAATGTCACCCTCCTCACCTCCGCTTTCCCTCCCTGATGGTTTTCACGTGTTGAGTTGAATTTTCTCAGCCTGATTTTTCCTTTATGATGAAGTTTCTTTTTCTTTTCTATTTTAAGCACAAGTTGCAAAGATGTTTTTGAGGTTAGAAAATGAGAGTAGGTTAAAACCTTCCACTAAAACAAACCAGAAACCTTCAAAATGAGAGCACAGTCATTTCTGTAGCAGCCCTGACAAGGATCCTGAGAGGCAGAAACTCTCCCTCTTCTCAGCCTGGCTCCATTAGTATCTAGGAAAGTCAATTGAGTAGCTGGTGGAAAAGAGCTGACCAAGTGGTGAAATGTATTCTTTTCTGGAAATAGGATCTTAGGGAAACTTTTTTAGGAAAAAAAAAAAGAGATAGGAAGATAATTTTCTATTATCCAGCCAGTTTCCAAGAGGCAGGCGGCACATATAACTTCCGTCCCTTTATATTCTTGCACCACTCAGCACTGTGCTAAAGCCATTGTCCCATTCATCCTGCCAGAAAGACAGAGATAAGCACAGGCTGGTGTTGCTCTTGTTTTTCAGCTGCATGCACAGGTAGCCATTGGTCTGCCTTGCATGCCTGCTGCCAGGGTCAGTTTTGTCCTGCCAGGGGACTGTGTTCGTTCATCTGACCAGCAGCAGTGAAAGGGGTAACATGGACAGGTCAGTGCCTCAAGGGGACAGCCCCATCCTGCGCTATTGTCCACACAGGAAGTGAGAGCTCCTTTTTAGGGGAAAGGGGTGGAAACAACTGGGGGCACTAACCTTGAGACCCGGTTCCTGGCCTCCACAGGCGGGAGGCCACCCTTGCGAGCTACTAGCAGCGCCACAGTTTTCGTCAACCTGCTGGACCTGAATGACAACGACCCCACTTTCCAAAACCTGCCCTTTGCTGCTGAGATCGCTGAGGGCCTTCCTGCAGGCTCCTCTGTCTTCCAGGTGAGCATATCCCATTGCTGCAATGCCCCATGCTGGGAGCTGCTGTCACTGCCATTGCTTCTGCAAAGCAGGCAATACATTCTGTCCATCCTCTAGCAATGCAACTGGAAGGATGCAGAAGGGGTTGTGCTATCCCACTACATGTGCTCACTCCCAGCAGAGGGGATGCTCCAAGGCCTCTTTGTTTCAGCCCAGCATCCCTGAGGGCAAAGAAACACAGGATTTATGTACTGTGATTTTCATTGTCAGGAAATGATCAGGCTCGCTGATGCTCACCCCTTTGCCCCCTTCCCTCCACCCTCCCCACCAGGTAGTGGCCATCGACCTGGACGAGGGTCCAAATGGACAGGTGACGTACCGCATGCAGGTGGGGATGCCCCGCATGGATTTCCTCATCAACAGCACCAGCGGGCTCGTCACCTCCACCACAGTGCTGGACAGGGAGAGGATCGCTGAGTACTACCTGCGGGTGGTGGCCAGTGATGCCGGTGTGCCCTCCAAGAGCTCCACCAGCACCCTGACTGTCAAAGGTGGGTGCATCAAGACCCCTCCAAGCCCTGCCTGGTTCCCCTCTGGTCCCAAAAAGATGGGTGACAAGGACACCTCACCAGAGGAAGTATAGTTTATATAGGAGACACACTGAGGAGTCAAATGGGTATATGAATTGACCCATTACGCCTGTTTTTATGTATGGCAACACGTAGGGAGGGCAGCCCACTGCACTGCCATCTCTGCAGACCTCACATCTTGTCCAGTGTGAAGTCAGCATAGTGCAGATGGGGAAAATACGGCATTTCTGGCAAAGCCCTCAAATTCTGTATTGTTTTTCTTTCATTCTGCCATCCCCAGTGTTTCTTTTTCTTTTGGCCTGCCTTTTGCTTCAGCATGTGATTTGCATCAGCTGCGTGTCTGGACAGCCCAAGTAATCCCAGTTCAGAGCTGGGCCTTTATTCTGTGGTCTGTCTTTAATTTAATACATTTCTATTTAGTGGCCTTCACACAAGGCTAGTGCTGAGGATAAGCATCATCTGGAAATAAACTGACTTTGCATTATCCTCAGGCCTGAGCTTGGAAAAAGAAGTTTCTGGTCCTGTAACTCCAGAGCCCTCTGCCATCCACGAGGAAACACTGAGCTTATATTTAAGCCCCAGATTTTTCTTTGAATGGAGATGGAAATCAGTTTGGTCCAAACAGTAACTGTAATTACAGTTATGAAAGGTTTCTTTTGATGTAAGGGGAGGCATCTGTATGTGTTAGAGGCAACTAAAATACAGCCCGCAGCCATGAGGACAATTCTTTACAGCCAGTGCTCAGGCATCCCTGCCACACAAGTGGCAGGGAGCAGCAGACAGGTGGTTTTTGGGAGCCCAGAAGAAAGCAAATGCCTGGCGTCTGCAGCCCTAATGCCAAATCAGGGGCATTCAGATCTGCTCCCCTTTTCAGTTCTGGACGTGAACGATGAGAACCCCACCTTCTTCCCGGCTATCTACAATGTGTCGTTGCCTGAAAATGTGGCCCGGGATTTCAAAGTGGTCCGGCTCAACTGCACGGATGCTGATGCTGGGCTGAACGCTGAGCTCAGCTATTTCATCACAGGTACGCCAGCCTTGCAAACACTGCAAAGGGGTCTTTGGTTGTGGAAAGGAGGAGGCTGCCTCAGCCCTTAGCCACCGTGTTCTGCACATCAGCTCTGCCTTTACCAGCCCCTCCAAACCTTGTACGGCATCGCCCTCTACTGAACAGCCCCGCTTGGCTCCAGCTTTGCAGACTGCCTGTGCCCTGCCAGGGGCGAACCCAGGCATCCCCTGCCCTCACACCTCCGAGATACAGCCAGGAGGAGCATGAGGATGGGCAATATGCTGGAGCAAGGGCTGGGGCAGCATTCACATTTATGGCTGGAAGCCTCTCTAGAGTTTTAGGGTATCTCGTAGCCCTGCATGCAGGTGGTTTTGGGTGGGCAGGGAGCAAGCAGGCATCTGCAGCACCTGCAGCAGGAGGCTGGGGAACCCCCTGGATGTGCTTTGACTTGCAAACTGCACATGTGGCATTTAGCCCTCAGGAAGAGGGTAGAAATAGAAGTGTCACCAGAGTCATTTTTCTCACAATAGCAGCCTCATGTTTCATCTCACAGCCACTCCAGCTTCCCTTGCAGGAGAAACGGTGTGTGTTGTCCCACAGGTACCACAGGCCACGTGCAGTTACCCCAGTTTGCTTCTGAAGCACTCAGGAAATGACCTGGCTCTTACATGATTCAGCTTTTCCTACAACCATCTCTCCTTTCCTGCGCTGTGATGCAGGCACTGCATTTGGTTTGGCAGAGAAGCTGCTCTGCCCACTTCTGCTGCAGAGACGCTTTGTGTAGGACAAGACACAAGCTCATCCTACAAAGCTTGCATTGCTCACAAGTGTGTGAAATGCAGCCCTCCAGGAAGGCAGGCTAAGCACTTGTGTTTTCCACAGTTGAGCTGACCCCATGCCCAGGCTGCAGCACCCCATGCAGCGCAGGCTCTGCTCTCTGCATCCATCACAAAGGGTGACTTGGTCCTTGTCCTGTGCTGCAGGTGGGAACCAGGATGGAAAATTCAGCGTTGGCTTCAGAGATGGGGTGGTCAGGACAGTCGTGAGTCTGGACAGGGAGACTGTGGCATCGTATACACTGATCCTGGAGGCTATTGGTAAGGATTTCCCACTGTTCCCATAGGACTGCTGACACACAGCCACACAGGGTGGCTGCACACGTGCTGAATGGCCTCATGAGAGAGTCAGACAGACAGCAACCTTTGAGGCACTCTATAAACCAGAGTTTGGTGTTAGCATTTCACAACCCACATTAATATGTCCTGACTCCAACATGACTTTTGCAGACAGTAAATTCACCCCTCAGGCTCACCCAGCTCCGGGGCTTTCCCTTTCCCCCAGGGCAGGCAAGGCCACCCATTCCCAAGAAGTTCCACACTATCTGGGGCAGACCTCCACCCAGAAGTGCCAGTGCCACAGCATCATTCACCTAATGCCATGCCAGCATTTGGCTCAGTGGCTGCTGATTAATCCAGAGCCACCTGGCATGGGCAGAGGGCCTATGTGCCAAATGCATCTTGGCCATAATCCCCAGAGGTTTATAATAATGTGCCTGTTTACAGAAGACTTAGACATCCCTTTTGCAAGGAGAAGTAAGTGGCCTGGTGATGAATCTCAGGGCCATGGCATTGCCAGTGCCACTGGGTCTGCAGGACTGGATCCCAGGTGATAAAGGATCTGTTCTGCCCCTCCAATGGGTATCAGACTGCCTGTGTTTTCCCAGTCAGCAGATCCCATGGGTTCCAGGTGGGTGGATTTAATGCTCACTTGCACTGGGCATGCTGGAAAAGCCAAGCCCACTTAGGGTCCACATTACCTCACCCTTTGTGCCATGTCCTTATCTATTGAACATCAACCAGTCCTGGTGCTCTTTGGCTGTGAGCTGAGATGGGTCTACAGAAAACTCATCAGAACCCTGTCTGCCTTCATCTCCCAAATACCTGACCTCCAGCAGTCCCTTCCAGCATATATCACTCTATTAGTCGATGAAGTTGTTTTAATGACTAGCTGTGTTTCCAGCCTCCCTGGGCAGTGGCTCCATGGCAGAGCTTAGGGGTGATTCAGGTTTTCCATTTTCTTTCAGGACAGGCAGAATAAAACCAAACCACGCCATGGCTCAGTGTGGGATTTGCAAGCTGCAAAAAAGACAGGATTTTAGTTTAAAAATTTGGATCCTCAGTCTAAGGGCTCAGTATGACCTGTGTGCAAGGAGACAGAGGTGACCAGAACTTCCTTCATCTTTCTCTCCCCTACAGACAATGGCCCCACTGGGAACCGGCGCACCGGGACTGCCACGGTGTATGTGACTGTCCTGGATGTCAATGACAACAGACCCATCTTCCTTCAGAGCAGCTACGAAGTCAGCGTCCCTGAGGACATCCCAGCTGCCAGCAGTATAGTGCAGGCATGTGGCTTTCTTCCACCAGGGCCCTTGGGTGGGTGAAGGGGTGGGTGAAGGGGGTCCCCCACTCTCCGTGCCCTGGCACCTTGGCTGTCAGCTGCAGGAAGCCCAGGGCAGAGATTTTCTCTCCCCATGAGTGGTCTGTTGCCACAGGAGAGGGCAAGATGTGATCCTGCTTGTGTGCTCCTCTGCTCCTTTGCTAACCCAAACTGTAAGCACCAGGGAGAAGACAGAAAAGTGCAAGGAAAAAATAAGAAATTCACCCATTTCTGCAGGGGGGAGAGGAGAAAACCCAAGCACTGTGCTGGTGAAACCCCTTTGCCTGGCTGAGTCCCCATTTTCTCCCTCCTCCTGGCAGAGAAGGGGCTGAGAGCGGAGATCTCAAGGGGAAGGGAGAAGAGTGCAGGCAAAGAGGTGCCCTGAGAGGAGGGGGGAACTGAGGGAGAAAAGCATTTGAACTCTGCTTTCATTCTTGTTCCTCTTTGAGGGAGCAGTGGGCAGAGCTGAATGGCTCAGTGAGCCCTGAATGAATGCTGGCATTCACACAGCCTCCAAGGGCTTCCAGCATCTCTTCAAACCCAGGGCTCTTCTGGAGCAGGCACCAAAGGCTCTTTGCAGAGGACCCTGGGAAGGCTCCTCCTGCCTTGAATACCTCTCCCAGCACAGGGAAAGGGGCAGCTTTGTCCCTGGCTCTCCAAGGCAGAGTGAGTCACCGGGAGAAGAAAGGAGCCTTTTGACTCTTGCAACAAAGGTTTGCTGGGAGCCCTGCTCTGGGCAGCTGGTCCCCAAGCCTGAGCCCTGCAGCTCCTCGTCACCTGTTGTGCCATGGCACGTGGTACGTGATGCCTGCCTCTGGGGTCAGGCATCTGCCTACAGTCCCTGCCCCTGGATGGAGGTGTGCAGGGGAGATGTTTAGGCAGAGGAGCCCTGCCACGGGACTCCTAAAACTGAGCCTGGTTTTCAAATCAAAAGACTGAGAACGGAGGAAACCCGAGTCTTACATCAAAGTCCTTCTTCTTAGAGAATGATTCCCAAAAGAGGGGATGCCCTTGCAAGTGTGTGGCAAAGGAGAGGTGGTTTTAGGGGAAGTTTGTTTTCCACAGAACAAAATCAGAGGGAAATGGAAATGGGCAATCACTTGGGTTTAGTTTAATTTACACCTTTAGTGTGAGCCATTTGTACTGAAGGTCTCTCCCTTCAAATACATCCCCATGTCCCTGTGGCAATAAGAGAGTTTTCAAAGGCTTCCCCATCCTCTTCTCTGAAAGGCAGGCAGCTCAGGGCCAGAGGAGAGCAGGAATGCCACAGGCAGCCTGGAAAGGTCCTGATGCAGAGCTGCACCTCACGAGGGTCAGAGATCAAGTGAAACCCAGGGAGATGGGCTTTGTTGCTCACCGTGGGGCTTCGCTGAGCATGGAGACTTCACCCAGAGGGGTGAACTTGATAGCTGAACATAGTGTGAGCTGCAGACCTGGAAGAATTAAACCACTTTTTGTGTTTTGTACTGATTCCTTTAAGCACGTCAGCTTACCTGCTGGTTGTTGTAACCTTTCCCAGCAGAAATGAGCAGCTCAGCTTTGCGCAGTGCCTTTCCAAGCTGGCAGTGGCTGCGAGCCTCAAAAGCTCTCTTTAATGCATTTATAGGCATGTTTACCTGCTCCCACTGCTCGTTTATTGAAACAGGTTTCCAGCAGACAGCTGTAGCATACATCCTTCCAAGCATCTACTGCAGTAACCGCAGCTCATTGCATGGAGAGAGAGTAGACAGGGACTGGGTGACACATAGGGGGCAGAAGCCTTCCTCTGCCTGCTCAGGACCACAGCTCAGGGACAATCTCAGCCGAGGATTGCTTTTTGTGGAGCACATTTGCCTCAGGATGCCTCTCGTCAAGGCAGTATTTGTTGGGTAGCCAGCTTGCTCTTCTCTTGCGCAGGCTGTTTGTTCAGGTGGCTCGCAACTTGCACAATGTGTTCCAAAAGAAATTAAATGGCAGTGTTTTTTGGACTGCCTGGTGATAGCTGTGTGTGGTGTAGTTAGGATGCCTCCACCTTTCCTGCCAGGAAACGGTAACCTGGAAAGCATTCGTGAACCTGAAATAGCAAAATCTCTCATCACCTTGCAGAGTCACTGCCTGGAAATGAGCTGCTCAAAGGGGCTCTGCCAGGATGCTCAGAAGGGAACTGAGGCTGAACCAAAAGCTTAGGAAAGAATAGCAGTGTGGGATGAGTTAGTTCCTACAGAGGAGGGTCACATTTTGGTGGACTCCATGATATCCCAGTTCTGGCTGGTGAGGGAGCTCCTGGGGCAGGTGAGCTGTCTCTGGGACATTGGCTGACTCCTCCTGAAGGTGTTGATGGAGCATCGCAGGGAGCCCAGCCGCTTCCAGAACCTCAGCTGGGGCTCACTGGTATCCACTGGGTGATGGGGCATGCACTCATGGGGCCCAGAGCGGGCCTGGTCCAGCGCCGCTGGCTTGCAGAGGGTAACAAAGATGAGGAAGGTTGCCAGAAGGAGGAAGATGCAGACAAGTGCAACAATGACAAGCAGTGGATCTGCTGTCTCAGGGGATGTATAGCTGGGAGGGACCAGCTCAGTGGTTGAAACCAGAAGCCCAAGGAGAGGCGTGGTAGGAGAGGTCCCATTGCCAGTGTCCTCTGTGCTCATCCTCCCTGCAGTGCATAAGGTAACACAAACAAATGACATGGGTGATTACCATCTAGAAGCTGGTCAGAAAGCCACCCTCCATATAGCCTGATGGATTTTTGGCTTGTCTTGATGTCCAAGCTGCATTTTCTGTGACACAATGGGGATAGGAGGAGTTTGTTTTGCCAGGAGGCAAAGCACAGGGATGGGATTTATACCTGCAAACATTGCCCTGAACTGAAGAGCAAAACTATTTGGTAAAGAGATCTAGCACAGGTAGTACTATGTACATATGGTACCATGGTCCCAGTGGTGACACACGTAGGGAACATGCATACATGTTGCATGATGCTTTTCTGGAAGAGATAAATAATCATACACTAGAGACAGTCCAAAATCTTCCCCTCTGAGCTGCTGGGGTTTGGTTCTTCTCTGTTCTCCAGAAATGTGGGTTTGTTGAATGAACTGTCATTTGGCCTTTTAGGATTATGCACTCTCCCCAGAGAAAATGGATGGTTGGTTGAACATCTGCCCAGTTAAGTCCTCATCAAGCTGTACTGCACTATTGCCTTTTTAGTTGTTCTTTTGTTGTTGGGTTGGTTGGTTTTTTTCAGGGGTGAAGCGTAACACCATCACCATGCTTGTGCCAAAAAGTTCTCTTGCATTGGGCATTTTGCTGACCTCGTTTCAGGTTCAAACACGTTGTGGGTTTCTCAGCCCGTTCTGCAAACCGGCTCACCAAAGCCTCACCAGTAAGAGCTCTTACTGAACACCTGATGGCTGACTCACCAGGTCAGATCCCCTCACCTTGCATCCCCAAAGCAGTATGCACCCATCATTTTGCTCCCATGCACCTTCCTACATATGGTCCCAGGGGCCAGCATCTCTCCAGCTTGGAGATGAGGGTTGGGGAAATATTGCTGTACCAACCCTCTGCAATGCGATAGCTTGGCTTGGCCCTTGGTACTCTAGTCTGTATGCTGGAGGTAAAGCTTTATTATGCTGACTTTCCTACAGAGAGGTGGGAGTTAGAAAAGTGATGGAGAGCTGTTTGACTGGTCTGCGGCCAGGCAGTCTCCTGGCAAGCATGGATTTCTACAGAGACCATTTAAAATTAAGAATTTAGGAGGGGGAAAGAAGGGCTGCAGGGACTGCCAGGGTCTCTTGGTCTGCTCTTGCAGCCGCTACCTGAAAGCCACACAGGTTTGTGTAGGCAGCAGCCAGACATTCACCATAAAGCATTCAAAAAAGGGGACAGGAGACATCAGTGACATGTCTTTAATCACTAACTGGAAACTATGAGACACCATGGTGGAGATGAGCTGGGTGGAAAGAGAGATGTTGCGTCAGAGCAGACAAGCATTTCTCACTGTCCACATTACGCAGGTGGAAACAACCTCAAGCAAACACTCTGAGAGCTGCCAGGCCAAGCACTCAGAGGTTAAGGAGTCCTTGAACTTGGGCTGTCTGTGCCCCAGCAGTACCCTCTGTGTGAGGGTACTTACACAGGTGAGCTCTGAGCTCTGGTTTGACAGTACTCTGCCTTGTCCCAGAGAGGACAGATTGCTCCTGCATGATCCATGCTCTTCCCCTTGCAGGCAGTGACCTGGGATATGGAGGAAAAAAGGTCAGAGGCTTCACTAGAGCTGGGTTCTGGGTTTGCAGCATGGGAGAGATGTGATTTATTTCTAGAATACTTTGCATCACCTGAGCTTGAGCATTCAGAGCTGTGATGCTGGCAGCCTCAGGGACTGTATCAGCCTGGTCAGAGCTCAGAGGCTCTGGGGAGATGTGGCTGCTTCCATTGGGCAGAGCCAGGTCTACGCTCAGAAATGAGAAATGCAAAGATAAGTGGTCAGCATCTGAGAACACTTTAGCTCGGGTGAATCCCTGTGCATACTGCAGGCAGGCTCAGGGGGCCAAGACTCTTGTTGATTCCCCTGAAGTGATGTTTTTACCTCTCCTTGCCTGGCTCAGCCACTTCCCCCCTGCTTTTGGAGCAGAGCAGGCCTGGCAGCCTCAGCCATCCCAAGGACCCCTCTGCTCCGTAGCCAGGCTGCTCCTGTGCACTGCCTGGGCATGAAAACCAGCAGGCAGGATTCCTACTTAGTGTGCACACCAAAGGCAGCCTGAATCAAGGTTACCACAGCTACCTTAACTCTGGCATTTACTGACCACATGTGGTTTGGCTTAGTAACCTTATATTGTTCATTAAGAGCAACCTGGGAGGCCTGAGCAATTTTCTTCGGGTTGTTTTTTGCTCTGTCAGTGGTGGCTGTAGGGTTTTTCTTTTACATCCAGCTGACTGTCCCTTAGAAACTCCTCACAACAGATCACACTGATGTTTCCGCAGCCTTTTTCAGCTATGCCCTCTTCTCTAGCTTCTGAGCCACCCTCTCATTACACCCAGCTCAGGCTTCAGAGGAGGTCCAGGCTTTTCCTTACCTGATCTCTAAGACCTTTCAGAAAAAGAGCCAAGTACATGTGAGCAGTGACTCCTTTTTAGGGTTGGTAAGTCTTCAATGTATTAACATACACAAAGCTCTCCTCCTCATCTCCTGCCTGAGGCAGAGCTACAGCTGCTTCAGCAGAACTTCAGAAAAGCCACCAAAACTGTGGTCCTACCAGCAGAAAGGTCAGGGCATGGTAAGAGCAGCACTCCCCTTGCCCACAGCACATGTAGGAATGAGGGCTTCCCTGCTGCAGGGTAGGAGCTTATTGCCTATCTGAAGCATGGCAATGGATCAGTTGCCCACAGTATTTTGTACCTGCTGGGCCAAGCTGCTTCCTGCATCCCTGTTCATAGCATTGCCCCTTCCCAGCATTGCTGTTCCCACCCAAGCCCCATGTTAGTAACCCAGATGGGTTAAGAAGAGGTTTGCACAGCCTGACAAACCCCCACAGTAGGATCATCCCTGCCTGATCTACTCTATCA
Organism: Melopsittacus undulatus; assembly: GCF_012275295.1. NCBI lineage: Eukaryota > Metazoa > Chordata > Aves > Psittaciformes > Psittaculidae > Melopsittacus > Melopsittacus undulatus. The sequence goes on along the minus strand of NC_047530.1, from coordinate 67,535,366 downwards.
GGAGATGTCCCCACGAGTGCTTAGGACCCATTACTGGGCAAGAGGCAGCCAAGGATCAGAGGGGGAGAAACTGTGAAAAGCAAAATATTCCTGGGGAAAGTAGAAAGGAAGAAGAAACTACTCTTGTGTGTGAGCAGCAAAGAGCGTTACTCTGCCCAGCACCGGGTGCTGCCTGCCTGGCTTGGCCCAGCTGCATAGTTTGGCAGGAGTTTTTCCATATGCTCTCCCTGTCTTTTCTCAAACTCCTGCAGAGAAAGAAGAGGCTGTTTTCAGGCACTTCTGTGCCTGTAATACAGCTCAGATGAAAAGCAGATCTCTTGCCCCTCCCCATCTTGCCTAGACACACTTTTATGGTGCTTCCTAGCTTTTCCCAATTCACTAACTCTTTCCGCTCACTTGCAGGAATGCTGGAAGGTACCAAACACACAGCTTACCAACCCGGATAGTTGGGTGCTGAAAGCAAAGGGCTGTAAATTACGCTGTACCCCACCACCCTCACTGTTAAGCAGCAGTACTGCATCCGCAGGACTTTCCCCCTCTCCCCTAACTGGGGCAAACAAAGCAACGCGACAGGGAAGGAAGGAGGGATGCCCGACTTCAGACCCACCCCAACCTCCGAGTCTCGCCTTTCCCCATGCGGCTGCGGGATGGCGGCACGGACCCGGTGTCTCACTCCCCGCTCGGGGTTAGCCTGAGCGGGCAGCGGTGGGTTTGCCACGGGGGTTGGGCTCCCTACCTCTCACCGGCCGAGCTCCCGCACGCCTGCCCTGCCGCCTCTCCCACCTCGCTCTGCAGCTGCCAGCCCCCTCCTCCCTTCTGCAGGGCAAGGGAGGGTGGGAGAGGATGGGCAGCCAGGCTGGGAGCAGCCCGAGTGTGCAAAGCCAAGGGGGACACTGAGCCCCCTCCCGGGCTTTGCCAGTGCCGCAGTGCCCGGGGGCTGGAGCCCGCTGGCACGAGGGGTCGAGCTCCCGGGATGCGTTTTCCTGGGGTTTGCCCCTGCGGGAATGCTGAATGGTACAGTCGTGGTGGGCCGAGCCCCCTGCGCCGGGGAGGGGGTGACGGGCTGCCCGCCGCAGCCGGCTTCCTCTCTTCCGAGCAGCTCCGCAACAAGCGGCCTGCTCTTTTTCCATCCTTTTATATCCCCGCTCTTTCCTCCAACGTTTCTGACCCCTTTCCTGCAGCTGGGCGGTAAGATAGGCTTAAATGCTGGCTTTGCTTGCAGCCCACTCTCGCTAGTAGGAGGGTAAAGCAGGCTGGAGGCACCCAGCACTCAGGGGCACAAGGTGGCTTACACCTGCAGCAGAAAGAGCTTTTCTCCCACCACTTGCACTCGAGTGAAATTGTTTTCCTAAGTTCGGGAAAGTTTATCAAAGTACTGCGTCTCCTCTGGGACCTCAGTGGGTCAAACCAGCAGCAACTGAGGTTTTTCCAGTCTGCAGGCTGGTAGGAGCATGCAGTGGTTTAATGCAAACTGCCTGGGTTGGTTTTTTTTAAGTAAGAAATAAATACCTGGGCAAAGCATTTTACCTGGTTTGTGTGCTAGAGCTGCCTGCAGCAAATGCTTGGGGTGAGCTGGGAAAAGGATGGCTAAGGGGGTGTTTGCAGGGTGCGGTTTGCTCATCAAGTTGAAAATCTTTCCATTTGCTCACCTTGAAAGGCTTTTATCCCAGCACAGCTGGGCAGAAAATAACATGAAAAGCTGCAAAGTTTTGTCTCCCATCCCACCCCTTAGGTTTCCCTGCCACCACTGCCACCTCAGCAGGGCATTTAGGCTGGTGGGATACCTTTTTCCTATGCCAAGGCCACCGATCTGCCTGCGCATCGCTTGCCTAGGCATCGATGGGTGCAGGGCCTACCCACCACATGGGACAGCACACAGCCCAACTCCTGCCCAGAAATGGCATTGCAGAGACCCAAGGGTGGAAGAGATGGTGTTGGAGGGAGAGCTCTCTGCTGTGAAAGGAAGGTGCTGGGTCCGTGTTGAAACATGAAGCAAGGCATACATACAGTTGTCTGGGACAGAGGAAAACAGTGTGTATGTGGTGCAGAGGTGGGGAATCCAGTTAGTTTGCAAGTGCAGGGGTCAGCGTGTTCTAAGGTTTCTGATGACACAGATTTACTTAGTGGAAGGGAACAAGAGCAGTTCAAGGCATCTCAAAACTGCATTTCAGAAAAGTATCTCATATGTGTGCAAGTGTTGTGTGGGGCTGTTATTAAAGCCAGCCCAAAGCTTTAAAGCTGAGCCCCTATAAATGGCCTCGCTGTTCCTGCTGCAAGCACATCCTTTGCAGCAGCCCCTCCTCTTTTCAGTGCAAGTCTGGGTGCAAACCCCCACCTGTGAGAGAAAAGGAAACCACTGGGTAATATTTATAGGGAGAAGATGCAGCAGCAGATGCTTTGCCAAGGGAAGCAGGTGGAAAAGAAAGGCTAAAGCACTCCCCGTGTCCTCGCCGCGGTGATTTGCAAGCAGCCACCGCTGCGGCTGTGCTTTGGATCCTCTGTGGGAAGCGGTTTCTGCGGAGGGGAGATGCAGCGGCTCAGTGCCAGCCGGGGAGGATGCCCCGGCTCCGCTGTCCCGGCTCCGCTGTCCCTCACCATCGCCGGGGCCGGCGGGCTCCCGGCTGCGGTCTGCGGGCAGATCGCTGCAGTGTTATTCAGGGACACCAGGGGGGACCCGTGCCTTGGGTTTCCCAGGGCGGACGGATGATCCTGCACGTGCACGCACTGTGCATCGCTGTTAGGGGCTGCTCCCACCCTCCGGTCCGGGTCTCGCGAGGACTCCGCAGTGTTCACACCACCAGCATGCTCCGGGCTGGTCATAGTCATGTTTATTTCGGTAAATTTTACATATGCTGCTGCTGGTTGACCTGCCCGATACTGTGGGTTACACACACAATGGGGACAGGACTGGCTCTCCCTGCCCAACTCAGGCCATCCCTGTGGACAGGGAGGCTCCATCCCCAGCAGCATCTTCAGTGGGACAGGCATTGGCACGTGAAGCGGGATCAATAGAGGCTTCTCCACCAGAACACTGACCCGTGGGATTCATGGCATGGTCTTCAGGCCCAGCTCCCAACCCGAGCCCATCAACCTGGCAGCTGAGGGCTCCCAAGCCCTTTATTCCTGCTGTCTGGTGACAAGGGGAGGGTAACTTATTTTGCTTTGCAGTTGGTAAGCTCCTGGCTCAGGTGGAGGAGCAGGATGTTCAGCCTCAGCAGCATGGGAGGACTTGTCATGGTGTGGAAATCTTTGCACTTCTCCTTCAGTGCTTTTCTTTTCTCATAAAGGTGAAAGCCACAGATGCGGATGAAGGCATTAATGGGAGAGTGTGGTACAGGATTGTCAAGGGTAAGTCCAGATGCCCCTTCATGCATTGGTGAATTTGCACCAAATTCTGGCCAGCTGCGCACACAGCCTCAGGAGATTGCACTCTCTACCCTTTTGTACTTTTCAGTCCACAAAAACATCCTTTCCACCCTGAAACAACATGTTAACATGAGGGTTAATTTCTGGGGGGTGATTTGTCATGGATAGAACCTAGCTGCCATAGCTTCTGGTTTGGCCAGGGCCAAACCCTGATGTAGCTGAGCCTGATGTAGCTGGAGGTGATGGGACTTGGGTTTTGCTCAGTCACATTCCTCCAAGAAAGCTTCCTCAGCATGTCACCAGAACTGGTGCAGTGGTGTTGGACAGCATCCATCTCATTTCTTCCCCATGCCAGGAAACGAGCACAACAACTTCCGCATCAATCCCAGCACAGGGCTGGTGATGCGAGGCGTGCGGCACCTCGACAGGGAGCAGAACTCCTCTCACGTCCTGGAGGTGGAGGCCTACAACACAGAGCAGGGACCTATGAGGAGCTCCGTGCGGGTAAGGAGCTCGCAGCCACCAAGAGGTGGGCAGCAGGGCAGGGCTGCAGAGGAGTTAATGCAGAATATTCAGGATGCTTCATCAGAGGGCAGTCCTTTCCAGCCCTTGAAGGCATGCAGGAAATTGGAGAAATCTGGTATGGAAATGCTGATGCAAAGTCTCCGGGGGCTGCCTGTGGGTGGAGAAGAGCTGGTGGGATCTTTTTTGTTTGGTTTGTTGTTTATTTTTCTTCTTTCCTGTGACATTTCATTGCAGTAATGCTGCTAAGTGATGTGGCAGCCACTGTCGGAGGGGGTCCTGCTCGCCCAGGAGGAAGAGCTGAGCCTCACCCTGTTGAAAACTGTGTCTCCTGGCTAGGCATCTATTTAAATAAGCCAGGACCCAGTGGCAATAATCTTTAGCAGTGACACACCAGCTTCCCACGGTTCCCACAAGCCCAGCCCTCTGGTTGCATCTATTTTTAGACCCACTGGTGGGGTGGGCTCTGGCCAAGCGTGACATGCCCACAGCACCAGCAGCAAGTAGAAAACCAGGAGGAGAAAGGGTGCTCCCTGGGGAAACAGCAGCTCGACCTGCTGAACTTTGAGCAAAATTTCCCACCAAGTTACCATCATTTCCACGTTGCAGGGTCTCTAACTGCAGGGTTATGAGCAGGAGATCCCAAAGCACACTGAAATTAATATACAGACTGTATCTCCCTCTGGTCAGGGAAATCCTGAATCACTCGAACCATGGGACTTGCTTAAATCTATGATGTTAAACTCTATGTTCACTCTCCATTACATGATGTCTGTACTAGAGATACGTTTCTCCTGTGCAGCAGATGCAAGCCGTGTGTTTTGCAAGGGTTCACAAGCATTCCTGGCTCATCCGTGGTTTCTCTGGGGGTCTTCACAGGTGATCATCTACGTGGAAGATGTCAATGATGAAGTGCCAGTGTTCACCCAGCGGCAATACAACCGCCTGGGGCTGCGGGAGACAGCAGGGATAGGGACTTCGGTGGCAGTGGTCCGGGCCACCGACCGAGACACAGGTAGGAAACTGGAGGTGAGAAATACCCCACTTGGTGGGGAAGTGGTGAAATCAACCATTACGCAGATCCTGGCTTGACTGGGTTGAAATCCCCATGTGGGATGGGCTCTGCTCTGTGGTTGGGATTGGCATTGGTGCTGCCCACCTCTTCAGGATGCTTGATCCAGCTGGTACCATGGTTCCTGCTCTGTCCCAGGGAACGGTGGTCTGGTGAACTACAGAATCCTGTCAGGGGCAGAAGGGAAGTTTGAGATCGATGAGAGCACTGGCCTCATCACAACAATTGAGTACCTGGACTATGAGACCAAAACCAGCTACCTGATGAACGTCTCTGCCACGGACCAAGCACCCCCCTACAATCAGGGCTTCTGCAGTGTATATGTCAGCCTGCTGAATGAGCTGGATGAGGCTGTGCAGTTCTCTAACAGTAGCTATGAGGCCGTGATCATGGAGAACATCCCCTTAGGCTCTGAGGTGCTGCGGGTCCAGGCCCGCTCCATTGACAACCTCAACCAGATCACCTACAAGTTTGACCCCAACACCAATGCCCAGGCACTCTCCCTCTTCAAAATCAATGGGATCACTGTAAGTAGCTACAGCACGAGCCCTTCTGGCTTGGTTGTCCACCATGAACTTCAGTGTTGGTGACTGACACAATTGCTGTTCATACTTGGCAGGGTGTGATCACAGTCAAAGGTCAGGTGGATCGAGAGAAAGGGGATTTCTACACCTTGACAGTGGTGGCTGATGATGGAGGACCAAAGATTGACTCTACAGTGGTGAGTAGATTCTACCCACTTCCCCACCAACCTCTGATAACCTGAAGTCACTTCCCTCCTTCTCTGGCATGGGACAGCATGTCTTAGCTGGTCTTTCTGCTCCAGCTGGAAACCCTGATTTGGGGAAACCCTGTATTTAGCTTCTGTGTGTCATAGGCTGGAATTTCTCAGAACAAAAAGAAAAAAACCCATCCCAAACTGTAGAGTCTGTAGGTCACTTACCAAGCTAAAACAGTTTTAAGAGAGGCAAATTTGGGTGCCTTGAAATACTTCACTGTTTTTGTATTTAAGAGGGCTATATTTGGCTGTTTCAAAGGCAGCCGAGTATGGGGGTGATTTGCATTTCTCTGCTGGGGCAGGAGGCAATACGGGGTGAACTGCCAAGAAGTTTATCTATTAAAAACAAAGGGATGCACCAACAGAGGAGCCTCTGAATCACTGCAGCGGGTACCTGTGGACCCCAATGCTGCTACAACAGGATGCAGGACTGCCCCTTGCATATACCTGCACCTCCTTATCCATCACTAACTCTTGATTCTGTTTTCTATTTCCTCCTCTGCTGTCTTCCAACAGAAGGTAAGCATATCCGTCACACTGGCATCATCATGGGGGCCAGGATCCATCCCAAACTCCATATTGAGCTGTGGGGGAGGGACTACGGTGGAGGTCTCCCAGCCCATCCCACCAGCACCAGCTTCTGTGACACCCCCCAGGATATGGTGCGGAGCCTGTGAGCCACCCTGCTGCTGGCGAGCAGAAATGCCAACACCCTGATCTGGCATCTGGGACAGCAGCTGCCGGATCCATCACAGCAGCTGAATGGACTCTCCCTGCTTCTGGCTCTCTGCTTTTAATTCAGTGGCAACAATAACCGAATCACCCCGAAGCACACAACTCACTCCCCAGCTTCCTCTGGGATGTTGTTTCATTCAGCCTGGACACACCTGGGGCTTGGGGCACCCATAAATAGAGCCCCGGGAACAGAAAGGCTCTTCCTCTCCCATTTCTGTGTCGTATTGCAGCTCTTGGATTACAAATGTGATGAGAGCATTTCCTCTGGCTAATTGTGGCCAAGGTAGCCTGGTCCCCCATCACCTGCAGTTGGGGTGCCTCTCTGAGCATCTCCTGACCAGTCTGTCACTCACTCATATGCCTCTTCCCAGGAGGAAGCTCAGGTCTTCTCTATGCCCATCTCACTCTGGTTTAGTTAAATACCAGCAGTTCTGTCTTTTTGTGCCCCTTTAGCTTTAAAGCAAACACTACCCAACATTTGGGCTGCAAGCACAGATTAAATTGCTGCTTGTGAAAAGCTTAGCAGGAAAGGTTCACCCTGAAGCAGCATGAGTTACTCTGCCCAGCTATTTGGAGGATAAAAATGCAGAGGATGCTCCATAGAAAAATCCACCACTGAAAGATGCAGCACCATTGCACTTTCTCCAGCCTCTAAGCATCCCTCCATCTCCCCCTTCTTCTCCTCTGTAGACAGGGATGTAGCTTCAGCTCCTGGGCTCAAATACCTGCACCCATTCCCACATGGGAGGGATAACACTGACACTGTTGGCACCTCAGAGAGGTACAATGGGTCAAGAGTTTGCTGGAGCTGTCAGTTTGGTTTTTGATGCCAGGTGGGCAGGGGCCCACCTCCTGCCCTGGCCCTGCCTGAGCCCTGTGCCATGTCTATAGGTGACCATCACGGTCCTGGATGAGAACGATAACAGCCCCCAGTTCGACATCACCTCCGACTCATCCGTGAGCGTGGCAGAGGACAGTGCTGTTGGCAAGCGTGTGGCTCTGGTCCTCGCCCGTGACCCAGATGCAGGCAGCAACGGGCAGGTAAGGAGCCTGGCACAGCAGACTGGAGCTGCCTGTAATGCTGTGATACTGTTTCACTGATGCAAAATGCCTCCACCAGCATCTTCCCAATCCTTTCCCCTCCTCTGCATCCCTGCAAGAGCAAACTGGACACTGATGCCAAGTTTTGTTTGTGAAGTGGGTACCAGCACTCCCCACTAGAGGCATGCAGCAGGAGAGGAAAAACATCCTCCTTGGGCTGTCTAGGGTAAAGGGCTCTGTGGGACACGTGTCAAAATGAGTCTGGCAATTGGAAAACCAGCTGTGGTGTCTCCTGCCATGGGGAATGGCAGTGAGGCCTTCCCTTGGCAGGCTGAACAGGAAGCTCGCTGACATTTGTTGTTTTCTTTACCATACAGACAGAAGTTAATGAGGTCCTGTCACCCTTAATACCAAAAATTGCTAGCATCATAGAAGAGCTGTGAATGAGATCAGGGTTGGCACATGGGTGTTTGCTCTGGGGTGGCTGCAATCAGCCACCATACCTGTGAACTCCAACATGCTGGACCTTTCAAAATGCTTAGAGACTTCCCTAGGGGATGCTGGGTTTATTATTGTAGGATTTCTTTCTCTCCTTCCTCCTCACAACATTCCCTATTTTTCTTTTCCAGGTGACTTTCTCACTGGCTTCAGGGAACATTGGCCGAGCTTTCGAGATCCGTACCACCAACAGTACCTATGGAGAGGTGTTTGTGGCACGGCCACTGGACCGGGAGCTGCTGGATCACTACACCTTACGAGTAAGTACCAAACCACCCTGCTTGCCTCCTTTGGCTTCTTCTGGTTTGAGCACTGAGGCTGTTTTCCAGGGGCTGTGGTCTTACAAATAGTATTTTTCTTGAAAATCCATCCCCAACTGCAGATCCAAGCCTCGGATGGTGGTGTGCCTCCCCGGAGGAAGGAGCACACTCTGCGGGTGAACATTCTTGATGTTAATGACAACCCTCCTATCATCGACAGCCCCTTCGGCTACAATGTGAGCGTGAGTGAGGTGAGTACCCAGCCCTGCTTCTCTCCTTCCATCCTCCCAACTGCATTGTCCCCACCTGCCCTGTGGTCAGACCTCACCTTGGATGATTTAAGGGTTGGTGGTCCCTTGCAAGCCCTCCCCTGTGATGGCATTGTAGTTTTGGGATAGCAGAGAGCTCTGCAGTCAACTTAAGCCCATGAGGATGCAGGGACCAGCAGGAAGGAGAAGTGGCTACACACCAATAGAAATGCCACCAAAGTGACACAGAAGGGGGTGCAGCACAGAATGCGAATTGCTTTCAGGAAGCAGCTCGGCAAGAGCTAGATAATTAAGCAATAAAACACAATCAGGCGTGAGAAAAGACAACTTATTTCCTGTCAGTTTAATTCTTGGACCGGGGGGTTCTCAATTTCATGATGAAAAATGAAATATGAGTAATAGCCGGTGACACTTGGCTGTGAGGAACTGCTGCTCATGATTAATAGCTTTGCATTAATGTTATTGCCCTGTTAGAATTTTCTTATCTATTTAATACATGTTCAGAGCTGGTTGAAGAACAGAATTTCTTTTTGATTTCCCATGTAATGGGGCCATCCAAAAATAATTAGCTGAGTTCTGAGTCCATTACACAGCCTTCACCTTTGCACACACACTGGTTTCTACACTCTTCCAGGCTGTGCCAACCTACATAGGACCTAATGCACTTAGCTTTCTGCAGCAGGGAATCAAACCAATTTGTTGCAATAAATGGGAGATGCTGTAATGTAAGGAAAAATAGGTACAATGTTGATGTGTAGCAGTAGCTGGTTTTGGTGACTTAACAGCAAATATCACCTGTTAGTTTCATTCCATTTCTTTTTAAAAGTTAGTGTAGAAAATACATTTCATTTTAGAATTTCCAGCCAAAAACTGTGAGCACTCAAGTGAAGGGCAGAGCCTTCCATCACTAAGCCTGTGGCTGATTCTCAGCTGAGCTACTAGTGGCAGAGCAAGTAGCCTTGTCAAGTTTTTGCATGAAGTTAAGTTTTTGCATCTATTACAGAATCACAGACTGGTTTGGGTTAAAAGGGACCTTAAAGTTCATCTTGTTCTAGCCCTCCTGTCATGGTCAGGGACACCTTCCACTAAACCAGGTTGCTCAAAGCCCCCTCCAACCTGGCCTTGACCACTTCCAGGGATGGGGCAGTCACAGCTTCTCTGGGCAACCTCTTCCAGTGCCTCTCCCAGCCTTATAGCCATACAAGGCCAGGCTGGATGAAGCCTTGGGTGCTATGGTTTAGTGTGAGGTGTCCCTGCCCATGGCAGGGGGGTTGGAACTAGATGATCTTAAGGTCCTTTCCAACTCTAACTATTCTATGATTCTATGATCCTATAATCACGAGAGTTATTTCATCTTAAATGTAATACAGTCAAACCCCACAACAATTGGATAAAGAACTAACTTGGAAAACAAACAAAAACATTTCTAGTGCATGCCATATAAAAATTACAGGAAGAGGATTACAATAAGGGTTTAATAAAACATCGTTTGCAATATGAACAAAAAAAATAGCATCCAGGAACTTGTGAAAGAAAGCAGCCTTCTGCTTGGCTGCTGGGTGTTGGAGCAGCAAGTTTGGAACCTCAAGCACTGCAATGCCTGGGAAAAATCCTCTTTATATTAGAATTATGTTATTAATTGTGTATTTTCTATGTTATGAGGTGCATGTGATCTATATTGTGTATCTCTGCCACTCACCCTGCCATCTCACCCTGCAGAATGTTGGTGGTGGCACAGCAGTGGCCCAGGTACGTGCCACGGACCGGGACATTGGCCTCAACAGCGTCCTCTCCTACTACATCACCCGCGGGAATGAGGACCTGACTTTCCGCATGGATCGTGTCACCGGCGAGATTGCCACCCGGCCCTCCCCACCAGACCGCGAGCGGCAGAGCTTCTACAGCCTGGTGGTCACTGTTGAGGACGAGGGCAACCCCTCCCTGTCGGTGAGGCACCAAAATGTGCTTTTCAAGGGGATGGAGCTGGGCAGCACTGTGGACAGTGAGCTTAGATATTGAGCATGGAAAGGTGGAACAGGCACAGGGTGCAATGTTTTGGTGACCTGGCCATTTGGGTTGTGACTGAGGATCCAAATCTGCTGAGTATAGGTTTGGTTCAGAGCCTTCTTTGGCACCTGGTCCTGCAGGATCATCTCTTGCAGTCACTTGGAGAGCTGCTGTCTCCCACCTGTAAATGCCAAAAATATCATGAGCATCCCGATGCGCAAGTGTGCTGGCGGCTGCAGGATTTGTCCTGCCCACCAGTTTTTCACACTCAGAGTCTGAAAGGTCTCTGGATGTTGCTCACCCATCTGAGGGCAGGGGGTCACTGGATCAGCATCTGAACCATGGTTCAGCTCTCCATGTATCTGCTCTAGTGCCGGCAAATGAGAAGAGCTCCAGTAATTACTGCTATAGCTGTTGTGAGACTTGGGCAGCTTGTTGGTCATGTTGCTGCCACCTGGAGTGCCCTGGCCATGGTGAACAGGATTTGAGCTTGCATATGGGGCCTGATATGACATCCTGTCCATCATACTCTGGGGATGTGGTCAACTTGCTTCGGGGTTACCAGCCTGCAGGAGTGCCCAGCAACTCAGTTTTCTGCAGCCTGGCTGTTCTCACTCACACATTCCCCGCTCCACAAGTAGCAAGTTTCATTATTTGGGCCTCTAAAGAGGACTCTGGCCTGGGAAGGTCAAATGGGCAAATAACATTTGGGGCATTTTCCAGCCCTGAGTCCCTCTTAACCTCACAGCTCTGTGGGGATGTGAGTGAGTAACTGTGTGCAGAAAGCAAGCCCAAACTGTGAGATGGGGAGGCGAGACACCCTGTGTGACACCCTGCCATCCTTCCTCTCCCCAGGCCCTACCTGCTATCTCTTGCCATCTCTCTCATCTCCCAGCAGAGCTCTCGCTGCAAAGCTCTGCTGTACATTTTGAGGAAACAGGCTGCAAACAGTAGTGTGAACTGTGGCTTGCAATTCTCACTTCAGGCTTTGCACTCTCGACTGCTCCCTCCTGGGTAGTTCACACACCTTCGTGCGCATCGCAATCTTTTTCTTAAGCCATGCTGCCACTGTGGCTTAAACCTAGTCAGTCTCTTCCCCCAGAATGAGAGAAGGCAGCTTTGTGTAACTGCAGCCCCCGATACTGCTAGCTCCTCCTTGTCCCCATCGCCCCAGCACCATGGGAGCATTGGTGATGCTGCTGTGGTGGGGAATGTCATGTGCTAAACTGGCAAATCCCATTGCCATGGCAATGCCCTCTTCCCGGTGCCAGAGAGGACAAGTGACACAGCTTATCAATTCACACGGGTGCAAAGCAGTGTCCCAGCAGCCTTGCTTGTCCTCAGGGTTTCTGCTGCATGACCACATCACCAGTGAAAGTTATGCCAGCAGCAACAATCAAAATCCTGCCATGCTGAAGCAAAACAAAGTGTCCAGTGACCTGATTCCTGAGTGGAAAGAAGTTTCAGCCCATTTCAGAGCTTGAGGATGCTCAGGTCTTGTGAAAGGCTATCCTGCATGTCACTTGGGGACTGCTGGCCTCATGCCTGGATCATGAAATGATGTCTGTCAGGAGTTTGTCGCGTACTTCAGTTTGACAAGTCTGGGCTGATGCAGTGATGCATGAAAGGGGATTATTGTCTATAATTTGTATGTGTACTTCACGTACTTCATGCATTTGAAGATTTGGCCTTCTGAGTATGGGAGAGGCAGAGGAGACAAAGCTGGAAGAGGACTTGGAAGCCCTGGGGTGATCTGTGATATCCAGGACAGCAAGAGTGCATGGAAGACTGGCCAAGAGGATGGCCAGTCTAGAAATGCAGGGGAGAAAGGCTAAAAATGCTGCTATAAAAGGAAAGCATTTACCCCAACAGGCACTGCGGGAAAGAAATCCTTTACAAGCTGGTAAGCTGCAACTGGAAGGTCCTGGTGTCCTTACATTGGAATTGCAGGAGTCACCCAAGCTCTGTCTGACCCTGGTGCAAGCCTGCAGCTGCACCTCTCCAAGGGCTGGCCCTGCTCCAGTCTTCAGGATGCTTCTGGCAGCAGAAGGAAGGACTGCTGACCAAGGGAGCTGCATCAGCTGCATGTGCTAGAGCTGGACTCCTCCTGATATCCACAGACCCCAGGCACTGGTGGTGCCCTGAGGCAAGGTTGATCAGTAAAGCTGCTCAGATGCCTATCTTGCAGCTACCCCGAGCCAGGGCTGCTTCAGCCTCTGCAGTTTCTATTCCCATCCACCTACTCCAAAACAAGAGTTCAGGTGAAGCACTGCAGCTCCTCACATTCCTCATGAGCAAAGCCCCAGATGCTGATGCAGTGGAAAACAGCCAGCAGCATGGCACTAGCTCAGTGTGTGTTCCCAAGCCAGGCACTCGCAAGAGCTGCGGGAGCCCATCAAGGACCTTGCTGGGTCACCTTCACCATGAGCATCCTCCCCAAAGGTACAGCACTATGCCATCTTCTCCACCACTGTTGGGGCCAAGGTGGAGTGCCAGGACCCAGTGTGCCAAGGCTCCTGCTGAATGCCTGCAGGGCCATCGCCTCTCTCCCATAAAAGTCTAGTTTTCCTTCTGACAAGCTGACCAGGCAGGAAACGGTCCCTGATGCCACTTAGTGTCCCAATCTGCTGCATCAGTGCCTCTTGTCAGAGAACGTGGCTGCTCATCTCACCTCTGCCTGCCCACCACAGCTGCCTGCAGCACAGAACATACCAAAAGCAAGATCCCTGCAACACAGAGAGAAACCAGCAAAGCTTTTTATTGTCATCAAACAGTGCATTCATTAGCAAATGGACTAGGGAAGTGATTGTCCTCCTGTGCTCAGCACTGGTGAGCCATATTTTGAATCCTGTGTTCAGTTCTGGGCCCTTCTCTACAAGAAGGACACTGAGGTGCTGAAGTGGGTCCAGAAAATGGCAACAAAGCTGGTGAAGGGTCTGGAGCACAGGTCTTCTGGGGAGCAGCTGGGGGAACTGGGGTGTTTAGTCTGGAGAAAAGGAGGCTCGGGCAGGGATCTTATCACTCTCTACAACTGCCTGAGAGGAGGTTGGAGTGGGGTGGGGATCAGTGTCTTCTCCCAAGTGACAAGCAATAGGATAAGAGGTAACAGCCTCAAGCTGTGCCAGGATAGGTTTAGATTGAATATTTGGAAAAATGTCTTAACTGAAAGGGTTGTCAAGCATCGGAACAGGCTGCTCAGGGCAGTGGTGGAATCACTGTCCCAGCAGGTATATAAAAGATGTGTCGATGTGATGCTCAGGGACATGGCTTAGTGGTGGGGTTGGCAATGCTAGGTTAATATTTGGAATTGATGATCTTAAAGGTGCTTTGCAACCTGAATGGTTCTATGGTTTTGTGATGATTCTATGTCTTGGAGAGGGTTTCAAAGCAGTTAGGGCCCACGGGCAGGCAGATCCCCTGTGTGCCTTTCCAGCTGCAGCTGCTGGGACAGGGAGAGGGAAGCACCAGAGGCACTGGGCAAGCTTCCCCATCAAAGCCAGGAAAGGGGCTGAGCTGTGGCTGGCAGTAAAGCACAAGTCCTGTGCTCAGGAAGTTACGTCTGCAGGGGGGGTGTTGGTGCTGGCTTCTTTATCCCTCTGCCTGCGGCCAGACCATCTTGAAGTTCCTCTTGCTGTAACCAGCACGGGATTAATCAAATCCTGCAGCAGGCCGGGGTGTCCCCTCCCCCTGCAGAGGCAAGTGCTGCTTCCTGCAGCTGTGTAGTACGAAAATCCAGTGTGCTGCCTGGGATGCTCTGCCTGGCCATGCTGTATGGTATGGCTATTGCTCAGGTCTGACACTGTTTCCATACAACTAATGTTTATGTTTGTCTAGTGGAAATTTTCCCCCCACTTTACAACAGAAACAGAAGCAACAGAAAACAAAACAAACACAGGAACACACCCTCTGAATAACAGTGTCTACCACAAGGTTTTATGTCCTCGCCAGAGGCTGAGTCATGCTGGAGCATGACCCACGGATTCTTCTGGATAGGCGATGCCAGGGTGCTATGTTCAGGCAGAGGATGCTGGGAGTGCACCTGCATCGCATGGGGCATTGCAGGGTCCTTCAGCAGGGCTGAAAGCAATGGCTCCAGGGATGTGTGCTTTGGCCATGCTGGCCCCAGGAGGATGAGGGGAAGCCAGACAGAGCGTTTCCCAGCACCCACTGCCTGCTCCTGTGCCTCTGCCTCTCTGCAAGGGCTCTCGGCCATGTCACGGGAACATCCTCCTACACCCTGCAGATAAACTTTCTAATTTACAAGCATTTAAAAAAAACCAAAACCAAACAAACCCATAAACATCCTTTTCTTTTCTCTTTTAATCAGCACTGATAATGAAAGAAAGATAAATTCCCCTGATCCCAAGCTGAGGATAAAATTGCAGCAGAAATAAGGCTTCTCCCAACATGTGTCCAGCTGGAAAGGCTGCAGCTTTGCATGTCCGTAACCATCTCAAAAGGCTGGTAGGGAAGGAGGGCTCCATCAGCAGCAGAGAGCCTCTCCCCTTCCTGTTTTGCAAAGAAAAAGGTAGTACAAGGTTGGCCAGTGACCTTGTTTTGTCTCATGGTGGATAAAGTACTTTACCATCCGCTCCCAGAGAGGATGTTCAGAGATGCAGAATCAGGTTGATATTGCAGAGCTTAAACCTCTGGCAATAAGTTAAGTCCTTGGGGAGGGTTGCGGGTGCAGGTCATCCTTCCTTCCCCACACCCCCAGTTTCCAGCTAGCCTATAAAACGTGAGCAGTACAAAGCCACGCTCTTCTCCATAGAAGTAGTTAAAAACTGAAATCCGGTCAAGAGAAGTTCACTTCCAGCCCCAGGGCAGAGCCAGGACAGGAGGTGAGGTCTGGGCTCCTGTTCCCAGCTTCATTGTGTAAGGATTTGCTGCCCGTGGCCATGCTGCCCTCCGCAGGGTCCCGGCTGGGCGCATGGCACAGTGGCTGCCCAGCCTCTCCCAGCTGCAACTGGGGAATGTGGTTTCCTCCGGGGTCTTTACTCTTTCAAGGAATTTGGTGAGTCAGGAACAGGATCTGGAAAAGGACAGACCAGGGGTATCAGTCCAGCTGAGAGCCGTGGGGATCTGTTTTGGCAAGCAGCGAAACTCTGCTTTTGTGTGGAAAACAGACTTTGAGTCCTTCCCATCTTCAAATTCCTGGGACGTGATGTCCCATATAAGGCAAAGTTTGCAGTCAGTATTTAACATTTCCCCCCCCCCCTTCCAATTCATCCCCCTGGCTGCCCCTTTTCTTCCCACCCCTCCTGCCATGGCCTCCATGGGGGCTCAGGATTGCCTGTCACTCACCCAGCGTTGGGAAGAAGCAGTCCCCAGGGCCGGGGGGGGACAGGGGGGTGCTGGGCTCGGACAGCAGGTGCCGGCCGGACTCGGAGGGCTGCCAGCTGGCCATGTAGGAGAGCTGGGGTCGGGGCCGTGGCTCCATGCTGGCTGAGGGGACTGCCTCAAAGACAGGGTTCTCAATGCCCTGAGCATTGCTGGAGGAGAGGAGAGGACAGAGTGTGAGAGATGAGGATTTGTCTTTATTTCAGGAGCCTTTTTTATCCCAGGGGATAAAGCTGAGTGCCTGGAACAACAGGCAGGGCAGGGAGCAGGTTGAGGCAGTGGCACCTCAGGTGAGAGCAAGCAGGAAGCCCGCTGCAGAAGGGGAAGCTTAGCTGAAAGGCACTCTGGTTTCAAGTTCTGGAGCATGGGAAGACGTGTGCCCTTGCACAGGCAAAAAGAAAGGAGGCACTTCCCATTCAAAGGAAGGGAAGAGGAAGAGTGACTGCCTGGAAAAGGACAGGATTCCAGGTATAAGTGCCACCAGCATCCCCTTTGTCCTAGTGGGCTGAGGATACATGCCAGCTTCAAGGACAGGACAAAACCCTTGCAAGGTCTAGGATGCAGACAGAGAGGTGTGCAAGGAGGTTGAGGGGAGCTGGAAGCACATGGGTTTCCTCACCTCTCCATCCTGACAAGTTCATGTGCACCTGCCAAAGACAAAACAGTTGGTGTGAGTGCTGGCAGCATGGACCCCAGTAGCAAACCCAGACCCACTGGCAGCACTTTCTGGTGTTCCCATCCATACCCAGTTCCTCCTCTTTCTCTGCATTCTTCACACCCTTTCCCCCTTCTTTAGCATCAGCCCCTTCTTTGCTCCCAAATCTCCTTCTGCAATCTCCCACCTTGTTTACTCCCCAACCTGGCCTCCTCCTGGACTGAAACCACAGCCTGTGAAGGAAGGGGAAGGAGGCAGTTATGCCAATGCACAGGAGAGGTGAGCGCAGTGCAGCATCTTTGCTGCAGCCTGGTCCTGCTTGTGCCCGGATGCACTCACCACCTGCTGGTGACACTCTCCTAGGGCTCTGCAAAATGCCACCCCAGCATTTGGTTGCCCCAGCAGCACCCTGTTACTGATCCCCTTGCCCCTTTTGCACAGCCACAGCAGATCCTACAGGCTGTGTTACTCAAGTGTCCTAGATGTCTGCATGGAAAGCATTCTGAGCTGAGATGCACAAGATTTGGCCCAAACTGTGCTGATGGAAAGCACCTGGTAAAAGTAACCTGCAGCTAACCCAGTCCAAGACACCCAAAAGCAAATTTCCCTGGGAATTTGCTGTCATTCTTGGATTAAATAGTATCCAGCATAGGATGGAAGCTGCATCCCAGCCACAGCAAAATGGGTGCATGAAGGCATACAGCCAGTTTTTTCAGCCCGAGATGGATGGCGAAAGCACAGTTCCCATTCTCGTGCCGGCATCACACCCACTGCTGCTGCAAAACCCACTTCTCCAAAGGGTTTGCTCAATGCTATGCAGCCGCCCACTGAGTTTGGTGAGAGAAACCACAGGGCCCCTGGCTTGCCCAAGGCCTGATGAAATGGCTCTGCTGGTTAAGGTGGTGCCCGTTTCTGCTTAATTACTGAAATCACTGGGAGCCAAGCACGGGCAGGAGCTGGCAGCATCTTGGAACTGTCTGGTTTTCTAGGGCTGAGGCAGTGTGGGGGGAGCTGGCTTGCTGCAGTCCTATTGCCTTAGACATATAAGGGATCTTTTTAATAAGGAGGAGAGAAAAAGCATGAATAATGCTTTTTCAATTGCTTAGAAGGCAAAGCTTCTGTTTCAGGTGTATGGTGAGTAAATGAGCCAGCTCTTGCAGGGGATGGAAAGGAAATGGCTCAGTAGAGAGGGGTCCTGGCAGCATCTTTGCAGTCTCCCTGGGTGCCTTGCAGGCATCACAGTTACCCCTCCTATCCCACACTCCTCACCAGCAGCCTGCAGGCATGGCTGGCCCTTCCAAGAACAGCTTTGCAGGAGGCATCTGGCAGGGACCTCTCTTTGGGACACCTTACACTGTGCTCATGGGCAGCTGAACCAGCTGATCCCAGTGGGACATATCCCATCCCATAAAGGCAGTGCCAACGCAGCCCAGGAGATGAGATGGCAGGGGGAGAGTACGTACGTCTGCTGCTGACAGCTTGTCTCTGCTTGTAAATCAGGAGCAAGATGAGGGGCAGGCAGAGGATGCCCACGATGCAGGCGCCCGTTGCCAGTGCAGCAGCTGTGATATCTGCAATGCAAGAAGGTAGAGCTGGAGTGGGGGATGGAGAGGACTCACCTTACACTGCCTTGGTTTCTTCAAGCCATACCGGAAGCATGGGGCAGGACTGGTGTTGCCCTATGCCTGGTGCTATGAGGTTTCACACACATGGGTGGTCCATTCCCAGCCAGGATTCATGCTGGGATGCGGTGCTGGTTCCAGAGATAAGCCCTGAGGTGTCAGTTTTGGACCTTTACCAAAATCCTCCATTGCTGGAGGACATCCCAAGGTCTTTCTTTGTTCTTCTAGGTATGAGGAGAGAAGCAGGAGCCCTGATAAAGCCCTTTGAAGTCAGCAGAAAGGCTCCCAGCAATTTCAAAGAGTGCTGACTTCAACCCATGGCCAGCTCGTCAAAATCAGGCTGCCTCAAAGTACTCAGGTATCAAAGGGCTACCCAAGGCCTCTGCTAACAAACATAGAGGCTCCCCAGAAAGACTGGTGGCCTTGCAGGCATGTCTGTGGCCAGCTAGGTCCAAGTGGGATGGCAGGGTCAAGGGCTGCCTAAATCAAGAGCAAATTCAACTCAAGTCCTTCTCTTGTACATCCATGTGTGGAAGCAACTTCCTGCTCCATGTGTGTGGTTTGGAGTGGGGGGAGATGTTTCCCCTTTTCTTTTTGCCTGGCAGGATAGGGTGTCCCAGTGCTGAGGGACTGAGGCAGAAACTGCTACCCATGGGGAGCAGGGGGCAGTTTCCCATGGCTGGGTTGGCCTTAACCATGCTGCAAACCAATTTTAGCAACATCTGCCCATTCATTACTCCAGCAAACAGGGGCAGATAGACAGAGCAACCCTCTGAGGCATCACCTGCCTAGGCACCTTCAGCATTTAGTCATTGTCTGTGCACTCGAACCTGCTGGAACATCTCTGCTTAGCGTGAGGGGGCATGGGCTTGTGATGATGGCAGGGAGTTGCAAGAGGTTCCTGCAACTCTTTACTGTTCTGTCCCTGCCCATCTGCTCATGGCAGCAGCCACTAAATCCCCAGCCATGTTTTGCAGGGCTCAGGTGATTTATCAGATGATCACTCTAGGGTGAATGATCCCCACAGGCTTCATGGCAGTCATGTTCAGGTGACGGGCCAAAAGAGGCTCTCCTCAGCCTCAGGATGTGTCTGTCAAAGGCACCCATGGGGACACCCTCAGAAATTACTCTCCCACACCAGACTGTGAGGTTGCATCTGGACACTGATGTGTTTACAGCCAGCAGGCATCCCTAGGGAAATACATGGGTGAGCAACGCATTGGAGAGGTGTTTTTTTCCCTTTACCTTTGCTGGTGGCAGTATGAAACGTGCAGTTTTGAAGCCCTCCTCTGCCTGTGGAGGAGAAAAGTGTATTAAATCTCAAATGATTTGCTCAGGTCCCACATTGCTCCTGATAGCTGTGCTTGCCTTTCCTCATCAGTATTGAGAAAATCAGCCCAGAACATCCCAAAAGCAAGAGTTCAATCCTGGGAAGCTTACACCAAGGTTCCTGCTGCAAGACCCCATTTCCCTCATGGCAGCAGGGCCTGGCCCTGGCCATGCAGGCTCTGGGGTGGTTTTTTTTTGTCTAAAAGAAAAACTCTCTCTCCTAACACTGCAAACCAAGGGCAGGAGATGCTGTCCCCTCCATCTCACACATCCTGGGCAGCTCTCCCCACTGGGCTGCTGCCCTGAGGTTATCCCCAAGCCCTGCATCCCAAGCAATGCTTGCAGCCCTTACTCAGGCTTGGATGACCAGCCAGCTCCTTTTATGTTGAGGTTTATTTTCCTCTCTTCCAGAAAGAGGTTGAAGAAGATCAGTGAAACTATGTAGCATGGATTTTATTGCGTTCCAGCCTCTTGATTTATTTTTTCTTTATTTTTTTTTCCTTCTGATGTTCCAGTGCTCTCTGGCCCTAGTTCAAACCTTCAACATCTGCTGTTCCTTGACTCTTGCAACATGGCTTTGGCTTTCAGCATCCGCTGCCCTGCCTCCCCAGCCCTGATGTTGCACCCCAGCATCCCCTACCAGCCCTTATCTGCCTCCTTGCCCTGACACACCCCAGCATGGATGCAGGGCTGTCAGGGGCTCCCCTTGCCCTCCTCACCTTGCTGGATCTGCAGCTCCACAAAGCCATGAGCGACCTGCAGGGTGTGGGGTTTGCCATGCTCCCGCCTGGCCTCCACAGCATAGCAGCAGTAATTCCCACTGTCCTGCAGCGTCAGGTTCATCATCACAATGTGAAAGGCACCATGGTGGTCTGGGACAAACTCCACCCCATGATGGCTGGCTTGCCCCCCAACAGGGGATTTTTGGGTGCCATTGCCTGGCTCATGGTGCCTGCCCAGGTCATGGTGCAGCTCCTTCTCAGTGACGTTGCGGATGTGCTTCTTCTCAGAGCAGCTCTGGTCACCGTTGCTGCTGAAGTACCAGGTTTTGTAGAGCAGGTCATGGCGGTCGGCAAGGGGACCACTGATCCGGCAGGTCAAGGTGACGTTCTGGCCCTCAGGGCAGATGCACAGTGAATATGGGGTGGTAATGAGGAAAGCTTCTGGTCCTCCTGCCAGGAAGAAGGCACAGCAGATGCATCAGACCCTACAGTCCTGGGTTTACCCTCAGTTCTTAGCAAAATGGGGATACTTCCCCAGATATGTGCTGCAAACCCATCACCTATGTTGGCAGAGGGATGGCTAGGGGCTGCAGAGAGCAATCAGCATCAACACTAGCCTGCAGGCAGAGGGAAAAATACTTCGCCTATGCCCTTAGGGCAAGAAAACTCATGAGCTCCCCTTATCCCAAGATAAGGCAGGTGGGAAGCACAGTGTGAGCCCTTTGCTTGCTCTGTAGCAACATCCCAGCAGGGCTGGGAGCAAACCTTCACCCTAGAAATAAGCCCTGGGAGAGAGGCATGCTTTAAATATATCTGAGCATCAGCGTTACGATAGCAGCAGTTCACCCAGGGCCAGCAGAGCTGGCAGAAGTGTGGGGCAGGGAGGCAGGTAAGGGGCACCAGAACCTCTTCAAAGCATGCAGAGGGTGAGGAGCGAGGCAGCAGGGCACAGCTCATGAATGAGGAAATACAAATGCTGCTGAGCCAGCTGTTAAGGAAAAATAAAAGGGGAGGAGAAAATACAAAAGCAAACAGCGCAGAGGAGCTCATCCCCAGAGATGAGGCAGGGAGCAGGTCCCACCCTGCTTGTTTTTCAGCCTCGGGAGGAGAAGGGGAACTGGCCAATGCTGACTGTGAGGAGCTGCTTGAAAATGAAAACAATTTGCAGAAAGAAACCCCTGGCTGCTGCTGGCTGTGAAACACAGGCAGGAGGCCTGGCAGAGACACAGCAGCCAGGGGCTTACTGGTCCCATCCCAGCATGATGGTGGAGGGTACTGGTGGGTAAGGGAAGCTGTTCATCAGGCAAGAGAAAAAAGCAAAGACAGTCATGTCTTTGGTTCTCTGGCCCCACCACTGCTTGGTGTTTGCAGAAATGCAAACATCACTTTTGAAAGCTGAAGTAAAAGCGGATTCTGGGTTAATTTTCTTTAAATGATTGGGAAAACACGTTCCTGGGGCTGGTTTGCAACAGAGAAGATGGTATGAAGCAAATGTTCTGTATTTTGGTAACATCCTGTTGTGCCATTAGCTCCACCACTGTTTCGCTTTGAGGTTTTTCACTTGCTATACTGAGCGGGCGTCAGTCACAGGCAGGGTGTGCTGCGCCTGCCTTGCAAGCCATCCAGCTGGGTGAGAGGCTCCTCATCGCCCTGCTGGCAGGAGAGCATCCTCCTCAGGGCAGGGTCACCGTGTCACGGCCCGGCACAGGGCTCTGCTTGAGAGAATGAAACTGAAAATGTCCCCCATGACTTCCACCTCTTGTGGATATTTATGGGTGTTAGGGTGACAGTGTAAAGACAGCTGTGAAGGCTCAGAGTCCCAACAGCCTCCCTGAGGGTGCTTTGCAGGGAGAGGGTGCTGTGGGGATGGCATCTGCCCCATCAGACCCCCCTGGTCTGCAGCACAGGGTGCCGAGGAGGCCTGTGGAGCTGAGGACAGTGTGACATTTGCCAGATTGCTCCGGCTAATCACACTGGCTTCCTGCAGGCACCTCAGCCTGCTCCCCGTGGTGCATGCAGCAGCACATCCCCAGGGCTGTGCTGGGGCAGAGGTTTGTGTGGCCGGAGCTCAACACTGCCTAGTTTGTGCTTGTTTTCAAGCCCCAGCTGCTCCTCATTCTCGGATGCTGCTAGGGCCAGGACGCTTGACTAGGCTGGCTGTGTTTTGGCATGCAGCAGAGGGGGTCCCCCACCTCCTTGCTGGTGCACTGAGCACAAAAGGCACCTCAGATGTGTTTCTCAATACCTGCCACAACGGGAAGTGCCCCATTCACTTCGGGGTTCCCCAGGGAGCCAGAGGAAGGGAAGCCAGGGCTCTATTGGAGGAAGCCACACTTCCAACACCTTGCAAAAGTGTCTGCAGGAGTCTCTGCTTTCTACACACCCCCTCAGATAAAACAGGGCCATCCCACGCATCCCCACACAGCCTGCAAACCTCTGCCCCACTGAACCGTCCAGCCTCCACCTCCGGGCCTTGATAGGAACAGTCTGGATAGAAAGTCAACACAGCCCACGCTTTCGGCAGCGGCGCCCAGCCACGGGGAGGGGCAGAGGTTAACCACGTGTGTGCGAAGCTTTCAGCATTACCGACTTCCCTTCCTTCTCCCAGGCAGGGGAAGGCTTCCAAAAGACGTCAAGCGGAGGAGAAAACAGCTGGGAGAGGAGAGCTGGCAAGGCACAGTTTGCCCCAGAGCAGTGCCAGGGAGATTGCTCCCTCCCCAAGATGTAACAAGGCTTTAAAGCTGTGCTAGATGCCAGATGGTACCCGGAGGAAATGTCTTCCATCAGCATCTTTGCACTAAAACTCACGTATCATAATCTCCCCTGGGGTGTTGTGGATTTCTTCCATGCCCAGACCCCAGGTCTGGCTCCATCCCATCCTGGTTACACCATTCCCTTTGAAGTCAGTGCTGCTGGCAAATGCCAAAATAAAGCCAGATGCCCATCACTGCACATCTCCAGCTGAGAGAGCCTGGACTCATCAAGGTCCAAGCAGAGAGCTGTTGTCTTGTCACCATGTGGTAAAGACAGAGGAGGGCTCAAGTGGGTGCCAAAAGTCCCCCCCTTCCTCTTTGGCACCTCCGTGTCTTTGGCTCCTAGCTGCAGCATTGCATTGGTGCAGCACGGATCCTGGTGCAGCTCTGGTACATGCCCAGTGCCAGCATCACTGCCTAGCTTGAAACCTGTGAACTCTCCTTCCAGACAAAATGAAGTGCCAAAAAAGTGCTAATGCCAGGGAACTCGTGTTGCTCTGCCAACCAACAGCTTAAATAAAACAGGATTTTATGCCAAATTCTGGGTTTGGTGACCAAAACCCTCTCGTGACTGCTTCTCCTGACTTTGGTCCCCTGCTCTGAGAAGCAGATGTTTGATTTGCACTCCTGTGACTTACAGAAGTGATTTCCACATCATGCCACCTCTTTCCATTCCAGGGAAATCTGGGTTGAAGGGCTGCAGCCTTTGGGGAAGCTCAACCACAGCAGTGGAAGGGGCTGTCAGATTGAGAGTGGACTGCTCAGTGTGAATGTGAGGAAGCCAGCTTTAATTCCTCCTGTGGGAACTTTTCTAACAGCCTCACGTGAAGGTGCCACAAGGTGTCATTATGGTTCGGAGTTATCAGCCAGGTGAGATGCGCAGGGGCATCCATACATCAGCACAAGTACTGACAGCAGGAAAGAAAAAGGAGAAAAGACTGAAGATGCTTGTGACACCTGTGCTAATGGCTCTCATCTCCTGTACC
Organism: Melopsittacus undulatus; assembly: GCF_012275295.1. Lineage (NCBI taxonomy): Eukaryota > Metazoa > Chordata > Aves > Psittaciformes > Psittaculidae > Melopsittacus > Melopsittacus undulatus. The sequence goes on along the minus strand of NC_047530.1, from coordinate 67,511,411 downwards.
TGGAGGAGCCAAATGTTTTTTTTCCTGCAGAGCTGCACCCTGGGTGCATCATCCAGGTCATGGGGAAAGCAGCCTGGAGCTACTTGCACTTACTGGAGGGTCATCCCTTGCTCCTCTTCCAGCATGGCTTGGCTTGCAGATGGGATCACAATGCTGAGATGCAATTTTGGAAAACCAGGCTCAGCTGTTATCCTTTGGGTGGAGAGGTGCCACTTCTCCATCCACCAAACCACATAGGAGCTGGATGTCTCCAAGGACTCTACTTCTCCATCAAGCCCTGCTAAAATTACCTGGGGATTCGGAAAGTTTTGGCAGGCACAGAGCTGCACAAAGCTCAGTAACTCCGACACCAAGCTTATGTTGAATATCAGAGTCTGAGGCTGGTGCTTTGCAGAAGGCTTGATGTTCAGTCCCAGCACCTTAGATGGATAAATGAAATAATCCAAAGCCCCACTCTGATGCTGAGAATCACTCCTGGATGTTGAGAGAGGCTCAAATGAGATGCCAAGCAAATCCACACTAGCCTTGCTGTCCCAGAGGAGAAGGGGCAGTGGGGGTATCATTTCTTCCTGGGGATGTGCTGGCAGAAATCCTGGAGGTAATCACTATGTTGTCCCAGGGCAGAAGGAGAAGCCAAGCCCAATACGATGCTCATCCCCTGCTTGTGCGGGGCAGGGTGAGACCACAGTGCTTCCCAGCTTCGTTCTATGCTCCTTCGTCCACAGATGAACTGCAGTTTTAACTGCCACCGCCCCTGTTCCACTGTCCAGCCCCGGAGCCCCGGTACGGAAAAGCTGCCCGCCAGGGCTGGTGCGGAGCCAGGCGTGGAGCATCCCTTCTCTGGCGAGCGGCCGGCCAGCTTCCAGCGCCAGGAACTGCCCGCTCGAGGGAAGGGAAACTCGTCAGCTGCACACGGTGGTCCTGGCCGGGCCAGCTGCCCACCCGGAGAAGCTGCCGGCAGGGCGCACCGGTTACGGCTGAGCGGAGTATCCTTAGAGAGGGCATCCCAGCCCAGCCCGCCTCTCTCCGCTGCCGGGGCAAAGCGCCGTGAGGGAGCGGGGCGGCACTGCCAGCTCGGAGTCCGCAGCGGGCGGCTGCGGGGACAGGGGGACGGCTGCTTTCCTTCCACACATGTTAGATCAAAGCAAAGGAAAGAGGGGAAAAAACAGTCCCAGAGTTTTAAAGCAGCAGCTCCCCTCTGGCACCTTTCCCCCGACACAACTTATCAGCTCGTGAAAGGCTGGCTTGACCCCCCCACACCATTTTCCAGCCCACAGTTACAGGGTGCGAAAGCAAATAACCCCCCAAACGCCCGAAACTCCTTGTGCCGAGGCACAGCCCTGTCCAGGCGAGCGCGGCGCGCCAGCAAGGAGAGTTTCCCTGGGCAGGGAGGAGAGGAAAGCAGCAAACTGGAGCTTACCGTGGGAAGCGAGCAGGCAGAGGGCGGCCAGCAGCAGCCCGAGCTTGGGGGCTGCCGGCTCCATCGCGGCTGGGGCCGGGGATCGCTCGGCTCGGCGGAGCCGCCCGCCCGCTCTGATCAGCGCCGGCAGGGCTGGCACACACAGGAAATTTCATTGAGACACTGCGCAGCCCTGCGAGAGCTGCGAGCACCCCCAGGAGGTGAGATGCGGCAGGGCCCCGAGGGGGGGACACTTCAGTCTCACCCGCTTGGGCAGCAGCGGGTGCGTCTGCGGGGGTTTAATTACAGCGTCGGAGGGGGTAGCTTAGAGCAAGCTCGTCTCCTGAGTGCGTTATCGGGGTGCACAGGAGGTAGCTGAGGAGGATGCTCACCATGCCGGGGACACGGAGGTGCTCAGCCAGGAGGGGCTGGGTGCTGGTCCCCATCCATTTCCCGGTGGGAGACGGTCCCCTGGGGGCAATCTCCAGCTCGCTTCATTAAAGCGCACTTTGCTTGAAACTAGAGTTTTTCTGTGTTTGTGAGGATTAAGTGGGCAGAAACCCTCCTGGAATGACGGGAAGGCAGGTACAGGGAAGGGTAACTTGGAGAGGTAAGGAGGAAGAGAACAGAGCTTTCCCAGTAAAAAGGGGAGCAAAGTATCCCCCTCCTGCAGCCTGTTTGCACAGGGGGAGGCCTTTACTCTGCCCTCAAATTGCAAAGTAGCACTGATTAGCAAAGGAGCACTGTGGGCTGATTGACAGAGCTGAGCTTCGAATTCAGAAGGCACCAACAAAATCTCCATCTGCAGCTAAGGGTCAGCTCTTTTCAAACCAGTGTTCTCTGGAAAGTGGAGCCTGGAGACACATGGAGGTTTGCAAGCCACAGGATGCTTTGCTTCTAACCTCCTCTGAATTTGGAGCATGCTATGAAATAGAAAAGTAGCTAATTATTGTGTGGCTTTGTGGTTTTTACAGCAAACACTTTTGTGATGCTTTCACCAAAAACGTAACCCTTGTCTAGCTGGAAGAAATTTGTTGCTGGGGAACATGTAGGCACAAAGTCCAGAGACTCCAAATTGTTTATCATCCTGAGACCCCATATCTAACCTGAGCCCTTACACAGGGTGGCATGCTCTTGTCACCTCTCTGTCCCCAGGTGTGCCACCGTAGTGACACATCCAGAAGACAGACTACACTGCCTATGCAGGGCCAGATACAGCTGGAATAGGGTCAGGATAGGCTGAGCCTGACCAGCAGTGAAACTGTGGTCAGCAGGTAGATGACAGGGCCTGCAAGAGGTCAGTCTGGTTGTCCAAAATGTTCATTTTTGCTCCTCCCCTGAGCCATGGCAGCAACATTTCTGGGTATTTCCCATCCTACCACATTGCCATAATCAGTAACAACAACCAAGGTGTCCCTAATGTCAAAATGAGGACTCATCATGCCTCCTCCAAAGGCAGTGAGGCATGATGGAGTTCAGCCTCTGGCTTTTTGTCTGCCATGGGCTGCTCCCCGTTGTTACCAGCAATGGCAAAATCTGGGTGAAAAGGAGAGAGATTCTACAGAGACATGCTTTGCTTGGGAACAAGGGTGTGATTTAATCTCTGTATGTTTATCCCTGTACCAAGCCATTATCTGAAGATGCATCTGCAGCCATTGCATATTTCATTTTGAGCCCTGCGTCTTGTTTGTGTCTCTTAGCAGGGTTGAACCCCTGTGGGTCATTGATCTTGACAGATCCTGCCTTCCCAGCCAGCTCCAAGGATTGCAGTGCTTAATGTGATGTCCCCATATTCCACAGGCTACCACCACAGTGTACGTCACTGTCCTGGATGAGAATGACAACTCACCCACTTTCCAGCAGCAACTGTACGAGGTGACCCTTGATGAAGGCCCTGACACGCTCAATGCCACACTCATCACTGTGCAGGCCCTGGACCAGGACGAAGGACCCAATGGCACAGTTACGTACACCATCACTGAAGGCAACATCTTGGGCACATTCCACATTGACAGTGCCACGGTCAGTAAGTAGCCAGCCCCATCCTGGACACATCCCTGTCCCACTCCCTTCACTCCTGGCCGCTGTCCCCTTGCCTTACAGGGGCAGATTCGCACAGTGAAGGAGCTGGACTATGAGATCAGCCATGGGCGCTACACCTTGATCGTCACTGCCACTGACCAGTGCCCCATCATCTCACGACGGCTGACATCAACTGCCACGGTAAGGACCTGCCAGCAGGACTGCAACACCACAGCCTCGGCAGGGTTGAGGAGTTCTTCACGTGAGCCGTTTCACATCTCCTTCCCAGTGGTTACCAATTCCCAGAACTGCTTTTAAGCTCCCCCCTTGCGTTTACTTGGACCTTCTTGCTTGAATGGACAGTAGATAGTAAAGCTTTGCTATTGCATTAAGTTCTGTTTCATCTTTAGCTTCTCAGATTATTTATCTGCTTTTAAAAATCCTTTTTCATTCCTCTAGCCCATTTTTTGTTGATTTTCACTATAGCTCTTCCATTTTTTCTAGACCATGGTGCTCAAAGTGTGGGGAGCTCAGACTAGCAGGTGCAAAACAAATGTTTTGCAGAAATTGAATAAACCAATGTTTTGGTTGGTTGGTTGGTTGGGTTTTTTTTTGTTTGTGTTTTTGTGGCCAAAACCAAAATTTGATGGGTTATATATGGCAAATGTTGTCCATGCCTAGATTGATTTTGGAGTCTGCAGGTGGAAGGGATAGGTTAGATTTTCTATCTGTCTCTCTATTATGGACTATTATACCTCACCCAGAGGTATAAACCCAGATATTAAGCTAAGCTCAAATAAGGGGATAAGTTCTTGAAAGGAAATAAGTTCTTGTGTGTGAAGGAAAAAAAGAGAAACATTTTTTCTCACTTCTAAGGGGAGATGGCGGTGTGGCAGATTTCCATGGATGAAGTCCCCACAAGTCAGGCAGCAGCACTGTGCTCCAGCTTGGGCAGATGGGAAGCTTTCAGATGTGTGCATCTGATGCTGCTGGAGATGCTTTCCTGGCCCAGGAACACTGCAGTGGAAACCTTAAGACCTGGGGTGTAACTGCCAACAGGAACAGCAGCAGCTGACGATGTGCTGAAGGAGAAGGCAGAGCTTTCCCTGCTCTTGGCCCAAGAAAAGACATGAACTTGGAAACCCCTTGAGCAACAAGTACTGAAGCTGGAAGGGATAGGAAACACCCTCCCTACACAAGCCCAGGGAGTCTGTGCCAGCACCATATGAAAACATAGCTTTTAGGAGGAGGGTTGGTGATTATTTAAGATCCAAAGTGATGGGAAATCCATCACCCAGATAAGGCATCTCAGTGTTTGTTTTTTCCACTGCTAGGAAACAGCAGAGACTCAGATATACTCTGCTTTAAAGATTAGATTTAGCCAGTAACAAATGCCCATCTGATGGATTTAACTGTCCTTTAAATCAGGAGGTCAGAAAGTTCTTAATTTTCAGTATCTTTCTTGTAACCACCAAAGCTCAGCCTTTTATTAGACACTGGAGACTCTCATCCTCAGCCAGCATTTCTCCACTGTGCAAGTTCCCTGAAACCAAATGGATAGCCCTCTTTGCAATACAGTATGGTATAGTGCTATATAGTAGTGCAATTCAGCTAAAAAAGCAAGACTGAAGCTCGTTGGATCCCCAGCTTCACCAGCAGTCTACTCTGTCCTAACATTTTTATACTTTCCCCTACTGAGATCTGTAGGATTGATTTATAGCCAGCCAAGTGTGTCACAGGAAGGGATGCTAAGCAGGGAAACATGCCAACTGCGTTGGTGGTGGTTTGTGTTGGAATACAGATGCAAGCTGCAAATCTTTTGAAGTTTACTCAGCACTAGGAATGAAGCCTTTGGTAGAGAAAAAGGAGCAAGTGTGCAGCTGGCTGCAGAGATTGGGTCTCTCTGAACTTATGGCTTTGGTGATCAAATCCATGTCTGTGGTTTTTCTCTATCCAGTCTGGGTTTCGGGATGTGGATATGGAGAACATCTGGCTTTCATATTGACTTCTCCATTGTGGTTGAAAAGGACCCCACCTGTGTGCAGCTGGAGTTTTGTAGTGTCACTGTAGGAAGGGCATAATCAGGAATCAGGAGTAACTGAATCTGAGTTGTTCTGGAGGACTGTGAGTTGGATGTTTGGTGAACCCAGCAAAGCCAGAAATACAGACAGTATTTTGCAGTGTGGTTTCCCATGCTCCTGACCAGCGGGCTGGTCTCTTCCATTGCTCTCCTCTCACTGCCCTCCATGCTCTCACCCTGACTGCAGGTGCTGGTGAACCTCAATGACATCAACGACAACTGTCCCACCTTCCCACGGCCCTACGAGGGTCCCTTTGATGTCACGGAGGGGCAGCCTGGCCCACGCGTCTGGACCTTCCTGGCCCACGACGGCGACTCAGGACCCAGCGGGCAAGTGGAGTACAGCATCGTTGCTGGGGACCCCCTCGGTGAGTGGGGACATGGGTACCGCCATGCCTCTGGCTGCCCCATGGAGGAGCCTGGCTTGCGGGAGCGAGGGCGGAAGTGTTTCAGCAAAGCCATCCTCCCTCCCAGCGCTTCTGCAGATTCAGCCTTTCAACACCAGGAAATCCTATTTTGAGCAACAGGAAACTTAACCTGTTCGTGGCCAGCCAGGAGGTGGCTGAGGCTTGTGCAAGGGAGGGGGAAATCTGCAGGGCAATAAAGGCAAACAAAATTTAAAAGGCAAAAATGCAGAAAAAGGGACTGAGCTGCAAGTACACTGCCCCGTCCCCTCACTCCCGCAGGGTTTGCAGGTCATTTGAGCATTGAGTTGCTTTGTAACCCCTGGCGAAGCTGTAGCTCCAGGCCCACCAGAACCCCAGAGGAGGTGGCAGCAGAGCCATGGGAATCCCTGGCCATTGGGACATAGGGCTGTCCCTTTGTGAGCAGGTGATGATTTTAGCCCAGGGTATCTGGAAGGCAGAGCCCAGTCCCATCTCCCACCTGACCCAGCTGCAGAGCTTTCCAGAACAGCCAGGACACAACCCCTTACCTTGGGGCAGTCCATGCCATGTAGCCCACCCCGCTGTGGCCATCTCATGGCATGGGCATATGGCTGGGGGCCTGTTGGCTTCTTCAGAAAGGCTTAGTCAAGGCACAGGCATGTCTTACTTGGCTATTCAACCCATTCCCTGCTCCTACTGGTATTTGGGGGTGCACCCAGGATAGCCCTGGCTGCCACAGTCCTCCCAGATCTGCAATAACAGAGTATGGGGAGAAACTTGATGAAATTCAACAAGAGCAAGTGTAGAGTCTTGCATCTGGGGAAGAACAACCCCATGTACCAGTACAGGTTGGGGGTTGACCTGCTGGAAAGGAGTGAAGAGGAAAGGGACCTGGGGGTCCTGGTGGATAGGAGGGTGACCATGAGCCAGCAATGTGCCCTTGTGGCCAAGAAGGCAAATGGCATCCTAGGGTGCATTAGAAAGGGTGTGGTTAGTAGGGCAAGAGAGGTTCTCCTCCCCCTCTACTCTGCCTTGGCGAGGCCGCATCTGGAATATTGCATCCAGTTCTGGGCCACTCAGTTCAAGAAGGACAGAGAATTGCTTGAAAGAGTCCAGCGCAGAGCCATAAAGATGATTAAAGGAGTGGAACACCTCTCTTATGAGGAGAGGCTGAGGGAGCTGGGTCTCTTTAGCTTGGAGAAGAGGAGACTGAGGGGTGACCTCATCAATGTTCACAAATATGTAAAGGGTGGGTGTCAGGATGATGGAGCTAGGCTTTTTTCAGTGATATCCAGTGGTAGGACAAGGGGAAATGGGTGTAAACTGGAGCATAGGAGGTTCCACGTTAACATCAGGAAGAACTTCTTTACTGTAAGAGTGACAGAGCACTGGAACAGGTTGCCCAGGGGGGTTGTGGAGTCTCCTATGTTGGAGATATTCAAGGCCCTCCTGGACAAGTTCCCGTGTGATGTACTCTAGGTTACCCTGCTCTTGCAGGGGGGTTGGACTAGATGATCTTTCGAGGTCCCTTCCAACCCTTGGGATTCTGTGTTTCCGTGATCCTATGGTGTTGTGCCAAACCTGCCATGGTTCCTGTCCCCTGACTCCAAAATAAGCCATTCCCTCAAGAAAACAGGCCACTTACAACAGCATGGCTTGAGGCAGGGCCTTCTGTCTCCGGCAGGGGAGTTTGTGATCTCCCCAGTGGAAGGGGAGCTGCGGGTGCGGAAGGATGCTGAGCTGGACAGAGAGAACATCCCCTTCTATAACCTCACCATCGCCGCCCGGGACCGGGGGGTGCCCCCCCTCAGCTCCACAGTGAGTCCCCTGGAGCAGTGTAAGGAGCTGCAGGGCACCATCTCCCATCCTCAGCTCCTTCCTCCTGGTCCCTTCCTTCACTCTCCTCCCTTCCTTCTCCTTCCCCTTGTCCCTGGGCTTTCCCCCCCAGACCATAGTAGGCTGAGTGGGGAACCCCACATCTTAGCCTGGGAGGGGGCTGAAAAAAGGTGGGAGGGATGGAAGTAGGTGCCATGTGGCTGCACTCTTTCTCTCCTGGCAGATCCTGGTGGGTGTCCGCGTGCTGGACATCAATGACAATGACCCTGTGCTCCTCAACCTCCCAATGAACCTCACTCTCAGTGAGAACGCCCCTGTCTCCAGTTTCGTCACCCGCATCCTTGCCCGGGATGCAGACCAGGGGCCAAACGCTCTCCTGACCTTCGACATAACAGCAGGCAACACAGAGAATGCCTTCTACATCAACAGCACTGTATGGCCCCAGGGGGGTGGGATGCTGGGACATGGAGGGTGGGCACCCCTGTACCTAGAGTCCTGCCTTCCCTGGGCACCCATGGATGCTCTCTAGCATCCTTACTCAGGCCAGAGGTGTCCTGGGGAAGCACTCCTCTTGTCCCTTGTACCTATTTCCTCCCTTCTGTCTTTGTAGACTGGCATCGTCTACGTAAACCGCCCACTGGACCGGGAGCAGGTGGCAGAGTACAGGCTGACCGTCACAGTGAAGGACAACCCTGAGAACATACGCAATGCCAGGCGGGTAATTATGGACACTGCCAAGGCCTCCAGCAATGCAGGTGGCAGGGCAGGTGGGAGAAGGGGTTCCTGCCGTGGTCAGAAACAGGTGGGAAATACCCCCAGTATTTCCAGCAGCAGCTACATCCCTTAGAAAATATCCAGGGGTCACAAAGATGGGGCTGCAAACACTTACGCAGTAGATAACTGGATCAGTAGGTTTTAGGGCAAGTCCAACATCCCATGTTGATTCCATGCAACAGCAGTAAACATCACAGAAGGTCAGACAAATTTGGGCTGGAGAGCTGGACAACCACAGTGACACCAGAGCACCTTTTGGCTCTGCCAAGATGTCTCACACATCACCCTTCAAGGTGCAGGCTGGGGAGGGATGCCCAGTCCTGGGGTGAGGATCCCTGCAGACCCTCCGGGGTGGTCTAGGGAGCACAGCATCATGGCCTCGCAGGACTCCATCTTTGACCAGCACTAAGCAGGAGGTGGGAGAGGTGGGAGGTGAGCTCAAGGAAAGGACGTTGCAGTCATCACCCTCTTGTGCTTATTTTCCTTTAGGATTTTGACCTGCTGGTCATTTCCATAGCAGATGAGAATGACAACCGCCCTCTCTTCACCCAAAGCTCCTATCAGGCCGAGGTGATGGAGAACTCATCCCCGGGTAGGTCTTTGCCTCCCTGTGTGGCTCCTGGACACTCACTTTGGGGATGGGCAAGGGGAGATGTCTTGTGGACGTCATGAAGGAGACATGATGCTGATCAGGGACAGGCTGCACATCTGTGGAATGGGGATGCTGGGTATGAGGGGGTCCTGCTGACTACCCAGGGAGGTCAGCCTTGAGGACATTGTAGCTTTGCTGTTGGTGGAAAACCTTCCTGGCATAGGTCAGGCACCACCCTGCAATAAATTGTCCCCACTTGGGAACTGCTTGGCTTCAGACAGCAAGAGGCACCTGCAGTCTGAGTCGAGCCCAGGGGGCAGCCTTGAGGCCATCAACCTGCCCAGCATCCCTGCAGGTGATGGGGTGTCATTCATCCATCATCGATACCTGGAGCCACCTTGTTCTGGCTGTTAGGGATAAAACAGTCCAGCTTGTCAAGGTAGACATTTCCCAGCCAAAGAGTTAGAAATACTCTTCTCTTTTTGCCTTCCTGCCATTTAAATTGCTCCCTGCTCCAAGGCCTCAGGTACCTTCCTGTCCTGCCATTGAGGGACATCCCAGGCAAAGGGTTTGGGTGCCTTCAGGTGATGCCCTCAGTGGCAGGGTGCTGGTGCTGCCCATCTGACGGATGTGTCTGTCTGTTTGTTTTTAGCCGGATGTCCCTCTGCCTCACCTGGGACTCACGAGTCGGTCTGCAAGGCTGCAGCAGCTGCCCCCCCATTTCCTCGTGCCCTGCGAGGCCCCACTCTGTCACCTCCTCCATCCATTCATTTCTGTCCCTCATGCACCACCGGGATGGGAGTGGGCTGTGGGAGGCTCCACAGGGAGCTGATACCCTCCCTAACCCTTATTATCCCATCCAGGGACTCTGGTCATGGTGCTCAATGGACCCATCCTAGCTCTGGACGGTGACCAAGGCAGCAACGCCATAGTGACCTACCAGTTCTTGGAGGCATCCCTAGACTTCTTTGTTATTGACAACAAGACAGGTGGGTGGCTCATCAGGTCCCTGTCCCCCGACCAGGACTACCAGATAGCCATGGGGTCTGTCACTGTTCCCCTTCTCCAGGTGTCATTTCAGTGAAGCCCGGCAGTGTGATAGACCGAGAAGCTTTGCTGGACCCTTGCCTGGAGTACACACTGGTAGCTCGTGATGTAGGGGGGCTGAACAGCACCGCCGGCCTGGCAGTGACCATCCTAGATGACAATGACAACCGCCCCGTTTTCCAGCCAGCATCCATCACAGCACGGCTGTTGGAGAACAGCCCCCCAGGTCAGGAGAGGGCTGGGACTGGGTGTGAGGGTGGGTGACAGGGAGATTTGGGCATCCCCTAGGACTGTGAAGATCCAGCTCCCAGGGTCAGGGCTCACCAGGATGGGGTCAAAGGGAAATTTTAAAAGTAGCCTTCTACATTACTTTACAGTATTTGCCTTGGGACTGCGGGCTTATTGCTGCTGCCCTCCTACCTTCACTTAAGAGGGCTGTGTTCCCCCTTTCCAGGCTTCTCTATCCTCCAGGTGATGGCAACAGATGCTGACAGCGGCCTCAACCAGCAGCTGGATTACCGGATTGAAGGTGGTGGCCAAGACAAGTTCCTGATTGATGCCACCACGGGGGTGATCCGCGTGGCTAACATCAGCATCGATCGGGAGGAGCGGGATGCCTATCGGTTGGTGGTGGTGGCTGTGGACCAGGGCACGCCGGCGCTCTCAGGCACTGCCACTGTCAGCCTCTTCATCGACGATGTCAACGACTGCCGTCCTGAATTCATCAACCCCATCCAGACAGTTAGCATCCCTGAGTCAGCTGCGCCTGGCACTGTGGTGGCTGAGATGACTGCCATTGACCGGGACCTCCACCCTCGCCTGGAGTACTACTTGCTGGAGATTGTGGCCCGTGATGACACAGATGCAATAGTGCCTGGACAGCAAGGAGTGTTTGCAGTGGATTTTAGGACAGGTAGGAGAGCAGGAAGGGCAGTGTGGGCACCTCGGACCCCTCTCCTTGCTTCTGCTGCTTCTTCTTCTCTGCCTGGAGGTAGGTGTCTGAGGCATGGGGAGATGATGCTCCCGTCCTGCCTCCCCACTCTCTCCCTTTGACTGCTCTGTCTCACCCTGCCCTGTCCTCTGTCCCCAGTCAACTGACTTAACTAACCTGTTTCTTTCTTTCCCGGCTCTCAGCCCACCAGGTTTGTTTCTGTGTCTGTGCTCGTTTCTCTCTCTGTCCCATCCGTCACCTCCCTCCATCTCACCCATCTCCATGGCAGGCAGCCCCACAGTGGGCTGGGGGCTGCTCAGCCTTGGCAGACCGGATGTGGGCACCCTCACTGGGGGAGCAGAAGGGGCACTCTGGGGTAGGTGGTGGGCTCTACCCTTGGGGAAGGAGGTCAGGAGCTCCTCACATCTGTTTTGGAAGCACAGAGCTGACTCAGGAAGAAAAGCATCCTTGTTGGAAGTGATATACTACAAGACTCTTAAAGGTGCCTGGATGCTGAGCCTAATGTAAATGGGATCATTCAGGGCAGCAGCAGCAGTTGCTCCCAAACCCCTCGTCTACACAACCCAAACCCTTACCTGGCTAAGGCAGCATAAGAACCTATTAGCTGGGCAGCAGGGAGCAGGCAGGAAGGCAGGAGGTGGAAAGCAGGGGGAGGGAAGTTGTCTTCTCATGTAGCTATCAAGTGTTTTCCTTGTTTAGCCTTTGGGGAGAGGCAGGAGAGCAAGTGTAGCAGAGAACGCAGTAGCTGGCGGGTACAGACCAGTCTGCTGAGGGTCCCCAGTGTGGGGGTGCAGGCACCACCTGTGACACCCATCTTTTTGGGGTTCCCAGGAGCTGTGAAGATCAAAAGTCCCCTCAACCGGGAACTGGTGGCCACCTACGAGATCACCATCTCCGTCCATGACAATGCCAGTGAAGTCATTGACCGCTCAGTCAGCGTGCCCAATGGTAAGATGGGCTCTACCCAGGGAGTGCAGGGCCAGGGCTGGCACAGCCTTTCCCAGTGCAGCTTCTGAGTAGCTGGCTGCTCTCCCACCTCCCTCTCCATTCTGAGCAGCAACATTTATAGTGGGACCAGTCTTGAACCAGCTCCCATCAGCTTCAGGTTCTCCTTCAGTGAATGGCCCTGACAAGCCAGGGCTGCACTGGGGATCGAGAGGGCTGTGTGCCCATAACTGTACCATAGGAGACACCCATTTCTTCATGATCAGTTACCATCATGTCTTGCCTGCTCCTGGTAAACTGAGGCCTGTGTGTGAGAAAGCACACAAAAATCAGGAGTAGGTCTGAAGTAGGGATCCCACAGCCAGCTCAGGGCGTAGCAGCTTTACTGATTATATTTTTTCTTGATTAACCAGCACCATTTAGTTTTATGTTTGTATCTTTACAACCTTCCTTTCTCCCATTTTTTCTTCCCTTTTTTTTCTCACTTCCCCTTCCTGTTCTGTTCACCCGTGGTGTCCACCATGGCCACAGCCAAGCTGACAGTCAATGTCTTGGATGTCAATGACAACACCCCCCGCTTCCGCCCCTTTGGCGTCACCTATTTCACTGAGAAGATCCTGGAGGGAGCCACACAGGGCACCACACTCATCTCCATCTCAGCAGTGGACCCGGACAAAGGTGCCAATGGGCAGATCACCTACGAGCTGCTGAACCTCTCCCCGGAAGGCTATGCCTGTCTTGAAGACCAGTCGGCAGGTCGGTGGCCTGGGAAGGGCAGTCTGATGCAGGTCAGTGGCCTGGGGCAGGTGTCTCATGTCAGGGTCTGACATCCTCTAGGGAAGGTTGTGGCCAACAGGACGGTGGACTACGAGGAGGTGCAGTGGCTGAACTTCACTGTCCGAGCTTCCGACAACGGCTCTCCCCGCAGATCTGCTGAGATCCCTGTGTACCTCCAGATAGTGGACATCAATGACAACAATCCCGTTTTCAGCCAGCCATCCTACCAGGTGAGCTGGGGTCCCCTGTTCAAGTCCATGTGGGGCTGAGCAGTGCCTGCCTGGTGAAGTCAGGTGTAGGGCTGGGGGATTCTCCAGGATCACCTTCTCTTCCCGCTGCCTGTTCTTGAACCATATGAAGAAGATGGTCAACCAACCAACGTACTCTGAATGTGTGAAATCTTGTTCTGGGCCCACCCCTGGGTGCCCCCATGCCCTTGGTTACTTCCTGCTAAAAGTGTAAGTGATGAAACAGCCAGTCCTGCCTGCTCCCTTTGCTTGCAGAAAGCTGTCTTTGAGGACGTGCCATTGGGTACAGTTATCCTGAGGGTCAAGGCCACAGATGCAGATTCTGGGCGTTTTGCTCTCATCCAGTACAGCCTGGGAGATGGAGAGGGCAAGTTTGGGATAAATCCCAATACGGTAAGGAGCCAACTGAGGCTGGAACAGAGGGGAGAAAAGGAGGGGAGGCTGACAAGATCCCACCTTGTTCCTTGCTCCCACACCTCACCTTCTGCCCCTTCTCAAGTACCAGCTCTGCCAGATGAGGTCCACCTGAAGGTCTTTATGTGCTGCAGGGTGACATCTACATCCTGTCAGCCCTGGACCGAGAGAAGAAGGATCACTACACACTGACAGCCGTGGCCAGAGACAACCCTGGGGACATCTCCAGCAACCGTCGAGAGAACTCTGTGCAGGTAGAGTTCTCCTCTTCCCACCACCCCTTGTGAGGTGGTCACCAGAAGAAGGTGTTACACCTCAGGCTTTCCTCCTCAGCAGGCTACTTGGTCTTTGGGAGGAATCAGGCAGAAGAGCAGATGGCCTCAGGGCTGTGGGGTGGATGATGCAAGGGAATTTGTGCTGCAGGGACAGCATGTCTGCAGGAGGGGCAGGGGAGGGTGATGCTATTGTCTGCAAGTGCTCTAGTGTGAATGGGTGCCCCAGCCACAGCAGCCCCCATTGTTGGAGGCAGGAATTCAGCTAGCAGAACAAAACAAATAGCAGGAAGGGCACCACAGTCCGGCAGTGTACCCCTGGGTCACAGCAGGGGTACAGCCTCCAGAGCTTGCCTAGCCATCTCCAGCCTCACGTCACCCAGCTGGCTGTGCTTTGTCGAAGGTGCTGATCACAGTCCTGGACATCAACGACTTCAGGCCCCAGTTCAGCAAGACTCAGTTCAGCACCAGCGTCTACGAGAATGAGCCAGCAGGGACATCAGTGATCACCATGACTGCCACAGACCTGGATGAAGGGGATAACGGCATCGTGACCTACAGCATCGAGGGCCCTGGAGCTGGTAGGTAATGGTGGTGAGGTGCTCCTCCCCAGGAAGGAGGGTTATGATGAAGAGCAATTGGAGGAGACATAGGGACCAAGCCTACACCCGATGTACTGCAGCTGTTTTGAAGCAAGGTTGTGTGTGCACTCCCAGGAGAAAAACCGAAAGTGTAGAGCTTTCAGTATTGCTCCACAGTACCCAGTTCCCCATGGTGTGGCATGTTATGGCTTCATCCTGCAGCCCACCCTTGCCTTATCCTCTTGTCTCCCCCAGCACTTTCTCTGTACACAAATGTGTCTTGGAACAAACTCACTGCACTCTTCAGAGTATAACTAAAAAGGCTAGAAGGTTGTGGGTGGCTAGTGATAGTGCCTGAAATGCAGTTTATCTCTGCACACTGAGGAGTGATGGGAACCAGGCAAAAGCCAACATAAATGTAGAGGGGAATGGCAGAACACTCCCTTTCCTGAGACCCATAGGCTCCTCTGACCACTGCCTGGGCAGGAGTGAAACATAGCTATGGGTGGCCTGAGAGCAGGGTCCTTGTCACTGGAGCATATCTGGGATGTGGCAACGGTCAGGGATGCTCTGAAAACCCTGAAACCATACACATCCCTGGCCTCAGATGGGCAGCTCTGCTGCATCACCCCTTGATGGGGGCTTCCCAACAGTGAGGGGTGTGCTTCAGCTGGTATACTGGTTTCTAAGTATAATTTGTCTGGTGCAAAGTGTCCTGAGCCAGAGATGTGGGGTTTTTTTCCCCCCAGAGGCTTTCAAGATCAATAAAGACTCTGGGCTTGTCACATCCCGGCGACGCTTGAAGTCCTATGAGAGGTTCAACCTGACCGTGGTGGCCACAGACAAGGGGCATCCCCCTCTCTGGGGGACTACCATGCTCCACATTGAGGTCATCGACATCAATGACAACCGTCCCGTCTTTGTTCGCCCGCCCAATGGCACCATCCTGCACATCAAGGAGGTAAATCCTTTGAGAGATAGGGGAGGTAATGACATTCCAAGACCATTCCCAGGAGTCATCCTGCCTACCACTGGCAAAATCCAATCTGCATTTTCAGCAGGGGTGAAACAAGGCCTTGGTTTAATATCTGGCAAGAAGGTCATGGGGCTGGACTGTCAGCAACAGCCCCTCTCGATGCATGCGAGCAGAGATGGTGGGGCAGCTCTGGGGAACAGAAACTCCAGCAGCATGCAAAATAAGTAAACAGCCGGTCACTGCAGGCCAAGCCTGTTTGTAATCAAGGGCTAAAATGCTGACATTTAAGATGTTTCTTCTTTCTGGGAAGCCAGGCTTGGCTCAGCAAGTCCCCAGCACATACATAAAGCAGCCACCATGCCAAAGGGAATCATGGCCTCATGTTGCCAGCCTCCAGTTGGCTTTTGGCAGTGGGAGCCTGCTGATCCTGATGCAAGGGGGTTTAGAGAGGGAGGGGGAGCAGGGGCTCACATGCAATGCTGGGGCTCAAGGGCTGCATATGTGCAAACAGGAGATCCCCCTGCGGTCCAATGTCTACGAGGTCTATGCCACGGATAAAGATGAGGGCCTCAACGGAGAGGTGCTCTACAACCTGCTGAAAACTGGGGCAGGGAACAAAGACTGGGAGTATTTCAGCATCGACTCGGTCAGCGGGCTGATCCAAACGGCCATGCGGCTGGACAGGGAGAAGCAGGCGGTGTACAACGTGAGCCGGGCAGCAGCACAACTGCAGGGTGGCTGGGAAGGTCCTCGAGGCGGTGGGTCTAGTGCAGTTCTGGCTGGATGCAAATGATGTGGTGGGGATGGGGTTGGCTACTGCAGTTGTGAAGATGCCACAACTTAGCAGGAATTGGGTTGTTATCAAGTACCATCAGAGAGTTGAATCCTGGTGGGCCCACTCCCAATTCCCTGTTAACCCCCCCCCCATATCCTCTGTCCCCCAGCTGTTCTCACTGTTCCTACCTCAGCAGTGTCTCCTGCCCTGTGTGGTTTTGCCCAGGATCGCCCTTTTTCCTCTCTCCACAGCTGATCATCGTGGCCTGCGACCAGGGACAGCCAGCCTATGAGACCATGCAGCCCCTTCAGGTTGCGCTTGATGACATTGATGACAACGAGCCCCTCTTCCTCAGGCCACCTGTAAGGTGCCAGGATGGAGGGGCTGGAATACAGGGAATGCAGGGATGGGGGTGCCAGCGAGCATGTGTGGTGGACCATGCACTGCTGGGCATCATCATGGTGGGGAGCATGATGGGGTTTGTCCAGTTTTTTTAAAAGCCACCTCAGTTCTCATAATCTTCCCTTCTCCTGGGGTCTCTGGTAGAGGAACAGTCCTCAGTACCAGGTTCTCTCCGTTCCTGAGCACTCACAGCCGGGCACTGTGGTGGGGAACGTCACTGGGGCAGTGGATGCAGATGAGGGCTCCAATGCCATCGTCTACTACTTCATAGCAGGTGAGTGCCAAGTGGGAAGGGGATGGGCAGCTCTTCATCTCCTTGTACAGTTCTCACCAAGGGTTTCTGTCATTTCCGTCATGTCCTTGTTGCCTTTCTGCCCTGGTCAATGGGTGAGGCGGTGTTTCCAAAATGCTGAGCCGAAAGGGGACTAACAGGGTTCCCCTTTCTGCACTCAGATGGGAACCAGGAGAACAACTTCCAGCTGAGCCGAGAGGGGAAGCTGAAGGTCTTGCAAGACCTGGACAGGGAGAAGGAGCCATACTACTCCATCATCGTCAAAGCATCCAGCCAGAGGAACTGGACCCCTCCCCAAGACCAGCAAGCAGGCAGAGCTCAGCCCTGGGATCTCAGTGAGGACCTGACCCTTCAGGAGGTGCGAATTCTCCTGGATGACATCAATGACCAATCCCCCCAGTTCACCAAGTCAGAGTACACAGCGGGTAAGGGGTGCTGGGATATGGGGGGACCCAGGAGCCGGTGGTGCTCTGGGTAAAATCTAGCCACACGAAGGGGAAGTGAGAGCCAGCCTGGCCCCAGGTCCCTGTCCTGTCTCTCTCTCAAAGGGGTTGCCACTGATGCCAAGGTGGGATCAGAGCTGATCAGGGTGGTTGCAGTGGATGCCGATGTAGGCAATAACAGCCTGGTCCTGTACAACATCTTGGGCATCCGCTACATCAAGCAGCACTCCAATGACTCTGAGGAGGTGGCCAACATCTTCACCATAGGTGCGCTCCCTGCATGCCAGAAACATCCTTGTGGCCAAAGACATCCCCATGGCCAGCATCACTAGTCCTGGGCTTGTGACTGTTCTTCCCCCAGGAACCCTTGATGGGATCCTGCGAACCTTTGACCTCTTCACGGCTTACAACCCTGGCTACTTCGTGGTGGACATCATGGCCTCTGACCTGGTGGGCCACAATGACACAGCCATTGTGGGGATTTACATCCTGCGAGATGACCAGCGGGTCAAGATCATTATCAACGAGATCCCAGACAAAGTCCGGCAGTTCGAGGAGGAGTTCATCAGCCTGCTCTCCAACATCACGGGTGCTATTGTCAATACGGATGATGTGCAGGTAACGATCTATCTTTGAGGTTGCTTTGAGGGATAGATGACCTTCCACAAGCTGCTTGGAAGGTTTCCTTTGAGGGTGCCCTGCCTGTATAAACCATAGAAACCCCTGAGCTCTGAAGGTCCTCATACACATGAGGCTGGGGCATATCCAAGGGGTCCAAACCCCTGTCATGCTTGAGGGTCTCTTATTACATGAGCACACTTCAAGGCATGAAGCGTCACATGAGACACCTCTCCCATAGTGCAGACCTTGCTGTCTCTCCCCAGTTCCATGTTGACAAGAAAGGTCGGGTGAACTTCGCACAGACAGAGCTGCTGATCCATGTGGTGAACAGGGAGACCAACCGCATCCTGGATGTGGAGCGGTATGTCACCTGGCCCGTCACCCAGCCCATATCCTGGCCCACTGAGTCCTTTGGGAGCCTCATTAATGTCGAGATGCCCGAGCAACCCTTCTCTTTCCAGGGTGATTCAGATGATAGATGAGAACAAGGAGCAGCTGAGGAACCTCTTCAGGAATTACAATGTACTGGATGTGCAGCCCGCCATCACTGCCCAGGCCCCAGATGACCTCTCAGCTCTGCAGGTAATGGTCCAGCTGGAGTGGAGATGGCTGCTGCTCACAGGTGGGACAATGATGTCCCATCCCATCCTCCATGATCTGGAGATATGGTTCACCCAAATAATTCCAGGAGGGTGCCCATCACTGGGTGCCAGAGGTTGCCACTATCTCTTTGCTCTCCTAGATGGCGATCATTGTGCTGGCCATCCTGCTCTTTCTGGCTGCCATGCTCTTCATCCTCATGAACTGGTACTACCGGACAGTGTGAGTAACCTCCAGGCTCTACCTCACTGGCCAGGGGGACCCATGTAGTTGTTCCCAGCCCTGACAATGCTAGTAAGCAAAGGAAGTCATCAGCTTCCCAACACATTCTTTGCCAGGGTTCAGCCTAGGTCAGAAATAGCCCCTCTTCTCCCAAAATATAATGGCTTCAATACCAATAGCAGCTCTCTCCCCAAGCATGCCATCCTTATAGATACAGGGGCTGTTTGCAGGGTTATTGCAAATCTGTGTCCCACTCTCCTTTGGAGCATCTTTTTTATTTTCTTCCCTGATTCGCTGTATTTCCTTCACAGGCACAAAAGGAAATTGAAAGCCATAGTGGCTGGCTCCACTGGTGAGCAGTGTTTTGGGTTTTCCAGATGCATGAGATAGCAGGGTGCCTAAAGAGCATAGAGGGGGTGATGTGGGGGATGTCTGTGGGGTGTAAATCCAAAGTGATCCTGCCCAGCAAGGCCCACTGGTGGAAAGCTTTTCTGAGCTTCCAGGCTCTGCATTACCAGCTGCATCCCAGTATGCTTCTCATGCCACCAGTGCTTTTCTGGTCACTGAATTTCCATCCCTGATAAAGAAGTGCTGCTCCATGGTTTACTGCTCAGCCCCCCAGCATGCCACTCTTTAACTTTCATCCCTGCTTCTTTCAGGAAACAGAGGTTTCATGGACATCATGGACATGCCAAACACCAACAAGTACTCCTTTGATGGGTGAGTTCTCCCTTTCCCTCTCTGGTTTGCCACCTTGCAGGATCACATGCTGCTCCCGAGAAAGGGATACCTGCTTTTTGTAGCCAGAGATGCTTGGGATGTGGAGATGCTGTACCTTTCTGCTCTGCAGAGGGATGCAGCCAGGCATGCCATGGCTGCTTGCCTTGAGAGCTTTCAAGGGGATGCTGTGTAGGGACTATTCATTAGGGACTGTTATGACAGGACAAGGGGTAATGGGTTGAAACTTAAACAGCAGAGGTTTAGACTGGATATAAGGAAGAAGTTCTTTACTGTAAGGGTGCTGAGGCACTGGAATTGGTTGCCCAGGGAGGTTGTGAATGCCCCATCCCTGGCACTGTTCAAGGCCAGGTTGGATGACGCCTTGCGTGATACAGTTTAGTGTGAGGTGTCCCTGCCCATGCCAGGGGAGTTGGAACTAGATGATCTTAAGGTTCTTTCCAACCCTAACTATTCTATGATTCTATGACCTTGTGCTTTCTCCTGTGACTCTATCTCTGCCAATACTAGCCAGGCTTGGGGTAAGCAGAGATGACCAGTGGGTGTCGACACACATCTGGATCCAGATGACCAAATTCATGCCCCCACATGGCAGGAGGAGGCAGCACAGCCTCAGCATCCAGGCTTTGGATTGGGGTTACAGATGCTGTGGCTCTTTCCTTGTGCTGAGAGCTGCTCCTTTTCCCTGGGCAGGGCCAACCCGGTATGGCTGGACCCCTTCTGCAGGAACATGGAGCTGGCAGCGCAGGCAGAGCACGAGGATGACCTGCCGGAGAACCTGAGTGAGATCACTGACCTCTGGAACAGCCCTGCCCGCACCCATGTAAGACATGGCCCCCTCAGGACCGCTCCCTGCTTCTCCCAAGGCCCATGCCACCTCCTGAACTACTCTCTCCACCCACAGGGGACGTTCGGGAGAGAGCCTTCTGCAGCCAAGCCTGAGGATGATCGCTACCTGCGGGCAGCGATCCAGGAGTACGACAACATTGCCAAGCTGGGGCAGATCATGCGGGAGGGACCCATCAAGGTGAGTGTTGAGCATGGGCATCCTCCATCCAGGGGGTCTTCTCCAACTGCTACAGCTTACAGGTTGACAGCAGTGGTGCCGGAGGGTGATGTTGCTTCATAAAATGCTGGGATGGGGTCAGCCTCCCTCCAACCAAGCGGTGTCCCTCAGGTAACCCATCATCTCTCCCCCTCCACCCAGGGCTCTCTGTTGAAGGTGGTCCTGGATGATTACATGCGCTTGAAAAAACTCTTTGCCCAGCGGATGGTGCATAAAGCCACCTCCAGTCAGGGGGACCGCTCCTCGGTCTCGGAGGTAGACGTGGTGTGCATGGGCATGGGGAGATGCTTGCCGTGCCCTCTGGGATGCAGTGTGTCTTCTCAGCCCTTCTCAGTCGCTCCCTGCAGCTGTGGTCCCTATCACTCAGTGGTCTCCCCATTCTCTGCTTGGCCAAAACGAGCCAGACACTGGGTTTCCACTGAAGCTGCTGGTTCCCCACAGTGCTCCAGCTTTCATATCCCTCTGAGTATCAGAAGCACCTTATCCCTCAGTCTCTGCGTGGGCTCTGTCCATCACCTCCTGTCTCTCTGCCAAAGGTGACTAAGAAGCTGCAGGCCCCTACACACATGCGGGGACATCTTCCATTCCCTGTGCTCCTCTGAGCTTATCAACCCAACAAGTTTTGAGGCAAAAGGGCTGGGACAGAGCATTTTTGTGCAGAAGGGCTGGTGAGGGGAAAAGCAACTCCTCTTGCAGCCTTCCCCCTCTTCATGGGGGGCAAAACATGGGGCAAACACAGCAGAGGAGAGCAGAAGGATGGGAGATGCCCTTTCAACCCTTCTGTTGCCTTATCCCTCCTTGCCCTTATCTGCCTCCAGCCTTCCTTCAGCTCCTTTCCTTGTCTGCCTTTTGCTCCATACAACCCCAAACCCCAGCCCAGGTCCAAACTCCCCCTTAGCTGCTGGACACACCACCTGGCTGGCAGCTGGTGCACCTACCAGATGAGTGAGCAATCTGACTGGAGACCATCATCGCACTGGTGATCCTCATCACCACACTTCAGAAGAGGAGGGAACTGTCCCTCTCACTGAGTTCCAGCATTGCAGACAGCTGGGAGGCAGGAAGCAGGATCTGCTCAGGACACGGTAGTGATTTCTCTGATCCATGGACTTTTTACAGCTGATCCAGAAGGAGCTAGAGGAGGAAGAGGAGGAGCGCAGCCCCAGCCAAGGCAGCCTCCGCTTCCGGCACAAGCAGCCGGTGGAGCTGAAAGGTCCTGATGGCATCCACGTGGTACATGGCAGCACAGGCACGCTGCTCGCCTCTGACCTCAACAGCCTACCCGAGGACGACCAGAAGGTGCTGGGTCGCTCGCTGGAGACTCTGACCACCGACTGCGGGGGCTACAGCGACCACAATGCCCGCACTGAGTCGGCCAAGTCCACCCCCCTGCACAAGATGCGGGAGGTGATCATGGAGAGCCCTCTGGAGATCACCGAGTTATGACAAGCAGTGCTGGTGGTGGTGCTCCTCTAGGCAAGCAGGGGCCGGCACGGATGAAGCACAGATCAGGGGGTTGTGGTGGGGGCCAGGGGCACCCCAAGACCAGCGCTTGGCCCCCTATTCCCCTGCACAAGTCCAGGCCAACCGGTGCACATCGCTCTGGCAGCCTTGGAGAGCTTGGCCCCAGGAAAGGGCTCTCAGGACTGGTATGCTTTTACTTGCCTGTCATTTATCCATGAAAGCATTATTTTTTTTATTATTTTTTTCTTATTAAAAAAAGGGTTTTTTTAAGAAAAAAAAAAGCAGCAAAACAAATCCAATGAGTCCAGGCTGGACAGGGGTGAAGGTGCAGCAAAGGTGCGGATGATGTGCCGCATCCCTGGATGCAGACTGGGGACAAGCAGCCATCATACCTCAACCACAGGCACAGGGAGGGCCAGGCAGCGTGAGGAGAGGCCAAGTCCATTTGGCATTAACAGCACCTTTCCAGCAAGGAAAGACCCCAAAAAAACCCAAACCAAAACGGAAAACATTTCTCCATTTTGTTGGCTTTACCAAAACATGTTGCGACATTGAAAGAGACTGACAATAACTGGGGCTTCTGGATGTGGAGTGCTCGTGCTTGTCTTTTCTTGCCCTTTACTTTCCCCTTCTCTCTTTATTTTGGGTTCGTTCGTTTGGGGATTTGTTTCCAGTCGTAACCTTGTGGAGAGTTTCGGGCACGGTCTGTTACGGGACTCAGAAATACACTGTCTATGGCTTTAGGTAACCTGTCTGTCATCCTTCCTCCCTGATCACATTCCCAGATTCAGCTTACTCAAAAGACCTTTTGAAGAGAAAACACCCTTTTCCCTTTAATTCACCCCTGAACCCATCACCTTCACAAGATGCTGACCCAGGTTTTGCTGCACCCCTAATTTTGGGGGAAGCATTATACCTCCCACAGGTTTGCCCCATCTTACACAGCAGGAGAAGCAGGAGGGAGACATCCAGCTGCGCTCACGGGAAGAGTTTATTTTCAGTGCGGTGCTCCCGTGCACGCTCAGGACTGGGCACTGCGGGCATCTCCCTCCTGCAGCAGGGAGGGACAAGCCAGTGCCCCGCTGCCCCTCTCTTACCACAGCTGGGTCAGCACAGGGGCGCCAGCAAGAATGTGTGTGTGGGTGAAAGGGACTCTTTGCTCCCAAACTCACTCATTTTTTGTTCAGGAAATACTTGAGGTATATACATCTGTAAATTTAATCCACTGTGTTTCTTTATAGGGCAACAGGGGGAAGGCAGGTGTAAAAGAAAGCCATGCCAATTTGAAGAGGGACCAGCGAAGTGCTGGGCTTGCCAAAAGCTGACAAGACCTGTGGTGTGAGGCTGCTGGCTGCCAGCTGCCTGGAACTGGCTAGCATTTGGGCAGCAAAAACCATCCCAGCTTGTTCACGCTGCAGGATCTGGGTCTTACAAGGGGGACGGGGATAGAAGTGGGGATGGGGATTTTACAACAACTCTGAGAGACAACGAGGCTGAATCCGCAGTCCTGAAAATACCAATGAGTCCCTTAACCTGATTTAGAAATCCAGACCGCATGGATGGAAAAGGAAGTGGCAGAAGTGGCTGGGTCACCCCACAGCCTCTGCTGGGACGGTCAGGCTGGTGGGCTCCTGCCCTTGCCATCCATGGGTGCAGGCACATCCCAAGGGAGGGTATCTGGGATCCTGAACCAAAACAGCAGGGCAGGCACAGCCAGCCGGGGAGGTGACTCCTAGTTCCATAGGTGACGCTGGCAGTGCTCAACAGCCTGCGGGAGAGATGGGGAAGGATAGTGGTGGGAAGCAGGGTCTTCTGGCTCACTGCAAACCCAGGAGAGGAGATGTGGCCAACACTTACCTGGCACTTTATCGCTGTGGCCATGTTCTTGCACCAGTATTGCGGGCCCAAGGCACAGAGGTCTAAGTCCCCGAGATCCTCCTCAGATGAGTCACAAGCTTTTATTTTCTGCATGGCAAAGGAAAAGGGTGGGAGGTGGAAGAAGAAAACCCATGAGCACACTTTGATCCCACTGCCCCTCTCCCAGACCCCCAGGTTGGGACAAAGAATGCCCATCTGGGTCAGGGCTGCCCCAGGGACACTTACAGTGCAGACGAAGGGGGGGTCCATCATCTGCACGAAGAGCCGCACAGCCTCCGGCTCGTACTGCACCACGAGCGCTTCGCACTGGGAAGGAGAGAGGGGTGAGCACAGCAAGGGGTGTCGGGGGGTCCCCCCTGGGCAGGGGCTCCCTGCAGCTCACCGTGCCAGTGAGCGGTGCGGGCAGCAGCTGGCAGCCCTTCTGCAGCATGTCACCCAGCTCTGCCAGCGTCTCGTTCTTCAGCAGCTCGTTGTCGAAGGACGTGATGATGATCTGGCAGACGTTGCAGAACGCTCCTGCACCTGCTGCCAGCTGCTCCAGTGTGGCAGGCCCTGCAGGACACAGCGGGGCCTGTGTTAGCAGTGTTAGCACCCCTCTCCCTGGGGACATGGTGCCACCCAGGCCCCCCAGCTCACCATGGTGGGTGTCCTCGCTCCGGGGACAGCAGCGCAGCATGGTGCAGACAGCTGCCGGGTCGGTGGCCTCCAGCAGCATGATGACCACGGCTTTGCCATAGGAGTCAACGAAGTCTTTGCACTGCCCGATGACGCTGTGGGGCAGCATGTAGCACACCTTCTCGATGTCATTCACCAGCTGCTCCTGCCGGGAGAAGGCAGGCAGAGGGAAAACCCCACTCCTCGCTGCCCCCTTTCCCAGTGCCTTATCCCTGGACAGCAGCAGCAGGGCTCACCTCTGTCACATTGTTCTCCAGGAGGCTCTCAGCCGCCTTCACAGCAAATTGGCACATCTCACACAGCGGAGTGGTCCCCTCCCTGTCCTGTGGGAAAGGCAGTGGGATGCACACCGAGCCCCCAGCGCTGCCCCCATCCCACCCAGCCATCAACCCCCACAAAATATATTCCCCACCTCGGAAAAATGGAGATGCTTGAGAGGGAAAAATGAAATAGAAAATAAGGCTCCTGCTTCCCAGCATTTGGATTTTAAGGAGCATGTTTGAGTCAGGAGAGGTCCCCACTTACCCACAGCGTGCTCAGGACCTGTATCATCTTCTCTGTGAGCAATGTGTGGAGGGGCAGCACTGAAGAAGAGGAGCAGAGTCCCAGCTGGCCACACAGCTCCATGGGGTCCTGGGGAGAGATGTCTTAAATCGGGTGGGCATCATCCCCCAGGAGGGCGAGTCTGTGCCCTCAGTTCCCAATGGAGGGTGATTTCAGCTGGTTGGGGCATGGGTCTCGCTTACCTCAGCCAGCTGCCGATGGAGGGACCAGCAAATGGCAAGAAAAAGAGAGAATAAAAAGGAATTACAGTAGTTGTAAGCCAGACAGAGGGGAAAGCTATTTGTAGGGATATAAAGCAGTGGGGTTTAAGTCAAAAGACGAGCAGGGCCCTGCACTCACTGATGAGGTCCCCTTGGCTGTGCTGCCTGGCACCCAAACCAGCACCCACCTGTCCCTGGCAGCCCTGGGGAGCTGCACACCCACTTACCATGTACTGGAGCAGCCGGACGGCTGTGTCCATGTACTCAGCCAGGTAGTGCTTGCACTGTGCAGGAGAGACACGGTGTTAGCACCCAGGGTGGATGGACATCTCACCACCCTGCCCACACCACAGTCTGCCGGGGACCTGCCCAACAGCTGCAGAAGACGCTTGCATGCCCAGCACAACGGCAGCACCCTCACCTGCTGTGCCAGGCTGGGTGCCAGGCCCTCGCATGCCCACTCAGTGCGGGCCACCAGCGCCTGAGTGAAGGCAGCATTGGTCCCCAGCTCCAGCTGCACAGCGGCCACCAGCTGCAGGCATTCCTCACACACATCTTCCTTCTCCTGTGGGATAACATGGGCAGGAACACATCAGTAGATCCCAGAAATAAAACTGAGTGGCCCCAGTGACTCCATTTTCCAGGCTGGGATTTAAATGCCCGGTCTCAATCTGAGGCAGCTTTTTGGCCAGCATCATTCTGGTCCCTGCCCTACCTCCTGCAATATCCCGACCCAAAACTGGTGACACCCCAAATCAGATGCCATTCCAGCTGTACAGTAGCTTTAAAACATGATTGTTGAATAGGTGGTGCTTTGCTGATTCTCACCCCTGAGCAGCATCAATGGCATTCCTGCCTGTGCCATAGTACCTGGGCCTCACCACGAGGCAGGTCCTGGGGATGGAGCAGGAGGGGCACGTTGGCGATGAAGGGGGTGACCAGGTCAGCAAAGTCCTGAGCAGGGCCAGCAGGGGCTGGTGGCGGTTCCTGAAACTTCAGGGCTCCTGTGGGGCTCTCCCAGGGCTGGCACAGCCTCATGGTCCCACACACCACCTTCGGGTCTGCCTGGGGGAGCAGAGGGATGGGGGCTTGTGGTTGCATCTGCCCCATCACCCTCCTCCCCCCCCTACAAGCCTGGGTCATTTCCATCCCCACCTCATTCCCATGGAGGTTTTGTCCCAGGCTCCAAGCACCTCCCTTGCTCTTCAAGACCCCAAGATACCCCAAACCATGGACAAACACAAACCCAACGGGGTCCCCCACCACTTACCAGCACTTGCCTGCCCAGCTGGACTAGGATGAGGATGCCGGTGTCCACCATCTTCTTGCACTTCACAGACCAGTCCTGGAAGGGCAGGTACTGGCATTTCTTATCCAAGAAGAGCCGCAGCTTTTCCTAGGTAACAAGTGGAGAGCTCAGGAATGGGTGGCCCCCACTGGTGTGGGGGTGACATGCCAGACCCACATTCCATGCCAAGCTGTGACCCACCTCAGTGCGGTTGTCCTGCAGGATCTTGCCTACCACAGAGACTGCCATCTGGCACAGGTGACATGGGATTCCCTTCTGCTGAGAGAGGGGACACATGTGATGTTACCATGGCACCCAGACCCACCACTTGCTTCTCAGATCCCAAGCCAGATCTGTTTCTGATCCCTCCCAGGAACACCGCACCCAAGGGCACTTGGGAATACCCCGGAGCATCCATTCCTTTTTGCTGCTCACACTGCAGACATATTGCTGCTTGACACCATCAGCCAATGCTCCTCTGGGTGCCCAGCACTGGGTCGACCAGGCTGGGATTCTGCCCCCGCCCCCCATTTCGAGTCAGGATGGACACATCCCTCCATCCCCCTGCATCCCTGCCTCCTGGCACAGTTACCCCCACAGCCTTGTCCCAGACGGAGATCTGGCAGAGCTGCAGCGTCCCACACTTGGCTGCTGTCACCACATCGCGGCACCAGTCCTCCGGCCGCTCACTGCACTCATGGAGGGGGCTGGCCCCAGCTTTGTGGGGAGGAAAGAAAACCATCAGTGCCGCAAGAGCACCCCAAGACCATCTCTTCCCTTACACCAACCACTCCACCACCCTGCCCCGCAAGCTGGGGCGATGCTCTTCACCCTCCCACTGTGATTCACCCTCAGCTTTCGCAACGGTGGTGCGGTTGTTAGGTTTTCTAAATAAGCCCAGAAAATGCAGGCTTCACCCGGCCAACACGTGCTGCCAGCTTCACCAACACCGTGTCACAGCAGCAAAGCAAACTCGGGGATCATCACCCTCAGCCTCGCAGCACCCTTCAATGCACTGGGGAGGCAGCTGCTGGGATAAAGGTCCATAAACCCTGCAGAAGGAGCCACACAAGGTGCCGACACACAGCCCCACACAGCAGCTGGTTAGCCACGCCGTGGCTCCCAGCCATGGTTGAGCAACCCCACTTTGGGTTGTTGTGTTTTTTCCATTTCCTCCCAACGCCTGGCTGTAAATCCCTGGCACAGCGGCGGTGCCCACCCCGGCTGCCCGAGCAGCATGGTGGTATGGTGCAATGCCACTGCTTTAATTGCCACCTCGGCGTGTCGGGATTCATTTGGGATGGGGCGAGGGTTTGTTCCCAGCAGGGGCTGCACTCACCCAGGATGGCAGGAGGCAAGAAGCCAGCACAACCCAGGCCCTTCACTACTCTGCTTTGGCCAGAGCTGCTCTGTAAATCCAGGGGGGATGTGGGAGCAGCACATGAACAGACAGACAGACCCTGCTGCATACCCTTGTCTAAGCAAACATTCCCTCTTCCCCCAGAGCATTCGCATACAGCTTTTATCACCCAGCCCTGGCCCTATGATCTTGCATAGCAGGAATAAAGCCGAAGGGAGGAACTGCTCCTTCCACCCACCCTGTCCTTATCAGGTTTCTCCCCAAAAGCTGCTTTCCTGCATGCCAGATTTTGGCAACACCTTTGTCTCATTCACGGGACATGTCGGGACAGTGGTTTGAGGTGCCTGGGGCCACCCCAGCAAGTCCCCAGGTGTGGCAGCTGTGGGCAGGAGACCCCAGAGCCCCCTACCAGCCCTGCCACTCCCAAGCACAGCTCAGAGGGTGCCTCGGTGGTGTTTCTGCAGGGATTACCCCATCGGGCTGACGGCAGCACTGGGGCAGGAGGGAGCCCAGGGGCAGGGCGAGTCCCCCCTGCTTCCCATGCACACCTTCCCACACAGCTCTCGCTCCAGCAGCACAAGGCCGTGGTCGCTGCATCAGCTGAGAGATAGACATTTAGGTTTTTAATCCTGGCACCAGCATCAGGGCAAACAGGAACAGCAAGTCAGCGGAAGTGGGATGGGGCAGCACCAAATAAAAGGAGAGGGGAGGCAACAACCCCATAGCTTGTTTCTGAGCTGGTCCTGCCTGATCCACAGACACAGCCCAGACCAACAGCATAAGGGTGCTGCCAGTGACAGCGTGAGGGGATTTACGTGTCCTAAAAGACACTGGGGGTTTGGACCCACACCTCTGTGGCTCACAGTGCTTCTCAGCTCAGTGCTTACTCCTTGCCCTGCTCAAGGTGAAACTCAGGCCTGGGCCACAAAAATCATTAATACTAATCACAACACCCAACTGCTGAGAGCAGGAGGAGCTTCTCCAGCTGGAAAGCATCACCATGGGGCAAGCAACCAGAGCAACTGGTACCCTGTGAGCTCTCCTCCACATTTCAAAGCTGTGCCAGAGCAGCCTCATGGTGACAGGCACCCAGGCAGCAGGATGCCAGTTGATGCCATTTGCGGTGAAGCCCCAACATGGAGCACAGGGCAAGCAGGGATGTAGTGTCCCCAGGCCAATACCCTATCCCCAGCTGGCAGCCCTCCAGGGTGGGGTGGGCTTTCCTCAGGGGGGATCCAGCACCGAGCTCCACATCTGTCAGAGCTGTGCCAGCATTACATGGAGCCTGGAGCACACTGGCTGAGCCGGCAGAGCCTGGTGAGCAGGTTGTGATGTAAAGGCTTGGGGAGGCGGTGTGGGCCCCGGCGCCCCAGTTCCCACCCTGGTGCACACCCCTATTACAGCAAAAAACATAAATACACTTTTCCCAGCATCACAATCCTCCTCCAAGGCTGACAGTGGGCCCCGGTCCCATAGACACAGTGCTGCACAGCACAACCACTGCCATAGGAACCTCCACCGGCTTCCAGGGCAGGCATCGCCCAAAGCACGGACATGCCAAGCATAGGTGTGCATTCCTGCTCTGCCTGTTGCTGGCTGTGCACCTTGGCATGTCATTCCGCCCCCCCCGGCCACGTGTGTGCAGTCACGACTCCACCACAAAGCCAGCATGGGGCAGGTAGTGCCAGAGGAGCCTGATGGGCCGAGCCTGGGGTAAGTTAGGGTGCAAAAGAGGTTCTTCCCCCTAAAAGGTTGGGGTTTTTTTGACTACAACAGCAGAGCTGCACAGCTTTGGTGGGGAAATGGCCCCCAGAATAAATGAATTCCCTTCAAGCAAGGCCCAGAGCTCCAGAACCAGGCTCTTCACAACTTGTTTGCTGAGGAAGGGCAAGGAAAGAGCCAAGTATCACTTCCTCACTCTTACAGGGGAGGCCTAGGGGACAGCAGCACAAGATCATCTGCAGAGGGATTTGCTCCCAGATACTCAAAGCCCCAGTGACAAGGGGAACAGCTGTGGATGTCACCATGGTCACCCCATCATGCAAGAAGAACAAAGTTGGGTGTGAGGTTCTCCCACATCATACATACACAGCCAGGTCCCAATGTCCTCTCCCCTATTGCTGCTGAGACACCCCGTCAAGTGGTCTCCCTTCTACACCACTGCAGAACACAAGCCCTGCTGTCCAAAGGGAGGGAACAAACCACTTTTTGCCCTGACATCATCACTAAGGGCAGAAGTTGCAATGCTCATGTCTAGGTAGGCAAGAGGTCAAGCAGCCAGCAGTGCCACCAGCCTCAACTCTCCTCTGGCCTAACTCCACCACTACAGAGGGGTGATGAAGCATGCTATGGAGCTAAACACCACAGCTGCAAATAGTTTTAGGGTTCTGAGGGGTTTTCTGGGCTCTCCTTGAGTCCTACCCCCATGCCTGGCCTTACCTTGGTAGGAGCCCAGGCACACAGAAAGGATCAGCAGCACCCAGCCACTCCATTTGATCTCCATGCTGTTCCTAAGATAGTCCTCAGTGGCTGGTTCCTCTCCTGTGCTGCTCCCAGACTAAGGAATCTTGGATGGGTTGGGAGAAGTAGTGAGAACCCACACCCACACAGGGCAATTACCACACCCCTCTCCTTATGGCTTGATTATAAAATCATCATCACCAGCCTGCAAGTAGAGGGAGGGACCAGAGCCACACAGGTATTCCCAGGAAGTCACAACCAGCCCAGAACCTGCTGCTCAACACTAACCACTCCTGGCTGCAAAGCAGACACAACCAGGGAGAACTGTCCTAACACCATGCAATGCAGCTATTTCCTACGCTCTTCACAAAATTCACCCTTATAATGCATTAGTCAGGGATGAGTGTATCAGCTCTTACAAAAAAAAAGTCAGTAGTGAAAATATTAAAGACCATTAAATTTAGGACAACTGAATTAATTGTGTATTGAGTGATAGCCTCATAGTTTGCTTAAAACACTTTAAAAGTCACATTTTATTCAAAACAAAACAAGGAATGAAGACAAAAGGGGAGCAGCCACATTAAATGCAAGTCAGCACTGAAGCCTGGTATCAAGCAGCTTCAGCAAGAACTCCCTCCAGCCCACAGCAGGCAGAGGAATTGCAACACAGGGCTGTTTCCTCACATCAGGCATTGTGTTTGTCCAGGGAAGAGAACAGCGGTGCAATCCCTGGCAAGCCTCTAACCTGCAACTGTGCTCAATATAGCAAAGGCTTGATGGGACATGCATACTGCAAGACAATGGCAACTCAATGGGAATTAGAGTCCTGTCATTCAGCCTGATTCCCACTGACATTTTGGGATGTGCCTCCTCCTGACTCCGCAGCAAAGGGGAAGCTAGCAAGACCCTTCAGCAACTAGCACGCAGTAAAGAAACACATCGGTTTACAGAGGTTTTTATTGTTCAGTAAGGAAGCTTTTGTGCAAAAATCAAGACAATGTTCTTCAGAAAGCACGTGTTCCCCCAGCGTAACTCAAGCAGGTCAGGTGCCACAGTCCACAGGAAAAGAGCCTAAAGAGACTCCCAGCAGCAGCACAGGATTTCTCCCACTTCACCTCTACCAACAGGTTGCTAGCATAATCCTTCACTACTAAAAACCCAAGAAAATTAAAACCTTGCCAACATGGAAGAGCAAGTCTCAATTCATCGTGTTAAGAGAACACCATCTAGTTAAAAAGATCACATACCATACTACATGCTGTAGTGTAACCCAACCTGTACCTTCAGGGCAGCAATGCTGAAGAGAGCCCATTTCCTCCTATCCGGCATATCCACCCCATCTGGGATACACCATGGGAACCACTGCACAAGCCCGCCAAGACAGAAAGCTGTAGCTATTTTACATTTTTAGGGAAGATTATTTTCATGTTTAGAGCCACAGGTGCTTCAGTGTTCTGTACAAATGCAAACAGGAAAGATCAACCAGTACTGCTATCTGTCAACACTGCCCAGACATTTAGCATGTACATGTAGTAACTAAAAAAAGCTGCAGTCAAGTGGTTTTTCATTAAAACAGCATGAAAATTACTTTGCTTGCTTCTAAAGCAGTTACCGGAGCTCCTGCCTCACCCAAGACACCACACAGAACAGCAGCATTGCCAGCTCCTTTCTGAACAGGACTGGAATTTTCAAAGCTCCACCTCTGCCAAGCTTCTCCTTCCAAAAGGCCTCCTCAGAGCTACTTTGTGGTGCCTCTGTTTTGGGGGTTAACTTGACCAGAACCACATACTGAATGCTACTAAGCAGTACAAGGTCCATCTCAAGCAATGTAAGCATGATTCTCATTCAAGGGCCCTATATACCTCAAGGGCCTGACTTGTTCCCAGGGCAGCAGCCTGTCTCAAAAGACTTTTGTTCAGAAGTTCAGGCCATTTCAGTGGGATGCTGCAGAGGCGTGAAAAGCAGGTTGTCAGGTATGCCAGCAGAGCTGCCAAATACCTACTACAGTGCTCTTAACTCTGCCATCTCCACTTGCTACTCAGACACACTTCCCAACAGAAATGGAAGCTCTGGAAAAAAATTATACTTTACTCAGAAAGGTGAATGTCAAGTGAGAATGGGTGGCAGCAATGGAAACTGTTTGTGAACATCACAGTGCCTCTGAAATTTTACATAACCAAAATATGCCACAAGAACAAAAACAGATCAAGGAACAAACCAGTGGTTTACAATGAAACCCATTTTTCCCTGCATTCTGCCCTCTATGCTGAACTTGCTTTTGAGACATGCACAGCCCCTGCTGACTTTTGCTGACTTTTTCTGCACCTCCATCTTCTACCAAACCAGCTCACTCCACCTCCTTGGCACCCATTTGTTTGCATGTAGGAAGCTGCAAGACTAAGCAGAATTGAGCAACAAGGGTAAGAAAAAAGGGAGCCATTCCTTAAGTACATCAGCATGCTTCAAAAGACTGAAATCCCACAGGGCTTGACAGTAGCACACCCATGCTTATATCAAGTAGTCCAAGGAAATAAAAAGGACATGATCAAAGTTTGAAGGAGGGTTTCCTTAACTGTAACACTACAACAAGCTATAAGCATGGTCACTCAAATGCAAATGCATCTTTTTAGGTACCAGTTACTTTGAAAGTTAGCTGGGCACAAGAAGCCCCTTCTCTGCATTTGCAGAGCTTTGAAAATTCCAACCAAAGAGATTCCCAGGTACAGCATTATCTCTTAAAAGAGTTCCCTAGGGTTACACTGAAAATGACAATTCCAGCCAGATGTTAGAAATGCAAAGCATGTAATCTTCCCAATGCTGACTACAGGAAAACATATTTAAATTTAGTCACCATCTTGCTCTTTTTTAAATTAAAAGATCATGGCCTTGCCTCATTTCACCTTCTTTGCCATTCTCTCCAGCACCTAAAAAACACTTCAGCCTATCAATTAAAAACCTACAACACACTGACTATTTTTTAGGAGCATAATGAGTTAAACTGTACAATCAAAAATATCTTTGTGAAGTCAACAATGAAGATCAGATCCTTCAAGGGCAGCACTGCTACAGAAGAGTTACAATAAAAGAACTTGAAGGTCAAATTGTTAATGAGGCAGAGAGGAGGGACATTTGAGATGCAGCTCTCTGCCAACCTCTGCCCACATTTTTAAGAGCCATGGCAAACTTTCAGAACTGGAAATTCTTCTTCTAGTTCCACACATGACGTTTGCAGTGATCAACAGCCTAAAGGGAAAGAAATAGTGTACGTTAGTGGAAAAAAGCCTGTTGCAAAGATGTGTGCATCTACACATTACAATCCAATACCCTGTTCTGAGCCAAGATCTTGGGGCAAATCTCTTTCTCTGAAAATAAGTGTTTCCAGAAAGGACTAGAACAACATCTTTCTCCCCACCAAGAAGCTTCAGGAAAGAATGCTGATGACCCTTAGCAACTAAGGTGTGGCAAAGAAAGCATCACCCCACAACATTGGAAGCCAAATCTTAGAGCCTGTTGAGAGATTGTGACATGATCTGTTGGACACAGGAACACAGACTAAATATAAATCACACTACATGTTACTATAGATTCTGAAATGCTAGCACACAGGTGGGGGATATGAACAAAAGTAAGTGGAAGCCATCTTTAATAAAGCTAAGGGCTATGGAAGACCCTCTAATGAAACTCAACCATCTCTAGCTAGTGCTTTTTTGCTTCCTGAAGCTGGAGTTCATCCACTTGAAAGTGTGGTGTAGAAGCTGGAAAAGTCACTTATAAGGAGCTCTCAAGGACCAATAAAAAAAACTTGAGGCAGAATCCTGCTTTACATACATTGCACTGAGCAGCAGTCTCCATGTTCTTACACCAGTAACCTGGACCCCAAACACAAGCATCATCCCCCAGGAGAGGCTGCTTAGCTGATCCGCAGACTCCAAGTTTCTGCAAAAAGAACAGCAGTGGTCAGCATCTTTCTATTTGCACCAAGAGATCTCAACTCCAGCCTTACATCTGAGCTTCTACCTGACTGAGCTTCAGGAGCTCCCACAGCACTATGCTCCACTAACAACTGCAGTCATGTTTGCAGCTGAACATGAAGCAGTAATCTGACACAAGGAAGAATTAAGTTACCGCAAGCGCTTCTTTGTATCAAGTTCTGAGAAACAGAGCTTCTAGAAAGGAAGCTTTCTCAATAAATGTCATTTAACTTCTCATCACACTACTACTGAACCTCAACAGCAGATAATCACTGGCAGCTCTTTTTCTCTGTCCTTCCTTGCACAAGGCTGGCACTCAGACAGCTGTCCATTCAGTAAGCTTGAGGCTTTGCACAACCATATTTGCTCCAAGCATTCAGCGTGACAACTTTTATTCCAGCAGTCAGTGCATGCTAGACACTGAAAGGCATACAGAAGAGCAGGCAAGGCTATCGGAGCCTATACTTAATAGAAGTATATGCAATACTCACAGTGCAAACAAAAGTGGGATCCATTATTTCTGCCAAGAGTTGCACAACCATAGGTTCATACTGATCCACAAACTGAACGCACTGTAACAAAACAGGTTGATAAATTCTGTTAAAGCCTAGAAGAGGAAGATATGGTCTTCAGCAGGCAGGCCTGTACACTACTCTAAACATCCCGGTAACAAACTAATAAAGCAGAGGCTGGAGCTCTGCAGATTGAAAAAGTCTCAGCACTGCACTAATCACACAGTTACATCATTTGTTGCTACCTTATACCTGCCTGCAACTGTATGCATTATGATGAGAAAGGGATCAAAAGGAAAAGAACCAAGCAGGACAGACTTTCGGAAAAGAACCAGGCAGGACAGACTTTGGTTTGCAAAGCTTAGTCTCTAATTGTGAGCATTACTGCTGTAAACGTACTGAGGAAAGCACACTAAACAAGCTGGAGACAAACATCCTGGACAGGATGGCAGCAATGCAGTAATGACTCTTAAGCACTTTTAGCCCAAGTAGTTACTATTCACTTCAGACCCAGCAGCAGGAGGAATGCTTCACATGAGTAACAGTCAGCCCTCTAGTGGAGAGGTCATCTCCAAAGCACAGAAGACATTGGCATCCTCAGCAGAGACTAACAGCACCAATTAATAAGTGAACCACAGCTATTAAACAGCCTCACAGCAGTTAGCAGAAATAGCTGTTTCACAGCTGCTTTAAGCTATGCATATAAGCAGTTGCCACTTGCCGACACCCAGCAACCACCTAAAAAGATTTCCAGGGAAATCCTGATAGTGGTGGCCTAACAGGTGTTGCTTTTTGCTGTCTCACTGGAATTAAATTATGCCAGCCTACTTCCAACTACTTTGTTAATCCCCTGAACAGGATCAGTATTGATTAAAAAAAAAAATCAAAACCAACAACAAAAAACCCCTTTCAGCTGTTCCCACCCACTGTTCTCAGAACATTTCCAGGCAAACCTTTACTGACTGCAAATTAGGACAACAATCCATACAGCCAATTCAGTCCCTTAAAAGTCTCCATCTATTCAAAGGTCTGCCAACAGCCACAGATGGGAAGTGTGAAAACCTAATCCTCCTGCACCCCGAACTTTTTTCAACCTCCAGCAGAGGAAGGCTGATTACTCTCCTAAAATATACTAGAGGATGCTTTTTCCAAATACTCTGCAAGATGCTTTGTCCTTCTGTTCATCTCCATCTGCCCTGTTCTGACCGGAAGGCAGGATGCAACACAAGGCCTGTGTGGTCACTTGACTGCCCCAGATGAAGCCTGCTCCATCTTTTTTGCTCTGCCACACATGAGAAGCTGCTATGCTTTGGTGTTAACTAGTAAAGAGAGAAACCTAGGAAGGATCAGGTTGCTAAACGTAAGTCAGTCCTAGCTGCACCTGTGGAAAGTTTGTCTCCAGCTACAGACCAAGCCAGTTGGTCAAACACAGATACCTCTATTATGAGTACCTGGACATTTATAGCAGAAGTAGACACACTTGAGAGACGCACCTAAAATTAGCATGTAGACAGAATATCAGGTGAAAGCCTCAGAAAACAAAATAAGCATGATTATCACTGTGGTGCATATGTAAAAGCAACAGACCATCAGGTGAAACACTCAAAAACTGATGTAAGCATAACTGTCACTGTAGTGCCTATGTAAACCAAACCAAATCAACCAGGACAGTGCCCAACCATCAACCAGACCACTGTTTTTTAAGCCTGCCTCCTGGCACAAGTGTTTTACCTGATCACTGACAGACTCTGGCAGGAAGTGACACACTTTTTCCAGTAAAGCTTCAATTTCAGCTGTCGTGGCATTCTTCTCTAGTTCTTTGTCTGCATAAGCTACCACCATCTTGCAGATATCACAGAAGCCATCTGCAGGTTTCACTACAACTGAGAAAAAAAAAACAAAAAAACCACACCAAAAATCAGGCATTAGTGGTTAGGTAGTTCCCCCAGATAGAAGAAAGGAGGCAGCAAAGTACTAAAGCACATGTTCTCAAATAAGATATAATCATAGATGAATCAGCTCATTTTGCAATACCAGTGACTCCTCATTACCAACCTGGTGGTGGTGGAGGCTTGTTGGCAGCACAGCATTTCAGCATAACACACACAGCTTCAGGACTTGTTGCCTCCAAGAGCATGTCAACCAAAGCCTGGCCATAGACATCAATGAAGTCCTTACACTGGGCCTTGACACTTGCTGGGAACAGGTAGCATACCACTTCCATTTCATGTACAATCTCCTCCTGAAGCATAACAAAGCATATATAGCAAATGAGGAACAAAAAAAAAAAATCTCACACAATTCATTAGTGTATGATTTCTTACTCTGTCCCACACAGGATGGAAATCTTGCTCTCATGAAAATAGATAATAGAAATAACTTTCCTTCACCCTACAGCCCCACTTCAGTCAAAGCCTAGGAAGAAGTACCATTTCCACCACTTACACACCTCTGTCTTGTTGCTCTCCAAAAGGCCAGTCACTTCTTTCACCATGGTCTCACATATTTCACACAAGGAAAGAGCTTTCTCTTGAACTGTGGCTTTCTGAGCACACACAGAAGAAACACAAAACAATAAATCAGCACTTGATCATTTGACAGGAACAATTCATAACAGATTAGTTTAACAGCATTCACATTCAGGTGCAGCACACTTACTCATTTACCAAGCTGGCCAGTTTGAGCTGGATTCAGAAGGCCAGAAAGAACCCAAAACCAACCTTAATGGTCTCGGTAAAAACCCTTTCTGAATGAAGAGTCATGACAATTAAGACCACAATCCACAGACTGTATAAGGAGGGAAGTTGAATTTAACAGACATGGAGAAATAAACATCCCCACAGTAACTGGAGTCAAGGAAAATCTGAAGTGTTCATTAGAATACACTGTTAATACACTCTTGCTTCTAGAAAAAACACAGAAATTGAGGGACTTGAGAGAAATTGTTTGGAGCCTGTTAAACAAGTTAACTGACCTCAAGACTCCTCTTTCTTAAAAATCCTCAGCCCAAGTCTTGCTCAAAGGCCATGGGAAGCTAAAGTGCTCCTCCAAACTCAAGAGCTTCAGCATTCTGTGATCATCCATCCGCATGTGCAAAGTGCTAATGCATTTTTAAAAGTTATCAAAGCATAACTCCAAATGTAGAGAAAAATTCAAATTCAGCAGTTTTCCCTCTAACATTTGAGGTGTCATTTAGAACATTTACTATACACACTACTACTGGAAAAGGAGTTCCCATTTTAATCCTAACCATTACCATATAGCTTCAATTTAACATAGGCTTTGCTATTCTAAACAAATTAATCAGCTCTCCTACTTAACAGATAGGCATCAGAAACAAAAGGCAGCCGGGAATTTATATGCAGGGAGACTTGAATTTTTCTACACATAAAAGCTAGTATTTTTCTATTTCACCTTTTTCATTACACTAAAGCTAAAAGGAAGGTAAAGCTGTTGAGCACAGAAAGTCTGCCTTACCTCCACTGTTTCCATTTTTACTTCATGAACCACTTGAGCTGGTACCAGAGTCCGAAGGGGAACAGATTTCACAGAAGAACAGAACCCAACCATGGCACAAATGTCCTTTGGTTGCTGGAAAGATATGTATAAGCAATTTTTAAAAGCCTAGAAGACTCTGCCCTTTCTATGGAGCCTGCGAGTAGGCACAAAGTTTTAAAAGGCTCCAACATAACTAGAAGTTTAATGACTACTTCTACTTCAAGTATTGCCAAAGCATTTGATATGGTTATAGGCAGGACAACTACCAGATGAAGTTTAGCATCTTTTCTTTGAGGAGGATTACATACATCCATTTAAAACCCCCATTTATCATGAGCTATGCAAGCCCTTCAAAGGAGTTGACTTAAGAGCTACCAACACCAAAACAGGCCACCAGCATCGCATTAAATCTGCATCCACAAAGCTGCTCCCCTGAAAGCTTTAAAGTAATCACAGAAGAGACTAAGCATCCTAACTCCAGAGTTCACCCAAAAGCTGAAAGGAACGCTAGTAGAAAGGACTCCTTTTCTCATCCACAAACTACCTTCTTTAAATCATCCAGTAACATCACTTTTTGCAAAAAGAAACACATTTCCGCATTACTGAAAACAGCCTATAAAAAAACAAAGGTTAACCATGTTAAAACCTAAGCTTAACCCTTTTTACAAGCAGTAGAGGTAATTATTTCAAATATTCTTACCACGGTAAGAGGGTAAAGAGCAAACAGAAACAAACCCTCTCTCAAAGGTTTTAAAAACCATACTACTGTTGTGGTTTAAGCCTAGGCAGTAACTCAGAACCACGCAGCTGCTCACTCACTGCTCCCTCTTCTTCCCCAGAAGTGGAAGTTCAGTCTGCAGCTACTTAGACAATTACTAAATGCAAAATGTAAATCCCAGACACGAGGTAAATTGCTCTAAGGAGGCCACATTATACCTACACAAAGTGAGAAAGGCTGTCCAAAGCAATATGCAAAACTTGAATTTCCACACCTGAATACTTAAGCTAAAAAAGTTACCTTTGGTCCTACAAATAATTAGAAGATCATACCCTGTCACCCAGGCATCAAGCTTCTTACAGCAGAAGCTTATGCAACAGTTAATATATCATGCCACAACCTCATGCACAGGCAAAAGCAGTATCTATCGCAAAGATACAGTGCTGCTTCAGACTACTCCAGGCAGTATCTTTAAGTCAAGCCCTTTGGTTCATGCATTGTAAGAAGCATTTACAGATATTAATGTTACAGCAACACCCACATACACACAGCATGCTCTCTCACAGAGAGATGACAGACACAAGGTCTCCCAGGACTGGTTAAATTAAAAGCCCAAACAGCTCTAGAAAGCAGGAGCCTAAAGGCCTCCTGCATCTTCTTTTCAATTCATGTACTCCAAACATCTATATCATTCTCCAGAATTTAAGGGTTAAGCAAGAAAAGACCTGGGGACAGCTTCACTTAAGGCCTTTTGAGGCCAGACTTCAAACCAGAAGCTGACAGGAGCCACTGGCCTGCTCCTTCTACATCTACCCTTCTCGTACAAGAGTGAGCATATTTTCTGCTCTAGTGCCCAAAGCCTAATCAAACTGAAATCTTAGTAGCACAAACTGGTATCTGGACCTGCAAGTAGGAATAACCACTGGAGGAGAAATCTATAGTCTTTCCTATTTTAATTACATAAATATCCCTTGTATCTGTCAACACTGAGTTCAATCACACCACGTAAACAGCTGTTCAAGCAAGAAGTGAACTACAAGCCCTTTGAGAGCAAGAAATGAACTACAAGCAGGCTATCACCACAGGCAAGTTGCTCACCTACCTGATCCTTCTGTTGACAGAGAAGATTGGAGACAGAAGAAGAAAGGAGAAATTAAAGATAACAGTTAAGAGAAAAAAATGTCAGGTACTTGGAACAGCATATACTGTCCAAAATGATGGAATATGACATGGTCCCCCATCCAAAAGATCCTTAGCATTGCTACAGCAACTCATTTAGTTGCACAATGCTAACCAGCATTATTTATTCAAAGTTATTAAAGCACACTGGGCAAGACTAGTTCCAAAGAGTATGAACACTCAGCCAGATGCAAGGTGTGGTCACATTCTAGTTTCAGGTATTAACACCACACTGCAATGCAATGCTTAAAATGAGAAACTAACTGTATTTGGAAAAAAGATCTACTTCCCCTCCAAACGCTTAAGAAGCGGTGTAAAATTGTAAGTAGCCTTTAGAAACTTCAAACCAACCAACCAAAAGAAAATACCACAAAGAAAGCAACAACAGCCACTATGTTGCCAAATTCAGGTTCAAGTCTGTCACATACTCTATTCATAAATTCACCTATAATTTGTTATGTTACTTGAGGCATCCAGGCACTGCACTCTCTAAGGAAAGGCTTAACCTTTTTTCTTAAAGGCTTTGAGATCACTGGATAAAGAGGTGCTATGAAGGTGGTCAGAGATAAAATATTTTATACATAGCTACAGAAGACAAGAGCTGGTGCAGTACCACTCACTCTCCATGGCTCCTACCCTTTCCATGAATCCTATAAGGAGTTTAGAGATAGCAATTCCAGAAGAAGAATATTTAGTCTTGCTTTAAATAGACACATTATCTTTAATATAAGAATCAATTTTGCTGTACTGTGACAAGGATGAACTCTAATATGCTGAACAGTATTTGGTGGGGAGGAGGGCAGTGGTGTAAGTACAGGACTGAGATAAGAGTATCAAGGAACATAGGTAACCCATCTCCTGTATTTCAACAGGTAAGATTGCTTTTGCACCACTAAAGTGTTTGTGAATGAAGAGGAAAGCACTAAAGAAAGCATTCTAAGATTGAACTTAACTATTCAATTAAATGCCAAGTTCAAAGAGTTAACACCAAGACTTACATAACAAGGGTTCTCAGACTTTTGACTACAGTAAATATTTCCTGTTTCCATATATTAGCTACACAAAGTGGAAAAAATGAACTAAGAGCAAATATTATGTTCTATTGATCTTACCATGTGCATCATCATTTGGATAGCCAAGTCAGAATATTCAGAGATATAGTTCTTGCACTGCAGGAAGTGAGAAAAGAGTCTTGTAAATATCAAGCCATTTAAGATGTAAAGTTAATTTAGAATTTTCTAATACTTCAAGGTATTAATTAACTTTAACCTACTTAACTGTTGTCTTTCAGACCTTGTCCCAAATATAGGATGGCATTTCAGGTTACACAATCATTGCACACATGGCTGCTTATTTGATAAGTCCTTTTCCTCTTAGGGCAAAAGCACTCTCCCTCACTGATACAACCACATTACCCTGCCTGTTATTGTTATACCATGTAACATATCCTACATGTTACACACTCTCTTTAGTTACATTAGAGATTATACTGAGAGGATGAAAGCACTGAACAAACTGGTTTATGTGTGTACACAGGAACACATTTTTAAACAACAACAAAAAAGCGCCTACCATATCAGACATTTCAGGTCCCAAACGGTCACACTCCTCCTTAGCATGAGCAACCAAAGACTTTACAAAAGATGAGTTTGTCCTCACAGCTTCCTGAACATCAGTAACCAGCTTAATGCAGTCTTGGCATACATCCCCACTTCCCTAGACAAAGAGTAAGAGGAAACAAGTTGATATATCTTCACATAACACATTTTAGCAGCTTCCGATACTACCAAGTTTTAAAAGCTATTTTAAACTATATACAAACCTTAATACTCTATTGAATACTTAAAAGCCTAAGCTAATACAAATAGACAAGCTACTGCTGGTATCTGCACCAGCCACTAGATGGAGATTAGGTACCTACTCAGCTCTGAAACCCAAGATAACCTGGTAAGATACCCAATCTTCAAAATCTTTGTTTTGTTACAGACCACAGCGGGGAGGTTTCCAAGTCTGGTATATATCTTACATGCTCCATGCACTGCAGCTTGTTTTCCACCCACTTGACTGTTTAACTCCTGTATCTAGACTTGCTATCAAGATGCAGCCTCTACTCACAAACTCATTGTCTCATCTACTCCCCTTTGTCAACTATTTGTTCTTTTCTGATTCAGTCTGTCACCTCTGGATTCAGAGACCATGCTTCCCCCAAAGGGCACATCTAGGAGATTACTCAGAATGCCAGAGAATTCCTCCTCCTTTGAACACTGGTGTCAGACTTGCTCACAGAAGAAATTTCTTCCAGGAAGGCCTGCTTGACTTACACAATCCTGGATGGGAAGAGCCTAACACAAGACTTGTCTTTATAAACTGAGGTTGTTAATCCAGGATTATACCCATGGTCCACAGGGGCTACAGTTATCATCTTACTTAGCTTTAAACTCACAGCTCAAGGAAAAAGGTAGTTGCCTTTACACAGCAGCACAAAATTCAATAGAAGACAGTCACCCACATAAGAAATTATCAGCTTAATAAGTACCCAGTACAGCAATCCCTTACTGAGAATCAAGTTGTTATGCAAAGGAGCACTGAAGTGCATGTTTTTTGCTTCAGAGCTTCAGTTGCACACTGAAATAGCACTGCACCCTTACCTTTGACTTCTGCTTGGGCTTGTCCTGAGGGTAAAGGAGAAGAGGCACATTAGCCATGAATGGGGATGCCAGTTCAGAGAAATCCAGCTCTGGTATCTTATTTGACTGGAGCTGTTTCTGAAGTTTCACTGCTGCAAGGTGCTTCTGAAGGGACTGACACAGTGCAAGGGCACTACATACAACTTCAGGTTTATCCTAGGGGAGATACAATACATATATAAAGCCCTAGACTGACAGCACTTTTACATGAAGTTCAGAGTACAAAGTCATTCAGCTAAAACATGGAAGTGTTTCACAGCAAGGAAACAGTTTTCAAACTTACATCATTAACTGCAACACCAGTGATCCATACAAGACTGAAAAGTCATATGCACAATTTTGAAAGAGAAATTCTATGAAAGAGAAATTCAAGCATTGACAGGAACAAAACTCTCAATTCCAACAGTTGCAAACTTATCTACTTACTAGCTCTTCTTTGATCATATCCATGATAACAGGTAGGTATGAATCCACAATTTCTTTGCACTCAGAGACCAGGCCTTGGTCAGGAAGAAACTCACATGTCTTTTCCAAGTAAGAGCGGATCTCATCCTATAAAAGATGAGGTGAGCTATAGACTATCAAAATACGTATGTATGTCTGTCTCAAATACTCTTTCATTCCCAAAACATGTAATAAACCCCCCAGAAAAAAAAAGCCCCTTGGACTCACGCAAGGTCCAAGCAGCTGGGAAGCAAAACTAGAATGCGGTTTTACACTGTAGCTCTGTCTTCCCTAGGCTTGGAGCCTAGGTCAATGGGATGTTAACAAAGTGAAAATGAAATACTGCTTGCAAAGCCTGCACAACAGTCTTGCCAGCACAGAGGACTTACATTTAAGAAGAGGAAGTGAAATTACGGACCAATGGGACAGTGAATTGTTTATATAAAGTACTCCCAGGTTCACAAGAGAAAAAGGGAAGATTCACCCACAACCAGAATAAAGTCTACTTGGTGTAGTCTAGCGACTGCAGTATCCTACCTTTGAAGACTGATGTCCCACTGGCACAAGAAACATTTCTATTAAGCTTCTACAGTCACTCAGGGATGTTAGAGCATGAGAGGATTTGCTAATTTCTAAGCCAGAAAAGGCTGTTTAAAAGCTTTTTCTCATATGTACTCTGTCCACTTTCAACATCTGCTGCTTATGTTGGGGAAAAAAAAAAAAGAAAATCACACAGACTACCCCCTTCCACCACCTCACCTTGTGATCATAAGACAATAAAATTAAATAATGCCTTGGGGCAAGGAGCAGAGGAGCTGTACTTACCTCAGTACCATTATCCTTCAAAACTTTGCCAGCTACTGTCACAAGTTCCTTACATAAGTCACAGGGGATACTGTTCTGGAGAAGGAAGTAGAGTTAGTTTAAGACAGACTTAAGTACCTGTAAATGCAGCGTGCAAATAACAATGTAAAGAACGAGTCTCACATTTGGAATTGAAGTTAAGGAAGAAATACGGGCTGCAGCTGGGGTGGAAAGAGATGTTTTTAAATAGTAAGGCTATTCCAAGCATGTTCAGTTCCAGTTTCTTCAGTACATAAACATGGTATGAAGAATCAAGCATGCTACCACTTGCTCATTTTACCTAGTGCCATCTCCCTTGAAGTATAAAGTACATTGCCTTGAGAATCATTCTCCTGAACCTCTTTCACCTTACTCTTCAGAGTTCACACTTACTAGAAATCTAAGAATTTTT
Organism: Melopsittacus undulatus; assembly: GCF_012275295.1. Lineage (NCBI taxonomy): Eukaryota > Metazoa > Chordata > Aves > Psittaciformes > Psittaculidae > Melopsittacus > Melopsittacus undulatus. The sequence continues at coordinate 67,466,798 of NC_047530.1, read as the reverse complement.
TAGGACACTTCACACATTTTGGTTGTGCTCTGCCATTGACATTCCCTACTTTTCCACAAACTGAAACGTAACTTGACACAGATATAGCCAAGGTAGACTGAATGCGTCTTTAAGTACAATGCCTTTTCCCCCTAGAAAATTGTGAACCAATACCACAAACTACAGCTACATCTAGTAAAGCAGCACTCATATTTAATACAAATGCAACTTGAAAAGTCACACTAAATGTACTATTATTTACTGTTGTTGCTTTCATAACTTAGTATATGCTGCATCTATTGTGGAACATTAACTTGTAAGACCTAAAAAAGCACATATTTTCTGTAATATGCCTATCAGTTTGGCATTGCTCAAATGATAAGAAAAGGCTCTACGAATTAGGAGTAAGTTTATTGGAGGAACAAGTCTCAATTACACTAGCTCCTTTCCACACATCACTTGGTGATTGTGCAACAGGTCACAAGAAAAGTCAGCAGACAAGTTGTGCAAGTCAGAAGTGGAAAGCAACCTTTACTAGGACCCAACTTAAGGATAATATCAAAGGCATAGACAGATGTAGCACTTAACTCTGATCAGAGACTTAAAATAAAATTTAATCAGCATATGGAAACTCAGTTACAGGTGAGAAGTCTCAGTAGTCCACACTTACGACGGTAGGCTTGTTCCAGACATTCTGCTGGCAGTGTTTCACCGCTCCACACTGTGATGCTGTCCGAACACTCTGGCACCATACCTCTGGACCCTTCAAACAGTCCTTCTGCCACAAAACAGGGCTTGCCACAGCTGCCAAAAAAAGAATTGTTCTTTCACAGTTGCACATTTGAACGATTTCCACGCAAAGCAAGCAGGTTAATGCTGTATCGTATAACCACCACCTCTCCAGTACACCACTTAGCTTTACTAATAGTTTTAAGCATATTTCAATCCAGCAGTTTGTCCTGAAATGCAAAGAATAAGTCCGAAATAAAGACTATGCAGCCAAAGAACTCAGAAAAATCTTAACAGTTGAACTTCTCTATTGAAGTGCTTGAGTCTCTGCACCTCAGCAGTCCATTCCCCATTATCCACCTTTTGAAAAAGCCACACACACAAAAAAAAAGAAAAAAAAAAAAAGAACCACAAGAAAACACAACTGCCACATGAAACAGAAAATGGTCACTGGAAAGACCTACACTTCAGACAGCTGTTTCCCAAAGCTACAACTTCTCTGCTCTCCTGCCCTACTGCCCTTGCATCACTTCCACTCTGAAACAGCAGTCTAGCTGTAATAGTTGCCTGCATTCTTTTTCCCAGGTGAACCACCCTTTTCTCATACAAGTGAGCTCTAGGAAACTAACTGGATCAGAAGCCACAACACACACTACATGGAGGACTTAAGAGCCAGCTGCAGATCGAAACAGTTACCATAAAGTTTCAAGACAGGCACCAGAAGCAAAAGAGGGACAGAAAACAATGTGAGACATGTTCTATGATACAGTTTTGAAACCCATTAAATCTATTAGGACTTTGTTTCCTTTTGGTCAGTTCCAAAACTATGTACAGAAAAATTTGTGGGATGAGAAAGGAGGAGGAATAAAAAAAAAAGCACATCAGGTCATTGTCTGGACATTACCTCCCAGTGCAAATGTGAAAATGGCTTGCAAACTACAGTTTTGAATTAAAACACACAATACCATTTCTGGACAGTCTTCCTCAAGACAAGTAAAGAGACAGACTATTAGTAAGTCATAGGGCAAGTTAACCAACTTGTCCTGGGTTAAGCTGTAGCAATTTTTGGAAAACGCAATTTGTAAAACCTAGCAATACTACTTCTTAGTAGCTGGTGCAGTGCCGTGTTTTCAACTTCAGTCTGAGAACAACACTGAGAACACTGATATTTTTAGTTGTTGCTAAGTAATGTTTACTTTTCAGTCTCAGGCTGTGACAGGGAGGAGGGGCCCAGGAAGAAGCAGAGACAGAACACATGACCCAAACAAGCAAAAGGGATATTCCATAGCAAAGCACATCATGCCCAGTATAAAAACTGAGGGGAGATACCCAGAAGGCCCAGATTACTGCCCGGCTCAGCCTGGGTATTGGTTGGCAGGTGGTGAGCAGCTGTATTGTGCATCACTTGTGTTTATTATTTTTTTCCCTTTCCACTTTTAGTTTTGTATTTTCTCCCCTTGTTACTTCCCTTCTCATTCTTAGTACTGGTGGTAGCAGTAGTGGGGTTGTGTTATACCTTAGTTACTGGACTGTTCATGTCTCAACACATGGGAGTTACATTCTTTTGATTCTCCTCCCCATCCCCCCGTGAGTGGAGGGGGGAAAAGAAAAAGGGGAGTGAACGAGTAGCTGCATGGTTCTGAGTTACCAGCTGAGCTTAAACTACAACACAACTGCACATTTTAACTGGCTTTTCAAGCTTTAATTATCACGCTGCCTGGATAGCAAGACACTGAACTTCTCCTAGGTTTATAAACAATCCCATCTGTCGGTAGGCTCAAATTCTTCAGCAGCCAGTCTCCTATGTTGCACTAACCTATGAATAAAGGTATGACTCCTAAAAATCTTATAGCAGACAGGCACCAAGGAAATCTGTCACAGTCTATGCCTACAAGGCACTGCTGTCAAAGTTTATAAAAATAACCCCAAACAATAGAACCAAAACATTCAAACCTATTAGCTGTGTAGGTGTTGTTCAGGAGCCATTATCCTCACATCACAAAATGCAGTAAAATTACACTGTCAAGCAAGCAGCAGAAATTAGGCCATTTCATTCCTATAAAGTTTCTAGGAAGGTTATGACAGAAGAACAATCCCTTTCCTATTCCCTTTTAGTGTGCACGTGCAGTGCAGAAAGCCAACCATATCCTTGGCTGCATCAAAAGGACCATGACCAGCAGGTCGAAGGAGGTGATCCTGCCCCTCTACTCTGCTCTTGTGAGACCTCAGTGGGAGTATTCTGTGCAGTTGTGGTGTCCTCAACATAAAAAGGACATGGAACTGTTGGAACAAGTCCAGAGGAGGGCCACAAGGATGATCAGGGGACTGGAGCACCTCCCGTATGAAGACAGGCTGAGAAAGTTGGGGCTGTTCAGCCTGGAGAAGACTGCATGGAGACCTCATAGCAGCCTTCCAGTATCTGAAGGGGGCCTATAGGGATGCTGAGAAGGGACTAAGGAAGTGTGGGCTTGACAATCAGGTAGTGAGGTGGATCAAGAACTGGTTGAAAGGAAGAAGGCAGAGTTGTGGTCAATGGCACAGAATCTAGCTGGAGGTCTGTGACCAGTGGAGTCCCTCAGGGGTCGGTGCTGGGACCAGTGCTGTTTAATATTTTCATCAACGACCTGGATGAGGGAACCGAGCGTACCCTCAGCAAGTTCACTGATGACACTAAACTGGGAGGAGTGGCTGACACACCAGAAGGCTGTGCTGCCATTCAGCGAGACCTGGACAGGCTGGAGAGTTGAGCAGGGAGAAACTTGATGAAATTCAACAAGGGAAAGTGTAGAGTCTTGCATCTGGGGAAGAACAACCCCATGTACCAGTACAGGTTGGGGGTTGACCTGCTGGAAAGGAGTGAAGGGGAAAGGGACCTGGGGGTCCTGGTGGATAGGAGGATGAGCATGAGCCAGCAATGTGCCCTTGTGGCCAAGAAGGCAAATGGCATCCTAGGGTGCATTAGAAAGGGTGTGGTTAGTAGGGCAAGAAAGGTTCTCCTCCCCCTCTACTCTGCCTTGGTGAGGCCGCATCTGGAATATTGCATCCAGTTCTGGGCCACTCAGTTCAAGAAGGACAGAGAATTGCTTGAAAGAGTCCAGTGCAGAGCCACAAAGATGTTGAAAGGAGTGGAACACCTCCCTTATGAGAAGAGGCTGAGGGAGCTCGGTCTCTTTAGCTTGGAGAAGAGGAGACTGAGGGGTGACCTCATCAGTGTTTACAAATATGTAAAGGGTGGGTGTCAGGATGATGGAGCTAGGCTTTTTTCAGTGATAACCAGTGGTAGGACAAGGGGCAATGGGTGTAAACTGGAGCATAGGAGGTTCCACGTGAACATCAGGAAGAACTTCTTTACTGTGAGAGTGACAGAGCACTGGAACAGGTTGCCCAGGGGGGTTGTGGAGTCTCCTATGTTGGAGATATTCAAGGCCCACCTGGACAAGTTCCCGTGTGATGTACTCTAGGTTACCCTGCTCTTGCAGGGGGGTTGGACTAGATGTTCTTTTGAGGTCCCTTCCAACCCTTGGGATTCTGCAATTCTGTGATTCATCAGGGACTGTAGTGACAGGATAAGGGGTAAAGGGTTAAAACCTAAACAAGGGAAGTTTAGATTTGATATAAGGAATAAATTCTTTACTGTAAGGGTGGTGAGGCACTGGAATGGGTTGAGCAGGGAAGCTGTGAATACTCCCATCCCTGGTGGTGTTCAAGGCCAGGTTGGACAGAGCCTTGGTTGATATGGTTTAGTGTGAGGTGCCCCTGCCCATGACAGGGGGGTTGGAACTGGATGATCTTAAGGTCTTTTCCAACCCTAACTATTCTATTATTCTATTTCTTGGTTTGTAGTTATTAGAGGATCAACTTAATGGCTGAATTACCAGTGCATCTACTAGGTATGTAGCCATTGCATATCAAACAGAAGAGAAACACTGCCTTATAGGTGGCATTCTGCAGCTCTCTCAGCTGTCAATTTATAAAGCCTGTTTACACTGGATTTCAGAGGAATGACCCATTTAAGAAAAATGTGCTTTGCATGTTAAATTTCCTACACAAGAAGTTTGCCATTCTCCCAGCAAAAAGCCTAGACTGAGTATTATTCTTCAGCAAGACAGCACACTAGGGCTCCTTGTAAGACTAGGAATGACTTCAAAACTCCTAGTAATGTATGGTTAACAAAATATTTACAGACAGCCTATTCTAAACTACAGCATTATTGATCTGGAATCGCTAAGAATAGTTCAGTTTTAAGTCAGACTGATCGGCTAAATAGCTGTCAGCTCTGGCAGGATGACAATAACCAAATATACACTTAGTTGAGGGAAAGTTTTTCTTCCCTTTCAGATACAGGTATCCAACTGTGATAGAAAGGCTCTACAAGCACAGTTAAGCTCTGGCTACAGTCAAGCAAGACCTTGACTTTAAACAGTGGAATTAAGGGCTTTCAAGTATTTACAAGTCTAGCTTTTAACCTACACCTTTAGTTCTGTAAATCAGAGCAAAAATTACTGCCCCTCCCCTATTTGAACCACACTATAAAACTACAATAGTTACTCTAAGCAGTTTCTCAAACTCTCAATCAAGCAGACCATTTAAAAAGCAAACTGAGGAATTCATGCCATAACTTGTGGTGGTTTGACCTAGCTCTTAATAAACTTTCAGGTTTTGTTTGGCTTTTTACTTTTAAGATCCTGCCACTGCATGACTTTTCAGATCCATAGCAGCTTCAGCAGAATATTTAACAGCTCCTTTTTCTTGTAGCCTCCGTCCTGGTCATTTTAAGTGCAGGACAAAAGAAATACTACACTTCTGAACTATGCTTACTTATCAGCTTTTCTGGCTTTATGCCTTTAACAAATTCCTTGCTGCATGGCTTCTGTACCAAATCAATGCTCACACAGAGTCAGTCACTAAGGCTGACTTGCCAGGACACAGCAAACAGTATCAGTAGAACAACAGGGTTTTGTCAGGTTACAAGACTGAGGCAAAAAAAGCCCCAAAGAGCAAGGCAGTACTCCTGAAACCTTTGAGGTGAGCAAAGTGTAGGTTGCAGATAATTCTCTTGGGGGGAAGGGTTAAAATTAATTGATTTTTGACAGTATGTTAACTACTTGACACACGTGATTGCACTGCTTTGCTGCATCATGTCATGCCAGTCTGGAAGGAGTAGCTTCTGAGAAGCAGCATACATGGCCATTTCATTCAGATTCTGCTCAAAGCACTACCACTGAGCACACAGTCACTTCTATTTGAGAATAAGGCCACGGATGATATCGGCAAACCTCTACAGGGGGACCAAAGACAAAAATCTCAGAAGAGCTTGAGACCAGCAGGGACAGCAAAGAATGAGAAGCATCAAACTTAAGTCAGGGAACACAGAAAACTAGTTTTAGGATGCAAGTAAGCACCCCAAACATCTTCATGCTGGTATTACTTGACATTCTCACCCCTGCACAACATCAGAGCAAGATGAAATGCTAATATGCCTACATAACTTTTCCATTAAAAAAAGCCAACAAATTTAGGAAACCTGCATTCCCTACGCCACAAGGATGAACACTCATCTACAGAAAATGGAGGAACAGCAGCATCCTTTCACTTACAAATGACACTGGGGAAGTTTTTCCCTTCTGAAAGGCAACTCTACATTAAATGTTATCCATACAGATCTTTCTGGTCAAACGATGACTAGGCAAATTTATTAGGGCCACATGTTTTAGAAAGCAGCTACTGAACAAAGACAACACACCCTAAGCATGGCTTCTTTCTTTTTGTCTTCTACAGTGACCTTAAATATAGTTGAACTTGTATTAGCTTATTCTATATTATGTTGAAATATTTGTATTACATAACTCAGCGTCTAACATGAAAGAATGCACCTTCACTGAACAGTATCCTACCTCCCTTTCTGAATGTCCCAGGAAAGAAAAACAAAACTAAAAAACTCTGCATTAATTCAGATATTTCAAATTCAGTAAAGAATAACCTGAAATCCTTTATTGTTTCCAAAACATTTTTATCTTCAGCTTATTTTCCCATTTAATTATGAAACAGCATTTTTCCTCATATATTAACTTCTATTACAACAAAAGCAAACACGCCAGTGAACTGCATTGAGACCATGTGCTGTTTCATAACAGAATGAAGTTTTGAGTCTTTACAGTTATCCTGCCTGTTCTCTCAAAATAGCCACTGCTGCAAGAAGAGTGACACCTTAATGTGGTATTTCACATCCCCAGCACAGCAGCAACCCAAGAGGAAACAAAGCACTGTCAGTCAACCTCACACAACTCTAAATGCTTGCTGGATAAACCAAATGGGATTACCTTCTTAGTTATCTCTGGCATCCCTTTGTTTTATATATTGTTCTTTATTTTAAGGTCATCCATTTTTAAATAGATGTCTCCTTTCTCTGTAGATTAGCTCTCAACAGTCACATGTCATGCCCACCCAAACTTGCCCCCCTTCCCTGATGTTCTTGCAAGCCACTATTTTTAGAGCACCAAACAAGTTTATCTGTAAAGACCAGGGTGTTTCTTTACTTGTCTTCTTCACTGGTTGTCCCTTTTTGAACCATTTCAGATATGTGGTTTCTTCAGTTTCAGAAGAAAAGGTCTTTGCTCCACCAAGTTTTTCTCAAATTAAGCAGAAAAAGAAAATTGAGGAGGAAGGAGAAGGGGGCATAGCAACACAACCCACATATAAAGGGTACATCTTTCAGATGTGTAAGATTTCAGCTTTTGAGCTTCTAACCAAGCTGACAGCCCACAGGCACCCCAGAGTCTTTGTGTATATTTGCAGCTTGTCAAAACAAAACAAAAATAAAAGCAATTCATACCCACCCTGACACTCCAGTCTGACAAAAGAAGTGATCTCCCAGAACAAGTGTTGCCACAGAAACACAGCCTGAAGCCCAGCAACATAATCAAAATACTTCAAAAGCTGAAGGGTAACAGCAGAAAAGGAAGGAGAAACCTCTTCTTTAAGGCCCAGGCCAGCAACCTAACACTGCCAGAACACCAGTAACACAGTCCTGACAAGTGACAGAGAGCTACTGAACATCACATGGGGCTCTGCCAGAAATTCACACGAAATACAGTTTGAAGGCTGTGAAGATAAAGAGAAGCCTGCAATTCGCTTCCACCGTGGTATTATCCTATATACTTCAGCAACTGTCTGTGTATCCCAGAAACTTCTTCAAATGATAACTACCACCTCCTACCTCAACACTAGGCATCTGGAATGGAAATGCTAACATATGGTCAGAAGTCAGGAAAGTAGAGGTGACAGCCCCCTCAGACAATACCACCTTTTCTATGTAGAAAGCTTAGAGCCTTGCATGTGAAAGCACAGCTCAGTTCTCCACTGCTCTTCAGGAAACAGGAACTTAAAAGAAAGCTTATAATGGCTGGATTACCATTCTTCAAGGACAGCTACTGGAAAATTGTTAGGTAATTACCCTTATTGAAAAGAGCCTTCCCTTCCCTGAAGCATCTGTGTTACTCTTCTTCCAGGGAGAGCCAGACTGAATTTCTTCCTAAGATTCTCAGAAAAAGCATCCTAAGCAATCCCCTACAAAGCTTTGCTGTATCTACTAATGAGACTTTCGTGATCACCCTAGAATTTAACACCTTATATAAGCAGTTATATCCCTACAAATACGGATTCTATATGCACCAGCTCATATTCCCTAAAGAGCCTGGGGATAAACCAGAAAATTACTGTTCAGAACAAATGTGGATTGAAGACACAAGCGTCTTACAAACCAAACTGCTAGGAAAAATTTGGTGTAAACAGCATTTTTACACACAAAATCTGCAGCTGGCAAGAAAACGAAAGCAATGACCTGCTCTTAACTTTAGCAGGTTGAACTCAAATGTGGAAGATAACTTGAGAAGCTGTCAGCCCTTAGCCTTTTTTTGACAGTCTAATTTGTTCCAAGTATATTAACTTATTCATCAGGAGGGATCCACTTTCCTAGGCTCCCCCACTTGCCGAAGTTAGGGGAAAAAAAAAAAAACAACAAACCACCATTATCTCCCAGAAATACTCATAGACCAAATGAATGCACCAATCTCTGCCATTCCATGCCCAGTTACTGACTTTTCCCCATTTATTTTGAGAACTGCAAAAGCAAAGTGTGTTTAACTTAAAAGAAGTCAAGAGGGATCAACTTCTCTTCATCAAATGTTACAAAGTGTCAACAAGTAAAGGACTGACTTCAGCCTGAAGTTATCTGAAGAGCTAAATACTCACAGCTTCTCTGGTCGGTGCAGGTGTTTCAGTAGAATTTCAAAAGTTGTAACCACATCACACACTAGTAATTCATGCCAAAGGTCTACTATGCCTCTTAGCATAGTAAATTGATGAGGCAGTAAAATGACCAAGGTATTTGAGGGATTATAGGCAATTTGCAGAAGAAATGGATGAAATCTGGCTAGCTGTCGCCATAATTTCAGATGTTACTTAAAAATCAGTCTTCCTGTCCAGTATCTACTGATTAAGTATCAAGCTTTAAACATCTGTAACTAGCACAGTTCACAAGTTTTGAGTTAACAGCATGATTAGGGTCTTCCTCAAAGTGGGAAACACATTTTGGTATGCTACTTTTGCTATAAAACATTGCTTTTACCTCAGATGCTCCTTGGCTTCCCTCATGGTAAAAGCAGCAGCTTGTGTATGTACAAATAATCAAAAAGTTAAAGACAGCAGAGAACAGGATGAGCAGAGACAGTAAAAAAGCTCTACTGTCAGTAAATTGTCCCAGTTACTATAAAGGCTGCAAAAGAGTAATTTCCACATTGACTAGAGGCTGTTAGCAGGCTGACAAGCAAGCCCCAACTTCTGCCTAAGATTTTTCTGTAACAGAATCTAGAAGAGAGATTTGGATGCTCAAGGGCATCTGGCAGTCATCAGCAGTAGCAGTCCCACAGAGTATGTTAAGAAAGTTATGAGACACATTTCTCCCTGCAGCAGATCCCTGTAGAAATACGCACAAATGTTTTGAACATACTTGTCCATACCCATGCCTTCTGGGTTTTGCTTGATTATTTGGTTGGTTAGATAAGGGGGGCAGATTTCATGCAAGTCTCTGGAAATTCTGTATTAACATCCCCCTTTCTCCAGACAAATATATTCACACCCCAAAGAATGGCAAAGTTTGCTAGTTATGCAGAGAGTCACTTCTGTAAGAGAAAACAAAACTCCTGGCCACAGGTTACAATGCAGTCCCAGCAAGAACAGGTGAATTCTAGAAGCATCTAGAAACTTCAGAAAACAAAAGGGCAGTTCAGGACACTGCCAGTAAGAAACAGAATAGTCATCTTGGGAGTAATACTTTTTTCACAATGCTGCCAAATAAATGCTTTACTGCAGAATGAACACCAGACATGGAAGACAACCCAACAGGAAGCTCCCTTAGGAAAAGGGAAGACATCAGACACCCAGAGCTGAGCAGATAAAGTATGCTAGAGGGATGAAAAGAGACATGTTAAACAGCAGCTTCAGGGATGACAGCAGTTAGAGATGGGAAAGCCTGGAAAAGGAAAAATGTACCGCCCAAGGTGAAAGAATAATGTTCCCAAGAGTACAGTGATAGAAGCAGCTGACAGCAGGAAAGAAGAGTTACGGCCTGATCTCTTCATACTGATGATTTGCACCCCAATGTGAACAGCCAAAGGATTTTAAATTGTTACATTTGGAAAAAAAAAAAAAACAAGCATTAAAATCTCATTGCAAGATTTATTTACTCAGCATCTTCAAGAAAGTCCTTCTATATGCAGTCTTTTACAGAAGTAGAGAACAGAGGTTAAAACAAGTCAGGGTAAACAGTGTAAACATGAGTCTCCTCACTCAAAGAGGAAGAAAAATACTGGTATCTGAAATCAAACATTTCTTCGTGACCAAACACAAAGACAAGCATTGCCTCGAAATAAATGCACACACTTCAAAGTCCACAGAAGTACACTTTTTAACTTGTAATAGAAACTCTGAGATCTTAACAGCAGCAAATTGTATACAGAAGCTGCCACATGGAGTGAATGACAAAAAAACCCCACAAAACTTAAAAAAGTGAAAGAAAACAGAAAATAGACTCCAAGTAAATCTGAAAAGAAAAAGCAAACACTCTTTTGTCATGCAGGTCTAAGGCATTGACCCAAACCTGCTTTGAAGAATCAGTTCCACATGGGACATTGAAACAAAAACCCACTGGCAGCCAGCAGTTAACTGGTCCTGCTTCTCAGGAGAAGTAAAAAGCTTCCTGCATGTTATTACATCCTCCCTGAAACAGCACAGTCCAACCTCCCAGAGAATCACAACTGACATTACCATCACCTTATGGAGACACATTCAGTTCTGATGACAAGCTCCTGCTCTTCTGTTTCACCCTCTACATCATGTCAGTTTTCAGATTCCCACAACTGCTTCTTTGTGGTATGCTGAATAGCACAAACTGAGATTGTAAAAAGACCACATCAGACTTTGGAATCTCTGCAGATGCAATCTCCTGTTTTGCTGGGCGTGACCATGACCAGGCAGAACAGCTTGCATAGCTCCTCCAGACACAACCAAGAACAACTCTTTCTATTTATACTTCTGCAAACTAGGAGATTGTGCAAGGGCAGGTTTACACAAGCCACGTGACTGGTGCACTACAGAAGCACCACTTCATTATGCTACAGTTGTAAGGTGACACACACCCACAGTATTCCCTGTTATTCCTTTCAGAAAACCAGGCCATAATTTTGAGATACAGATATCTTCCATCATTTGCCAAATTTAAACTACAGTAGTGGCCTTCATCAGCCTAACGTTTTTGCTAGAAACCACATTCTTCTCAACCAGAACAAGCCTGCAAGCTACAGAGCATACTCCAACTACCTGCTTTCTCCCCATTCTTCCGAAAATTCAAGTCAGACTAACTCAGCCTTCACTCTTCCTATCCTCAGATGTTCTGACAGACGTTTGCTTGAGGAATTATAAATTAGCGTAAAATCTTGTAAGGAGGGAAGATTAAGTCTACTATTTTAGCAGTGTGAGGGTGTGAAATAATCACAAACCTTTTACTTTCTACTCCCAGCTTATCTTTTATTTTACCAGGAGGAAAAAACAAACAACAAAAAAACCACCCCACACTAAAAAACAAAAACACCCACAAAAAAAGTCCGCTCAAGAGAAATGGAGCTCTACTTAAACTGTGCACCCAGCCTTCCTTCTTTCCTGGTCTCAAAGACAAGCACCCATCAAAGAGCACATCAGTAGTCTGGAGAGATCCTGAGACCTGTATACCCTGCTTTAATTCCTTCGTGTCTCCCTTAAAGGGAAGATGCAGATAAGTGCTGAAAGTAGGTCAACCAAAAACCCTTGTGGCCTACCAGCCATGCTGTAAACCAGCCAAGTAACTCTATTAGAATACGCCAAGGGTGGCTGGAGTTTGATACAGCTAATGAGTGAGCTTAGTAGACAGACAGTTTCAGGTTGTTACAGCAAAATCTTCAGAAAAATCTGCCCAATACTATCATAGGCAAATCAACTGGCATTTATAACTGAACCTGGGTGAAAAACACAGGTGTTTGTGTTAAAACAGTGACTTCCTAAAGAAAAACAGGCCTAACAGGTCTTCTGCTATGCTCAGTTGCATACACATGCCTTTGACAGGCAGACCAAGCTAACTCTCTTTGCTGAACTGGTTTTTCTATCTCCTTAAATATACTAATAGGAAACCTGGCAAATACTTCAAGGCAAATACCTTTCACTTTTAAAGCACAAGAAACAACGATGACTTTAGTGATTTGGAAACAATCCCAGTAGAAATTATAAATAATGGCAATCAATTCAGTGCAGGGCAGACAGATACAGAGAGTGAAAGCTCACATTTGCTTTCTTGTTTCCAGAAGCAAAAATCTGAGATTCTCCATTAAACCATGTACATATCAGTATATTAAAACTCCACTTAAGTACATGACTAGTGTACAGTCATACAAGATCACAATTACATAATTTACTAGTCTGCCAACTGATTATTCCTATGGCTGTTAAAAAGGCTAGTCAGGTTTTAGTTTGGTATTTGGGTTTCTTGTTTTTTTTAATTGACTCGTGAAATGTTGCAGGTTAAACTCATAAGCAAACAAGCTCTAGGGTTAAAAATCTGATTTAAAGAAACATTCTCCAAAAAATACTTTGCATCACTGTATCAGACCTTCCAATTTGGGGGTTGCTAGCCGTTCCATGCCATAACCTGAAAGTGTATTACCCTCCCCAGTCTGTGAATCATTTCTGCAGCTCTAAGCTTCTGCAAAGTAAAAAACGTAAGCATTGCTTTTTTAACCTCTAGCCCTAACATTCAAGACGAATATCAGTTATTCTTCCCACCACCATTTTCACCTTAGCAACAATATGTAAAAAGGCAGCAAACAGCAAAATTAGTGGAATTTTCCACGTGGAGCAGAGGACCTTAATGAAACAAGGCTGCTAAAAGCACGCAACAGAAAAAGCTACCTCCTGCCATCTGAAAGAGGATTAACACCCATCTATGCCTGAAGTGCCAAGGATAAACAGAGCTGCTGGCAGAAAAACAACTTCTACCAATTGTTCTTACTTGGCTTTATGAGGTTATATGGTTGCACGACAGTGTCAGATACGGATACAAACTGATCATGGCGACCATAGTACCATGAGAAAGTAATTTCCCTACCAGCAGTGGGAAAGGCTGGCTTCTCACAAGGACTGCCCTCTTCTCCCTGCGTTTACCTGAACGCTATTTCTGGGCGACTTCCCCCCACCCCCATACTGCATTTCCATCACAGCAGCCTCCCTGAAGGTGCCCTTAAAATCCTCGCTCCCCCCTCATCGCCGCCGGCCCTGCTCCCCGGCGCTACGGGCGGTACCGTTAGGCCCCACACCGGGCTGCGCCACCGGGCCCGGCAGAAAGCTCCCTTTGACCCCAACCCTCCCTTATTGCTGCCTCCTCTCCCTCCCTACGCCTTCCTCGTATCCCTGCCTGCCTCTGGGCAGCCGGGCCCGGCAAGTCCTGCTCAGATAAGATAAACAGCTTTAAGGTCAGATCACCCCAGCCCCCGTCCTCACAGAGCCGACCGCCCTCGGCCCGCTCCTTCCCTCTCAGGCCCTGCTGACGAAGCAACACAGCCCCGAACGGCGGCGCTAAGCGTGAGGGGAAACGCGAGTAGGAGGCGTGAGGCCAGGCTGGCGGCACCGCTTACCGGCCGCCAGGAGCCCGAGGAGACAGAAGAGCCACCGCTCCATCGTGCCAGCGCCCTCCTGCAATGCGGAGCGGACAGCGCTACCTCCGCCCCTAGATAAAGGCTGCGCCGGGCGCCACAGCGCATGCTCGGCCTCCGCACCGCGCCCCGCCCGGCTCTTGCGCATGCGCAGAAAGGAGGGTGGGCACCTCACTCCTAACCCATGTCCTCCCGCGGCGCATGTGCTGTTCGCCGCTTCGCCTCAGGGGGTGGCCTCCGTGGATAGGGGCCGGGAGTCCCCGCTCTATGAAGCAGCGGTGGCCGGTGTCTGCGTGGTCTAAGGGCACAGGAATTACATGTAAAATTAAGAAACAGCCTGAATTGAAGTACCTTCCAGCCTCTTACTGCTGCCACATCCTTTGCACTGCTTTAGCCAGCTAGAGCAACAAACTAACACAGAAAACAAAATGTGGTGTTTTCTTACAGGATCAGCAAACCGAACCAGGTCAGCGAGGGCCAAAGCTGGTCCCTTGCAGGCAGAAGCCAGGCTCCACAGGTCTGCTAGACAGCTCCTCTCTTAAACCTGTGCTCAGGGCATTGTTGCTGGAGAAAGGGTCTCTCTAAGCTAGGTACATCTCACAGCCTGAAGGGCTTGGCAGCATCAGTGTAACTCAGATTTACCACGTCTGAAGTACTCACATCTGTGAGGCTTATTCTCCTTGGTTCATGAGGATCTGCATGGTACTGCCCTACACCTAAGGGTGTACATGGTATTACCATGTTAGGTCTTTAGCTATGCATTCATTTCTCAAGGACCAGACTTGATAACATTTAAGGCTTACTTGCAGTTTAAAGGTTAGGAGGAAGTGGGTCTGTTCCGATTTACTTTGCCAGTCTGTACCAGACAGAGTAATGCACATTTCTCTTCTTCTTACTGTCTTCTTAAAATCAAAAGTCAATATGGGAGGCAAGACACAGCAGAGAAGCTTGATGCTTACACGGGGCCTTTGCTCCCTGGCAGTCAGCACAGCTTCATTACAAGCCTCTGCTATCCCCCCACCCAGTGAGGAGCCAGGGCTCTTAGGTAATTCCCAAACTAGAGCCAGATGCACCCAGACCAAATCAAGAAGGCAGAAAGCCACCCTCAGGAGCAATTTTATCCAGACTAAACAAGCAACCTTTACTCTGGTGCTAAAGCCACCTTGCCTAGGCAGGGCTGAGCATGCCTCTCTTATCTCCGGGGCGCACATGAATTGTTGACGAGGCACCTTGACTTTAAGCAGCAGTCAGCTACTAGCTTAGGAGTACACAGAAAAAAAAAAACAACTTCATGAAGAATATTTAAAAGAGGGGGGGTAAATAAGACTGTCTGGAGCAGGAGAGCCATTTCAGCAGGCAAGGTGTTTTGCTTCGGGGTAAGGGAGGACTAGCATCTAGCCAGGGGGTACTACTCTGAATCTGTTCTCATTCTGGCCAACAAGACTGTCTGTGTTAGCCCAGGTTTGCCCAGAGCTCCGCTAAATCTAGCAGATCTGGGGAATTTACTCCCCCCATATGTACAGAGCATATTATATCTGGCCAGCAGCTTCCTGAAAACTTGGCACCATGACATAGCATTCCTGGTTCAGCCATACTGCCTGCTAGTTTTCTCACTTAAAAATGGGATTAAAAAACCCTAAAATGGCATCAAGAGTTCAGGCACTGGCTGCCTGACATTGACAATGGCACTGTTTGCAAGAGTGGGAAACCCCAAAGGGCAGCTCACCCTGTTGAGACCAGGTCCAGCTCACAGATATGAGGACCAACTGCAAGAGAGACCTTGCACTGAGGGTGTGAACTGCAGCAGCCTTGCCATCAGCCTTCCGCTTTTGCTGAACTTCTGCTCAGATTTGGGGGTTCTCCTGAAGATAAACCTCTCAGATAAGGTGTCAGATGAGGCTTCTCAAGAAAGGACCATGGCCTGTCAGTAGTCATACACAGCTGAGTCACTTTGCAGTGGTTGGGAGGGGGCCTTCCAGCCCAAACTTGATTTTTGGCCCCATTTTCAGGGGGGTGCATACTCTGCATAGAGAAAGGGAGTAGGAAGAGCCCATCCTCCCTCAGGCTGAAAAGCTGTGGGTCAGTGAGGGACTCTCCTGCAGCAAAACACATGACTCACTTGCCATGGGCTATTTAGAAGCGCTGCCCCTACCAACCAGTTGGACCAGGCTGGCACCAGAGCCGGGTTGGCTCCAGAAAGCCTGAAGCTCAGTTTTGTCATGCCTACAGCACACAAATTCCTTCCACCGTGACCTCACCCTCTTGGTGCCAAATTCTCCAGTTTGCATAAGTGGTGCACGTGAGGCATTTCTGTTTGGCAATCTTGGGAAGCCAGCCAGAGGCCCCTGCAGGCTCTGGTTTTGCAGCCTGCCCCAGCCAGATAGATAGATAGATAGATAGATAGATAGACAGATGAACGCATTTTCTGCATCAGCCTAGCTTTAGGACCATTTGCATTTCCCCTCAGGCTGCAGCAAGCCATCAGAGGGGAAGCAAAGTCAGCCACAAATTACAGCCTGGCAGTCTCAAGAAGAGCCTTGGACATGCTTGAAGTCTGTTCCAGCCCAAGCAAAAGCAGCCTCCCCATGACTCACCAAATGGTTTGGCCTGTGGGTCCCAGCTGGACTAGAGACAGACTCTCACCACACACCCCCTTCCTCACCACTATCAGGCTGCAGAGAAGTAGCTCCCTCCCTGACACACTTCTCAGAGCATTTTCCAAATGGGAAGGCAATTCTGCAGCTCAGCACCACCAGGAGTGCACAAGACAAGTGGGACAACAGCATGTTGTTCTCCCCCTGGCACTGTTGCTCATTAGCCCCTGCACTAGGCTTGTTCAGCTCCCGAACGCAGCAAAAAAAGCAAATGGTTCTTTACTGGATTAGTGGCCTGAGTCAGCCCAGGGTGCAGAGCCAGTGATCAGTGGTGACTCAGCAAGGCTGAGGGAGTTAACAGCAACCCTATGCTTCTCCAGCCTCACAGCCCCCCACATCAGCACAAACAGCCATGCACTCTGCCCCCCCAACCACCAATCCAGCTTTAGGAGTGATCCATTCCTCTCCCTGGGCAGTTTTCCACCTGGATCCAGTTTGCTGCCTGAATGCTTGTGGCAGTATGGGGGAAAGCAGTTGATGGCCATCCAACTTTTGGGAGCTGCACTGCAGCAGAGCTCAGTTTACACTGGCACAATCACAGACCAAGCTCCTTCCCATGTTCAGCGCAGCCACAATTATCAAAAGGGGTCACATCAAGTGCACCGGAGTTTTTTAGCAAATCATAACATAAAGCCTTAAATCACTGCATCTAATTCTCTTTTCAGTATTTCCTTTGTCAGCTGTCACAAGTCTTACATTTTAGTTACAATCTGCATTCTGTTTAAATGTTTCCTTAGCATTTAGGTACTACTTAATGGGATTAGACCCCTGTTCCAAGGCAGACTGTATTCCAGGGCAACTGTTACTTCATACCAAGCAGATCAACACAAAGAGGGTCAGCAGCCATAAATGTTTAGCCCTCATGAACTGGGATTTCTGACCAGTGCTAGCAAGACTTAGAACAACAGCAGTCATGAGAAAAACAGATGATTCTTCCTAAATACAGGGGAATCATCACTTCTTTTAAGCATGGGCTTTACGAATATTCACAAAGATGTAGAATCCTGCTCCTGCTCTCATTGTGTCATCTTTTTCAGAGTGGTAAGCAATAAGAAAGCAGCCAGACAAACCTCTACAACCTTTGAAGGAGAAACAGCTTTCTTCTTATAAATGGAAAGAAGAATTAAGTCATGTTTTTCTGTAAATCCTACCCCTCAAAAAAAAAAAAGAGAAATATATATCTGGGTTACCTTTGCTTCCCATTTATACTCCAGCAGAGAAGCAGCTCCCCAGCAGCCCCCCAGGGAAGCATTATCCCTTTTCTTTCCTAGCTTGTCTATAAAGATTCAAAGCAGATGACTTGGACTGCTTACTGGGAACTAAGATTCCCTCCAGCAAGAGGAGCAGGCTTGATGTTTTTTAGGATTTCTGCACTAAATGATACGGCTGAACAGCAAAGTGTCTTTACCTATTCCAGCCAGTCACGGTTCTACCTTCTACTCTACCTAGAGCAGCCAGGCCTTTGCAGGCTCGTTTATCCCACAGAAGAGCGCCTTTCCAGAATGTGATTTTACTGCATCACCTCTATCAAGATAAAAAAGGGAAAAAAAAGGAAACTCCCGACCTTCTAAAAATCACCCCAGCCCACTTGTATGAGCTGGCCCCTTTCAAAGGATGACAATGCAAGAGTAATCAAGTTTTTAGTTTGGATCTTCAGAGCCTAAGTGTAAAAATAAAATCACCAAAATCACCTCACACACCCTGGTAGACTGCTGTGGCACCAGTGAGGTGGTATGGAAGCATGCCACCAAAGACCACTGCTCTGTCAGCTTTCCAGGGGAGGCACGTGCAAGGAGCTTTGCATGTACCCCAGAGAGTATGCTACCAAGCAGGGCGTGCATTTTCCAAAGCAAATACCAAATGGCACAGCCAGGCCTTGGCATTAACTCTGATGGGAATAGCTGGTACATGGGAGTAGACTGCCTTTCACTGTAGTGTTTGGTGTAGTGTGGAGAGTATCTTTCTTTCAAAGAGCAAGTGTCAGCACCACAGGGCTCTCTCCTCTGGGAACAAAGCTGAGCATCACCCAGGTGTCAGAGGGTGAAGTCAGATATCCCTCTTTCCCATGTGTTCACTCCAAGGTAAAAGGCAATATATTTTCCATCCCCATCTTTCAACACTTCCTTCTTTACCTGTCCATTGATTTTGGGCTTACCTCAGCTCTGAATGCAGGACTGGGAGCTCCAAATACCACCACCAGTTTTGTCACTGCCAGTCAGAAATGGGCAAAACTTACCTGCCAAAACCAAAAACCTTTTACAAAACATGGGTCCGAGTTGCTTTTATTTGCTTTCTGCTTTGTAGGTTTTCAGGGATTATGCTTAGAAGCTCTAAGGGCTTTCTCAGCAGTGCAGACTATTTCAATCCAGCCCTTTCACAACAGATGGAAAATCTGCTTTGATTCAGTTCAGCTCTGACGGAAGTGATTAGATAATCATGGGGCTCCGAAAGCCACGGCTTTAAGAAAAAGCACAAAGTATTACAGGCTTTGCAGAAAAAGTAAGAGTTGGCAGGGGACAAAAACTACAAGGGCTTCTGTAGGGAACCAGGCTGAGAAGACACCCATCCCCCAGACTTTCTTCATATAATTTCCTTTGCTATTGAAGTACTTGCTTTCTCTTCCCTCATTATCCACCGCATAAGGAAAGGCTCTGACCTGAATATACTATTTGGGGAAGAAGGTACAAAGCAAAAGTGTGGACAGGAAGTAAGAGCCCAAGCAAGCTGTCCTCAGAAATGACAATGAACAAATAGAGTGTTAGCTGCAGTGTAGGGAAAGGAGTAGGAATAGATCAGGGAGACTGTATAGTCTGAGATCTTAATAAGCAGCCCCAGAAGTCAGACAGGATCACACAGGAACTGCTGCTTGCCTGTTCACTGTTTGCTATGCTGTTGCAAAGTCTGCAATCCCTTTTCTTGATCACAAACTCAGGAGGCATCAGGCAGCACCTCCTCACATAGTGATCTTTCCTCAGCTGCACACTCACAGTTGAGGACATCTAAGCCAAAGAGTGGATTTCAGTGAAGTTTGCAACAGCAGCTAAACACTGGCCAAAACTGGCATGAGTTTGTATTAATCAAAGTCACAAGGACATGGGGAAGTGGCAAGTCCAGCTACTTGTAGCTTCCACCACAAGGTCTTTCATAACCTTGCCTCCACCAGTGGCACACAGCCCATACCCAGAGTTGTGGGCATCTGAATAGCTGCTCTCTGCCCTCTTGTACAAAAGACTAAAAATACAGTCAGAGACTCAGTCTCCTGTTCCATTGTCCCAGCTAAGCCCAGGATTTAAAGGGCTGGGAGCAAGTTGCCTCCTGCAGTGTTCCTCTCTCATTGCTCCAAGTCTGACAGTGAGATCCCATGCCAGAATTTCTGAGCCTCTTTTACTGTTTCTTCACCCTCAGTTTCATAGAGCAAAAGCATATTTCACACCAGGACAAAAAAGCCATCTGAACTGCAGCACAAATAGGCCAGACAGCTACAATTCAGCATCTCTGAATTTCACAGGAGAATTCAGCAGCACCTTTCCCTCCTAACAACCTCCCCACCTGTGTCCTTCACACCATTTACCCAACAGCAGCTGAGGAAATGTTTGAGCATCTCTTCAAAACAGCAAACAGGGCAATAGAGATGTTTTATGGATTCCATGGATAGTGCTGTGACTAATGAAGTGTTGCTAGCCTGCAGCCTGTTTTTCCATGGTGATCACAATTTCCATGGTTATTATCTAATGTGTGTCTTTCAGACTTGCTCTTCACTTCTTCCCAGAGATGAACTGGTTCAATGAAGGCTTATTTTAACTATCAGCTTGTAAATCACAGGCCTGAGAAACTCAGTGCCACATACCCCCACAAGCTCAGCTACAGCCAGGAAATAGCTAGATCAAAACTTACCATTCTGCTGAGCTTTGTTTGCCATGGTGAATGTTAGACAAGAAACAAAACCCCTCTTGTCTTTCCCCAGGGAAGGGCAGAGAGGCGTAGGAGCTAGCTCTCAACCCTGGGCACTGTGATCCAGCCAGCTATGGAACAAAAGCATGGCTGAGCCCATAGAAAAGAGAAAACTGTAAGAAACCACTCTGTAAAGAACAGCAAATGTCAGTTCCTGGCTTAACACACTGGGTCAAATTCACCACTTCTGGAAGAACAGAGACACACTGACCCAACACCCCTCACCAGTCTACCATCAACCCAATTTCCCCATTCCCTCCATTAAGCCCTACTGCAGATGCCCTTTAAAACTTATTCAACAGCTGCTTCCCCTCAGGTTGTAATTTTTTTATTCAGCTGCAGCTGATCTCTCTCTGTGCTCCTTTAGTTGGACAAGGTTCAGAGCCATGTTCTGTCCTTGCTAACACATCTGCAAATTAGAGTTAATTAACCCTGATAGATTTGGAAAGGGTTTTTCCCTAAAAATGGGGATTATCATGTTTGAGCTGCTCCTATTTCACCATAAAGCTTAGAAAGCAAACAGGTTTGCTCTTACTTGGTTTTCCTGATGCTGCCTGAGGCAGTCAAAAGGTCTGTGGAATTTGTAGTGATTTCTAGTAAAAGGATCTGTTTTTCCCCATATCCTTTTCCCAGCTTGCTTTGAACAGCTAGTCTGATGGCAGCCTTCCAACCAGCAGGTCAAATTGTTCTCTTGCTGCACTCAAGGACATCATGTGGTGGTGGTGTTTCCTGCTACAGGTGTCCACACAAAGTAGTCCGAAGTGGACCTGGTCTTTCTCCCTCTTGAGGTTTTACACTAGGAGGGTCTTGCCCTGTGTCACATACCATCTCTCATTCCACAACACACCCATCAAATGAGACACACCATGTCCAGCGCTGCCAAGACAGAGAAGCATGTCTCATCCTTGCAGGCTGCCAGGATGCAGCAGTGCCATTTCTTAGAGGTGGATTTTCCAGAGATTCAGCTAAAGGGCTTGGCTGACCTAATGACACTGACATCCCAATGAAGTCCTCAGACTTCTGAGGAGATACTGGTTCTCTGTTCTTTATCTGCTCTGGGGGTTTTGTTTCAGCTTCTTCTTTGGAAAGGCCCTTTCCCATTGTGAGCTAGACTTCAAAGGTCACAGTACCCTTATTTTGTGTTAAGTAGCAAGGATTTGGTTATCACCAGGCCAGACAAGGTTTCCAGGCAGGGGTGTTATCTTCCTTTTGTAAGCAGACTGACAAGGCAACAGCATGACTACTCGGGGATTGTCAGAAGATGCCCTCTGACCTTCTGCAAACAGTGGCTGAACTCCAGGAAAAATTAATACCACTACCACCACCACCCCCCTAAAAAATGGCAGTGAAGCAAACTGTAGAAGTCACATGCAAGAGCAAGTTCTGATCCTTCAGCCAGTGGCTGTGGAAACTTAAGCCTGAAAGCTCTTTCAGAATAAGATGGACGTATGCTTGCCCAGACTGAGATAAATCAGGTTTCTATGGGTCCATAGTGATGTTCAGAGTGAAAGCATATGGCTGAACTGATGCTGGAAGGGGCTGCCCTGCTCTCTGTTGCACCTTGGGCATGCAGTCTTGCCAGCTCCTGATCCAACTAGAAATTCACCCTGCAGAGAAAAAGCAATTGAAGATAAGTCTTCAGGTTCATGTTTCTAAAAGTGACACAAAGGACAGGAGAGGGAACATGTGCCAGGGACAGAAAGAGAGAACAGGACGACCTCTTCTCTGACTTTGAGCAGATTTCAGCACATCGTGAAATTTCAGGGCACTAGAATAGATGAGATACAAATAATACATTAGGGTAAGGAAATAAGCTGCATTGATAAACCTCACTGATTAAAGCCCTCAGCTTAAGGACCCTCTTCCAGCCTAAGGTTTCTTAGAGGTTTCATCAACATTTGGGAACATTTTGATAAAACTACACTGTTTCACAAACATCTTGACACCAAAGGTTTGGCTGAGGTACTAATAAGTCACTGGAGCCAGAATTTATTTTCATACTCTCAAGACCATGTAATCAGTATGTTCTCAGTAAGGAGCAGAAGAGGACACCCTGCAGCAGAGAGCATCCTTGGCACACACTTTGATGTGTTCCTGTGCCCATATATTACACCCTCAATGGGAGTTTTAAGAGGAATTAGCAGCTAACCCACCACATAGCAAAGCTAAATCTAGTTCTGTAGCACAGGCTTCAGAGAAGCATGGAGAAAGCTTGGTGCAACCTTGCAAATCCCATTGCAAAACACCTGATCTGCTGTGGAAACTTCCCAAACAAAACCCAGCCAGCAACACGGCTGAACAGCTCAACACACACTGGGTGCTGAGCACACAAAAACCCAAGTCACCCCTGGGGTTTTATTGGTGCTGAGCACTTCTCAATAAAAGGTGGTTCTCACTTCCTTCTTTTGAAGGAGAGAAAATGGTACGAGTCATAGTTTTGCAGATATTTCCTCTCCTGCTGAGGCTCAGAGTGAATAACTGGTGTCATTCAGCAGAGTCAGTTCCTTTTTGCAGGGTATTGAGACCTGGTTAGAAAGAAAATCCCACTCTCAGGCAGGGTCAGTCACCCAGCTATAAACATTGGGCAAAAGGAGCTTTATTTAGTTGATTCTAAAAAGAGTTCCCTGCCTTGAGTGGTCTGTTGGGAGAGTGGGGTGCTCAGATGGGGAGGTTTCTACATTTGTAGAAAGCAGGGAGACACAGATTTTACCCAGCTGAGGGTCCTGCTGACCTTACTATGATGCTAACAGGACCTGATGGCATTCTTTTGCAGTGCAGTGCAGCTCAAAAGCCAATATCAGTGGTACAAACATGCTTGGAGTCTGCATGTGATCTTGTGTCACTCACCTTTTTACTCTGTGCCAGACATTTAAAAAGCCAAATGAGAAAGCACAAGGCTTCCTGCTCATCTGGGAGAGCAGCAGACTGGCCTTGCTGGCCATCTCCTGGATGGGGGTAGAGAGGCATTTTCTACTGGTATCACTAGTTCGAAGTTTGCCCATTTCTCTTCTTGCTAGATGTCCTCCTGGCTCGGCTGCTCTCATAACATCAAAGTGCATCTCTGTGTTGCAGGTTCAGAAAGTGTTTGCGATGATTAAAAATAAATGAACTTCTTTATTTCACCCTCAGTAGTTTTAGAGAAGCGGAATTGAAACAGGAACAGAAAATGCAGAACAGCGTTGTCTGAAGCTCTTGCACATGTTGTGTAAGGAGGCTGCAGGAGGCAGCAAGGGAATGATGTGCAGAGGTCAGTCAGAAGCACGTTGACTGTGAAGGCTGAGTTTCCCACCAAGCTCCCGTCCTGATTATGTCCTCTTGTTTTAAGCATACTTGCTGGGGATGAAAAAAAGATCAACTGAAAATCTCTCTAGGGAGCTCAAATGATGGGATTTGCTGGGGCTGCACAAGCCAGTTTGCCTAGAGAGGACACCTAGGAAAACAAACACAAGAAAGCAGCCATGGCCACAGATACTGGATAGAAACTGGCCAAGTATCAGTTCACTGTGGACAACAGCAACTCCTTCCTTGGGTCATTTGCTGAGCAGAAGATGGCCTGAATAGCTGAGCAGAAGATGGCCTGAATAGCTGCCCATGGGAAAGTGCTGTTGTGCTGGACAGTGAGTGCAGAGCTGCTGTCTCTTGCAGAGACATTGGCCTGCTGCCCCTGCAGCAAATGATTAGTTTCTTCAATGGACCCAGGCTCAGATGTTCTTAGTGAGCTAGGCCTAGCCTCCAGCAGATGATTCTGGTTTATGAATCCCCTCTCCATGCTTTGCTGGCTGTTATCTCCCCAGCCTTTGGGTCCTGTTTGGACAGCACTGCTGTTTGGACTTGCTGCCCTGTTCTACTTTGTGGGCAATTTGCTTTTTCTTCTTCACTGGGATTGCAGGCACACCTTCCTTCAAAAGGCGATGTACTTAGACTGCACATCGTGGTGTCAGGTCCATTGCTCCCACCTGGGGAGGTCTTCCAGCAAGAGATTAAGAGAAGGGCTCCTGGTGGCACCTGAGATGCCAAGAGAGGAACGGGCACTGCAGGGGAACGGCAGATGTTGGGCAGGGAGCGGGCAGGAGCTGGAGGCTTTTTGTTTCATCTGAAAAAGAGAGGGGGAAGGAGGAAGGGGAAAAGCGGATGGGGTCTCTGACCACTCTCACTTTCCCCCTCCAGCTCGCAGGACCGGGAAGCGCGGCCTCTCCGCACGCAGCGGAGCCGGGGGGAGGAACCCCCGAGCCAAAGCCGGCTGCGCAGCACCCGCTCCCAGTAAGGGCTGCGGGCGGCAGACTGGGCGCCGGTTTGCGGAGGGACGGGCGAGAGGCCTGCGTGCGGCCGCCAGGTGTCGCCAGGAGCCCGCCGCGGGCAGCGGCATCCCTCGGGTCTGGAACGGGGATGGAGCGCCTCCCTCCAGTTGGCTTTCCGCAGCCTTGGGCATGGTGACCACCAGCAGCAGAAAGGGTGAGACACCCGGTAACAGTCACCCGGGGAGTCCTCCTGACAGGTGGGTTTGCGTTCAGTTATCAAGAGATCATCCAAGTATGAGCTGAAAACGTTGGAACTGTTAGCTCTTCAGTCCGGTGAGGAAGCTAGCCGTGGCACAGGGGATGAAAACACCCTTGTGAAGTCTGTGTGGGAAGGTCATCCAAAAGAAAAAGCTCAAGGGCAGGTGGCTCAGAAACTGAAAATGGCATCCGGCCCTTGGAGTCAATATGGTATTTTCATACTGATGCCTTCCTCATACCAGCCCATAGTCAGTGAGTGTCATTAGAGCTGTCATTAAAGCACCTGAGAATTCTTTTCTTAAGAAGGTCAGGATAGGCACACTGTGCTCAGCTGGAAAAGTGGGCTGTCCTTCAGCTTGAGCAGAAAATTTCTTGCTTTTCCTTCAGGGCACAGGAATCCTTAGTATTCTGGGATGCTTACCCTCACACACACTGCTCCCAGCTCCAAGTGTGATACATGTGCACCCTGGCACTGAGACGAACCTTCTCCCTTTACAGAAGTACAACTTGGAGGGCCAGTTGAGGCTCTGCACTACAACCAGTGCTGTGTGTTTTAGTTCAGTGTGAGCATCCATGTGGCTTTCAGTTCCCCATCCCTTTTGCCAGAGGAACTAGGGGCTAGAGCAGGCAGAGATCTCTTTCTGACATGGGCCCTGGTTCCCTAGACCAGCTGATGTACCCACAAGAGGTCCATAGACCAGCCCCATTAGGAACAGTTCCCATAAGCAGCTGCCCATTGTCCCTGGGAGGAAATCCTGCCATTTGCAGGTGCCTGTGCTGTCCTGTACCCTGAAACCACTGCACCCCAATCTTTCTGGCTGCTAGAGGGTATTGTTTTCTGGGCTATGTTTACAAAGGTCTTCATACAGAAGGAAATTGGGGTGTTTGTGTCTCTCCTTTTGCAGCTGGCTGGTTGCCCCCCTGCCACGCACCATTGCATCTCTGAGGAACATACCAAAAAGCAGCTCCCCATGGCGTGGCACTTGGCCAGGAAAAGCAGAAGGAAGGCTACCAACAGGTTTCCAACTTTCTAGGGAAATAAATAAAGACATAAAGAAAATAAAGAGGGGGGGGGGGGGGGGGGGGGAGAGAAATCCGAAATGAGTCCCTGTGGGTTCAACCTTGAAACGAAGCCAGGGCACCTTCTCCATCTCATAACATCTGATAGCAGGCATCCTTCCACTGTCTATCATTTCCAAGGCACATCATGACCTCCTGGGAAATAGATACTCATCTACAGGAAGCAGAAAAGCAGAGGAGAACTGGGTTTCCCTTGCACTGCAGCTGCCAGACTGTTTACAAGTGCCCCATCAGCATGTCCTTCCTGTTGCCGGATGCCACCAGACAGGGAATGAAGTGATGTGGGCACAGAATTTGGTTGTGTCTAGCCTACAGGCAGATTTCTAGACAGACACTGCCCTGGCTTTAGCAGAGCAAACACCAGTGGAGGCTTTTTTAAATTGGAGCCTGATCCAGTCACCACCACATTATCAGCTTGGACTGGGTGGAAAATGAGTGTCAGATGCCTTTGTTCCCCGAAAACCCAGAGCATCCTCGTTGCTATAGCAACACGTCACCCTTTCCTTGTTCCTGATGTCATTCTGAGGACTGCTCCCCTCCCTCCTCCCACGTGGCAGGCGTATGTGCATGTGTATATGTGTACATGCTCATGTGCAACATGAGGAGCAAGGAGAACAGTCTCTGTTATCCCTGGGGAGAGAGGAGTGGGTGATGAAGGCAATGTGATACTACAGCTAGTGAAGGGTGGAGGAAACAACTCCCTGCCTCTCCCACTGCCTCTCTCGGCAATTTGTGGGGAGAAGGAGGCACTTTGTTCTTCCCTGTGCCATCTTTACTTATTGATGAAGCAGGAAGGTAATCTCCATATGGAGCTCTGCATGCATGTGCACAGGAGACAGGGAGCAGATCCTGGGCTCAGGTAGGTGGGCTTCAGTCCAGGCTGTGCCCCACACCACAGCTGGCTGGGGAAGGGACCCTGCTCTGCTCTCGCCACCCCTCTGCTACCACTGCAAAAGCATCCTACAAAGGCAGTGACACCCCACTCCCCACCAGCCTCTCTCTGCCCTCATCTGAAAGTTATTTACATATTACAGACATACTTCTCCAAGATTTCCTCTGCCGATAACGTCTGAGGCAGAATTCCCTGTTTCAATTGAAATAACAAGTGAGGAGCTTAAAATTCTTCACCATGTTTCAAAACCCCACAAAACTCCTGCAGTGTGCAACCAGTCAGACTTATCCGCTGTTTGATATGATTAACCTGACAGTCTACACAGGCCTGACCCTGCATGCCCTGAGTTTGACTCAATTAGGCAGAACTTGTGAGACACTCCATCACTGATGCTGTAGGAGCCAGCACCGTGACAGGGGTGTACCAGAGTTAGCATGCCTGTCTGCAGCTGGATCACAGCATTACTGGCAGTGGGATGCTCCCTTAAAGTAGAAAAGCAGAAGGAGGTATGGACAGATGAAAGCTATACCGTAAACATCACATCCAGCGTTTCCTGCCTTTATACGAACTGTGCCACCAGCCCTACATGCCTCCAAGCAACACTAAGCAAGTCCACAACATCCCTGTGTTAATGTATGTCTCTACATATATACAAATACACACGCATGTTTGCACACACTGTTGCTGCAAGCACAGTGCTGGCACTCTGTATGTAAACTCGTACATACTACCTTTGCTAATAGGAAGCCACTAATGAGCTATGGAGGTCATTGCACATGAATGCCAAGAAAACCTGCATTTTTTGCCTATGTCACATGCGCAGCAGAAAAACTATGCCAGGAATGTGAAAGAGGGCTGAAACTTTTTATGGGGACTACTTTTTTGGATCTCTCTCTGCCTGCAAAGCCAGATGTCTTTCAGCTCCTTGGTGTCTAATGTTACAGAGCTCTGAGGGAGCTGTGTGAATTTCTGCACATAAGCCAGAACAGGCATTTCTATACGATTTAAACCCTATGACTGCCCTGCAGGGACAGTGACAGCTGGTGTGCCCCAAAGCTCCTTGCCTCCTCCCAGAAAGATGCTCCCACTCCCTGCCCTTCCAGAGCACACAAGCTCCTGCTTACCGGTATGGCTCACTACGGTGTATGGCCATCCCATGGGGTAAACCCACGCACAGCTCCTGTGTGGGGGAAAAACAGAGCTTGGGGATTTAGGAAGAAAGGTGCTGAACTTGGAGCCAGTTTTGGCTGAGGATAAGGAGAAGGAGCCGATGCCTGCAAGGTGGTCATGGAGAGGGGATGGAGCCAGGCTCCTCAAGTAGTGGAAGGCTGAGAGCTGTGACCAGGGAGGTTTGGAGCAGATACAAGGAGCAACATTCTCCCCACGAGCACAGCCCTGCAGTCAGCAGGCTGCCTGGAGAGGATGCGCCGGCTCCATCCGTAGAGGTCTGCAGGATAAAGCCCTGACCACTCCTGTGTACCCCCGCTTTGGGCAGGCTGTACAGGAACCTACGGCCCGAATCGCCCCGCGGTGCCCGTGAAGGAGCTCGCCTAGCCCTGGTGGGACGCTTTCGCGGGGTGTCTGTGCGCTCCCGGTCCCCCATTTTCCCCCTCAGCGCCCAAGCGACCCCTTTCAGCCCGGGACGATCCCGGGGCCGGCAGCTCCCTGTTTCCAGTCCCGGCGTGTAACGGAGGTGGCGGGCAGGCAGCGGGGGGCTGGCCCGGGGACCCTGCCCAGCTCCGCCCCGGGACCCGCGTCCAGGCGCCGGGACCGCTCCCCCCTCCGCCGCCCCGGGAGGGAGGAAGGAAGGAAGGAAGGAGGGAGGGAAGAGGGGAGGGAGGGAGGGAGGATGACAGCGCCGTGAAGAAAAGCAGGGGACCCGCTGCCCTCCCTCTTCACGCACGGCAGGACCAGGCGAGCTCTTCCCGCGGAGCGGCCGCCGCCGGGTAGGTGCAACGGGGCCGGGAGCCGATGGCGTTGGAGCCGGAACGGGAGCGGGAGCGCAGCTGGGGACGGGGAGCGATGGGCAGCGGGAGCCCCGGGAGGAGGATGGCGGCAGGGGTCGGGCCTTTCTCTCCCGGCGAGGAGGGAGTTGCGGGAAGTTGGGCGTGCGAGGAGGAGCCACCGCCGAGGGTCCCCCCGGGGCAGGGGAGCGGGGCCGGGCCCGGGGCGGTGGGGCGCAGGGAGGCCGGGGGCTCCGCGGCCGCATCCTCCCGCAGGGGTGGCCCCGGGCTCCGCCGGCTCCTTTGTGCTCCCTCCGGCCTCGGCCGCTCCTTTGTCTCGGTGCGGGGCCCCCGCCTCCTGCGCCCGCAGCGGGGCAGCGCTGGAGATGCCTCCCCGCCGGCGGGGCGGCCGGATCCCAGCGCCTCGCCTTGTTAAAGTCCTCTCGGGACATGACCGCCCGAGCAGCTCCCCCCGTTGCTTTCTTTCGGGAAAAAAAAAGATGAAAAAATAATAAACGAAATAAGGGCGAGCGCTGGAGCTGCAGCGCGGAGGTTCCGTCGGGATCGGAGCCCGTCTGGGTCGAGAAAAGGAGACTTTCTCAGAGCTATCCCGGAGTTGCATCATCCGGCCTGTCAGCTTCTCCGAGGAGCGCTGGAAAGTTGTCCTCACCCTTTCCCTTCCTGCCCGAGGGCTGCTGAGGCACCCTGGCCTCGGCCGGCTCCGGTCACCAGGACCCAGCAGCTTTTCTGCAAGAGCTGGGGCACCGGTACCCTGATGGCCCCAGGTGTCCAACGGGACTTGGCTGGTGTGGGGTTACCTTGCGGGGGAAAGGGCTGCCAGGGCAGAGTCCCTGCTTAGTGCCTGTGGGGATTTTGGCAGTCACTCCCAGCCACATTTGGGGGAGCTGCCCGCACCCCGCTGCCTTTGAACTGCAGGACCTGAGCCTGGCTTCTATCCCCGGGGGAAAGTGTCTCTTTTTCCAGCCAAGGATTTACAACACCCTGCCAGGACAGGGATATAACTCCTCAACTTTCCCACATCTGCCATGTTGCTTCAGTATTGGACTTGTCTTCACGCTTCCGGTGTCCCTGTGCTGCCAGGATCCAGGCGTGGTCTGCATTTTCCCAAGGGTGGCAGGGGTTCAGCATTCCCCCAGTGAACACCTCTCACCACAAGTCCCTCCTGTAAATCCCTGAGGGTTGCAGATGCCTGCCTTGGGGTCAAAGGGAGCAGAGCAGGACACAGAGCAAGCAGTGTCCCTGGTTTTGAGGTGGGTTTGACAGAGGAGCTTCCAGGGTAGCATGGAGCAGTGGGGAGAAGGAGTGTGAGGCAGTGGGAGGGTCTGTGGGCTCTGCACCCCAGAGGAAGGGTCACTGAAGCAGGGACAGGTACCTGAGGTTCCCAGCGCGGCTGGGGGGTGATGGCATGTGCAGTGGTCATCATTGTGCCACAAGCGCAGAGCAGTCCTCTTGCCCATCTTGGTGGTTCGCTCTCTGGACCCCCTTGCTGCTCGGCAGGATGGTTGGCATGTTCCCTCATGCAGCTTTGCTGCAGGGGGGCTGCAAAGCCCACCCCACCAGTGCCCGTGGTTTCCAGCAAGGCTGTGGGTATTTCAGCTGGTCCCACTGACTCCTGGTCCACATCAGCTCCCAGAAGGCTGGTCCCTGCCCGGAGTGCAGCATGGCACACCTGTAGATGTGCATGTTTTACCCCCATCTCCAGCACTGGTGTGTCTGGAAGCCCCATTGCATTCATCAGAGGCTCAGGCGGCAGCAGCAGCTCTCCTCAGTGCTGGGTCAGGAGGAAACACCTCTCTTTGGACACTACCCAAGGTGAGGGAGAGCAAAGACTGCTCTGTGCTGGCCACAGCACCTGGGCTGGGCCTGTCACCAGCATTACTGTGCCTAACACCAGCCTTGAAATCCATTTGGGGCAGCGCTTTTGGGGACACAAGGAGCAAGGACAGCTCATCTGGGTCATCCCAGAGCTTAGCATGCCTCTTCAGGGAGATAATAAATAAACAGTGGACGAAAGACAACCTTGTGCACCTGTAGTTTGAGAGCACATGCAGTGAAAAACCAGCTAAGTAGTGGTCGTTTGTACCTGTACCCACTGCTGCCACTCCTGAGCATAACCTCCTGCCTGTGCCCTCACCTGCATGCTTCAGCCCCTGGGGGTGGCTTTACCCTTCATGCCCAGTACAGAGGAGAGCTGAGGACCAATCCAAGGCAGGTGGAAGGACGGAGGGGTAGAACCGGGAAGGGAATGGGAAAGAGAAACACATGTGGCCCCTGCATTAACTTGAGGGAGCGACCATGGGGAGAACAAACCCCTGGCTGTGTCCCCAGAGGCCTTGGTCAAGGCAGGGGACAGCATCTTTGCCCTTCCTGTCGTCTCTGGGACACGTGGCTCCTGCTCATGTTGGGGTTCCCCTGTGCCACGGCAGGACAGGCTGGGTCTGCCGCAGGCACTGGAGCTCTGTCTCTGCCCAAGCCTGAAGTACTTGGCATTTTCAACTTACTCCTCTGATGGACAGTTTCCTGACTTCAAGTTGATGAGGCTTGAGGCTATTCTAGCTCTTTATAAACATCATAAGAAGTGACTTCTTTTTTCCTCACTTTTTTTAGCTTGAATACACATACTTTTAAGCAAGAGCTACCTGCCCAGGCAGCCACCCTAGCTGTGCCAGGGGGCAAACTGAAGTGGTGAGGCGCTTGTGCCATGCCTTGGAGAAGAGCCGGGGCAGGATGAAAATTGCTGGGAGATGAAAGCAAAGTGAGAAGAGTCAGAGGTGCCTTTCCCAAGGCCAACCTCAGGAGGAAGTCGGGAGTGGAAATAGCTGATAGAGTAAAAGCAGAAGGGTTTTTTTTCCCCTCAGGTTGCAGACAAAGAGCAGCAGGGAGATCAGATGAGCCCCTTCACCTTATCTCTTTGTTATTCCACCTGTGTTTAGAGCCCCACACTGCTGCTGTAAGTCTGAGGAACCAAAGCATTGCAGAGGGAATTACTCAGGGCAGCAGTGCTGGGTGCAGCGAGCTCAGCCAAAGATCCCTGTGGACTCCCCTCTCCCGGGAGCCAGGCAGGATGCACAACAGCAGATGTGGGGGCTGGATGGACAGAAGGATCTCAGGCAAAGAGGGAGCTTGTAAGTGTTTCACTTCCATTCCTTGTCCGGAGCTCAGTTGTTGCCTGTTGAATCACTGGAGGAAAATGTGACTTCATCCAGTCACACCTCCAGCTGGCTTCCCCCCACCAGCCCACAGGCGTCTTTCCTTTCCTGGATCCCACCCGGTAGGTGTTGGGGCAGCTGCAGGAGGGAGATGAGAGAAGAGCCCCAAGGCTTCATGAAACACCTTCCCTTTCCCAAAACTGAGCTGAAAACCCCGGCTGCACTCTCCCACGCAGGCAGTCCTGTGAAGCACTGCAGGACAACAAGAGCTTCCCTTCACTCCTTCCTCTCATGACAGAGCCTTGCCATCCTTGTCCTGGGGCTACACTGCTCTTCTCACTAGTGGTAGCGTCCATCCAATGCACCAACTTGCTGCAGCAGACTTGAATAGTATGGCATCTCCATTACTGAGTCTTTCCTTCTTGCTGTGGCAGGTTAACTTGCGAGTAGTGGCAGATATCTGCCCAAGCTTTGTTCCCAAGCTTTGCATTGGAACAAAACCCCCACAGCAGAAAAAGTCCCTTTGCTGTCTTTGACTCAGCTGGGAAATCCACAAGGCCTTTTATCATCTTGACAGTGGGAACTGTAGCCATCTCTGTTGAAATGAGAAACATTTCCAGCCTGAGGGATAGGAAAAGACAGGGAGCAGCACCGGGGGAGTTCTTCTGCCTTCTGGTGCACCTCAGTTTAGTGCTCGTGGAAATCATTCTGCCTTGTTTAGAGATGTGCAGAGTAAGGAGAGCGCAGCACAGCCGCTGCCTGCAGTCACCAGAGGTGATGTGTGTCCGCTTACCTGCCTGTCTGCTTTCCGTGCATTCCCCGGAGCAGAGGCTGGCAGTGCACCCCAGGCTGGCCAGCCCCATCCCCGCTGCTCTCCTCGCACCTCCCGGCCCGGCGGAGCCCCGGCGGGCGCCTGGAGGGGAGCGCACGGGGCACACAGAGCCCCTCTGTTCCCACTCACAAAGGGACGCTTGTGGCCTGTTCACTGCCCCGGCCAGGCTGCGCGTCGCGGGCCCCAATGAGGAAGAGCTTCAGGATACCAAGCAGCTCCAGCCAGCCTCGCTAGGTCACCCCATGTGTCCCCCCAGCCCCGTGGCTGAGCCCCACAAGGGCCCCCACGCCTGTCGCCGCCACCCTGCAGGTCCCAGGCAGGACATTTGCAGCCGGCTGTTTATTTAATGAATTATGTCTGCCCCAGGCCTGGAATCAGGGTTTTGCCAGCACTGCTGGAAGCGGCTCCCTGTGTCAGCCCCCTGAATAATTCCAGGTCTGTGGCTCATTTGTGGTCGGTTGGCTGGGGGCATTAAAGGGGGAAAACCCCAGGCTGGCTTTGCCCGGGGATTTTGTTTGAGCAAGTGGTTGACACCATCCCCCTCTGCATGCGTGTTCTGGGCAGCAAAGGGATGGTCCCCAGCACCGTGGAGGGATGCAGGCTGCTGCCACAGCTCCCCAGGATGCCACGAACACAAAGTCCTTTGCAGTGAAGGCAGCAGCTCTGCCAGGCGCTGAGAGATGTGGCCACACACCAAGGACTTGGTGTGTTTTATTTCTTCTCTTGGTTGCTCAAACGCTCCGACAAGTCCTGTCATCACAGGGGCACTGAGCAGGACTGGGGAGGGCAGGCTCGGGGGGCAGCGTGTCAAAAGGCACCTGCCCAGCCGGCGGCCTGTCCCCATGGAGCTGTGTGCTGACAAACTAAACTAACAGGGTTGTTAAACACACACGTACCTGTGCGGGGGGACCTCAGTGCCGCTCGCTGCAGGGAAAGGAGGGAGCTGAGGGAACGTTCAGGGAGGGCTGGGAGCTGTTGGCTGCCCAGGGCCTCTGTGTCCCACCAGAAGGCCTGGTCTGCTGGGTGTATGGGTGTGAGTGTCTCTTTTTAGCCTCTTTTGCTGGAAAAGAGATGGCTCAAAGCCGGCCCCTGGGAGCCGAGAGGTTTGCTCAAGCTGGGAAGCTCCTGGTCCTCCCACAAGAAAGGGTTCGGGACACGGTGAGCTGGGATGCTGCCCTTGCTGTGGGGCGCATCCCTCTCCTCCTGCCCATCCTCCCTCCTCCCAGCGGGAGGGGCATACAGTGAGCAACACTAAAAACCGCAGATTTTGGCTAAGGACGGTGCTGGGCGTGACGCAATGCCTGGCAGGGCTTCCCTGATCCACACCCTGCAAAGGGCTGTGGACACTGTGGCTCAGCCAGGGTATCTCCCCCCCGGCAAACCCCAGGGGCCTCCCATAGGATGGGGTTCTGTCAGGCTCCCTCCCCTTCACCCCTGAAAGCAGGGGCAGGATGGGCTGCCAGGGTTGTGCTGGCAGGAGCCAAACCAAAGCTAAATAGACTTTCCCTGAGTCACCGAAAGTCTGGCCAAGAAAGTGGGACGAGCAAACAGCATCACCCACGTGGCCGGATGGATGCTGGGTGTGCGAACCAGCAGCCAGTTAGCAGGCACTGGCAAGCCTTGCATGTGTGGATCTGCATATGCAGCGTGTGCTGGAGACCGGCCCTGGGGCTGTGAATGGCCCCCAGAATCTCCACCACGTCTGGCCCACTTGGGACGCTGGTTTAGTGCATCTCAGTGAGGGTCCTGCCATCACACTTACCTTTTGGAAAAGGCTGACTGTCGGCAGCAGAAGCAGCGTTTCTGTCCCACCGCTGTTCCTGGAAACCCTCTGGGTTTCATTTTCATGGCTGAGCAGCCACCAATGCTGTGGTGTGGGAAGGCAGAAGCCATGCGGCCCCATGCTGGGGGAGCCTGCCACCCTCCCCAGAAGTAGCTCTTTCCAAAGGCTGGGAGCCACGATGCCCCGTGGATCAGGATGAGGAGCTGCTGCTCCGCCAGCAGCAGCCTTTTGGCCAGCAGGGAGCAGGCAGCTGTTGGGGGTGGGGATTGGGTTTCAGGGCTGGCAGGGGCAGCTGGTGGAGCCGTGGGAAGGGGTCCCATCAGGCAGATGTATTTTGGGAAGGAGAAGGAGCAGCCAATGAGGCTTTGGGCAGCTGCTCCTCATGGATGGGATAGAGCAGCAGGGAGGAACTCCCCAGTTTTTACTGCTCTTGTCAATACATTGTTGGTTGTCCTTTATGGGAAGGGTCAGCTTCTGACCCCTGCCTGCTCCCCTGCTGACCCTCCTTCTCCCCCGCAGGCAGGGCCGGCCCGCACAGGGCCAGCGGGGCAGAGGATGCCAGGCGGCTAGCCCAGGATACCTCCCTGGCAGGCGGGAGGGACCTGCGTGTCCTCCCCATGGAGCTCCGACGCACTCTGCCCCAGGATTTCCGGGAGCTGCTGCACTGCTTGAAGATGAGAAGCAAGTACGCGGTCCTGCTGGTCTTCGTGGTTGGCCTCATCATCATTGAGAAGGAGAACAACTTCATCTCCAGGTAGGGAGCGGGTACCTCAGCATCCCCATGCTTTCAGCCCTTTCTCTCCCTGACATCCCAAGCTCCTGTGCTGTGGGAGCTCCCTGAAGCCCTCCGCCAGGGCATGGGGGTGTTCCCTCTGTCCTCCAGGCTGTGCTGGCTCTCCCCGCAGGGTGTCAGACAAGCTGAAGCAGTCGCCGCAGGCACTGGCAGAGGCCAACGGGACGGAGGCCAGCCCAGCACCAGCTGAGAACGGCTCTCTGGCCTCCCTGCGAGAGCTGGATGCTGCCTTCTCCCAGCTGAAGTCCCGCCTGCACAACGTCACCCTGCAGCTGTCCGGAGACGGGGACCCCACGCCACGGCGGCACGTCCTGCTCATGGCCACCACCCGCACCGGATCCTCCTTTGTGGGGGAGTTCTTCAACCAGCAAGGCAGCATCTTCTACCTCTTCGAGCCCCTCTGGCACATAGAGAGGACAGTGACCTTCGAGCCGGGGGGAGCCAACGCGGTGGGCTCAGCCTTGGTCTACCGGGATGTCCTCAAGCAGCTCCTCCTCTGTGACCTCTACATCTTGGAGAGCTTCATCTCACCGGCACCCGAGGGCCACCTGACACCCTTCATGTTCCGGCGGGGCTCGAGCCGCTCGCTCTGCGAGGAGCCAGTCTGCACACCCAGCGCCAAGAAGGTTTTTGAGAAGTACCACTGCAAGAACCGCCGCTGCGGCCCCCTCAACATCACCCTGGCCACCGAGGCGTGCCGGCGCAAGCAGCACATAGCCCTCAAGACGGTGCGCATCCGGCAGCTGGAGTTCCTGCAGCCGCTGGTGGAGGACCCCCGGCTGGATGTGCGCATCATCCAGCTGGTGCGGGACCCCCGGGCCGTCCTGGCCTCCCGCATGGTGGCCTTCTCCGGCAAATACGAGACCTGGAAGAAGTGGGCATCCGAAGGGGAGGCTCCCCTCCGCGAGGAGGAGGTGCAGCGGCTGCGGGGCAACTGCGAGAGCATCCGCCTGTCAGCGGAGCTGGGGCTGCGGCGGCCGGGCTGGCTGCGGGGCCGCTACATGCTGGTTCGCTATGAGGATGTGGCGCGGGCGCCCTTGCAGAAGGCAGAGGAGATGTACCGCTTCGCTGGGCTGCCCCTCACCCCACAGGTGGAGGAGTGGATCGGCAAAAACACGCAGGCTCCCCGTGACGGCAGCGGTGTCTACTCCACCCGCAAGAACTCCTCTGAGCAGTTCGAGAAGTGGCGCTTCAGCATCCCCTTCAAGCTGGCGCAGGTTGTGCAGGATGCCTGCGCCCCGGCCATGCGCCTCTTTGGCTACAAGCTGGCCAGCAGCCCTGCCGCACTGGCTAACCGCTCCTTCAGCTTGCTGGAGGAGGCACAGCCCTCCTGGGTCACATAACAGCAGGAGGGGATGGCAGCGGGGGGGAACAAGGGGCTGTGGCCGTGCTCCTGGCCGGCCTGGAGGAGACGCGGGGTTCCCTGCTCCTGGAGCTGCTGCCGGATGGAGATGGGCAGCCCCAGGAGCCGAAGCATCCTGGCAGAGCTGACGCCAGGGTCCTGCAGAGCCTGAATGACACAGTTCCTCCAGGAATGGGGAAATTACAAGGGTGGCACCAGGGCCCCCTCCCGGCTCAGGGGCTGAACCGAGGAAGAGGAGGGTGAGGGGGAGCAGAGGGTAACAGGACCAAGCACTCTCCCATTGCCACCACCCCAGCTAGGGCAAGGCAAGGATGAGACCCCTGTGGTGCCAGCAAGGACCCAGACCCCAGTGGCCTTACTGGTTTAGTGCCTTCATACACCAGCACAGACTGGGAACTGCCCCAGAGGCATGCTGGGGCAGGAGTCGCACATGGAGCCCTGGCTGGCACTTGGGCTGCAGTGAACTGCGATGGCTTTGTGGTTTGGTACTCTTCAAAGTTGGTTTGAGGGGTTTGGGGTTTGCTTTTTATCAGTTTTTCCCTGTGTATTTGCATACCAGGGTCACCAGGTGAATTTATTTATTTATTATGTGAAGAAGGGGGGGC
The DNA here is from genome assembly GCF_012275295.1 of Melopsittacus undulatus. Classification (NCBI taxonomy): domain Eukaryota; kingdom Metazoa; phylum Chordata; class Aves; order Psittaciformes; family Psittaculidae; genus Melopsittacus; species Melopsittacus undulatus. The sequence continues at coordinate 67,429,296 of NC_047530.1, read as the reverse complement.
AGGTCAAGGAGCTAAGCCCAAAAACCAGAGCAGCACAACATACCTCACAGAAATGGAGAGACACCCACAGCTGAGGTGGTGGAGGTCAGATTTTGGCCGGAGTCCACTATGTCCTGCTGCATGATCCCATGAGAGCCGCCAGGGACCAGTGGGCTAGAACCCCCGTATTCCCAGTGGAGCATGGCCGTCCAGTGTGGGAGCAACTGTGAACCCCGGCACCTGCTGGAAGACGGTTGGACTTTAATTAAAAACAAAAATACAACAGCACGGAGTCCAAAGCATCTCCTGTCTCCTTGGTGTCTGTGTGTGACCTGGGAAGAGCCCCAGGAATACCTGTCAGCAGCACCCGTGTGTGTGTACTGATATAAAGGTGTGAGGAGTTTCAGGGTGTTTGCCACCTGCAGATGTTCACCCAGCAATAGCCTGGCACTGAGCTGCCTCCTCCTATTCCCATTCAATGAATGAAAATGACTATTTTTAGCCCAATTTGCAGCACATCCTTTTATTCCCCCTGTATTTTGGGTTCCAGCAGCTACCGGTGGGAGAAGCCACGCATTTCAGTGGAGGGCAACAGTTGTCTCCATGAGCTGGGGGAGCCCTGAGGGGTCACCAGTAGCCTCCAGGCATGGCCAGCAGCCTCCCAGACAGAGCTGATAGCCAAAGGCAAAACTAAATCAGTGGGGGCAGCGGCTGGCCGCAGCTGTGCTGTGTGTGCTGGCCAGGAGGCATGCACTGCAGTGATGAGCAGTGCCGGGGCAGAGCTCACACAAGCTGCGTTTTTGACCCAAGAGTGAGAACAGAGGCAGTATTGAGGAGTGTGGGCCCAGGGAGCAGTCCACAATGAGCCTGCTGCAGAGGTTTGCAAGTGCAGCCGCCTCGCACACCGGGGATCATCTGGCTTCAAGGTGTGAGCCCAGGGTGCCTGACACGGTTTGGCTGTGGAGAGCATGCAGAAGTGGGGTTTCTTTTGCACTGAGCAGCATGAGCGATGCCCTCACCTCTTGCAGGCAATGGAGAGCCATCACTCCCTCCTCATCTCACACGCAGCTCTCGGCATCACAAGCAGCCCTGGGTTAGAAGAGTGAATTGGGTTTTGTTTGGAGGCTTCCTGCTGGGGAAAGTCAGATGGATACTCCACAGCTGCATGCAGGAAAAAGGCCGCAGAGCTTGGCCAGCATGAGGGGGAACATGCTGGACCCAGAGCAATGATTACAGGCAAACGCCTCTCCTGTGTTTCTGTAGAAGTACCCATTGGGTTGGCTTTTGCAGAGCAAATAAAGTTTTAACTGCTGCTTTGCAAACAGCACGAGGGGTAAGTAGCTGCTCTGCTGCTGGAGCAGGAAAGGGATGTCAGAAGGGTGCCCAGCGTCCCCTTCCCACCTGACTGTGCATGGAGGAGCCTTGGGGCTTGGTCAAAGCAAGAAAAAACAAAGGAACATACAAAGAAAGAGGTGAGGGAAGAGGGAACTGAGCTGAGCTGAGCTGAGGCCAGAGGGGATAGTGACAACTGCCCATTCTCACCTGCACTGCCTGCACTGCCCCAGCCCTGGCTCCAGCTTGTCATTCCTAGCCAAGCATGAGCATTTCTTCCTGGATGCCCTCCAGCTTCCCATCAAAAACATCACAGAGCAGAAAGGAAACAAGCCCCAAACCTATGCAGATTTCCACCAGGGCTAATTGCTCCCATTGAACCCACACAGCCGTGACCCCCATGCCATGCCAGACACACTGGGAAGCCATGAGGAACATGCAGGTCCTTTAGACACTAAAGCAGATGAATTGTGATGCTGACTGGGGGACGTCTGTCCCCCCTACTCACCCTGCTTTGGCCACTTCCAAAGGTTGCACTGCTCCTTCCCTATAGGAGGAAAGACATGGATGGCAAAAAAAGCCATCCTCTTTTCAAGGGATCCAAGCTTTCAGAAATAAAACCACTCCAAGAAGGACAAGGCTTGCCTTAACACAAGCAAACAAATAAAAAGAACCCCAACCTCCCACCCCTTACTTCCCTAACACAGGGCTCTTCTATAACCTGCCCTGAATGGGTGAGTGCCTGCAGCTGTGCTGCCTCTGGGCTCACCCACTCAGTCACAGCTGTAGTGGGGGGGTGGGAAATTTGGGCTTGTGATGTTCACTGTCACCAGAGAGACATGTGCTGCAAATAGCCCAGAGCAGTGAGGGGACACATGCCCTGTGGGACGGAGCTGAAGCCTGCTTCTCCTTAGGGTTATTGCAGGTAACACAAGATGGTGTAGCCACACTGAAAGCTTTAATTATGTATGTGCTGCTCACCTCTAAATAGGATCTTTCTGGTTAGTACTTCCCTCCACTGGTCTAACCCAGACTTGACTTTGGACAGCAGGTACACCCTGCTGTTTCTTTGCCTCCTTCTTGGACACACTCAGGGCTCACTGGGGCTGTACTGGCATGGATGGCCTTGCTGTGGAGAGGCAGTTCTTGCTTGACTCAGAAGGTGCTGCTGCCCACCAAGTAAGAGAGGACATTGAAGCAAGCAGGTCTGAAATACCACCTTAGATGTTGTGCAGTTTAATGCATGGCACAGGCAGCAAACTGCTACCAGCAGCTGGTACAGTGGATTTCTACTGGGCCATGAAGCCAAGGCACCAGGCAGGCCCACTGAAATGCATAAAGCAGCCTTTTCACAAGGTGGGACAAGGTTTGTTCCAAACATCAGATGTTGAGGCTGCTCTCCTGGCCATCCTGACCCCTGTCCCATTCTCCTGTCCCACTTGCTGTAGCTCCATTTAATGGGATCGGACAAGCTAATCCCCTGTGTCCCCTCACAGCTCTATCAGATGGGATTTCTGCACCAGAGCTGGAGGGAAACCCATCATCCAAGCAACTGTGTGCCCTCACCCAGCCCTGCTGGGACAGATCTGCCCTTGCCCTTCACTCCGTTGTGGGGCTCAGTATGGTTCCTCCATGAAGAATGGCTATGGCTTCACTGCCTGGGTTGGCAGTGGGACCCATGGGTCAGTGAGGAACCGGGGGCCACAGCACACATGGACATTTCAGCATTTAAATACAGCCTTGTTTTCTGTTGCATTTTTTTAAGAGACTGCATGCCTGACCAGACCGCATTTCTTGGTCTGCATCCCATATTTATCCTGTAATTACACCTTTGGACAAAGGCTGCCTGTCTGTGAGACTGATTTTTTTTAAGGACACAGTTTTATTATATGCTGTGCTTTCACTGTAATGAAATACTGGGGGGAGGGAGGGGAGGAAAGAGAAAGCTCCCCACAATTTGGGAGTGAAGCTGTTCCTTCTCAAAATCTGCCCCAAGACCAAAGCTGCTTGCCCAAGCCCTCTCCTCTTCTCAAGGAAAACCCAGCTGCTGACTTCCTTTCTACTCCACCTCTACCACCCCACAAGGATTAATGCCACAAAACTCCCCTTCATGTTGTTCCTTAAGAGAAAGGTGCCACCTCCTCTGCCACAGGAGCAGAGCCTTGCCAGAAAGGTCTTTGCAATCCTTATAGCCAGGCGGCTTAGCTGGGTAAAGCTGATTAAGCTCCTTGTTGCACCTGTCTGTATCACTGCACAAGGGACAAATTCCCACAAAGCGGTACTTCTGCACTCGGCTCCAGTGGGGTAGTGAAGATTTGCACTGCATGCGGACCAAAGGTGGCTGCTGGGGCTGTCTGAGCAGTGGTTTCTCCCAAGGGGAAGGAGAGTAGTGGTTCTGTCCTTGCTCAGCCTTGCCACACTTTGGTTCTCTGAAACCTGCATGGGAGTGAGCCTCTTAAGAGCCCTTCTCTGAAAGGAGAGATGAAGCCTGCCACCAGAGCATGCTGAGCCCATTTCAACCTCAGGAACACAAGAATAGCACAGTGGCACAGCCACAGGACAGGGTGGATGTCTGCTATCCACCCCCCATGGCTTTTCTTTTGGATTCAAAGATCAGCAGAGACCATTGCATTTCACCTTTGGAGTTGTCCTGAATCCCTTTTCCATGTGTGACCTGCTACCAGTTTATGGGCTGGCATGTACAGAGGCACTGCCCATAAATACAAGTGACTGGCTGGTCCAGCTTGGCCAAAATTAGGTACCTTTGGTGCTGTGGTTTATGCGAAGCGGTCAGCAGCTGGTGTTCTCAAGCTGGTGTCACTCAAAAACTGGAAATGAAAAATGAGGTTGGCTGGCGGAGAACATACAAAATAGGACCTAGTTCATTTTTGCTTAATTTTATTTACAAGGTATAAAATAGTCAGTGTTGATGTTTAAACGTAGCTGGGAACTGGTCTGAATTGGTTTTTCACAGCAGTTCTTTGCCCTGGACTGTCCTGATTCCACCCTGGCTGCAGCAGAGATCCCTGAGGCATGTGGGGATCACCAGGGAAAAACAGGGAGCCCTGGAGCGGGTACCAAGGATGGGTGACAAGGTTTGTCCAGTGAAGAACAATCCCTCACATCACCCCCGGGAAGACACAAAACCCCTTTCCCTGAAGTGCAGCCTGCAGCTGCACAGCTGGAGGGCTGCAGTGATGCTGCTGCCGCTGGGGCTGTCACAGGATGCTGTGCAGGCACTGTCTGCAGGCAGAGCAGAGGGAATGTGGTGCAGAAGGCTGCTGATACAGAAGAGGAGGAGCATGCTTGTCCTTTGGTTTTACAGAGATGTCTGCTAGCCAGACACACAGTAACAGTCTCCTTGGGAGCAATTACTCTACAGCAAGTTTGATGATATTAATTGTTAAGTCCTGAATCATCTCTTTACTTTGTGTTTGCAAGGGACATCTTTTCCTCCTGCACTGGGGCCAGGAAAAGCTGTGGCTGGAACAAGTCTCTTTTAGTTTTATGACACAAGCATTGTCAGTGGTGGGACAGATCCCTCCAGCAGCTCAGATTTGGCCAGGAGGAATATGGCCTTCAGGCTGGGCCAGGAGGGAGAGCAACTCCAGAGGAGAGTGCAGGAAGGGATGTTAATGCTCTGCCAGTCTGTGAGGGCTGCTGCAAGCTTATAGGAGGCTAAACCCACCCTGGTGCTCATGGCGTGCAGGGTAAGGAGGCACAAGCTCACAGGGAGCTCAGAGGAGCACAGAGCACAGGGCACTGCAGCATCCTAAGGTGTTCCCATGCAGTACCATTGTACCCAACCCACTTGGAGGGATGTCTATTAACTCTGGCTGATGTTGGATTAAACCTGGTGAGGGGAGAATGCAGAGACAGTCTCAGAGCTGGAGAAATGGACAGGAGCATCCCATAGAGATCCTTCTCTGTATCTTTTTCTTCCAAAGGGGGATCTGTGATGAAATGGCCAGGGAGAAGGCCTGGGAGAAGCCAAGGTAGGCAGATTGCTGCACCCAGCCTCCCCACTTGCCTCTGCTGTGCAGATCACCAGCAGAAGACCAAACACTTTCTGAAGCTGATGAGCTTTTATTGCAGCTGGTCTGCTTGCTGCCCGCTGCAGAAATACCATCAAAACAACACATTTGTCAATGCTGAGCACGCACCTGCACGCAGAAAGCTCCCTCCGACCACAGTTTTGAGCATTCAGAGTTTCTTCCTGTTTCCCTGTTTCTCACAAAGGCTCCTTTTACCCCTTGTGTTTGCTTTGGGCACTCTTCTGGTCACTGACTTCATCTTGCCCAATGGTGCATCTCCAGCTTGCCAGCTCAGAGGTTTTTTTACTCTGTTTTTGGAAAGTGACTCCGATCTCGTGTTGTATGACCATATTGACGCAATGGCAGCCCTCATTGCCTAGAGGCAATGTTACAGAGGGCTGTCATAGCCAGCGGTTTTGTCTCAATTTGAAGGCAAGCAGAGGACAACCAAACCACCCCACGCCTGGAACACTTTGCCTTTGTCTTGAAGGCAGGATGAAGACATTTGCCTTGTGAGCTGCAGAGGGCAGGAACAGGATCTTTATCTTTGTGCCAGTTTGGTACAAATATTCCCGAAGGGGGACAGCACCACATGATAGAGGAAAAGAGGAGAGTACTCTTGGATTAATTGATTTCTCCCAGCAGTGGGTATGTGCTGTAAAACATATGCAAATGCCTGGCACAAAAAGCCAAAAACTTCCTCTGTAAAAGACAGATCTGGACACAAAGGTGCAGGGGAAGGGGGAGAAGACAGGAACACATGGGAAGGGTGATTCATCTTCAGCCTGCCCATCTTCTAGGACTGGATCTTTGATCCAGCTGAGCTCCAGTTGGATGAAATGCCAGGGGAATTATGCAGGTAAGGACAATCTTGCCAGGAAGGGAATGGGTTCACACACACTGGGCGTGAAGCAAGCCTGTCCTTGTAATTTGAGGGAAGAGCTTAAGTCAGGATTTGATTGCAGAGCTCATCTCTTCAGGAATGGAAGCAGGTTTGAGGTTTTCACAATTTTTGCACCGAATTATCCTTTCCCAAAGGTCGCCATCACCAGGTCATCCCAGCAGCCCCCTCAGATTAGTATCCATGCAGGTACCAGGAGAGACGACAGGCAGCAGACCTGGAGCACTAACCTAGGGATACTTCCCAGCTTCTGGACATTCGGAACTCCTAGATTCCTGGCCAGAATGGGTGTCTCTGTGTGTAGGCACCTGGATTAACCAGAAATATTTTCCTCCAGTGAAAATTTTAGCATTCTCCAGCCAAGTCCTGTGTAACAAAAAGCACAAACCTGCCCTTGGATTATTTCAGCTGAAGCTTTCCTATCAAGGGCTTTCCTCCACTCCTGGCTTTACTGTCGGCTGTTCATCCCCCCTCTCCTTGCTCTCTTCCAGACTGAAGAGGGTGCAGGAACACCTCTTGCTTTCACCCTCTTTGTCACCCTTCTTCCCCAGTCCCCCATCCCTTCCTGTGACGAGGGGAGCGTGTCCACTGCCGCGCGCTGGACTTGGATACCCGCATCCCATGTCCCCACGGCCGAGCCGGCTGCACCCTCTGGCGGCGACCGAGTCCGGGCCCTGACTTCCATGGAAAAGATGCGAATTCCTTCGTCGTCTCCCACCCATGAGGGTGGGGGGGAGTTTTTCTCGGGACCCCACTGAGAGGGAGCGTCGGCACCGGGCCAGCATTTGCTGAAGGAAGAATGCGGAGCAGTGGGAGCCTTCAAGCGATCAGGGGAAGGGGAGCGCAGGGGCAGCTCTACCAGCTCACAACACCGCAGTGTGCACAGCAGCTATATTTATCCACACGGCCAGCAGCTATATTTATCTGGAATGCCACAGGAGTCGAGAGTCTGCGGGGTAATTTCCGTGCTGCGGAAGAACACGATCTGGATGCCCTTCTCACTGCAAACCTTCTCTGCTCCCTGCTCCAGAGGCCTTCACTGCTGTCTCAGGCCTTCTCTGCTTCTCCTTTCACCCCACTAGCTCTACCATTGTGATGCTGGGCTCACCTTCACTCTGTCCCCCCCATACAGCCCTCTCAGGGCTCCCTTTCCCACTGCCACTTGGAGCAGACATACCTTAATTTCTCTCTTCAAGGGAGCCGTTTCTCTTGCTGAAGGGAGTGGGCCATCCTCTGGTTGCATTATTCACCAAGCCTGCAGTCTTGGCCAGTTTGTGGATTTCCCAACGAACACCTCCAAGTCACCAAGTGCCACAAAACATGAACTCTTCCCCAAAAGGGGAAGCCCTCAGCTGTACCCCAAAAGAGGGAACATGCACTTAGCCAACATGCATAGCTGACAAACGACAAGCCACGGTGGCTAGACAAAGCCATGTGAACTTTCCAAAACAAAATTGTTTTTTCTGTTTGGTTGAGCTTTGTGTAAAGATGAGCTCATGACTTTTTAATGCTGGGGTTTGGCAGGACTGACCACATCCTCGGCATTAGCAGAGCTTCATGTCTCACACAGCATCCTTACCCACTGCCAAGATGCAGCTGCAGTCCCTGAGCTGGCTGGCTCAGCTGGGACAGTTTCCCTGGTCTCCAGGTATTTGCCCATCACCCTTAAAACACAACCCTTGATGTGTAAGAAAGATACTTACAGACCCCTTCTCACATAGAGGATGCATGGGGGGAACTTACCGAAGGTGAAAAGCGGAATACCCGTACTTAGGACTCTGCGCCCTGGCAGGAAGCACTGCCCTGCTGCCCGGGAGGGCCAAGGTCTGCGAGCTGCACCCAGACCTCGAAACGCCCAGTCTCTCCCAGCCGCCCGTACTAGCACCAGTTTACGAGGCGGCACACGAGACTCCGCCCGCCGCAGGGGGAGGCGGGTGCGCGGCCATAGCAATCCCGCTGCCGCTGAGGGAAGGATTTGCCCTGTATCGAGCCGACCCGAGCACTCTTCCCTTTGCTGGGCCGCCCTCCGCAGCCCTGCGGAGCGATGGGATCCCGCTTGTCTGTGGACGACTCCGTGCGGGTGGTGGTGGTCGGGGGCGGGTTCGGCGGCACGGCGGCCGCCAGCCTGCTCAAGTCCTGGGCCATCCCCTTCGTGCTACTGGACGTGAGAGATGCTTTCCATCACAACGTGGCTGCCCTCCGTGCCTCCGTGGAGAGCGGTAAGGACTCGGCACATCCACACCTTTCCTCTCCCAGGATCCCGGTGGGTCATTGCTCTTATCTCCACCAGTGACTGCAGCAGCTGGGGGGAACTCTGGGAGTAACGAGGAACAGTGTACTGAAAGTGCTTCTGCCATCCCATTGATGGTGGAAGAGTTGGATGTTTTCTCTCTGGAAAACCAGTACTTGGCTCTGGGACGACCCACAGATCATCTGCGTTAATTGCATGTCTGATGGGAAACCTGAGCAAAAAAACTACACAGATTGTCTCTATTATTTCAAGGGTTTAGAAGATGACTAAGCTAAAATGAAGCAGCAGTTGGAAGGGGTGAATGAACACCTCTCTGTATCTGGCCCTGGATGATAAAACTCTCCCTGTGAGCTGCTCAGACTTGTCTGGGATCACACCTGGGAGGCTGTGCTAACATTATTACTCCAGTCACTGGGGATTTAGGAGGAGAAAATCTCATGTTCAAGGCTGGGAACAAGCATCAAAGTTTCTTAAAAAGCTTGGTCTGGGAGGCAGATAATGTGACAAAAAGCCACTGACTTCCTGCTTGAAATGCCCCAAACCAGGCAAACCCGTACAGGAAATTCCATATGGGGAGCAGAGACAAAGCAATCTAGCCAAGGGTGTCATGGGGGCTCTGAGGAGCTGATCCGGTCAAAACCAAGGCAAAGACCTTAAATCTCATTGTTGGGTGGAGATAACGCACAGCAGAAGCCTAACCTGTGGGCCCAGGTGCATACAATGCTTTTGTCTCAGCAAGGATGACATGAGGGGAGAAGGAAAGAGGGGTCTGTTAAGTCTCCACAGAGGGAGATCTCTTGTTCTCTCTTCTTACCACAGGATTTGCCAAGAAGACTTTTATCTCCTACTCTGTCACCTTTGGGGACAGCTTCCGACAAGGCAAAGTTGTTGGCATAGACCCGGAGAGGCAGCAAGTCTTGCTCAGTGATGGTGAGGTGGGTGGTGTAATAACTTGCAATGAGTAACTTGGCTGCACTATGGGATCACCTGCTGATGTGGCAAGTCAGTCTTCAGGAGGCTGTTGTGAATCTCCCCTCCTTAGGGTTTTTCTTCAGCCATGTCTTGGCTGTGAGACTGCAGTACTCCAAATCTAGGCTATGTTGGCTTCAACTGGTGATGTCTGTTTGGAGAAGTGACTTGGAATTTAGGTTTCAGACTGCTGTCCATGGCTGGAGTCCTCAAGGGAAACGAGCAGGACCACAGGGCACTTACAGAAAATGTGCCTCCGAGCAGGAGCAGTGTAACCTTCATCTGCCAGAGGTTCACCTGCCTTGTGCAGGACAGAATTGTGCTCTGGTAACACCAAACTGGACTCTTGCCCTTGAGTTGGATGAGAGCTGGGAATGCTATCCAGCTGGGGCAAACACCCCGTATCTCCTGCAGTGCAGGCCAGCTGAGCCCACAAACCCTGGACCAATCCAGTTACCCCAGGCGCACACACATGCAGGGTTCCTATTTTGATGTAACCTGCAGCTTAGCTGAAATACCTGACCCCAAACAAGCCACAACCCAAGCCCTTGGGGAAAGCATTGATTGCTTTCCTATAGGTTTCTCCCATCTGTGGACAAATATGCAAATACTCATGCTTAACACTGGCCCTGTAACTCCAGGAAGTAGAGAAGAATAAAACCAATGACCTGCTTCTATGGAGGACTGCCCTAGAGAGAAGCACACCCCCAGCAATCTCCTCTAAAACCAAGAGGCAGTTTTTGGAAAGACTGTAGCATTTAATCACCCTGAAGAGCTTGGCAAGAGACCATCTTACTCACAGGTGTTGAATGGCACCATCCCTCCTAACCATGCTTAAGTGGCCTAGAGCTGTTGTGATGTTCAGGTGTGGTTGTGCAGCAAATAAATCACCCCATGTAGTGCTCAGATGAGCTTTCACTCTAACAGCTGGATTTAGAGCTCAGCAATTAACCCTAGAGCTCAGATCTTTATCTAACTGCAGGAAGAAACAAGGGCAGCAGCTCTGCTAACTTTTCAGCCAGAGCACTTCATCTCTGTACAGAAGAGGGTGAAGGAGAGCAGTTAAGTCAGCTGTGATGGTAGCTTCAGTGTCCAGCACAAGTATCAGATCATTTCCTGTAAACTTACGGTAATATCTTTAAAGGTCTCAGCTTACCTGAAGACTGGTGCATCTCTCAGACCCTGAGGTAGGCAGTTACTTGGTGTCACTTGGATCAGGTCACTTTCTAACACTGCACGTGCTTTCCTAGTTATCAGCAAGGGCTGGAGGAGAGGGAATGAGTGAAATAGTACCTAGGAGGCAACAACTGTGTTTTATGCTCTGTTTCTATGAAGTCTTAACATCTTCCATCTTCTGCCCTCCCAGGAGCTTCACTACTCCCATCTCATTCTAGCAACAGGCAGTGATGGGCCATTCCCTGGGAAGTTCAACAAAGTCATTGATATGGAAAGTGCCATCCAGACCTATGAAGACATGGTTAAAGAGGTGAGGAATCAACTTGTAGGAAGTGTTGCCTGCCCTTGTTCAGCTTCCCTGTCCTGGACAACCACCATGGATATCTGGAGCCATCTGTGTCCAAGGACAAGAGATGGCAATACCTGCAGGGAGAGGCCAGCACAAGGAGCTCATCTAGCTCTTCGTGCCCCAGGGGAAGATGAACTGCCTGCACGGGGGAAACCTGAAATGCTCAAAAGTGTTACAGTGTACCCAGAAAGAGTGCATGGGGTCCTCACTGTTTGTTTCCTCTTAAGGAACTAGGTGATTTATTGCTGTTGGGTCAGCGCTGTATCTCAGAAGGTCTATCCACAGACTAGCTGAAGGTATCTGACTTCCTGCACTGAACAGTTCTTTTATAACACAAGTTTCCTCTTCCAGATTGAGAAATCTGAGCGCATCCTGGTAGTGGGAGGTGGTGCTGCTGGAGTAGAGATGGCTGCAGAGATCAAAACAGAGTACCCAGACAAAGAGGTAGTAGCATATTAGTCACGATTAACTTCATCCTGGTTTCAAAGACTGTTCTTCTATAATGGTCCTGCTGAGGTACCTGAGACCACTGCAAATCAGGACCCTTCAGCTCTACTACCTACTCTTCTGAGAGCACCTTATAGCCTGCCACCACAGTTATCGGGACTAGATGCCTTTCACCAACTCACCCTCCTTAGGCACAAAGCAGGGTGGAAGGAAGCCTAGCTGTATCTGCTGCCCACTTCGTACCCCATGTTCCATCCTTGTGTCCACCTGTTTGCTGTTTTGTCCCTAACAGGTCACCCTCATTCACTCAAAAATTGCACTAGCTGATGTGGAGCTGCTAGCTTGTGTCCGTCAGGAGGTGAAATTGATTCTTCTCAGAAAAGGAGTGCACCTATTATTAAGTACGTACTTAGACGTTGAAGCTTTGTTAGCTGCTATTCTTTAGCCAGAGTATCTCCTTCTGATGTCTGCTGACTTTTTTGACTAAGTGTGGCTCTCCTGAATTTCTGTTTTACCAGATATCTCTGGGTTAGCTGGCAATAGCAGCCTAGTACAGGTTTGTGACCCAGGGCTCTCTGTTGCAACAGGTGAAAGGGTCAGCAATGTGGAAGATCTCACAACAAACCAGTTCCAGAAGGACATGGTAGTAAGGACAGAAAAGGGCACTGAGGTGGTTACTGACATGGTGATTATGTGCACGGGTATAAAGATTAACTCTTCAGCATATGCTGCTGCATTTGGTAAGTGAAAAAAACACAGTGTGGGGAGAAGCAACACAGTTCTTCAGTGTCTTGTAGCTGAGTACTGTGAGGTTAGCAATCAATCATATACAACTTGTAGTGGCTATCCCACGATACAGCAAATGGTCCAACATCACATTAAATACTTGACTGTGAAATGTGACCATCAGAAACTTACAGTTCCTTGCTTTGAGTTAATAACATGTTTGATAACATCGTCAGCATTTTGGGTTCTCAGGCCACAAGCAACACAAAGCTCCTTCTGAAAATTTGCTGTTTGGCAAAACAGGGGACAAAATGGCAAGTAATGGTGCTTTGAAAGTCAACCAGCACCTCCAGGTGGAAGGCTATGAGAACATCTATGCCATTGGGGACTGTGCAGATCTGAATGAACCAAAGATGGCTTACCATGCTGGGCTCCATGCCAACATCGCAGTGACAAATATCATCAACAGCCTGACACATAAGCCTCTTAAAACCTACAAACCAGGTAAGATTATCTCCTAGGACCTGCCTCAGACCTAGGGCTGTTTTTATGCAGGGAACAGCTGGTTAACATGTACACATCAGAACTTGCATGTGACACTGATTAAAGGTGAAGAAACTCATGACTGGAGCTGACTGTATAAGCTTAAATCTCAGGCTGCATCTTAGTTCTTGCCAAAGACACTGTAGATGTTAATTACCTGTGTCAGGCTATGGCTACGAGTCCTTTCTTCACTGTCTTCCTGATAAATCTACTGGTGGGAGTCTGCTATTCATCAAATTCACTTTTCTTTAAATTGCTTACTGTTCAGTTGAATCCTAGGAACAAGATGACTTTACTTTCTCCTCCTTTCTCCCCTTAAGCTATACAGCAAACAAACTGAACAATCTGGTCTCAAAAATCTAGCTAGGTAATGAGTTTCATTAATAAGCAACTTACCATAACTATGTTGAAAGCTGTTCCACATGGATATCTGGACAGCAGTTTAGTTTCTAAAGACCGCTCTGCCTGTTTAAATTTCTTTCTACTTACCTTTTGTTGTCTATGTCTTGGACTTTCTCTTGGGAGGAAAAAATCATTCTCCTGATGCATGTACAAATAGAGCCCAACCCTTCAGCAATTCCATTACTGAGGTAGAGCAGATTGTAGAAAGGAGAGAGTTGTAAGTAGTTCTCCTTTGGCCTCTTCCCTTGTCATGCAGCACGAGTCCTGTACTTAGCAGTAAGTGTGGGTAGGAAGGGAGGGTTTGGACGAAGTGAAGCACCTACATGCAGTAGGGCTTGATACTTAGGTTTGAAGCTGCTTAACTTAAACCTCTACATCTTATTTTCAGGGTCACTAACATTCCTGCTTTCAATGGGCAGGAATGATGGTGTAGGCCAGGTGAACGGTTACTACGTGGGACATCTCTTAGTGACCATTGCTAAGAGCCGGGACCTGTTTGTCTCCAAGAGCTGGAAGACAATGGGGCAGACAATGCCCTCTTAAGACAGGATCAGTAACAAACGGGCACGGAATACAGCAACAGGAAGAGTGAGGGTGCACTTTTACTGCTTGGACAGACTGATACTCTCTCCTCCACCACCACTAAAAGACACCCACTAGCATACTGCATTAAAGGGGTGCCCTGCCTTGCTGTAAAGTGTAAGGAGGCACTTTGCAAATGAAGTGTACAGAAGCTCACATGATAAAAACCAGGGAACAAATATTTCTTTTACTTCCCTGTTGAGACAGCTTTGATCAAGAAATGTGGTTTACCTGGATTTGTAACAATAAACATTGTGGTTTTCAGAATCAATGGTTTGTTTGTTATGTGGTTTTTCCCTGGCTTTCTCTACTCTTGCTCTTCTAAAAAGCACCTGCCTCTTCCAGATCTGGAATCTGCTCTGCAGCATGCAGGACACATGGCTTGCAGCACTGCCTAGGAAAGGCTGCCTAAAGCCTTGAAAGCATTATGGTAATCCTAGAACTCAGCAGAGTATAATGCAGCTTTGTGTTAACAACTCCATGGCAGCTATAATGATTGTGCTTACAGGACTATACTTCAGCAAAATAAGCTGGTTAGTTGCGTGCTAAGTGTGATACAGCAAGCACTCCCTTACAGATGCTGCTGCCTTTTTTTGCTTTTAAAGGTGAACAAGTCCCAGGGCAGAAGTAGGTTTTATAACAATAACCACACTTGACACATCTTTTTCTTTTTTTCTTATAAAACAAACAAAATCACCATGAAATACTCTCAGTAATTACAGAGATTATTGTGAGTCAAAAGCAAAACAGAAGCTCCTCATGCATCACTTCCAAATCCTTTTCCCCTCTCTGTGGGCTGGAGGCAGAAGTTTACCATCTGCCCTCAGGGGAGGGGAAAAAAGGAACAGAATATTTTTAAGAGTTCTTTAAAGTGTGAGTGTGTGTGAAAAAATCATCACTACAAATCTAAAATGAAGTTACTCTTTAAAAACTTCTAGACTAAAATAACAAGGGACACTAAAAGTCCTGAAAAGAGATGGTAATTCATTTGCTTCAGGTGATATAAAAGGCTAGAGGATTCTGACAGCATGAAGAAATCGCACTAAGCCCTCTCATCTCTAGTCACAGCTCTTCATCAAGTCACAACACATCACACTACTACCACTCCCCCTCCTCATCACATTGAAAAAATAAAACCCACCTCTAATGCTTTTAATGCTACTCAAGTTTGTTGAAAAATAAAGTTTCATTTGGATGTCATTGCTACTTTGTGTCTAGCTTGGCCATTTCTTGCACATAGATGCCAATACTTTCACTGTCGAAGAGCAGAAAGTAAATGTTCTTCAAGGAGGAAGAGCTGGTGCCGTCAAAATGAGTGGAAATAGCTCTTAGAGTCACCTGGGCTGCCGTCTGTTTTGGGAAGCAGTTTCTATGTGGTAGGGGAAGAAAACAGAACAAGTGAGTGTCAGTCACCTGTGCAAGCATTATGCACACATGATGCTGAAAGGAACAAGCCACAGCTGTATCAACTACAGGCAGATAGTCCCATTTGCAGTTTTGCTATGTGTAAATCCTAGAAGAAAGCCCAAGGTTTTGACAGCAGTATTCATCTGCTGCTGTATTAGTTTCCTTGCTGGTATGGTTATGCTCTTCTTTTGTTTCTACTTTCTATAACAACACAAAGATTTTTAGTGCCCTCTCTTAGAATTAAACTTTTCCATGCTGTGCTGGGCAGGGATGCCCAGGGATGATTAATTTTTAATCAAGGGATTTTTAATCAAGGGATGATTATTTTTTAGTTGGAAATTGAAAAATAGAAATACATCAGCTACTTAGCTGGCTTCCTCATGCTGTCATTAAAAACACTTTGGTTGAGACTTCGGTGAAAATAGTTGAAATATAACCCCAAGCCAAATTAAGGCCGAGTCTCTTCAATTGATTCATTTTGATGGTAATAATCTCTAACCTACAATTTGAAAAGCTAGAAGCTACCAGTCTCTACAGTAACTGGACTTTTCAACTGTGTTGACATCTCTTGGGCCACCTGGCCCACATCCTTGAGATTCAAATTTCTTGGCAGCAACATTTTTTCCATCTTAATAATTCTCATACTCCTGTTTCAAGTTGTGCTGGGTTCAGCAGTAGCAGTCATTTTTCTCCTTCTTAGTAGCTGGTGAACCCAGGACACAAGTCACAAAACCATTCAGCTGCAACACAGTTCCTTCATCCTCATCTCCACGCTACAAGGAAACTGCACAACAGTGGATTGCAAAGAGCAGAATTACTATGAAGTCCTTTGCACAGAATCATAGAATCAGCTAGGTTGGGAAAGACCTTTAAGATCATCAGATACAACCATTACCCCATGACTGCGAAGACCACCACTAAACCATGTCACTGAGGGCCTCATCCACATGGTTTGTGAACCCTTCCAGGGACAGTGATTCCACCACTGTCCTGAGCAGCCTGTTCCAATGCCTGATCAACCTCTCTGCAAATAAATTGTTCCTAATATCCAGTCTAAACCACCCCTGGTGCAGCTTGAGGCTGTTACCTCTTATTGCTTGTTACTTGGGAGAAGAGACAGAGCCCCAGCTCACTGCAACCTCCTTTCAGGCAGTTGTAAACAGTAATAAAGTCCCCTCTGAGCCTTCTCTTCTCCAGACTGAACACCCCAGTTCCCTCAGCTGTTCCTCAGTAAGACCTGCTCTCCAGACCCTTCACCAGCTTTGTTGCCTTTCTCTGGCCCCGCTCCAGCACCTCGATGTCTCTCTTATAGTGAGGGGCCCAGAACTGAACACAGGATTCAAGGCGCAGCCTCACCAGTGATGAGCACAGGGGTGTGATCACTGCCCTGGCCCTGCTGGCCACACTAGTGCTGATACAGGCCAGGATGCTATTGGCCTTCTTGGCTCCCTGGGCACAAGCTGGCTCATTTTCAGCTGTCAATCAGCACTCCCAGGTCCTTTTCCGTAGATCAGCTTTCCAGCCACTCTGCCCCAAGCCTGTAGCATCCCATGGGATTCTTGTGGCCTAAGTGCAGGATCCATCACTTTGCCCTGTTGAACCTCATACCACTGGCCACAGCCCATCAATCCAGCCTGTCCAGATCTCTCTGTAGAGCCTTCCTACCCTCCAGCAGATCAGCACTCCCACCCAACTCGATGTCATCTGCAAAGTTACTGAGGGTGCACTCAATCCACTCGTGCAGATCATCAATGAAGATATTAAACAATACTGGCCCCAACACCTCAATGAGGTGAGGGACACCACTAGCGACTGGTCACCCACTAGATGTGATGCCATTTACCACCACTCTTTGGGCTCGGCCACCCAGCCGGTTTTCAGCCGAGTGAATAATACATCTATCCAGGGCATGAGCAGCCAATTTCTCCAGGAGAACGCTGCGGGAGACAGTGTCAAGCACTTTAGTGAAGTCCTAACAGACATTGCCCACAGCCTTTCCCTTATTAACCAGGTGGGCCACCTTATCACAGAAGGAGATCATGTTGGTCAAGCAGGACCTGCCCCTCATTAACCCCTTATATAGATCTCACTTAGGCTCATCTGCTCCATGACCTTCTCCAGCACTGAGATCAGGCTGACAAGCCTGTAGTTTCCAGGGTCCTCCTTCCTGCCCTTTTTATAGAGAGGTGTATCTCTTTACATAAAATTCTGACTGCTATAAATACTGGACAGAATTTCAAGAACTGTTCTACAGTTTGGACTTGATGCTCATCTAATGAAATACTCTGCCTTACAGTATGCTCACACTTAGGAAGGTCTCCACATTGTTCTACCTGTCTAACACTAAACAGATTTGTTGAGTTAGACAGAATCACTTCCTGAAGTGATCCATATGTGTGTCTGCCACTGACATCTGGAGAGAGGGACACACTCCTGCATCACCCACTGGAGTTTCTCTGCTGCCTGACAATGCTTGTAATAGTTTTGCTGATTTTGTACAACCCTGGAGAGTGTCAATACAGCGCTTGCTACGCAAGCATGTAGGAAGCCACCTACCTTGAAGGGCCTGGATGAGACTTTACTGAGATATATGTTTGAAGGTGAGTTAAGACACAGCTGAGGTTTCAGACAGGTCTTTGGGCATAACTCTGTGGTTGTTCTTGAGTTTAATGCCTCCTATTTAGGTTCTACTGCATGATAATGATCCAGATAAAGTTAGATCCATGCCCCCCAAAAACTGGCCAGCACAACCTAGCCTATGTCCTTCCTCTGAGGCAGGATTACACGTA
The DNA here is from genome assembly GCF_012275295.1 of Melopsittacus undulatus. Lineage (NCBI taxonomy): Eukaryota > Metazoa > Chordata > Aves > Psittaciformes > Psittaculidae > Melopsittacus > Melopsittacus undulatus. The sequence goes on along the minus strand of NC_047530.1, from coordinate 67,411,409 downwards.
ACTTTTCTGATTCTGAAAAGTTTGTCTAACCTATACTTAAAGATCTTCAGTGATGGGTCTACATCAGAATACAGGGATAAGCCATCCCAGTGCCTAACAATCCCTGCACTTAAAAAATTATGGCATTGCTTTTAATAGCATCCATAGCAGCCTTTGCTGTGTTTTTCACCACTGCCATGTGCATTTGGTTTTTTTTCTAAGTTTAGTACCACTGATTTCTAACTCATTTTTATGCTAGTGATTTCAGATACTTATCATACCTGTGTGTGTATATATAAATATATATTAAAAACCATCCAAAAAAGAGCTTGTAAACTAGTCAGCAATAACTGCCTTATCCATATTCAGTGTAATCCAAATGAGTACTAGCAAACATATTTTCCTATTTTTAGTCTCTGGGCAGCATCTGCACCTACCCTTTCTGGCAGCAAGCTATCAAAAAGGACTTTTAGAAAATGTTTTTCAATTAATTTATGTCTGCTTCACAGCACAAGTAATTTCATCTAAACTGCATTTCTCTACTGTTTACTGAGAAAATCATAAAGGTGAAAATTTCTGGCAAAATCGAGTATCCCAACAAAACCAGCATTTTGTGATTCTGATTTCTTGTGCAGACAAGTAGGTGGAATAACATGACAGCAAAACCATTAAGTATTATTAGAAAAATTGCCTTTTTTCAGACAACTTTAAGGTTCTTTGATAAAGTGTAAACCAGCAGCACCTGGTAAGACTTACTCTATTTTCAGTTAGCAGAAGTAATTGTAAGAGCAACAGAGAGTGAAATAGAATTCAGCAGCAGAAGGATCTGTGCTAAGACTAATGGTCCACGACTGGATTATTATATTGCTCATAGGAGACATGAGATCCATACAGACTATTTCTAGTGGCATTTAAAACTATAGTTCAGTGTTGAAAGCTGAACTTTATTATTAAAGAGCTGTAAAACCATTTATCACATTTTGCTTTGACAACATTATAAAAAAGATATGTGTATGAAGGAAGAAAAACATTAAAAATTGCACTGCCCCTCTATTTATTCTTTTATCCTGATCCATAAAAATATTATTATGACTTGTAAAATATCTCTGTAAAAACAGCATTTTCACCCCCTGTCTATTCAGTGATGTGTGGTGATTTCAGTGATCAAAATGCAGTTTTACTTTCATTTTATTCATTACAGGGCCAACACAACTGCACTACATACTCTACTCTTTGGGCATTACTTACAAAATCAGTAGTTACATTTCAAATTAAATACAAGTGTGTGAACTACAGTACGAAATTGCAAATCTGCAGCTAGCAGGGCTTGTGTAAGTTTTCTTGTGATCAGAGACCAAGCAAGATTAACAAAGTGTCAGCTTACAATAAATAAATGCTTTGGATTTCTTAGTAAAGCACATTTTGTTTGCTAGTTATTGAGAAAGAAGAGTGTAATTTTATAGTTGGTTTCATAGTTCACTTTTTAAAGCACAACTATATTTGAGAAACATTTTCTCAAAGAGAAGATTTTCTTCATAAAGAAAACATCTTGTGTGACTAGTCTGTTTAATATATGTGCTTAGGATGACTTAAGTGAACATCCCATGTTGACCTAGCACAGGCTGCATCACTGTTATTTGGCTTCAATATTATGCTGATATAAACTTACTAGTACAAATGTAGTTTTAGTAAGATTCCCCACAGAAAAATGAAGGAACATAAAACCAGAGGTGGTGCAGGCCCATAGCAGAAGAATGAAAATTACTGCCCAACAATAGAAAACACAGCAAGTCCACCCAGCTCTCCTGTGGGTTACCTAATTTCTATAAAGGCTTTCTGGTCATTCCTTGCAAACACTGCACTTCAAGCTCCTCTAATCTGGAGAAGCATGGTGTCAGACAGCAACCTGCAACAGCCTTCTCTGGAGGCCACAGAGCAGAGGGTACTTCTTCATCACAACATCAGCTCTGACAGTGAATTATAACACTGCTACCTGATAAAGAATCCTCCTATGCAGAAAGAGCCATACCTGCCACTGGGAAACGGGGGAAAAGCCACGGACTTCAACTTCTTGTCTTCTGCGGCTGTTAAACAGTTCTTTACAGTCTCTTCAAGCTGCTCTTCACACTTGTCTGAGCCCCACTGTGGGATGTGACAGTGGATGACAAACTTTGCTGCTAGGCCGCTAGACTGAGTAAGTGCAGCTAACACAAATGAAAATATAACATTTAGTTTTGAATAGAAACCACCCTGCAATGACCTCTCAATCCAACATACTTCCCTAATTACATCACTTCTCCAAGGAAACACATTAGGAATTAAAATATGCCACAATGGCTCACTTGTAATCATCATGTGACTGTCTCATCATTACTTTTGTGATCACTTATTATTTCTTTGGAGACCAAAGAACAAAGGGTTCATTTGATTAACACACAGTTAATAATGTTTTTTTAGCTTTCTCATTAAGCATGACCTCTGGATTTGTTTTATTCAATGTACCAAAACCTTGCACTGAACACGATAACACCAATCCCCCAGTAAGCATTACTGCAGCATTACTGTCACACAGCCTTATCTGAATGCTTTTCACAAATACCTGCATCAGCATTACAGCTCCAGAGTGTTAGGAAGTAATACTGAGACCCACTTGACAGTTGGGTAATTTCAGAGAACGACATGAAAAATCAAAGACATTTGCTGAAGGTCTCCATGAGTTATGACCAACTAGGAAGCTAGATTAATTTTTCAGAAAGCCTAATATCAGTTTGCTTTTCCTGCAATTGTGACTATTAACATTTTTGGAAATATAGGTCTTGGGAATCCCGCATTAAACACCCCAAAATTAGCTGTGTAATTAAAGCCTGAGGATGAAAAACTTGGATTTATTCACTTGTCCACCATCACACAGGAATTCTGTGGCAGGCACAGAGGAATTCTGTCTAATGCTTCACTGTGCTACTGAAATTTCAATCAAAGAGAAATGGCAGGCCTTTACCAATAGGAAGCAAACCAACTGAAAACAATACTGGTATCCTGTCAGCAGCACTTGAATTCAAGCCCACTGACTGGAGCTGAAGTGTTTGCAGCAGACCTGCAGTGATTAACAACCATTTACTATCACTTGCCCCAAAAAACAGAAAGGATAATTTCAAATACAGCAACAGAATTCAGTGCTTGAGAGAGTACATTTTCCTATCTATTAAACTAAGATTATCTTCCTTCCTGGGACTGCCTTAATAGCATAACAGGTATCTATTACCCAGTTAGATAGTGATTTTGACAGAGAAAAGTAGTTTACTTTGAGATTGAATGCAAAATTGAAACAAAACATCTTGTACAAAAATTTCCCTGTCCTTTGAGACTATAAAAAAGGAGGCTACTCACTTAGGCAATTTCCAAAACTACACTATTTAAAGCATTTAGTTTCTTGAGTATTGAGCTACCAAGCCACATAAGGCACTAGAAGATACACTGTAACTTCTTTCTACCTGCCTTCCAGCCACCTTCAACACCTTTATTTTGTTTTAGTTGCTTTAACTTGTCCACAAAGGAAGAAGGAAGGTGCATCAAGTCCCAAATGATGCACTGCTACAGATGTGTTAAATATTTGAAGGGAACTCTTCAGTAACTTGTATTTCTGCAATGTAGCTATAGTGCCTGGGAGAAGTGCTGCAATTGCTCTTCCAAAACCATGCCAGTTTCAAAGATCATATCACATCTTTGTTGTCAAAGTAAGGTAATTATTTGGATTATAATCAAATATGCAGAAAGCAAAGTAATTTATAAACTACTGCTGTTCTTACACCTGGTATGTTAGACTGAGAGCCATTTCTGATTGTCACTACAGAATGCAGCATGAACAGGATAGGAAAGATGGCACATAGGTGGCAGCACAAGTTTTCCTTAAATTTTGGACTCCCACAGACAGAAACTGCCTAAGATAAAATAATCAATCTGCTGTAACTTACGGTAGCACCTAGAAGCCCAAAACCAGAATCTGCACAGGACACAGGAATCCAACCCTCCCCTCCCCCCCAAGCAGGCTGTCCATATCAGCAAGAGCTTCAAAACAGAAACATTTACATCACATAAGCAAAAGCACGTATATAACCAAGGACAGATCAGAACATCCAGACAAAAGAACATATGAAATAAGCTGTGTTTACCTTCAGCAACTTCCAAAGGTCCTTGAGATTTGCGAAGCTCTTTCACTGTTTCTAGAAACTCCTTCCCCCCAGCCTTTTCCAATGCCTTGCCTGCAAGGACACAGAGCAAAAGGCCTTGGCTTCAAAGTATCACAGTGAAAAAAACCAGCTGTATTTAAAAGAAGAACACTGCAGGCACATTATCCTGTTTCCCTCTATCAGCAACAGCTGTTATTTATACTTACCACTCTGTCCAGCCATAGATGAAGTTTACTTTTTACTGGTTTTGAAAACCCCTGTATGTTATTACTGGAAATCACGTTAATATAATTATCTGTAAGAAGAATATCTTACTCTGAATTACGGCTAAAATAGTGAAGAAAGGGTTTTTCAGGACTCAGATTTCCAGCCTCCAAAATCAACTCAACATACACACCCTCCTACTTTCTGAAATAAACACAACTGGGATGCCACTGAATGTCTTGATGACTGACTGTAGGAAACACTGCTCCAAAAGCCTGATACCAGATTCTGTGCCTCTCTCTGCAACTCACTGAATATCCTTTTTACTCCCTATTGCTTCAATTTACGTATTTGTACACCAACAGTAATAGTATTTCATTATTTCACATGAGCAGTATAAGGTTTTGTGCATAAGTATTTCTGAAGTATGTAAAATCCTACAATGAAATGCATAATTAGAAGTGTTATTAGTATCCAATTTTTGACATGGAATTTTCAGAGGCAAATGTAAAAATAATCCAATAAAGACCACAATAATTATTATTTACACCTTTGCTGCTCATGTGCTTCAACAAATTATCTGTGTTTTGACTGCTGCAAGGCATCATTAAAAATAGATAAATTAGTGATTAGCCTGTTATACCTAGTCAGATCCAGCCTGATTTTCAGAAGTGTTGTAAGTGATATTTTATGGCCTGGGGAAGACTCAGATGAAACAGGATAGGATCTCAGCAGGCAGCTAGCAGACCAGCTACAGTTCCAACTCTAGATCTGTTTTTACTGCTTGTAGCAAAGCCTCACCTATTTCCTCCTTGAGGTCGATTTCAGCAGTTGTAGGGTGAACAATGCCTTCTACTTTCATGGAGCCAATATGGCTGATGTCACTCTGTGTCAAAGAAAGCTGTAAAATAATATGGGGGAGTAAAAAACAAAAGTAATGTTAGTGTGAAACCATTTTCATACAAAAACACTAAAATGAAAGAAGGTTAGATTCAGGCTTTCAGAGATTATTTTATTGTGGTCAGTATGTGCGATTCTGATTTTTAGCCATTAATTAATTTTTACACCATGTAGAGTATTTTGTGATCTGCCCACAGGAGGGCATCCAGAGGAAGTGACTGCTAGAAAAATTCAGGCTCTAGCATCACACTTTGAAAAGAAAAGGGGAACTCTGGAAATGCTTTTGCTTCAAGAAAAAATAGTAATATTAAAAAGCTTTTCTCCTGTCAAAACATTTGCCCCCAGTAAACTACTGTTGGGGGCTCAGAAGAAGGGCTGACCACTATCCTGATCTATAATGGCTTTGCAACCCAAGTAATTAATGACGCTTTCAGTTCCTGGCATAAATAAGGAATGCTTTACCCACCCAAGCATGTGGATATGGCAACTGATAAAAATAATGAATAAAACTTGACAGCTGCTAAACACGTGCCCAGCACACCTCACTTCTTCCAAGAAACACTGCAGTATTTAAATCCTAACCAGAACAATAAGCACTGCCCATTTTAAATAAGAAAGAACACAGATTTTAGAGGAACTCAGGACAGACCTGAACAGAGCTGATCCAAGCCTCATCTGCCTGGCCAGATAACTGCTTTTAGCAATCTTCTGGATTTAGTATGTGTCTGGCCCATTCTAGACCACTGCTTCAGCAAAAGAGTTCAGTCCACCTGATCCCATAAGCTTCATACAACAGGGTAGACATCAGTACAGAGGGCTTACAGAACCAGTTTCCAGAAAAATATTTTTTTCCAGATGACCTTACTACTGGAAATAATAATGATATTAAAAAGTCTTGACTGTACCTCCATAGTTAAATCTGTAAGAAAAGCTCGAGTTTCATTCAGAAGCCCCAAAACCTAAAGAAGGCAAAAATCCCTCTTTTTCTTGGTGAGAACAGAGGAAAACCAAACAAAACAAAGGGACATACAGTAGGCTGGACACCAGCGACATGCAGGCATTTTGGTGGGGCACTTTTGTAATTCTGACTAAGGTGTCCCTGTCTGTGCTGAGATGGAGAAGTAGTCATGCCCTGCAGCTCTGGTGAGGTTCTCAATTTGAACTCGAATTTGAGATAGTAGCACTCCACAGCCCACTTTCAGATGGAGCTCATAGGCTTCTGGCACAAACCAACATGTGGAAGTTCTGAGTTATCCTGGGACCTGGCCCAGAAATACTCTTTTATAACAATAAATTTGGGACCACTAAGGGAGAATGTAGAGGTTTTGTACTAGTGTTATATCAAAACCATACTTCCATTGATGCTAGACTCCATTGCTATGATCCAAATCTGTTGTAACTTTGTATTACCTTTTGTCCTGGCACAAGACTCTTGGAGGACAAGATAGTGAAGCCATCCCCAGGTCCATCTTCAGATGTTGAATTTGAAGCTCCTTCTTTTTCATTGTCCTTTTGTTTGTTCTATTTGAAGGAATTAAAAAACAAGAACTCTCAAAGGGAAAAAGTAATAAAAATCAATATTTTACCATTATTCAGAAATTGATAGATTTTATCAGTTACTATACATCTCATCTTTTTAGATCAATATATTATTTGTAGCCTTTTAATCCCCAAAGACTATGTAACAACAGGTCTTTCCTGTTGATGTAATGCTAAAACATCAGTGGCTCATCTAAGGCATTACATATGTTTGTAGTCGCATTAAGAGTCAGGGCGTCCACATCCATCTGCAGTTTTATTAACAATTAAGGTTTTATTTATGGGTGGAGGTGTGCTGGTTTATTTCTGCTGCTAACAGAGCAGAGCTTGTACTAAAACAAACTTAATCCACTCAAATGGTCCGATCTGAAGGGAAAAAAAAAACCTAACTTCATGATCTAAACCCCCCCCTAAGTTTCAGCTAATAAATCATAGACCTGGATCCATATTGACAGGAGCAAGCCATCATACCTACATACAAGCATGACAAGAATGACAAAACAAAATAACTAATAACTGAACTTTGAATGCAAAATCCCATTTGTGGGATATACCCCTTCATGCAGGCTAGCCCCAGGAGTAGCAAATCTGCATCTACCAGGAATGCAGAAACATCACACATCTCTCAGTATTTGCTTTAAGGTATGTTAGGAAGCTAACGCTTCTTAACAAGTTCCAAATAGTGCATGTGCACAATTCAAAGTAAGGTGGTAGGCGAGATCAATACACAGGAGCATCCTATTAGGCAACTCTGTTTTCTTTTAAAAAGTTGTTTCTGGATATTCTCAGCTATGGAAATGTATTAAAGCCTAGAGGCATCCAGAAAGTTAAGCTTAACACAAGCTTAAAAATCTTAGTTCAAAGCTTAATATCATTTAATCCTACCTAATTAAAACAGTAGTGTTTTAAGATGCATGCACTGGAGCACTGATCTGATTACTGCTTTACCAAATTAAACCAATTTGTATGGTGAGAGAGGATCAGCAATTGTAAGGGAAGGTGCAGTGGTCAAGTTCTGATTAATTTCTTCTTGCCACTCTTTTTAAAAAAACATGAACAAGAACACACCTAAGAACACATGAAAGAAAGAGCTGTCAAAACGGCATTTATGTACGATGTTGAGACAAGCTCTCTGGGTAGTGAAAAACCTTCAGCAGCAACCCGGTAATTGTACAAGGCTGAAGGTGTGACATGTCTCAAGTAGAAAATGTTTTCAAATACAGCTTCCTTTGTTTAAATGCTAGAGTTCACTGCCACACAGTGTGGAGATGAAAAGATTCTAAACTGTTATCAAGAAAGTATTGCAAAGGGTGACACGCAAAATCTAAAAAGTTCCCCTCAAAGCTTTAAAAGCTTTTGTTGTGAAAATTGATTAAAACACTCTGTTTGCCTTTATTTCTAAAATTTAGAGGAAAGATAATCCTGTTGTGTCTATTATCAACTCCTAACTCCTACCTCCCATTTCTAGCTGTTCCAAACAATGCTGAAGCACTTATTCCTCCTTATAATCTTAGTTTTGATCCACTTCCTCTCCCACACCTCTGAAATCCCTCGTCTGCCTTATGCTTACCTTTTTGGGTGTCCTGGCCTTGGTAGATTTTGCCTTCTTGGCACTCTTTTTGTTCACCATTGTTTTCCTTCCCTTCTTCTCAGGAGCAGGTGAAAGGATGGTCTCAGATTTGCCTTTGGCACCCCGTTTCTTGGCTAGAAGCTCTGGCTGAATTCTGGGCAGGACACCTCCACTTGCAATAGTCACACCTTTGAGCAACTGCAAGGAGAAGCAGAGTAAAGAAGCACATTACAGATTCTCTTAGTTGTCAGTCAAGCTATTTTTGCTGACTACATTAGACATAACACAAGTAAACCCCACACTTCCTGCAGCACTGCACCTTGCCCCTTTATCATGAAGAAAACAAACACACAAAAAACATTAAGGGGAAAATCCACAACTATAAAAAACCTGGCAGTGACAGTGAGGTCAGCCAGGACATCACTGAGAACTCCATTACTTCACTGGTCTCTCTTCCACTGCTAGTCTTTCTCTGCATACCTGTCTTCAGTTCCTCACAAGCAGTGAGTGGGTAAGAGAAGATAGGTGCCTGCAGGCTACTTAAATAAAAAACAACCAACCCCCCCCCCCCCCGAAAAACAACAACAACAAAAACCACCAACCAACCAACCAAAGCCAAAAAGCCATGTTTGCACCACCGTCCTGCTCAAAGGACTGGTTGTAGATCCCTTTGGTATGGAAACAGATTCAATGAAAGCAAGCATGAGTCTCAAGAACCTGCTCTGCAAAGGTGAACAACAGGAATGGGCTGTGATATTCCACAGTGGACAAAGTCTGGCTAACTCCTAATGGACACCAGTAGATCTAGTCCCCAGTTTAGAGGCCAGTGACCAGTGCCTCAGAGCAGGGAGCAGGCTAGTAGTGTTAGCATGCTTTTCCCTCTCTTTTGGCCTGTTTTGACTTTTCAGTCCCTCTGACTGGGAACAGGGCTAGACGACTTCATGAGCACCACATTTTCATTATTTAAAGCAGTCAAATAGAATGCAGGAATCTTGTAAGGTGTGAATGATGTCATACATCTTCACATGAGGCCAAACAAGAAGACATACTCTGATGCTGATGGAACCTTTCCAGTATCCCTGAAAGCTGCAATTCACAGCCCATGCCATGATCTCTCTTCTCAGTTAAGTTCAGCAGAAGTGATCTGCAGAGTCAGAGCACTGTAAACCACAGTCTGTTTGCTAATGGGGCTTGGGCATACAGACAAGGAGGCAGCCCTGGAGGGAGCAATAGTGAGTGAGTGAGCCAGATCCCCACCCAAGACGGGCCTCTCAGCCAACGTAACAAAACACACATTTCTACAACTTTTGAGAAAAGGTCTTCCATACGGCACATTTTCTTTAAGTACTGGATCTCCCAGAGGAGAAAATAAAGCATCAAGTTCACCCACTTCCGCAGGACTCACAGGCTACAAAAGCAGCAAAATCTGTATCAGAGAATTTAAGATGAGATATCAGAAAACCTTTTTTTTTGTCTGCTTTTATTGAAGTGGGCACAAGCTTGTTGTCTTCTGCTACAGTAATTGTGTTCTTATTCATGTGTCAGACTAAACTGTTTCTAAACTTCTATGATACCAGCTCCATTCATGCCACAGCACTGAAATGTAAATGGGTACCTGATTCAGTTCCTCATCATTTGCAACTGCCAGGAGGATGTGTCTGGGGGCAATTCTTCCTTTCTTGTTGTCTCGTGCTGCATTTCCTGCTAATTCTAGAATTTCAGCTGTAAACACATTGAGATAAAAATAAGTAACAAAAATGCAGTTTAGGTACACCCTGTATACACATTTTACATTCCTTCTTCATACCCATTTGCCTTTGCAGGTGTGCTTCTTGTTTTAAATGGTCTTTGCTACAGAAAGGCAGAAAACAAACCACATTCCATATATTTGTAAATTGATGTAAAATCGTTTGTCCTTCCTAATTCCCTAAAGGATAGCTAGCAGAAAATATCCTAAGGTCACAGAACTTTTTACAAGTGCCAAGTTAGGAAAAAAAATGTACACCAGCAGTCCACAATTGAGCAACAGTCTGTAAACAATAAAAGAGTAAAGCATGCAATGAAACCCCAAACCCAGTACAGATAGTTCTGACAAAACAGCAAGGATTCTCAGGACCAGGTAAGACAAAGACTGAGGTGCATTTAAAAAAGTACTTGGAAAGCCAACAAAGCCAAGCAGTGCTGCTATTCTGCATTAAAGAGCACTGAAAATCTGTGAGAAGCTTCATTTCAGAACAAGACATAAGAGGTTTGACTTAGATGCAAGCAGAGACAAGGTAAAAGCTTCAGAACATGAAGTACTGGTAGAAAGTTTCTTCTACACCTCTGGGAACAGGAAGTTACTTCAAAAGTATTTTCTCTGAATTTGCAGTAATATTTATTCTGTGATTAGTCACTGAGCTTTTTCTGACTGTTATAGAGGAAACACAGACACATCTTCCTGAGTTTTATTTGATCTGTAGCAGTATAATCAATAACTTACACAGGTTGGCTCCTACTCAGAAGTTATTTCTCACGTAAGAACTCTACTGAAACACTGAGAAGGAAGAAGCAAATGTTTTGCTCCAAATAATCATAAAAATATTATTCACACCTTCTTTCATTTTAAAAGTATCCAGTGCCCCTGTCTTCTGGCTTTTTGGGTTTGTATTTACATAACAGGGATAAGAAAATCACAGCCCATCACCGTCCTTTTAATGATATCTCACTCCTTTTTATAAGCAAAATAAGAACTGTACCTATTCTTAAAAAGAACTTTGAGGAAAAATCTAGCTGAAATCTACATGCTCTCTGGCTAAAATTCAAAGGATTCAGTATGAGGTTTAGCTCTCAATTCATACAAGCTTTCAATTTCATTCAGTTAGAATGACAAAAGTACATACTTGTCATCCAGTTTTCACTACTACACAGCATACATATTTAACTGAATGTTGAAGATGTAAAAGACGTTTTTTAAAATCATATGGTGAATTATTTAAGAAACAGCCAGTCTGTTGAAAATTTGAATAATTATTCATGCCTAATTCCCAAGAAACATTATCAAATTTGCAAAGACAAGCATCTAAATGTTACAAAATAACAGAACTGTTCTTATGATAGCAAGGGCACTGCCATGAGCAAAAAGCAGTGTGTGATGGGACAGTCAGAAACAGTATCACACCACAAACACACGCTCTGCCTACATTAAAAGTTAGGGCAGCAGCCTCAGCTCCAGCATTTCATAACTCTGAAGCATCTGACTTGGACTTCAAAGGAGGAGACTGAACAGAGGTCCTGCATAAGCCAGCTATATTCACCCCAGTGGGGCTGCAGGGCTGGAAGTTTCAGACCCTTTTCCCAGACCTCTGCCAGTGGAGCTAATACAGCAGCAGACAACAGGAACAGATTGCCATCCATTGTGCAGACCAGCACAAAGGAAGAAAAGAGACCCAGACTTCTCCAGTGGATTTTGCAGGTGTGTGCTGATAGCAGAGGAAAACTGCATCAGGGAAATAAAAAGGCAACACATACTTACCTGTGTGGTAACTGAAGTTCTCTCAGATGTGCCAAAAACACGCACATCCTGCTACCTGTGTGCTCACCCAAGTCCCCCAGGTTCTGGGTCCTTTGGCCAGCAGCATCCTGATGGTGCACTCAAATGTCCTCTGCCTAATGTTAAGAGCAAAAAATGCAGAACACTCAAATGCCAGCCATCTACCACAGGACACCAGAAAGAAGGGAATCCAAGGCAGAGATGATGTATGGCAGATTGTGGAATACACCCGTAACTTATCAAAGGCTGTCATTCGTTTGCATAGGTGAATAACTGCCTTACCTCCCTCAAATGATTGTTTATATGCATACTTTTCTGATGCTGGAGGCAGACACTAAACAGGCTTAAGAATATAAAATGGCACTTGCAAAGTTCAACATCAAATCTGGAGGGCTCAGTTTTCACAGTCTCTGCTGGTAATAACAGATCCCTACAGAAACTGCTTTACCTTTCAAGTAGCTCCAGCTGAGGTTACCTACACTCATATATAAGAATATATAAGAATGTATAATATAGGTCCTACAATAAAGTCCTGTACTATATCAAGCTATCTTGAAATCAGACATCTTAATATTCTCAGACATCATTTTACTTTATATGCTTTTAGCAGCAGGCATTAAAAACTAAAATAAAATTTGAAAGTAATCTTACTTCCACCAAGAGTCAAAATGCAGAAAAATGCCTTCCACACTGAAAGCATAACTTCAAGTTCAGACCTCTTAAATGCAGATGGTTACAAGCAAACTAGCTCATCATGTACACTCCACAGTTTACTTGGGCCTCAGAGAGACATCAAATGCTGGTCAACAGGGTAATGCCCAGAACTTTTCACTGTCTGTACACAACACATGGTATTTTAAAAGGATCCTTTCTCCTGATTGATAAGCACTTGGGAGCAGGGAACTATTCCAACTATCCCAAGCAGCAGCCAAGCTATAACCTGAATGGGATTACAATTTGTTATCCTGTAACATACAGGAAAAAATAAATGAAGGTTTCTTTAGCTGCTGGATCAACAGATTTGGCAGTGTCTGGGAACTAAAAGCATCCTAGCCAGGCCAAAGCTGTTTGTTCAGCTTAGCTCTGCCTGCTTTTGTGAAGTACTCAGCTGAACTGATAAGAAAGGTGCACGAGAACTACTGATAGCAGAATTGGAAAGATTGCAGACAGGTTATTTTCCAGTTCTCCTTCAGGTTAAACTGTAACGGTTCCTGCTATGCCACCACATACAAATCTACCAGTAATACCTTTGCTATGGAAAGATGGAGTCCTTTGTCCTTCATTTGCAAGTGGACAAGTATTTGCTTGATTTGTCTCTTGATGGCAGATAAGCACAACAGACAGGAGAGTATAGCAGTTGATGCCCTTTGAAGGAGGAAGTATTTGCTGGTGTTGTGTTCTGCCCTAATTTAGAGAAAACGGCTAACTATTGACACTTTCCATGAGTTCCTCTGATCAGTACACCATTCATATGTCTTCTGCTTCCTAATCAAGAGGCATCTGCATTTTTTGCCAACATTTTGGGAAGGTGCATTATGGGACACACACAGTTGATGTTTGATTTAGATGATAATGACTGCAGTTAGCCCCATGTACATGCAGAGCATAGCCTGGCATGCATCTGTTGCAAAGTCCATAAATCCAATGGATTTCAGGCCCATTTTTCATGGAGTTTTAACTAAAGCCCGTGGAGCCCAACACTGCTGAAGCAAACACAACCTTCTGGACAGGAATTAAACTGCATATTTGCAATATGATTTTCAAGTCTGAGATATAAAACAGCATAGAGAGATTATGAAAAAAAAAAGCCATAGAACACTGATGTGATCCTCCTCACATCCTCATCAGTCGAGGTCAAAGTACCTCTTTTTGAGATACATTGTGGTGATAGCTGGCATTTTAACAATGGAGTTGCTAAGCCAAAGCCCAGATTTGGCATTGATAATGGCTTTGGTGCTGCCACAATCAATCCTGCATACAAGGGGAAAAAATGGGGATCTAGTGGCTCGTGACAAAGAACTCATACATAAGCCAAGAGGCAGCCGGAACCACATGACATCCTGAATAAAGATGCTCAAGACATATATGCACCACCCGGATGATGCTAGTCAAAAGACTCAGCGCTTCAGGGCAACACAATTATGGGCCATCAACTAATGACATGCACACTTGATAGCTCACATGAGAATTGTTGGACCATGCTAGGCCCTGGATGTATGCAGACAGCTCTGGTCCTGTTTGATCCTTCCAGCCTCATACACCAGCCATGACTTGCTTTCCTAGCTCCATAGCCTGTTCTCCTTTCCTTGACAATCCACACCCGAAACTTGTATCTCAATTGCCTTTCTTGGACGGTCTCAATTTCTCCTATCCACTCTTCTCAGTTGTAGTAATACTCAAGCTCAATTTGCCTTTCTAGGTTCTTCATTTTCAGCAAGCTCTCCATTCAGTCCTTCACCTATGCCCTATTTTTCCAACTTACCCTCCAGCATCCTGTCAGGATTGTTGGACACTCCTTCCCACTGGCCATCAGTTCAGCTTTCCATTCACGGCTCTGTCTCCAGCATCAATATTCTTCTCCCATCATCATCTCCCCAGAAGGTTATGATCTGTTCTGTTTCCTTCTCTCACCAGTGTGGAACCTGTTCCCTAGTTTGTTTATTCAGTTAATTCCAGCCTGCCCTTCCCACACCATGAACAGTAAAGCAGGATTAGCCTCTCCTTCAACTCCTTCCTATTCATGTACTCCCTGCCGTCAGTCCCAGACCCTCTTGCCACCCACCTGTGTGGCTTCTGTCTTCAAATCAGAAAGCTTCTTCCCCTGTCTGCCCAGTACCACCAAGACCACAGAAAGCCCACTCCCTGCTCTGTGCTAAGACCAGGAGCAGCCAGGGACAGCACTGAGAGATAAAGTTCTTGTGAGCACCTGCAGCCATGGGCTGAAGCATGCTCAGTCACTGTGTGTTCCATGAGCAATCCTGTCACATGTTGGTGCTGAAAGGCTGAGGCATGCTCTGTCACTCTAGGGACACAATGAGTAGACAGCCTGGGCAGCACTGGGCACTGAGAGAGGCTGGAACGTGCTCAGGGAGGACCAAGTCTTCGGAGATTTTAGTTGTTCAAATCAGAGAAGTCTCTGCTGAGCATAAGCAACCTGTGCTTTTTCGATGTTACAGCTTGGTCAAAGAGAGCAGATTTCTCTGAGATGGCAAAGACTACCATTCCCCTTTCGTAAAGCATCAAGTCTCTGCTCGAACACAGACAAGCACACAGGCATTTAGAGAAGTTCTCAGTAATGTGTTAATATAGCAGAAAAATATGGTTTAACCTGCACCTGTGAAACAGTTACAGGACCAGGCGCCCTTACTCCCACCCTCCCAGGTCTAGGCTGAAGCAGTTCTCCTGCACACAGGCTTTCAGTCTGAGGAGCCATTTCATAGTTGCAACTCCATGACAGAAAACTGGAATCTGCAATAGGAAGTATCAGATAAAGCTAATAAAGGTAATAATAAATATTACCCATTTGGCATATAATACCCCTTTTGACAACAGCCTTGGAAAGGACATTTTGTTTCTAAAGGCTTCACAAAACTAAAGACTATATTCACACAAACATAGAGGGTTTGATGTTGCAACAGTGATTTTTAATTAAACTAGACACCTTTGTAATCTTTGCAAACAAAACTCTGAGTAGAGCACAGAAACTTTGGTTTGGAAAGACCATTACCCACAAGCAATAGGTGTTTGCTCAGAAACATGACTCCATCCTATTACAACATATACAGGGTTGGGACAAGATGGGGTCTCTGCTGAGCCAAACAGCTTAAAACAGCATTCCCTTACAATTTACACAGGCCCCCAGCCTACATATCTAGCAGTTGCTTGCCTGGTTGACTACACATTCTTTTTCTCTAAAACAAAGTGTAGGCCCACACATAATCTGCCCTTACCATATTAATGATGTAATTCAAACCGCACTTACTAGCCAGAAATGGAGCCAAGATATACATTGTTCTAGTTCAGATAATAGGTAAACAGTACTGCACTGTGCATTACAAAACGATGACTATAACTCAGTCTACAGTAACAAAATGCTGCACATACTAGATGTGCTGTTGAAAATTTATTATTACACCTTGTAATAATTGCCAGAGCTCAGAATAAGTATCCCCAAATGTTTGCACTAGAAACTCTTTTGAATGCTATAGACCCTTGTGGAGTGGGAAAAGAAAAAACACTATATTCCTCTACAGACTGAAGCCCAGCAGTCACTCTGCAGCATGTTATTCAGTTATAGAAGTTACTGCAGTTTCCAAACCCCATGCAACATGGGTTTCATCTTGCAATACCCAGACATCCCAAAGTCTGTAGATAACTTCTAAGCGATCCACAACTGATGATAAAGTAAAGCAAACACACCTTATTATAGAGAAATTCATATTAATGACATTCCTGAAAAAGTCTGAACCACCACTAGAAAACATAAGACAGGTATATCAACAAAAACAAGATCAAAAAATCACTGTGGTAGAACAGGGGAGCTGCAAGATGAATCCTGTATCTCCACCTTTCCCCCTCCAAGTCCCTGCACCTCCTGAATCACCCTTGCTGAGCAGCAATCTGGTGCAAACCCTACAAGCTGAGCACCACTCTGTTGCAAACTGCAGCAAGCTGTGCAAGCCAAGGACTTCCCCAGTACAGCACAACTGCACCAACTCCACTGAGAGACTTCTGCAGTTACAAGACTTAATTTTTAATGTATGAAACTGGATTGTGCAAATATATATGTTCTTAATGAAGTAAAATGTCTTCTCCAAAATCCCTTTCAGAACTAATCTTTCTCTATGATCAAATAAACTTAATGTTTTTTCTCACACAATAAAATCAAATGAGTGGGAGAAACACTCATCATCTTGGATTCTGATTCTGCTTTTCAGTGATATTTTATTTTAAAACCAGCTTGTTTTCTGGACTCAGCTCTTGAAGGAGCTGCAGGTGAACATAAATGCAACCTTAAACATTGTGTTTGCATTTCTTTCACATAAGCAACACTTTTTCACTCCAACTCCACAAGTAACCTCACAAAAAAGAAAAAAATAATAATCAATCCTCATCCTGCAATTAATCAGCAGAAACGTGGATGTTTCCATAACATGCTATTAGGCATGGTCAGAAATTTAGTTTTAATAGTGAAATTATCACTATTGCAGATTTTGAAGGAGAACAGTGCTTTTTATTGTCTGGTAACAAGAACAGTGTTTCATGTGTAAAAAAATGTTTACATAAAGACTGTATGCTGCTATATGGCCAACCAGGCTCCATGCAAGCTTCTTCCATGCCACTCTGGAATAGCTATGCTTCTGAAACACAATTTACTCAGCTAATTTCATCCAGGCTTGTGACTCCTCATTGATTCTCTAATGCACCTCAGTCTTGATCTCTAGCACCTAAATAACCTGAACCAGAATCCTCTTTGCACTGGGCTTTGTAACAATTGACTAAGATGCTATTTTCCACAATTAAATAAGAAACGGAGCAGATACGATCATAGGCCAGTAAAGTATTACAATATACATCACAGTATGTTGCAGTATATTGTATCACCATGTCACATCTGCCCCTTCCTCTGAGGTCAATTTCAGAAAGGGAGGGAAACCTCAGGTATGTGGGAAGATTTGAACCCTGAAACACTTTTTTATATACTTAGGCAAGCCAAATGAACAACCTCCATATTTCATAACACGTTACCACTGTTCTGCAAGGAGAAATGCAAACAGAGAAACAGTTTGCTCACTTAAAAAGCACAACAGGTGCAGCACAAGGTGAGTTTGTGCTCTTTTCTCCTGTTGTATCCAGGTGTATCAAAAGCCTAATTCACATCAGTTTTTTCTTGGACGGAAACTACCTAGATGTGACTCATCACTCTGCAAAGCAATAAAAAAATAATCCTTCCAAGCATCATGCCTCTCAAGGAGAAAATTTCCATCCTCAGCCTCTTCAAGAAGCAAATTTATCTTCTTAACATTTGAAGTGAATTTCAACAAATCAGTGCTGCACTTGCAGAGCCTGAGTTTCAGAAGTGCTGAACACGTTTGTATCTCATTCCATGGATATCCCTGGCTTCTTTTTGTGTTATCAGCACTTCCAGGATCAGGTTCCTGGTTTACCTGCTAGGTACTCTATGACGGCTGCCATGTAAACTGGTGCTCCAACACCTATCCGGTACTTGTATGTTCCCTTCTTTAAGTAGCGCATCATTCTTCCCACAGGGAAAATGACACCTGCCCTGCTTGAGCGTGAGAGTTTGGACATTTTTTTCTTCCCACTTCGGCCCGACATCTTGCAGCTTTGTGCTTTTCAATTGCTGGTGATTCTTAACCCCTTGCTCCAATCCAAAAGCTGCAAGACAAAAGAAACAGGATGGGTGTTCAGCACGTGTGAAACAGCTTTATACATTATCTCATTCTTCCAGAAGAAAAAAATCCAAACCCATTCTCAATACCTGTTCAAGCTGAAGCATTGTTCATTAAAAGCTGGATAACTCGAACATTTGCTATAACTACTGATTACTGCTCTTTCAGTGTAGCAATATCACAGAAAAGTGGCTTGGATTATATATATATGTATAAAATATAATAAATAAATATGGACATTAAATGACTTTAAAAAAAACAAAACCAAAACCAAAACAACCAAACAAAAACCAACACACAAAAACCCCACCAAAACAAAACCAAACCACACCAGGGCAGATTTCCATTCTGATTGTCAAGTTTAGCAAGTTATAAACAGCTGAGAAGTTCTGGCACAATGGACAGCATTAAAAAAGCTGAAAACCAGACACTGGTGCCACCTCTAAGTGGAGAAAGTTGTACTGCTTGCACAGAAGATAAACCCTACCTACAAACACACTGCTTCTTCACGAGCCTCTTATACGGGGAATTTCACACGCATGGCTGAAGCAGAGCAGCAGGCAAGCAGCTATGTTTCAAGCACCTCTCCTAGGGCTGCTCTGGCCTCAGGAACTGACGGCCAGCTCACAGACTTCACCACTTCCATAATTCTCCCCGGATCACCTTTGCAGCAGCTCCCAGGAGCCCCAGAACCTTCCTCCACAGCAGAGGTTTTTAATCTCTCATCTTAAAAAGACTGACTACCAGGTTTTTCTGTCCATCAAGCTCCCTGAAGGTGTAGGGTTTTATTCCCTGCATTAAGAGCCAGTCTAGTCTATATGTAGGAGCAAACAGAACAAATCTTATTTTCTCTTTGTTTTTTTTTGGCAACTGTGAGATTGCTGGTAAACAGACAACAAACCCTGGTGTCAGCCACTCTGGTGTGTATGGGTTTTAGCTACATCTCTAGCTCTCACCTGCAGTCAAATAAGGATGAAGTTTTAACTCTGTTTACAAAAATTGTTTTTGACTCCATTTCAATAGCTGTCCTTGTGGCCTAATTATGATCCTGGTTACTCCTCTGAAGTAAACAAAAAGCATATCTGTCACAGATGGTATTTCCGTCAATGAAGGCATAGCTACTTTATTATATTCATCCACCTCAATGAAACAAAGGAAGACTTATAAAGCATTATGATAACTTTAGGGGATACTGTTCAATTTTATAATAATTTGCATTTTAAATAGCCTTAAAAAAATAAAGAGAAAAACAAAAGAGAAAAGTTGTTTGAAAACACTGTAAGCCCTTGGGAATAATCAATATTCAACCAAGAAACACACAGAAATCTGTTTCATTCTTAACCTGCTTATTAAAATCAAGTGCACATGCAGAGTGTCACTTGTCCCGTATGAAGCCAGACATTCCCAGAAACCAGCTCATCCATAACACCCAAAGTCAAGGGCTGGTTACTAAGACAACCTAACTTGAACACTGGTTTCACTTATGATATCAAGGAAACAAAATCATCACAGGGCCTCAGGGATCTATAAAACCCTGGTGTGTCCTTGGTCCATCAGCCAGATAATGTTTTCTTTCTGCGTGCAATATATCATCTGGGCATGATAACAAAAGTTGGGAAAGATTATACCAGTAAACCTATCAGACACAGACACCTCAAAATTGATGTTGCTCATCATCCCATTCCTGTGAACTGCCAGCCTGGAATCATGAGCAGTAGTAAAAGAGCTCATGAACTGTCACCTGCAAGTGCTGATCAAAGGCAATGGCCACTTCAAACAGACACAGGTGGAAAAAAATCCCAAGCAATCTATTAATTGCACTGATGCAGAAGAAACCAGTTGTGTAGGACAGAGAGTGATTACTAGGAAGCAGCTCCATTGATTAGACCCCCCCATTGATTGGGGGGTGGGAAGGGGGTGGGAGGTGGCAGAGAGGGGAAGGTGGAAAGAGCTGTTGTGAAAAGGCAAACCTTGCATCAAGGTGTACAAGCAAGAGGACAGCCAGCACTAAACTGAGCTGTGTCCAACCACGGATACCACACTTCAGGCATGCACAGCAATGAGAATCCAAAGGAGGGCAGTAAGAGCAATCGGAAGGTGAAAAGAAGCAGAGAGACATGATAATAGCCTTTAGAGATGCTGCTTCGAAGGTGGAGGAAGTGCTCCCTATGAAAGTGACAGAAGAAGAGCAGGACTCTTAAGAAAGCACAGCACTGGACTTGGTCAGACAGGCAGGTGCCAGAATCCTCCCACCAAGACAACTTTAGAACAGTTACAAAATGTATGTCAGAAATAGCACAGACAGGGCTTGATCTGCCTGGGGATGGAGGCTGTATAAGGTGATCTCTTGAGGTTCCTTCCTCCCAGCCCTCTTACTAAATGAAATTTGTGATAAACCCTTTATAAATTTTCAATTTCATATTAAGCTACCAATTAACATTTATAAAGTGTCCTTTTCAGTTTGTGATAACTGACATTCAAATTAATGACTAAACGCAGACTGGGAATTAGGTTTCTAGCCATCAGAGGAGCAAACTTCTGGAACAGCCTTCTCTCATGAGTAATACATGCAACATTAACTCATTTTAAAGTGGAACTTAGGAGCACATGCACTAGGTTGTGATCAGATCCCTGCAATTCCAGTAGGCCAGTTTCATCACCCCAGACTTCAATCCAGCGCTGAAATCCTGACAGGGAGTAGGGATACTACAACAAAACATGTATCAAAATAATATTAAGCTGACCTCTGATATATTTGCTCCTGTAGCACCAAATCTCAACTGCCTGTAAATCAATTGGAAAAAAAAAAAAAAAAAAACAAAAACCAAAGCAAACATCATGAGATTAGATTACATCCATAGAAAATACTGTAGTTGCACTTGATCTCTGTGATAGAGAATCAAAACGTATTTGTATAACTAAGCACACTACTCTGGGGCATGCTACTGCATTATGTAACTTCTTGTTTAATTAATCACTTCTGTTGTCTCACTGAACTTTCTACCCTGTCTACCCCTTTATTTTTCCCTTCTCTCTCACAGCAAGTCTCAGCTTTTTCCCTGACTGCCAAGGCAACCTCTGGAATCCCAGACATTTTTCCAAACACACTGCAGGCAACAGATCAGGTATGTCTGCAGGATTACGTGAGAACCTAATTACAAGAGAAGTTTCAAAACTCTGCTAATACTCTTTCTCTTTGCAACTCACATGGACCAGGGTGTACTCGGGAGTGATATACACAACAGCGTGTTCTTGCCTCATCTTGAGCCCTATGAGAGGCAATTCTTGGTAGAAAGCCAAGCTATGGCACAGTCACACCTATTAAAATACAGCTCCTGTGGACCTGGCCAAAGAAATGTGGTATACTGGGGCTGCCAGCTATCTACACTAGCCACCCTGAATGGCAGACACTAAGCTCAGGTGACTGTCAGTCTTTGGGATCTCCAAGTTCTGTTGCACAGAAGAGCTATACCTGGTCTGCAGCAAGGCCCAGGGGTTCAGATCCTGCTGAATCATTCTTTCCACAGGCAGGGATTTGGTTTACTTTGGAGGAGGGACATCAGCTCAGCCCTGACACAGTTACATGATGCAGTCTCCTGAACTGCTCCAAAGCTGCCAACAGCTGAAGAGCTACAAGCTGAGCACTGCTGTCCTAATTGTTCTCTTTGGGTGACAGAGCTAAGCTCCAAAGGCTTACCAGCTGAAAAGCAGTTGAGCCTACCCACATTAGTTCCCTCACTGCTAGCTGATTCATCATCTCCAAGTTTGTCCTTATAAACTACAGCCTTCATTAAAAAAATAGAGGAGTCCCTCCTTGCTGTGTTGTAGAACAGCATCTATATCTGGCTACCATGACATCATGAGGCTTGGGCAATTTAAAGCAATTAACTTTTCCAATCTCTTAATCAGTCACGGCACACTCCTACTCTGCTATGACTCCAACATCCCTGTGTTGTTATGGGGGATTTAATAGCTACCAGATCTCATGGAGCTCTCTACAGTAACACGAAAATAGGGTAGGCTTTTGCAAGCTGGGCTTTCCTCTGTTGAGCTGTATCATCTGCAGATCCCAAAGAATCCAGAAACATTTTCTTCCTGCCTGCTGGAAAAGAGCTTTACCTCCTCACCTCTCTCAGGCAGTCTGCTTTGGCCACTTGGAGGGTCTCTTCATCACAGACACTACCACTCCATTTCCTTCACCACCATCAGCAGAGGGTAATAACTGCTCCACATGGAAAATGAAACAACAAACTGCCCTAGGATATTCCTTTCACCATTGTTCAATTTGCATCCCACACCACATCCAAATGGATCAAGCTTTATCAAAGCAACCTTAAAATCCCTTTCCAGTCCTTCCTACATGGATGCACAGAATAGCAAAATCTCAGAATCATGTTTATGCAGTAAAGGCACATAATTTTCACAGAACTAAGAGCAACTTGCAGACAGAAACAGATTGCAGCCTCTAAGTGAGGCTGAACTTGAAAAGCTGGCCAAAAAACAATTTCAGACATTAATATGTTAAGGTCTAGCAAGAAAGCATGAATACGTATCAGGAAGTTCAACACAGTACAAAATGCCTAAGATAAATCAAATCTAAATTTTTCTCAAAATAAAACCACAGAAAATGGTCAAAGAACCAAAACTGTTGCAACACTGGAGGAGAAAAGTAAATTCAGGCTGTTCCTCTTCCCATCCCAGAACACACACACCACAGAGGCAAGCTAAGGTAACAGCTACAACTGCCAAATGCACACCAGCAACC
Source organism: Melopsittacus undulatus (assembly GCF_012275295.1). Taxonomy (NCBI): domain Eukaryota; kingdom Metazoa; phylum Chordata; class Aves; order Psittaciformes; family Psittaculidae; genus Melopsittacus; species Melopsittacus undulatus. The sequence goes on along the minus strand of NC_047530.1, from coordinate 67,388,320 downwards.
AGTTATCACTAAATATTTGAGCTATGGCTGAGTAAACACCCAACCAAATTAAATCAGCCAGCATTGAAGCTTAACCTGCTGGACTTTACAGGTAGCTACAATGTAATTTGGCAGAGGGAATTTTGCACAGTGTGCCAGGAACTCCCCCTGGGACAACTAGAGGTTCAGAAGTGGACACTGCTATAGGAGCTACATCAGAAGCTCCGACAGGCTGGAACGCTTGGCCATAACTGGATGCCAGCATTGGTGGCCTGGACCACAGAACCAACACCCCTTGTCTTTCCAACCCTTTGTATTAGAACCATCTCTACCGAGTTTATTCACCAATTATACCTTGGGCATCATTTCCAGATGACTCACACCTGCTTGGTATCTGGAAATGTGAACTTCCAAATACTGAGGAGACTTAAATTCAGCAGACAAAGGCTGAAGGCCATGTAGGACGATCAGAATGCCAGCACTTTCCTCATCTTCATCTTAAGATCTATATGAACAGCTAGGAATTGACAACCCAAAGACGTTGCATCTAGGTGCCAACTTTGTACATTCATATTCAAAAGCCACGTTGATAAAATAACACAGAAGAGCTAAAGCAAGGCCTGTTAACCGAATAAACTGGTAAGGCACAATCAATGCACACACACAGCACTAGTGGCCAAGCAGTGTGTCTCCTGGACCCAACCTACTCCAAACCGACAGGCACAGAGCGTGTCCCCACTGCAAGAAGCTTCACGGGCACCCTAAAGCCCGAAAGACCCGTGTGCCCTCGCAGAGGTATCTTCCCCTCACACACGGCGGGGGCAAAGCATGGCTCACACACCGACTCCTCTTGACCTTCCAGAGAGCTGCCGAGCTCGCACGGGGCCGACCCGGTCCCCGCCGGGCTCCGGCTGGAGCCGCTTCAAGCCCATGCAGCCCGGTGCCGCCGGCTGCGGACTGCGGCCGTTACCGGCCCGGCCGCTGCCAAGACACGTGAACTGCTCCTCAGGCAGCCGAACCGCTCACCCATCACCCTCTAGGCCGGCAGCGCGACCCGACCCCGGCTGGCACCGCCCCACTCCTCCCGCTGATTGGCCAGCGCTACGAGGGAGCGCGCTGATTGGCAGGGAGGCGGTGAGCGATGGCTAAGGGGCTGGGACACGCGGCCGTGCCGCGTGCGCGCTCCGTAGCCAGCCGCGCAGGCGCCCTGAAGGCGTGGCGGAGGCGGGGGGGGAGTGGCCGGCGGGTTTCCCGCGCAAAGCCTCCTTCGCCGCCATGCCCCTCAGCAGGTTCGCTTCCGCCGCCGCGGAGGTTCCGCCGCCGCCCGGGAGCGGTCCCGGGGCACGGGTCAGGGACACGGGTCCGGGGCACGGGTCCCGGTAACGGGTCCCGGGGCATGGGCAGCGCCGCGGCCCCGCCCGGCTGCGGGGCTGAGGGAGGAACGGAGGCCGTGGGGAGGCCTCGCGTCCCCGCCCCCTGGGGACGGCCCCCGCGCCGCCGCCTCGCGCCCCGCGGCGGTCCCTCCCCAGGGCCGCTCACCGCCCCCTCCCCCAGCGCCCCTGCCCCTCACGGCGGCCGCGGCGCTGCCCCCGCCCCGGCCGTGGCCAGGCCCGTCCGGGGGTCTGCGGACAGCGGCAGCAGCGACGGGAGGAGGTGATGGGGACGTGGGTCTAGCGCCCAGGAGCGGGGACAGGGAAGGAGAGGAGCGGGCCTCGCCGCAGCCCCGGAGCCCCCGCGCCGCCGCTCCCCTCACCTGCCGGCGCCTTCTGCTGTTTCCTTCCTCTTTTTCCTTTTTCTCCCCTTCTTTTCCTCTTCTTCTTGCCCCCCCCCCCCTCCACTTCCCCCTTTTCGGCTCCCCCACCCCCCGCCCGCACCCTCGCTCCGCCTCAGCCGCCGGCTCTCCTCCCGTATTGTACGTTTCAATGGAGATGGCGGCAGCTCTTCTAGAGGGGGGTGGAAGGGGTTTCCTCCTGCTCCGCATACCGCCTCTAGGAGGAGTCACTGCAGCCCGGGCCTGCAACAACCCCCCTATCGCTGCCGCCCTCACAGGCATCGCGCCGCTCCTCCTTGCCCGGGCCCCAGGGCTGCTGCTGCCTTCCCACAGGCACCCCCTCCCCGCCTCCTCCATCACTGCCCAGCAGAGAAAGGGCTCCCCTGACCCCGGTCCGCGGGAGCCGAGGGGCTTGCAGTGCTCGGGAGCATAAAGGGGATGTGTGGTTTGCCATCCTCCTCAGGTGAAGGAGTTAGGGAGTCGCGGAGGTTTCATGGGCTGATGCCCAGGTGATGGGTTTTGAGGTGCCCTCCGTACACCCTCCCTGATTTTTGTTAGGAAGGGAGCCGCCCATCCCTGTATCCCAATCAAGGTGACCTGAGCGTCTTGGTGCGGTGCGTTTATTCCAAGTGTTCCAGCATCCCCGAACTGGCTTAAAACCACCGTAACAAAGAGTACTGACAGCTCTTTGTGTCTTGTTGCAGTGGAGCGTTTAAGGCGCTCACAAGCTTTTCAACTCAGCCAGGAGGGCTGCAAACTTAACTTGCTTTCTAAATGAAAGCTGAGGTGGTTTTTGTTTTCCCCACAGTTGCATGGGTTCAAGAGCTTCAGCTCCAAGACACGCAATAAGTGATTGTATTACGAGTCTCACAGCGTGTCCGTTGGCAGCGCCAAATACGTGATGCAGACCGATGCAAATAGAAGAGCGCAGGGTTACCCCTCTTAAACTGAGCTCAGGGATATTTTTACATGCAAGTGGGTTTATATCATCTTTCCTGTACAAGCATTTTGCAGTTTCACTTGAAAAATATCTGGGAGCTGCTCTAATGTGCTGGGAGATAGAGTATTAACCAGGATCAACATAACTCGCCTGCACTGTTCAGGAGGGTGTCTGAGAACAACAGAACAGCGATAAAGAGGCATCCATGCTTTCAGCTTCCCCTTTGTCTCTGCAAAAAAAGTCACAAAGATTCACTGGCTTCCTGGAGTTTGTTTTAGGCTTTGCCAAATTAAACTTTTATGTCTGTATGGAACTGCATTTGGTGGGGAAAAAGAAGTAATGAGGAATTTCTTCAGGTTATGTTAATCGTGGACCACACCATCTCCCAAAGAGGGTGCGAACTGAGGAACCTATGGCTTTCTCGGCTGCTTTGTGACCCTGGGTAAAGGATTTCACTAAACGTGGCTGTATTTTGACTGTCACTTAAAATGGAAATAAAGATACTTTGGTTTTAAGCAATCCATTCAGTGAGTAAGAGATCTAATGCACTTCAGTGGATTAATGCTTTAGAGTCTGTTCTCTTCTCCACTTCTTTTTGAAAACAGGTCAAAATGCTTTGAAACCATAGGAGAAAAGCTCACATGCATGAGTTTGAATTATTTTACATGTAAGGAGAAGCCTTGCTTGGATCTTCCCTGTTGAGACTTTGGACTTAGCAAGGAAAAAAGATACCTATAGAATGTAAGTGTATTGAACCATATTGGGAGGGTAGGAGGAATACAAAGAAGATTTTCAAGTGCTAAGCATAAAAATGAAAGACAATGTAAAACCCCTGTGAAAAGGAGGAGAGCATTTACATTTTTCTATTTCCAGATACATATAATTGCATCCAATAATCCGAGCAGTTATGCCTCTGGTGCATAGCTTTGTAATTAAAAATAGTTTGAGATGAGACAAAATATCACAAATTTTTGAGAGCATTCCCAGTTTGTTTCAGATTGACATCAAATAGTTGCTGTATGTTAACAACACAAACATGTAGGAGGTCTTTAAAGGAAAAAAATTGTCTTCTATGCAAGGCAAACTTTCAGCATTAGGACCACTCATTCTGTTTACAAGATCATTTTTCTGTTTCAGGCATATTTCCAGCTTTAATTTTGTGGTTTTTACATCCACCACATAGGTATATGCCATTCAGATGGATCAGATGATATGAACTGCTATAAGTGTCGGCCTCCTCTTCACATTTGACTTCTGTGTAACATGGTCATCAAATGTCACAAGTTTCAAAGAGCCTTACCGCATCCAGTGAGTGTGGGGCTGTGGTCTCCTAACACAGCTTTTATGTTCCTTCAAATAAGAATCTAATTCAGAAGATCAGCTATTACAGAAGGGATCTCCTGTTCTGCAGATGGTTTCTGCTGTTTGTTATTGCTACCTGGAAGAGTCTGTGTTCAGGGAAGCAGCACTGGAATGGAGAAAATCTAAATGCTTCTCTGCCCTTGCAGTGGCCAATACACAAATCGTATCTCAAATACACCAATACACAAATCATATCTCAAATACACCAATACACAAATCATATCTCAGCCTTCTCGCTGCAGGAGATTGAAGGAAACAGGAGTGCTGGACAAGTGTGAGAGAGGAGGAGTGCAAAGACCTTCATAGTGTACCACCTTTTTTCAAGTCAATCATAGGGGTCTGAATTTTAATACCAATTTTCCTGCCTTTGTGTTTTTTAATTGTCCAGCTGTAAAGTAAATTCTACCTCTTATTTCTTCCTCTAGTGGATGCAGCTTATCTTAACCTAAATATTAACAACATTACATATATGCTTTATGTTGCTTCAGAGTTCCTTTGTCACACAAGAATAAACAATTTTTGAGTAGAAGAGATCAGAGTAAGGCAGGATTCAAACAGAGAGATGCTCCGTGTGAGTTGTTCTGCTGTAACTGCATGTTTGGAACTGCCTGCCAAGATAGATGGGTTTTTCTCTCTGGCTCTGAGTTTAGTGCTGAACACTAAAGCTGCAATGGAAAAGTGATGAGCAGTAGGTCACCTAAACCACATGGTGAGAATTGGCAGGATGGGTATCTTTGCAAATCCTGCAATGCAGAAGATGACAGGATGTCCAAGATAGGTCCCACTATCTGTATGCTCTGGCCACTTTGATCCAGTTGTTTAGGGAAGAGTCATTACTAACTAACTAGTTCTTCAAAACAAAAACTTGCCATGCTGGATTAGAAGAGAGCTTTTCCCAATCAGCAGGAGCAGAGCCTGCCCTCGCTAGGTTGTGCAGAGACCATCTGCCAGTTGACTTCCAAGTGCAAATACAATCTGTTAGTCTGTCAAAATAAGCAACATAGCTATTGACGGAGCATTTATAGACTGACTAATTCTCCAGCTATTGGAAAAAAAACAGCCTGTTTATGGCACTCGCACTTTTGGGCAGAAGCTGTTAAGTCTCAAACATTGTAATGAATATTTCATAGCTTCAGAACCAAGAGATACAACTTTGCTCTTGCTTAGGCTGGCAGGTATCCAGGGTTGTCCTTGCTGTACAGTAATGTCAAGTACTCTGAAAGCTCTATTTTAAGGGAATATATAATCCAGGAATTTCCTCAAATCAGTGTAAGTGTTGTCATGTCATTAGGATAACCTAATACAGTCAAAGTTGATGTGTGTGTATATTGTGGCAGTAAATAACAGATATAATAGCTGAGTTTTGCAAATAATCCATATTTCTGTATTGACACCACCCTCACCCCCAAGCTATTTTTTAAGCCCTCCTCTATACTGCTTGTGGGGCTACTATGCCAGCAGGTTGTGTACAATGAGCTTTTCTTCTTAAAAAAGTGTTGTGGTTTAAAACCCAACTACAGTCTCTCTCTCACCCACCCCCCCCCCCCCCCCCCCCCCCGCTCCCAGAGGGATGGGGAGGAGAATTGGAAGAATGTAACTCCCATGAATTGAGATAAGAACAGTCCAGTAACTAAGGTATAACACAAACCCCCTACTGCTACCACCAACAATAATAATAATGATAAAGGAAATAACAAGTGAAGAGAATACAACACCTCACCAGCCACCGACCCATAACTCACCCCACCCTGCCCGACCAAGCACCAACTGATACCTCCTCCAACTCCCCAGAGCTCCAGCCTTTCTGGGTAACTCCCGGTTACATCCTGGGCATGACATGCTATGGTATGGAATACCTCTTTGGCTAGCCTGGGTCAGGTGTCCTGTCTCTGCTTCCTCCCGGCCTCCCCTCCTCCCCGGCAGAGCATGAGGCTCAGAAAGTCCTTGGCCAGAGTAAACATTTGAGCAGTAACTGCAAACATAGGTGCTATCAGCACCGTTCCCAGCCTGAAAGTCAAAAACACAGCACTGCACCAGCTACCAAGAAGGAGAAAAAATGACTGCTACTGCTGAACCCAGGACAAGAAGCCAGAAAAGCTAAATCCTAATTTTTGTAGAGCTCTCTTATACTAATGTTTTTAAAATTAGATCATCCCGTATACTTCAGAATTACATGGTTTTGTGTCAGATTCTGACCTCATGTTTAAGGTAGAGTGATGATTGAGCTGTCTTCAAACATCACAGATTAGCTAAGGCATAAACAAGGAGAGAGGTCTTTCCTGTCCAAACACCAATGGTTCTAGAAGATAAATGCTGCTTATTAGCTTAAAAACCCAGTGTTTTCATCCTTATAGTTTAGAAAGGAGTGTTTTAATCTGTGCTACTTATCCTTAAACACATCGATAGAGGCTGCAGAGATTATTCTCTTGATTCAACTGTTTCTTAGTCATTCACGTAAAAATGCTAATTTAAGACAAATATTTGAATAATCATGTTTAGTCACAATAATCATGTCCTTTTCTTGTCAATGGAGATTTAGGAGTCTGTCAGCATCACAGAAAATAAAATAAGAGAACCCAGAAAATAACATTGTATTCAGCTGAGAAATTCCTCTCCTCAGCTGAGAAACAGTAGCCAAAACCAAGCAAGGTACAGGGAGAACTGGTGTGGCAATCACACATGCGGGATGGCTTTGCTGAAGAATTAAACAAGTCAGCACTTGTAGCTGAGGAAGCTGAGGGGTGGTAAGAGAAAGGACACAGCTGATTCCCTTGAGGCTCTGTGCCTCAAAGGGGCTGCAAATTTAACTGGTGAAAAACCTATGTCAGAATCTGAGTTCAAGGAAAGTTGCATGGATAAAGCAATACATTTGTGAGTGATACATTTGGCCACAGATTGATATGGTAACCAAACACTGCCAATCTAAGGGGTAGAAAAGTGTCTGTAACACATATGAATTTCTTGAAGCAAACTATTAGCAACAAACTGTTTGGTTTTACTATAGCAGAGTCTTTTAGTGCAGACAGTGACACATCCCAGCAGGTGCCTGGGAGGCTTCTGATGCAGTCATGGTTTGGTTTTGGCGTTGTGTAGAGCTACATTTCCTTGTTGGAGGAGCAAACATGTAACACAGTGTCATTGCACCTTTTGATCCAGTCACTCTCCTACAGATCACTCCAGGTCTGTACTGCAGGATACTTTCTTAGCAAACTAGTATCTCACAAAACTAAATCACATTTCCCACTTCTCACAATGTTGCAATGGGATTTTCTGTAGTTAGGTGTGATCAGTTTTTCCTGTGCTAGTAAAGATCCTTGTCCCGTTGCAGTTATGCTTTTAGGTATAGTTTGGAGCTGTGACACACCTTTCCTTTCTCTGGTGAGATTTACAAGCTCATTGTCTTTCTGGATGGGACCATTAAGCTCCAAGTTCTTTCCAGGAAACTTCATAGGACAGCCCTGTTTGTTTGTCTGCTTTCACAATCGTACCTGGGTTTGATTTAAGACAGTCCATTTACATCATTCAAATAACTGACTTTATGTTCCTGCTTATGAGAGTCCTTGGAGGGGGAAGGATGGGAATAATTGAAAACCTCAAAATGTGACCTATAAATAAGGAAGATGCATTGAAATAAGCCTAGCTCTGGGTCTCATGTTTGTCTGAGGCAGTACTCAGCAAACCCCCGAAACAGCTATTTGTGGCACAAGTGCAAAATTTTACTACTCTCACAGGGCATAACAGGATACATCCAGGAGCCATCAGTTTTACAAAGCAAGAGTGACCTTACAGTCCTAAAGAATGGTAGAAATTATATGTTTCAAATACATCCACCTTTCATAGTTGGAGCATACAAACATGGTAATTTTTCTGTCTAATGTAATGCATCAGCCACATTCAGCTCCTTGAGGATTTTGCCTCATAATATGTGTACCCAGAGGAGATCAGGAGTGAGGCACGCACTTTTTGTGTCTGGCAGCTCAAGAGCTAAAGGTTTCTCAGCAAATCACTTTCATTTCAAGGAGTCACCACTGTGTCAGTGCATGTGTGCCCTCTGGGCTAACACAGGCACAAACCTACATGTACAGGAGAGGAGTAAATATCAGTCTCTAGTCTGAAGCAGAGTGGGGATGGAGAGATGGCTGCTCCTGGGGCTGCCCACTTCCCCCCCTTTGGCTGCAAAAGGAGCCAAGAGAAACATGCTCCAATGTAAATGTCTAGGTTTCCAATACCTAACATTAGATAAGAGGAATATATCACTGTGGGGTATAGTGCAATCATCATAATTGCTGTCATGGCAATTGAAACCAAAGTCACCTTCCCCCTGCGTTACCATGCCTTGCTAAAAACAAGCCAACAGGACAGATTCTGCTATCCCCAGATCACTCACCAAAGGCTCAGCTATTCGATTTGTTCCCCTCCACCACCTCCCCTATTAGCAGCGGATTAGCTCAGAAACTGAGTGAACATTTTACCTTAGATAGAAGCCCTTAGCAAAGGGCTGTTAACTCTTGGGGTAGACGGACACCACCTTATTGATTCTGTCACTTTTGTGGAAAGACAGTACAAGAAGGACACAGCTGATAATCACAATCTGATAATCTTGGCTCTGTCCCCTCTGCACTCACTCTTTCATCTGCTTCAATTTGTGTAGCTTTGTGTTTTATGGTTGATTAATTCATATCTTAAGAAAGAGCTGCAATAACGCTATTGGACAATGGAGGGGTTCAGGCTCTCTTACTGTCATGCAGGTTCCCCAGTGTCCAGTACCAGAGCTGGGCTGATACTGCTGCCTTCCCCTTAGCACAGGCACTAACCGGGACTGGCTGCTTTCATAGAGCTGATGATAGCAGTATATCTGAGACTTCTGTCCCTCTGCGAGCCGGTTGAAACTGCCACCTCTTTCCATCATTACTGGGTCTGACTGGCAAACAGCAGATGGCGTGATTGCCTTAGGATAGTAACCCAAAACCCATCCCCAAAGGAAAAGACGATGTGTTAAGTGACTTTATGGTTTATTATTTGCATTAGCTGTCATTTACAAAAGACAAACTATGTAAGTAAACAGCTATCTTTACAAAAGGGAGAAGAAAGTATGTACATCGTGTGTAACAAATGAAGATTGTACTGGAATATGTACGGCACACAAATTAAAATAGAAACCTTACTAAAGCATTGACACAAAGGTGTAAAGCTTCAACACAAGGCACAGGGAATTCATCAGACTCCTCTTGGAAAATTATGGGATGACACTTTAAATACAGTGCCACATTTACCATTGTAACAACCATCCAGTCCAAGACAAGTTCATTACCTCCTGGTCTGCTTTTTCAATCCCTCCTTCCGTTTTCCAAAAGTCCATTTCCTAAATTAACTTTGTCCTGGAATCTCCCATCTGTATTCTCATAATGATGTAGTGAATAGGCTAAGGTATTTAAATAGCAATATACAGCTCTTGTGTAGCAGTTTTCATCATAATATAAAATATCACTTCTGAATCAAATGAGCACTATTTCTGTATCTGATAAATGGATACTCATGGATTAAACATACAAACTCTCCATCTTCTACAAGAAGGTGGAAATGCTTTAAGGATGCCATAATTATGAAGCAGTTTTCTTTTACAAAACTGAACTTGATTTAGTACTGAGCAGTGATTCAGGGAGTTCTTTAAATTTCCCCTAGTTCCAAGGACAGATGTGGTTTCACTGAAACCACTGGATTAGGTAGTGGACACAAGAAAGAGGTATCCAGGGCACAGCGTTTGTTCTGACATAAAAGTTCATAAGCTATTTTTCATTCATAGAGATGGAAATAATTCAGCTGAATCCCTCTCCTTGTATATGTGAAGTGTTTAATCCTTTAATGTCTTCTCAACTGTTATCACACGTATCACTTGCTAAAAAAACTTAATAGTGGAAAAAGATTAGTAGAGAAAAGCAAACTAATTACAGTATTTTAGTTGTTATGATCAGTAACGCTTTATGGAACAGCTGTCTCTGGTTTTCTACAGTATTGATAGAAATGGTCAACATGGAATTCAGAATTTCCAGGATCAAAAGACAAAGCAAATCAATGTTATCACATTAGCAAGGAAGAGGTTGAAAAGTAAAAGCAAATGCTCATTTTAGCTGAAGAAGCTCCTACTGAGGTTAAAAAGATTGTGGGAAAGAACAGCCCTTTCTTCTCTTCATTCTAGCGGTTATTTAGTATGGAATCCTTTTGAAGGCCAAAAAATTCCAAGTAGCTAAACTCTACCAAAAGAAGTCAAAATAATGTCTTAGAATCAATACAATGACAGTAATAATTACTGGTAACACAAAAAGTATATTACAGCACTTACATTAATGAATGCTAAATAGCATTGGATATTTAATATACAGGCTAAAAAGTTCAATATAAAAAAAGTGTAAAAAGTGTATTCAGATTTAAATGACTCCAACAGTCAGTGTATGTAAGAGATATGCAGAAACAATGCCCTGACAAGATCTACTCATGACTCATCACTTCACTACAGATATATTAAATATTGTACATTCTATGCCACCAAAGGGGGAAGAGTAGTAAAATATCTTGCAAAAGTCAAGGAAATCAGGTATGTAACAAGAACAAATTGCTTCAGAAATCCTTCTCCTGCAGGGATTAGGCCATTCATGTTTGACTGATGGCTGATGAACAGATCTTTGACAGAAAGTGTCCCTATATCAGAGAATTTGGTGTCCAAATTCTATGAAGATGAGAAACAGAGGCAGTGCCAATGACTCAAGCATTCCAGGAGTGGGGAAGGTACACACGGGAGGCAGTTTCCTATTGCTCTGAGGACTACAAATGCTAACAGGGTGTCTTGGCACCACACAGCTTGCTTGGTAGAGCTGACTCACAAGGGTGGACAACATTCTGCTCCCACCCACTTGGCAAGACAGGCTCCCACATGGCACAGCATGGTTCAGAGCATGGTGTAGTGCATGTTGTATTGGCACCACGTTCCAGACCAGAGCTGCACCTTCAAAGCAAACCTCTAGATCGTGTCCACATGTTGTGCTTTGGATCATAGCACAAAATAGTCTCTGAATACACCAAATGGATTCCTGCTAGATAAAACAGAACCAGAAGGTGAGCTCCAGTAGCACACGTCCTGCATCCCAGCTACTAATGGGAGTGATCAGTGGTTCACTAACCCCTAAGCCAGACTAGAGCAGTCAAAAATTAAGCCTCCTGAAACCAGATAGTTCCTTGGTGGGGACCTGTTTTGCTCTTTAGACCTACTCTTCTCATACTGCACCAATTAGTAACATAGATATAGCCTGCAAATCTGGCACTGCAAATTGTACCTTTGAGGAGCCCATGATACCTGCAGGCTTTCCCCATAAATCAGAACCTCCCTCCCATTACTGTGCTGTTCAACATCCGGAGTTAATTTTGCATCATGAAGAACAATGAGACTGTTGTGGAGTCAGGCTATTACACCCTGCATGAAGGGGATGCTCCCAGTCCTCCTTTTATCAGGGCAGGAAGAAACATGACAACATTCTGCCCCAATTTACTCTACATTAATATTTAAATGGTGAGGGACAAGAAGGAATAACAGAGTAATCCTGTTTGGTTAAAGTGTAAAGAATGATTTAGCATTAAGTGCACGCTGCAGCTGAGAAGAAGCCTAGATTAGGCCACTGGAGGCCTCTCCTGTGGTGCCTTGTCTGCTGCTTCTGCTCCACCTCCCTTCTTCATGCCCACTTGCATGCCTCTGCCCCTAGTGAAGTCACAGGCTGCAGGTCCACACGCACTTCTGTGGCCACGCTGGCATAAGCTTTCCCTTTTGCTTTCTCACTTTAGGTACTCTGTTGTTTTGAGGGGCTGGTTTTTAAGGTAGATCGGTTCTCAGCAGGGTCAGTCTGTGACCACACAGACAGCTCTGTTGGCACAGTGAGGGGATGGTAATGGAGAAGGCAACAAGCGAATAGCTAGGAGCCAGGCTCAGAGAAAGATTCTGCTTATGGTGACCTACCCAGTCTTGCTGCCAAATATCTATTTCTCCTTTTCACTGACTTAAAACCGCTGCAGAAACAGCTGTGGAATTTCAGGAGCTAGCACAGTCCCTTTAGAAGACCCAAAAAGGGCGAAACTGCTTGGTCTGTGGCACTGCTGGTGGTGTGCAACATGAGAGTAAAAGCAAATCTCTGCAGGAGAGTAGAAAGAAGATGTACTGAAGCAATATTTTGAAACATTGCTGTGAAAAAACAATGGAATTATCATAAAATGGAATTTCACCCTCCCAGCACACCCCTGCCAGAGTCAATGGACTGACAAACAGTGTGCAATGGAAAGCAAGAATGCTAGTCCCACCCCATAAGTTTCACAACCAGTCCTCTCATACCTATCCTTAACATGTCTGACCTACTAAACCTTGTGACAGCAGGTCAACAAAGCCATGTTTTGCAGCAAAAAGAAGTGTTAGCAGTTTTTTCTGTAAAAGAAAAAATCTGCAGTATTTTGAGTAATTCTGAGTCTGATTTAAAAAAGAACAAATTTATTTAATAACTTCAACAAGCAAACAAAGTCGTAAGAAATTTGCAAAGCTAAACTGGTCTGGCTACCTAGCATTTTAAACACAAGAAGCTTTGCAGTCAACTCCAAAAAATACCCACAAACATCCACAGGTTTAATGCATGTTTTGCCTGGATGTTTTCATCGGGTCAAAATGTTCAATAACAAAGGGGTATAAGAAGGGAGGAAGTACAACAGGAAGGGTAGATAATACAAGTAAGTGGGAAAGTGATCCAAATGTGACCAACAGGTCTTCAGAAAATGAAAGAAATAAGGTAGCTGTTTTGTCTGGGACAAAGATCTGGAAGCAACAGGGACAAAAGCAGAGGGGAAAAAACCAACCCTTAACGTAAAAGCAACCCAACCCCAAAAAAGTGTAAAAGGAGACCCTCATCCAGCAAAGAATTTGAGTGTAGACTCAGCGTGAAGCAAAGCCTAAAGGTAAAGGGGGTGCATTGCTGGATTTAGAGGAGGGGAAAACAACAGGAAGAGACAACAACACTTTCATGGGTACCTACCAAGAACTTGCCATTCTCAAGGAAAAACGTTTCTTTTACTTGCTCTTCCCGAGCTCTGTAGCTAAGCCTGGGAGCTCAGGCTCTAGAATGCTGCTGAGGAGGACACAGCGACTCTTGCCAGACTAACTGCTTCCTGACAGACCTCCTAAGGTCGGGGGAGACCACTTGCAATAGAGTGGTCCCTGCCATAGCCCTTTTCAGCTGTGTAAATGTACAAGTGTTTTGGAGACACCGTTTTGTCTGGGAGAGGTCACTGGTACCTGGTCCCTGGGGGTGGCCTGCATGGATGGATTATCACCACTGAAAACTGGTTCACCTCTAGAAAGCACCGTTTTGCTACTGAACTCAGGGAGAGAAAACACAGTAGGAATGTCCTTAGGACATTTTGGGTGAGGAATTTTTACACACTTATTCCAAAAGCCCATTAGAAATATACCTAGAAGAAAACACTAAAGAGCAAACAAATCCCCCCCGCCCCAATCATTAATAAAAAGTAAAGTCACATTATCAAACTATAGATCTAATTGTTTTCATTACAAAAGAAGGAAAAAAGCGCACCTACCGCCTGCAGTTCTGGTCAGGTTCTCCCTCTGCCCCCCACAAAAAAAATGTAAAAATAAAAAATACAAATGAAATAACTTCACCCTTTCATCAGACTGGTTTCTAACTGAAACAGTTTCGTGCCCCAATACTCCACTTGCTGAATACCTCTGTTAGAAGTCTTAAAGAACTGCTATTCTTCAGATGAACTGAAAGCAGAACTTCTTTGTAATCCTGGAATTATTTTAACAGTAGACCTTCCCCTCACCAATGAGAAGAAATGGGTGCCAGCTACAGCTGTCCTTATCCAAAGGTCAGGATTATTCCAGCTGAGCTGACAAAGGGTGGCTGAAGGAAGGCTATTGCCTTCTGGACTTGCTCTGATTTAAAAGACATAACTTTTAACTTGAAGTCAGCACTTTCTCTCTGAACTGTAATGTGAATAGCGTACCATTTGGTTCTGCTTAATGATTTAGATAATATCATTCATTAACTCTAATAATAATGGCCCTGGTTCACCAGAGTACTTAAATTATGCAAATAGCATCAGTTAGGCCAAAAGGAATCACACATTCAAAGTTAAATATGTGTTTTAGTGCTTGGGCAAGTGGGATTCCCAATGTTCTCAGTGAACAAGAAATGTTATGAGTCATGTTCATAAGATATGCACTTAATAATTAATTTTAGCATTTTTAAAGATAAATTGCAAGAGCTCTAGGGGGAAGACCCCATAGCTTACACACGAACAGAATTTAACCTTCAGCAATGGGAGCCGAGCAAAGGACGCCAAATTTGCGCAGCAGTTGGTACAAAGTATCCCGAGTTGTATATCCTGCCCTTCAGGCAGCTGGGAAACGTCCTCTGCACCCCTCAGCACTTTGCCATATCTTTATTTTTCTTCACTGTATGTATGAAAGACTCTAACGATCCTCATTCTCCATCTGGAAGTACATCTGCTTAGACATACCCACAAAAGGGCCTTAATGGGCCAGCAAAATAACACTTCCAAAGGGCTCCAGACAAAATGCATCCAGTGTGCATGGTGGAAACCAAAGCAGAAGTACAGGAAGCAAAGGAATTATTCAGTGAAACCAGGGTTTTTTTCCACGCTCCACATTCTCCTCCTCTGACAAAAGTATTTAATGTCTTCACAACCCAGCGTGCTTTTTCCCTTTTTGGCAAAAAACACACGTCACTTTTTTATAATTAACAGGAGAAGAAAGTTTGTGATGAAAAGGTTAGAGACGGAATCATCAATGATGTAGGTGAAAGTCAGCAATCAGAACGGTAGCAAAAAGCTTTCCACATCCTCTCTGAGCAGCACTCTGAACTAACGTGGGGGTTCAGACTTTTCTGAAGATAATTGTTCAAGAAGGATTTCTTTCTTGCATCAAAGGATCCCCCCCTGAAATATTGTCCATGTCTTGCACTCATTTATACAGCGCCTGCTGGAAAATGAGCCCAATTCTTCATCCAAAGAGTCTTACCACAATAATAGAAAGAAGTGAAAATGACCAAAGAAAAGGAATATAAATGGTGTCATTTTCAAACCCTGCCTCTGGCCTCTGGGAGAGTACAGAAAGCAAAACAGAAAGCGTTGGCACGCCAAGCTCCTGCAGCCCCAGCAGGCAGCATCTGGCACAGATTCCTGGTGTGCAGTTGAAGAACTCTTCCCAAGCTCCAGGGAGGGAACTTGCAAAACATCTCCAGCAAATCTTCAAGAAGGTCCTTCTTCTCCTTCCATTGTGCTGTCATTTCCCAAGCTTCTCCACCCTCAGACTTGTCTCACTTTTTGGCTATCAGCCAAGGAGTTTGACCCTTGAAGTGGCACACAAATGGTTTCACATGAAAGCGGCCAGGCAGAATTAACAGCAATAATCATCAGTGACAGCAACCCAGTTACAGGTTTTAGTAGAGATGGCTCCTGAAACTGAGCTGTCACATTCAGGGTGGTGCAAGCCCAGCTTTTGCCTTTGAGGTTCCTCTTGAAATGCAAAGCACTCATGTTTGGAAAGAGCAGCTGATCAGTGAAATTTCACTGATTCACAACCTCTGGTTCATCACCAGTGGCCAATGAGATTATACTGGTATCAGGTGTTGTAGGAACAGCCATCTGAAATGGTTATCTAGTACAGTGAAAACATGTTGTGACCTGTAGCAGCCACAGGGAATGTTTTTCACCATTTTCTGACCCTTATGATAGGTGAGCAGGTATCTTACATATAGTTTTTCCCCAGCACTAGAGCAGTTATGTTTCACCTTCTAAACAAATGCTGCAGATAATCTCAGGTCCTTTCCCTCTCCCTCTGCATATGCTGCCTGAAGTGCTGTGTTCTCTTGGTACTCAGCTGTGTGAGACACTCACAACTCAATGCCCAACAGAGGCAAAACCTAGAGAGGCACTGTGGGATTGATGAAATACTCATACACACTAGGCAGCACCTATCAGCATTTAGTGTCACAGAAGCATTTTGGTGTACAACTCCCACTTAGATACCTGCTTCCTAAAAAACCCAGTGTGAATCAGCTACCTCAGCACCCTTGAGAATTAGCTCCAAGAGCAGAGTTTTCTTTACAGCTGGAGCCTAGCAATTCCTTTTGCCAAGATGGAAAAGGAGCTGTTGGTTTTCAAAGGAAAGTAAAAATGAAACAGTTTTCCAAGTCAGCAGACTATCCTCCAAACTATCATATTCAGAAAGGTCTAAAAATGCTTCTTGTTAAAATGTGTTCAGCTTTTTCAGGGTGTGCCAAAGGACATTAAACAAGTCTTGTAAGGTCATGGATTCTGCTGCCCACATAAAGCATCTTTAGAGTCCAGCAGCTAATTTGAAACCAAACCAATGATATGGACAGAATGATTCAAAATAATGAAGACAAAGAAGAAAAAAGACATGAAGATAACAACATGTGTTGACACTCTCTGTGTGTGTCTGCGTTTTGCTGACAGAAAGTAGGTAAGTGCTATAGAAGCTGTGACACCAAAGCCTCTTGTAGCTCCTAAGTCAGGAGCATCTCCACTGGTAACAGAAGAGTTACACTGGGGCAAAGCTGGAAGTACAAAAAATTCAAACTCCTTTGCTCAGCCTATCCCTCATTCCCTGCCTCTTTGCTGACACAGCTCAGGTACTTTCAAGAGTTCTGGCAACTGCATTTCAAGGTCCCCTGTGCCTCAGGTAAAAGCTTTCTCACCACTATATCAGATGAAAACCAGCCCAAGAAATAAACCAGATGCAACAGCCTCTTAAGACTCCTCTACCTTTCAGTAGCAGTGTCAAGACAACATAACATATGTACACTCTGTTTGCTTTTAGCTCAGACAACTCAAGCAAAGGCAATCCCATGCAGTGCGATCACAAGTAAGTTACAAACCAAAAATACACTACTGACACCAAAGGGAACAGGAAACACTGACAGGTTCCGTAAGGGAGCTGTAAGTTTTGGGGGATTAAAGAGAGCCATCATTTTAAGGAGCTGAAGCATCCAAACCACCTACCTTGTGGGCTGAGCGCTACAAGATGGGTAGAAATTCACTGCTGCTACTACCATAACTTTCCAAAAACAAGACACCACCAGTATGCCTGTTTGGGTCTTTAGTAACTGTTTTGTAGTTAACAGGTGTACAATTAAAACAGCACAATTGTGTTGCATTCATTTAAAAAGTGCTGTTCCAATTAGCTTCACAGCTGCAAAGACTTCTAACAGGGAGTGGGTCTTACATTAATGAGATACATTACTGAGAAACCAAACAAGAATCCCTCACAGCTCTGCTGTTCTTTTTCTTTCTGTGCCATTTCGGCTTCTCCAAGCATCTCATGAGAACATCATGCATGGAAAAGTTTCATCCAAAGGACAATGTTGGCATGAGAAGAAATGGTTCTGAATACCATGAATTAGTTTAGGTTGAAAGTTGCAAGGAGTTTCCAAACTGCGAGAGCAATCTGAGTCAGGAACAGCCTGTAGGAAGGGGAGGCTGGAGACACAGGGTGGTAGAAACCTCACTGGTGTTTAAATAAAGTCCAATGAGTTTCTGAAAGGGTAAAGTGACAAATGGATTGCAGCAGTCAGGGGCTGGGCTCCTTTCCATGGGCAGTCCCTGCAGGGCGTTGTGGACAAGAGAATCACATCTCTCCCTCTATCGTGCTCTGGTGGTGCTAAAAGGCTGTGTGGAATCAGTTGGAAAAAAGTAATAGTTTGTAAACAGATGACTAACAGAGTGCAGGAGGTGGTTGTGGTGACCACCTCGGCTGACACAGCTGCAGCCAGGGGAAGCTGTTGTGAGCACAGCCTGTGATCCGTATGTACAACACTGTAGGAACTCTGATGGTAAAAGCTATGCAGTGGTGCTGTGAGAGAGGGTGCTTAGCTCCTTTTGTAGTGGCTGTGTCAAGAGCAGGACCTTAGTGTCTCAATCGTAACTAATGAATTACTGCTTGTGGGTAATTGATCTCTGCAGGGATCTTTAAATACTGACACTTCTCTCTATCACCCAGAAACTTCTGGGTTGCAAACTGGCTTTCCCCCTTACTTGAAGGGTCAAGGAAAGGGGACATGTTTCAGGGAGTAGATTTAGCCTTTCACTCCTTTGCTCATTTTCTAAGAAAAGTATATTGTGATGTTCACTTTGGTCTAGTAGTATACATTTTCTTGATGGGTAGTTCAGACTTGAGGCATTAACAAAGGGAGGTCAGGAGGGATAATTAAGATGCACAGATGCAAATTATTAATGACACTGCAAATCTGCATGCGACCTTTGGTTCACATTTAAAAAAAAGCCACGTGGATTGCTTTCTGCACTAAACACCCATTAGGATATCATCAAAGTATTCTGCCATAGGCTTTAATGCAGCTACTCGCAGGCCTGCAATTTAGAAAGATCTTAGAATTTCTTGCTGACCACGGCTCATCGTCCTGAGGGTTATTCCTGCTCACGGGAAGCGCTCCATTTTAGCCAGAGACAAGAGACTAAGAGATTCTCTTTGTACAAGGTAACTCCACAGCTCCTGGAGAAGGTGTTACCATTCCTGCATGCCCAAGGATCAGCCTCTTGAGGAGCTGGCAGGGGACTGTGCTTGGTGCTCTGAATCTGATCGAGAAACAGTCCTTGTCTGATAGTTATTAATCATGGAATCTCTACATTCCCAGTGTACAGTGGCTACTGGGAGGTTTTAGTCACAACAAAATTGTTACTATTTCGCTTTAATAAAAAACACGTAATATTGTGAAATATTCATGAATGATTCCAGCTTGGAAAATGAAAATGATCTTTAAATCTATACAGGGCAGTTCCTTCGGGCACTTTCAATGCAATAATTTATTAAGTTCCTATATTCATCATGTGGGCACAAATATCATGTAAATATTACAGCTGTACTCCATGACAAAACAAGCATAAAGCAGACATAGAATTATACAGAGAACTGAGAAATGGGGAAGAAGGGAGATCTAGAATTTTCTGTACAAAAAATACGCAGTTTTTTGATAATTTGTAAAAATGCATAACTTTTGGCATGTCAGAGAAGAACACTGTATAAAAATAAATATTCTATGTACAGTAACACACACAGGCCAGTCCAGGGTTAGAATCATCACTGCAAAAGAAAATATAAATGAGTGTTAGTGACAATTCACCAACAATTGTTAGTGACAGCTCAGCAGGGGGAAGGACTGCTTCATGGGATGGAAGGACAGTGTTAGGGAAGCTGGCTCTGGGGTTTCCAGGAGGAAAAGAAATGGTGCTGGTTTTCAGCAGAGAACCTGTTCACTGCCCTAGGCAGTGGGGATGGGAAGTTCAATTCAGGCTGTCTACTTCCACTTCCTTCCTACCCCTGTAGCTTGACTTTTGGCACTAATGCACACAGCAGGTACTGAAGATGGGCTAGACCCTGAGGAGTGGCACCTTCTGAGGTGGACTCCTGAGGTAGCTGAACCATCAGAAACAAAGGGAGAGTGGAGGGGACAAGTATTACACCCCCTCTCAGTGTTAGCCCAGAATTGAGCTAAGCAGCCCTATGTCCTGTGCTACAGCCCAGCTGCCAGGACACCCCTCAGCAGGAGCTCAGGGGGATCTGGTGCTGAAAGCCCCATGGGGCTCTGCTGAAACAAGTGTGAACTTCTGTCCTGCTCCCACCAGCCTCCCATGGCATCCAGGTTACCTAGAACATGCCAGCTCCCAGCCTTTAGTAATAGAGTTGACTAGGTGGAAGCCAAATCTTTTTGCAAGTATTGGAGCACTTCAAGGCCAGGCAGTTTAAAGGCTGCAAATACATCCTCTCTTTTTTAGCCCATAAAGCTAAACCGCAATATACAAACAAGGAAAAGTTTTGCTTGCTGCTTTCAGGGGTGTGGTCCTGGAAATCTCATGCATGCCTCCACACCTCTTTTAATCTTAGCCAGACTCATTGCAAACAGCGGGACCAGTAGCACTGCCAGCTCAGCAGTCACAACACTTCCAGGATTTACCTTATTCCAGCAGCCTTGAACTGGAAGGCCATCTTCCCCCTGCAAAAAAGATGGATTAAATAGCAGTTTAGGACACAGAAAAGAGCACTAAGTTTGGGGAAAGAAGGCACAGGATAACTATTACAGCTGCAACAAACAGTCTGAAGCAGGGCTGGAGGAATAGCCTGAAAGATATTCCTCACCCTTCTGGAATGACCTGGACTTCTGGCTAATGTAACCAGTGTAGCTTGAAGCAAGGGTTGGGACTGAAGAGGGGTGTTGTCTGTGGGTAATGCAAGGACTTATGTACATGGGGTCTGTAGGCTCATTCTCATTCTTCACTGAGGAAGGTATTTTTCTAGGCTCCC
This sequence comes from Melopsittacus undulatus, assembly GCF_012275295.1. Lineage (NCBI taxonomy): Eukaryota > Metazoa > Chordata > Aves > Psittaciformes > Psittaculidae > Melopsittacus > Melopsittacus undulatus. The sequence continues at coordinate 67,367,863 of NC_047530.1, read as the reverse complement.
CTGAAAATAGGGGGAACACAGGAGGTCCCATTAAACTAGAAAAATACTGCAGGAAGTTGGCAGAGGAAAGCAGGAGATGGCTGATCTGTGTCATTGGGCTTGACTCTGTAACGCTGAGGTTATAGCAAACAGGCAGCACTGACCTTGGGTCCCAAGGGGAGTTTGGAGAAAAATAGCATTTATTTTCTGCCCTGTTAAAGGGTTTGCTTTATCAGGTGAGAGACTGCCCAGCTGCCCCATCTTGCCTCTGAGAACATCTTGCTCCAGGGGAATTAGGAAGGCAAGCAGCAGGGCAGACCAGGTGCTGGCTGAGGAGGTCTCAGCTGACTCCCTGAGAGGGGCTTTTGCCTCAACCAGGGCAGTGAGATGTCTGCAAAACTCCACTGGCACTTCTGCAACCCTGAAGTCTCAGCCTACACATCCCAAAGTGGGGATGTGCCTGTTTCATTTTAATATTGAAGAGGGTTGGATACTTTAAGGGCTGTGCTTTTAAAAGACTGAGACTGTTTTGCTGGGAAATGCTTTTCTGAATTATTGCCATTAATTTCATCTCAGAGAAGCCTAAACTGATGTGAGAAAATGAGGAATTACGTCAGTGATGCTTAATCTCCTGCTTTTGAGCAGGGGATAGGGTCAGATGTAAGGAGATACACCTCTGACATGAGAAGCCCAAAAATTCTGCTCTGTGTGTCAGATTTGTGGGCTGTTGCTATTCCACAGGAAAACTCAGGAGCAGGGAGTGAACTTGTACAGCGCACAATGCAGGCACATTTCTTTATTGAAACAATTTGGCTGTCACTTCTTCAAGTACTGTGTGAGAGATCTGAGGTGCGTATCATCCCATTTGTGAAGGCGAGGGGGAAAAAACACCAGACAGAAAAGCAAACGCATGGTACTATATCAAGAAATAAACTATTTAAAGGAGATGCACTTTCAAGGGGCTGATGGACTGTTGCCATGATGCTACAATCATACTGCTTTTCAAATGCATTTTCTGGACTGTGCTCTCCTTGTGCTACTTCCTCCCCCACCCCCCCACACTGTGGCAATACTGAATTACAGGTAAATTGTGGTGTTCCCATTGGTACTTTGGTGGTGGTGGGAATGACTGTGTAGTGCATTGCAGGAGGAGACGGGAAGTTAGGTGTATGAAGGAATGGGAGGTCAGGGAGTTACATCTTGGGGATCAAAGGAAGACCAGGGTCACAAGGAAGTGTTTGTTGCAGGTGAATTTGCCAAGAGTGGAAATGCAACGTGCTTATTAGTACCAAGTATCTCCTTCCACATATCTCAGGTGTGTAAAGCATTAGCTCACAGCCTCCACAAGTTATGCACGTGGATGTGTCTGCTGTATGCTAAGCTTTTAACCGTGCTGGAACTAAACCCATGCTTATTCACGTTCCCAAGCTAGCTTGCATGCCAGAACACTGTATATATATATACATATATATATATATATATATAACAATGGCATCTCTGTTTCACCATTTTTTTCTGTTGAGTCTCCACTAACAAAAATGGGTGTGAAAAAAAGTGTATGTTTTAACATAGCCATATGGGGTGAATCCTGACTGAGAGCAGAGACATAAAGAGAAAGGTAGTCTACCAAAGAGACAACAGCACTCCCCAGAAGAATGGAATGCTGGAAGGAAGACTAATGTTAGATCTTCACAAAGGGAAAACAACAAAGACTTTTAATTTCAGGGGTAGTTTCCTTAGGAAACTAAGAAAACCTTCCCAACTGAACGTGGCTTCTTTCATCTGGGACGTATTTTTCCAGCTAGTTGAACTAACTGATATCCCATCCCTTGCAAGTGGCATCAAACACTTTTAAGTGAGCATAAAGCTTGGAATGGCCACCCTTAAGCAAATGTAGTCATGCCAAACAAAGGCCTGAAGGGCATGGGAGTACAAGTTTCAATGCATTACAGGAACAGGCAATTCCAAGTTCAGGTTTCTTGGATGCTATGGGACCATTTGGACTTCTGGGGAGAGTCACAAATAGGAATTATCTAGCAGAAATCAAGGGAGATAAGTGTCCAGTTAATATGTTTAAGAGGATAACTTTTTTTCAGTCATATTAATGCATAGGCTGACCGAGATAATACTGAGCAGTGTCAGGTCTGTGCTAGCTATGTACAAGCATTTAAAAACAGTTAATGAAGGACATGAGCATGGCAGCTCCTTGCTAGAAAGCCAAGCCAGTGCAGAGGCAGTTCTTTGTGTGTTAGTCTACTGAAAGATGCTGAAGCAAAGACAAAGAAAGAATCGAGGCAGTTGTAAATAAATTCACATTCCTGCTATGTTTTTCCTCATGCTACAAGGTAATGCTCACAGCAGCTGTGACTCATAGCATGAAGGGAAGGGGCTGTTTCTGACAACAGCACCGTTATGCAGCTTGGGTGGGGATAGGTAAAGAAGGAATTGCCAGATGTTTCTGTGGCATGCACCTATTCAGAGGTATTAGAAAGTGACAACCAAGATACAAAAAGCAAACAGGCATGTAGGAAAGGGAAGGTACACCATACCAATGGGCATGGGGCATCCAGGCCGTCCAGCCCAGGTAACCCCGGCTCACCCTTCTCGCCTTTAAAACCTCGGAGACCCTGTTTATGAAATCAACCACTATCGTTATTTCAGTTAATGCCAGTCACCTCCATGTCATGGGAGGAGAGGCCAAGTCCGCCACTGGGACTGCCGCAGGGCACTCTGCTGCATACCCATAACACAGATGGTCCATGTTTGGAGTTTTAGGTGTGTTTGTGTAACCAGTAGTAGTGGATTCCTTAGTGTTTTTTCTGTAATCTACAAGTCAGGAGATACTTCTCTGAGTTAAATCTGAGAGGATGGGAATGTTGTTTCACCTATCCTGAAATCATCCATTCTCCCTATCCTCTCTACGAAACCCAGCAGCTGGATTTCTAGATGCATGATTCACAAGTACTCCTAGGATTTTTGGCAGTGTTTGCTACAGCATATGCGTTTAGATGAAAATGTATACATATTCTTATATTTATTAATTTGTCTAGATTTATAGACAATATATTTTGACAGAAACATATCCCATTTAAATGATTAAACTGATATTTATTTTCCCTCTGGGTAATGCAGCCCGAGTGCCCTGTATCACTCCCAGGCAACCACATCAGCTGGCCATTATTCCAAGGCAAGAAAAACATCATTCAGGTTTTGCCATTACATAGACACAATGACATTAAACATCTCCAGAGAAGAGACAGCAAAGGAGACACAGGGCTCTGTCCACAAAGGAGAAAGCCCTGGGCTCCCAGCACACACATGGGACACCCCCATGTATTCCAAACCTTTGTGAGCTCTGGAAGAGGAAGGAATATAACTATGGTCACTCAACAGGCTGATTTCCCAGAGGATCAGTGGTTTCTCACTGAAGAAAGCGGCTTTGCCACAGACTGCAGTGGGAACCAGGCTGGGCCTTATCTGAGTGTTGTACTTTTGCAAGACCATTATTTATGTTATGATTTCCTTCTTTCTTCCCCATCAACAAATCGTAAACCAATACATTTGATGAAACAGAACATACCAACGGACAGGGTGCATCTAATCCAGGCGCTCCTTGGTCTCCCTTATCCCCTTTAGACCCTCTAGAGCCTTTCTTGCCCCTCTCCCCCTGTAAATAATAGTTTGGTCCAAGAAAAAAAGAATACACAAAAGCTTTAGGATCATCCATTTCAAACAAATGTCAGTGATAGTTTAAAAAAAGATAAACATGTAGGAAACATTTTAAAGGAAATCTTCCTTTGAGATGTTAAGTGAAAAACAACGTATGGAGCTACTAATTGTTACTTAGCCGCATAAACACATTGGTCATTGCTAAAAGCCCACACTGATAGACCATAAGGGCTCTGCATCAAAGGGATTACAAGTGTGTCTGAACTTTGGGGACAGGCCTATAGTCAGCCAGGGGAGCACAATTCCTCCTCCATCAGTACTGTCATTATGAGACTGCTTCTCCGGGCTGCCTATACGTTCAGCACAGTATACATTCAGAGAGAGAGGTACCTTCTGAGAACTGGCTGACCCTAGGCACACAGCCGGGGAAAAGACTCCTGGCCACCAGTGTGCCCCTCACCTCAGTCTCCAGCTAGCTGGGAGGGTTCCTCCAATGCCACAGGGGCAATGCCTAGTGCCTCAGACAGCAAGGCCTGCAGCAGATCCCAAGCAGGCTCTCCTGCTGCAGTAAGAAGACTCTGCTGGCACAGATGCCCTGTGTTGACTGTACTTTTCTTACTGCTCTGAATGTCAACGAGTGTTTAGAAGCTTTCCCTTAAACGGTTTAATCAAACTCTTTGCCACCAGGGGTTGATAGCTCTTCTTTAAAAGCTGGCGTGGTTTGGTTTTTGTTTTGGGGGGTGGGTTCTAGTGGGGAGGGAAGGTTGGGAGTTTCAGCTTTAATATTTTAAGATTTAAAATTACTTCTGTATCCCAGAGCAGCAAAGTTTTAATTGGAGTAGTGTGCTTGCCAGAGTCTTACAGTGGTTTGTGCACTGGAGTGCACCACCGTTACTAAATAAAAAAAGAGCTGGAGAATGCAGGAAGGGAGTACTCAGCCCTCACAGTCTGCATCTGCACAGCCTGATTGTCCTTTGGGATGCTCTGAGTAGCTGCTCCCAAAAAAAACCTGCTACACAAAGGACTGGTCCTCAGCAATACAACCACAGGGCAGAGACTGGTCCCTGGCCCTCTTGTTTGGTAGCACTGACATATCCCCAGGAAGGTGCTATTCTTACAATGGTTTGGTATCACAGTTTCTCTGCAGGCTCCAGGCTGAGTTACACCAGAGCCAGGACAGGGAGGAAACAATTAAAAAATCACAGCCAAAGAGGAGACTTGCTCTCTTGTGGAGGGGCAGCATTAAGGCAATGAAAGCCAGACACAAAACGGGCTGAGGGAATGCCCAGATGCCCTGTTGCCCTTCCTCACCAAGGGAGTATACATCCCACTCGCATCAGGTCAGCCAACACAGGGTGTTGTGTGGGTATTTGTCAGTTATACCTATACCAAATCTTTACATATAACAGAAGAAATTCCTAAAGCTGCTGAGCATAAAATGGAAAGGAGCTGCAGCACAGGGAACTGAATTTAGGATTCTTGTTAAAGGAATTAAGGGATAAAATCAGACAACACAGGTTGCTGTTTCTTCTTCAAAAAAATAAAAGTGTTAAACCCAAAGCTGGCAGGAGAAATGGATGGGAGAGGAGAGGCAATGAGGAGAAGTCACCCAGAACCAAGCACTGGAACACAGAGGATAATCCAGGAAAATGTGGCATGGGTTGCTCTGCAGGAAGGAGGAAGGAACCAGGAAGAATGGCGGAAGAGGAGGAAGGGATAAAGGGGACAAAGGTGGACCTGTAGGAGCGAGGAAGACGCACATACACACAAGAGAAAACACAGGCATTAAAATAACAGTGAAGATATCAGCTTGATAGCACAAGTTCAGGGTTTACACTTTTTCAGCTGGGTTACTTGAAAGGTTATCTGCTCCCATTGCTATCTAGTGCCACAATACCGTCTCTGCCTGTTCTCAGGCACAGCCTATGCTCATCTCTCACTCTGAACAAAGGGCAGCAGGAGCATTTCTGGGACTTAGAAAGCATTGCTCTGCCTAAAATAGCAGGATTTTGGCAAACTATTTGGGAGCTTAACAAAGTGGATCCTCATTTTTAATGTCCTCAACACTGAAAATCTTTAGATTAAAGTGCTACACATACTGCTGCTGTCAATAAGAGAGGCATTTCAGATTAACACATCTCCCACTTCCAAAGAGGCCAGTGTTGTACCTTAGCCCCCTATGAAACAACAGGTCAGCAGTGGCTGAATTGCCCCCACAGTTTTACCAGTATCTGGGAGAGACTGCCCCATGCTCTTGAGGAGTTTCTGATGCAAAAGCCAAGTGTCCCACTGTAGGGGACACCTGGCGTTCAGCTGGGGATACAGGACTGCAGAGCCAATCCTAGGGAACTAGCACTGTGTCTGGTTCTGCTAAATGGTACTTGTCAGATGTCTCTAATGACTTCAAAGGGATAGTGGTATGCTGACAAAACAGCTGTATAAAGGGGACTCAGCAAACCTGCTGTTTAACTCCTGTGACTAGCAGTGGCCTGTTCACGACTTTTGAAAAGGGGCAGGAGAGAGGAGAAGCTCCTGTACAAAGACTAAGTGGGAAAAGTGGTATTTTCTAGGCTCCACTGGCAAAGATACTGCACTTGCCCATTTACAGTCTCAAGTTTATCACATTTTTTCTGTTTCAAAATATTTGTTGCAGTGAGGCAAAGTGCATGTGTGCTTCAAGAGGCCAGCAAAGCTTCCCACTCATGCTTTCCAAATCACCCTCTACAAGGAGATGCAGCTTCTCCAATGTTTATTTGAGAGCTCAAAGAAATCCTATCTACAGCTAATAAATAAGGTACCCAGTTTAAAAACCAACTGAAAAAGTCTAGGAATTCTGTTAAAGTTACTTTTTGTTTAAAAGCCACACGAACAAACCAAAATGCATCTTAGTAAAGAGGAAGTTAAGAAGCAAAGCCAGAAATGCAATGATTAAAATAGGGGAGAACTTCTGAGCTCCCATGAAACTTGTATCTTTCTCCCCTAGTTTAAGATGCCAATTGGCTACAGCTTTCCAAAATTGCCCATTCTGTGCAGAGTCAGGTCATAAATACATTGCAGATAAAGGACAGAGAACACCCACTATGTATCAAAAGCAGATTCATATAATGAAATCACCACACGGGCACATGCACTGTGAAACTTTACATTTTCAGATAAACTTAGGTGATACCAGATTCTTATGAAGAGAAGGTACATATGCATATGTGACTATATGCATAAAGACATATACATGTGTGCTACATTGAAATGCTTGACATATTTATACAATTGTAATCTTTCAAAGACTCTAATCCAAAAGTAATTTATATTTCTAAATATAAATTATGTTCAACTATAGCTTTAAATGGTTTTTAACAAAAAGATTCTGAGCCTTAAGAGCCAAAAAGTCCTTGGGAAAACCTGATGAAAAACCTAGGAGTTTCTCAATATGCACTTTTTAGAAGTGTGTATTTTTCTAACACACAGGTGGTGTGACAGAAAAGCAGCCATTCACACTATTGGTTTTGACCCAACTCTTCACCATCACATTCAGGACAATGCCTGAGGAAACTCCATGTCTGATTCTTTAGTGTAGGCAAATTTAGTTCATCTTTTCCAAATTTCCATCTTCCAAATTCTCTGGAGGATCATTTGCTAGAGGGCAACCTTCTTTTTTATGCTTCAGGGGGAATTTAAAAGTAACACAGTAAGATTTGATGGCTTCGCCTAGTTAATTCTCATGGGAATGCCTATACACATCAGTAAATAGATAAGAAGCATTTCCTAAAGTAAGCCATGTTGCCCTAGCTCTACTACACATGAAGTCCCATGCTTCAGTGAGAACAGAGCTATGACAACAATGAGCATGTTAGAATACCCCTACCCTATCGCTTTCAGATAGATGTACTGCAATGTCCCAGGTGATTATATGAGCTACAGGTATCGCCTTCTAAAAACAAGTTTGTAAAGTTACTTATATGAAGGTTTAGCAGACAGAATTGCATGCTGGCTACCTGAGGCCGCTCAGGTGTTAACCAGTCTATTACTGTGTGAAGATGTTAGTAACTACATACAAGAAATTTGCCTAGTAACTTACTCGGATTCCTTTGTCCCCAGGTAGACCTTGTAAACCCTGAAATGCATTAACACAAAAAGAAATGTCTTAAAACAAGCAGTCCCCACAGAAAGAAGGATGTATGACCAGGAGTTTGTTTCTTCCATTTGGACCAATTGCTCTGTGGTAAAAAAAAACCCCACTTTTCCAGCAGACAACCTCCTCTTCTCCCTCATTAGACCATCCAGCTTGCAATACCACTACTACTATTGCTGTATGAGTTCTTCAGATAAAACCCAAATAGTTTAGAGAATGCAGTTCTCTAAACTTTTTTTAAGTTTCTCTTGAAAGTTCTCACACACAGCACTTTTAAAGCTGCATTAAGTGCTGTGTGTACAAAGTTTCTCTTAAACTTTTTTCACTCCCTGAAAAAAAGCAGCAAACTTCCTTTTTTGTGTTAAACAACGAAGCAGCTCCAATTACACAAAACTACAGCTCCCGCACTAGCCCCATTCTGCAAAAAGTGATCCTAGAGTGTAATTAATCCCATTGAAGGCAGCTTTTGTCACTGCAATGACAAGACAGGGTCCTCTGAGACAGGTAGAAGGCAGGCACCCAAGCTGTGCAAAGATAAATGAAGCAGGTGTGTTCAAAAGCAGCATACATATCCTGGGAGTCCCATGCAGCTTCTTTTGGTAGTTCAAGAACCAAAGTGAATTAACAGTTTATTCTGTTCAGCTTAATCTGCCTCATTCTGGATCATTGCTCTGAAGCTACTGGGCAATTTCTGTTGCTCCCATAGGGTACACAGGCTTGTAACGTTAGTTCTTTAACACCTGACCTAGCTGAAATTGCAAATTCTGTATTGTATCTTAAGCTATCAACCACAGCAAGGAAATGGACACTACAGATAACAAATTCCTGGTATTCCATTACTCACAGGAAGCCCTGCTGGCCCCATTGGTCCTGCAACTCCAGGATCTCCTTTACTACCCTGAAATGAAGACAGAAGAGAAGAAATTGTTACATTCCTATTCTGTACAAACAGGCAGCATAGCAGTAGCTACAGAAGCAGTATGGAAGAAATGCATTTCAAAGCACTTAAACACCCCACAAGAATGAGATACTCAAAAATCGAGGAGGCCCAGATGATGGTCTAATATGCACAAGGAATGAGCATTTCCAGCTCCAGAAAAACCTAGAGGTTCTCTATCCCAGAGACATGTGGTATCTTCAAAGAAATTACAGAGCATAGGTCAGTTCTGATGCAAACTCACCCTTTCTCCTTTTGGTCCTGCTGGTCCTGAAACCCCAATTGGTCCTGGAGTACCCTGTAGTTGTAGAAGGAAAACACATCAGGACATTTTTATTTCAGGTCCTCATTAAAGCCAGGAGACACCTCTGCTCTTTTAGGAAGAAGCACAGCTGGGAAGGACAATCTGGTGATAGAAGATATCTAGCACCACTACAGCTTTCAGTATTGGTGGTGATGGGTTTGAAGCAGTTGTAACAGGCAATTTGAAGAATATGGGAACTGCTATGTTAAGATCACATCAGCACCATTTCACAGAGCTTTATTTTTAATTTTGAAGCTATCTCTTGATAATCGTTACAGCAGGCATTTCTAGCAGTTCTACAGGAGAGATTTTTTTCTCTCTAGTTTGCATCAGACAAGGTTGAACGCTGTAGCAGAATAGAGGACATTTAGATACATAATAAGCTATTTTCTTTTTCTTTATTTCCTTACCTTCTTTCCCCCCTAGGGACAGTTGAGTTGAACAAAAATGAAATAATTTAGTTACTTGGTGGCAGGCAGCCAGTCAGTCATGCAAGTTGAAAGACACCATGCTGCAGAGCTGAATGCAGGTGCATATAGACGCAGATGCAAACTATGAGGGGTATCATTCAGTCCCAGTCCCTCTGTTCCCTTTTTGCTATCTGTGTCACTCCACCATGCTCTCAATCGTGCTAATGGGAAAAGCTAGTCTTTTTGCTAACCCTTTGACACAGATGCCACCTCCCACAAGCATACCAAACTTCCTAGTGCTGCTGAGAATTGCTTTGGCTTTGGGAAGTTAGCCCAGTCAAAGCTTATCTTTAATATGGGTGATGTAGCAGTTAGGCAATAGTCCTGGCTAAGAAAATGATTCAGGCACTTTCAACTCTCTATAGACTCCTTAAACTTGTTGTGGAATACTCCCCATTGGAGGGTCTCTGACAACTCTCACAGACTACATTCTGCAGTCTAGCTAAAGTATAGCTTTCAAACTTGTAGTGTGCAGTGCACCTACCTAGCTACATGGTATAGGTGTTTGCCTTCCTTATGCTACATCACATACTTTCAAATTGGCAAGAACTTTGCTAAACATTTCAGTATTGGTCTATAGTTCCTCCATAGACCCTTGGTAAAGGGATATTCTGGGGGACAATTACCTGCCTTCTAGGAAGAACAAGGAAAGAAACTTCTGGAACGGGGAAGTCTTTTTCTTAAAGCTTTAAAGAAAAAGGTCTTGCATGTTTTAATGTAAGCTTGGAATCCTTAGTCACCAAAGTAACCCATCCAATGAGAGCAAGATGACTCGTGGACAAGGAGAGCTTTTCAGAAAAGTTAAGATCTGCAGAATAGAAGTAGCTCATGCAGCACACAACTTCAATGTAGTGAAGGAAGAGAGAAAAACTCTGACCCTCCTTAGGTTCCTGCACATCAAGGAAATCTTAATTGCTTGCACATATGCATCATTTTAAGATAATTTAGTGCCATGAAATACATCAAGATCTCACCTGCAAATAAATTTGCAATTTCCCAAAAGAAGTTGGTGTATAAGCTGCCATTCAGATGTTAGAGCAGCTGAATTGTTTCCAGTTACACTGAGGAGGAGAAATTGCTTTTCCTTTTTAAATAGTGAAATGGATTGTACATAGGTGATGCGTGAATTCCCAATAGGGATTAAAAATATTTGGCTCTTTTTAACAAGTGTTACCCAAGAATATCAAAATGGTTTGCAGAACCAGGTTGGCATTACTTGTCTCAGAATGAGTCTGACAGACTGGGAAGCTTAGGCACAAGGAGTTTATTTCCTTCATGTCTCACGGTCAGTTAGCAACAAGAGGTGGGAATCCTGCATCTTCTGGCTCCACTATTAGGTGTCACTACCCCTCAGGTGTCTGTACTAGATCAGAACACACTCCACCATGCACTCCCAGGTATGTGGGACTAAAGAAAGCATGGGCAGAGTTGCTGAAGTTGCATTGCATTCTGCTGCCAAGGGGTGAAGGGCTAGTCCTGTTTGCAGAAGGTCTTTTGGATGCAAATTCTCCTCGTGGTGAGATGCTTACCAGGTTATGGAGAGATACCCACAAGCATACCTGCAACCCATGGCAATGCAGCCTTAAGTGCTGTGTGTGAAAACAACGCACAAACCTTTTTGCTGACAGGACAAAACACAACAGTATTATTATGCCTCAGATAAAACTGAAGAGCTACTGTGAAAAGGTGGCAAGCAAGATTACTGCGGAGAAAGACAGAATGGAAAGCCCCAACAATAAAGAGGACAGGAGAACAGAGCATCATGGAACCATGCAGATGTTTCATTCATCTTGTTATTGAGATAAAGTGGAACAAGTAAGCTGTGATCCCAGAATCCAGGGAGATTCAGAGCATCAAAAAAGACAAGTGTATGACATCACTTCTCAGTCTAAGTTTAGCCCCCCCCTCCCAAGCCTGCTTTGGAGAAAAGAAGGTTATTCCTGATGTAAATGAGACTCTGGTGGAAGAGACAAGACAAATCACAATACTGGGGAGGAGAAACATAGGGTAATGGAGAAATGGAACTCACCGGTGGTCCAGGCCTGCCGTCTAAACCTGAAGCACCCTGAACAGATGGGGGAGGGTTAACAAAAACAAGGCAAGAGGAGAGGGGAGGAGGGTGAAAGGGAAATGAGAGGGGAGAGGTGAGTGAAGCAGTGACTTGAGACAAACATATGCTTGCAATAAACAAATACTAAGATCTCGAGGACAGGTGATGGTACTTACAAGCAAACCAACAAAAACATAAAAACACTGAATACATATAATGTTGACCTGGAGCTTGCAACCTGTAACCTACTAACTTCAGATCCCCCTTAGAATGCATTTCTAAGAGGACACTTCTGACCCAGTCTTGCCCCTTCTACAGCTCAGAAAAAGTTATGTAAAAAGCCAAGGGAACCTTGTTTCTCATGGGGCTCACTGCTGTAGGAGAACCAGCTAGTACATTCCCTGACACACTGGTAAACTTGTCAGGATGATTGCTGGGGCATCTTCTGTTCAGCATGTCAAAAGGAGCTCCTTCCTGTATCCTGATACCACACAGGCTCGAGGGAATAACGGTTTATACAGAAAGTCTCCATTTGCGTTTCTCAGGGAAAAATGGGAAATGTGTTTTTACTTCTCACTCTTTCACAGAGGCACAATCCTTTGCATTTGAGCCTTCCAAAAGTACCCCTTTCTCCCCAATGGCTCTGCATGGAGCCACACTGAATACACTTGTGATAACCTCATCTGAGTGCCTAGAGTTAGATGAGATGCATCCAGACCCTCGAAGGTAATTGCCAAATAGCACAACTAAAAGAGGAAAACATTATACAAACAAATAAATGCACATTTCAGCCAATGTCAGGGAAAAGGGATCTGGGTTGTTGAACACAGGCTGACAAAATCACACAGTACAAAAGATGTGCTTTGTGGTGCTTATTTCCAGGCAGCACATTCAGCAAAAAAGAGACAGTGTGCTCTGCCACCAGTGTTTTTTATGAGGAGAGAACTTGGGGGCTGGCAGAGCAACTGGGTGGGACTGAGTTACCACTAAGTCATTATCAGGTGTTGGCTCAGACAGTGGGTGAAGAGGTTGTTAGCAGATGTGAGCTAAGAGCATCACAAAGTCTTCTGGTTTGTATCTAAAGCTGCTCTTCCTTGCTAAGCTAATCAGCGCACCAACACTAGTCTCATGCGACTGAGTTCACATAGAGCAGGGAACACTGCTTCCTTCTACTCTGTCAGAGAAAGCATCAATTTCATTGCAGAAATAATGGGAAAGTACTGGCTAGTGAAGAAGCTGGATGCATTCAGAGCCTCCAAGCTTCTATACAAAGCTTAGCCCAGGTGGCAAATGGTGGGGAAGGTGTTTTCCATGTCTTTTTGACTTCTGTTTCTGGTCTGGCCCCATTAGCTTGAAGTGCAAAGAACCCAGAGCAAATCTACTGCTTGTTTTTCCAATTCCTGCCAGAAGCAGGAAGAATTAAAGTGATCACTGATCTATTTAACAGATTAAAAGATGAAGGTTCTGTGAAGAAATTGAGGCTTTAAGTTTAAAAAGCAAAGGCACAGCTATTTATAGCTCAACTCTTTCTTTGACTTTACATATCAAATCCCTGCATGTGTCTCCTATTGAGGGATCTTTTTACAGCTGATATAAGTTTGGCTTATAAAGTTCTGCTTGCTTCCTGGATACTTACGGGTAATCCCAGTGGCCCTCTGTCTCCTTTTTCACCCTGGGCACCCTTCTCTCCTTTCATTCCATCAATCCCTGCTTCCCCCTAAAGGAAGGATGGAGCAGAAAATAAACCCACCATAATACCACTTATATAACAAGCATTCCTCCCTTCAGGGAGTGCTGAAGCAACAAACAGAATACAAGAGGCAGCAGGGCAATGTTTTGGCCTGATTCTCTGCCCAATCTGAAGAAACCCACTATCAGTCAAATGACCTCTGTTAGGTCCATGGCAGTAGAAGGAGATTCAGACCCAGTGAGTAAAGATGCTCAAAAGGGAACTGAGCTCAATTCTGTGTTGCTCTCTCTGTTACTGCAGGGAGTGTCAGACAAAAATAAGTAACCAGAAGTTATCTGATAGGGTGGGTTTACATTTTAAGATGTAGGCTCATTGGAAGTGAATGACAGGGGTCTATAAGCTTTGAAGAAAAATCATACTGAAATAATTTTTAGAAAGACTTTTGTAAATGCAAAGGTATCAGTTTCAACATTTGGGGAAAAATAATTTCATCATTCCTTTTCCAACTGTATTTGTAAAATTCTGTATTATAAATTATAAGGCAGGTTTTGTTTTATATATTAGTATATATATAATACATATAATAAAGTATTAAACAAAATACCTCTTTTTCATAAATTCAAAATGCAACCCAAAGCTTTTTCCCCACATTCCTGTTCAAAAAACATTTTAAAACGTTATCTTTGTTGTATTTTGAAACAGCAGTGTTAGAAGAACGAAGTTTGCACAGAAACAGTAAGCCTGCTTGCTGTACTCTTCTACAGCTCTAAGACCCCACATTGCTGGCTCACTCTACCAGGACTCCAGTTTCCATACATCCGTGCGTCACTGCCCTGTAGCACTCTTTGGCTTGAGCACATACCTGGAGCAGTTGCTTGTTTCTGACATGTCTGCAAAGGGTATAAAATTCTCTTCCTCCCCACTACTGAAAGACTCACTACAAAAAGACTTATTATAGGTCACAGAGATGGGACAAAAACTTCCACACACAGGATTCTCCTTGCACCTGTTAATTGAGCCTACAAGGATCCTCTGTTCAAGGAGAAACTGTTGCAGTACTTCCCCTGCCTATAATCCAGCCCATGCTGTGCCAGACTTTCACCTGTATTTGTTTGGCCCATACCCCAAAGACAACTGCATCCTACGGAAGCTTCCCGGACACTTGATAGCAGTGGCTAGTGAGTTACAGATAAGCAAGACAGATAACTCTATCTGTAACCAACACTTGGAGAAAAGATGCATCAGGATAAATATACCACCCCCCTTACCACCCAGATAGCACTGGTAGCCAAATACTAAGCATAAGAAGAGGAACTAAGACACTTTCCAAATTTACAATCTTTTTCAAGAGCGTCAGAGGAAAACTGAAGCTCTCCTTGAGCATTTCCACTCAAATATTTTTTCATCTAGGTACCATTTTACAGCAGGCAAACCAATGGTGCAGGCTGAGCATGTACATACCTAGATGGATATAAAAAAGCTTCTCATCAATGAGAACAGTGAAATCCTTGAGTGGTTTAACAGCAGAATTTACAGGGTGTAGAACTTGGCTAATTTTAAGATAGAGCTCAGTTACTTAGGATTATATGACAGGCTGTTCATCCTGCTGTACAGTCCTTCACTCTTCAGCAACAATTTCAGCTATGTTCTCATGGGAAGGTTTCCAAGGGCCAGTGACTTCCTACTTCTCTGGGTGAAAACTACAAATGACCAGTTTTCTGGGTCCTAAAGTGAGAGCTGCTAATCCGTTTCCTTCAAGAGAACATCCAGAAGGACTAGTCCTCTTAGCAAGGTGGAAGAAAAGTAACATTTGAAAGCTGGGAAGTGATTACTGAAGGGAATTCTTGCAGCTGGGACAATTCTAGTAAAGTTTCAGAATGTAATGTTTTGTAGCCTTACCTTCGGTCCTGGGAGACCCTGAAGACCCTGTATTTGGGATGAGAGACAAGATATGAGTAATGTTTAAGGATGTGCTTTAAAATCCAGGTGTCACAGTTCAGTGTGCAGTGTAGGGCTTTTGTTTTCTGCCACAGTGAGGGCACTAATGCGTAGCCTGAAGGCCTCTTGATTTGTGTAAAGGGCACTTCATGTACTGTTCTCCTCTGGTAATGAGGAAACTCTCGCCAAGAACAACTTGACATTGGGCCAGGCTTGCTATTGAAACCATTTCTGTAGTTGATCCCTTTAATCCCATCCATCCCGTCTTGCTACTGTCTTCCCTTTCATCTCAGATTAACATAACCTTCTCTCTTAACCTACCCAGCCCATCAGAGCTCTGACCTATCCCGGGGGTGGTTTTGGAAGTGATACTAAGCACGTTCCTGTTTCAAGGCTGCAGTGTTTCTGGCTGTTTTCTCCACTCAGAATCCTCCCCAGAGAGTTCCTGCTTTATCCTCATTCCCCCAGTGCCTTGCATCTCAGTTGAATCACTCAGAACTTACTGGAGGTCCTGGTGGGCCTTGGGGTCCAGGGGGTCCAGATATCTAGAAAGCAATGCAAGAGAAGTCACTGTCATAATCTGCTGCCCACAGAGGTGAAGGGGAACTGCTCAAAGGGGCAGTAGGGCACAGGATAGCCTGTGTAGCAGAGCTCTGCCAGGCTTGAAAACCTGGACTCTCCCTAAGTACTGCATTAGGAAGTGGCAGCAACCCAGGACAGAATGTCTGAGAAGCAGCAGCAGGACTCTGGGGAGGGTTAGGCAGCAGTTGCAGATATTTAGGAGGAGGGAAAGCAGTGATTTTTTTTCCAGATAAAGGTCCACTTCCACTACTCTACCAGCGTTCCTGAAAGGAAGCACAAGGTCAACAGCTAGCAGCTATTTCAAAACATAGTAAAGAAGGTGGCTGGCTCCACATATGTGGAAGAGTGTATTGATAACCTATGGGATTCCTTGCTGCAGGATGCTCCAAAAGCTAGGGGTGAGCTTTGAGGGGAGAACGGGCAAATTCAAGAACACAAAACACATATGTATGTAGACACACGTAAGTGTTGTTCAGGAAATCCCTTAACCGCAAATGCCAAGGAAAGTATTTGCTATGCTTTCCATGATCCTCTGTTCTTCCTTAGGCATTCATTATTGATTGCTTGTCATGAGTAAGACTGTTCTGGTGTAAGGGAAAATTAGGGCATCAGGAACTGGATGTAGCTGGCAATTCAGACCCACAAGATGAAGCTTGCTGTCCTCAGTGAAGGATGTGTCATAAGAGGGTAGGATGGGCTGGTTTTCAGTAGCACTGCTGCCAAATCAGCCCTCCCCTACTGCTGAGATTGCAGAAGGAAAAATGAGAAAGATGACCCACTGATTGTCCTGGATTTCCTTTGTCTCCACGCTGCCCAGGCTCACCCTTCTCTCCCTGCACACAACAACAGATCCTGTCACCACCAGCTGCACTCTAGAGTCTCACTCCATCGGAAGCTATCTGTGAACCACCCATGTGCTAGCAAGCAGCAGTTCCTCAAAAGAGGAGTAGGAACATACAATGCATTTCATAAATAGCCTCCCTGCAGCTCTCCCGCACCTCTGTTTCCAGAGCAGACACCCTACAAAAAGAGAGGGCTCTAGGAATGGTACCTTGTGACTGTGCAAGGAATGCTACAGGATTTTGCTGGCCTTTCAGCAACAGTAGCCTGACGCTTCTCTGCTGGACTACCACCTCCAAGGAAGTGACAGCATGGCAAGCAGGTCAGAAACAGTGTCATGCTGACAGCAAACTAGGTGTTTCAGCTGACTTAGCCGCAGAGGCTCTGGCAGCTGTCAGAGCCAGCACCTCCAAGCAGCAATGGGGGCAGACACCCAGAGGGCCCCCTGCCTGCTGAGGGAGACCGCAGATATTCAATGACACCTAAGCACCTAACCAAAGGGTAGTAGTCTGAGGCTCCTGAGATACTCAGCACTTTGGGAAATGAACCCTTCTGTGTTGTTCTATGGTGTTTTCTGCTTGTCAAGCAGGAAGGAGTAGCCTGTCTTTTTCACTCTTACTGTCAATCCTGGAAGCCCAATGGGACCTGGCAATCCTGATGGTCCTGGCATCCCTTGATAACCCTGCTCGCCTTTCTCTCCAGTGGAGCCATCAAGACCCTACAGATCAAGACAGATATGTGGATTTTTTGCAAGACTAAGTCAGGCAGACGTAAGAGACATCACTGCAAGAGTTGAGACTGGCTCTGGTCATCCCAAGAACATGCCAGAAAACCCAGGGAAGTGCAGGACTTCATGAGTATTGAAATTGGATGTCCAAATGATTTAACACCCTTGTGTCATTGTGGAAGTGCCAGTCCCCACAGTGGGGATGAGGTACTGCTTTCCTGCCTCCACGTTCTGCTTACAGATATGCAGTTTGCTGGAGGCCATGCTTGAAGTCACTTTCCAATAGCCAGCTGTTGTGACAGCAAGAATTTTACCTTAGTTATTTTTCAGAGAGGCAGAAACTCGTTGCATAAAACCCTCATGACTAGTGCTGGAGACACAAATTGTAACAGACTGAAGCTGGGAGACTGGGCACTCTGTCCCAATTAGTGGCAGGAAGGTAAGGGGTTAATCCATGCAGTTGCCTTTCTAGGAGGGTGTGTGTACTGGCATCTCAGCTGTCTTGCTGACAGTCAGGCCTGATTGCTTTTCAGTTTATGTAATATACCAGGTAGCAAGCTGGGGAAGTGACAACAGTGCTCAAAGAGCAGGGTAGGCAGCTGGGGACAGCCACTCCAGCAAGATGCACAATGCATCTGCCAGGGAGCTATGACCTCACCTCTGTATTGGCACACTTCATACAGTAACAATAAGGTGCCTCTAGCACCCACCTCAGAGGGGCTCTGAGGTATCTGAGAAGTTCCAGGGCCTGCCCCATAACCTGGGATAGCCAGCAGTACTTCAAGAAGCTTCAATTTACTCACTGGTGAGCCAGCTTGTCCTGGCTCTCCTTTATCACCCTTTTCTCCTGTGACCCCAGTATGGCCTGGTTCTCCCTTTATTCCAGGGGGTCCATCCTTTCCTGGTAGTCCATGAGGGCCAGGGGGGCCCATTTCTCCAGGCTTGCCGCGTGGTCCCTAAAAGAAATCCACACAACACAAAGTGAAACATTTACAGATAGAAGTTACTCCTGCAGAGTGATTCCTCTTCCACTGCTCATCCTCTCACTCACAGTAATGTCCTTTGAGGAGCCATGGGCAGAACAAAGTAGACTTGCCATCCTATTGCAGCCACTCCTTATAAATGAGGACTTTGATAAAATAATGTTCATTTTTGTCAATCAAAATAATTTGTTCCCCTGCCTGTGGGAAAAGCAACTGTGCAATGTCAGTGACAGAGAAGAACATACTAACTCCAGATAAAACCACTGAAGAAAAGCAGTCCACAGAAGCACCATGCCTTACCTTTTCTCCGTCATGGCCTGGGGGACCTGGCAAGCCAATTTCACCCTGAAACACAGAATAGTTACTTTTGCAGTTTGAAAGCAGCTTTCTGACTCCTTCTGCACAGCACTATGATGACAAAGAGTGTCCATTACAGAAATGGTCTGCAGGAACTCTGATAACTAATACTCACAGGGAAAAAAAAAACAACACAGAAGCCCCTGTTGAAACAATACATTGTGTAACTGCCTATGAATTCCACCAGCCTTGTTTTTCTTGACAGTTCACAGCACCAGTGCTATAACATAGTCCCCAGCCAACACAATCCCTGCACAGAGATCTGTTCCCATAGTTTCTTCCTAAATGGAAGGGCAAGTAGAAACATCCTTCATCTTCCATATCTTTCACATCATTACAATTGTGGGAAAAAGAGATCTTCAAGATACCATGCACGAGGAGGAGTGGAGAGGCCAGCAGGACAGTCTGATAGTGCTGGATAGGGAAAACAGGAATACTGGGGAGGGCTGGGATGGGGGATTATGCCTGGACCAGTCCTGTGTTTCCCTTAGCTCTAAGAGTGCTGAACTGAGCAAATACCTTCTGTCCTGGAGGCCCTGGAGGCCCAGCCACACCTGGAAGTCCTGGGGGTCCCTAGATAAAGAAAAACTCATTTTCAGATTATCAACAGGGCTTTCATTTTCATGTTTTGAAACCAAATAGCTCTTCTGAGTTTAAGGGGAAATTTCAGGGGAATTTTCCAAGGGACTCCTAAAACTGTATTTGCTTGGGAAGCCAGGCAATGGAGAGTCCTGAGTGAGCAGCAGGCCAGTCCAATGTGAGCTGTTGATACGTATGTATTTCTTTACATGTCCATTGAAAAAATGAAAACAACCACAGCTCTCTGCTCCTGAAACCAAGATGAACTGAACAAGGTTTTTCCCTTCCTATCTATAAAGGTATATTTTTAGAAAAAAGATCATAGGAAATACTACTACTTCGATGTCAAGCACAGCTTAAGCAGAGCTAGATGGCCTAGTATATTGAGCAGATTTCCTAGTCAGGCTTGGCAGTTACCATTTTTAGGAGACCTAGGGAACAATTTGGCCTAGAAAGTGATGCTACTTACACCTGTGTTACCTTGTCATACTGCCTTTTAAAAATACATCTTTTTTTCCTAACCAGCTTACTTGTCCTGAGAAATAAAACACAGGGACACTTTTTATCTTACTTTGGCCCTAATAACTATTTTGTCTCTCTTTGTCTTCAAACAGCTTGTAGTCACTGCTGCTTTAAATGATCATTTTTGTACAGGACTGTTATGTCAAATTATTCTTATCAACACTGAAAACATGTCCTCCCATCCCACCACAGAAAGTGTCCACTACAGATTGCTCATATAAGCTTTCTTTCAAGGTACCCAAAGCCTCTTTTTAATCTGTTTAAGTCAGCCACACTTTTCTTTTACCTGCTCCTTCTGGGCACTCCCAGTTCTAAGCAGCACGTATTACCTCTTAAAGCAGGCAAATTAAGGGCCTGATTAGAACTCAAGTGCCAAGACCAGAAGGGAAAATGTGCTCTTCCTTCAGCTGTCACCTGTCCCAACTATAGCTCCCAAAAGCAAGAGCCAAATGTTTTTGCTGCACCTAAATTGTCAGGCCATCTGCTTAGAATGGACATATGGCTACTTGCTTAAAACCACGCAGCAAGGCTCAGAACTCACCATCAAGGCCAAAGTTCGTATTTCCTAAGGGAAGAAAAAGAAAATCAGAATGGAAAACAGCCATTGGGAAGCTAAGCTTTTTCACAGATGCAGCTTGTTCTCCACTAATATAACACTGTCCCAAATGAGCAAGGAGCCTACAGAATGAATAAAAGCAAAACCACAGGCTCTGAGCCCCATGGAGCTGTTATACTAAAAGTTCACCTGTTTCCAAGTGGAAGTCAGGCTTATCCAGAGCTGGGCACAGGCTCGCTCACCACGCATCATCAGTGCACATTTCTGAGGAAGTTTTGCAGTCCTTTTATTCACCATTTACTTCATGTCATGGGCCCACTCTTGAGGGGATTAGTATGAACTCTACATCCACCAGTGTTAATGTATCAGCAAAGTAAGGTGAACAAGTATTTACCAGAACACTGTATGCAGTGAGCTGTGGAATAAAGAGGACTATGGAACAGCCAAGTACTTCCTTTTACTGCTACTGCCAAGGAAGCAAATCCACATTGTTCCTAGTTGTCTGCATCCCCTGGGAAACAGTAAAGTGCCCAGCAGACATCTAAGCGCAGTTGCTCACCTGGAGAGCTTCGCTGATGTTACCATCATAGTCCATCATTTCATCCTTCCCAGGCTCTCCTTTGGGGCCCTGCAAAATACCAGCTCTTTAGTCAAGGCCTGGGGATTGCCCTTCCCATGGGCTACTCAAAGCTGGTTCACTCTGAAGAAGGGGTTCTTACAAAGGCCTGTTTCATGAGCTTCCAGTTTTTAATTCATTAAACAAAGCTCTTAAAATCACATTTTGTAGAGGAAACACTATGGAAGTGTAGCTAGGTAAGCCTAGACCATCACCATGCCATGATCATCAAATCTGGTAGAGGCCAGAATCCAAGAACTGGATTGTCAGACGTGGGCATGCACTAAACACCCTCCTGCTGCCCCTTCCTGATGTGCCAAGGGCCTGAGTTCATACTGGGATGTCCAAATCCATATCCTCCTACAAATCAGCAGAGCAGTCACCTTGAAGTGACTCAGAAGACTTTTATCTGCTAAGGTGGGGTGTGTTCTGATGGGGGCATGGAGCAGAGAAATGCCCTGTCTCAGACAATGCCCAGCTATAAGAACATTTAGTGACAGTGGGAACACCTGTCAAGAAGGCAGAAGCCCAGTCTAGACTGTCAGTGTGGCCTCACTATCTTTAGACCCCTTTGAAGGGCCAAAACTCTTGAAGACTGTTCTTGCAGGGACACCTACCCTTGGGCCCATGGGTCCCTGGGCTCCCGGTGAACCAGGTTCTCCCTGTAACAAGAAAAAGATGCTGTTAGCAAAGCCTATCCCTTCACTTGCTTGAACTCCAGGAATCGCTGTTCTCTGCCAGTCCTCTGAAACACTCTGGGACTAGACAGCTAAATTTTTAGATGTTCCTTTTCAGCTAAGCTTTGTACACGTAGGAACAAATCTGCAGATCCTGAACCTGGAGCTGGTTTGTGCAGAAGCACTCTGTACCTTTTGCCCCTGTGACCCTGCAGCACCAGGCCGACCGATGTCACCAGCTTCTCCCTGAGAGAAAGAGAAAATGAAAGGGATGGAATTGTGTTGTGTAGAGGGGGTGTGATTCCACTGCTGGCTTTGCACTTCCAGGAGGAAGAACTGCCTCAGCTAAGTCTCCCTGCTGTGTGTCCCTTTCTCCTCGGTAATCCAGATCTCCTGCCATGACTTCACACTAGGTGCCCTTCTCTTATACCCAGTACAGAAGGAGTATCCAGCATAAAGGAATGCACCCAATTCAGAACCAAATAAGTGGACAGGAGGGCTGTTCCAAGTACATCTGAGATTGGAAGTTCTTGGCGCCCTTCACCAAGGAGCAGGATTTAACTGCTGCTGCTCCTTGAGGATGTAGAAGAGGAAGGGGAGAGGAGACTTGGAGGGCCTCTGTCCTGCCTCCCTGTGTCCATCCTGCCTCAGGTAACACAGGGATTAGAGCCTGTCATTGATTCAGAGCAACTGGTTTCTCACAAAGCCTAGAGGGGAGTTATTTGAGTACAAGGAGGGTATTTTCCGCACAGAAACAGAGTTTACAAATTCTCTCACCTTCAACATTTAAAACAACAGAACCAAAACACTCTGCAGAACCTGATATCCCTTCAGAAGGTAATCAGAGGTAATCACAGATGAATGCAACTTTCGCCCCTTCCTATACAGCTTGTGTCTGGCACAGTCCCTCACAACACACAACTCACTGGAAGAAAAAAACCACTCACCTTTGGTCCAGGAGGCCCAGGCAGACCTGGAGGGCCAGGTTCTCCTTTACCTCCCACCAAGGCATTCTCAGCATTTCCTTTCTCTCCCTGTTTGCAAGGAAGACCAAGCAATGTGTCAGTTCAGCCTCTCTATCTCCATAATTTCACTTGCCAAACTTGGCTTAGACAGATAGGGCCCAAGACAAGGTCCATCAGACCAGAAACATCACTTGCCCCAGAGCCACCAGCTGTTCAGGAACCAAGGCAATACCATTCTGCCTCCATCTCAGAGCCCTGCCAGCAGTCACAGCTATCATCATCCCTCTGGCTGCAGTGCTGTTTATCAGCCCTTATTCCCTAGGCCCATATAAAGCTGTCTATGGATAGACCTCAGCCCCAACCTCCAGTTTGAGCACAACATTTTTCATCTACTGTTGAAATTGAGCTGATAAAACCACCTGATAGTGGGGTTTTTGGTATGTCTTCCTCTGAAGTCCCTCCATCCCTCCTGAAATAAATAATCAGAGAAGACACAAACCTTAGTGCCAGGGAGTCCCGGAAGCCCAGGGTCACCAGCTCGTCCCTTCTCACCCTGTTGGCAAAACAGACGTTGTTGGGTCTGACTGCAGACTCTCCATCCTGGAGGAGCAGCCAAAGGCTGAGCTGCTTCTACTTTCAGACCCTCTTTCTCTTCTCCAGGGGATTTTATTTTAGTCATTGATAAGACATCCTGCAGCAGTACCTGCTTAGCATGGGGAATGTTTTCTCCTGCCCTTTTGGCTATCTCTGCATACCATTGCCATTTTTCTCCAAAGGAAAGTGAGTGGAGGAGTCCAGGATGCCTCCCCTTGCATCATCCTTATCACTCTGGTCTGTTAAACCCTTTTCCCTGTCAGTCCTTCAACACAGGCTCTCCCCATTCCATATACCTAGACATATTGTTGCCCCGGGTGAATTCTAGTTGGAGGTCAGGACTTTTACCATGCCCTAAGTTCAGCTCTTTTCACGAGATCTGTTCACTGCTTGAATCCATCCCAGTTTTCACCCCTCCTTATACCACTGTGAATTACACTGCTTCACTTTGGCTAAGATCTCACAATGAACATTTCCACATCTCTTCCAAAGGGCTTTTCCTGCTCCTGTTCCCTAACTCCAAATCCCAGTCTCATCATACTCTTAAGAAAAAGCAGTGTGGTGTTTTAGTTAGCAGCCAAGCTCAGTGACACATACCAGTTGTGAAAAGCAGTGAAAACTGGAGTGGCAAAAATGGCAAAGACAGGAGATGACAGTGTAAAACAATGCCCAGAGAGCAAGGCCTGCAGGCTGAGCTGCCTGGGGCACCATGGAGTATGGTTGGGCAAGAGCAATGGAGGGCATCCAGCATTCACTTGGTGAAGTGGCTTTCCATAGTTTGCCATAACATCTGGATCACCCTTTGAACATTTGAGCTTAACTGTGGTGAAGTTAAATTCTGTTCAGCCCATTACATCAAGATGCTAAACCCATGGTTTTCAGCTACAGTGTCTTGTTTGGGAGTCTGCATTTTGCCAGGACAGAGTGCTATCAAAGGTTTCTGCTACCATGAACTACTACTACTTCTGCTACCATGGATCATCGGAAACAGGTGTGCTCTTACCTGCAAGCTTCACACCTCTAAGACTTAACAACCTTGTACAAATCACATAGAACAATTCAAACCTCTTTCCCCCAGCAGGTGCCTAGCTCTCTCTACAACAGCAGCACAATGGATCATCAGGTTAGCAAAGAGTTCCTCCTGTTGCCTGCTAGTGCTGCAAACCAGTTTCATCAGAACTCAAGTGCACATATCTGACATGCAGGGGACTTGCACCAATGATCCATGAACAGATATGCACTGGTGGCTCCATAGAAAATAATTAACCAGCAGCAATCTTATTTTTTCAGGCAATTCTAGAGTGCAGTGACCCATTTCTTTAAGGTAATTTGGCCTCCAGCCACCTGTAAGACCCCTACTCAGCTTCCCTCCCCTACCACAACATGCACAGTGCTGCCATAAATTAATGCTTTTCTCCTTGGAAAGAGGGAAAACATTTGCAGGAACTCATACCCAAAGAAAAGGGTTGTCCTTTGGTGTTTTTGTAAGGATATAGTCTCTAATCCTGTCTTGGACCATTGTGAATCCCTGATCCTGCCTTGCTCTGCTTTTGGTATCCTACTTTTCATTCAAGGACTAGTTTTCCATACACATGTCCATGTTGGCTACTGAAAGCATCTTGTGCTGCCTGAACAGTAGTGTAAAGAAGCAGATTCCTTGAAGAGGGAGGTCAGATTACTGAATCCCTGTTTAGGCTGTTATTTCTGGAGTTAAAAGATGCAGCACTGTCCTTAATCATTCCCAGAGCAAGACTACATCCCAGGCATCTCATGCTATCCTGCCTGCCACCAGCCCCCCCACCTCCTGCAAGCAGGAACACGCAAGCACACTTCACCAAAGGGGCAAGATACGGAAAAGGACATGTAATCCCCTGCAAGCACAACAATGCCACACAAAGCAGGCTCCCGCCAGCTCCTGCTCACAGGGAACACAGCACAGCACTGCCAGGACATCAAGTCCAAACACACAATGTCCTACCCGCTGCCCCTTCTTCCCTGGCAAACCTGGGGGGCCCATCCTCCCTGGGACTCCAGGATCTCCCTTTGTGGGAAAGAAAAGAGACAGAGTATGTGTCTGTTATCTGGCTGTCGCATGCTGTAACACAACCCAGCAAGCCTCAAACAAGAGGTACCAGCTGTTCAGAAACCAAGCTGGCTGCTTAGTGATGGAGAGTGATGGGGTATTTTTGTACCATGCTCACCACGGGAACTCAAACCAGGTCACGCTAAACTGAGACAGAGGAGCTATGCAGGGCAGTTCATACAGTGCAGGGTAGTTCATATGGTACATTGACAGATAAACAGCCCCCCTGTTTGGGAAGACTCCTGGTGGACACAGAAGTACTGGGAGGCAGAAGGGGACAAAGGAAGGAGGAACATACTTACTAAGTGTGCTGTGCGTATTTTGTGGAGTAGCGAGGAAAGGAAGAAGTTAGCTGGAGAGTATTCCCACAAATACAGACATGGGCAGGAGGAAGAGAATCTGTTTGCAGTATTGCCCCCCTCTCACTTGAAATCACTGTATGCTACTACCATTTTGCCTACACTGGCAGGTATTATTAGGACCTGGATTTGGACACTGGGAAGTACAGAGCTATTGCTCAGCTACCTCAGCTGCTCTGGGAGGGGAAAAAAAATACACAAACCAACCAAAAGTGCAGGCTCAAAGTTAAACCTTCTCTGAGTACCTTTTCTCCTGGAGTCCCGGGCTCACCCTGGTGAGGAAGAAACAGGAAAACAAAGTGAAAAAACTGGAGGAAAGGGTAAAAATCCTGCTAGAGCTATCAGAGTGGAGGAAAGAACATTCATCTATGGAGGCCTTGGGTTTTAAATAAAGGCATGAGGATACTCTAAATGCATACTAGTATTTATGTCTGGAGCTTAGTTTATCTTCATTAGCCAGCTGTAAGAAACTGCTGTAAGAAACCGGCAAGGCTCAGACAAGTGGCTTTTATAAAACCAAGTCACTATCTTGCAGTGTTTTGAGAGAAGGTTTACCAGGTACAAGACAGCATAGTAAGACAAGACCCATCTCCAGCATTATGGAATTTGCCTGCTCCTAGCCCTGTGTGCACAGGAGCAGAGCAAGGCTGTGGTTGCAGCTGGGATTAGGGGGAGACTGTGTTGATATGTAATCAATGTGGCACGAAGGAGGAAAACCATCCCCACCAGCTCTGGAAATAACTTCTTTATTTCTGTCTTTTTTTCCCCAGCAGCTGGAAGGAATCTGGACACCAGGTCGTTGTCTTGTTGCACATCTTGGATCCCCAGATAACTTCTAGCCCCACCAGTCTGCACATGGCTCTTTGCTCTGTTGCTATCCTGACACTGCTGCGGAGTACCACGAGTTCACCAGTCTCTTCTCAGTATTAGAGTACCAGAGGTACTGCTGGAGACCGGTCTAGCATCTCTGCCAAACCCAGTAGCAGTTCTGATACTCCCCTTTAGTGGGAGCTGTCCGATCATTTTCCTGTGCCTTACGATCTCCTAACTCCAGCCCTTGCTTTTAAGCGTGCCCTACTTAAGCCATTGCAGAGGGGTATGAAACTGACCTTCATCCCTGCGGTGGCCACCCCAGGAGCACCCTGGCAGAAAGAGAAAAGACAGGAACACCTTGTTTGAAATTAATCGGACACAAGCTTTTAAAAACAAAACAGTATCAGCCAAATGGAAGTAAAAAGGAGAAATCCATATCTTTTCCTTTCCAAAACTCAGCAATAAGGATGTAACACCACACAGCACACATCCTTCTTCCCTGTGCAAGTCGTTCACCTGTGGCAGTGGCTCTGCTTTCAAGAGAGCTCCTCCAAATGCAGACATCATGAGCACAACCCAGTTAAGACAACCAGATTTCTACACCGTGCCCCCCCCCCGCCCCCCCATTTTAGTCCTGCAAGTGAAGCAAAGGCCAACAAGCAGAACATTGTCAAATAACTGAAGAATGCAAAGACAGAGGCCCAGACAACTAGTTCAGCACTTGATCCCAGACACATCAGTTCAAGCACCCTGAGAAAGGCCAGCTTGTACCCCAGAACATCGCTCTTGCTATTTCCCCTCATTCTGTTTTAAACAAACCCTGTAGTCAAATGTTTTCAGCAAAGCTCTGACGCCAGACACCTTGGGGGAAAAAAAAGACTTCCAAGCACTGCAACTGAGGTGTCATTCTGCAGTGCAGAGCAAGCCACCACGAGTCCAGCAATCTGAGAACCCCTAGGAGGCAGCTGCTCCCAGAGAGACAATCACATTTCCCTCGACAGCACTGATGCAAAAAACAGGTCTTCCCTATCAGCCCTTTGCTCTGAAATCTTTGTATGCCCTGTGTTAGTATTAATTAGATCCTGGTGAAAGGTCCAGTTATAAAAACAAATATGAGGGATAACAAAAGTCTAAGAAGAGGAGAGGAGGTGAAGTAGTGTTAGAAGCTGGGAAATGAGAGAGCTTGGGATGTAGCACATGAGGCAGAGGGGAGGACTGGGAGCCAAGTTCATAGTGGAAAGAGCTTGGAAAAGTTCAAACAAGGAGGAGTGGGGAGCCAGAGAGCAGCAGGATCATACCTCTCAGCTTTCTGAAACAGAAATCAGGGACAAAGCTAAAAAACACAAGGACAGAAGATGGAAATCAGGGATTCTATGCAATAAACAGGGGGGGGAAAGCATTCCGGATTCTCTCAGGGGTCAGTAGTTTTTTAGTGAATACAAGTTAGAGTCATGAAAGGAATTACGTGCAGCATTTGGGTTAGGTTAAGCTTTCACAGTGCATTTGGGATGCCTGTTCCTCACTCTTTGGCCTTTGAATGGCAGTGAATGTGGATGATGTTATTCTCTTAGTATTTATCTTGAAACTGCAGTGCACACACATGCAGGCCTGCTTCACGCACTGACCCTGATTCATAGCTGCATTAGTCCAGGTTCACACTTGTATAACCGTACCAATGGCAGTGGGCTAACACACACTGCTGAAGGGTGTAGCAGTTGCTTGGGACCCTCAATTTACAAAACACCAATTCCCTAGAAACATCAGCAATTGGACGCTCTCACTAGCATAAAGCATTAAGGTCCTGATGTTGCAAGACATCATCAGACTGGGCATGCCATTTGCTTTGTAAAACAGTTCCCCCAACATCTCCTTTGTAAATTAGGCCCTCTATTTTGCAATTTTGAAGCAGAAAGATATCATCCGAGGATAGTAATTGACTAACAGACACACACAAAAATCCAGATGATGCTTGTGCATCAGGGACAGTCAAGTGGTATAGGTAAGAACAGGCAGACAAGCATCACTCCACTGTTACAAGGTACCTTAGTGCCATGTCTTCCTGGCAGCCCTGGCATGCCTCTCTCCCCCTGGAAGCAGAGCAAGAAACACAGAGAAAGAGAGAAAAAGATAGGAGATGAGTCCCCCCATGGCTCTGTGAGGAGTGCCCAGGGCACAGGTGATGAGAAAGCCTCCTGGGTGAGATAAGGCACAGCCCATTTCCCCACCTGATTCTCATCAAGCTGACTGCTCTGGCCAGTGCCATTTCCCATCACTGGTACCTCTCAAGCCTGTTATGTACAGCAGGACTGATCCTGCTGGAATGCCACAGCAACAGCACTGGGTACAAACTGCCTCTGTATCCTCCTACCACATACCATGCCATGGTATTCTGCAGGGCATGGAGTCACTGAGTCTGCAGTGACTATAGGATGAACAAACTTATCTGGAGAAAGGGTTGCCTTGTATTGTTAGCCTGAATTTTATCTGGTGGCAACTGAAAAATAAAATATCTTCAGACAATCTGCATTCTGCTGTTACTTTGCTCTGGGTGTTTAGTCCTTGCTTGGAAGGGCTGCTCAGCAGGAATATATGTATATGCTTTTTTAAAAGCACTTTTTTGTAATTGTGTCACACTGCAAACTGCATTTTGTAACATACTGTCTAACACCACAATATACACGACCTAGGCAATGTGGGCACCTCCTACCCTATGCAGCATACTTAGCTATGGTATGCTTATCTGTAAGAAAAATAGAAAAATGATTATGAATGCTTTGTACCAGAGAAGTGGGGACCCTCCCTCCTTCTCAATTGTGTTCCCTGATTTGTTTTTTGGGGTTTTTTTTTTCTTCCAAGTGAGACCAAGCAAGGAAAATCAGTGCTTTCTACTGGGAGGCACCCCCACTGCTTGCAGAGGCTGGCCCCATAGAGCAGCCCTGCATGTGAAAGTAATTCCCCATTCCAGAAACTTGCCTGGAAGAAATTGCCTGCCTGAAGAGCTGTTTAATTATTTAGCCCTGCAAAAGCAAAGCCACCTCAGAGAGAGGTAGCCCCTTACAGGGGGCAAGTTACAGAGCAACCACCCTATTCTGCATTTTCCGATGATGGCTTCAGCTCACTTGCACAGCCCCCACTGGCACGGCAGGATCACACAGAGCTAATTAGAGAGCAGGACCAACATGACACTGTACCATTAAAGAGCACAAAGAAACCTCAGAGGCAAACCCAGAGACTAAGCAGGAAAAACAACTCTCCAGAATATGTTTAAACCCTTGCACATTTGAAAGCTGTTGTAATACAGTAAGTAGCTATTGGTCTAATCCTTCTGGGATCCCCCATTGCCCTTTGGGCTGCACAGAGTGCCATAGGCGCTCAGCAGCAGCCCACCAAAACCAACACTTGAGTGGTGTAGCCAAGCCAGAATCTGGGAAACACCACCAAAGGTGGATATAAAAGGCAAAATGCCCAGCACAGGTCCCCACTGGGCTCCGGGAAGGCGTTGAGGAGCATCACCCAGCTCTCCTGAGCTTTGACTGATTTAGGAAATACTATCCAGTCTATCTGCAAGAGTTAGGCTGAACCCCTCCCATCCAACACAGAAAGCCCTCATACTTTCTTCCTTTACACCTGGTGTGTACAGCTTTATACCCACTGGGTGCCAACCATAACAGAGCATGCCCCATGCTGATCAGCTCACTAGCAGTACTGGCTATGGGTTGACAATTATAACAGAGACCCTTCATTTTTTGCTCCTTGCTGTAAAAGGCATATTACGGTGGGGCATATTCAGCAAAGATGTGCATAGTTTCTTTGTTGCTCTTTCCTCAGAGCATGGGAAAAAGACTCATCCTAAGGACCCTTCAAAAGAAAAAAAGGAAAGAAAACATCAGCAAAGCTGAATGTGATGTCTGAGCTGGGTGGCAGTGAGTCAAATACTTATTCCAGTTACCCAGGTGATCACATTCACTGGCTGTATAATGAGACACAGATACAGGTCTCAATATGACCAAAGTACAGAATAAAATAGCTTAGAGAGAAACTATGTTGTGTTGCATCTGACACTAGGTGGGGAGAAGCTATTAAAGAACAAGGGGTCTGTGTGAAACCAGCAAGCTTCTTCAGGCTTGAAATGTTCTTCACTGCCAGCAAAAGCAGTGATACACTATGCAAAATTGGTTACTACAGCTAAATTATGAATCATAGGATATGTCTGGGGCTCCTCAGAGAAGGCAGAATCTAGCCCAGGTAATTGGATCCAAAGGTCAAGCACTAAGAGCCTTCCAGAATCCCAAGCATCCCCTAGGTGGGAGGATGACAGAAAGAAGCAATTTCCAAAGACAACAAATCCATGGATTGTCACATGCCCAGGAGCAGCTACTGGGTGATGTCTGGCTTCTCATTTAAGGGTACCTCTGCACTTCCCTTTCAATTCCTCTGAGCAAAGAAAGGAAGTAGAGAGAAAAGCGATTCTGACAATAATAAATGAAAGTCAGTGTGTGCAAGAACAGGCTACTTTGGCACAGGGGAGGTGCCCCTCTGGAGCTGATTTAGTGTCACAAAAGGCATGGTGGGTTTCATCTCCACTCTTTGTGAAGTGGGACAGTAAGGGCCCAAGCAGCGAGAGCATGTGCCCAGGGTCACCTTGTTACTCTACATTGAACAGGGAAGGCTCTCACCTGTGAATGACCCTGAGACATCACTGGAAAACTTGGGAGACTTCCCCTTTGCCCAAATGAAGTGTTGATTAGTCCTTGTGTTTGCTAGCAGTGAAAAAAGATAGTACAAGCAGGGGTGGAACACAGCTTCTCCTTCCAGCCTTTTCTCCCTCCCAGGCCATGCTCTAACTTCAGTCCTCCATCCAGTTCAGCTTAATGTGAGAGCACTTGGCTGCTGAGAGAGCAGCAAACTCTGTCTCAAAACATATGCGTTCTGGGTGCAGTTCTGCTTTCACTTACACTGGCACAAACCTGAAGCAACACCTTTGTGCTCAATGGAATTACACTGATATGAAGATGGACATGTGGAAACCTTCAGACTTTACATGCACCACAGTATTTCTGAGGAGATATTGTTTTCTTGGAGGAAGACAATCGCTTCTGTTACATTCAACCCAGAGCCCACGTTTCGAAACATTTCTTTAAACCTGATGTAACACATCCATGTTAAGTTTGGAAGGGATCTTTTCTGCCTTCAAACAGTCCACCCAGGTGGAAAAAATATAGAAAATGCATATGCTGCATGACAAATGAGGTGCATGCCACGTACTAAATGCTTGAAATGTATGTGTCAGTGTTAATGACTTTCAAAATATTACAGGACCAGTCTTTCTTCTTTAAAATGTATGGTATTACACAGTATGCTCTGACTGTCATGAACACTTGCCAGTGTTGTAATGTTTTAAGTACAGCCTACATTGAGTAATATACTTTAAATATACGGGTACAGTAAATTTCAGTCAAATAGATAACATCTGGGCATAGTCCATATAAGCCTGTAAAGTGTCCAGAAACAGACAGAAAAGCCTGGTGCCAAGCCTCAGCCTGAGTTGCAGAGTTTGAGTGGATTTGATGCGTCAGCTAACCAGATTTTATGAGGAAACCCCAACCTAGCCCATCAAATGGAGAGATGTAACAAATCATTAGCAAGCTTCATAGTCAGAGAAATGCCTTTGGTAAGAATCAAATTCCACCAAATGGATAAAGGCTTCCTTTATTGCCTGAGCTTGGAGTGTCTGTCTGTGGTTAATCAGAGCACAGATGTGTACTCCATTAAATACCCCACAGGGCTGCCTTAGATCCAACTTCCTCTTACAATTCATCAGCCCAAGGAGCAGTATCTCTCAGATTATCTACCATGTTAGAAAACCGTATTTCTCATGCCTACCTTTATGCCAGTGTCCCCTTTTTCACCCTGCCCCGCAAAGGAGAGAGAGAGAGAAAAGAAACAGAGAAGGATGGTGAACATAAAGAGAAATTGAGCAAGCAGTACAATTGTTATGAGAGCAGAAGAGAAAGTAGCTGAAAGCTGAAGTGCACAACAAACACAACCCAGGCCTCCAGAGAGAACTGGCTCCTGATAATAACATGGTACCAGTCTGAACACTGGCTGCAGCCCACTCCTCCCTGGGAATGCAAGGCAATTTACATTGTTGGATGCTAGAGGTCACCCATACTAATGCTTTCTTACATGCTTTGAGTTGTAGACAAACCATCAAACCATTTAATGGACCAGAGTATCTTCATTCTCCCAGCCTTAATGCAAAGCCCCTAAAGGCTGGATTAGTCTTATTCTTTAATGGGGGCTTGTGCAGGGCTGAATATGACCCTGGCTCCAGACAGCAGGCAATCACTCTGGCCAAAATTGCCCACACTTTTTACATAGGAGTGAGTTTTCTCTTTACGTGGCTCATACCAGGCTCTAGAGAACTGCCTCCAGCCCCTGAACTTCTTTATTCCTTTAGCATGTCTCTAAGCTTGTGTGCCACTTATCTGTTCTTGGGAGATGGCCCAAATGACTCTGAGTTTAAGGGTTACCTTGGGGCCAGTAGCTCCAGGGAGCCCATGTGCACCAGGCAGGCCTGATTCACCCACCTCACCCTGAGGAAGAGAAGAAAGAAAATGGAGGAAGAAGCAAACGCAGTGAGCAGCAAGAAAAGAAGACTGTGGGTTGCCTTAAAAGTCAGCAAAGATGTCCTGCACAGGGGCACCCACCACACACCAACCTACCATGGGGTCTCTCTGGGAGAGGAGCACCATTCTGCATCAAGATATTTAGGGTGAAAAATAAATGGATTGAAGGGAGTGGTTCCACAATCCTGTATCACACCTTTGCTCAACTCTTTACCGTATTTTCCCTTTTCCCTGACTTACTTGCCATGGAAGATCTTCTCCCCTATTTTCATCCATTCCTTCCACCTTTCCCAGAGAAAGGTCACAACCTTAGGCTAGCTCCTCTGGGATCAGTGCAGGCTCTTCGCTTGGTGAGTAAATTAGCCAGACAAGTTGTTTCATGTAATAGGAGCTAGTACGAGAGGCCCTCACTGCGAGGTCATCACAGGGACCCCCTCACTGCTCCTGTGTACTGAGAGCTGCCCCCCAGCACACACAGGACAGGATGGGCTCTTAATGGAAAAAGCAATGGCTCACTGGAAGAAGAGGCAATAAATCGTGTCTGTCTGCAGGAGTGGGCTGTGGTCTGTGAGGGCTATAATTTCCACTTCCTGACACAACAAAAACTTCTCAGTTTATACAGAACTAATTAAAAAGCTCTCAGGTCTTGCCTTTTGCTCACAGAGCACCCATAAAGCAATGTGGAGGTAACAAGGGACATAGAACTCCTGCCTGCTGGGAACATTCGCCTTTCCCTTCTCCAGCTGACATCTCTTTAGTAGTATCTCTCCATTCTCTCTCTCCCTTTGATCTTTCTTTGTGTCCTTTTGCTGTCTCTTTTTCTGTCTTTTCATTACACCCTCTGGACTTGACAACCCTGCTGTTACTCAGCTGCTACTGAAGATATTTGGGCATTGCTAGCTTCTGCTTTTTAACTTGGAGCAGGATTGACTCTTCTTTACTTCAGAGAGCAGCACATAGCCAGGGATTTGGCCCTTTCCAGTCTCTTTTTCAGGTCTGGATGCATAAGAGCCTTCAGCCTGGAAGTGCGTTAAAAGAGGTACACAGATGGGGAGACACCTGTCCCATAGCTACTAGAAAGCTAAAGGTATCACTGGGTCCAGCCTCTCCTAATGTGGGTGACAGCAAGGGATCTCTGTACCAGTTACAGCCCTACGTCGAGCAGGAGAGCTCAGAAGAGTGCTCCAGAGGAGTCCACAGATTTACATTTGTGACCCCACAAGGCATCAGTGTAGCTTAAATCATTAGACAATATTGCAGCTCCCCTCTTACCTTTCTGCCAGGGTATCCCTGAATCCCAGGGTCCCCCTACAAAAGGCAAAAAGACAAAAGAAAGTGAGGCTCAGCCTGAGATGGACAAATCCCTGCGCTTTTCCCTGGGTGATGCTGGAATGGAAGGGCATTCCATGGGAAAATACACCGTTTGCTCAGAGTGACTCCACTATGTTCCTGACCCTTTAGAGCTGTGGGTCACTGTTACTTGCACTGGACTGAGCCCTAACAGGAAAGGCACAACAAGCACTGGCAGCTGAACAACCAGTGCCAGCTCTGTGCCTCAGCTCTGTGTTTTGTATCTCCTCACCCTGGCTACATACCTCAAATAAAAACAAATGGGGCTGGGTAGCTGAGGCTGAAAAACAACAACAACCACCCCCTCCTTCACATTTTGGCAAGTGAATAAATGGGAAACTGTGGTGGAGTTAACAATAGCATTGCAAAATCAGTTCCTGAAGTGCTGGTAAACGCTTTGAGAATGGAAGAAGCCAATAAAGCTGTGTGTGGCAAACAATTTTGCAAGAGGAGCTGATGAGGCGTGCCTTGCTCAGTCAAGATGCAACTCAGACATGTCGCCTGGATAAAACCCATGAGTCAGCAATGGGCCAGACCCCAAAGGCAATACTGAGCTGGGTTAGAAATCTTTCTCAGCTATTTGATGTAACCTCCTTCCCCCTCCTCCTCCCAGCAAAATGTACACATATCTTGTTGCCAGGAGTGTCCACCTCTGTTTAGTATTCTTCTACCTCTAAGTGAGGCAAGATGTCTCACCTTTGGTCCAGGAGGCCCAGGTAAGCCCTGTAGATAAAATCAAAACACTGGAGTTGGCAAATGTAGACAACATTATATGGGCTGCAGGGTGGTGGGAGATGATGACTGCTTTGGTTTGAAATGCCTCTTTACAGAGATAATTTGCACTGGTGAGCACAAACATCCTCCATCTGTTCTCCATGTAGATGAATACTGTCTTAACCCATATACACAAGTAAGTTCACACCCATAGTGCTCCACCCCCGCAGGCGTGGTCTTTCTGAATCCAAAGACCAAAAAGCTGCTTTGCCTTATTCATTGTGCTCTAGAATCTTTTATGTTTCTTTGCATTTACTTGGAAAACTTGTTCCAAGCCCCCTGTGTAGGTCTGGAGTAAATCAGGTGTTTGCAGCTTTCTCTGACAAGCTAAATGGAGAGAATATATTAACAAACCACTCGTGTTTTTAAATCAGAAATAACTGAACAATTTACCTGATACGTACCACAAAACACACCAGATACATGTGTATGTAAATGTAAATAAATACAATATCCATGCAGGAGCTACCTTCTTGATGTGAGCAAACAGGAGAAAACCACTCTATACCACTCTTGCTGTTGTCTACTTATAGTAACTAATATGTATAGTAATCACGTCCTCTGCCCACATCATCTCCTCAGAGCTCAAAGGGAGTTGAAGATGCTTACAGGATACCTGACCCCTATACTGTGAGTGGAGAGGTGCTTTTGGGGACAAGGCTTGCTTGTCCCGCTAGCAGGCCTCAAAAACTCTGAGATGGAAACTCCTTTCACGCTGCAGCAACTACGGGGCCAGCATGTCATGTTTCTCCCTGCAGCTCCCAGGAACGGTTTCTAGTACCCACCTTTCCATCTCTGCCAGGCTTCCCAGGTTCTCCAGCTATGCCCTGTCAGAAGAGATAGGTACCTTAGGAAGATTTTCAGCTGTACCCCGCCATTCAGCAACAGTATTATTTTAAACAGTGCTTCTGGTCTTTCCCTCATTGGGTGCTTGCTACCAGCCTGAGAACAGGACAGAGGCATGCTTCAAAGGGGTCACAGGGATGCTTATCAGCAAGGTTTCTGCTGTGAGCAGGACAATTACACCCTTCAGGCTACTTCCTCCCCATGTACCTCTGCAGAGCCTGAGGAGGAGGAAATGAGCCTTGGTGTTACCCACTCACATGTGTGTGTTCAGATAGAAACAATGTTGGGTGCACACCTCAGCTCTCCCTCCCACTACCTCTCCTTCCTGAGAGCTTCTTCCTTCACACACATCCACATCCCCTACAAATCAGTCTGTGGCTATCTTGGCTTCAGAAGAGGCAACAAAGGGCAGAGAAAATTGTACCCTAGGGAAAGAGGAAGCAGAAGGCTTTTTTGTAATTGTACTTACAGGTGGTCCAATTGGCCCAGGCTGCCCTGGGATTCCTTCGGGTCCAGCCGGTCCAGCAGGCCCTGGTGGACCAGGGGGGCCTGGAGGACCTTGGATTCCTGCTTGTCCTTGTTCACCCTGTGGTTTGTTAAAACAACGGGTTATGATAAGGAGAGCAAACCTTTCACACCACCACCACAGAGGCCCAAAGCAGGTCAGCCTGGCTAAAGCAGAAGAGGTAGAGCAAATCCCAGGTTAGTGCTAGAATAGGTTTCCAAGAGTGAGGGAGAGACCTTCTGAGGATGGCCAGGCTGCCTGGCCAGCAGGAGCCACCACCCTACAGTTTGCAAAGACGTCTGAGGCCACCTTGTTAGACCTCTCTTTAAAAGGGATCTACAGATGACTGAGCAGTTCCAAGAGATCTTTTTCTTCATTGAGTCAGTCAAGTACAATTTATAAGTCATGGACCAACATCTCTTGAGCTTCTCAGGAGGCTTTCCAAAGCACTTGACAGTCATATGTGAAGCAAAGCCTTCTGTGACCACCCTGGCACTTCCAGGCAGAACCACAGTGTCTTACCTCAGCCTATTTTTTTCCCTATGCTATATTTGTTGGACAAATATATCCCTCTGTTTTGCCAAGGACCAAAAGTAGAAATGCCACAAAACCAAAAGAAAATAACACTATCATCATGGCATTTCTGGAGCCTGCCCAGAACAGGCCTATGTACACCAGGCAGAGCCTGGTTTTGTAAGATTTAACAAGCTAGTGCATGCAGAGCCACCTGCCATTTTAAGCTCTCTGAAATAAAGCTGTTTCAGCCGGTTCCTCCCCAGACCCCTCAGTAGCCATTTGGTGGCTGTGGCTCATGGCTCAGCAATGTCATCTGGCCCAAAGGACCTCGACTTGGGATCAAGCGGCGCTGAAGGAGACAGTGGGTTGGAAGCACCACATTTGAATACCAGACTGCTGATCTATAATTGATGGATCCAGTACAATCCTAAGGCACTGTGGCACCCACACTAAGCTGTCAGTCTTGTGGGCTCTCATCCCATTCCCCCTCCTTAGACATCCTACTGGTGGAGACCCAATTTAAATTTGAAAACCTTTCCTTGGTGGATCCATGGGAAGCTGGAAGTCAAACATGGTTGTTTCTCAATTATAAATCAATGGGTGTGATTTGGGTCTCTGCTGCATTTATCCTCTATACAGCCTTATAAAACTAAGTCTGCTCTCACGCACTTGTGTGTGCAGGAGAATGCATGAAATCTGTCCCCCGTGTGTGTTCCTACCAAGTGTACTCTTTATCCTGGCTGCCTTCGGTAAAATACACGGATACAGGGATGTTTGCTCTATTTAGAATGATAAATGAAAGTAATAAGCTGCAAATTTCATCCCTTCTGCCATGAGTTCTATTTAAAATTTCCAAAACACAGGCTAGGCTCACAGGAAGTTCAGTCATGTGGAGCAACAGCCCTTCTCCGTGGGAGAGACACCGTCTTGCCGACAGCCCACAGCCTGTGCTGGGAAGCCTGCTGGGCCTGGCAGGAAAGGTGCCCTCTCTTTTCCCTGTTTTGTAAGTGGATCCTGGCTCACCCTGTGGCACACGCAAGGGGACACAGAATCCTTCCTGAGCTTCCCTCTCCTCCATACTCAGTGCTATTTAACTGTCCTGTGAATGGTCTCAGTGCTTTTAAATTTGTGAGGGAATCTGCATCCAGTGAAGACAAGAGGTTTGGAGGGCACTGGAGTATATTTCTAGATTTCTTCTTGCCCTGACCTTGCAGCCCAGCTTCAGAGATTTCACTCCCATTGCATCTTACATCACTCCCACCATGGGTGCACTAAAGAGTACACGCATATTACAGCACCCCCACCATGGGAAGACAAAGGAGCTTTGCCTGTCTCACATTGATTCTCCCTCCTTTATTCCCATTCCAGCTACTCTCTGTCAGCCCAGTCCATGCTCCAGATTTAGGACATTATAACACAGCGCAGGGCTGTGAAGGGGTGCTGGCACCCTGGCAGGGTACGGGGAGATGTGGAGAGCAGGAGCCCTGCTCCAACACAGGGAGCTGCTGGAAGTTGCTCACCCAAACTCCCATTTGCATTGCCTTCACTTTGCTGCCTTGGATAGAGTGTGCTTTGTCTAAGTGAGTGCCTGTCCGTGCAGATCCCTAAACATGAAAAATGTTATTATCACATCATTATACTCTTATTAATGTATTCAGTACAAAAAGACCACCACAGGTCTAACTGGATGGTAAATGGATATAGTAAATTGGAGATCAGGTGTCATTCTCATCAGGTGTCTCCAGGCTGAGAGCTGAGCTTGTTCAGCCTGAAGGAGAAAAGGCTCTGGGGAGATCTTAGTGCAGCTTCTGGTGCCTAAGGGGACCTACAAGAAACCTGGAGAAGGACTTTTTATAAGGACATGTAGTGACAGGACAAGGGGGAATCGCTTTAAAATGAGAGGGTAGGTTTAGATTAGATATTAGGAAAAAAATATTTACTATGGGGGTGCTGAGGCACTGGAGCAGGTTGCCCAGCTGTGGCTGCCCCATCCCTGGAAATGTTTGAGGTCAGGCTGGATGGGGCTTTGAACAACCTGGTCTAGTGGAAGTGACCAGTGATCATGGCAGGAAGACTGGAATTAGATGATCTTTAAGGTCCCTTCCAATCCAAACCATTCTATGACTCTGATTCTATACTATTAGCTATTAACTGGAGCTATTTTTCAGCTCTTTTAAACACCATTTAGCAACCCTGCTTGGGGCCCAGCAATGCAATGCTTGTCCAGTCTGCTAACACAGGTCTACACTCAGCCCATGTCTCTGCTAAGCCTAAGCCTTTGGGCAAAGACCTCTTGCTGATGTGCTCAGAGGCAGCAGCAGGATTTTCCCCTCAGGCATGGTGCTAACATTTATTTTGCAGCCTCACGTATTTTCTTAGTTTTCATACGTTTAGTTCCTGGAATTGCCAGGTGCTGGCAGATCTGTAGGAGTGGATTACACTTTGTTACACTTAGAGAATGAATACAGAAACAGCAAAACCAATCATGGTAAAATTCTCCAGTGAAATTAGCCACTGGGGACAGAGGGAATTTGCAGCCCTGGCTGACAACAGGACACAAGGCAGCTATTCAAGTTTCCCACTTCATCCTGGATACGAACATCAGCTTTCAAAGCCTTCCCAAGAGGTCAGTCCTTGGCCTGGCTCT
This sequence comes from Melopsittacus undulatus, assembly GCF_012275295.1. Taxonomy (NCBI): domain Eukaryota; kingdom Metazoa; phylum Chordata; class Aves; order Psittaciformes; family Psittaculidae; genus Melopsittacus; species Melopsittacus undulatus. The sequence goes on along the minus strand of NC_047530.1, from coordinate 67,328,177 downwards.
CCAGACTGTCGCTTTGAAGGCCGACCAGAGCAATCCATGGGGCTTTGTGTGTTGCAAACACTGAATCGATAGAAACTGAATTGAGACGAGGGGCTCAAGTGATAAGGTCAGGATTTTGCCAGCACTGGGCTAGGACTAGGCACCTTGTGGTAAAGGCCTGTAGTGCAGACAGCAGTTCCCTGCTAGCATCTGACTGTCTAGACAGGCAGCAGGGTGACAAAACCAAGCCACTTAATAGAGGGTGCCCAGCACACTTCAGTGGGGTAATTACAGCGGTTTGTCCACATGGGAAAGTTAATCCCAACTGATGAACGAGGGAGCTCAAAGTGGGATCATTAAAAGCCACATGAACTCTGACTATGGACACTCTTATTCACTCTTCATATGTCTGTAATTCATCTTATGAATTCATTCCCAAACTAAACTAAACTAAACATGAATTATGGCCCTGGAAACCAAAATAAATGTGTTTACACAAAGATTTAATGCAACTTAATGAAACCATTATAACAGTTTATTTAAACACATTTTCCCAAGTGTCTCAGACTAGACTAGCCCATAGAAGAAGCATTTGCCTACTCATTCATCTCAGTTAAGTTTCACAGACATTAGCTGCATTTCAGCAAGAGGTTTCTAACCTCTTCTGAAGATTGAATATGCAGGAACTGACTCCATAATGTATGAGGCTGCTTGTTGACAACCCTGAGAGCAGTTTCATGGCCCGTTCCTTTTAGTTTAGAAAACTGGCTTCATTGGATTTCTTTTCAGCCACATTATCACATCAAAGACTTCCCCTGCTTCAGAGAAAGTCCCTCAGCTCTGCCTGAACCTCTTGGAAAGCCCATGAAGGGTAAGAAAGACAGGTAACAAGCTAATTAATTGCAAGCATTGGAATAAGCTTAGAAACAGGCAACGAGAAGTCTACCTGGAAAGTGCGTCTCTTTATGACCGGAGGTGGAGCCAGCCGCACTGAATTGAGGAGAGGCAACAGCTGAAGAAGATCAAACCAGAAGATCGCAGCCCAAAGGAGGCCATTAGGGCACCAAGAGTCAGAGAGCAGTCAGGGGAGAGAACAGAGAAGAGGGGAACAGAGAGATTGCTGTAAAAATACCCGCCCACAAGAGCCGTGCACAGAGGGTGCACAGCACAGGTACCTGTCGGCAGACCTCTGAGCTCCTCCGTGCCACACATTGCTCACAGGGGGACCTGTCATGTGGCAACACTGGCAAGTGATGCTGTGCTTGCCAACCTGATGCACTCACCACACAGAATTTGCAGCCCTGGCTGCTTTCTCTGGAAATTAAACTTGCCTGGGGCTGGGGGTTGACTCATCTCTACTGATCTCCTCAGGCAGGGCTCTGCTAAGCTCACTGGTGACAGGACTGTTCCTTTTAATTTCTCCACATCAGATTCGAGACAACTATCAAAATGACAATTTTCTTCAAATTTTCCAAATGTGGTTTCCTAGTTCTATCCATCTTTCCTTACAAAAAAAACACATTGTATCTCCAGGCATCACCCTTCTTTCAGGGGTAGGAGTGGAGAAAGAGTAAAAGGGGTCAACAGAAGGCACCAGGGCCAGCAAACAGGTATTACTGTGGTTCATTTAGCTGGGTTCATTTTATCATGGCCAAAGGAAAAGACTAGGCCTTGGTGCCTGAGTCCTAAGCAGGGTATTGCTTTTGAAGCCTATGCTTTGCTTTTCCTTGTGTAACAGTAATATCATCCTCTGACTGCTTATAGATAGGAATGCTGCCTTAGGGCACAAAGCTGACCTGGACACACAGAAATCAAATGCACTAAAGCTCAGAAGCATCTGTTCATCCTTCTGCTGTATCTAGTTTCCACTTACATGCATGCTGCTGTCACCCTGGCACCCACCATGCCGGCTCCAGGCCCAGGAATGCTCCTCTGGCCAGATCCACTTTCCTGTTCCTATCAGTTTTCCATTGAAGCTGCTCTTGATTTACACAGGGAAAAGACGCTTTCTATGCTCAGACACAAAAATGTGACCCCTGCATGCAATGTTTCCCCATGTGAGCTGTGCACTCAGATCTGAGAGGTGTGCCCACAGGTTTCCCACCACAGCAACCATACACACCGAGGAAGTGCACTTTAATCACTTTAGACACTGTTCTTCATGTTTGCAGTGAAAGTAAGGACCCAGTCCTATTGCAAAGTGAAGTGGCAACCCAATATTGCGGCATTGCTGCCCTGTGATCAGGCAGTTGTGTTTAAATGCAATGAACCAGGCAGCCACAAGCTATCACAACAAAAGCTGCTGGAAATTCAGCCATGCTGGTTTTATCTGAAGGAAATCCTCTTTCTAAAAGACAGTGCAGGAGGCCCCATAGCCCAGGAAAGCATGTGGGACTGTGCTAATCTTCTCAAGGGAGATGCTGCCGTAAATCCCCACACCTCTGTGCTAAGTGTACTTAGCATGTCTGTGCAAGTGACCCAGACCCAGCCGAGCTGGCTTTACCTGGCTCCTCAAGTGCTGAAATACTATGCAGCTTACAGGGAAGCAGGGAGGATGCTGGAAAGGATAAGGAGGAAAGTGGAGAAAAGCAGTCCTGAAAACAGAGGTGAGACAAGACCTAGCAATGGATTCAGGTGCAAGTGGGAGATTTTAGAGAAGAAACCTGAAACCTCTTCCACACAGCTCCTGCCCTGCCCCTTCTATGTCTCAATGGCAATCTTTCATCAGAAGACAGCGTGTAATATTGGGTCCTCATCCTCGAGCCTTTGCATCAGAACTGGGTCCATCAGATCGTTACCCACAAACCTTCAGCGTAAGGATCTGGTTAGAGCGCAGGGCTGCAAGGGTGGTACTTAGGTATTCCTAGGGGACAGCGAAGACACATGACACAAATGGGGTCAGTTAGACACACAGCACTTCTGAGAGCAGATGGAGCATGTTTGGTTCCCCATTACCCTGAGCTGAGTGCCCTTCATCAGGGCAGCACTTCGGAGCACATCATGCAGCCACACAGAATGTGTAGCTGCACTACCATGCTCATCCCTCACAGCAGTGCAGGCTGTGCAGGCTCACTCAATAAAAATAGGAAATCACAACAAAAGTCAATCCATATGTCCTAACCTTATATCTCCTTCCTAAGAAAACAAAGGCAAAACAAAACTGAAACAACATCCCTGGATTTTCAAGATGCTAGATTTCATTTCCTCACTCAGAATATCTGACAAAGGACTTTGTCAACCAGTAAAGCAAGAGCAATTTGAAATTCAGTCAAATGTGTAGCATTTTTACAACAAAGCTCATCCTAATTTTCATTCTGGGAGAAAGAGAGAGAACTGCACCTCTGTTGGCTCATTTGGGCTTCAGGCTCCATGAACTTGCAGTCTGTGACCAGACCCTTCAGAACTGCCCACCTTTGAACTGATCTGAGGACAGTCACCCTTCCTATAAGCATGTTTCTGCCTTGCAACAACTCATGGGCTTTTTTAAATGTTGAGCTTGCTGCTTCAAGTATCTCCAAGGAAACATCACCAGGCTTTGCTTCGCACTCACCCTTTCCTCACTGCCACAGCCCTGCAGTATGTCACCCTCCCTGCGTACAACCCCAACACCAAACCAGCCTGCCTTTGCCCCCAGGCATGAGCCTGGCTACTCCCAGTGATGCACAAGCTGCATCTCCATTTCCCAGTGTTGCTGCAGGTCCTGAGGCTGCTTTTCACCTTGAGCACTGAGGACAGCCTAGGCCAAGGGCTGTAACGAGAACCCAGGACACCAACTCCGGTGATCATTGTTGTTAACCTCTTTTTAACATAACAATCTAGTGAGCCCACTAGCCTAAATAAACACAGCTGACCAGCTATTATTGTACTGGGGCTGGCACAGACCAATGTCTCCCTTCTGTCTTGCTGCCAACTGAGCTCTCTCCCCTCTCTTTGCTGCTTGGAGCATCCAAGGCCCTGCTTCCTCAGGGCCAGGGACCAGAGCCCACCTAATTGTTCAGAGGCCCATCAAAATAAACAGAAAGCCCTTAAGCCTATCTCCCTGTACACCCAGATTACAAATTCCAGCTGCTTCATATGATGTTGTTCCAATGCATTTCCAGTGGATTTTCAGTGCTCTGGTTGGTTTTAGAGCTGGTTAAATTTTACCTCTGTAATCCCCTCAAACCCCGTGATGTACTTTCTCCTCTCTTGGCTGTGACACATGCCAGCCAGTCCAGGATAAAGAGGCAAGCGGGCCAGCATCCTGGCTTTTGTTAAACTGTTGCCAGCACCAACCCTCCTTCTCTGTCTCTTTGCAAGCAGAAAGCCCACCAGGCTGGGGGACTGGGCATGGGCACCAGCTCATCAGGAACCAGCCAAAGAGCACTGTGGTCAGGGGTGGTCAGGGTTACTTTTGGAAAGGAAGCATGACCCTTCCCGTTGTCTCTGTGGAGGGCTGCAACTAGCATGAGAGAGAAGAAAAAGGAAGTAATGATGATAGATTTTCCCCAAGGTCTGTAAACCACATACTGCTCCTGACCACACACCTGCAGTGGAGGCTGAGGAAGCAGGACAGAGATGGTGCAGCAGCACAAGGTGTGAGTGTGCTAACTCTTTCAGAAATCCCAGGTTTTGCTGGGTTTTGGGGTAAGGACACAGACCTTCCCTGGCACAGAACCATGGGAGGGTCTCAAGGAAGCAGCAACAGCAGCATTTAGCTGGGGGTGAGCCCAGTGGGCAGGAACAGACTGGAGAACCAATACCCCTCCTGGAAAACCTTATCTGCTTGTGAAACACATCTATCACCTGAGCACTGCCCCCAGGGCCCAGATGACGCATCTTGTTAATGAAACGATCTATATTTCCAACAAAAAAGCTATCCAAACAAAGAAGGATTAACATGCAGGAAGGCAAGGGACAGATGATAATAACACTAATGACTTACCCTGTGTGGGTACTCTGCACACTGACCCTGTGAAAGAATGGGATTAAAAGGAATGAGTTTAAACCATGAACAGAGAGCACCAAAATAGACACACGGGATCAGACACAGGTGGTGTAAATCATTGTGACTCTATTGAATTCAGTGCAGCTATGCCAATTTGTACCCAGCAAGCATTCTGCCTCCTGTCCCTTTAGCCCCACAGCCCTCTCTCTGTTCTTGCTGCATTTCTTAGCCACTTAGTCAGACTGATCAGCACTAACTCCAACGAGTCCTTTCCTTCCTCACATTTTACATTTAATTTTCAACATATCACTCATTAAAGTTACCTTTTCTCCTTTTTGTCCTGGGGGTCCCTATAAAAGAAAAGTGATAAAAAAGTCCTCAGTAAATTAGGAAGTTCAGCTCATGCAAGATGAAAGGGATTAGGAGGAGGTGTGATTGCAAGAGATGGGATACTTACGGGTTGTCCCCTGGGACCTGCAGCACCCTTTAAAGAAACATAGTTGTGAATGCGAGATGGATTCCCATTTACAGTGACAAGAAGACAAAAACTCTCAGTGTACGGAGTAGGTGGAAACTCAGCTTTTAAAAACAATTGTGGATAAAATTCCCAAGAGATCTGGGTTCTCTTTGTTACTCTGGAGGAGTGAAAATGCACACATGTTCTGGCTGCACCACAGGGGGGAATTATTAAAAGGAGAGGGGAAAAATAACCAGGAAAATACACCCTTATTGTTCCCAGGACCTCAATTGACAGAGCATCTCCTTGGTCAATGCACTGGGATTGAACCAGAAGCAGTCAGGACTGAAGCCTGAGCTGCAACTGCCTGAGCTAGGGTTGCACAACAGGGCAATGTCAGCTCACCCCTCCACTGGGGAAGGGGATCTTCAACATGCATTTGCCAGAGGGTTATACTGATACTCAAGCTCAAAAAGCAGAATTAGCAGAAGAAAAAGTTCAGCATTTCAGTGAGCAAAGGTAACTGCAGAACTACTAGCTTGTCATAGTCATGTCTGGGAATTTCATCAGCAGAGATGTCAAGAGGAACAAGACCTCATTTAGGTTTCCATTGAGTGCAACCTAAGTTTATCATTTTCAACCGAAAGCACTGTAGTATGATGCACACATGAAACAGAGCTTCAAGAGGGGAAAAATATATTTAATACAAAAAATATGGTGTTTTCCTGTTGTTGTTAGATAAGTTGAAAACTGCCAGATGGATTTTCAGAAATCTTTCCATCAACCTTTACTTCTGCTATGAGGCCAACCACAAAAATGTCATCTTCCCAGAATATATTTAAAGAACTGAATTGGTAACTGCAAGGAAAACATATCCCATGCCTAAGTAGAGAGTAGCTGCTGTGACATGATGAATCTGATAGCCATAATGAAAAAATTACAGATGTGCATCCCAGCACGGCTATTATGAAGTTACGGAACTGGGACACAGCTAGTGCATCAGCTGAACTAAGATCTCTACCCTGCCTATGAGCTCGTTTCCTGCTGAGAGACAACATCATGCCAAATCAGGAGACAAAAAATATATATTTTTTTACCATCTCCCCCTTCTGTCCAGGGTAACCCTGCAAAAGAAAGAAAGCATGCATCAGCTTCAACCACTGCAGTTTGTAGAAGATGTTGACTTAACCCACTTAACCCCTTGCCTTAGGAGGTGCCCGCAGTTGCTATACATTGTCAAGAAAGATGGAGCACTGTGCATGTGGAGCTTTGCTTCCACACCTAACAGGACACCACTTCCTGCTACCTACAGTGCTGTGGACAAAGCCCTAGAGGACGAATACGGGGTGCAAAGGCTCCTTGGGGCATGGCTAGGATGTTGTTAAGCCCCTCCTCGGGCTGGCAGAGCTACTTCAGCCGAGTGCAGGTTACTACACCTTACTGGGGCTCAAGTGTACATTTTCAGGGCAGTACAAGAGAGAAGCTGCTGGGTCTCTTTTGAGAGTGATGTTCCTCATGGCAAAAACAGAGTCCTGCTATAGGAAATGACGTATGAGATATATGTGCTACCAGCTCTTTCTCCATTACAGCATGGCTAGAGGCAGTGTGGTGGGCAACTTGTCTTAAGTGGCTGTCTGGAGCTATGGGTTTCATGTGAGTCTGGTTCATAAGGAAAGTGGCTACAGTCGTGCTTAGCTCTCTAAGGATGGAGTAATACCTGGAGTATTGTGTGCAGTTCTAGTATCCTCAACATAAAAAAGACATGGAACTGTTGGAACAAGTCCAGAGGAGAGCCACGAGGATGATCAGGGGACTGGAGCACCTCCCACATGAAGACAGGCTGAGAAAGTTGGGGCTGTTCAGCCTGGAGAAGAGAAGGCTGTGTGGAGACCTCATAGCAGCCTTCCAGTATCTAAAGGGGGCCTATAGGGATGCTGAGGAGGGACTATTTGTTAGGGACTGTAGTGACAGGACAAGGGGTAATGGGTTAAAATTTAAACAGGGGAGGTTTAGATTGGATATAAGGAGGAAATTCTTTACTGTTAGGGTGCTGAGGCACTGGAATGGGTTGCCCAGGGAAGCTGTGAATGCTCCATCCCTGGCAGTGTTCAAGGCCAGGTTGGACAAAGCCTTGTGTGACATAGTTTAGTGTGAGGTGTCCCTACCCATGGAAGGGGGGTTGGAACTAGATGACCTTAAGGTCCTTTCCAACCCTAACTATTCTATGATTCTATGATATTACTACAGAGCTGATTATAAGGAGGCCTGAAAGACAGCATGGAGGTCTTTAGAGTCCTTTCCTCTTCTACTACAACTCTTTGCAGCACAACAAGAAAGAGAAAGAAGCTGTAGGGTCAGCATCAGATGAAGCTGTAGGCTGTCTTAGGCAAAGGGCTGGTGCCTTGGGGACCTGCTCTGTCTCTCTGATTGAGGGTGGGAGTGCCTGCTGAGGTTGTCCCTGCTGCAGCCAGGCTGTTGTGCTTGTGAAGTGTTATTTTATAGATTTGCCTAGAAAGGAAGCAGCCACAGTCTGACTTCACTGATCTCCTGACTTCTGCATCTCCCCCAAGGCATCTGTGGTATCCTTCTGCCTGCCAACCTTCTGATTTTCTTCTAATCCATGCATGTGCATGACATTGCAAAATAATCCTCTTAAAAACATCCTCTGTAACACGCGGGCTGGCAGGACAGAGGGACCTAGCAGAAGGCAGGGCAGAAAGCCTTGAGAGAAGCTTACCGGTTTGCCATCCAAGCCGATAGGGCCCTGAAATTAAAAATAACATTATGAGAGATGCTTTCCCTGGGGTTTCTGTCCATCTGCCCTGGAAAGCACTATGTGTTGCAAGATTGCATGGACTGGAGTACAGACATAGAGGAGAGGTGACTCTCTCTGCCCTCCCACCAAGTGCTGGCAGGTCCTTGGCCCACTGAGCACCTGCCCAGCTTCCCAACTGCTTCTGCAGGGACCTGGTCACTGTCACCCCATTTCAACAGCAACACTGGACACAAGAAGGGAGAGGAAGGAGGAGGAATTCATGGAAATTTGCAAAAAAACCTCAGCATTTCACGTTTTACCACGTCCTGTAAACTAGTTGAAAATCAGCAGTTTTCTTGAGATTTTGATTTAAAAAGGCACCCATATTTGGGCAATGGGGGAAAATGAATTTTTGAAACTGACGGAAGTGTCCCAGGGAAGAGGTGACACACAGCTCAGCAGCATGTTGAAGGTAGTATTTGATGAGAAATAGGGTCCACAGAACACTGTCCCAGCCAGCACTTTCTCATGAGCTGTTCCTCCAAAAGCCAAAGACCACAAAGGCCTAGAGAAATCTTATTCTCAGCTCAGGGGCAGCTCACAGCTCCCTTTTTTGTAAAGGGCAGAGCCATGGAGCCCAGTCAGACAGTTCAGATGCTGCCAATTCCTCCCATTTTCCAGGCGTGAGAGTCTCCCCCTCAGACCTGCCCTGGCACATTGTGTGTCCTGGAGCAGCAGCTGAGCTGCCTGGCAGAAGCAGGGAAGTGGGGGGTGTTTATGTTCACTTTAGGCTTCCTAGTTGTCCAGGATAAACGCATCAGAATAAATAGCAACCATTTGAGTTTTCCAGCAGCCTCAGCGCTTCAGAGAGTGTGCCAGCAACTCTAGGACTGAAATGAAATTTGCTTTGTCCTCCCCTGGGCTTGTTTTCTGTTCCCTTGCCCCTCTATAACAGTGTTGGAGAAGAATTCCCTATTGGTTTTTGTCCTTTCCCTTTGGTATGACTGGGGTGTTCTGCCTAGCAAGGTCCACAGCTGACCTGCATCATGCAGCACCCCATTTGGGTCACAGGCGCTTAGTAATACTGCAATATTACCTAAAGGCTCAATTAAGGTTGGAATTTCACTTACCTAAGGGTTATTTTCTTTGTTTGGGGATATTTCTTAGGATGGTTTTCTTTTACTGAACAGATCTGGCTTCAACTATGTTATTTTAACACTTGGGGGTTTGGGGTTTTTTAAATTAATTTCCTTTCGGAGTTGTGTGGTTTGTTTGGTTTGGGGGTTTGGTTTTTTTCCCAAAGTATCATTTAAAAGAAAAAACAAAGGAAGAAAAACAAATGAAGAAAAAATTACTTTTTCCAGTGATACCAGATCAGGTACTTGATTTTAGACAAAAATTACGAGATGCAGCAAGCACTAATGAGGCTTCCTACTGCTATTGCACACCCATACCTCATAAACTAGCAGTTACACTTACCGGGAATCCAGGAAAACCTCTTGTTCCAGGCTGTCCCTGGAAAGGATGAAGCAGAGAAAGCAGTTCAGAAGAACTGAAGTGGGTTTTGATGGACTATAAATCCTCTCTATGGAGCCTTCCCTCCAGCTTCTGCCCATTTATCCGGCAGCTCTCTGAAGAGCTAAGCAAGGCTCAATTCCCCTTCAATGAGAAAGCATCTTGGGAAGGAGGGGGAATTTCTCATCCCCACTCCATTTTGTACAGGGCCAAGTATATGCTGGAGCAGGTCCAGTTTAGACTACAAGCAGTTTCCTTTAAGTTTCTACATTAATTAAATGGGTGTCCCTAGCCCATATGCTATGCTTTTGGAGTATATTCCAGAGGCTGAGCTCATTTTATGGCAATTCTTGCTGCCATAAACTGGAGGTGTTTAACACAGGGTGCTGCTCTGTGCAAGACAAACTTTACAGATCACTGATGTCTAAATACAGCCTTCCCTCTTACCCTCTTCCCCTAATCTCAGGTCCCAGTGCATTTACTTTCCTCACAAATAATTCTGGAGAAGAGATAATTTTTTTTCTTCTTTCCTGTTTTGTTTGTTTGTTTCTTTCTTCTGAGAGTTAAGAGAAAAAGGAGAGTTAGGTAGTGTAATGAGAGCAGCATGAGCACCAAGCCCTTTCCAGTGCCTCTTTCTGACTAGCCAGTTTTGGCTACCAGTTCGGGATCAGGTACAGCAAACATTGTCTTGAGATGTGTTTGGCAGCTTCTTCATCACCACTTCAAAACACTGAAAAAGGAAAATATCTTGGCTGTTAATTTTTCATAATTCTTCAGTTTCTGGGACCTGTGACATCCCAGGCCACTGTTACCGAGGTCTGTGGATATCCAGCAAAGATACAGCTTTATTTAAGGATTTTTTAATCTCAATCTCCCCCAAAAAAATGTGTGAGCTAAGTCAGGAAGCAACGTGAACCAGAATTCAGCAGATCTGGAAGCACAGCCATATAGATAGAAACAGCATAAGGAGGTAAATCCTGTACTATGCTCATTGAGTGACCACTGTGGCATCTTTCCTTCCCCAAAAACCATGCTACAGTGGCAAAAAGCCCAGGTTTCTTATGTGTTCTCATGCTTTGTTTGGGGGAATAAAATGCTTTCTTAGGCAATATGAGATAGCAGTCATGGTATCTCATATTGCTTCACAATGGTTTTCTAGGACAGACCTGGGTATTAAAAGGGTTCACTTCTGACAAGAAGTGCACATGGGTGTATCTCTGCCTTAACCAGAGTGATTCCATGTGGGGGAAGGGAAGGGGAAGGAGGGGACAGGCCTGCTGGGTTACAAGGCCAAGGTTTGCCACAGTGAAGAAACGAAAATCCTCTGGGAGACAGCTCAGAACCACATTGGCAAGGAAAACCTTCACCTTCAGGTTGTGTCTCCTCCATCTGCAGACTCAATGAAGGTTTACCTTTCAAAGGATAGGGCCAAATAACCTCTTTGCAGAGTCTGAGAGATGCCCCTACCACAAAATGCTCATGTTGCACTCAACAGTTCTGTTTTTATACAAAATGATACAGGACCTAATCACATTTGCACTGTTTCTTTCATTCTGCAAAGTTGAACTTGGTCAGCTTTGCTTTGCAAGATACATATAAAACCACCTGGTCCTGTTGGCCTGTGACCAGGAGGGAAGATAGGCTATAAATTAAAGGATCTATCCACCGCTGGTTTCTGAAATGGCAAGAACCAGGAGCAGACTAGCTACAATTCATTAATTTTGGTTCCTTGTTGGACACCTCCCTGGACAAGAAGTGCTAAAAAAAGAATTAGGGAGAAAACCTGGAAATGGTACAATTTGGCTTCCTCTGTAGACTGCAGACTCTTTCTCCTTGGAGGACGGCAGAGTGATTTGCACGGTATCAGGCCAAAACAAGAGTTCAGCCGCGCTGAATCCAAGAGACTGTTTTTGTTGGGTGGCTGTTTTCCCTTCTTTTTAAAATGTTGATCATATGAAGTATGTGATCCTGGAAGCTGCCAAATCATGGAGACCGTCTGTTTCTGTCACTATCGGCATACTGTCCCTCTCTGGCCAGAAGTTAAGCAGCTCTGAGCTCGAGTGAAAGCTTTAACCTCCAGACAAAAATCTGGAAACTATTTGTCATCCCACATCTTTCCGAGTGGCCCCTTGGCCAGGGTTTCCTTGTTTGTCTTCAGTGCTCAGCCATCCTTTTGACCTATCAGCAGCTCTCTGGGAAACTGGATCATCTTCACAGTAGACTTTGGGGTGGAAGTGTGGAGTTGTGCCAGTGCTGGCACCTCAGGGCTTTGACTGGTGTAGGCAAAAGCCCACTTTAAATATAATTTGCCCTCTAAGTTTTCCGCTGCTTTGGAGATGCAATGTGTTGTGCACTTTCCCAAAGAGCAGAAAAGGCAATGAGGCAAAGCAGCAGCACCAAAACAGACATTAAAAAATTGCCCTGCAGAACAGGCATGTGTCCTTCCAGAAAATATTGATGCCTGTCTGTTTGCAGGACCTACAGTGACAGGGACTGATGGCTTTTCTCTCCGGTTACTATAACCACACTATCTAAAAGGCTGAGAACTAGAGCAAAAACTTCTGCCTTCCAAAACCTGCTGTTTGTGGAGCAGGGTGGTCTTGCTCAGAGTCTGGCATTGAGAGACCTGGCAATCCTTCCTCCTCAGTTGGCCACATGGTAAGAGCCTATCTGCTGGATATAAAACACTTGAAGATTCCTGTTTGTGTCTTGGGCTTTGGTTCTGTCACTTCCCAAACTCCAGAGTGCCAGGCAGGTGGGCCTGGGAACCGGCAAACCTGCTTGTTATTAGAAACATTTATCATGGGGCTTTTGGAGAGTTAATTGGAAAGCCAGATGTAGACAAGTGTTTGCACTGCCCAGGGCTCTCTCACTTGACCTTTGATGTGAAACAAACGTTGCTGGCAGCCCATCCTCTCTGCGGGTCAAAGGTGGTGCTCTTCGAAGGTTAATCAAAGTTGGAAGTGCCCACTGAGAGAGAGAGAATTGAGTCTCCATGTCTTTTGTCATAGAAATCTCCAGGAGAGTTTGTGCAGGGATGGAGTGGAGAGGACTGGCTGCACCCACTCAAAAGCAGAGGCTTCATGCACGCATATGCTCCAACCCTTCATGTTGGTCTTTTTTTATAACCCTATCCTTGCTTTGTCTGGTTGATTCATTACACCTTGCAGGGGTGCTTTTGCTGGAAGAGGGTGCAAAATCTTGCCTACACTTTCCTCAGGTCCCCAGCCAGCTAAGGGGCTTTCCAGATAGCGGTAACTGTGGTGTCGAAGAATCCCCAAGATTCTGGGTACTTGACAAGGATTTCTGAAGAACCCTGAACTACCTATCTTTGTGAATTCCCAAGTCACTAGCTTAACTCTGAGCCTGCTCTTCTGCAAAATCAGTGGTTTTGTCTTCTGCCAATGAAACCAAAGGCTGAGATCAGCCAGGCAAAGGGTGTACTTTCTCCAAAAGTGGTAGCAGCCCTGTTGCTAGAAGGAAATATGCTCCTTCCTTTTAAATACAAGAATATGGTTTCCTTCAAGGGAAGGCGTCCTCATTTGCCATAGAGCATGAGCTGTAATTTCATTATATATAGTACATAATAGGGGTATAAAACCAAATCTTGCTCAACATGGGAACCACATGACACAGAATTTTTGCTTTCCAGCTGATGCTGTCTTACTGCCCCTCCTAAGTATTTCCTTGTAACTTGTCCACATCTTGCATCTGTCAAAAATAGAGAGAAATCCACTTACGGGTGGACCACGGGGCCCGATGATAGACATGCCTGCTTCTCCTGGAGCACCCTGCAGATATACAAGGGAGAGGAAAAGGGATGAAAATCTGAGGAGAGGAAAATACAAAGACAATTATATTCCCAACAAGACTAGGGTTAAACTTAAGGTGTGAGACATTTAGGGCTTATAGAGCAGCTGCTGTTCCAGCCTCCCCCATCTCTTGCCCCCTACTTTGGAAGAAAAGATGTCATTCGGAGCTACTCAGATGTACCAGAAAATGGAAGCTGCACAGCAAGGGAAACTGTAAACACATAAAACACTTTCTGGCAAAACTCAGGTTCAGCTCCACTGCAAGTGTGAAAGATGGCCTAAAACTCTTGCTGTTTATTTCCTGCAAGTCCAGAAGGACTGTGTCTTGCAGAAGAAAGAAAAGAAGGGGTGTGTTGGGCTCCACAGAAATGGGAGCTGAAAGGACTTCACTGGCTGCCTTCAGAAATGCCTCACTTGTGTGCTTCTCAAACTCAGTTGTGATGTGGATGAAAACAGCAAAGTCCTTGCTGGAAAAGAAAACAACTGCCTCTCCAGCTCCTAGCCACCCACGATGTGCACTGTGCAGTACATGTCCTTGTCTTTGGAAAACATGGCATATTCCTGAGAGGCAGTTCCAGAAGCGCCCAGGCCTGGGGAGCTTTGGGATGGAGCATCCCATAAACCAAGCAGCCTGCAAGCAAGCAGAGCTCTCTTCAAAACACAGCTGGGACCTAGGACTCTCGCAGAGGGCTCTGGGAAAGCATGGGCAATTAAGAGTAGTTTTTCCCTTGTTTGTTTGTATCTATCTGCTATCCTTTGTTGCTGAAAACTTTGGCCAGAGAGAAATGCAAGGACACACAGAGAAAAGGCAGGATGGCTTCAGGCAGTGAAATTTTGGTCTGTTAGGTACTGTTGGCTTCAATGAGCAAGCAGTAGCTTGAAGGCAAGGAAGTAGAATCTCTGTCCTACCTTGCCCCCTCCTTGTTGTGTTTTTCTTTCTATCTTCTAAGAAGAGGAGCAAATGGACCTGATATGGCAGCATGCAGATGATCCCCTATGAGGTGAATATACATCCCTTTCCTAGTTTCTATACATTGTTATTCACACAGACCAAACACTTTAATTTTGCTGCTCTCATAGCTGGGGAATACTCACAGCTCCGGGGAAAATAGACTATGCTGAAATGTCAAACACATCAAAACATGCGGGCAAGCATTAGGATGTCATTTCTTTGCAGGTATAAAACACCAGTTCAGTGGACAGCAAACAGCTTGTGAGATGGCATTTCACAGGCTTAAATTACACCATCAATTTTACTTGGTAAGAAGACATATCACTTTATCAGAAATAGGAGTGTGCTGTGCCATTTTCTTCTGTGTTACAGCTTGCACCAGAGATTGGGCTAACCTAGGAGGTGGAAGGGAGCTGCGGGTTGACTAGGGCAAGTAGAGCTGCCAGCAAGGAAGAAACGTCAGGGTTAAAACTCAGGAAGGCTTGGAGGGAGCCCTGCCTGTGCCCGCTGGCTATTATGCTGTTAGTAAACTGTCATAAACAAGAAACACAGCATCTTTGGAGGCTGAGTGGCCTGGAAGGAATCTGGGAGATAAACTCACACTGCTGGGGAAGAAGGGGCAGGCTGGGGGGGTGAAAGCCCAAAGCTGGCTGCAGCAGCCATGACTGTGACTGAGGGGGTTTGGCTGGCCCTAGATCAGGACATCTGGGGATGCTAAGGGCTGTGAGAAGCTGACTCACCTTCTCTCCGGGTTGCCCTTTTAATCCCTGGGTCAGTGGCACCCGTCACAGCCACATGCAAGAGGATGCAGAGGGGAGAGAGAGAGAGAGACACAGACACACAAACACAGGCGTCAGCGGCAAGGGTACACTACCCCACACCAAAACCCTGGCTATGGAACTGGAATAAGCAAAGTGGCCTTAGCTCCTGCCCCAGCCCTCTTCCCCATCCTCACCCTGGGATGCCTAAGCAAAGAGCAATTCCAAAATATAGTGCTCAGATAGGCAGGAGATACCCCCTTTTTTTCAGGGCAGAGCTGTTTGGAAAGGGCAGCCACCTGTGGCAGCAGAGGTGTGTTAGCAAGCCCATGGTTAGCAAGCCCAGCCAACGCATGAGGTGGCAGCAAGAGGCACCCAACTGGGGGAATGGGAGGATGGTGCTTGCTGAACCAGAGGAGGGCCTGAGCAATGTGGAAGAGTGAATGGAAAGCCCCCATACTGCATGCATGCAGTTTGCAGGGCTGGCCACCCTGCTGTGACAAGCAGAGCCCCTCAGGTGTGGGGGTCAGGGAATATGGCTTTGCTCACACTGACACCCACAGAGGATCACCCTGAAAGTCCCGCCCTAAATCTTGGGAGTAGAAGAGGATGGGGAGAGCAAGGCACATACAAGAAGTTTCCACTTACCGGCCGTCCAGGGATCCCCATCGCACCTTTGTCTCCCTGGCAATTAAGGCAAAATCAGAGGCAATTGGAAACTGACCAAAAGCAAGGTTATAAAACAGCACAAATGAACAATGCCACAGATGTGGCTTCACATTGCAGTGCAAGAGTCCAGGGATTTTGAGAGAGTGAGACAGCAAGTGAGAGAAAGTGTGTTTGTGTGTAGCTGAACCTGTCTTTAAGAACATGCATAAATCACAAGTTGACATGTGGATATGACAGACTAGCACATCTCACAACAGAAATTACACCTGGTGATTTAGGCAGCATAAGAGCAAGAGTTTTCAGCCTAACGAAGTATAATCCCAATTTCCAGTGCTTCATAAAATCCAGATCTTGGGAATGGGCTTCCTGCATTAGCAAACTGTCATGTTTTTACTCTCTCTTTACCAAAGTCATCTGGGTGTTAGCTATTTATTTATAGAGTTATCAGTTTCAAACAGGATTCTCTTAGACTTGAAAATACAGTCCTGTCCTGCAAAAGAAAAATGTGGGAAAACAAGCTGACACAGGAAAAAGCATGTCTAGAAGAAGACATATGAGCAGCTGTGTTCAGTGTCCTCTACCCCTTTGAGATACTTCTCAGTGCATTGTCACGGTGTGAAAAACCCAAAGTGTGGTTTGCGGAATGACTTTGGGTCAAGTGACACTGAGCAGAGCCTCATAAACACGTGAACACAAGACTGGTGGCAATTTTCTTTGGGCACTTACCTACAAGGCAGTTTCCTACATTTAACTATGCAATTTGCCAAAATAAACATTAAAAAAAAAAAGAATTAAATCAATTCCCTTTGCATATTCCTGTTCACCAAAACTGAAGGTTATGCAGATTTGGAAGATAGCAGCTGCCTGCTAAAGGATCTTGACAAACATGGCTTCAGCAGTTATGTAGCTTTTGGTCTATATTTTGCAAAAATGATGCGATAATTATCTCTCAGTTCTGTTTCCACCAATGTTTGGTGTTTCCTTATATAAAACACAGTGGCCCTGCCAATGGCTGCCTGCCCCCCTGTAGCTGTAAACCCGGTTTCCTGGTTTATGCAGCCGGAGACATCAGCTCCATTGATGCCATTTCTTTGTGCCTTCCCCCTGTTCAGTTCCAACGTGTGGACGTAGTGTGAAATCTCTGAATGGGGAATGCACGTAACTTTGTTTTGCCCAGTGTATGCACAGAGGCTCCTTTGGCCATGCATCCCAAACGCAGACATTATTGCCTAGGATAAACCACTACTTGGTGAAACTTTAGCCACCTCCTTCTGCGTAGCTGGGGGGCTGTTGAGTATTGGCAGCATTCCTTTCCATGCAGTGCATGTTTTCATAAATTGAAAAGCAACATATGCTTTGCAAAACCATCCCTTGCAGATGGATGAAAAGCTAAGCAGCTGCTTGATTGTAAATTTTGTAGATGAAATATTATAGGAAGCTACTTATTCTAGGGTTTTAGGTCAGTTCTCAATCCCACTAATATTTGCCTGTGTCTGTGTGCTGGCAGCAAGCAAAACTCCTGGTGTCAGCATTTTGCCATGGGGTTAATCTGTGGCTGTTGGAGGATGAAATACTGAGTTTTCCTGTGCTTTTTGCCTCTTAAATGCTACTTTCTTCCATAGCTGAGCTCAGGCTGATCTCCCTCATAGTCTGAGGTAAAAGCTGGTTTTGCAGTGGCTAGTGCCCAGGCAGGCAGAGCCTAAGCTGAGGTCAGAGCTGTGTCAGGTCTCCAGCAGGTACCTGGTATTGGAGTGGTACATGACAGCACTGTGTCTGGTATGTGACTGGGCAGCATTACAGGCCTTCAAGCAATAATAGCAAAGGGAGAGCTCCCAATAGGACAGCAAATAAATGCCAGATGTTTATAATGAAAGGTTGTCTGTGACAGGGAGCCAGGAAAGAGCACTCCAAGGTGGATGATACCATGTAAGTTGGTTATGAGGTCATGCAAAGCTGCCTGCAGCTCCCACATTGGAACTGGAGGAGCACAAAAGGCAGCAAGCAACCTCTGTCCTGAGTCAGGGGGAGCCAGCAGCACAGTTTACATTTCGTTCATTAGGAAACTACCTGTTACAGCTGTTGCATTCTCCAGGTGAGCTGCAGCCCAGGGAGCAGGAAGCCATAGCCAGGAAAGCACACAGCTATAACGCCAAGCCCTATGCTCCTTCTTCACTCATGGCTATCTCTTTCAGATGCAGACACTGTTATTACAGACTTTTACATTTGACCCAGAATGACGTAGGCCTTTTAAATCCTGCTGCAATTAGCAAGCCCCACCAGCAAGAATACTATGCACTGCCTCTTCAACCAGACTCTCAAGGTGACAAAGGCATCTTCAAACATAATATGTTTCCTACATGCAGGAGGATTCATAGGGATTATGTTACCCTTAAGTTTGCTCCTACAAAGCTCCTGTGGTCGCTACTCTGTTACAAGACATGTCTCACGTGCTGTTTGGATTTGGTATTCCACATCGGAACTGCTACATGAGATTACTACCTTCTCCCAGTTTAGGAACCCTGGAGGCCTACTGATGACAGTACTGCCAGATACAGAGCATGAGGGAGCGAAAAAGGAAAGAACGAAATACTTACCGGGAGCCCTGGTCTTCCTGTAAGGCCCTGAAACAAAGTACATAGAAATGGTAAAAGTTAGCTTCAAACTCTGAAGAAAGGGTATGATAAAGAGACAAAATCATGTGAAAGGGTTTAGGAAACAGAACGGTTAAAAAACTCTCAACAGCTCCTTGACCATGAGCTCTGATTGCTTTGGTTTCCTAATCTCCTGTTTGTGAAGTTTTCTCTCCTTTCGGCATGGCTCTACCCACAGCTCTCCGCTCAGGCTCTGAAGGTATCTGGAAGTCCATGGAGAACAAGCTAATTACAGGGCCCTGACTTTTTTCCCGATTTTCCATCTGCTAAATATTATTTTTTCATGTATGGAATTGTTGCAATTGCCACAGAAATGTTGCATGTTCAGAAATGGGAGAGAAAATGTCCGTGAGAGGATCTTTTTCTTCGGATGTGGTCCAGACGGCAATTGAGTCTGGAAACCTCTGGACTATTGCATCATTTCATCATTTCCTTCCTTCCTTTGCCCCTTTTAGTCCCAATCTCACCAAATTTCTTACATGACTGCGGGTTGCCCCTGTCTTCACCAAAGCATCAACTGATTTCAAGAACAACGGTGGGAGCATCTGTTGAGCAAGAGGAGAGCATAAAGGCCCTTGTGACCACTGGGATGCTGCTCAGCCATTTTCCTGTATTTTCTCCTGGTCATCCTACACTAGAAGCAGGGCTCAGTGCACTTCTAATGAGTATTTTGCCCATCCCCAAACTCAAGCTGACACTGGGGGCTAAGCCCTGCTGCCCAATATGCTGTGTTTTGCAAGGCAGGATAAAAAAACAGGAGAGAGTAGTGGGGTCATCAGTGCTTTGGGGTTACTATCCGGCATGATGTATACGACAACCATCCAGGCGGAAGCCCATGCCTGTTGTTCATAAACTCGAGTTTCCATGCAGTTTTAATCACAAAAACTGGGGGGGGAGGGAGAAAAAATATTTCCTATGGTGGCATGGAGGACTTTGCTTTACTCTTCGGCAGTAAACCGAGCTGATCAGAAACCCAGAGGTCCTGAAAGAGACAAGGGCGCTGTTAGCCCAAGACATTCCACTTTGGCTAATGATGCTCGGTCTGCCTGACTTCCTCTTGTTATTTCCATTGGCTGAAGCACTCCTTGCAGCCTGTCCTGAAAGTCTGCATGCAGAGACAGGTTCAGAGGTTGCAAGAAGCCAGGATACGGTAGCACATATTGTCAGCACTTCTCTGGTGGTCCCATGTGTTTCTGCCAGGCTTCAATCTTTCATTATGATATTAAGTTTCTAGCCCTTATTGCTGCAGAGGAAGCCTGGAGTGCATGTCTTCCTCACCCTGCAAAGGCACAGACTGCTCTCCAGGAGACGTCTGTGTTGACCTTGTGTTTTCTCTCTAATTTCTCTTAGCAATAATAGAAATGCCTCATCACCACTAATTTTGTGCCTGGCCCATCCCTTTAGCACTGACCTGTGCTTGCACAGGGTAGTATGGTAGGGACTGATCTAGCTGGACTCCACTTGCAGCTCCTCTGGAGCAGTGCTTTCTTCCCAATAACCCAAAGCTAACACTGAAATATATCCACTTCAGCAGCCAGTCCTGAAAGCCCCTAGGATCAACTGTTGCTGAAGGTTTGCATGGATCAGGGATTCCAGCTGTAAAATGCTTTCAGACCTTTTGGCCTGGAAAGTGAGATTTTTTCTAAGATTGTTGTCATTAAATAGGGATGTGCTGGTGTATCTGTGGGAGTTCAGTCTATAGCATTTTGACTCCATGAAAGGGGAAAATAGGCTGTGCAGCAACTACTTCTCCTCAGAACATCATCTGCAAACTGTTTAAGACATTTTTGCATGAACAGACAAAAGATGACTACCGTATGTTTAACTTCTCATGTTCCCCCACAGAAACCCAGCATAGTTACTGTATTGTACATGAATATAAACCATTTCCTCTGAAAGGATCATGCTAGAGACAATACAGCATTTCTTTATAATCCTGAGAGATGTCAATACATGGCCTCATTCATTGCATTGCTTCTTCTGGTTCACTGTGGGTCTCTTAGTAGCTGTAAGAAAATTCTGCAATAACCTAGCTGTTTTCCTGAAGCCTAAATCATTCACACTGAGGTTTTGCATTAGCTAACATTTAAAAAGGAGGCTGTCAACACAATTTTTCCTCTGAAATTGATAATTGTGCAGCTATACTTCAAGGCCCATCAGTTCAGCAAACCCACGAGAGTAGCAGGGAACAAGTCGCTACAGCTCCTGCCATGTGTTTGTGATCTATCTTTCCCTTTGTTGCAAACACGTCTCATTCAGCATGTGGCATCCAATGGATTGAAGCACATACAGCTGATTCCCCCAGGGTATGTGAGGCCAACTAGTAATAAATACAAGTGCCCCTCATGTTTGCCATGTCCCTATCCCTGTGCTCTCTCTTTCTCATCACCCCCAGAAGCTGCAATGCAGCAGAGAGCAACCCCACAATAATATGGGTCCCACAGTACTTGCTGTTTGAGAGGTCCCAGGTTACCAGGACTGTGAAGGCAGCTACCACACCAGACACCACAGACAGAAGGCTTTGCTAGTTCATGGCCTGCAAACTCTGTGTCAACAGCTTCTAAAACCATAGAGGCTTGGTACTTACAGGTGGACCTGAAAGACAGAAGAAGAAAAAAAACATTAAATATTTTTTTAATGCAACAAATCCTGACAAGAACGATTAGATAAACACACTGTACCATCTTTTGGGGTTGATCCTGATGCTGCTCAAATTTGCTGATACACATCCACAAACTCCCTATTTATTACTTAAGTATCCCCAAAATTAGCAGCACTGCTTTACAGTCACCAGGAGTGCCGGGCAGCCTCTGAAAGTCCTGTGTTGGAAAGGCCATGCAAGTCAAGCTCTTGACACTGTTAAACTCATTTTTGGTCCTTTGGCAGGCAGGGATCCCCTCCATGAGTGTGACACCACTAAGCCGAGGAGACTTGTTATTTTTGTGACTCCCCCTCACCTCCTGCCCACCCCTTGGGGGCTAAGAAAGCTGAAAGTGGAGAGGAAAAGAGCCCCTTTCCTGCTAAAATGCCTATGTATTTCCCATCAGTATCGGTGATCTTGCAAAGGCATGAAAAGGTTAATGACAAAACTAGAGCTATTAAGCACATCAGGTACCTTTTCTCTTTAGTGCAAGCTTATTTCCCCTTTTGCTTCTGCTCTGTTCCCATAGGAGCCATTCTGACCCTCTTGGAAGGAATTTCCTCAAATCCTTTGGATTTCTTTCATTTTAGAAAGCTTTTTGGAACCTGGCAATGTGGAGCACTGCATCTCCCTCATACAGAACTATTGTACAGTATATATAAGGGCTTAAACAGCACATTTCTTTCATCAGTTCCCAGAAAATTCCTCAAAATCCTGACAGATATGTGTGTGCGGAAAGAAACCCCTGGACTGACTATTTTGTGGTTTCCTCTCTGTGAGAGAAGCAAGACATACCATACAACTGTCAGGGGGTTCTACATTTTCCATACTTTATAGACACTCTGTTTTCTTTTTTCTTTTTTTTTTTTTTCCTCTCTGTATGTGAAGTGCCAGGAAGTAAGACTAATCAGCGTAACAGGCAAGCTGACAGATAACAGGCAGCAACCTCTTCTTTGCATGGGAGGTGGATGTCCCGGTGAGCACCTGTAGAATACGTCGTCATTCTGAAAATACCCCTGGCTGAAAGTCCACAAAAGAAACTGTAGACTTTGGTTGAACAGACATTTTCCACATTGGAAATCTCCACTTAGCATGACTCTTTCACACCGAAGACTTCAGCAAATGGTTTGGCTATCAAGCTTTGGTACCCTAAAACTGCATTGTGTATGGCACTCTAAAGACCTTTGCTCAGCTTTCATTATGGTTAATTAAAAAAGGTTACCTCCAAAGGTTACCTTTTAGTTAAAAAAAAAAAAGAATGTTTAACACATTTGTGGGGATGGACAGATAGTGCTAAAAAGCCAACATTCACAGCCAGAAAGCTCAACAGCTCAAAGCATCTCCACCCAAATTTAGGGCAGGGGCTCAGGGGGACCCAGATTTTCTGGGTCTGGCAATTGCCTGTCACTGGTTTTGGTGCTGGGGTCACTATCCTGATTGGTATGCCCAGTCTAAACAACAACAGTGTTTCTCATCAGAAAGTTCATTTTGGAGGGCAAGGTCAGACTTGGATCCAGGAATCCTGTTTTATGCCAGACTGGGAGGAAAAAAAAGTCATTTTCCCAAGTCTGGCCTGCATGACAATAAAGTTCTGTGAGGACTGTTTTGGAGAGATTTTGTTTCAGAGTGAGCACCCTGTCACAAGGTCAATGCTTATAACTTGCCAATATACGGACTTTATTTCCATTAGCAACACTATAGACCCATAATAACCCTCCTACCTGTCTGCACAGGGGCAGACTGGGGCACTAGTGGATTGCATGAACCCAACCATTTAGCTAATAGTGAAAGAAAAATTTAAAGGCAAACAAACCCCGAGCCACTCTACCCTTGCAGGCCAAATGTGAACAGACAGCAGCACACCGTGTAATGGTATTGGAATACCACTGAGTGAAAAAACAAGCTTTTGCTTGCTCTAGAAGCTACGTCCGCAGAGCAGAGTAAATCAGCAATGCCAGCAGTTCTGGTCCCACCGAGCCACACACCCCACACAGATCAAAGTCAGGAGGCATATTGGAGGCCCATCTTCATTATATGCCCTCTATAAAATTAACGGTTATGTAGAGGTGCCTGCACAGTCTTGTATAAACACACCTCAGTGAGCTGCAAGGACACAGTCTTGGCTACAATAAGTCAATTAGTAGAGACCATCCAGGGACTGGGCTTCAAATGCCGGGACTATCCATGGAACCCAGGAGACAGTGAAGCCCTCGAATACAATCACTTGTAAAAGCAACATCGTCTTGCATGGGCTGAAGGAGGAGGAGGGAAGATGTGCCAAGGATAGTGGGGAGGGAGGAGGTGCTGCTGGATAAGCTATTGCAAAGCCCTGGGGATTTTACAAAGTGAAATAATGCTTCAGCAAAGTGGATTTGTCATGTTCTGTCACAGTGATTAATGAGAAGCCCAAGCAGAGCTTCTAAAGATGCTCAGTCTTTAACATAACAAGAAGCAACCTAATGCACATTAGAAGAAAGGGCAAGCAAACAACAGAGGGGATCCTCATGTCTCTGCTTTCAACTGCTCTAACCAAAGATGGCCAGTCTGAGACAGCCTCTTGCGGGAAGCACCAGCTGTGTTCATGCAATGCACCAGGTTTGCCCCTGGCCAGGGATGCTGGCTATCCCGTGTAAGCCAAGGGAGTAAACTTACAAGTCAACCAGATGGCACAGAACCCTTCATGAAAGCAACATGAACTGTAACAGAATCACTGTAACACCACTGCATGGTGTTCCACATGCTCCCTGGCCCCTACAGTCCCAGGCAGATTGAGGCAGCTCTGTAGAAAGAGGCCTTATTGCCCTCTTTGGTGGGCCAGGCCTTGGTGGTGGTGAACTCCAAAATGCTCCACAAATGACAAAGACCAAACAACCTCAACAGCCACAAGTGCTAATTTCATCTATGGGGGTTCCTACTCTCCTGTGTTTACAGCAGACTCTTTTTGGGTAAGATAGAAGTGGTGATGCTTAGGAGATGAGCTAACCCCCCTTTCTCTAAATAGTGAGCAGAAAAGGGACAAGAAGTCAAAAGAGCAGGAATCAAAGCCACCATAAACATTTCTAAGCCCATTTCACAGCTAACCCCAGCCTACAGACAGATCCAGAGCTCCCAGATCACCAAATTCCTCTGCCTTGCACAGAACAGGGAGCCCACATTTGTAATTAGCACCTCCAGATCCTGTGTGTTTTGAACCTGATCTTGCTGGGACCAGAGCGCTGCTGATGCTGGCATGTAGGTTACAGCACGACCGTCCACCCACGATGAGCAGCTCGGGAAGCTTCTCTCCATGCTGGTGCCTCACTGAAAGGCACTGGAGGGCTGTAAGCAACTGAAATTGCTGTTTATCCAGCTGCAGGGCTTATCGAGCAGCAGGGGATGGAGGAGGGGATGGAGCAAACGTGTCAGGAGTGGACAAGTGGGAGGAAGCAGCAGCCTCCTGCAAAGAGAAGACCTCCAGAGCACCTCTGAAAATGAACATTGAGAAAACAATGAAGTCTTGTGGGGGTACCCAGTGTCCCTCCAAATATATGGCCTCTGGAAATTAGCACCATCTGCACTGTCCCTTCTCAGCTGCTCTGGCTTTTATGCAGATAGAAACTTTCCTTAAAGAAGCTCTGCCTTTCCTGTAGCCCAAGTAAGCAAATGAGCTGCCATGGTCTGCACACTGGATGAGTCTACCTTACTGCACACATAGAGGGGGCATATTTGTGATGGACAGCAGGGCCATGACACAGAGCCTTCTGCTCACTTGCTCTCCACCATGGCCCATTCAACTCGTGACTAAATAAAACAGAACTACAATGACCCTTTTTCCCTCGCCCCCACAAAGAGATAAAAAGCCACCCTCCATGCTGTAGTCTCTTCAGGCTCAGAAGAAGAGATGCTTCTTTTGTAAGTGGGTCATATTTATTCTACTATGGAAAGTCCCATATCCCAGAATATCAGATCTTAAAAGCTGGACAGTATTAGAGAGGGTCTGTGCGGAGTGAGACCTTCTGATGGTAGAGATATCCTCAGCTTCTGAGATTGCAATGTTCTCTGGACTGATAGGATCACTGAAATGATCCCATCCATTTAAGGGCATTTCCTGACATCTGGAAATATGCCCGTTCTTAAAAGGATCTCAAATGCTGCTGCTTAATTTCTTCTCTCGAACTTCTTGGATTCAGGCAGTCCAGTGTCTGTGATGTGGTTGTATTCCACCCTGCTCCAAAAGCTCACATACGAGGAATTTTTTTTCTGCTCTGTAGAATACACAAGACAAGATGGACAGAGAGGGAACATAAAGATGTCATTGTTGCTCACTTGGGTCATCCTCACTACACACTCCAGCAGAAGGGGAGATGTAAACATGTAATCCATCCCTGTGAGGAAATCCAGCCATTTCACAGAGGACCCAGAAGGCAGCCTTAAAGAGTTAGAGAGATACAGTTACTTCCTGACATTCAGGACCATGTTAATTGATAATAACATAGCTGTGGCCAGGCAATCAGCTTTGAAATGCTGCTTAAAATGTCAGCAGCCCAAGCTCGACCTTCCCCAGGGTGGCAGAGATCCCCTTGTTCATGGCTTCATGGACGTTCAGCACACCATGACCCTATTTTGGAGACAGCAAAACCCCACTTGGGTGCATAGAGCTCAAATGGTAGATTTCACCTTTTTTAAAGGCTGGCTGTGCTGCAGTTTTCACACAAGAAATCCAGGGTACTCATAGTCTTCTAGAGACCTCTTCCCTACTTTCATCAGGGGACAAATGATACAAGAGGAGGTGGAGGGATCATTAACTTTGAGAACTGCAAATGAAAGGCAAAATTGCTGTGTGCCTTGCCATAATTCATTATTATTAGTTGTAGAAAAATTAAAGACAATAGAAATTTTCAAAATAATAAGAGAAATCTTAAACAACAGTGATTACCCAAAATATACCCTCCAGAAATTCTGCTTCAGCTGTTGTCAGTAGACAATCTGAGTAACTCTCTCCAGAGAGCATGAGCCCCTTGCAAAGACCAGGCTGCTCTGTCCCCAGAACATCCCTCTCTCAGTCTTTCAGCTACACCCTGCAGAGAAGCAAGAGGTTCTTCAAAGGACCATAGAAATGTTGGACAGGGAAAAGGCTATTTGGATTTCATTGCCAAAAAATGTGACCAAAGCTCAGCTGAGGCACCAGGTTATGCCAGTCACTCAGGCTTGCCTCTGAAATGAAACCTATGACATCACTGAGATTCAGCAGTTAATATCAGCAGCTGTTGAGGATAAAAGTCACTGCTCAGGCACTCTGAGCATCCCAGTGCACCACCACCACCACCAGCTCCTGCCAAGGAGAAGACCTCAAGCACAGCACTGAGAGTAGTCCACGGCAAGCTGTGCCCAAAGCAAACAATGAGGTGGAGCCTCACAGAAAAATTAACTTGACTAATTAGTGCTCTCAAAAAATAAAAGAGGTTCTGATGCTGGAGTTAAGCCATAGACTCTAACTGCATCTCCACACATCCACTTATTTCAAGAAGTGTCTGTAAGGACAACAGAAGCTAGTTGGCCACCAGAGCCAGAAGAATTTGGTAAGGAAAACTTGTACCTTTGGCATAACCAGAGCAAGCCCAATAGGCAGATTTATGTGCCAAAGAAAAGGGTTCAACAATAGACAAACAGAAATATTCTGATAAATACAAAAAACAAAGGGCAGGGAAGGGCCAAGAGCTGATGGCCTGTATGGTGCTGGCTGTACCCAGGACAAACACAGCACCCCTGGCTCCACCGGGGAAGAGACAGTGGGATGGATGACACCAGGCAGAACAATGCTTATTTTTGGCAGGCATCCATGGGTCAGCAAGCTCCTTCCAGGCAGCAAACAATCGCATTTGTCCCTGTCGTGCTGAAGCACTTAACATGACAGAAAGCAGAGAAAACGGCTGGGTAGAGCGCACTGGGTCGAGCGCACTGGGTCAGCTCACCCAGTGGGATTTTGTGCTTCAGGTCTGGAGGCCCCCTCGGGGTTTTTCAGTACTGGTGCAGAGCCCTGGATGATAAATTGAAAATGGATGGTCACGAGCACACTCCACTCCACCACCTTCTGCCAAAGAGCCAGTGAGCCCCCGGGCTTGTGCAAACCACCAGCCATAAAGTGCTGCTCTTGACTATCCCCCTTTCTCTTCCCCTTCTGCTTCCCCTGAGCAAACCAAACAGAGATTAAAGGATTCCTGGGGAATGAGAAAGACATGAAATTGAGGAGGGAACATCTTCAAAGCAACCAAAAGAAAAACATCTCTACCTAGCCCATTTGGGCAAATATTTCCCTAACCTGTTGCTGTCCTCTGGGGATGGAGACACTGCACTCTTCCCTAGTGATCTGACCCAGGCAATACCCATGCCCTGACTCATAAGGTAATATTTATTATCTTTCTTAGAGACTACCCAAAATTTCCAGTGTTGTTGAAGGCAGTCAATGACCTTTGATACACAATAAACTCAAAAAACAGCTTTTTTATTTCTCTCCTTTTTGCGGTTACCTTTTATATGTTTGAAGTCTGCTGTCCCATTCCCCAGTCTTCTCTTGTATTTAGACTAAACAAAACCTAATTCTCCCAGTCTCTCCACAGAGGCCAAGTTTTCTGGACCTCTGGTCATGTTCACTGGTCCACCTCAGGGGCCCATTTACCTCCTGAACTGTAGTTCTCAAATAGAAACCTGCTCTCCAGCTCACTGCACAAGTCAACGGTAGACAACTTGGTAAAGGAAGAAGACATGGTGTCTGTTTAGCTTATCACAGAGGGATACTGAGTCCCTCCCCGTCACCACCTCTGCCTTGCCCTTACCTTCTGAAATGTCACAGGTCCTCTACCAGCCCTCAAAGGCTAAGAGATTTCTTGCAGTGCTTCTCTAGGAACCTGGTGTCCTTCCTGTCTGGTTTGACCAGCTCTCATGGTCCATTGAGGAGAAAACTTTCCTTCCCATTCACAATGAACTTCTTCAGCATTTTCTTGGTGTACTCATAGTCCCACCTCCATCTCCTTCTGTGTTTTTAAGTACACCTCAAATACTTGGACATTTCCACAAGACCTGGCAACTCTTAGTCTGAAGACACACATGCCAATGCAACAAGCTATCACTCCAGTAAAACCTCACTCTTGGCAGAGTAGACGCTTGATAATTTCTCTGCAGCTCCCACTGTACATCCTCTAACACATACTATTCCATGCCAAGTATATGAAAGGTGGTGTCTGAAACCTCTGGAGATCCAAAGCAGTTTGAAAACTGCAGCTGGTCATTAAGAAGTCTGATATTTCTCCATCAGGGAGCTGATTGCTTCTTCAGCACTCAGTCAGGCCCTGAACAAGTCTTATTCCTCAGAGAGCTGCAGAATTAGGAAGGAACCACACTGAAAAACCAGCAAAAGCAAATCATGGTTGGGTAAAGAAAAAAAAAAAAAATTAAAAAATCCACAGCACTTGAACTTCCTCCTGAAAATTACAGTCTCTCATAATGTGGTTGTTGGGGAAAAGTAGAAAGTTGAAGCATACTACAGTTAATAAATATTTTAAAAAATTCTCTGATCATGCACTTAAAATGTAAATGATACATTTTACTTTTCAGATTGCATAGATTCATTTTCTTCCTCTATCATTTTTGCAATTAGCAGCTGATTTTAATATCTAGTGCCTTGCTGCACCCCCACCCCTCCCCAATTCTTGTTATTCTTCCCTCTTTTCCATCTGCTAACTCTTTTGTTCTTCCTTCCTCCTTCCAAAACACTTTGCAACTTTTATAACAGCAAATTCTGTCACCTACCCGGGGAAGAACAAAAGACCATTGTGTTCAATTTATCTTTTAATAGACTCCTTCCTCAAATACCTCACGGACTGCCAGTACTGTCTTCCAGACCCTGTCTCACACCCTTTTGAGTTATTAAATGTTTGGGAGGGTCTTTCCTTTAACCAGGACATTTTTCCACCCGAGGTGATTGATAGCTCCCAGTTACCACTAATTACCCTATCAGCAGTTGGACATAAGCCTAGCCACAGCACTCTTCCTCCAGAGGCCAGCAATGCATCCCTGTCATTCTTTATCCTCTTCTTCAAGGATGGAACAAACTGACTAATTGGAGACACCATAAACTCCTCCTTCAGGCTCTTTTCTGATGTGTCGCCTTG
This sequence comes from Melopsittacus undulatus, assembly GCF_012275295.1. Lineage (NCBI taxonomy): Eukaryota > Metazoa > Chordata > Aves > Psittaciformes > Psittaculidae > Melopsittacus > Melopsittacus undulatus. The sequence goes on along the minus strand of NC_047530.1, from coordinate 67,298,914 downwards.
TTTCCAAACAGAGCATGTGGAAGAGAGCAGGGCTGATGCTAGTCCTTTCAAAAGGAACAATGCAATGGGGTTTCTCAGCCCAAGTTGGTTTGCTCAGCATGTTTTACTGTGCAGGAAGAGAAAAAAATTCATTCATTAATCCAAATCTAACAGATGATTTCTTAGCACATCTTGAACTCTGAGAGGTTTGTCTATTTTGCCTACCCCTACACAGGGCTCTGCCTAGTAGGAGCCAGGCTGGGATAGCATGCACATATATTACAGGAGACAACCTGTGTTGGCTAACAGGGACAAAAGGATTCATGGCTTTCCTTATCTAGAATAAAGGAAAGCATCTGGTGCCGAACCCAGATGCTTTGCACAGCACACAGTGCAGAGAAAGCCATCAGACAAAAAATAATGCCCAAACAACTGCTGCCTCCCTATAGAGCATGGTCTGAAAAGCACCTGTATTCTCTCGTCTCCTCACTGTGGCAAATTTGACACAATAAGTTTGCTAAACTCTGTAAGGACCTCCGTCCTGTTTGAGACTCAAACATTTTTCTTAATTAGGCATACTAGTGCTTATTTTTTTAAGGTAGGGAGAGATCCCATTATAATCTCAAGAAAAGAGATCATCATGAAAGTGGAAGAGATATATTTCCCTGCCTCTGGAGCAGAGAAGTAACCTGGAGGAAAACCAATCAAGTTTAAAAACTAGTTACTCTGAAGCTCTTCCTCCCAGATAAAAGGAAAAGCCACAAAGGAAAAAAGACATTGTATTTACAGAGAAACTTCTCCTAAATACATGGAGGGGTGTTGAATATGCGCTGCAGGGACATACATATGGCAAAAAATTGGTGGGACTTTAGACACTGCTAAAGAGCCCCACATCCTACCAAAACAGCAAGTCCTCTCTATTCTACGAAAAAAGAGCAAAGAGGAGGAACGAGGGCTGAGGTCTGCACCAGTTTGCTGCATGGGAAAGACACATGGAAAAACCCACTTGGAGGAAGCAGCAATGGCTGAATGCATGCCAAACCACGTGGGACCGGGGACAATGCATGCCCTGCACCAGCCCTTGATCCAAGAGTCATACATTTGTAGCTTCCTCTCCTAAAAGACCTGAGAGCCACTTCCCATCACTACCCCAAGAAACTCCAGGACCCCTGCCCATTAAGAGTTGGGTTAATGCAGTAGTAGAGCACAGGGATCTATCCAGGATGGCTTTGAAATTCAGGGAGAGAAATATTTGCAACCAATACCTGATAACCCCCATTCCCTCCTGGTTTTCCAGAAAAAAAAAAAAAACAAAAAAAAAACAAAAAAAAAAAAAAAAAATAAAACCCAAACCAAACTAAACTGAAAATAAAAAAAAATTGCTATAAGCACACAGTTCATTCATAAGCAAAAAATCACCACACACATGAATTGGAGGTAAACTAAGAAACACGATACTGCACCTTTCAGAAAAACACATTTCTCTCCCGCTCTCTTTTCATTCTGTTTTTAAGCCCATGTTAAGTCACATTGCACAGGGGATACCAACAGCTTCACAATTCCACAGCTTCTCCCTGGATTTTGGACAGGTCAGGGCTGGGTGTATAGCTGCCTGGTGCACAGAGGGCTAAAACATGGCTCCCTCTGCTGTGGCCAGGGCAGTGCCACTGAACTATAAGCTCTACAGAGTGCTTTTGAGGTTTCAACCCCTCTTGCATCTGTGTTGCACTTGTATATGGTAGGGTTTAAGGCAGAGTTAATCTGTAGGCAATGACTGCTACTTTGAGAGACAATTACTTCCTCTGCCAAAATCCCTCTAATAAGGAGCTAGTATTTAAAAACTAAATAAAAAAAAAAAAAACAAAGGCAAAAAAATAATCCCAGCCCATTGTGCTTGAGCTACTTAAGGGATGAGACAAACACACAACTCCTAGCAGCTGCCATCGCCTCCAGCACCATCTCCCCCCTTGAACAGCATTGTCTATGATGATAGAGGAGGAAAAGCAAACAGCAGCCACTGGGATCCAGCCACATCCACCCACCCAGTACTGGGTTCAGCCTCAGGAAGACCCCTTCCCAAAGGCACAACACAGCCCATGACCCTCTACCTGCTGCTGGTTGAGCCACATGTCAAGGGAAGCCTGGTATGGATGGGATTGCTGGGTGGTCCCCAGCATAGCACATATGCTGCGCTGAGCAATACAGAACCATAATAAACAAGTCCCTCTCACAAAGCTCTGTCAGTTCAGATTCCAGTTCAGTTGATATAATCTTCATCTTCTCTTTGAAAGAAAGGAAAAAAAGAAAAGCAAAAATTAAAAAACAGGCATCCTAAGGGAAAGGAGTGAGGCAAGAGATGGATTGATACAGCCCGTGTGTGTATCAGCCCCCCAGCGTGGGGAAAATGTGCTGTTAATCAGCCACCCCCCTGGGAATATGCTGATTTAATTACCTCCTGCTTGCACAGTCCGGCTGCAATGCTGCACGCCCAAGACATTGCATGAGGAAGAAACAGACACCAAGCCTCGGCAGCCAGGTTGGAACAGGATGGGTGAGGAGAGCAGGAAGGTTTGCAGGGGGTGAATTGGTCTGGAGAGGCTGTGTGAGTGGTACAAACCCCTATATGTAAGCGGCAGATAGCATCGAAGAGCATATCAACACCCCACCAGAGCCACCAGCACAGCAGCAGGGATGGATGTATCAAGGAGTAATTTTTCTCCTGTCTGTTTATTTTGGTGAAAACACAGAAAAGATATGCAACAGGCAACAAGTGGATTTCCAAGTAGAAAAATGGAGAAATAGCCAGACAAAGTGAAAGGAAGATGTCCATTTAAGCAGGCATCATGCCACAGCCGTCTCTCCCTCAGTGTCTGCATGGCACAAACTCCACAAGAGAGCATGCCTCTCCAATCCTTCAATTGTCATGCCACCAGCATTTTGCAATGTCAGTCTGGGACACATTGGAACATCACTCCAGTGCAAGCAAATTTTTTCCAGGGCTTATGTTTCACAATGCTTATGAGTATCAAAGAGGCAGTGCACAGAGGAGCAGAGACTTGGTCCCGCTCCTGGAAGGGGAAAGCTGCATCAAGTGCATCCACCCTCAAAGTAACTCATTGGACAGTCACGTTAAAGCGGTTCAAGCACGAGACATGGGTTTCTCCTCTTCCACCTGGGGGACAGCTGGATGTTTAATAATTAATGGCTGTACGCTTCCTTGCGAAGGCTAATGCTTGAAGCGTTGCTGCATCTTTAACGGCTGCCAGCAATGGGAAACTCATTGGAGTGTGTGTTCGGAGGGGAAGAAGGTTAAGATGATTAACTGGTGCTAACAAGTTTAGGATGTGGAAGAAGTATTTTCTTGGACGTCCATCAAAGAGAGGATTGAATGTTCCCTGGCGGGGGAGGGCATGGGGGCTGGTATGTGTTTAACAGATGAGGTTTCTGCCTCCCAAAGCCAGCCCAGCCCACATGATGCAACCTCTCTCTTTTAAACTCTGCCTCTTCCCCTGTACCATCAGCTGTACCTGTGTTCCCAGCCTGGCACAGGGGCTGAAAGGAGATCAGGGGGGAGGAAAGCTGCCCCTCCACTCTTCCTGTGCCCTGGGACATCCTTTGGGCACTGGTAGATCTCCCTGGCCCTTGGCCCTCATGGGAAGAAGGTGTGGGCAGATGCCCGGAAGAGCCAAGAGGGAATCGGGTATCACCACACTGAAACCCAATGCCCCAGAGAGAAGAGCTCCTCCTGGGCCTCTGCATCCTGCTACACAACCCCACTCTCTGTCCTGCCGCAGAAACGCCGTACAGAACCACCCCTGCCACCGGCCAGGCCAGCAGCCTGCTTTATGCCTCACCATTGCCCTCGATCACAGGCTAACATTAGTGCTGGAGTGAAGTCTCCTTGCAAACAGCTTTGAAGCAAGCCACTTGGCGCCCACAGCATCTCCCTTGTCCTGTCCCTGGTATTTTCGGTGCTCTCCGCCGGCTGGCGGGCGCCCATGCTTTGCGCAAGGGGCTTGGACGCCGCCAGGCACCATGCCCGGCCGTCGAGCCTGGTGACTGGTGCGACTCGCCTTCATTCCTTTGGCCGCCACAAAGCTGCCAGGATGGGCAGCACACGCGAGACTCACGTCGCAGGGCCCGGACATGCGTCAGCAGCTGACGCAAACCAGCCCGGCCATGTGCACACAGCTCAGGCCTGGGAAAAATCCTCCACCCCGGTAGCGCACTCACACTGAATCAAAGCTGTTGCAGTACAGTAGCAGTGCAATGTGCTCTTTGGGTTTCCCCAGCCAGCTGGGATGCTTTTGCCTTGCTTTGTCAAGGCGCTGATTTATGCCCATATGTACCATATACATTGTAAGCACAGGCACGCAATGGTGTAAACACTTCTACAAAACATCTGTACACAAAGCCGTGAAATATGCAGAAGCTCCCTGCTGCAGCCCTCAACATGCATCCCAGGCACCCCATAGGCAACCTGTCAGGCCCCAGTCTGTCTGCAGGGTGCCATTCACCACTGGTCCAGTTATTCAGATGTGTCCTAGCAGGGGTCATAAAGGTCACAGAGGGACTCCTACCTGATATAAATCAGCACAGCCACAACAGTTTTCTCTTGCATCAGTGTTTCAAGCTGGAGCCCACCATGGCAGGTATCTGCTCTTGTGCAGTGCTGAGCATCTATTCCTCCATCCAAAATCTCCATCTTTTCCACACATTTAATATTTGATGTCTTTCTCTGCACCATGAGTAAGAGGCCTGCTTATCCCTGGTTCTGGATGAAGGATGGCCTTACCAAACAGCCAAGGCTTATCCATGACTGGGATATAACTTTTGGGATATAACATACTAGCACCGTTAAAGTTAATGCTTGTACCACCAGGACTCGTGCATACCTGGACACAAATGTTCACTCTTCATACCTCTTGGAAGAGCTCAGCCTCCAAAGGAAAAGACCCGCAACAATTCTGTGAGTTTTGGGAGATTTTCCTTCCACTTTCCAGGCAGTTTAAAATATAAAATAAAAAAAAATAAAAAAATAAGCTTCAAATAAGAAGTTTGAAATAAGGAAGCACATAAAAGAGCAAAGAGAGGAGCCCTGGGGCATGCAGGAGACAGGCCTGAACATGGTAAGATGAAATAATACAAACAAGCAGATGGGTGTAAATAAACAGGCCACATTCTTGCAGAGCACTTGTGCCCATCATTGTGCCTCAGCGCCTTCCCTTTTTAATGCATTGATGTTTCCAACCATATTTTGGATAAAGAAGGAAAGGCAGAGGTTTTTGCCTTCCTAACTCTATTGGAGTGGTAGCACCATAAGTATGTGCTAGCCCTTCAACCATTTTGCAGCCCGGGCAGTGCTCACAGCTCTGTTAATGGCTTACATGAGCCCTCCTAATCTGCACTGCAGCAACAACAGCGGGCTCATTAAAATCAATTAAATACTCCCTAACAAAGTCACTTAGATCCCAAATACAGACCAAGTTGGATGAGTTGATGCTTAGACGCGTAAGGAGCATCCTTGCTCCCTCTTACCATTACTCAGTCACCTTCAGGTGACAAAAGCCAAGGTGCGGGTGCCTCCTCAGGCAGCTCCAGGCAATTGCGTAAGAGCACAGCTGCTTACGTGTTCAGAGAAAGAGAGTTAAGCGACCAAACAAGCTCTTTGTTTGTTTTTTTCCTGACTTGTTCATCCCCATCTATTCATAACTGCTCACAGAATCTGTGGAATGTGTTGTGTGGTTTGCATCTTCAAAACAAATGAAACAACAGTATGTCTAAACCAAACAAACCCCAACCCAAAATACAGCCAGCAGGCCAGGGCGCACGAGCAACCTTCAAGGATGAAGTCTGTGTAGACACTCTGGAGGGCCCAAAAAATGTGGATGGGGAACATATTTAAATTTCAGAGAATTATGGAATACCCAGGGAGATTTCTTACAAAGGAGAAAAAAAAAGAGAAGTATTTAAGCAATGATTATGCTGCAATTTTTCTTCCAGATGTGCCATGCCATGGGGATGCCATGCCAGCAAATCACATTTTCTGACATGGCAACCTGCTGCTCTGGCTGTGGTGGTATCGGATGCCCATCCATAGCAGCCCAGGCACTGCTATCTCCACTGCTCGGCTCTCTCCAGCCATCCTGGCTGCGAGGGCTTTGCCAGTGCATTCAAAAGGAAAAAGGCAATTCAGAAAGCTCAAAGCTTTCAGCAAGGAGTGGCTGCTTAAGAAAAATGTCATTTTTCCCAATTTTTTGGTTAGACATTGTCAAATACTGCCTTCAGACACTTAAAACAGAGAACACGTTTTGCACAGAGAACACCTTTTGCATGGTTTTCTATGCTGACTTACCATCCTGAAAAGGGGTAAAAAAAAACCCATAGCCCTTCAATTAGTTCAGTGCACCTCCTGACAGGAGGGCCACAGGAATGGGTATTCCATTGCACGCTCCCACCTCACATTCCTCATGGCTTTGAGACAGGACCACTGACACAGCTCATGGCTGCCAGCTTTTAAATAGCTGGGGTGAAATAGCTAGGGTGACCTTCCCATACCCTTGCCCCAGACCAGGGACTCCAAATCCCTCCTTCACTTCTCAGGGCTCGCCGGTGTGTTCAGGCTTTTATCCTCACAGGAACTCTCAGATGTGTCAGAGCAAGCTGAAAAAGGATTGCATTAAGAATGACAGCTAGAAAACAGGAAAGCCAGAAAACAACCTGGCAAGAAGCAGAGCACCTGGCTGAGGTGTGGAAAAGGGGAGCAGGCAGGACTCCGGTGCTGCCCATGTTTTTAGCTCACCTCCCCACAAGTGTTTGGGGAGGAGATAAGAATTCTAAGGGAGAAACAGATGCATCTACTTGGATGCAATCTCCTGCCCGCGTGATGCAGGGCCAGGGCTCAGCCCACACTACCTAGAGGTCTCTCTTGCTACAGCCATCTCCACCAACCCCTTGTCCGCTAGCCCATGTCTTGCCCTTCCCAACGTTTCCTGCTTGCTGACTGCCTGCAGGGCCAGGCAGGGGTCAGGACGTGGGAAATCCTGCCACCTCCTGCCAGATGGCCCTGCCAGCTCTGGGTGACACCTCCTGGGTGGGAGCCAAAGCCCCACTGCAGCCCTGTACTGGTTTTTTGCTGGCCTCCTCTAGCAGCTGCAGCTGTGCCAAGAGGTCCAGCCAGCATGGGATGGGTGTACCCAAAGGGGCAAGCAGAGGATAAGCAGGATGCTTGGACTGAGTGTGCACACCATGTGGCCCACAGCTGCAGGGTGCAACTGGGGCCACTGTTGCATCTTTGCTTTCTCTGGCCACCCTGCAAGAAGGGAAACAGCATTTGTGAGATGTGGCAGCTCCTGCCAGTATTTCTGTAAGGTCAGTCAGAACTGAAGAAAATGGACAAGCAGCTTTCCCTGAGTCCTGCACTGAGGCAGATAAGGAACATGGATGAGGTTTTGTAGAAGAATGTCCAGGGCACATTCTCTTGCAAATTCCCTTGCAATTCCTTTTCAAACAACACCAAGAAGACCCCAGTTCATGACCAATACCAAAATCCTAGCAGCTGCCCCACACCATCCTCTAAGCCCCTGTAACAGCAGAAGGTACACAACAAGGGTTGTGCAACCTCCATCTGACCATCAATCCCACTCCTGAGGAGCCCATAGGGCCGGAGCTGCCTCCTCCCACAGCCCAGGTCACTCGTCTGCCCCTGAGTGCTGCCACGGGGAGGGATGGAAAAGCCATTCGGCATCCCTCCGAGCTGCTTCCTTGCTTTCATGGCTGACCGCCTCCAGCACTGCAGGCTCCCAACCTGACGGAGGAGAAACTGGACCAAAACAAGCATTGCGGGGGCAGGGGGAAAGAAGCCAACGTTTTTTACTTTTTTTTTTTTTTGTAAGGGATATTAAAGACTGGAGCAGAGAGGCAGCAGAATGAAAAATGGCCACGTGGGGACTGTGAAAATAGGAGCTGAAGAGAGGAAGATGGGAAAGGTCTAATAAAGAGAGTAACAGTATATAAAATACACAAGCGCCCACCTCTGCCAAGAAGGCTGTGGGAGAGGGATTTGGTGGTAATCCCTAGTTGTTTGAGACTATCCAGACCAACAGTGTCTGGATCTGCATATAGGTCTGGATCAGACCAGGAAAGGTTAGATTTTCACTCTGTCAAACTGAAACATGAGGCTTTTCCCTTGCAGCATTTTGTTATTCTGTAGCAGAAATCAAAGGAGGGCAGTTAGCTGTGAGAGGATCCTTCAGCCCCAGGTAGCTCTCAGCCACATCCAGATTCCATGTGGAGAAGAAATATTTCCCTCATTTGAGCAAAAGTCACAAGGGGAGGCTCGCTTCTAGAAATCAGACCCATGGTCTCACCAGCATCTGTTCACACCCAGAGAAAGTCCCCAAGTCTCATCCCAGCTCACAATGACCTTTGATCAAAACCTGTGCTGAGCTCCCTCTCCACACTTGACCTGAGTGTGGTGCATGGCCTGGGGTGGTGAAGAGCTGGGTACAGTCACTGGTGCTATTGAGGCCTTGGGGCCATTTCCTAACCTGTATGAAGCTGTTGCAGATCAGTCTGGCAGACAGTGGGGACAGAAGGAATCACACAGGTTAACTATCAGACTAAGGGAACTGCATCATTAATTACCCAGGAAGGTTATGCTAACCTTCAGGGTTGCATCCTCTCTGCTGAGAGACCAGTGGAGAAGCCTATTGCGACCTCTGAGCTGAAAAAACACAATGCTGAGGAGTGACATCTCACTCACAGGTAGTCACACCCAGCCCCAGCCCAAGTGATCTGAAGCAGCAACTTCCCAGCTGGAGGAACCTTACATTTCCTTAACATCTGCTATAAATACAGCTGCACTATTTTCCTGACCATGTTGTTCGTACAGTCCTTATCACACGCACTCAGATAGCCAAAACACAGTCACACACTTCACAGTCTTCTTGCTCCTCTATTCTGACCTTTTCCAAACCATTTATACTCACAACCCCACGTCTCCTGAAGCTCTTCTACGGCAATGGGTGACACTGCCCAGGACCTCCACATCCGAACAGAACAGGTCAGTAAATGAACTTGTCTTCCTTTTCCCCTACTTTGCCATGCAGGGACCTAGCTTACAGTTAGGGAAGAACTCAAATGTCACTTCTGATAAACATTTATTTTTGGTGAGGAACATAATGTGTTTAGAAGCAATGGTCATGTGCCAAATCTTGCAACATCTTGATTCTTCTCAGTGCTTCGGAATACCTTGTCCCCTGCTAGTGTCACATTGCCTGGTCCCTAGGGCCTTCTAAAAACAAGGGAAAAATACACTGAAGAAAAGGATTCCCAAGGTCTTGGGCTGGAAGAGAGGTCACATTGAAACAACGAAATGGTGCTTTCAGGTAGCCTGCATTGCATCAGCCCGGAGACCAAAAAGATACACCCCATAGCAAAGGGTCTGAGATGACTGAGGGTGCCTTCATTTCTGCATTGCCCAAAGCCAATCAAGACTTTACCTGCCACAGCATCACCTTTGGAACATAGCTTCATCTCCCTTGACTGATTAGCTGGGGGAAAGTTTTACAGGTAGTGTCTGTATCCATAGCATATTTGATGAAGACAAGCAACTCTGACAGGTAAAAAGGAAGCCTGAACATGAGACATTTTGTTATTGTTCTCTTGAATCAAAGCTGTCTTTCAGAAATACTATGAGGTTAACGGAATGAGCATTGTAACCTAAGTGTTATGAGAAATAACAGCACCAACCACTGCTGAGGCTTCACAAGCGATATGAGTATCTGTAACCAAGTATTAAGTTGTTTATCCTGAAATACTTGGGTAATTCACCCATCATACACATGGTGTAGGGAGTCATATTCAGACGGCATCAAAAATCAGAGAATCTTTTTTCCCTGCTCTGCATTAAAGGTCTAAGTTTCATTCTCCAAGCTGGCTCAGAAACACCAGGAAGATACTCATTCCTGGGGTTTTATGGCATTTATATGTCAAGTCTGGGCAGAACTGGAAAATGGAGTAGTGCTATGATTTGTATTCCCATTGAAGAAAAAAGGTTGAAATTTAAAAACAGTTGAACTCAGTTTTGATCTGATCATTGGAGAAAAGATGCTAAAAAGACATTTAAACCAAAATAGTTCCTGGGTTTTTTTTTCTTTCTGGTACTAAGAAGAAAGTCCAACAGTCCTGATATGGACTAGTCGAATCAGGCATTTCCCAAAGATCTACAAGTCTGGATCATGGATTTTAGTTCCTTTCCATCACAAACCAGCACAGCTTTACCTCTTCCTTTTAAGAGCTACTACCTTACAAATCCATTTTAGTCTGACAAGAGACTGTACCTCCTATGCCTGTGCACAGGTCTCAATGTACTGATCTTCAGACAACATTACCTACATCAAAGACAGCCCCCTTCATAATTTCATCCACCATTATCCCACTGTTGATCATACTTAAACACACTTTGATATGTGTACTACCAGACACTGTCAAACACCTCACACAAGGGTACCAAAGAGAATCAAAGGAGAAACCACAGAAAATGAAAATTTCAGATGCTCATCCAGAGCACTTTCAGATGCTCATCCAGACACAACTTTCCCTGCTTCTTTCTTTTAAAGATGAGCTTCAGCTACTCAGTTTGGACATACACATTCAAACACTCCCAAAACTTTGATTTTGGATATGAGTGGTAGTTGGTACTTCTCTGGTTTTGCTACACAGTGAAATGCACCAAAAGACAATGAAGAAGGCTGAATGATTCATGGTAATGGAATGAAATGCCATTCACAAATGTTTTGTCACTTATTGTATTGAAACCACTTCTGAAGATGTCTCAAAAAGCCTTTTGATATTAGCATGATTAAAAACATAATGCAATTAAGCAATCCCATAATATTTCTGTATGTTATGTGAGCAGGACCTTGAGTGACCACTTCATTCAACCCCCTGATAAATAGCTGCTTCTAACAGAAGGCTGTTGTTCTGCAAGATGCCTCAGATAGTTGTACAACACCAAGGAATTCAAATCTTCTCATCCCAGAAGCATTTTGGCTCACCAAAATTTAGCTGTTCAGCTTTAGTGTTGGGTCTAGCTTACGTGTTTCAAACCTTCTCAAGTCAACCAACAAAGACGCACCTCCCAAGAGCCATTCTGCCCACTTTAAAATTGATGTCTGAAATTAATGGGAACATTTGCCTTCTAAATGTATATTTCTTTCTTTACTGACTACCTAAACATCTGCCTGGATGTCTTATCATTTTTCCTGCTATGTCTGTCATATGAGAAAGTAGCATTTACGTATGTACCCAACTTGTTACACACATCTCCATATTGATTTCCTATACCTCAAGCACACTATTATGCAAGCATGTATAATTTTATGTTTGTATACCCCACAGCATTATAAAAGCTTTCAACAAGATGTAGATAAAAAAAAGCCCTTCCAAAGTGCAAGCCATCCCAGATCCCTACCTGCTGGGCAGTTGCATCGCTGGTGTGTATCTCGAACTTCTCGATACCTTGGCAAATGGAACTTTAATTTCTGTCAAGGGAGAAAAAGGAGCAAAAGGATTCATCAATACCATTGAAACCAAAGCCTCCAATTCTTAGAAAAGTGGGACTGGGGGGATGCTGCCTGAGCAGAGATGGGAGAGACAAAGCAGAACACTTTGGGAACATAGAAAGGCATTAAAGTTCATAGCCTTGAACAAGAAATGTGGGGTTTGATTGGAAGCAGGCTGGGGGAGTTTCGTAATGGCCTCCAAATGTGGTCCTCCTGACAGGCATTACAAAATCAAGAGCCAGCAGCAGGAATAAAGAGGTGACTGTGTCCTCATGAGAAAGCCACACTTCTCAGAAGGCCCATGCAACAAATGAAAAATGGAGCTCTGAGGCAGGTACTCTTCGCCCCAGCAGCAGACTCCTTATGCTCATGGAGACTCTTGGACAGACAAAAGGGTCTCACTGGAAAACTGTGGCTGAAGGTGGCCTGAAAACAGCAGCAACATTTCCTGCAACCTTCAGAGCTGTAAAGCTTTATTTTTCTCCAAGTGCAGAACAAAAAAAAAAAAACCATCAAGAATTTCCACATGGTGGAATGATGTCAAAATATTAATTTTCAGTGTGTTTGGATTTCTGATGGTGCTGGTGTGTCAGTCATCTGCTTTCTGGCCCTATCTGAATATCTCTTTAAGGGGAGATAAGCGTCTATCTGAGGCCACCCCATCTTCCATCACTGGAAATGTCATTAAAATTGACCTTTGTCCTTAGCAAAATGCATTTTAGGGACAGCACCCACACCAATGGTCATAGACTTTATTAAAATAACTGCAATTAAGTGAAGAAAATGCAAATCAATCCAAATGAGTTATTCATTAATGCTTGTGAACTGCACTTGGTTAATGATTTTAGATGATTTGAGAAGATTGAGCTGCCAGGGTGCCTGTGCTTTAGCTCTTCCCATCTAACTCTCAAGCCCAACTGTTTATCCCAGTTGCACCCTTTTAGTATCTGACCTACTTCACAACCAGGGCCAACATTGTCAGTGAGACAGGCTTATGTTGGGCTCAACAGAAGCCCTTGCTCCGGCTCATATAGAAACTACTTGATTTTCACAAGTAAGTGAGCATCTTCCAGCAAGAAGGCATCCATTCTGGGGAAATGGATGTAAGTAAGGAAAGTAAGGAAAAAAATAAAGCAACACATTTTTGTCTGGGAAGAGAGAAGGCAGAACTAGCTGGAACAGTTCCATTTTTTCACTTTGAAAGGACTGGCTTCCTTATTGCAAGTCAAAATCAGTAAGGGTTGTTGTGACTGACTAGAAATTTAACATTTTCAAAGGTTGTTTTTTTTTGCATGGTAGACTGAAATGTTTTGATAGTGAGTTGATTTGATATCAAGGCAAGGAGAGGGTTTCAGGCAAGGAAAATTGCCAGTTCCCATACAGCATTTTATCTCTGTTTACCTTCACAGTTTAAAAGCACAGATATGCGAATCTCTGCATTTGGGCATGGTCCCATGTAGCTGCCACCCCCAGATGGCATGGCTGTGTTTTGCAGCACTGCCCAGCTTCAAATACTTTGTGCTAATGGTCAAACATGGGCACAAATAGGACAGCAGAGCTTTTATTTGGGCACTTTCACTGGTATGTAGATATATGCATTCCCATTTCCATCTACACGTGTGCCAACCAAAATGTCTGAACACAAGCCTGCCACGTCTGGGTAGGGTTCCCATAATGGGGAATCAGGCTTAGCACAGGGGAGGTGTGGTGGTTCATTTCCTAACCAGTGAAGGTCCAAACACCCTTGGCTGCAGCAGGGCCCTTTATAGGATAGAAATCTGCAAGGAAACATGCAACAGATCCCTGCCCCGTTGAGCACAGAGGTATCCCAGGGGCCAAGGGGAAAGGGCAAGGGGAGGAAGCCAGAGTTATGGCATGCTGCAAGAAGCCCTGTTTGGGTTGCTCTACTGGTGCGTAAGGAGAGGAGCAGGATAGTTAGACTTACCAGGTAATTAATGACCCAGCAGGACTTGAGCATGATCAGGAGAGGAATGGGAGCAATAGCATTTTCCCACAACTTTATCTGCCAGGTGAGGATAGTGGAAACACCTGGGACAACTGAAATAGCCTTCTCAAGGATAGGACCCCCTCAGGAGGAAGGTGCAGGTACTGCTGAGCAGGGCTAGGGGCACAGCCCCAAGCACTGGTACTGTGCGGAATCGAGCATTTTCCCCATCCCTGGCTATCATGGTGCCTCCCTAGATCCCAGGAGCTCTGCACATCCTGGGGGAATGCAAAGGGCAACGATGCTGTGGGATTGCTCGCCTTCATTGGGAGGCAAAACCTACCGGGAATTCAGGAGCACTGGAGTTCACCTTCCTGCACAGTCTATTAAACAAACATTAACTACAAGAGAAAAACTCCTTGGCTTCTGGAGACCTCCATTCAAATTTGGGTTGAGATGGTGAAACAAAACATATTCCTGGCAACGCAAAACCATTCAATTCTAAGGCAAGGCTGACTTCTGTAAGCAAAAATAAAAGAATATGGTCTCTGAGAATCCAGTGTTCACTATCTCCTTTCTCAGATCTGGAGTTTGCTTTTTCACCTGGGGAACACCTAGATCATGAAACAAGTGCAACTTGCAACAAGTGCAGCAGCTGGCAGCCTCTTTCCCTGGCAGAAATGCTGAAAACATTTCTTACAGAGAGGTTTGTCAGCATAGCCTTCTTGCTCTTGCCTGTCATGTTTTTCAGGGACACAACTGCTGCACTTTCCCCTGCATATATGAAAGTGATCAAAAAAGCCTTTGCCAGCACTGGGTCCAGAGCTCATCAGCTCTGACATGGGGACTGTATCACTGAGTTTTGAGAAGGAGAAAAACTCTCTGTATGCAAGAGGGAAAGGCCAGAAGGGTTGGGCTGAAACACTGCTTGAAAAAGGCAATAATGCCAGCGCAGGCTTTTCACGTGAGTTTTGTTAACTCACCCCTAGGGTGTCACAGGACAGGGATGGCTTGGGTGGACACAGCAGTGAAAGAGATACCTTCCCTGACACTTAAGGGCCAGGGCTGTGGCTTCCTAAACCTTGCAAGTGCCTGTCTATTTCGGATGGGCACTTGAGATTAGGTGAAAGAGAAGGCACTTCTTCAAAGGGGGCAGATTTAGCAGAGGCAGTTGTTTGCAGTCACCTGGGGAGGTGAAATCATTTCCCACCACTATCTCCAACAGCTAAAAGAAACATGTCTCAAATAGATAATCTATTACAACCATCAGGAGGATTTCAAGGACGGGTGGTTTTGTTAACTCTTATTGTTTTATCTCCAATGTCTCTGTTTTTTCTTAAAGGCCCAGCTCCTGGAATCACAGGACTAAGTGGCATAGAGCAAAAGCAAGCAGAGAACCTTCTCAGATAAAGCAAAAAGCTGGGAAGTTACACCATCTAAGTTCAAGGCCTGCAAGCAGCTGAAAGGAAATTGGGCTTAGCTACCAGAGATATTGGAAGAAAAACAAAATCTCATAATTTGGGGATGGAAAACACTAAGCTAAAATTCAAGGCAGGGGATATGATCAGAGCAATCTTGCTGACTCTGTGAAGCAGGTTTGAGCAGTGTGCTTTAAGATATTGAAGCAGGAGGAAAAAGCAGCTTTAAGTCAGGAGGGAAAGGGAGTTTTAAGGTGTGCCTATAAAAAAGGACAGAGTCTCAGGGAAATGAGCCTGTGAAAGCAGTGAGGAAGCAGTTAGAAAATAATGAGGATCAGCGTTCCCTCTCCATCCATGGCACTTCCTGAATCCCTTCAGCATCACTAAAGACATGACAAATACCTTCAACACAAGCCCCTGCAAGGCTGAGCACACTCAGCACAGCACAGAGGAGCACCTCATCTTACCCCAGGTTTACAGGATAACTTCTGTTGTGTTACACACATACACTTCAATGCCCACAAACACACAAATTCCATTGTTTCGTTTTTCTTCCTAGCAGCAGCACTGAATCCATCCTGCTCTCCACTCTGACAAGCTTTTGGCAAATGAAATAACACCAAATGTTAGCCAGCATGAGAAAAGACCTTGTTTTCTTCTTTGGAAAGCTTTGCCTCTCCTGCAAATGCCAGTAGTAAGTTTATTTGTGCTTTCTGTATGATTTTATGACATCCTATAAATGCAGAGGAATTCCAATGTGCAGCTAAAGTTCTCCCTGAACTACCTGTTCCTGGTTCATTCCTCACAGATGTTTTTGTGGGAAAACTTAGTCAATTTGTGTCTGGTAGAAAATTCCCCTCTGGTATTCGCTGACACCAGCCAGAGGTTTACACAGTAGTGAGTGAAGCAGCACTGGTCAGGCTGCTTCTGGGAAAGCATCTGCTGCCCTCTCCTTGCTCATCCTGAACTGAGATGGAAACACTGCCCCAGCCAGCTGTGGGGGATTCAAAACTGGGCTCCAAGACCAGGAAAACATCCCCACCAGCTGGCTTAAAATTAAAATTCTAAGTAAACCAACCCAGCTCCTGAAAGTTTGCGTTATTTTTGCCTGTCTGGAAGAAGGATACCTAACAGGACTTTGGCATTTTGCACTTTTCAGTGCAATCTGTACAGCATCCCCATGGCTGCTTGCAGATCCTTGGAAACCTTTGGCCCACACCTGAGCAGAAAATGTGGCACAGCCTGGAGGGCATCACATATTCCAGCTCAGAGCACAAAGCAGTACGGGTTCTGAACATAACCATAATGCTCCTCTAACAGCCTTTTCAGACTTTGCTTCTTCAGGTCCCTCCAGCTGATCTTCACAGCCACCAGAACTAGAAATGTGCTCCTGTGCCTGTGGGCTGCCCTAACCTTCCACCTCCCTGCCAAGCTCAGACCAGCTCTTTCCAAAGCCAGTTTCTTTAAAGTTTGGTACTTTATTTTGTGATGGATAACATGGAGCTGGCAGCTGTGAAACCCATTAAGGCTGAAACATCAGGAAACTGTGACGATGTGACAACGAGACGCAGCGAGGGTCTAAGCAGGGGGGGAAATGAATATCCCACTTTCATGTCCACTTATGGCAAACCCGGCTGCAGCCCCTCTCCCCCCAGTCATGCTCAGCACTGTCATTTGTTTTCCTAATTTTTCTTCTCCTATCCTTTCGCTGCTCTCTTTTATCTCTCCTGATTTTATCCATCCTTGTTCCTCACAAGCCAGTCTGAGAGACCCATCCAATTTAGACCCATTTTAGACCTAATGAAAAGAAGGACCATGGGGATTCGATTTTCTTTCCTAAGGAAAAGCCCCATATGTAACCCTACTGTCTGTGTGCCAGCAGCCCCCGCCCCACACCTTGAGCCACTTGGCCCACATCAGTGCCTCTGGTTGAGCTCTGGAGGCATGAAGCAGATGGTTAGGAGCTCAGCTGAAGCAGGTAGTGGAGTCAGGGAGTGTCCCCTCCCCGGGAGGCAAAGCTCTCCTTCCTGAGCAGCAGACCTTCCCAGGTGTAAAGAGACAGGAGACCTTGGCAAGGTATCCCTACTCCTTCACAGGCTCCAGCACCTTTCTCTAAGCAATTTTTGAAGCTGGGACATAGTAGGGAGATAGTAGCCCTGGTGGTACCCAGAAGCAAGTGCTGGTTCCTCAGGCAATAGTTTCTGTCCCATGGCTGCTCTTTTCAGGAGCTATGAGGCAGGCTGGGGCCACCCCCAGGGGCTCAGGAGGGGCTGCTCAGAAAACAGGGCATGTGGGCATCATGAGAGCCCCATTTCCTTGCTAAGCCAGGCTATAAAAAGGCGGAAAGGTGCCGCAGCCAGCAGGACACAGGAGGCCATCCGGCCCTGGGCACCAGTCCCAGGAGGCATCCTGTGGCACGTCTCAAATCACTTGGTAGAGATAAACTGTGACTTCCCAGGAGACTTGTGCCAGCAGCAACAAGGGGACCACTGCACATTACTCCCTGTCCATGGCAGGGAAGGAGTCTTGTGCAAGGGTGCAATCAGGGGACACAGGTCCAGCCACTTGCAACATTTCTGCCTCCGTAAAAACCTTTTTTCTGTGGGTTACTGCCACATGAGCCCTGTCACCCCCTTATCACTCATCCAAAGAGAGCACTCAAAACTACATCTTTCAGCTCCTATGGTGTTTGCTAACTTGAGGCTTACAACTTTTGGCTGCAAACCCCAGCTGATCCAGGAACTGCTCCCACACCACCTGCAAACAGTAGCTAAGCCTGTCAGCTGTAGGTTCAAATTCCTTGCCACAGACTTTCACTGCTCCTAAAAAGCAGGGCTGGGGCCTACGGGGTGTTCCTGGTCCCACTGGGTGCCAAATAGTACTGCCACAAGGCAGGTCCAAATAGCTGTTACTCTGATCATTCCATTCCTCTCCTCATTTGCCACTAGGAGCACATGAGATTTTTTTCAAACACAATTTTGGGGATAGCTGAGGAATATCTCCAGCCAGTTTCAAGCCAAGGCTAGAATAAATGGAGAAAAGTAGAGGTGGGTAGAAATGGACCCCAGTCATGAAACTCAGCCTGAAGCCTCTCTTTGAGCGGTGGGAACAGGTCAATGTGGACATGCCTGGAGAGTTCAGAGATGTAAGCCACCATCTGCTCCCTGACACATCAAAACCATTTCAAAGCCCCAATGTGCAAGGAATACTACAGGATACTCATCCTGTCCAGGATAGAGGAACCTGGGCAGCCTGCAGCAGCATCCAACTTAGCAAAGTAGAAGGTGGAAGCAACAAAAAAATCTGCTTCTGGACCCTCTTTATTGACCTGCTGAAACTTTTCAACAGCAGCTCTAACACATCCTCAGAGGAAGAGCTCACTGGCTTCAGTGGACTTTGGATGGGGCTCATGCAGGCATAGCACAGCCATATGCTCTACACTGATGCTCTGGCAGTGCATTTTCTGCCTCACTTTCTTGAGCCAGGAACTGTGGAAGAGGTCAGGGCTGGCATGGCAGCAAAGCAAGCCCATCATGACACTAGTGTGTTTGCAGTTACCTCCTTCTGTAGCCACACTGGCTGTATCACGCCTTGCCTGTCCCTCTTCCAGGGACTCAAACCCACACTGAATTCCAAGGTTTAACCCCTAGCTCTCTTTTGTCGGGGAATGTCACCAGAGAAGGCTGGAGGCTCTTTTCTCCCTACCAGTAGCATGAATGAGGCTTTCCCCTTTGCAAAGTGCTGGGACTCAAGCCACAGCACGAGCTGGGGCAGAGGGAAGCAAACATCAGGCAGGTTTGAGAGGTGGGAGGGACCTGAAGGCACGTGAAATTCAACATAGCATTGCTTGTGCAGAAGTATATTTTTAAGGGAGAGAGAAAAAACCCAAAACCAGATAATGCAACTATGCAAGCATGCACGTGCCTAAAATCTGCAGTACATGCAAAATGAAAGGACACCAACCTCATCAAGCAGTTGGTCAACTCTTCCCAAAATAGCGGTCTCCATTTGGTCTGCTGAGAGCCAGGCAGGGATCTGTGTGGGTCTGTCTGCTTCCAAGTGGGACACCCGGGACTGCAGATCAGAGGTCCGAAAGTACAGCAGGAGGCTAAGCACCAGAGAAAGCAGGGAGATACCGGGCAGCCCCGAGCCCAGCAGGAGAGGGAGGCGGCAGCATCTCTCCCTGTCGTTGGTCCTGGGGGTAGCCACGCACGCCCTGTCAAAAGCTGCTTCGCTGACGCCTTTCCAGCTCTTCTCCTCCAACATTCCCTCCCTGTCCTGAGAAACAATAAATAAATAAATAGAATAAATAAAGCCTCACTCCTACTCCAAGAAGCACAATCCAGAAGGCATAGAAAAAAGAGCGTCCAAGAGGAGATCCCAGTGGCAGCAAATGACAACAGCAATAACGACAGAAGTGGATGGGAGAGATCTTTACGAAATAAAAACAAACCACACACACATAAAAGGGATGCAGAAGAAAAAAAAAAATCCAACTGCAGCAAAGAGTGGGAGGGGGGAAAAAATCTGATCAGGATTTTTTTTTTCTTTCCCCTCTTCTATGTTTCAGTCTTTTGGTTCGCTGGTTGGGTTTTGTTTCCTTCTAAGCTGCCAGTTTCAGTTCCTTTGCAGACTGGCCAGGAGCTCGCACATGAAAGTCCCCATTAGAAAGAGGTAATTCTCAGCTGCTCCGGCGACGTTGTGCTCTGGCTGATCGTGGCTCCCCTGTAACATGACACACTCCCTCCGAACTACGGAGCTGGGATGAGCGGGCTGTGCGGCTTCCCAAAGTAACCTCCTCTGCTCGCCCTCTCTCTCCACCTCTCCCTAGCTGCATGATTTATTTATTTATGCAAAGCGCCGGGGTGGGATCGGGCAGCGGGACGCCCCTGTCCCGCTCGGTCCCCAAAGCACCTCTCCGTCGCCAGCCCTTCCCTTTGAAGTGACTCTCGACTATGTTATTTATAGCAGCAGGAAAGAGATTGTGAAGCAGAGGCTGGGCTCACACCAGCCTGCGTCTCCTTCCTCCCACAGCAGAAAGGTTCTTTACGGGATGGTACAAACGGGCTGTCACATCCCCTGTGCAGACCCCTGGGCAGTCCCGGGCACCAGCAGTGGGGTATTTTTACCGAGGTATTTTGAGGAGAGAAGCCAGGCAGAGTGAGAAACCAGAGGGGAACATTTGGAAACAAGAGCTAGTATCTGAGGGCTCCGCAAAAAACAAGCAAAGGGCAGCAAGGAGCAACATCCCAGGCAGGCAAGCCGCAGTGTGAGGAGGGAATATTTGGGGCTTGATTTGTGTGTATAACCTGCCGAGCCTGTGGGGCACTGAAGGTGCTAGAGGAACTAATCTGCTGAGGCCCTCTAGTGAAGCAGAGCTTCTTACCTCCTCCATGTTCCTCCAGGCATGGGGCACCAGGCAGAAACCCCCCTTTGCAGGAAGCAGTCTCCCTAATATGTGCCTTAGGACAAAGCCTCTTTCTGTTCTTCCGGAGCAAGGGAGGTCCACCTCTCCCAATTTTTCCAAGCATGACATACAATATTTTATCCTCCAGGGTGACATGCAGGCTCTGCTGAGCCCCTTCCTGTCTGTCTGTCCATCCTTTGATCCCCTTCTTGAGAGCACGCAGCAGTGAAGGAGCACAGGACCCACTGTGGTGCACAGTCATTAAAACCTGGGCAGTAAACTGGTCTCCTAAAATCCGGATCCCCTGTGGCTCTTTTGCTGTCATTTATGCATTCTAAATGAAGATTTTGCGTGCAGTCCGTGCTGGAAGTTACTGGCAGAGAAAACTCATATCCATCTCTCACCCAATCTCTGGTTCAGAGAGCTGGAAGAAATAGACCTTCTGGGAGCAGGTTAAAGCAAGCACAAGCTGTTTCTTCTCCACCTGACAAATCCTTGGAGAGCCCAGTAGCACACAGCCCCAGTGCTTTGAATGGCCTCATGTCTCATAGCCACTCACTTCCCGAAACAAAGTTTTAGCGTCTGCAAGGCAGGAAATCCTTTCTTTATTTCTCTTAGCAGGTTTCTTGTCATCTCACTGCTCAAATTCACATTGCTGCTCTGGCACGCATGGAAAACATCCCTCTGATGGCTACAGCCTTTCAACAGTTTCTCATATGAATGGGGCAGAGCAGTGGAACCCACAGACCCAGTGCATGTAGAATGTCTATTCATTTGGGAGGCACAGCCAACCTCAATATCCTACACTCTCTTTGGTCTCTCCCCAGGTATGCCCATGTTAGCAACCTATTTCTTTGTGAAAGGAAAAGGAGTATTTGAGGCTGTGGCTCTTCCTGAGAGAAACTACAGTCCATGAAGTTACCTAAGATGCCATCTGCCATCACAACAAATAAACAGGCAGTGAAAAACGAAGGAGAGACGCTTAGAGGTTGATGCAGTGTTTGGGAAGCATAAATCTACACTGATAAGGAACAGTTGGCAACTGGGATACTGGGCATCCTAGAGAGCTCTGAAGTAAGCCACTTAAAGACTGGGGTTGTACTACTGATAACTGCAGCTATCTGCCTGTGTTATACATAGTTCCACTGGACTCTCTCTCTCTCTCCTTTATACCAGGCCAAGCACTAAAATCACAAAAATGTACCCTCTAATCTGAAAACAGAAATCTGCTGGGTGTCTACATTTCATTTCCCCACAATGGCTGGGGAGGGCTCTCTGCTCATTTGCTCTGATTTGTGATAGAGGTCCTGCTGTCCAGACACAAGCATCGCTTGAATGACTCTATAAGTGCTTTTTCCTGCCTCTTCGCCAGCTCCTCTCCAGCTGATCAGTTCATTTAGGAGGTATATCCTAGCTGTTGCAGGCTGGGGAGCTGCACTCAGCTGGGTTTCATGCAGAAACTTTAGTTGCAGATGTGTGGGAGGGTAATTTTCCTATCCATGAGGCATTAAGGAGCCCTGTCATCCCATGCCAATACAAATCAACTAATTTAGCTAAGAACCTGAGCCAGCTGCATGTGTCGAGTCTGCAGCTCTGCTCACCAAACAAGCTGCCTCCAGAGATGGGCCCCAGCACGTGGAGCCATCATGTCACTCCTTGAGTTGAGCACAACCCAACCTTTAAGCTTTCTCATCAGTCTAAGAAGTGGTGGTTGCCAGCCTGAAAACAGTCCTCCTATGAGTTTGTTACTCTCAAGGCTGGTCGAGTAGAAACAGATGCTCAGCTGTAATCTAAGGGAGTAAGTTCACTAAGTGGTGACTCTTAAGGCAGGCTAGACTGCCCTTGATACACCAAGCTTGAGGCTATATCACTCTCTACTCCAGGTTGATGGAATTCATCACAAGGACTGTAACCACATGCTTCCACCACTTCCAACAGGCCCTCCAGGGCAGTTATGGACCTCAGCACAAGTATGTAATGATGTCTGAAGCAAATATAAAGACATATATACTACCCACAGCAGCTGAACCCCCTCTTTACAATGAAAAGAAGACATTTAACATCTAACACACGGTACTGTGTCAATTGGCAGGCTGGACATGCTTACATGCAGGTATGCAATTTTCCAGGTTTGTTAGTCTGCAGCTGGTACTAGCACTTTGTCCTTCCAGACAAAATGCCTTACAGAAAGGTTGCACAGTGCTCCTTGGCAACAGACTCACACTACTCACAAAGGTGCATGGTGTATGGGGATACCTCATGTGTGGTCTCACTGCAAAAGACCATAAACCCTCTTTGACTCCAGGTAGGTAGTGTGGGCATGAACCACTCTTCACCACAGGCCAGGAATAGAAGAGCTGGGCATGGAGGAAGTTCTCGCTTCTACACACATGGGTCAATCCAGCAAGGTATCTACAGCAGGTATTGCCATAACTTGGCCTGGAAAGGGTGGGGAACAACAGCAGGTCCTCCTCACTTCACTTAAAGCGGAGCCTTTAATTAAAACGAAAAAAAAAAAAAAAAGAAAAAGAAAAGAGAGAGAACAAGTGTCCTTCCTGTCACTAACTGCAAACTGAAGCCAACTGCATGGAGATGGCTTTGTGCTCAATCCGACTAGTAATCTTCAAAACTGCCTGAGGAGAACTTCCCCGTTTCAGGCCATTTACTGGGGAGGAAAAAAAAAAACAACCCACCCCATTTCCCTTTTTCCTTCTGCTCTTTTTTGGTTTTTTTCTCTCTCAGGAAACACAGGGGTCTTGGTGTGCTCGAATGAGCCATTAGCTAGCAGCCAACATCTCCAGCTATTATAAATATATTAACTCAAGGCCTTTCGTTGCATTTATTAGACTCAAGAACAACATCTGGAAACAGATGTTTTCTGAGTGCAAAGGAGAGGAGAGGGGAGGGGTAAAAAACAAAGGAGGAAAGAACAACTCTTGCAAGTGGAAGTACATCGGAGCCTGCAAACCATCCCTTTACTAAATGCTGCTCAGATGAGGAGCCTTTAGTCACCTCCCTCCTAGGCAGGGCAGCAAGAGTACACCATCTCAGGGGAGTCTGTCTGAGAGAAACAGCAATAGGGGAATAGAAAAACACCCAGCTTTCAGGACCCTGGTAAGGAATGGTCATAGCACTCATAAAATAGGCATTGTTGGAGGAAGAGATTTGGATCTGGGTTTGGTTGAGGTTTTTTACCTCTTTCCTAGTAAGGTCATGGACCTTTCCTAGTCCTCAGATTTTCTGCGTCCCAGTGAATGCCAGGTTCATGGTGGGGTAACATCAGCCCCCCTGCAGCTTGTCAGTGTCTGCCACAGGGGCCCACAGAGTGGGAAATGTCTAGGATCCCCATGGAATACAGAATCCCATCTGCCCCAGGCTGCCTTCCTCAGAGGGCAAGCAGAGTGGAAATCTCTCATTCTGAGGACTGTAAAGGACCAAGGAGTCCTGCTCTGACTCGGAGTTTCAATACCACAGCTTATATTTAGATACTATTTAGAGAACTACATAGTGTCATTAGAAGCAAGAAGCAAGCAGGCATATAAGTACTTAAAAATGTATCCCATGACATTATAGGCAAAACTCTTCTCAACTAGATAAACCTAGGCTGAAGCACAGAGATATCTAAATGTACAACAGAGGTCTGAGCTCAAAGCTTCCCTACATTTCTTTTGAGGGAAATGCAGTGGCACCCATAACATGTACACTTGTTTTTTATAAGGAAAACAACAACAACAACATAATCACACTCAAAACCTCAACACAACCAGTATTTTGTCATCTTTAACCCCAAGTTCACCTCTGACATCTCCAGCTCTGTCTTTCCTCTGATAAGCAGCTAGAAATAATTTGATGGTCAGGTCAGTAATATTGAGTATTACCTACCTGATTTGGCAGTTGTTTATAGGAAATATTAAGTAGCCCAGGGAGCAGAACAATTCCTGCCTGAAGAGCTGCTCTGACCCATTGTGGAGTTATAGAATAAAGACACATTTGATCCTTTGGGAAAAGGGGTATGAAGATACATGGAAAAAAATGTACTGTCTGCACATAGTAATATCATGGCTGTTTTCAATCATTTGGTCTCCTACAAAACAAAAGGGCTCGCTTCTCAATATGAACTGCTAGCCTTGACACCAGCAAGAGCAGAAAGGATAAAGTTAAGCTAGTAGTATCTGACTGGGGCTTTATATTTTCATAACCCTAAATTGCCTGAGCTCATTGTTGCCTCCCTCCCATCAAAGCCAAAACAGCTTCATGCAGCCACAGTGGTGGGAATCTGTCCCTGGAGCTGTACAAGAACAACTAGCAGAGCTGGGCTGCGCCAGGGGAGGGAGTGGGAGCCCAACCAGCAGAAGCTCCTGCAGAGCTTGGGTCAGAGCCTGCAAGGGAGAATGAAGCAAATCCAGTTTTTTTACAGTCTAGAGCCAATCCTTCCTAAAAGCTGATCATTCCTTCTCCCTCACCCCCTGCAGAGGGAAGGCTTTGCAGGAGGAGAACACTAGGCAGTAAGTGGTGGATGCACAGTTAATCTGCCCATATTCTTCCTTATGTTTTCAACTAACCTCTCACCTTTTGTTCAGAAAATGAGGGGAATGGCTTTGAGCAAACCAGCCTCTGCACCCTTCTTTGTGGAGGAAAATATTTTTCCTCTCCCACAGAAGCATTTCATGGCCAAGCTCAGGGTGGGGAGAAGCTTTACTCTTTTCAGAAGCAGTTTGGGTTTTTTTTCCTCCTGGTGCCATTGGAGTCTGTAGAGATGATCATCTCTGCTAGCTATTATCTTGGCTCTTGCACAGCTTGGATGGGAAAGAGAAGCTCATTAACAACAACAACATCACTACAAATAAGACAAGAAAAAGCCTCCATCCCTGCAGCACTATTCCCCCATATCTTACTAGCCTAAAAATTTACAAAGCAGGCTGTGGGAGATGAAGTTTGCTCAGGTCTGAGATACACCTACACCAGGAAAGGTGCTTTGGAGCCACTTGTAATTTTGATAAACCTGGTAAATCACTGGTGCAGGCCATCACTACAAGCTCTCAGCACAGCTAGAGTAGTGCAAAGCGTTAACCATAGCAAAGAGGCACTCAGACAGAATGCTAAAAATCTGCTCATACAGGTGGAAAATAAGTGTGAAATTTTCAGGAATCAAACCAGCAGAGACAGTTCTAAAGGTGAGGACCAGCTATCCCAGGAACAAAACATTCTCCAGCACAAGGCTGGGGCTCTGAGGAAGACCTGCTCAGTTCCCCTCTGGCTCTTACTGAGCAGAAAACCTCATTAAATTAAAGCCAGACTCAGGCATTGTCTGCTTAGTTAGTTACTCATGCATTGAAGTGATCACCATGGTGCACTGGCACGCATAGGACTGATAAATCAGAGCACTAATTTGCATTTGGATTTACAACTAAATTTCATGAGAAGCTATTGAATACTTTCAGCCTCACTGCCCAGCTGAGCTATTGCATCCACCCTAAATCACACCCTCTTGCTGCCTCCCTCTCACCTCTGCCATGCACAGGGCTCCCATTCATCCTCTGTCACACCTGTGTCTGTTCACATAGATGTGTGAAGGCATAGGATGAGCTAGAAACCCCAAAATCCTGGGGCCAAATAGACCTGCCCAGGAGACACCACATGCCACATACCTACCCAGAGGCAGGAAGAGCTGTGTCACAGGTCTGTCTAGGAAACCAAAGCCTAAAGCTCTGGGGCAGGCATGTATCCCTGCACAAGCAGCCAGGAAACCCACAGCAGCTTTATACCTACTTTGAAGTTAATGAATCAGAGCTAAGAGGATTAAGAAACCCAGACTAAGTGTCAACTGCACTAGGGAAGCAAAAATAATGAAGTGAAGCTCCCCCAGAAGACTGACTGTTTAGGAGTCCAGAAGCGAAGGGGAATGGATACAGCAAACTCAGGAAATTGAAAACAACTTTTGGTACATACTTCCTCTCACTCCAACACTTGGTCTTTTATCAAAGCTCATTCAGACCCCGACACCAGCATGTAAAGCAGCTCTGCTTTATGCTAACGCAGAAGACAAGCCAGCAGCCGGGAGGTTAGTAGCTAATGGATCTGAGTCAGAGTCAGTTTCTCCTGAAATTGCTCACAGACGAAAGGCAGAAGACAAGGAGTACTGCTAGTGTACTTCTGCAACACCACTGCTTCTCCTGCACAGGAGAAAGACCTCCCTTGTACCCTCTGCCTCCCACACTGCAGCTCTCCACAGCTTGTCCCTGCACTCCAGGGGGAGAGAAAGCAAAACTGAAGAAAAGCAGGAAGGATGTGAGCCCCCATCCCTCGGAGCAAGTTGATTATGTCAGAGAGCAGCATGGTTCTCTGCATCAAGGTTTTCC
This sequence comes from Melopsittacus undulatus, assembly GCF_012275295.1. Lineage (NCBI taxonomy): Eukaryota > Metazoa > Chordata > Aves > Psittaciformes > Psittaculidae > Melopsittacus > Melopsittacus undulatus. The sequence continues at coordinate 67,272,239 of NC_047530.1, read as the reverse complement.
CCCTCCACTGTTGCTTTCACAGCTCCCAGTATAACCCCCCCTGGGAGGGTGGTTAACCTGCCTTATTAAAGACTGCTCTATCAGTAAATCCTCAGCCATCTATCAAGTCTTTACCAGCTTTTGGGTATTTAGCTCCCACAGGGAGCTTGTGTCCTTTTAGCAGCAAGGGGATAGTGGAAAGATACTTTCCACCCCCACACCCCTGGAAGGCCAGTTCACATGTGGGATGAACAGGGCACACCCAGGACTGCAGTATTCCCTTAAGGCACGGTATCCCCATCAGACTAATTACCCAAGGGGCATGTCCAAAGCAGAGTGCTAAGAAAAGAGCTTGTTTTAGGAGAAAGGGACCAATTTCTCTCACTTGGGACCCACTAAAGTCAGTGGAAAATAGTTCTTTTTTGCTTTCCTAGACATTGCCACTTGCATCTCATGCCAGCTTGACGTCAATATTATCATTCCAGATTTATGCTGGTTCAGAAAAAGATAATCCGTTAGTCCCAATGAGGAGAGAGCTGAGTGCTCTGGCCACAAAGCTCAATATCCATGTGAAGAAGCCAAGCCTCCCATTTTTACTACAGGCATCTGAAACCACCACTGGATGCATTATAACATTCTCCTCAATAAATCAGCTCTATCCACTTTGAATAATCCACATAAGAATAAAAATAATTGGAAGTTACACTGGAGTACTGGTACCTGCTTCAAATTTGAGGCTCCTGTTGTTGATTACAAACAGCAGGGAGTAAAGCATATATACTTACTAGATCAATATTAAGAAGTAGTAAACACACCCTTACAATTTCCCTTTAAGGACATTCACTTATAATGCTGGTTCACATCCTTCAGGCTCAAAATAACTTTTTCTTTGGCCATACGCTGCTACCAATGCAGTGAATAAAAAACTCTGCTTTAAGAGGGCTCAGCAGGGAGAAGGTGTAAGAGCCCCTCTTCGCAGGTGCTGCTACCCACACCCCACCTTTGCAGATGCCCATCATGCCTGTGTCAGCAGATTTTTCAATGGACCAGGGCAAAACCACCAAAACCCATGTAATCCATTGACAGAAGTTGCCTTCCAAGGGCTCCGCTGCATGTCAGCAAGGGGAGAACTGCCTCCGACCAGTGCCCTGGCCTCAGCAGCAGGGAACACTGCTTGGTGGTGCACACAACTGTCCCTGCATATTTGGAGCATGGGGTTTAGCACAGAAGCTGAAATATCATGCCTATCAGTAGGGCTCTGTGAACAGAAAATAGCAAAGGATCTGGTGGCAGTTTCCTTTCAAGAAGTACAAGAATAGCAGCACTCATCTCTGCCGGATCGTATGGACTGAATTCCTCAGCCTGAATCCTTCAGCTTTGAATTCTTCTACAAACCATTTTCTCCCCCTTGGCTTGTTTGTTGTTCCAGGACCACTAAATTAACAAGAATGGTTTATATTATATAACCACCCTGTCCTTACTGTGTTTCAGGGAGGAGACTCTGACAAACAGCCAGATCTAATTTGTACTTTAAATTGGCTTCTGGGCCAGACAATCATGCCTTCCAGATGGAAAATCCAGTTGCACTCACCAGCAGACACCCCAGTATGTTCAGCCCCAAATCAGCTTTGTCCACCATATGCTCTGGCATGCAATTTGCTTTTTTACAGCCTTCAATAAGCTGGCGATCACCACAGTCCCTGGTGAGGTAGCATCACTTTCCATCACCTGTACCAGTTCAGCTGTCAGCCCTCCCTCACTGTCCTGTTGTTTTTCCTAGAAGCCTATCTGACAGCTGTAGCAGCTTTATAACTGCCAGATTCAGGATTTGTCTCCCTGGGAAAGTCTTTTCAGGTTGCCTTTTCCAAGGGTTACTCTCTGCTATGCTTGCTCAACCCATTTAACACTACCCCAAATCAAAAATAATTTAAGAAAGCAAATGCCATGCTGCTTTTCACACATGCAAAGATCTGGATGGTGAAAGATCCATCATCTCATTTTCTACCAGGGCAGAATCAGGGATACATTCAACCCTGGTTTAGATTATCTTCAGGGGCTGGCCAGTGGCATGTTACCCATGGGACATTAACATTTTACACAGCCACAGGGTGTTAAACGTTGCCATTGACAGCAACAAGCTGTCATTTGCTTTGCTGGGGGCTAGCAACACAAGGTGGCAACTGCTTTGAGGCAGCCCCCAAATGTGGCTGGGAGCAGGTCTCCGAGCCATGCTGTTCCACATGTCCAATTTGGAGACCTGGTGGGAACAGCAGCTCAGGCCAAGATGCACAAACTATTATCTCACAGGTAGGTGCAATGCCTAGGGCTGGCCCCTTGCTTGTATCCAAAGGGAAACAGTATTGGAAGGTTCCCACCCATCTGCAGTGGAGACAGGCATAAGCCTGCATATAGGGTGGCCTCAGTTAGAGGGTCTGTGGCTTCCTCACAGTCCCTGTGACTTTTTCTTTTTGTCCTTTCATCCTTTCTGTCACAAGTCACATATGGTTGTGGGCCTATATGGCTGATGGATAGATAACCTGGTCTTTTTGCCACCTTTGCCACTCTTCTGCTTGGGGGCCTTCAGCATGGCCTTTCATTCTTTCATCCCTTACCCCCTCAGTGAAACAAGGCTACTTTGTAAGTTGCTTTAAGATAAACTGCTGACTAGGATTATCGTTCAAGGAAAAAAGATGAATAAACAGACAGCCGCAAAGTGTTTCAAGCTGGAGTTATCAAACCCATACCTTGCAAGTACTGAATCTCATACTGCCCATGAACACATCCCTCTCATAATCTGGAAAGACTTCTGTCACCAGGGAATCATTTAAAAGTCAGCTCATGTTCGCCTCACACCTCAGAGAGACATGTGCTACATATCATCAAGGAAAAGGCAAGGAGCAGTTCTGAGGGAGACCTGAGAAGCCCTTAGGCACAGCACTGAGTGAGCCTCCCTCACTCTTAATGCTTTGTTCATTGCTGATGGAAGAGCAACCATCCCAGTGCAGAACCTCTGTGTTTCTCTGGTACTGGGGGCTTCATTTACTAGGCATGGGACTGAAATGGGCTTTTGGAGGAAAGTTGAAGAACAAATTTCCTTGGGGCCATTGCCTGTGGACAGCCAGAGCTTGCAAAGAAGGTCAGAAGACCATCAACCATGCTGACAAGATGAGTAAGATCACCCCTGAAAGGCTTAACAAGATGAACACACCTAAAAGCCACTGCATTACAGAAGAACAGGACCACAGTGGCTGGCCCAAATTGAGAGGCTCAGCCAGGCACATTTCTTAGACAGGAGAGCTGAAGTGTTGAGCAGCACACAGAGTTGGGCAGAGTTGCTGCCAGGTCTACACTACATAGCCTAACAATACACATTTCTTGAGTCTCCATTTACCAGTACCTCTTGCAGGGACACACATTTAGCAAATATAAACCATTATCAAATCTGAGTGGTTGCACTTTACAGCCACTTCAGCTCAGGCCCAAACAATTACACAGAGTCCAACCAGGGGGAACACCAGAGTTGCTTTAAAAGAGTAGTTTGTTTTGGTTTCACTCTCCTGCCCACATCTTTCAGAAATTGCCCTGTTTGTTTGGGATATTTGAAGGCATACAATGTTTTCCTGGCCAATTCTGCAAGTGACACAGCAGTTCCAACAGGCTCTGCCTTTGACTCCTGTGCTGTTGTGGCTAAGTCTTTGTGGACTCCTCTGCAGACTAAATCAAATGACATATGCAAAAGCAGACATGAAAAAATAACACATGCAGGACTGACATGTTAAACTATGAGCAATAGCTGCAGGTGTGCTGACAGCTCTAAGACTGATGCTTATTGCTCCACTCGACTAAAATAAAATAATCTGAAGGACCAGGATCCAAGTCAAACTTCTGCAACTCTGTTCTCCCTTGAAACTGGTTTTCTAAAAAGTGGGGAAACGGCAGCACAGTGAACCCAAAACTGCTCCCAAACACTTTCAGGTTGCAAATAGCTCCTCCCAGCTCCTGAACCCATTTGATGCTCTCCTCACATAGGATCAGGACGCCCAGGAGCAGGGACTAGCGAGAACTGGTTTCTGAAAAGATGGGAAACAAGTTTTCTGAGAGAAAAGAAAAATCAGGCTTGTTTCACTTCGAAGGCTTCTTTGTTTGGCACCTTTGGAAAAAGGAAAGAAACCAGTGATGTTTTTGATTAAAGAAATGCCTAAATGCAGAAAGAAAAGATTAAAAATTAAATAAGACAGTTATGTCTTCTGACAAAAAAAAATATTGGCCTGTCACACTGCTATGTCTAAGTCAAACGTGGCTCAGCATTGCTCAGCAGAAATGAGGATCCTCACAGACCACTGCTGGCAACAGCCACTGTAAAATCCTGTGAAATGTGGGTGATTTTAGAGCTTACGCACACTATTTATATTAATTCTCTGCCATTTTTCTGAATGTTATGATCTCAGCCACATGCATTTTTATTCTGTTAATGCCATGCTACTGCCTGCCACACACCAAGATCACTGGTCTCTTCTTGCTCTGCGTCGGTAGGGCTAAGGCCAGGTTTGCAGCAGCAGCCTGATACATTTTTCCACTCTCCACCTACTATGCCAAGAAGCATCCATTGTAGACCAAGGTGTCATTCCCTCAGAATTTATTTCATAAATGCCTTCATCTGTCCAATTTCTTGGGATTGTCCTTCCAAAGAGCCATGCAAAAGCTGTTGTGAGGAGTTGTGTTTGGCAGTGCAGACAGTAAGCCACTAAATATTATTCCTGGTAAAAAAAGGATTGGGCTGCTTTGCTGTTAGTACAGCCCCACAAACTGCTTCATACTCCCAGCCTCACGAGGACAAAACCACAATGAATGATTCAAAGAATTTATCTTCAATAACCCCTTTTAGCCCTAAACCAGCTAATCTGAGCAGTCATAAACTATATGTGATCCTACACTAAACCAGAGGAAAGGATTCCTTTCTTGGCATAGCTATGTCTCAACTCACATCACAATAGAAATAGAATTATGTTATCCTCAGTTAACTTTGCACATGCCTATCAAATATCCTGTAGTCAAAACAGGTTGTCTCACAAAATACATTATCAGTTACAAATATCAAACCAACTTCTTCCTCCTCTCTTAGACAAAACATGTTCTTGCCCCAGCAAATTAACACCTTGCAGGGTTTTTCATACGATTGCAGAAACCTGGGAGCTTCAGCACCGAACCTGTGCATTTGTCATCAAAGTGTTCTGAAAATTAAAACCCAGCCAAACACTTCTTTTAACTCACTTTTAATGACAAAACTAAACCAAAATCCTTGTGTGGACCCAGCACGCTGAACTAATAACCACTTTTTACAGTGCCAGCTTTTCTCCCAGCTTACACCTCAAGGCCTGGCACCTAAGCCCACAGCCCCTTAAGATGAAACCCACATTTCTGGTGGGTGTTGCTTGTTTTCCTCATAGAAACCATGTGGCCCAAGAGCAGGCTATGGTAGGTCAATGGTGGCCAGCTGCCTGTTGCCCACCCAGCCACTCTCCCTCCTCTACTCAGCAGGACAAGGGGAGGAGAGGAAGTAGAAACCCATAGGTGGAGACAAGGATGAGAGGTCCCCCACTAGCCATGGGGACAAAAAAGACTTAACTTGGAGAAAATTAATTTCATTCATTGCCAATTGAAACAGGTTTGGATAATAACAGACAAAATTAATACTCTTTCCCCAGTGTGCACACCAGTGTCTCACCATGGTATCTCCACAGGCAGCAGGGTAACCCCACCCCATCCCCTGGTGCTCACTAGGTAGTTCCTCACTTTTTTCCCCTTGTTCCTCTGCTTTTCCCAGCACTTTTCCCCTTCCTCAGGTCCATTTCCCTGAGGTGTCACACACCAGCAGGGCTAAGGGACTGCACCGTGTGCAGCTGTCTGAACCGGCCAGAACCGGCTGGAACTGGCAGCGCCCAGCGCAGCTCCCGCCTCTCCTCACAGATACCCCTCAGTCCCACTGCTGCCCCTGGCACAGGCACCGGACCCGGGCAGAGGGGACCTGCCCAACTTTGCTGGTCTGGAGACCTGGCATGAGTCGGTGCCCACACAAGGAGCAGCCTCCACTGCCTCACAGTGAGCACCCAAGGGCTGTGGGGCTTTGCCTTAGGCCAAAGCCCCTGTCTGAGGGTCTCTGGGCCCTGTACACACATGTTCCCGTGTGCTGCCAAACTAGGAACTGTAATCTTAGCAAAGATCATGCAACACTCCAGCCTGGGAAAGCACAGAGGCACCACATACATCCCCACTTCTGTGCACTCACATGCAGGCTGCAGGGCCAAGGCTTAACTTCAACAGCCAAAACTGGGAGCAGGAGACAGGAATCAGAGGCTGCAGGTCAGAGCTGAGGGGAAAAATAGAATAAAATAAAAATCAGAGACCACAGGAGAGTGGAGATGAGGATCCAAACCTGCTGCATGTTGGGGAGCACTTGGAGATGGGTTCAGAAACAGTCCTGGCCAAAACCTCAGAACTCTACAGCTCCTCTTCATTGCCAAGGGCTCAGGCCAACTACGTTTGTGGGCAGAGGTGGCCTACGCCACTGGAACGATGTAAAACGATGTGGTCACCTGTAAGCAGCTCTTGGTAATTTCACTTCACCCCTGCTCTCTGCACAAACACATAAAACTTACTTTCCCCCCTTTCCATCTGCAGGACATGAGGTTTTCTCTTCAATATTATAACCCTTCCAGGAGATCTACTTGTACTTTTTCCATATCCTTGCTAGGACATACCAAAAAAAAAAACCAAAAACAAAAAAAAAAACCAAACCAGTGCAAAGCTCTTTTCCATGACTCTTTTCCTCTAGGCTGCCCTGCTCCTTTCTACAGTGCCAGCTTTTCTCCCAGATCCACCTTGTACCAAAAACATGTCTGTACACTTGAAACACACTCCTGCTGTCCCCCAGTCCTTACGTACACCAGCATTGTGAAAAGTGCCTGTCATTTCCAGAGAGAAAGCTCAATAACTAATGGCTGTCAGAGCCCAAGCCAGTCATTCTGCAGGAACTGCCTTTGCACAGAAGTCAACAAATAAAATCACCAGGACCAGTGTGAATTGCTGCATTGCTCAAAATGCAGTCACCTGCTAACATGGTATTCTGTAAAACCACATCCCCTCTCCTTCCAGACCACTCCACCCCAGCATTTATTCTGCTGCAACAGGGGCTTAAAGGGTAAAAGTCCTCACACAGGTTTTGTCATATCACAGAAAACAACATATAATCTCAACTGGGCACCTGGTTTTATTCTTCACCTCCACCTGCAGAAAACCCAAAACAATGTTAAAATGTTCATCATAGTTTAAAAAAGAGGCAGATACAGACACATTCAATACCTGGAGCTCTGCCTTACATGGAAATATCCAGAAAATCCTAATTTTGCAGTATTCTTACCTTTCAGGTGACTATAGTTCCCCAGTCCCGTAATGGGAGAAGCTGGCCTCCTTAATTCTTACAGCCACACGCAATCAGGAAGGTCACTCTTGCTGCCATGCTTCCAGGTGGTCCCAATTAATCCCACAGAGTTAGAACACAGCACGTAATCAGGAGCTTGCTTGCACAGTCAGCAACTGGGAACCCCAGATGTACTGTATTTATCTGTAAATCAAAGTGAAGCTAAGCAGCTCCCCAGCCCTGACAGCACTGGTGTGTCTTCCAGAACATATTACAACTTATTTTTATGACATGCTATGTGTCTTTCCACATTGGATAGCAAGTTTACTAAAGAATTTCTTCTGAAAATAAAAAAAAATGCCAGGGGCTGCCCATTGAGACAAGAATAAATTCAAGAGGATATGCCATCCTCTTTTATTTTTTATTCATCAATAGCCATTGTGCTGTTTAAAGAACTCAGAAGACTTTCGTTACTGGAAAGCTTTCTACACTTCGATTTCTTCCCAGTCTCCCTCTCTGAAAAATGTCAGTTCTGACCAAAGGCTTCTGGCCAAATTTTGCCCTCAGATATGTGCATTCAACTGACAGTGAAATTAGTGGTTTGTTTGCATGCAAGTTGGAAGAAAGAATCTGGCTCCCTTTGCACCATTTTCTGAGCGGCCACAGAGTGCATGCACACCAATTGTTTGGACCCACAGTTAAGACACCATGGCCAAGGGGCAGTCAAATTCCCAGACCCTCTCAAGTCACATGCCAAAATCTTCACACTGATGAGCTGCACAGGAAGCATACTTCAGCCATCAGCACGGGAGGGGGTGTAACGGGTCCATATGGCATGCCAGCACAGTAGCCAGGTGCTGGCTTTGCTCTCCAGGACATCACCACCTTCTTGGCCACAACCCTGCTCAGCTACAGGCAAGTCAGCATGGAGTAATGTTGGTGTTATGCATTAAAAAAAACATGCATTATCCACACATTGAGGATTTCCCTGGGGTCTGTAGACCACTGAGTGGTTCAGCTTATATAGGAATGTAAATGCTCTCCCCCCTGAATACAGAGGGAGATAGGTGTCTCCATGCACTGCCTGGAGTTATGCCACCAGAAACCACAGGCTCAAGTGGCACAGCCTATCTGCCACTCCACACAAAAGCAGACTGCTCCCTGCCAGCAGATACCACTGTAACTCAGTCATGGGTTTAACACCTATGGGACATCTAAACAGACATTCAGGACGGGCTGGATCTTTTGTAGCACTTGCAGGGAAATCAGCTGCTTCCTGGTGGAGGAAAACTTGCTTTCATCCTTTCTGGCTCCTGTTCAGGCTGGTACCTCCAATATGTGGTGGCACAACAGAGGAGCCTAAAGAGTGCCTCTTCCAACTCTTCTAGTTGACCAAGGCAGAAAGAACAGCAGATCATGAAGAGGCTATTTTCAAGACTGATAGCAGACTTTGATAGCTCAACTGACATTGTGCCCAAAAGTCAGACCTTTCCCCACAGCCATATGTGCGCCCACATTTACATGCACAGAAGCAAACGGAAAATTAACATCCCTCAGCCTTTCTTGATTCTGGTAAAAAGGAATTATGGTAGATGCTAGCTTTATGTTTTGGAATCCTGGCTGACCAATCTGTCTTAGAAGAAAACATGCTTTGGGGAAGTCTGGCTGTTTCTTTCCTTTGCCCATTTGTGTATGCATTGTATGTGTGTGGTGGTCATCATAGACAAATCTGTTACTATGGAGAAATTGAGACAGAGGAAGCAATACTGTACATGGCTGGTCCCCCTGTTGTTTGAGTTAGTGGCAGGGCAGTAAAGAATTCCAAGACAGGTGGAAGAATGAGTGAGCCCAACATTAACCCCCTTTGTTCATTCAGCTAGCAGCATCATCTCTAAATGTCCGCAGTCTGTTCTTCAAAACAGAGGATAAAGAGCAAACTAAGCAACATGCCCACCACACTTCCAGCCTGAAGGCCTTTCTGGTACGCGTCTGTCTCCATTCCAGTGTTAACCCCCCACTGCATGCCAAGACACATAAGGAGAAAAGGACCCAGCCAACATCCTTTTTCCCCTCTCTTGGGAACATACCCCAAAACAGACTGCTCATAGAAATCTCCCAGGTTAGCTGTTGAACTGAAGACAAAATAAAGCACCTCCAGTCTACAGAAGTTACCTTTTTTGTCAACTGAACTGCTTAACAGCCTTGGACCAGCACTTTCTTTCAAAAAAAAAAAAAAAAATAATGGTCTCCTGACAGTTAAAGGCTGCAAAATCTTTCAGTCATTCAGTTGACTTTCTTAGCCCTTATCCTGTGGTTCATGTTCTGCAACAGTCCCACTGACATCCGTAAATCTGATAATTGAACAAAAACTCCTTGCCATCAACAAGAGCACTGGGAGGTGACTGTGGGAACAACACGGCTTACAGACCTATTGGCACAGTGCAAGAGTTTCAGACCTTCTGCCCAGAGAGCGCCTGCCAAGCGATGGACTTCCATCCGCTTTGCTTCTTTACCTGGAAATATTTCTAACCTTCAAAAGTCTGTACCTCAGCACATGTAAGACTTCTTTGGACTGAACCTGCTCTCTGGCATGCAAGTAGTCCCAGTGCAGCTGAACCAAAAAAAGCCCAATAAACTGCTTGGCTACAAGAACAAAAATACTTGCCCCAAAGGAAGAACCTCTCTGGTATCTTGGCTACACAACACAATGATAAAACTGAGTACAACTGGTCTCAGTCTCTGCTGACTCCAGAGACCTGGATGGATTTTGTTACCATCACTTTGAACTAAAGGACACAAAAGACCTCATTTATTCTTCCTTCTTCATTCCCTGCTATAAAAGCCAGGAAATGCAGTAATATGGCATTTCCAGTGCCATTTCATTCACTTTGTGCCTGAATTATTTTTATTTCCCAAGGCAAATGGAGAAGCGTGAGACAAGCGTCCGTCCTTAAGTCCAAATTTCCTGCCATTGACCAATTTAAACTATAGATCTAATGTTGTTAGGACAATATTTTCTTCTGTATGTGTCTCGCTATTAATGTTAGCCACTTAACTGTTTATTTCCTAGAGCAGATGGGAACATGGAAACATGTACTGAGAGGGCTGAGTCACCTCCCTGTTGTCTAATGTTAGCCTCAAAGCATGAGTACAATTTGGTAAGAACATTCTTGCCTGGGAAACCAGAAGCCCCTCATCAGGGTGGAGCACAAACCTTCAAAGAGAAACAAGTAGCAAGGAGCACTGCCAAGCTGGGGAAGGCCAGGCAAATGGTGAGTTGGGACAAACAGTCAAACCTTAGTCCTGCTAAATGGAAAGTGGATAGCCCTGAAAGGAGGGGAGCTGCTACTACTCTGCGTCAGAACAGCCACGATTTCAGCTCTTGCTAACTACCAAAGATGGCAAGGATGGGGGAGAGCCACTGCCTTTATCTCCTTCCCAATTTACACTTCCTGCTGGAGGCAAGCCCCCAGCAGCAGGCTGTGGCACTAGCCTGGGGACCCCCCATGGACTCAGCTGGGTTAATAACATCTGTCTTCCCTGGGAGCCAAGGATTTTTTTTGTGGAAGCGCTGCCAGAAGAGCCTAACTTTGGCTCCTCTTCCCAAACATTTGTGGAAAGGCTGCAAAGCATCTGTTAGGACCCCAAGCTGAAGAGAAGCCAAAGGCAAGCAGGGAGAGATGTCCCATCATAGCTATGGTACCCACCAGAGATGTAGTGCAGCATCAGACCCTGGGTCTCCTGAGCAGGGATTGGTAGAGGGTCTTTTTTTTTCCTTCCCTCCACCTTTCAAAAAATCTTCCTCCAAGAAAAGGGGAAAGGCTAGATCCAAGAGGCCCATAGGCACCAGGGGTAAGAGCAGGGGTGCCTTACAGCCCATTCCACCTTTACACCTCTCCATTGGTAAGGAAGGTGCCAGCTGGGGAGATAAGCAGGAGTGGGAAAAAAAAAAAAAAACTTTCCTACTTTTTTTAGGGAAATAAAACAAAGACGGAGAATATGTGACTGCCAGGAGGAAACCAGGTCTGAGCAAAGTGAGGTGTAATGAACAGAAAACACCAGTCCATAGGGCTCTCCACAGGGGATGGTCACAAGCATAATGGAGCCATCAAAAAAATATTGTTTTCCTTACAGTAACACCTCAAGCCCAATTTACTACAAAGAGGACATAGCTGTAAAAGAGTGGGAAGTCTCTTCATCCACTGCTTCTTCCCAGGCCAGTTCAATTTGCACCTTTTATCACCCATCTGCATTTCACTTGTTTGCAGGAACCCTCTCCCCAAGGCAATAAAACCAAAATTACTGCAGAAAGCAGAGCATGGAAATAGCTCATGTGGAATTCCAAGGGGCTTTGCTGGGCAAGAGCTGCCAAAACACACCATTGGACCCCTCTGCCCTGGCTATCCAGGAACCTCTGGTCCCACTAGCACCCTTCACATAGCACCAGATGCCCAGTCAATGCACTGAAGTGGTACAAGCTGAGCTCGCCCATTTCTACAGGTACCCTCACCCCCATGCATTTCCTTTTACCTCCACTTTAAAGCCCTAACTTGATAGGGGCCTGGGAGTTGAGCCCACAGAGGAAGACCAGCTCTGCCCAATTTTTCAGCTCACAAGCTTTTCCCCAGCTTGGCTGCGTGCGCTTGTCATGGAAATAAAGACTGACTCTCCAAATTACAACCTATTTTAGGGCCTAACTGTGAGAACAGCAAGCCCATATCTTCATTTTTTCCATTGCTTTTCTTCTCTGTTTCTGGAAAATGAGGGTCCAACACCGCTCCCTGCCTCTCTGCCACTGCAGCACTGCTGAGGATGAGAATTACCTCAAGGAGCACAAAACCAAAGGGAGGTGGTGCAGGCACCAGCTAAGATACACAGCACTTGCATGGAATGGCAGCAACAGGGGAAATCAAGATTTTCCTAGGGGAAGGGAGTGATGTGGGAGGATATTTAGGCACCTAACTATGTTCAGACCCACATGCAGGCAGGATCCTTGCTGCTGCTGACCCCCAGTTCACTCCAACCTGCCAAAAGCACCTTTGTTCATCCTCTGCATAGCTCTTTATAGACAAGAAACTGGAAATGCAGGCAGTCCTACGTTTGTGGGCTGATAATTGCTGTGAGCTGATAAACTGTAGCTCCTTGGGCTGTTGTGACCTGCTGAGCACCCCCCTACCCAGACCCAGCACTCCTCTTCCACTGAGTTTTGCTTTCAGGAAAAACTAGGCTGTGTTTCAAGCAAACCTGGGCTCAGCTTCAAGTGAGCCTGAGCCAACTCCTAATTTATGCTGTCAGTGTATTGTTTGGGGTCAAAACCATAAGACACATGGAAGCTTTGCCTCATTTTTGCTCCAACCTGAAACACATCTGAGATATCCTAGCTACAGCTTGCTGCCAACAGCCTTCTGGATCACAGCACAGGACTTGTTGGGAGCAAAAGGAGGCCAGGCTAGAGCAAAGGGTTAATGTGCAGAGTCTCAAGTCCAGCACAGGCAGTTATTTCAGGGTTATGCTCCTGAGTGATAAGTTATCAAAATACAAACCTCAAACTTCACAGGGGAAGATGCTGTTACTCTTAATTAGGTAGAGCTGCATCTTAACAAGTAACGCTTTGGCTGCAAGGCCGCTACACAAAATGTGATATGGGAAATAGGTTACTGGAAGCTGCTAGAGGCAACAAGGCTAGATTTCACACCTAGTTAGCAGGATACAGGGTAGGGCATGAAGGGGCTGGCTCAATTAGGAAAATCTTGTTCTGTAAGATACAATTATACTCTGGAGTGTACTTAACAGATGCTGGAGCACCGTAGGGCCATTGTACATGCCTGCCACTCTGCGGGCATAAGACACTGATGATATTTAGCTTTGCCCCTTCCTGTCTCCTCCCAGCCCCTCTTGAAACATCGTGCCTATCTGGGTCACTTTTTCCAGTTGCACTGGGCATGAGGGCCAGAAAAGCCACTGACCTATTGCCATAGCACTGCAGACATCACAGGCCAGGGGTACACATCCAGACCCACCCTGCTCCCCACAGCGTTGGCTGAGACTACTCACATAACATCACCACTGGTTGCCAGAAAGATTCACAATGCATGGAAAGATCTCTTGCCTCATAACAGATCTACCGGATGAAGAGCAAGAAGGCAGATTTTCTCCTCTGGAGATCTCTAACCCAGTCCTATAAAACAGAGAATCATTTCAGCAGGTTAGAGCTTTGCACCACAAAAAAAAAAAATATCCCACCTTAAATTACCAAGGTGAGTGGTAAATCAAAGCAACACTTAGGTACCTAGATGGGAAGCTCACCCCCATTCCCATGAGTTTTAGCAGCAACATGGGTGGAAAAGTTGGACAGCTTTCATCAGGAGCATCTACCCAATGCAAAAAACTCCCATATACAAACTACCTTCTGACAACACCAACACAAGAGGCAAACCATGGTCTGTGGTGGAAAGTGGAGAATTTGTATTTGTTTCAGTGGCAAACACTGGCCTCAAAGCAGCCATATAGATGATGGCACGGAGGCCCTCAACTCAGTGGAAGAGGACAGAGGAACACAGCTCTTCTCTGTGAATTTTGCTTTTCTCTGAGAAAGTTTAGTCTTGCTGGGAGGCTGCATTTATATTGTGGTTGAAGGAACCACTCCAAACTGGAGACCAGTAAGTTAAACAATCTCTCCAGCTTGTCTTTGTGCTACAAATATGTTCCACAGCGCTTCAATAGTTTGGGCAATAGTGGAGCTGTGTGTTATGTATTATTTCTGGCCATCTGGAACAAGCATTAACCACAAATAAGCAAATTTGCTTGTTCTTTACTGCAAAGAAAGAGCCTTGCCAGAGCAATGCTCATTTCCACTGATGACAGATGTTTTGGGCATGCTTGGGTATACCCTCCTCCATCCTGAGGAACAGCCAAGTCTTATGGGCTGAGATCCTGAAAAACTAGAAAGAGAGAAGAAAAATAATAATAATAAAGAAAAAAAACCTAACCTTTTAAGTTGACTCAGGTTTACGTTTTCCCTGGGTTTTTGACCCAGTATCCCTGTGGAATGAAACTCCTTTCTGCCCTGCCAATTTTTGCAACCCTGGGCAGCTTGCAGGCGAAGCAAAGCAAGCTGCCCAGGACGGCTGTATGGTTGAGAATGGAGAAGCCCCTAGAGTCAGGGCCCCCATGGACTGTCTGAACTGGTGCTTGGAAAAGCTCTCAAATCTGGGGATTACAAACTTCCTAAAGCGCCAGACTCGTGTTCTCCATATCCATGCACACACTTTCTTCCCCTCCCTCTTATACACATACACTCACAGGCGGCTGCTCTCTTACTTTCAACCTCCCACATGAGCCAGAGGGACAAAATGAAATCAATAAATAACCGCTGTTAGCTCCTGCATTTTCAAAGTAGTGCACAGGGATTTGAGTACATGTAACTTCCATTAACCTCATTTAGAGTCAAAAACGTAACACTTTGGCCACTGCTCTGAGAGCAGAGACTTTGCAGCAAGCCACTGGTTCTGGCAAGCCCTCACTGTTTATTTGCCCACACCAAGGCTGGGGCTTTGGGGGTATTTTCTTTTTCTTTCCAAAGAAGCTGCTGCCATCCTGAAGTTCTCTTTTCCCGTTATTGGGGTTATTCAGACAGGGTCTGCAATCCAGGACCATCACATGCCCATTTGTCAGGACTTCAAGCAGCAGGCTGCCAAAGCCCTCTGTACTTCACTGCTGACCTATGTGCTCTTGGAAGGTGCATCCAGGTGGTGCCCTTGCAGAAGCTGCCCTGAGAAAGCAGGTGCCAAGAACTCAGCGCAGGCTGAGTGCTGGAGAGGTTTTTGTTGCAGACTCTGCTTTCCCTTTCCAGGCTTGTACATATGCATGTTTATTCCTTGATGACTTCAGAAACAAGCAAGAAAGTAAAACCAACAGGAGGTTGAGGCCACTCCACTGGTGCTCAGGAGCCTCTGGGACACTGCACCATTGGCGCTGCTCTCCCACAACCCAGGAGGCAGGTAAACATACAGGCACATGAGCCTTACAGCACAGCTTCTGGAGAGCACATCCTCTCCATTATTCCACAAATCCAGAGTATTTCTGTGAAGAGCCATAAGACAACAGAACACTGACAGCAAGCATTGCCACCCAAAGCAGGAGAGCAGAGAGCTGTAGCCCACAAAGCTTTGGCAATCAAAGTAACACTGCTTCATCCCAGCGTTACAGGTATTCATAATTTCTTTGATAAACAGTCCTTACACCAGGTAAAAACCAAGAGCTCACTTCCTGCTACAGCCTGAGAGCAATGGATTTCTTATTTTTGTATTTTTCCAGCCTGGATAGGCAACAGATGTAATTAGCAAATCAAAGCAATTGCAGACTTCTTTGTCTTCACTCTGAGTAGCACCAAACAGCTCTCAAAACTACAGCACAATAGCACATTGCTGTACACTTACACCCTGATCAGCCTAGACATTTAACTGTGTATTTAGAGAAATTTAGAGAAATATTTAGAAAACAGGGCACTTGTCTTCCTTTAGGAAATCCTTTTCAAGAATACTAATTTCTAACTGGGGTTGGGCACAGCAGAAAGCATTTGTCCATAGGAAAGGGCCTTCAAAATGCTCAGCAACAATTTTAGGAGGCAAGTGAATTGTTGCAGGGTTTTCCTTTACAGTCATTTTGTCTTACTATCAACTGCAAAGAGGAAAAAAATTTAAAACAAAAAAAAGAGATAGATTTATTTTTCTCTTAATAAAAAATGAACTTGCACATTTAAGTTTTATGTAACCAAAAGCCTCACTTCAGGTAAAGACAGTTCCATAAGCATTTGCTTCCTATGGAAAAAAAAAAAAACCAAAAACAAACCCACAACATACATGTAACACTTTTACCAAAACAATTTTAAACAAATTCCTTTTATTTAAAGGAATTCAGCTGCATCTAGAGCAGTTTAGCACATGTAAAGAAAGCATGCATGCTGCTGGCAGAGAGGCTTTTCCATCAGCGCATTTGCAAGGCTTTCCTATTAAAAAGTGTAGCTATGGGCTCTTTTCCTCTTCCTCAGCATCACCAGTGTGGATAATGAGTCCATTAAATAAGCGGAGAAAACATCATTATGTTGTATATTAGCTAATAAATAAATAAATAAGCAAAGATCAGTTTTGTTCAATGAATGACTTCGGCTTCATTTAAGGAAAGCTTTCAGGTCACACCTGGAGACTAGTGAACCAACCCCAAAAAGCTGTATTTGTATACATGGATACACTTCCACACACCTGCTCATAAAAGAACAAGTCCGTCTATGCAGAACAGAGCCACTGGCACAGGACGATACATGCTGTCACACACAGCTGTGGAGCAGTAGAATTCATGAAAACCCATTTACTTCACCCCCAGACACCTGGCTTGGACTCTCTGATGTCTGGTACAAGTTGTGCTCACACACAGCCTTTCCCTCAAGCAGAACACAGAAAGATCTCTTCTATCCTTTTTGCAAGAACACTTACTTTCCCAAACCCTAAGAAAATTGAAAACCCCTGGGGATTTCTCCCTCCCTGCCCTCAGTTCAGACTTAAGCTGGCCAGTGGGGAGGACACATCAGAGTCCTGTGCACAGAAACACTGCTCTCATATCCAGCTTCATTACTTCAAAGTGGCTGAACTCATCAGCAGACACAACTGTGCATAAATACCGAGTCTCTGCTCAATTACACACCTATATCCAGGAATGGAGTGGTATAAATGACAGTAGAAAACTACCTGTGCTGCAGAAGCACAGGTGAGGTCTGCCTAGAGGCACACACAAGTGCCCCCTATACACCTCTCTCACCATCGGCCTTCCCCTAACATAGCTTGCTATCTGCCACCCTAAAAATAGGCAGCCAGCCGACAGCTGATCATCACACAAAAGACACTCCATATCCCTGGAATTTCACATGGCCAACAGGGGAGCAGCCCTGCTTTGTGCTCCCAGCCCTAAATACTCCTGACAGCCTGTCTGTCCTTCGCTATCACTGCAGCATCCTCACAGCTGACCTCACTGCAAGCCCCAGCAGCCCCACACATGTCCCTACAGATGCCTCTCCCCATAGCTTGCCACTGAGAAAGCTGGTGTGGATTTACACTGGCATATACAAACATGGGCTTTTGTTATTCTTATAGGCTGGGCTGATTTTCAATCGTTTGGATTTTGTGATGGATCTTCCTACTCATTATCTTTGCTCAGGATAAATCTGCTAATTTCACCCCTTTTCACCAAGTCTTTATTGTGGTGCTTTACAGTATCTATGCAAGCTTCTCAGGGCAGGACATGCACATCATAAGAGCCAAAGCTTGCCAACCCCAGCAGCTAATTATGACATGAAGACAGATCCCAAAATGCACAAAGCTGCCTGAAAGTCATCTGAAAAGTGCTGTCACAAGTAATGTTGTGAAAATTATGATGAGTTTGAAAATGGCCAGCAAGCTTGGAGAGGACATTCTGCCTACCAATGCATCACCCTTGGTATCTTACAAAACAGTACCCCTGTACCCTTGGTGCTGCTATAACAAACAATATTGCAAAAACCCATCACGTGTGTACCATCATTAGGCTGGTGGGTTTTTTCCCACACTGAAAGCAGATGGGGAATATAAGAAAATGGAGCATCTGAGGACAGCAGCTCCTCAGGAGACAGCAGAGCCCAGAAAGGGGAGAAATAGGACACAAAAAGCCCAAGCAAGACTGCCCAGCACTCTCCTCCCCAAAGCCCAGGCATCCTGCAGGAGCAGCAGTTACGCCCGGATAAGCCCATACCTGAGGCAGCACATGGCAGGTGTCACTATAATTTACCAGGAATAAAGCCAGAACAAGCAGGGCATCTTTCTAGGACAGCAACATCCTTTTGTAGAAGTCTGGTCAGGCAAGGCAGGAGCCAATGGCTCCAGGCTCTGGCAGGGGGTTAGCAGATCTTGGGTCCATCCAAATGCCACCTGCTGTGGCCAGTCAGAGCCACAGAGCAAGCCCACTGCAGAGGGACAGAGGTCCATAACAGACTGATAAATGCCTTATCTTGTCATTACATTATCCATATGCACTTAAATCCTGGAGCAGAATTTGCTGGCTGGGTGCAGCTCCCCAGCTGCATTTCCCTGCTCACGCCTGCCGGGCTGGGCAGCAGGAAGGTGTGAGCACTGCTCTGATGCCAAATCTCTTTGTTGTCTATTTATACCCTGCCCTCTGGAAGCAGCTCAGTAGCGGCTGTCACTTGGCATCTTCTTCTCACTTTGCAAACTGTCTCCTGGCAGCCCCATTGCACCCCTGCCACCACTTGGGAGGCTGCTCCCTTCTCACTCACTTTTCTTTAAAAAAAAAGAAGCATCATAAGCACCCGGCTTGCACTGTCTGGTTAAAAAGCAGGGCATTACTCTTCTTTCAGAGGCATAAGGACCTGCCTGCAACCCCAAGTTCCTAACCATTACCTTAATTTTGCTCCTGGCATGCAGAAGTTGATGCCTCCTGCTACACAACTGGGTACCTGATGCAGGGACTGAATAAGATTCATCACAAAGAACGGTGACAGTCCCTGCTTATGTAGCCCTAGATATCAAAGCCCTTTAAAAGAATTTCCATATCATTATCCTCATTTTACAAGAGGGAAAACAGGCACAGAAGGATTAAACGACTGCACATGTAAACCCAAAAGCTGTGATCCTAAAGCCTCTGAGCTTGTAAGACATCAGAGCATCAGGACAAGAGTGACTGACCCATGAATGTGTGTAGTACCTACCTCCCTTCATGTCTGTCTCAGTCAGAATTTGAGGATATTCTGTTCATGTCTGCAGGGACTTACAAAAAATAAAACATATTCACCAACCACAAGACTCATATTTGGATCAGTCCACAGAAACTTTTCCATTAAACTAACTTCCCACAGGGCCTTCTCCTCCCACACACGTAGGGCAGAGGTAATGGAAGAACCACCTCTCCCTGGGTCTTTCCAAAAGACTACCATAGGTAGCACTGCAAGCTCCGATGCAAATGCAGATCCAGGTAACTCTTACCCCTTTATCCGAGTGTGTGTCTGAGGCCAGGACACACACTATTCTAGACACACACAGGCCAGGTCTTGCAGTTAAGATCTGGTGCTCTCACTGCAGCAGTCCGGGTTCAATTCCCAGTCAGGTCAGGGAAGATGCTTTTTTCCAGTATATAAACTGATGGCAGTTACCTGGAAGGGCTAGATCACTGCTCTGGTCAGGCTGGGTATCGGTCGGCGGGTAGCGAGCAGTTGTATTCTCTTCCCTTGTTACTCCCCTTATCATTATTATTATTGGTGGCAGCAGTAGTGTTTTGTATTATACCTTAGTTACTGGTCTGTTCTTATCTCAACACATGGGAGTTACATTCTTTCCATTCTGCTCCCCTTCCCTTTTGGGGGGGGGGGGCTGGGGAGGGAGATGTGACCTAGCGGCTATGTGGTTTTTGTGTTGCAGGCTGGGCTTAAACCACGACAGGGACTCAGAACCACACGTCCTCCAAGACCACCTCTGGGGTGTGACAGAAGCTGTAAAAGCTAAGGCCAGAAAAGGTGCAAGAGGATACTCATCCTTGAGCAGTGGCTGGTGAGACCTTTTCCACATAGGGTACAAGAGCGGAGCCCCACATGGAGACATGGCCCAGGGAAGGACCATGGTGTACCCAACAAGGATGCTCTGGGCACCCTGCAGAGAACCAACCCTCTGTTAATCCCCATTTTGCCCCAGTATGGAGCAGCACACAAGCAGCCAGACAACAAGACTGATGGGGGGGTTTGGAGCAGTGCACGTCCCTGCAGCGAGGCAGCTTCCAGCTGTCTCTGGAGCTGCTTGCAAAATCACATCATCACAAAGTGTCAGCTGGGTCTGGGGGAGCCCTCCCTCCCTTGTGCTTAGTGCACAGTCGACTGCTAGGGACAGAGGAGGAAGAGAAGGGCAGCAATGGGAAGCAACAGTGCTGTTCCCACCTGCTTGTCACAGAAAAGCAAAAGCAAAAAAGCAAGAGAGCCAAAGCAGGGACCAGAGAGCAGCAAAGCAAAGCTGGGCTCTTCAGCTCAGGTGAAGTGAAGGCAGTGGGATGTGAGCACTTCATGACCCCACCACAGCAGCAGGGATAGGTGCAGAAAGAGGGGCCTGCTGAGGACAGGCTTGCTACCAGTGCAAGTGCCCACTGTCACAACAGCCACTGCTCTGTGGCTTCCCAAGCACCCTCTCCACTTCACCCTGGCGGGTCTTCTGCCCTCATTTTTCCTCCTGCCTCCCAGCTGCCAGGCCTCAGAAACAGGCTGGAAACATAGTCCCAGCTCCGAAAAGCTGCTGCCATCTCCTGGAAAGAGGGTCCTTCCCTGGAGAGTGGCAAGAGCACACAGGAGCCGCTGGGACACATGCCAGAAGGGACCTGCAGCCACCAACACCTGCTGCTCTGGGATGGCCTAATCTTTCCCCATGATATCATACCTGTCACACTAATGACTGACGGTGATGTCAGGAAATAGGATTACTGACTTGTGCTGCAGAGAGCAGGTGAGGTCCCTGCGGACAAAGGACAAAGCTGCCCTTTATTTCAGTGAAAGCTTCCCATAGGCAGGAACGTGCTCCTTGCCAATAACTTCTAACCAGCACAGGCAACACTCAAGCACCACGGCTGCTTTCTTCCCCTCATGACTGCAAAGATCAGAGCATTGAATGTAAGGAAATGGTGCAGGATGACTCCCACACACCAGGCACCAGGACCCCATCACCACCAGGAGGCTGAGGGAAAAATCATTGCAACTCCCTAAGTCCCCATTCAACTGCAGCACCCCATGGCTCCTGCACACCTGCCCAGAACATTATAATCTGCCACCTCCACAGGTCCACGCAAAGATAACTTGCAGTCCCAGAAGCCTCTCTGTGTCACAGACACACATTTTCATGAACACATCTATAAAGCAGGGTAGATTCCCTACTCCCCTCCCCTCAGAAAAAATAAAAATAAGAGTCTTAGCCATGTCTCACTGATGCCACAAGACCAAGGGGTTCAAATTGCCTTCCCTGAACAGTGGCGCCCGCCAAGGCACAGCTGATGGCCCCGCAGCAGGCTGCACACCGCCTGTGAGCTGGCCCCTGTGAGCGTCACTGCTGTATTTATATCCTTTTATTATGCTTTAAACCATCAGGGAGAAACAGGTGCAAAGTTGTCTGCGCAATAGTGGCCAGCAATGTCCCCTTGAGCTGTTGTATACACCAGCATGGACACACACATGCAGGAGGACAGACACCAACCTTCCAAAACCCCACAGAGTGCTGAAGTCATGGATAAAAATCAGTCCTGGAAGAAGATGCACACCAGTGCCCAGACACCCTGCTTCAGCCCATGCAGCCATTCAGAGGGAGCAGAGCTGGCTGGAGACACCTCCATGTACTCCAAGGAGCCCTTTCTGGCTATTTCAGCAAATAATCACCTCTGCCCTTCAGCTGTCACCCCAAGAATGCAACCTTAGTGGAAGATCCTCTCACAAAGGTGCCCAGAGCAGGATGTGCAGCTGAGGGGCTGCAGAAAGACCATCTGCAGTGTACATTTGGCTTGGACTGTGCCTCTTACCTTGTTTCTCAGCCTGCACTGGCAGGAGGAATTTGCTGGGGTGCATCTGTAGGTCTTCTGCAGCAAAGTGGGGATTTCTCCTTCAGAGAAAAGCAACTCTTTTGGGTACAGATCAGGCTCTTCACAGTTAAGATCATCTGAAAACTCCCCATCATCTTCCTTAGAAATAGGTTTGTTGGCACCTTTGCTTAGGAGATCCTCAAAGAAATCTCCTTTAAACACGGAACAGAGCCACCTCAAACTGGAAAAGCAGCAAGGCCTGAGCCCAGGCCAGGATTTCACCACTTAATCAGAGATAAACCTGATCCAGACTTTCCCAAGGCAAAATTAAGGAGCAGCAGGAGGACACTGGTAGCTTTAAAGCCTCAAGTCAGCTGGAGCAAGAGTGAAGTGTTTTCACCAAGCATGTCAGAACTGCCACTACTTGGGCTGTTTCAAGACACCTCCCAGCCTTGTCCAGCCACATAACGCATTGTGGGGAGCATCATGCAATGGCTTCAGGTTCACAGTTGCCTGTACACCTCTTACTTTTCCTGGTGGAGGCTGATACTAGGATTAGCACCTTAACAGCCCAGTGCCTTGAGCCTGCCTGGCCTGGGGCAGCAGGAGACGAGAAGCAGATTTCAGTTGTATCTTGCCTCAGGATGTGCCTGGTGTCCATGGGAAGAAGACAGGAAATCTTGATTTAATTGATCCAGCATTAACACTTCACTGCTAGAAATCAAAGACAAGTTTAGCTTTGAAACCCATCATTTGTGGCTAAAAGCATTACCCTATCCATAAAAGTACTGCACCATCCTGTATTAGCCCAGACCAGGATAAAGCCAGGTGCCACTGTGACAACTGCTATTCAGCCTTTACTGGAAATGAACCCTTTTCCTTCCCTTTCTTCCCAAGCAGGGAAGGAGGTGAGGGGATCAGTGTCGGCGTCCCCTGCAGTCGAGCACCTCATAAATCTCCCCTTTGGAAAGGCAGGCAGCCCCACTCCTCTTCTGGAGAAGAAAGCACATACTGTTCAGCCTTGGGCTCAGGTACACCACAGGGAACGTCTGTGCTGAAACACAAACGCGTGTGCAGTGGGATGGTCTTCTGTGACAGCCAGAACAGTCCGGGCTGATAAAAGACCACAGGTTTCCTCCCCACCAGGCCATAGAGAATAGCACTACCAATTTTAAAACCACTTTGAAGAATAACAATGTACTTTATAATGTATGAAATGGAAATACCAAGATCAGGTTCACCTCCACCACTCCTCCCGCACACACACCAGGGGTGCATGTTGATGGACAAAGCTGGGGGGTTTCCATTTCCTCAGTAGTGTCCCAGCAGGGCAGAGCAAAGCTTTTGTAGCTCACCTGCCAGCATCCTTCTGCTTGACTTCAAGGCAAAGCTTTGAGAACCTTTCCCCACTGACATCCCAGGTTTGCAGATCTATATAACATCTGGCTCAGAACGGGGAGACCCCCATCTTCCACATTATTGCCATGGGGAAAACACTTCCTGTCTCTCCACACGCCTCCCTGGGGGGAAGCCAAAGGTCGGGGAGCCAAAGGGAAATTTATGGGCTTCCCCGCCTAAAGACTTCTCCAGATGGGTCTCTAACACTGGATTTTTTTTCCAGGTTAAGGAAAAGAGGAGGAGGGAAACAGAAGAGGGGAGATAGGTAAGGGCAAGACTACAGGTCACATTTTTCTGCTTATAGCAAATGCACTGGGTAGAGGAGCCAGCAGGTGGCCAGGCTGCAGCTTCTGCTCAGACTGCGACAGCATCCGAAGATGCCAGCCTCAACAGGGGGCACAGACAGCTTAGGCTCCAATATCCCAGCTTGTATGAGATGAGCAGCAAAAATCCCCATCATAGACATCAGCAGCTAGCATTGCCACCTGGAAAAGCCTCTTGTGCAAACCAGCAATATTTTAGTGAATTGCTGCAATAGCCCACACTGGGAATAAGCAGTATTTCAAGGGGAAGAGGCATGGCAGGTACTGTGCAACACCCTGCCATCCGATTTTGGCCAGATCTGCAAGCACACACCTCATAAAAGTCCGGTGCCTCTTTGGGCAGCAGGAACAGGGGGTGACATTATTCCAGTGCCCCTGAACTGCCCCCTTCATACTAGTCACCTGAGGGTGGCCAGCACAGCAGGGCTACAGACATCATGCAGCCTCCCCAGATCGCCTGTCAGGAAGAGGAAATGCCACACATTTTCTGGCTGCTTGTACCTGCGCCAAGTGTAAATGCCAGCCCTAAAAATACTAGCAGGAAGGAGAGGCATGCCACCAGTCACTCACCCCCCAGCCAGGCCACCACACCACCCAGTTGCTTTCAAGACAGCAACTTGAAGCAGCTGAGTGAGACCTAGCCTGGTCTTTCACACCTTCCCACATGGGTCAGATGGTGACAGCTCAGTGTCACCCATAGCAAGGCAGTAGCGGAGCCACAATAACACACTCAAACTGGCTGTGGGCAGGGGTCAACACCCCAGGAGCTGCTCTTGGCATCCACAGGACGCAAGTGACTTCTAATGAGGGCTCCTAATGAAATTAAGGTCCTGCGATGCTTCTGTCTAGCTAGCAGCCAGCCCTGCATTGCTTTAGTCTGAGCAACTTTGATCCCTCTGGAAAATGACCCTAGGCACCTCACTGGCTGCCCCAAAAGCTGCAGCCTCTGCACCTCAGTAGAGAGAAGGGGCAGCAGCACCTGCCATGGGAGCATTGCTCCCACACAGAGCAAAACTGCCATGGCCCCCTGCCAGTTTGCATCAATGTTCAGTCCAAAAAAGCATCCCTCAGCCCCAGACAAGTGCATCCAGCAAATCACAGGGCCCCAGTCACAGCCCAGCTGGAGCAGCTCTCCTGATGCTTTTATTTTTTTATTTTAATTGGACAGTGCCTTATTTCAAGTTTTGACTTATCCTGGGTAAATCAGGATGAAACCATTCAGACTCTGAAAATTACTTTCAGTTTTCCAGCTGCTTTCCAGCCCCTAACAGGCAGGAAGTGGCTGGGGCTGTTCAGGGAGGCATTAGACAACCCAATGCCCCACAGCTCTCTGGGACACATGCAAGAGCAGAGATGGGTGTGATCTCCCTTCAGCCCAAACCATTCTCCCATGGGATTTGCACCTCCCAAAAAACTGGCATGGTTCAAGGGCTATCACATTGCTGCCACTGGGCAGGGAGACTTGGCAGTCTCTCACCTCCCCTCCAAAATATGTTTCTGCAGCCACTGGTACCCAATGCAATCCACATGAACATCACTCAGAAACCAGGGGTTGCTGTTTGCTGTTAAAGAGCTGATACCTCCCACCACAGCCCCACGTCAGAGTGTGATGCTTCAACAGCACTCACACACAGTGATGGACAAAACAAACTGTGAGCCTTCTCCAAGAACAGGAAGTGCAGTAGCACGGGCTCTGCAGTCCCTTTGAAGGCATCAATCTGCAAAGGAGCAAAGCCCACCTCTGCCTATACCTAAGGTATAGAATAGGAATAACTTTCCTGCAAAATTTATATCGAGAATTTGCTCAAACATCAGGATGGCAAAGCAGGACTCTGTGGCACTTAGAGTGAAATAATGCAATTTTTTGTCTGTGCAATGCACTCTGATCACCACCTTGAAGCCATCCCAAGCCCCACCTGGATACCTGAACCAAGCAGACCCACTGGATGTTTGTGAGCATCCCAGGACAAAAGGCTTCTGTGAGGATGAGGTGGGTGTCCAGGGTGGGAGCACAGAGGCCACTAGCGGCACATGTGTAGCTGCCCCAGATCCAAAGGGATGCACCAGCATGGCAGGGAAAATTGATGATGATGAGGGAAGTCCATCAGGCTGCACGCTGGCCCCACAGATTGATAGCACCCACAACGAGCTGCACATAATGGCCAAGTTCAGGCCGCAGTGGCTGGGAGCTGAAAGGCAATGGCCATAAATAAGCTGGGAAAAAGAAGGAAGACAGAAGGCTGGCAGGGATAAATAAATACGCTGTAGCAGGCCTGGGGGTGGAGCACAGGGAAAGGGGCTGCAGCACTGGAATTGGATGCAACCCACATTGAGATGGAGAAGCTACAACAGAGGTGGCTGCTTTGGAGTGAGAGCTCTGCATTCAACAGGTGAGCTGTTTTCCTCCCCAGTCAATATTCTCACCCAAAACTACAACAAGCTGCTAAAGGTGCCATGTCACACATCCATCCCCAAAATATGGTAGGGATATTAGCGTTACAATCCCATCATTACCAAAGCTCCAGCTGAGTCTGACACTTCTACCCAAGACTTTTATATCTCAGCAAGCTCCCCCATGACTGACCTGGATGGCTGGGCTTCCCCTGTCACCTTCCTCAGCCGAAAGTATCAACCTTGGGCTTATTCCCTTTTTAGTTATTGCCCACTAATGAATAGGGGAGACAGGGGGAGCAGAGGGCAAAGAGCTGGATGTTTCCTTCATTGTCCCCCATCTGCTTTATTTAGGCTGGTTACTCTTCTGTGGCTTAAATCAGCCCTTTGCATTTTGTTGTGGTCTCTTTTTTTTTTTTGCCTCTGCTGTTTTGTCCAGAAAAACCTTGCCCAAAGAGCTACTGTGATTTACTGCAACATTAACAAATGTCAGGGCTTGGGAGCCTTGTAGGAACCGCTCGCTGGCAGCCTGCCTGGACAAACATACTAAAAGTCAGCCCTGGCGTGGATACTTGAGGAATTAGTGTCCATACAAAGATGCATTAAATACAGGGAGAAAGATGGGGAAATTTTACAACAGAGGCTTGAAAGCTTTCTCAAGGCTGTTTAACATATGGTGGTGCTTCTCTGCACCTGCCACACAGCCCCTTGCAAGAGCAGCTCACAGATTCTTGTCCTTGTCACCAGACCCAAATGCCATTCAAGTTACAGTTCCCAATGTGCCCTGCCTATTTGGCAGGGGCTGAGCCAACCGGTAATGTAGTTTTTTGTACATGTGTGTTTTAACAGATCATTTTCTCCCCAACCCTCTCTGTTAGATGGATTTTGCTGCTGGCAGGCACACTACAGAGCAAGCCCTGCTCAGCCAGGCAGGGTTCCTCACTAGCTACCAGAGATGTATTTTAAATGCAGTAAGAGGTAAAACCCCATAAACCCAACTTTTTTCTCATGAAATCCCTACATCCAGCTCAGCCATAGGGGATCCAGGGTACCTAGGCAGGGAGAACCACAAGGAAACCAGAGACACATTGGCCAATACAATGGTTTTTAAAAAAAACCCTTGGCATTTCCTTGGTGGCTGCCAGCAGCTCCCCAGCCACCCCTGCTCTGGCTGAACCACTGCTGCAGGCAGGCTGGGCCAGCCATGCATCCCACACAGCCCCACTGCTCTGCTATTGCCATTTGCCCAGATCCCATGTGCTGCATTAGGGAGGAATATTTTGCATGGACATTGTATGTGTTTTAAAGGTTAATTCCTCCCCAGCACCTTCTGCTTGACAGATTTGTCCAGCATCCTCCGCACAGTAGAAAGCAGCCCTGTGCCAGGAGAGTCATGCTCAGCGGTGCAAATCACAGCCAGGCAATGTTCCTTGGCTGATGCCAAATTTCAAAAGAACCAAAAGCAGAATATAGAAAAATATCATGTCCTAAAATTAAAAAACATAAAATAAATACCCCCTGGGGCTCTTGATAGAACAAAACATTTTTCCCAAGCAATTCCATTCCCATATATGCACTGCTTGGCTCTGAGGAGGGGTGGATGGGGAAGGCTCTGGAAAGGCAGTTATATGAACTAATGCACTGTAAATCTCCTGCATTAGGTAGGATATCATAACCCATAGTAATTTAGCAATTTAAGCATCATCATGTCGACTTGGCTGACACGATGTTACCTTAGTTTACCTCTATGTTCTGCCTCCAAAGCACAGCTCCTCATCCTTCAGATGAGGCCCACAGAGGCACACTGAGGATAAGCTGCTGGAAACATCTCCTGGGTATTTATGCAGATGACACCTGGTGGTCACCAGACAAGCAGTTCCTGAGCAATAGTACTTCTCAGGGGAACACCTGGGATCCCTCCCCACTCTCCACAAGAGTTCTCATCTCCACTGATCATGTTGGAAATGCAGCAGCACAGCAAATCAGCTTGGAGAAGGGCTGCCGCACCTGGCCACCTTCACCCCACAGAAGGCTCCCTAGGGACTTTCATCCATTTAGGGCTGCAACCTGCCATAGTCAAACACACAACTTACACACATTCCTCTGGGTACAAGGGACAGGCAGGACCTTTGCCAAGCAGAGAGGAAGAATCAAATCAGGAATGGTCAAGGAACAGAAAAATGCACCTGGTTAGGACAATCCCAAGCTGGGCAGAGTCTGGATGGATAGCAGCCCTGAGAAGGACTTTGAGGTGTTGGTTGATGAGAAGCTCAACATGACCCAGGACTGTGCACTCACAGACCAGAAAGCCAACTGTATGCTGGGGTGCATCAAAAGGAGCATGACCAGCAGGACAAGGGAGGTAAATCTGCCCCTCTGCTCCACTCTTGTGAGACCCCACCTGCAGTACTGCATCTTGCCTTAGGGCCCCCAACATAAGAAGGATACGGACCTGTTGGAGCAAGTCCAGAGAAGTACCACATAAATACTGAGGAGGCTGGAGCACCTCCAACTATGAAGACAGGCTGGGAGAGTCAGGCTTGTTCAGCCTGGAGAAGAGAAGGCTCTGGGAAGACCTCAAACAGGATCCATTAATTAAAGGAGGGCCTCCAAAAAAGCTGGAGAGGGACCTTTTACAAAGGCCTGTAGGGATAGGATAAGAGAGGATGTCTTTAAACTGAGGGGAGGTTGGATTAGGTATTAGGAAAAAAGTCTTCCTTGTGAGGATGGTGAGGCACTGGCACAGGTTGCCCAGAGAAGCTGTGGCTGCACCATCCCTGGCAGTGTTCAAGGCCAGGGTGGAGAAGGCTTTGAGCAGCCTGGCCTAGTGGAAGGTGTCCCTAAATTGAAACTAGATGATCTTTAAGGCCTCTTCCAGCGCAAACCATCCTATGGTTCTACGAGAAAGAACTTCACACACGCACACTACACCCTCACTGAGAAGAGCCATCAGAGGCAAAGGCATCCTGCTTGAAGCCTGGACCCACATCCTCACAGAGGTTAGCCTGCACAACCCCAAATATAAGCTGGAGAGTCCCACCTGCCTGCTCCCCCCCCACCAGGCACAGCTTGCCATTCCCAAAACCACATTTGCTGGAAGAAACCCTCTCCCATGATAGATTTTCCCTATACAGCTTCTTCGTACCAAAAAGCTGCTTCTCCATCAAGTGGCTGCTAAGGACTCACGAAGGGGCTTTAATCTTCAAAATGGCTGGGGTATAGGAAGCAGGGGGACATTATGGAACAGCACTCCAGCATGCCAGCTCACCTGTCTCCCTGAAGTAGGAGTGAAGGACTGCTCAGCTCTCTCTACCCAAACTTGCACCCCTCCACAGCAAGCTGAAGGCAGAGAAGAAGCAATACTCCCCAGGCTGGGCTTAAATAGAGACAGCTCATGGGTGTGGGGAGGCCCCAGGTGAGGCTGCTCAGGGCTGTTAAGGTCAATTAGTGCCCTCAAAGCTCGACACAGGGAGATGTAGCTAATGACTAATTTAAGGGTCCTGTCCCTGCTTGGGCTGATCCTCCAGGGGCTCACAGTGCTATGGGCCCTTGTGTTATGCGTATTTGTTGTACTGTATTTCACTGTGCTTTATAGTTAATCCTGCAGTCTGCCTTTCTGAGCAGTGAAATCCAGCTCAGGATTAGCGTACACAATCTTTCTTTACCCATCTCCAGAGCAGAGACCAAAACTCATCCTTGCACCACAGGGCACTCACTGGCAGGCTGAGCCTCCTGCAGTAACTGTAGGGCAGGGACTAAGGGCAAAAAGCCTTTTAATTTGCCCTGACAGACAAATAAAGCCCAGCTCCAGCACAAGCCAAGTCCTGAAGCACAGGGAAAGCAGCTGCTCTGGCCATGCTTCCTGTGTCAGGAAGCCCTGGCACTGCTGAGGGGCTGACAACTTTTCCCTCAGCCACTGCTAATTCAGGGTGTCCAAAGCCCAATCCCAGTCAGGTCCAGCACATCCCAGAATCACCAGATCCACCCCTCCACTCAGCCTGGGCTGCGGCACCTCTGACAAAGCCTGGCCTGTTCCTCATCTTTCAACTGGTGCTACGTATATCACCAGGCTCTCCTCTTGTCTTTTCCATAGGAGATAGCCCCACAATGAATAGATCCCTGTTTCACCCTCGTTGTGGTGAGGGTTTCAGCCTCCACAGCACTTCCTAACTTGGAATTTTGTTAGGCCCCAGCCATTCTGATTCCAAGAAGCTCTAAAAAGAGACTTTGATTTCCAGTGCCTGTGTTTTTCTTTAGGAATTAAAATACCTTTCATCACTGCAAACAGCACAGCAGTTACAGAAAAAGGGTTGAGAGGAAAATTAAACTAATTAGGGGGAATTATTGGAATGCATGAGGCCTCTTCAGGCGCATCCTCCCCAATGGGAAGGAGCTTCCATCCCGTCTCAATGGGGCAGGAAAAGTCTCTGGCTAGCCAATAAGCATTTCTCAGCCTTTCATGGACATGGCAAAGCCCCTCCACACAGACCCAAGGCAAAGGTGCAGTGGGAAACCTTTGGCAGAGGCTTGGTGCAGCCTCCCATGGGCTGCTCAGACCTGAAGCCCAGACTGCCAGCCTTTACAAGTCCCCAGACTGTCACAGAGCAGGAGTGAAGCCATTTAGGCCAGGTGAATACATTTTCTGCTGAAAAAGAGCTTTAAAAACCTACTCAGAAATGTTTCAGTAACTGAAGTTATTAAGTCAAGAAAGCCATATAAAGAGTAGTAAGTGTTGAGAAAGTGTTCTTCAACTCCTATTTTAATACAAGTACTAGATTAAAAGTGTGTTGCTGTGCATTATTGGCTGAAGTACACCCGATCTTACTGATTTCTTCTTTCTAAACCTTGAAGGCTTCAAAACCCTGCCCAGCAGGCTGCACTCTAGGCTGGCCTGGGGAGCTCTACTGTGGTGGGAGCCCATCCCAGGTTGCTGTGGCAGAGGCCACACAGTTTTGCCCTGGAGAGCTGGGCCCCATGGCCGAGAGTTCGTTTGTATATTTTAATTTTTACATACATAAATATATTTGGGAAAACAATTTGGCTTCTAGAAGTATGAAAATGCCAGGCCAGTCCCTATCCAGCATTGTCCCTCCTACACAGCAGGGCTATGCTGGGGTATCCCAGAGGAGCACAGGGGTCTGAGAGTAGAAACAATGCTTTACTCTAAAATGTCCTATAGCAAAACCGTCTATAGCCACTGCTCTCTGACCCTGCTTCTGGCCTTGCTAAACCCTGTTTCCACCAGTGAGATTTTCCTACAAGGGGTTACACCAACAGTAATCAAGAAGCTGCAGGGATCCCCCATCTGTGTTTTATGGGGCTGACCTGGCCAGGGTGAAAAGTACAGGGGGAGCAGTGGGGAAGGCAGTGCAGCCTCTTCCCCTCCCACCTGCTTGTGTTTGTAATTTGCTTTCTGTAAATCCCCGCTTCTGCAGCAAAGCCTAGTCTTGCTAGTCTTACCAAGGCCAGCAGTGTGGGTGCAGTAACAAGAGATGAGAGTTGGGGAGACCAGGAGTAGTGCCTGCAGCAGAGGGGTCAGCCACACTGCCTTCCCATGGGACACCCCACACCAAAGCCAGGAGTGGTAGAAAGAGAGATGACAGCATTGTCAGGGGACAAGCTCAGGCAAGTGGCCACAGGACGCAAATCAGACTAGTGCTATAAGAACTGCATATTTTTCCTCCCTCAGATGCCCCTTCCAGGTTTTCACCTCCCATTAATAGCAGAGCTCATTTCTGCCTGGGCCAGGCTGCTTGGGAACAGTGCAAATGCAAAAAAAAAAAAAAAAGCAACTCGATGAAATAATAAATAATTGGCAAATAAGTAGCTTAAGAAGCGTGCAGCTACCTGAAAACAGTGTCACTTGGCCAGTCGTCCAGTGACGGGTACAGCAAGGACAGCTATGGCTATAATATGGCACAGACCTTCAGTCCAGGAAATGGTCTAAATCAGTCTTATCCCCTGCAGCATCCCGAGCTGCTTCCTGAGATATTATTGTTTTCCTTTGCCCTCTTGATGTATTGTCCCGTAATATATTTGGGGTTTCCCAAAGTGTGCCAAGAAACGGCTGGCCATGACACATCAGCTTGTTTTCAGGCTCCTTCCTGCCAGAGGGGGAAGCGTGATCCCCCACCAGGCTCCCCAGGGTTCCCCCACCTTCTGGTCCAGGGGAACCGGGTGCATTCATTTTTAACACTGTCAGGGGATGCGACAAATAACAATCTGGGGGAAAGAGGATGGTAAGCAGCGTCCCTGTGGCCCTGTGAATTGCACAGAGCTGTCTGCAGAGCAGAGCCCGTTGCACTGCTCCAAAACATAAGCCATCCCCTGCATTTTCCTGGATTGGGCCAAATAAAAGGTGGGAAACAAAAAAAAAGCCCAGGCCACACCTTTCCTCAGCCTGGTTCCCACCCCAGGCAAGAAAAATACCTTGGAGCAGGAGTCCCAGCTTCACAGCTCGACCACTGACAGAATTAGGTTGAGGGCCAAAGCAACAGGGAGTTCACCTCATTGCTTGGCTTTGCTTTCTTATAGGGTGGATTTTGAGGACCTCAGTTCACAGGCAGCATTGGCATTTAAGTAAGGAAATTGATGTCCTTCACTTCCCGATGCTCCCATGGACCCCCTCTTCCTCATCCTCCCTGCCCATCACTTGCTTATGGCACCAGATGACCCCTGCAAACTCCAAAAGCTCCTCTGGGAACCTATGCCCAGAGTCACATTTTTCCAAGTGTCTCTCTAAATACATATGTCAGCAGCAAAGAGGGGAGGAGAGCAAGAAAAAAGCATTTTGCAAGTATCCATCTGTTTTCAGATCATTAATTGTCCCTGGGCAGCCCCAGACCTCTTTCATCTGCTTTTTGCTAAGTTTAGGTTAGGGAGGTTTTCAGATGCAAGGGCAGTCAGGGAAAGGCAAAGCCACCCTGGTCTTTAGCAGATCACTGAGGAGGAATTTGGGCAGGCAACAGGAAAGCTCTTTCCCCGGCTGGGAGGCATCCAGTCAGGACAGAAACAATCCTGGCTGCCGAATGCTTTGTAAGTAAGAATAAGTAAGAATAGATGTTTACTTGCAGGAAAGCGAAGAACGGAAAAAGTTATCAACACCATTGTTTGCCACAAATAATTTCACCTTCTCTAGTCATATGATGCATTAAAAAAACGCTGCTCTTTCTTAGTTAACATCACATACTGGCAGCTACATAGCGCTTACATAGCTGGGCTAGCCCTTGACTGGCCCTGAGGGCTTAGCTCAGGTCCATTCCACAGCAGAACCTTTTTCCCATCACCTCTACATTGCTTTCTCACTCCCGGTGCCTTGTGGCCAAGAAGATCTGGGCTGAGCCCCACTTTTACGGCTAAACTGCCCCTCTGCGGCTGCATTTATGAGGCTGACAGCTCTTTAATTGCCGTTTATGAAACACCTTGCCACAGCCCAGAGTGCAAAAGCTCAGCTAAGAAACTATCTCTAACCTGCGCTGGCTGCAGCACGGCTTGCCCAGGGGTCCCCGGTGGGGTTTGGAAGTTCAAGGTCAGGTTTAGGTAA
This sequence comes from Melopsittacus undulatus, assembly GCF_012275295.1. Classification (NCBI taxonomy): domain Eukaryota; kingdom Metazoa; phylum Chordata; class Aves; order Psittaciformes; family Psittaculidae; genus Melopsittacus; species Melopsittacus undulatus. The sequence goes on along the minus strand of NC_047530.1, from coordinate 67,238,605 downwards.
TGTCAGAGTAGTAATGGATCAAACCCCCCCACCCCCCTCCCCAGAACATTGCTTTCTAAGCCCAAGTTGTGGTCTGTCCTTTCTCATGGCTTCCCTGGTGTGCTTCTCCTGGGAAAGAATCCTTCCCGGTCTGGTCCGTGGCTCCCTGTTTTTCCACCAGGACCTTGCAGAAGGCTCCTGCCTTGCCAGCCATGACCGACCATCACCTCCCCTCTCTCCCCTCACAGCCTCCCACAACCGATGGCTCACGACAAAACGCAGTATGCCCGAAGTGCGGCATCCCGGCCTGTGTCCGGCCAAGGCCAAGGGCATAGGACCCCAGCACCACCTCCTGGCAACGCACCGCCATGCACGGCCCGCATACAGCCGGCGGCAGAAAGTCCCCCAGCAAGCCATGAGAACTACCCGTAGAGAGAAACCGGGGTCTACGCGGACCCCAGTCTTTACCATGCCTGTCCGAGCCTGGGTATTTCCCCCTTTCGCGGCATCACGGCCGGCCCCAGGGTGGCTACGGGCGCAGGACCCCCATTTGCATCCCCCTGCGAGCGGCAGCTGCCGGCTGCGAGGTGAATAGCGGCGCGGCGCGCCCGAGAGGCGACCGAATTTAATGCGAGATGAATGGGCACCTCCCTGCCGCCCATGACATTTTCATTGCAGGCTAATAAGGGGAGAAAAATCCAATTAGGGGACAAAAGGGGTCCCTAATCGGCCGTGCAGCCCGGCGCGGGGCAGCTAGGACAGCACAGCATCCTGTGGGAGAGCAGGGGCAGACCATAGGGAAACAAGAAAACCCTCGGAAAAAAAAAAAAGTCCTCTTGTGATATTGCAAAGCTGAAACTGCAGGATGGCAAGGCTGCTAAACTGCACCCAGCGTATGAGATTATAAATACATAGGTTTATAGCTATGTTTTTCTATTTGTGGTTTGCAAGTTGTAGTTTGTAGTTTGCAGTTTGCAATTTGTAGTTTGTGAAGTGATGTTTACACCCCCAGGGTCCATAAGTCTCCCAGGTCACCGAGATAAAGCTAGTGGCCCAAAGTGAGGCCGGTAGGACAAGGGCATATCCTAGCTACAGAGCCTGAGGACAGTGGGGGTAAATAACCTGCAGCCAGGAGCATGCTGCTCCTCAAACTAAATGCTAATAAAATTTTGCAGGTTCCTTACAGGGCATCCACCTTCTATTCGACAAAACCCTCATCCAGGAGCAGGCAAAGATGAACCACATCAGGGCTTATTACTAAAAGAGTTTTTTCAAACCCCGAAATATTTCAGCTAACCTTGGGTTGCAGTTTTTCCAGCAACAGGTGCTGTTTCAGAGTTTTAACACATTCAGCCAGTGGTACCATTTATCTTCAAGCTCTGCTGCCTAAAACAGGGGGGGACTGATGGTGGAACCTCAGCATGTGCAAAATCCTCTCCTGCCCAAATGCGGGGATGTTTGGGCATCGCAGGATGCAGTAAGGGCATAGCAGTGCTGTCCTGGGAAAGGCGAGGTGGGGGTTGTACATAAATAACAGCTGGGATTTAAAGGAAGGGTGATAAATGGGAACGCCGTGCTCCCTCGGGAATTATTAACGGTGGGGGAGGCTGAAACCTTGGCTTTGCCCCAGAAGCCAGGCTGCACGGTGAAAGCTGATGGGTGGGAGTGGGCAGGCGGAGCAGATGGCCAGGGGAGGCCGGGGGTCCCGTCAGGAGCAAGGGGTCCCTGCCAGCACAGCATAGGGGGCTGTGGTGAGGTATGGTAGCTGTTGTCTCCCATGGGACACAGATGGGCCACACGACTGGGAAGGACCCACTGTGTCCTCTCCTCTCTGGAGCCCCTCAGGTGGCTCCAGCTGCAGCTCCAGGTGGCCACCGCTGAGTATTGACCCAGTGCTATCTCGGCTCCCACCTTATCAGGGCAAGGGCCAGCTCTGGGCACCAGCACCTGCCCCATTAATCTTCCCCCTGTCCCACATGCACAAGGTCTTGGTGGGTGAAGCAACCTTCCCCGGTGAGGGAGTGAGAGGGCTTGGACCACTGGTGCCCAGGATCTGGGGATGATCTATTGGTAACGGGGAGGTGACAGGGAGAGAGTTTTGCTTTTTCTCTTTAGCTCCTGCCATTGCTCTGCCCTGGGGAGGGGACCATACGCAGGCAGGTGCCTGGGCATATTAGTGGCAGTGTTTTCCACTGAAATTTGGGTACTGGAGACTTGGGAATGTGGTGCCCTGAGGAAGAAATTAAACAAGTTCCACTTGCCTACACAGGGTGGGAAAGGTAGGGGAGATAATTTCCCTGAAATTGCTATCTGAAATAATGACCTGAGCAAGGAGCCCACATTTCACACAGTCTTCACCACATCTCTATTCAGGAGATGCAGTTCCTCATGCCAGCACCTGCTCCAGGCAAAAATCACATCTGAGGCCCGAAAAAAACAAGACAAATACTTGTAGCTTTGGCTGAAATGAGAAAAAAGGCAGCGATTCTTCATGGCTGCAGCTTTGCAACTCCTGGCTGCAAAGTTTAAATGCAATGAAAAATGTTCATGGGGACCATTAAACACAAAATCTGTGAGTCACTCAGGATGGGAAGCCCCATGCTTTGACCAGAGCAGGAGCCCCAGTGATAATCAGGAGACTGAGATCATCGCAGTTTCCTCATGCCCAGCAACCTGATCTTGCCCATGTCCCAGCAAATACTGCTATGAGTGTACATGGAGCTGTAGCAGTGCCAACAAGTGCCTTACGGACAAACTCATTCCTCCTGCTTGCCCTGGAATGGATTTTCTAGGGACATCCCTGATCAGAGAATAACCAGGGAGGCAGGATGATGCAAGCAAAGCCAACACCAAGCTTTTGCAGTAAAACCCACCTGAGGACACAGTGTGTTCAGGAATGAAGAAGTAAGTGGTGCTACTGCACTCCTCCTCCTCCTCCAGGGAGGGAGATCATACTCTAAGCTGGAAAGAGTCTAACTTGACAGCCAGGGACTTGGATTCACAAGCAAATAGGACTTGCTCAGAGGTTAGCTAGCACAGTCTAGCCCAGTTCCAAATACAAATACACATTCATTTATCCTTTTCTTCTGCACTATGAAGCCCACAACTCCAAAGGGGCAATCAGCACTGGGTCAGCCTTGTCAAAAAGCAGGACTGACACACAGGTCATATGCTGCAAAGCCTCTGAGTGGAGAAGCAGATGCTGCAGGGAGAGGAGCCACTGCTCCTTGAAGAGCTCAGTGCTTGGATGATGCCTTCTCCTTAAAAAACCCTTAAACCTTTAGGTTACATTTCCTTTGATGCAGAAAGGCCCAATTCTTTTGGTGAGTGTGCAATATGAAGGCAGAGCTTGAAGACAGCTTGGGGGCACTGGCATTCAGCACCCTCCCCCCTCCTACCCTCCCCGTCTGTGCTGTGCAGACGGGATGGAGTTTCCCCTTCCTTACACAAACTTGGGATCTTCTTTCAGCTATTGCTTTTTTTTGTATTGATTTTTAAAAGGGGGCACTGCAGCTTTAAAGAGCTTCCCAGACTTGCCTTTGTGACCGGAGGAGAGGGTGGGGTGGTGGCGGAGGTGGGGACCCAGAAGAATGAAATAAAGAGAAGTACAACAAAAAGAAGTTAAAAGTGTGAGTGACAAGTTTTCGGCAACAGGCTTCGGCCCCTGTGGGGTCGTTTGGGCGAAGAATGGCAACAAATGAACAAATGAGCTGGATTTTCATGCTTGGTGGACAGTGAATGAATAAGCATCTTTTAAAACCCTATCAGGAACTCTTTGGATTGTCATTATAGCTGGGAGGAGGGGGGAAAGGCAGACTTTTGAGGGCTGACCATGTGAAAGAATCCCGATTCTTTGCCTTTTCTCTGCCAGTGAGTGTGGCTACACCAAAATGTGCTGGCAGTGCAGGAGGACAGGCGTGCAGCCACAGCTGAGTATCCTGCCACGTCCTGACACAGGAGCATTTCTGGGGGACCCTAGGGTGCCCTAATGTAAGTTGGAAGAGGCAAGAGGGTCTCCTCTGATTGCAGAATGCCCCAATGATTCCCAGCAGATGGAGGGGACAGGCAGTGGTTAGCAGTCCTGGCTTCTGCCAGAAAACTTGATTGCAATGTCAGAGGCAGACAATGTGAGAGGGCAGGAGGCAAGTCACTTAAAGCCATATTTAGAGCACAGGGTGGAGGTCTGAGGTCAAAGGAATTGCCCTGGGATTACAGAAATCACCTTCATTTTCTCCATAGTCTTCAGACATGAGGGAGCCAGCCAAGAGCAAGGAGGAGGGGGGAAGAGATTGTCACTGAGGAAAGGACCCCGATGCTCCCCCTGCCCTGGCCCTGGCAATGAGCATGGCCTCTCTGGGCCATGCAAATCATTTACAGGCTCTGTTTTCAACTGTGTGTTATCCTCAATCCCCTTTAACCTTGATCATAACAGAGCATTGATGAGGCAGTTGCAGGAGGCTCTGCTTCAGAGGCATGGCCGGAGTTCACTGAACATCCCTACAGCTAGGGTTCAGCAGTAAGATGCAGATACAGAGAAGAAAACCTAAAACTGAGTGTTGAGGGCATGGAAACATCAGCTTGTAGTGAGGGAGTCTCCCCTGGCTGTGAAAATAAAAGTTGAGTTCACCTTGCATGGGATTTCAGCAACCAAATATGGCAGCACCCAGGCTAAGTTTGTTTCCAACCTGTTGCTTGCACGTATGCGAGGGCACAAGCCTCTGTCTCTGGAACGCTTGTGGTCCCAGCAGCCACCTGTTTCTTCCACATCAAAAAGTCCCTAGCCCATTACAGCAGCCATGGTTATAAAGGCCAGGCCCTGGTGCTGGGACAGCCCCGTCAAGAGAAATGAGACCATCACGCACTAAACATAGAGAAAAGATAAATGGAAAAGGAGTCTTTCAGTCTTCATTATCAAGTTTCCATGGGTTTGCCAAAACCATAGCAACCAGTTCAAGCAATGATTAACCTAATAATGTGGAGGCAAAGAAAAAAAGAAAAAAAGAAAAAAAAAAGCATTCAAGCTCCTAAAGAAGTCACTAGTTCTCCAGAGGTAGTAAATCCGCCTGCCCCCCCCATCCACCCCAGTATCCCCCTCTCCCCCCCCCCCCAGCATTTAGCCTCGCTGCTGGAAGACCAGAAGCACCCTAAGCCTCCAGGGAAAAAAAGAATCTGCAATGCAGTAAAACCCACTAAAGTGACCACTTTCCAAAAATACAGCTGTGCAGACATCCTTTTGGACTTTTGTGGTACCTGCTCTTACTGGGGCTCTCAGGCTCTTCTTGCCTCTTTTCTTGCCTATAGAGACTCTGAGCTCCCTTTCACAATTCTGTTTTGGGTTGGTTTTTTTTTTCAAAAATGCTACTTTTGTAGACTGAGTATGTTTGCTACCCTCCTCAGTTCAGCAGCACACACAGATAGTTAGGGCAAGGTGATACCTCCCATAGGGAGATACCAGAGTGGAGCTGGACTAGCAGGGAAAACATTAAATGATTTTATCACCCAAGTAATCACAGTGTTTCTCCTGTGGCCACACACAGAGGCCTTGAAGCACTCTGCAGACTGTTAGAGTATGAAAACAATACGCAATTCAGCCAGAAAAGGGGGGAAGGGGAAGGGGGAGGGATACTATTAGGTCTTTCACTCTGCCTATCTGATCTACGACACAGATAGATCACGTTCAGGACTATAACAGTACACACAGAGATAGGCACACACAGCCTTTTCCTAGTCCTCAGCCTTGCCCCATGGCCTGTGTTTCACCAGAAATGTGTGTATTTCTTCTCAAAGCAATGAATAGGTGAAGTAGTGGTGCTCTGCATGGATGAACATGTCGCAAGATGCAGCAGAAGGAGCAGATCTCCCAAAAAGGTCAAGAAGGAATTGACACCTGCTTGCCTTGCTTGTCGGCACTGGCACCGTGGTGCCCTCACTCCATTCTCTCAGGTGCATAGGGCACCTGCAGCTCCTCTCTGTGGGACAGTTCATTGATTGGGGCTGGATCAACCGCACAAGAAGAGATCACTGCTTCTCCAAAATCCGCCAAGCCTATGTGTTTTCTGAGCCGCAAAGTGTCTTGTTAGCACCAGAGCCAAGATGACCTCTCCCTTCACCACAGAACTGGGCAATGTTGCCCACAGCTCACCTGCATGCACAGCACTCTGCAGCTAGCCTGCACCAGGGCTGAGCCCAGCAAGTCTGAGCAGAGATGCATAGGGCGGGGGTTTGCACCGGCGGGGGTCCGCACCAGAGGAGATTCCTCATGACCCCGCGCCCAGCCGGGGCAGGCTCCGAAGGATGAACCTTTTACTGGGGCCAACTGGGAGAGGCAGCGGCTCACAGAGGCTTGGGGCAGGGGAAGCCCAGTCCCGGCCCGGCCGCCGCCTTTCAGCACCATGGCCAGAGCCCACGGCTCGCGTGCGGGGCTGAGCGCTGCGGCCGCTCCGAGCAAGGCTCCGCGCAGCGCGCACTGCTCCTCACTCCAGTGGTTCACCTCCACCCGAGCTCACGGCTCCGTGGAAGCGGGAGCTGCACGGAGGAAGGGGGGGGGGAGTGAAGGGAGCGCCAAGCAGTTGCCCCCAGGTCGGAGGGACGGGGGATGGACGGCAGGATAAGGCCCTCGGGATCCCGCACCCGGTCAGGTTTCACTCTCGCCTATTTTGTTGTGGTGCAGGAGAAGGGTCTTAGGGGTGTTTGTGCGTGCGTCTTTTTTTCCAGTAACCAAATTTCTTTTGTTCTACAAATTGCCTCAATAGCGTCTCTTTGCCGTGGGCAAACGGGCTCAGCTGAGAACAATTAGCATCACAATGGGCTTTTGGCCTTGCGGGCCGCTTTGTCTAGCGACTGCTGCCCCGCTGGGGCAGCGCGGAGAGGGGAGGCAGCCCGGCCGTAAATCTACTAGCTACAAATTGAGTCCCTAGGAGGAGAAGACCGGGAAGGGCTCGCGGGATTTATGCGACTTCTCTTCCTTTCTTGCCGTGGAGTGGGAGGTACTGCGCTTCCCACCTCCCGCGCCTGCTCCGGCTAAACCCTCCCCCGGCGAGGATGGGGTCTGCCTGGGGCAACACTGCCCTGGGGATGAGGACAGTCCCTGGTGTTGGAGCTGTGTCCTGGGGACGTCCCCAGACTAGCCCCAGGGCCGAGCCTGGCACTGAAAACCCGTCTGCGTGGGGAGGTTCAACCGGCTGCAGCTCACATTGCCGGGACGGGGCTGGCAGAACGGGGCGGATTCACAGAGGGAAAGGGCATCACACGGGCGGGCTGCAGCCTTGCGGGAAACTGCGGCTGCAAAAAGAGACCGGTTTAAACGCACGCGTGGGCCCCGACGGGCACGCACCGGCGTGCGCACAAGTGCAGGACCCTCCATCGCCGCTCCTCCTCGCGCAGGGCACATGGCCCCGGCACCGGGCACACCGCCCGGGTCCCCGCGCAAGGCTCCGTAGGGCCGGCGCTGCCTGCCCCGGCACGGGCTGCGCGGGATTTAGACACCACCTCCGAGAGCCCTTGGTGGAAAAAAGACGGTGTTACACAGGTCTGACCCAGACACACTTTATTCTCCTCCTCTTCTTCAAAATTCAAGCCAAAACCAACAAAATCAAAACAGCCGTTGCTGCCCTCCCAGATTCAAACAGCTGGACCACCGCTGCCAAAAATACTCTTATGTACAAAATACATATTTGTTACTAAATATAATCAATAAATACCAATAGTGACAAATTAATATAATTTACCGATTCCGTGTATAAAACCGCGATTTGTTTTTGTCCTCCCGCTCCCGCTGCGCTCCAGCCAAGCGGGACGGGGCAGGGGGCACAGGAGCGGCCGCCGCCCCCCGGCGCGCAGCGCGGGGAGCCCACCCTCCGCTCCGCCGGCCATTTGAAGGCCAAAAGCGGGGGGAAAGCAGCCGGGCGGAGGGCTCAGAGGAAGGCGGGGAAGGCGGCGGGGCCGCGGCGCAGGGTGGCGGGCGGTGGAGCGGTGGGGCAGGACGAGTCCCAGGGCCCGGGGGAGGCGGCGGCCGCTGGGGGAGGTGGCGGGGGGGGCTCGGGCAGGCCCTGCTCGGCCAGGCGGAGGCTCTGGGTCAGCGCCCAGATGTAGTTGTGGGCGAAGCGGAGAGTTTCTATCTTGGTGAGTTTGGCGTCGTCGGGGAAGGTGGGCAGGACGCTGCGGAGCGCGTCCAGGGCGGAGTTGAGGTGATGCATGCGGTTCCTCTCCCGGTCGTTTGCCTTCATGCGCCGGCTCCTCTTCTGCTTGCTGAGCAGCCCTTCGTTCCGTGCCTTGCCGCGGCCCCGTCGCGCCTTCCCCTTCCTGCGGACCGTCGTCTCCCGAGGGGTCAGGGCGGTGCGGGCCGGCGAGGCACCCCTGCTGCTCGCTGAGCTGCCGCCGGGAGCGGAGGGGGCGTCCTCAGTGCCACCGAAATAGGGCTGGCCTTCACCAGGCGAGCGGTCACTCTGCGGAGCCATCCTGTGAAGCCAAGCCTGCTTTAACCGGCGCTGCGGCCGGCGGGGAGAAAGACCTCTGCCCTGCGGCTGTACCTGTTGAGCCCGGGGCGAGTCTGCGGGGCAGGAGAGCGGCTTTTCCTCGGCACACCCTTCCGTTCCCCCCTCCCCGCTTTCCCTCGAGCACGGGCAGGAAAGGTTGAGCCGTCGGCACACGACTGCCGTTAAGCCCCTATATATATAGGGCAGGCAGACAATGCGGATTTCCCGGCCGGGCGGCGTGTGCGCCCCCCCGCCAGCACCCACCCCTTGGCACGCTTTTATCTTATCAGCCCACGGAAGCGTGCCGAGCCCTGCACCGCCCGCCCCCCGGCCCTGCCAGAGCCCACCGGCTCCCACGCCTCCCCTTTCCCCGGGCCAGCCCCTGCCCGCCCTCACCAGGGCCCGGGCAGAGCTCCTACCCCGAGCTGCACCTCTGTGCAGGGGGCCGCTCACGCCGGGACTCCGCGGTGGCCGTGGAGGAGGTCGGGGCGGGTGGCCCTGGCCCAGGGCCCTAGCGGTGACAGGGGTCTCCCGAGGATTCGGCTGCGCCAAGTGGGTCAGACACGGGTCCCGCGCCTCGGAATGGTGGGGCCGTTCAGCCGGAACAGTCGGGGTTTCCCTCTGTGCAGCCGTGGGGGTACCGTCGGCCCCATTCCTGCTCCTCTCGGCTCGGCGGCAGAGCAACAAAGTACCTCTCTCTGCCCCGGAGCTACGGAACACTCCCGGGATCCTCCAGAAACCCGGGAGGGGAGCGAAAGGACCCCATCGCCTCCCGCGACCCCTCTCTACGGCTCCGCAGGGCCATGGACAGCCCCGCGCCCCGGGTACCGACCGCTGGCTGCCTTGCTAGCGGCTAGCGCCAGCACGGGGGGGCGAGTGGGACGCCGTTCTCCAGCCCCCCCCCACCTCTGTGTCTTTGCTCCCCCCTGGGAATCGGGGCCTGGGTCCCGCAGAGGAAGAGCCCGGCAGCAGCCCCCGGCTACCCCCGCCCTACTAACCCGGCGCTGGGGCCGGGGAGGGCAGCCCTGCGCCGGGGCTCGGTGCGCAAAACGTGCCAGGGACTTTTGCGCACTGGCTGTGACGGCCTGTGGGGACATCGCCGGGCTCGGGACACCGTTCCCCGGCGGAGGGCAGGGAGCCGGGAGCTGCGGGGCCGACCCTCCCCTGTGCGGCCCAGCACACCCGGGGGTGTGGGCAGGGTCACCCGCTAGGCGCAGTCCAGGCTGGGCCGGAGCCCCCCGCTACTTCACCAAAGCGTCGCGGCGGATCCCGGCCGGGGACACCGGCTCCAGGAGCTGCCGGAGCGGTCCCTTCGGGCCGCAGCAAGGCGGGGGCAGCTACACCGGCCGGCCCCGGCCTCCTGTCCCGCGGGGTGGCCGCGGCTGGCGCGGTGTGGTGCGGGGCGGTGCGGGGCGGTGCGATGCGCGCTGCCTCTCCATAGGCGCGGCGCGGCGGGAGGGCGGCCCCGCTCCTCTGCGGCGGCGGCGCTGAGAGGGAGGGGGATTGGGGCCGAGGGGGGCCGGCCCCCGCGGCTACTCGGGCGCCCCTTCTTGAGGGGCGGCTCGCAGGGCAGGGGAGGATGAATAGGAAGGGCCCGGCAGGGTTTTTTTTGTGCCTGTGCAATTGGATGACAAAAAAATCTGGCGAGCGAGTTTCCAAGCCTCAGACTGCCCACTTCAAACGTCCTTCAGACAAAAGCTGAAGAGGAAAAGAAAGCCCCACCTGGTACCGCTGTTTGCTAAAATAATAATAAATAGATTTCGTTTAATAAATAATTACAAGAGATTGTAAAGTGGAGTGCTTTGGGAAGCATTAATCATGGGACTGGGGGCAGACATCACCTGCTGGCAAACAAGACAACTTTATTGTTAAATCACCTTCCCACTGCCACTTTCCGATAACTCCCTCCCGTCGCCACAAAGCCCGGCCGGGTATGTTTACTCATGGTTAGCATAACAAGCACCATATTACCACAAACGTGATAAAAATCTCCGGGGGTACCGCAGCGGGCTCCCGCTCACACCTGGCCGGGGCGCCCCGACGCGTAGCTGGCACCCAACGGCCCTTCCAGGAGGGGCCCTTCTGCCGTTTACATTGGCCTAGTTCGTGCTGATTTATAACAGGTTTACTGCAATCCCTATCTCCCGGCCCTATTTGTCTTATTTTATTGAAAACATATGGTAACCAGTGCAGCTCCGGCGCATCTCTCGCCTGCCAGGCGTCGGGGACGTTTTGCGAGCCGGGTCCCGGCCGCAGCCTGCCTGCCCGCCAGGAGCTGTTTGCTCAGGAGAGGGGCGGGCAGATAAGACCGGGCCCGCTCTCTATCACTGTGCACCAGGGCCGGGGGTCCACTGGCCACTCTGCGCCCCCCGTCTGCCCTGGGTCCGCTGGTGCGCTCCCGCGCCTCTTCCCAGCTGGGTAGCTGCGGCAGCGGGGAACGCACGGCGGAGACACCTGCAATGGGGCCGGTCTTTCCTTCGTTCCCCCGCTGCTCCGCGATCGGGGCTGCTCAGGAGGTACCGTGATTTGCGGTGCCATATGTCGAGCGGCTCGGCGGAGCACAGTCCTTCAGAGCCGGAGCAGCTGCTTCCTCGGCCCTACCTACCCAGCGCATAATACCTGGGAGCCGCAGCCCTGCGTCCCCCTTTGAGAGGGCAGCGCGGCTGGGCCGGCTCCTCGCCTCTGTTTTGTGACTTTATTGTGGCGCCCAACAGATGCACGCCTGCCCCTCCTGCCCCTCTCCCCTGTGCGAGAGCGGTGCTCGGGACACAAGTAGCACAGATGCCAAGCGCAAGGTGCACCAAATGCCCCCCTTTGTGAATTCAAACAATATTTCTCCCTTTCTCCCCTCTCGCTCCTCTTCCTATAAGAGGGAGAGGAGAAGGGGCTCGAAAAGAAAAATACATATAAAAAAAGAAAAGAAAATAGGAGAAGAAAGGCAAGTGCAGGGAAGCGGCGCCGGGAGCGCGTCCCCTGGAGCAGCCCGAAGGTGCGCACGGCCAGGCGCAGAGCCGCGGCCCCGGGAGGGAGCTGGCCCCGGGCTGGGAGAGCTCAGAGCCGCGGGGACACCCTATCGCCATCCCGGGGATAGCGAGAGGGGACCGGCGGTGCCCGCCGGGGCGAAAGGATCACCCCCGGCAAGTCATTAATTACCCGGCGAGCACTGAGCAAGCGGCTTCCTGGGGCCGAGAATGGGCAGAGTAGCAAAGGCTGCTTGGGAAAAGGATAGCAAAGCCCATTTCACCATGCTAAATCATCCCATCTTTTGTGGCCAGGGTCCGGTACAAGAGAAAGAGAGCAACTAGTACATGCACTGGGGGCTTGGCTAGCAAAAGCTCTCCTCGTGTGGGACACGGCTACCAGAAAAGATGTCCTCCCCTTTGGTGTCTCTCCCCATGGAGGCAAAGTGAGCTCTGCTCAAGGCAGAAGGGGCTGTGCAAGGAGAAACATCTCTCCAGGGTTAGGGCCCCTTCCGTGTGCCATGGACAGGACTGGCACAAATCCCACCAGCTGCAAATACCAACCCCCTCCATAACCAACTAGCAGCCCTCGCTGTCTCTGTGCTGCAGAAATCTGTCTCAAAGGCCTTATCCATGCCAGGGCTGATGGGTTTTTCTTTAGTTCCACTGGAAGCTGGGCTCTGCACCTCACATGCTCTGACTTACAAGTGCTGAGGGCTAAGGCTACTCAGGGGCAGGGAAAGTCCAACAGAGCCCTAAGGTGAAGGATAATATCACTACACCAGAAGAGGAGAAGCCCTGATATAGTACACAGGGGAAAGAAAGCCCAACAGTTTCCAGTGTGCAAACCCACTCTACAATAAACCTCCCAACAGGAGATGGCTTTATAAGGCTGCAAGAGCAAACGGCTGTTCTAACACTGAAACATGTTTTGGGTCAGAATGCAACAGTCATAAGCATAGCAAAAACCTGGATTATCTCTGGATACAACAGGGGAAAGGAAAAGAAACACCATGGAAAGGAAAGACAGGGAACGAATACCTAGTACAAAAAAGTCAGTCAGATACTGGGATGTGATGCCTACAGGTGGGTGCTGTGAAACCTGTTACCTTCAAGTATTCATTCAGCCATCCAAGTATCATCCCAGGTAGGGAAGGATGGTCCTCACCTCTCTGGGAATTGGTCATCTCCAGTCATTCCCACCTCTGCCAATCTTGATCTCCTCTCGGCTTATGACATGTGGTACCTTGCTTCAGCCTGTTTCGTCTGCCAGAAAAGAGGGTTTCTCCTCTACTGTGATGACAGCATGAGCAGACAGGATAGGTTATACATCCAGCACACTCATTCAGTTTTTCCAAGTGCTTTAAGCTTTACAGCAAGTTTCTGGCAAGATCTCGCAGAAGCCACCACCACTACAACATGGTTGAATGAAACACAATGGGGACTTAGCAGGTGTTCAAGCACACGTCCATCTTTAACTCGTCTGCAGCATCACTGGTCCAAAGTATGCCACTTCTTGTGTATCTGCCTGCATGGAAATCTCAAAGAATAACTGTAATTAGAAATCTACTGTCTCCACAGCTACAATTCAACAGCTTTCATGGCAGGATATCTCCAGCACACGGACTGGCTGGCAATGGTCATCCTCAGTTACCAGATCGGAAACACAGAAACACAGACTTGAGGCGTCAGTATTTGTTTACACCAACCCTCCTTTGGCCATTTATAAATAGTCACAGACCATGGATATGCTGATCTCAGACTGCCACCTTCTTTCCATGGTGCTGGACCACTGCTCAAGCCAAACCACCCTTGGCAGAAAGCATGCAACTCAAAGGTGTGGCAGGAATACTTCGCCTGCTGCAAAATATCCCTCCACACCCACTTTCCTCTGTCCCAGCCTCACCATCTCCTGGCTCACACCCCTGTGTTTTCATGCCCCTCTCCTGGAACACTTTGCACTAACGTCCCAGCCAAGCAGCCTCGGTACCCCATCCCAGTTTTCCCCCACTGTCCCTGTCTATCTACTCACACTCCACCTCGGCTCCCAATACTGGTACCCCTCTCCTGACCCTTCATCAAGCACCAGGGTTTATCTGCCAAGCTCTTTGAATTGAAGCCATCTGGGTGTCCTGCACCACCACAGTGCTGAGAAGACAATTTTATATTCAGAAGGGACCATTTTCTTCCCCAAGTCAAGTTGTATAATGAGGAGCCCACAGGCAGCACAATCCCTCCTGCCAGCAGATGCCAGGGCCTCTGGGAAGGTGAGCAGCCAGCCTGCCTTCTGTATCTCAATGCAAAATAATGTATTCATAACAAAGGGAAGGGGAAGGGGGGTGGGAATCTGGATATTTATACACAAAACACTGTGCAGTTTTAACCCATAATTTTAGCTGCTGTCCAGCTTTGCAAGACAAGTTACCTGTATCGGTCCTTGGCAATGCGACTTTGGTGAGGCACGATCTAACATTATGCCAAAAGCTTGTGACAGTAGGGAAAAGGCAGCAGTCTCATGACAGGTAGTAGCAGGGAAACCTGAAAGTGCTCACTCACCTGTGTGCATCCAGTGTATTTTAGCTGTTTGTGTGGCTACACCAGCCTCCAGCTGCAAGGAGGGGAGTACCAGCGCAGTATCAGATACCCTGCCTGCACAGATGGGCTTGAGCATGAGCCAGGGCAGATGCTCCAGTCCATAGCACAACAGACAGGCAGCAGGGATGGGATTCTCACCCACAAACCCCATCGGGGTTGGAGACCACCCCATGAGGCACTGCCAAGCCCTTTGAAGCCATGTGAGGGTCTGAGTGGGGTCCTGACCTTGCAGCAGGTTGGTCAGTAGCACAGCACTGGCACCAGAGTCCTGGGGGGGGCACAGTGCTCCTTCCCCCATGTGCACACACATGTCCCAGCAGCTTCCTGAGGTTTATCATCACCCTTATCAGTTTCCTTTGTTACTGCATTTCTTCAAGCCTACTATGGCTCCTTCAGATGCCCTGCCCCAGCACCCCCAGCAGCTCCTGCACACTTTTCAGGCACCTATGGCTCCAGCAAATCCTCCATGCTCAAAGACACATCATCCAACATCCTCTCACCATCCAACATCCCCTTGCCCTGGGGAGTACACTTCCCTCCCCAAGCTCTTCACCACAATCCCCACCGTTTTCCACCATCATTTAAGTTTCTGAAGTAATTTCTTTTTTCTTTTTTGTGCCTTTTTTTTAAAGCAAACCATCTACCATATGTTCTGCCCTGAAAGGGGTAATTGTTAACAGATCATTAAAACACCGTGGTGAGTGCCCTGAGATTCCTTCCCTCCGTCTTATGCATTATCCTGTCTCTGTCACCCTTTCAATGCGGCTTTGAGGGCTCTGCTTTTCTAACTTCCTCCTCAGGGAGGGAAAAAAGAAAAAGAGAGAAAGAGGCACTGAAGTGACCCTCTTCACAGCTCTCCTCCTTGCTTTTCAATGTCTTTTCGACACCCAGCAATAATTGGGGTGAGGGGCTGGCATGCCGCCGCTGCTGCCAGGCTGGGGGCAGCAGGGCCACATCCTGCCCCGCTCACATGGCATCAGGGTTGGGAAGGTGAAGCAGGAATACTGCAGTCACCCCTGGGCACTGATAGCCTCTCTATCCACTGCTGGGCAACTGGGCCCCTTGCCATGGGATGCTCAAAAGGTGCATCGCATTTGTCCTGGTCCCTTTGTCCCCACTCCTGGGACAGGGGCTGCAGGATGACCCCATGACTTACACACATCCCAGTCTAAGATAGTATTTCTCACAAAGCTCGTTTTCTCAGATGGACTGAATGCTTTCATTGGCACAAATACGTTTTATAAGGAAATAATCTAACAGCTGGCTGGGAACTGAACTAAGCCCAGAGACTGGATATTTCACCTCCTTTTCCTAGAGAATGAACACTAATTTAGTGAACACCAAATGCCAGGAAACTGGGGACCATCAGGGCACATACCACTTTCACCTAAGCCAGTGTTAGCTGGGGTGAGCCCAGACACAGCGCCAGCATCTGTCACTTTTGATGGGACAGAGACCTTCCCAGAGCTCTGCTTGCCCTGTCTCCCAAGCCCTATGCACAGGGAGAGGGACACCTGGGAGGCCTGCGAGCACCATCAGCAGCTGCGGTCCTGTTCACTGCCATGCTTAGCAATGCCATTTTACAAGGAAAGCAAGCCAGTAAAGCTAAATCAACCCTGGATATGGCTGATGCTGTGGCCAGCCAGGGGATTGAAAATCATCATCCCCACTGGGGAGGATGTGGAGGAGGCAGCTGTCCCAGTCAGCAAAACCCACTTACATTTTAAAAAGCCCAGAAACTTCAAAGCCCTGCACCCAAACTTCCCCAAAAGCCAGTGTTCTCCAGCAGCTCAACAGCCTTGCCAGTGCCTGCACATAGCTCCAGGGACCTTACAGATTGCTCCTTTCTCAGTCAAGTGTCTGCCAGCCTGACACCCCAGCCCATTTTCCCTGCTGGCTCTTCCCCTTCAGCTAGCAGCTTTATCACTGCACCCCCCCAAGCGCTCCCCCCTTTCTGTCGTTGTTATACTTATTTTAACCCAGCAAGCTGTAGCCTCAAGCAGGAAGAGATGGTGTTGCTCTGCTTTGCTGCAGCAGAGGGATCAGCCCTACACAGTTCCCACTGTGGGGATCACCAAGCATCCCAGGAACACTGCAGCTAGCAATGCTCACCTGGTGCCAGCAGCTCCTTATGCTTTCCCAGGCAAAGCCTCCATATCCTCAAAACCTGCTGCAGGTATGAAGACCCCCACGTGTGGCACTGACCCACAAGAAAGCCCTAGGAGGGCTGAGGACTGAGACAGAGAAGTGATCTGCAAACTGATACCCAGTGCCTAGATGCATAAGGCTGTTTTGCCCCATTGTGCACATCCCAGGCAGATCAGCTATTCTCCTTCCCTTTCCAGGCACACAGCTTTCACCTGCCTCTACTTTTTCATCAAGGAAAAAACTACCCATGAAAGGAAAAGTACCACCTTCAAAGGAGCATGCTGGAAATGGGCAGAACACCCACTTTCCCAAAGGGATTTAACAGCTGCTTGCCAAGGGCTCTTATCACTGCTGTGAGGCAAAATTTTAGCCTTTATAGCTGCAGAGAAAGATTTCAGGCCAGGAGCAGAACCCAACTGAAAGCAGTACTCCCGTCCCCAGTGTGATAACACACTCTGGGTCTGACAGCTTTAAGAAACACAATGAACTGAACATAATTTTGACCAGTTGAACAGCAGAGTTGCTCTCACCACCACAGATGAAGATGCCACACTCTCTCTCTGCCCCACAGAGAAAGGCATAAACATCAAACAAAGATGCAGACCCAAAGCAACTTAATGTGCTACCAGTGGCTCGGGGATGAGCTGGTCCCTCTGGCCCAGTGGAGTCCAGAGGATCCTGGGGAGTGGGAGCACCTGCACTCTGCAGCTGAACACCCACAAGATTATTTCTTACCAAAACCAATTCCTCAACCCACACAAGCACCTTTTAACAATCAGCTTGTACAGAAAAGTCACAAGCACTGGGAAGTCCTAGTGAAGAAAAGGGCTTTAGGAATACGAATCTGCAAAACAACTTTAAGCTAAAGGGTTTTTAGATCTTTAACACCGACTTTTTTCCCCACCAGGAGGAAATTAGCTCATCCCGCCTCCAAAACTGGTTTTCCAGGCTGGTTGTAAAGAGCAGCCATATCCTGAGCGCCCCTCTCTGTCTCATGAACTAACTGCTGCTGAGGTCTGGGCAAATGAAGGATTTCCACCTCTGAGGGAGACAAAGCTAGTGGAAACTGTGTCTCGAAGCAAGGCAGGGGATAGAGCCACTGGATAAACCCCAGTGCCGGTGCCGTAAGGACGTGCTGAGTGGGGAGTTAATCCACGGTGAGCAGAGATTTAATCAGCGCCTTGTGATATGGCATCCCACCCACCAGAGGGAGAGCTGCTCGCCGTGTCTTCTGCAGAGGTTTTTACCGTGTAAGATAATCGTACAGCATACACCGTGCACCGTTCTTCAGCCAGGCCCTCAGCTCACCAGGGGGAGTTACCCTAGTGCTGTGCCCAGAGCGTGCCGGGATGGCCTGTAATTATCTGAAATACAGAGGTAAATCTCTGTTTCTAGCTGAATAGCGAGCGATTGAGTCTCAGTGCGAAACCCCTCCACATGTCTGAAGCTATGCAGTGACCCCCTGCTACCTGAACTCACAGGGGAGGGAGAGCATTTTGGGTGTCACTGCCCAATGGCTCGGCAGGCAGCCCGCACGGAGTTCTTGCAGCCAGTCTGCTTCCCAACCGTTTTAACAGGCAGCTGCTCCACACTGCCATCACATGGCAGGCAGGAAACCTCCAGGATACAGGGAGGAGAGAGGCAACGCTGGGGTCAGGCAGCAAGGACTGGTGGGGTGATTTTTGCAGACAAGGAGCACAAACGGATAGCCAACACCCATGGAGGGCAGGGCACAGGGAAAGCAGGAGCATGCAGAGGATGGGCCATGGGAAGCTCACAGTTGTCAGAGCACTTAAAATTACGCACTAAAGAAAACCTGTAACAGCTCTGGGATTTTGCAGAGTCGCCTCAGTCTTTTAAACTGCAGGCAAGGAGCATTTTTTGAAGCAGGTTAAGGATGCATGTGTGAGGAGTTGTCCAGCTGTGGCTGCTCCTGCCAGGAAGACAGGGGTTGAATTAGACCAGTATTCTTCACCCATTTTAAAATCAACTTTCACATCAGCTGAATGCAAAAGCCCAGATGACCTTCACTAGATTGGCTGCAGAGGTTTTCACTTACAGCCAAATGCAAGTATCAGAACAGGACAACATTTTGAGTGTAGCTCTTCGCATGTTTCCAGTTGATTTGTTTGCAGGCATGGGGACATGCATATTTAAATAGAAGATGCTGGCAGCTGGGTCAGTGACGTGTGTGGAGCACCAGCTAGAGGTGAACCACAGGTTCACTAACACCACACCACATCCCCTCCAGGCCTCACTGGTGCAGATGAATCAGGCAGGACTGAGCGCACCCCTGCAGGGTCAGCAGCTCAGGATAAAACCAGACACTTTAAAGTACACAAAATACCTTGTGCACACCATAAACCCATTCAAAAAATCAATCTACTAACAGGACAGAGCATGGCACACTGACAAGAGCCAAGCCTCATGCCGAAGAGCAAATTCACCCTTCCATCACAGTCTCCCCATCATCTCCTATAGCTCAGGTAACCTGGAGGCAGCTGAGCAGAGACACACTGTGTCCCTCTTCTCCAGCTGCCTCCTGATTAGCATCATCCTTCCCTCAAGCCACCATGACCCGTGAAGCCAAGTGTTAATTTCCTCAGATCTGAGAGAATCTGATGGTCAATAGTATTTAAATCGATCATTTATTAATCAATGTCCTGCTCTTAGTTCATGATTGTCAGGTAAGCCCACCTCCAAACACTGTGCATAACAGAGTGTCAAGAATGGATGAAAATTTGGTACAGCCTACGTATTTCCTTGCTGAAGAATTGGTCCCTGATATCCCCAAAGTACTCTCCCTGTTCCATTTAAACCACCCAAATTTTAAGCACGCTTCCATCACCTCCTGTTTTCCCTTCAAGCCACCACATCATTTACAAGGCACGATTAGTAACGAAAAATAAAATTACCTTTGTTATCAAAGAAAAATCACCTTTGTCATCCCCTTCTTCACAATTCAATACAGCCTTCTCGCCACCTTAAATCTGAGCGATAGCCCCTCCTGCTAAAGGTCAGGGCACAGCTCTGCCTCTGGTGATACTTTAAGCTCCTGATGCTTTCGGGTCCCATCTTCCCAGCCCACTCTCCTCAATAAACCAGTTTTGGCTTCGATCTTCTTACCCTTCACCAGCAGTCAGCTCGGTCCTCCAAAGCTGCTCTTTTTCTTCTCTTTGTACACAAATCCACCCTCAAGCACACCTTGCTTCTTAATTTACCCAAATCCATTATTAAGGACAGAGACCAGGAATATTTAGGCACAATATGAAGGAATTAAATACGTAACCATGTGCGGGATCCAACGCTAGAGTGCGCTGTGTATGAAATAACCTCATACTGTGGATGATAGGCCTGATAGCGCTGCAGGATCTCTCCAGACACTGTCAGAAACATTGAAGAAGTGGGTAAGTCGATCTTTAGCTTCCGGAAACACACGAAGCTTCCTCAGAAATCCCTGGTGAAGGCAGAGGCCTAAGCAGCAAACACGGAGTTTTGAAGAAAGCAGGAAACAGGACAAGGAAATTTAATAAAGAAATTAATTAATAAATCATTAAAAAAGAGAGGCACAGAAGCAAAGCAGCAATTAGAGAACAATATCAAATATTCCTTTGTGTGGCTTAGTGGAGTGCCAGAAAAGAAGGGATTCAAAAAGACAGGATATTACCCAAGGCATTTCTACCTTTTGATTCAGCGTTTGAGGGACAGGCTTAACTTAGATAAGAAAATTAAAAGTATTTTAAGAAAAATCTTTGTGCTTTTTAAAAAAAATATTATTTTTATTTCGACAAGAATAAAATTTAGAAACATCTCAACATACAGAACTCCAACAACAACAAAAGACATCATAAATCACTTAGTTAATTTACTAAAGGGAAAAATACAGTACATACAAGACTCAAACATCCTGTAAGTTTATACAAAAGAAAGACAGTAATAAATTGCATTAAAAATACATCAAGCATTACCTGACTGATTTGACATCGGCATTTGCCTCATTATTAAAAGGCACAAAAGACTGAGCATGACAGCATTCAGCACCACATCCATTATTGTCAGTAAATTCATCAAGATTAGCATAAAAAATTATTAAACACATGTTTAATATTCACCATGTAGATCAGTAAGAAATCCTTTTTGGAAAGAGTAAGAAAATAAAGTTGGAAAGGGCAAACATTTAAATACGACATCGCAAGACACAAAGGCTCTTCCTAGAAATCTACATTCAAATCTTCCCAGAACAGTTTTCCCGGTTGCATATCACTCAGCAATCATTCAAAAGAGATTTAATGATCCACAAGCCCACCTTCCAGCAGTGTCATGATACCGCAGCAGCGTCGTCGGCAGCACGGAGCCCTTCTGGTGTGTCCAGACACACTGAGAGGGACGAGGCTAAGGAGGTATCAGCACGCTGCCAACCCACCATGGGTCTGCTGGCTGATTCATTGCACCCACAGTCTGTACCAGTCAGCACAAACCACAACAGGCAGATTTGCCTTTTTTTCAGCTACATTCGAGCTGAATACACCTGAAGTCACCCTGGGTAACACATGCAGCAGCCGGCTCCAGCAAATTCAGTGGCAGAGCTCTGCTGCGCTTCTTCAAACAGTCTTTCGCTCAGCTTGTGCTCAGTGATGATATCTTCCACCCGAGTTATGTAAAGCAAGGATAACAACACTCCCAGGAACTGTGGAAAGAAGTGGTGTCTCTAGTCAGAGATCAAATACTGCTTATCTAACGCTTCTCGCAGCAGCTTTTACAAATCATGTATACACACATCAGTGTGGGCAGGTATGTAGTATATATACAGACAGAAACTAACTAACTGTTATTCTTCTTTGCATATAGGGGTACAAATGGATCACTTTTGTGAAGAGCTAATACAGCAGAAGAATTACCACTCCTGTGCCTCAGAAAGTCTCAATGGCAGCAGCCAGGCAGAGAAGACTCAAACCAACCCAAGCAAAACCAAATTAACCCACCAAATCCTGCAATACATTGCAGTAATGCTACTAAGTTACTGGAATGCCACCTCAGCTTGTAAGCTATGTTAAATTTAAATTAAAAATCATAATTAAATATAGCCAAATGGGATTTTGCATACTGTAGCAACAAATCAGATACTCCCTTTAATGGTTAACGCACTGACCCCTTCTTACCTGGGGTAGCAATATGCCAAGCAGCACGCCAGCCATGATGCTGTAGTTGTCCAGAAACCAAATAAGCACCGCATTTGTGCATCCTCGGACATATATAACATGCTGAACACTCAAGCGCTGCAGGATAACAGAGCAAAGGTTCAAACAGGCAGTTGCACTGGTGTATGATAAAGTAGCACAGGATAATTCAGAATTCAGGAAGGCAAACTTGGTCCTCCTTTTCATCTCTTCAAACCCACTGAATTCCACAAAGACCTCATCGCTAATTGTTCTGAGTTTAAGTTGTTCCACACCTGAGCAAGTTTGTTTGTTTATTAAAATAAAAAAGACCAACATTGTTTTGCAAATACTTTTCTAAAAGAAATACATCCAATCCTCATTTTAGACCACCTGGAAAGCAGAGAAGTCTTTCTCTAGCTTTTATCTCTGCTTCTAAGTCGAAAGTACAGCAGTGTGAAAATACGAACCAAGTGCTTTGCAATAGAATCTAAAAAAGGCAGGAACAAGAGGATTTCAGATTCAGCCCTGCAAGATGTGCTGCACCGTAACCCCAACCCCTAAGACAGAAAACACTTGAGGCTACAAAGAGTCCTAAGCAGATGAATGGGGTTAAGTTGAGAATATGCTTAAGTACTTTGGGCATTAGAGCCAGGCTGGAGTGTTTAGGTGATTAAGCCATAAATCAATGAATCTAAATGAAGACAGGCCACAGTTAAAGGTAACCGGTAATCCCACAGACCAACAACTGAAGCTGGCATTGTGCACCAAGTGTCTCAAATGAGCTTTGGGGCAGGGCTTTTTCAGACCTACCCCCTGCACCAGCACTCCAAAGCTTAGAGTGCAGAATTTGTGACAGATCCAATTACCAATTTCCCTTCTTAATCACCCTGCAATTAGTGCCTTGAACCTGCAGTCTCTATTATGGAGTCACTGGGGGCTATTCCCAAAAGGGAAGATTGAAGAAGAAGGAGGCCTCATCCTGCTCCTGGAGAGAGGAGAGGGCTGCCAACACTACCTCTAAGTCCCACTCCTCTTCCAGGAATAACTATTACAGGCTTAAAAATCAAACACCCACTACTGGGATGTAAAACACTTCAAACCAGCTAAGTTGGCTCTACTGAAACCAATTTCACTCATCAAGAAACTTTCACTTTTAATTATTAAAAGCTTTCCTTAACTCAAGTCACTACTTGAAAGTATGAAAGCAGCTGTCTTTGCATTAATTGTGCAATTAGTGTAAGTGGATGAGCTTTGGGATGATGTGCTCCATGCACACCAAACGAGGAGTTGTGGAAGAGGCAGGGAAGGGAAGGTAACACAGTCAGTCAAAATTATATCTTTTTTAGTATATGAAGGTTATTCCAGATAGAATAATTCTAATTGCTGATTTAACTGTCTGGTAAATTTAAGCATGCAGAAGACACATAACTGATCTAAACAATACAGAGAAGCACCACCCCTTCCCTCAACAGGATGGACACTGGTTACATTACCTCTTTGTCAATGGTTTTGTATCCACACATAGTGTTGATAATGTCAGTCTGAAAAGAAAACAAATATAAACTGTAGCAGAAAACTAAAATCACAAAAACATTATTTTTACTCTGCTTGTGTTCACTCAGTTCATATAGAACAACACCATGGTTAATTTCCAGTCTAGTTTATTCTCAAGCTCCAGGATCAGATTTAAATAGAACTAGACATTATTTTAGAGAAACCAGTATGGTCAGTATGTCATGACACAGATGTTTGAACCATCTCTATCCAGCAAAACCATCATGGTATAAGAAACCAAAGCTAGCTATGACAAGAGCTGTATGTAACAGCTGCTTCCACAGAACAGCTGATTTTAATTTTAAGGTCTTAATAAATTAACAGATCTTAGTAAGAAAACTGGGGCTTAACATAGCCATCACACCATCACAATGACAAATTTAAGATCAGAACTATTTAAGCCTCAAATAACATCCAATACTATGAATGGCTTACAAGACCAAATTTATTATATTAGAATATATTTTTATATAGCACTATACATATTAATACAAAATTCATTTATTAAAAAAAATGAGCATTTGCATTTATCACAGACTCCTAATTCATTTTGTGTATCCATTTAATGTTTCACATGGATCCCATGTGAAACAAGCATTACCTAGCCTGGCAAAGCTAACCTGAAAATACCATCCTTCACTTGCAAATCAGCCAGTGTAAAGCCCACCAGCATCAAAGGAAGCAATGAACAAAGCCAAAGACATGAGAGAAAACAAGAAATGCAAATGAGGAAAATAAGGCAGAACAAACTCTGCTGCATTGATACACCCTCCCTCAAAATTAAAACAAGATGTAGAAATGAGACTTTTACATGCTGCCGGCCTCTGAGCCTGGGGTGCCCAGGCCACCTCCCCAGGAAGGAAGAGGGATGTTTGCAAAAGATGGAAGGAAAATGGATGTTACAGAATGGCAGAAACTCCACCCAGAAGCCAGGCTCCCACTTTGAACACACAACTGGCTGACAAAAAAGGGTCAGTGTATTCCTGTAAAGATCCTCTGACTACTTCACAGAACCTTCGGGGAAATGCGAGGGGTACCCATCTCTCAGCCACAGGTAATAAATACCCTTGGAAGTCAAAGGCTGCAATACTAGGCATTAGCGTGTTGCTGTGTCTGCTGTGATTTCATGTTCACAAAACGCTTGAGCCTAACAGACAAATGCACAGCCATCCTCATCATTCCCAGAATGTGTGACCACAAGGAATACAGTCACAACATTTAATTTTAAACACAGTATTTGCTAACAGAGCACAAAAATAAAGCAATTGAGATAAATACATTAGAAACAGATGTTTATAGGCATTTGGGGACTCATTTTTATCTGCTACACTAGTGTAAGTCTTTAATAAACACTTTGATGTAAAAAACAGTCCCTTCAATACCTCCCTAGCATGAGCCTGGCCCATGTTAGTTATTTCAGAGGCTCAGAATCCAACCTCCAACATTAGCAGGAGTTTTCCATGACTACAAAGCAAATGAGTAATCACAAACCATATCTGCAGTTTTCCAGGAGAGAAACCAGCCTGTATTTGGAAGCATTTGTCAAACAGACAAGATTTATACATCTTCTGGTTGGGTTGTTTTCATAAGGCAGCTAGCCATACAGCTAGTGTTAGTATCATCCTGCCAAGTACATGACCATGCCACTTAGACTTCACAAAGCACATCAATGGCACCCCAGTGAGTCAAAGCCACAAGTCCTAAGATACTGCAGCATCTTGCTGAACAGCCTGCTCTTAAACAATAAGTTTACTTGTTATTTTGGGGCTTCTCCCCACCTTTTGATTAACTTTCTTGAGCACAGCACTTTGCAGGCTACCTTTAGACAGCAAGTAGTCTCACCCCTGCTCCCCTGTTGCCAATGAAGCATATAGAGAATATACACCCTGTTTTCCTTGTATAAGTTTTTGTTTTAGCACTTTCCTGCCAAACAGGTAGCATTTAAAATCCTCAACACGTTTGATTATTTGTGCCATCGCTGGAAAGGCACCTGGTACTATTAGACACTGGTTATTGCAGTGCTTCACCTTCACAGTACTGCTGCATTTCCACACATGAACTAACCTTTTAAAATAAGACTTCAAGAGAGAAATGAGTGCTACAGAAAAACAAGCAGTATTCTGAATGACCACTAAAAAGCCAGACTGCTCTTTGCTAGCGAGCTCTATCTTCCTTTACCATCAACTGAGGGCAAAATCCTGAGCTCTTCCACTCAGCTGTGGTTCAGCAAATACTATTTTCATATACACGACTCTCTTATTCTCAAACACTTAAGACTTAGAGCATAACTGTTTACTTTTGGTTTCTGAGAATAAATCAAAGCTCATTAGAGATTTAAACAGACTTTTTTTTATGTACAAAAAATGTGTAAGCATACCTAATAAACATCTTCATATTATACACATTTCTCAGCAACACCTAGCAGGATTACATGCATAATTACTGCATTTATTTTCTCTTTTTTAATGAAAGAGCCATGCTCAAGACAAATGTTGAAAAGGCAGCACATAACAGGCACCAGTAGGCTATCCATCATGAGCTCTACTGAATCTGCTCTTACACATACTCAATTTTCTGTCTTATGTTCAGATCAAAGACCAAAACCCAGTGAAGCAGAGATTACCCATACTGGTTTTAAATGGAGGAATAGTTCTTTATCGAATTCAGGATTACATCCATCCCTCAAATGAACAATGAATTAAAAGTGCAAACAATTTTATAACACACTTTTACATGGAAACTAATGCCTGCTCAAGTGCTGCCAGCATCAGGTAATACCAGTTCATTGTAGACTGAGAAACTGGTCCAGAATCCGGCTGACAAGGTGTCCTTCCAGGAAGGATTTACAGGGTGGCAAGATGAGCAGTTTTCAAGGATGGGTTATGGCAGAGACAAAGCAGCAGCTCAGTCTAGATGTGCACCCACAAGGATGCACTGACCCTGAGGTAATTTTCCCACATTTCTGGATTTTACTGGAAGATGCGGTCATTCTGTTTGGTTTTACTTCACACAGCAGCTGGTGCACATCACTCCAACCCCCACCCATGGAAGCAGTAGGGGCCCAGGCTTCCTGGCAAAGCTGGAGCTGCAAACCCTTGGGAAACACCAGCAAAACTTCATTTTAAGCAGCCCTGCTCCAGGCAAGCCATGAGGTTAGAGGAGCTCCCAGATACCTTCTGCATTTCTAGGACTGCACTGTGCAGTGGCACAGGAAGATGGACCAGAGCTAACACATCTAATTCATTATTTTTTTCTTTTCAGGCTGTCAAGACCTGGAAAAAAGGGACCCTTTTCCTCCACTTCTTCTCTCAGACTTTCTAAAGTAAAGTGCTTTTATAAGCAAACAGTGGTGACCCAGCAGATAGCCACGATGCTGAGATACTGGGACTCACTTTATTTGTGACACAGCAAGTGTAGGGCACCCCACAGGCCAGAGGTCCTGGTGCCGCACAGTTGTGGTACACATTTTGTGACCAGTCTCTATAATCTTCTCCACCACAGCACTTAAACTGGAAAAAAAAAAGACACAAAAGGCAAAGGTAAAAATAAACAAATAAATAAATAAATAAATCGATAGATAAAACCTCTTCTAAGAAGTAAAAATCAAAGTAAGAATAAAATAATCTTAAGACTACTGAGGTACCCAGCAATTCTGTCATGTTATCAGCAGGGTACATATGAATGTATATGACAGATGCAACTGAAAAGAGCTAAAGATACAGGTAGCATTCCTCTGTCACTCATCCAGCTATTACCCAGGGTGCCAGAGCAAAATACTCAGTGCTATGTTCCACCTCCCATCTTTTCTGAGCTGAAAAATTATCCTTTCAGTTCTAGACATCATTAAGCAATGTTTTACATTTGCTCCATCTCGAGCTGTAATACACCTCTTCAATTCTGTTCTAGGATTGTGACTACATTTCTGAATGAGTCTAAAAGACAGGTGTTGCTATAAGGCATAAAAATAATTTCACCAAAACATTTTGGGTGTAATTTAGTAAAACTGAAAGCTGCAAACCAATATTTTGAGTTTACATTGACTTAATACAAATATTCACTTTATATTCTAAATGAAGGGGAAAGAAACAGTATATTTAATCAGTGAAATGTACATTAGCTGCACATACACATAATTTTGGGCAGTGCATGGAAACTTTAAAGCATTATGAAATCTAATGACAAAATTTCCTCAGGATTGGTTGCCTTTGACAGACTTTCCATACTGATTCTGTTTTTCAAAGCAGGCTGCCATCTCCATAACGATGCCATAAAATGCATGTATCCCTCCTAAGTTAACTTCTTTTCTTTTTAATCATTATTTGGCATGGTCACTGACATCACATGAGCCCTGACATCACATTTCTGACCATTTTCTGCAGCTTCTACAGCCTCTGAGCTGCATGGCAGAACTCTTCAATAATCCAATAAACATTTCAACAGACCAGCCTTAATAAAAAAAAGGCAGTGAGTCAACTACACGTGCCATTAAGTAATGTTCAGCTGGGCCTAACACAGTTTCTGAATTTTAATTACAGGTGTATACACTTCCACAGACATTACCTTTAAATAATGACCTCATTAAAGAGCTGCTATGTGCCCTCAAGTGAAAATACAACATCCCAGGTTCAAACAGCCTAACTACCACTTATTTTCTCATTACCCAGAGCCTCCTGTTCTTGAGATGCTTTTGAATGTCTTGGGCTGGCAGGCAGAAACACTGAGCACAAGAGCTTGGGTGGAATTTCGGCTGAATTTGTCATAATCCAGCTTTGAGACCCCTATAAGCCTACCTGTCTGCAGGATCTGGCCTTGAGCATCCAAAATTACACCTACCATGCCAAAAGCTGTATTTTGCACCCTTCTTCTTGAAGTGATTCAGAGTGCTTCAAATGGCAGCTAGGATGCTGGATGAGCCCTGACCACAGCCATACCATAACAGATGACATCTGAGATCTCATCCCACTCATCAATAAGAACTTGATTATCTCAGGACTGGAAAAGCTCAAAGCTGTCACCAACAACCTACAGCATCTTGGCACCGAATTACTCACAAAAAAGAAAAAAACCGAAACCAAAGCAAACCTGCTTTTGAACAGAATCCATTATGTTTTTGAAGTCTAAATCATCATAATAATTCTCAATTCCTCTTCTAATATTATCATTCAAAAAGTTGATTGTCTGGAAGGCAAAAGTAAAACAAGATTCAGAGGTTACACACACCAAAACAAAATTACAAGAGCAGGTTAAAGTGGCAAGTGTAACTGATAAGCACAAAAGGAAAGGAACCTTTTTTTTTTTAAGAAAAAAGAAATATCAGGTTAAAATAAATCATAATAAATCATAAAATCATAGCACAGTCCTGCAGGGCCTGACCATCCATTCTCTTATAATAAGGCAGCCTCACTGCTGGAGAGGCACTAATAGTATGGCACTTCCTCAGCAAGGTGCTGCTTCCATCTCCCAGTGATGGTCCTGTTATGCCCAGGAAGGATCCCTCCCACTGGGCACTGGGGATCCCCATCATCTTTGGGGTGACAGAAAGGTGGTTTTGGGTGGGGGGTCTTCACCATGCCCTGGGCAACAAGAGCTGATTGTGTCCCTGCTCCCATATTGCCCTAATTTTCCTTTCCATTAGTTTTGTTTTCACCATTTAATTTTCCAAGGACTCCATAATTGCCAGATAAAGAGCTTTATTCCACCTTAAGCAGAAAAAAAAGCTGTGTGTTTTACAGTGACTGTTTTGAGAAATATGGCAGAGGAGCAGTGGCTGATATAAAATGATGTATCAGTGGCTGATACAAAATATGTCTCTTCAGCTTGGCAGATTAGAAATCAACAAAATGTTTTTAAATTCAGAAGATTAGGGGGAAAAAAAGAAATACTCCGGAAAAAAAGAGTATTTAGTTTTCAGCATCCAGCACAATCAGAGCATGGCAAAAACTGGGATGAATCATAACCAGAATGTAACAACTCTCCTTTTAATCCAGAGGCTAAAATGATCCAAGATAAATCCTTACAGGTCAGAAAGAAACCTGAAATACACCTGCTTACTTTCTTAGTATTACAAACTGCAACACTTGGAAACAAAGCAGAACAAAATTAATTATCACATTGTTGTTTAGGATTAACATGGGATTTTTCAGGACTAGCCTAACTGCCAAAGAAGGAACAGCAGCAAAAACAGATGACTCTCACACTACCTCTATCACCTCATTTAGACTATATAGGTTTGAGAAGGAAATAGAGAAATTAGGAACATGCAAAACAATCAGCATTTTAAATAGAGGCTGATCCTGGGCTTTTGTTCAATACTTCCTTCTCCTCCCCATACTAGCCCAAACTTCTCTCTTTAGCTTGTAAAACAAATAGAGACCTAAACATCGTTGTCCTGCACAGACAGCCAATACATGAGTCAGGAAAGTGCTTACTGCACAAAACCCCCAACAATACATTTTCTTTGTCCAAAAGTCAACACCAACTCTTCCTCGCCCTCTCAGCAAATACCATCTTTGGCTTTTACTTCATTTTCTGTCAACCAACAGGCCCACACTCCTACACCACTGGGCAGGCTGATCTGCTCCCTTCAGACAAGGCTGCTGCTCCCACCACAATGCAGAATAAATCTGTGCGGGGCTAAGGCGACAGCAATGGCTATTGATGGCTTCTAGAAACAAAGATACCTCATCCTCTGCTCTCACCAGCCAAGGTCACAACTCCAGTTCTGCACGGAGTGAGAAGAAAACACTAACTAGGGAGAACATTATCCTATTTCAAAATAACTGTCAGTTGTTATTTAAAAAAAGAAAGCTTTATTTTATTTTTTTAATAACATGTAACATAGTCTGTGTGACTTCTTTTTGTGGAAATGAGGTCAGTAGGCTGGGGTGCAGAGGGAAGAGGTCTTATTATTCAGCATCTCTTTTTAATGCTCATATTTTGCCAGATTAGAAAAAAATCAAAGCATGGAAATTCAGTACTTGCCATAGTTAACATATTTATGTCTCAAAGCATTTCTAACAGGGAAAAAAAATAAGTCTGCTTCTTTCTGTTCAGAAAAAAACTAAGGGGTTTATACAGTTACAGCATGCTCGTAAATGATGTCATCTATAGAAATTAGTTATGTTGCTTATGGGTGAGGGCAGGGAAGAGCTGTCCTACAGGTAACATAAAACATTTTGGCCACTACAAAATAATAGCTTCCAATTCCAGCTGGAAATTTCCTATACCGGCAGTTTCAGGCCCAGATGGCAAAGCATGAAAAAGTACTTTGTAACACTTGAAGAGATGGAAACTCGTTTTGTCTGAACTGCACATTCACAGTTACCAGATTTTCTTCATATTATTTAATCTGCAATTCATCTCCAGAATGGGTAGCAAATCCCACCCATCTGCAAACCTGCAAGGCACTGAAAAGTGGGGACCTGCCTTCAGGCCTCCATCATTAGTGCTCAGCTGACAATTTTAACACCTTTTATTTGCTCAGTAGCATAGAGTTATGCTCTTGGTGATCAAACACAAGCAGCTCACCTGATTTCTGAAGATCAGGGCCACCACTCCACCGGTCAGCTCAATCAGCAAGCAGATACCAAGAATGTACATGAACTGCAGAAAAACAATTGCAAATGAGCTTTTGCACAGAACAAACCTGTTATTTTTTCAGTTAGTCTCATTATGTGTGCAACTTTCAATTGCCAACATACTCGGCTTTCTGCGTATGAGATGTCATTTCAAAAAAAGATATAAAACTATGGTTTTATAACACTGTTCATGTCACAAGGAAGCCTTTTTTCCACACTTGAGTCATTCTGGGTTTTGCCAAATTGGCAAGCACATTATTTTTCTGCTTTGAGTAGACTCAAAACCAATAGATGCATTTATCATGTCAAGATACTTCTCTCCATAACAGCATCCCAGAGAAGCATACCAATGGGCTGCACAAACCACATCAAACTTAACGTTTTTATGCTTCCTACAAAACCAGTACTTACCTGTTAGCTTTCATTTCTTGGGTAAAGCCGTGCTTTAGGATAATCCAAACCAGCTTCTACTAAACTGCCAGTGTCAAATCAAAGCAAATTTCTGTGCTTAGTACCTTTTAGTGTGTTGCTTCAGAAGAGTGAACTGCATTACCAAGCCAGCTGAGCACAGAGGCTGCACGATTGACACTAATAGGGTTACAGTGCTCAGCGGTAAGAAAAATTGCATCTGCTAGCTCTTATTTATTTCTGTGTGTGCACATACACAAGCTCACAAACGCACTCATACACGACCACACCATATGCATCCGTGACTATTCATCAAAATGCACGCAAAATATAAATAACATGAAGAAATCCATAGCAACACCATGAGATGGCTGCAATGTGTCAGTACTTGAAATGTTTTTCCAACCAAAAGGATTCTTTAGGCATAAAATATGGCTGTTATGCGAATTTAGGTCTGCTTCTTATTAATGAACTTCAGCAGCAGCAAAGTTTTATGATCTCTCATCTGAAAATAATCACTAATGCTCTGCCCCCAAAGATGGTTTAATTTCTGTGCTCTCAATACCCAGTATCAGTGTCATGAATTCACCAGACACATATCTTTGCTCCTGCTAAATCTGGAATCAGCCCGAGAGCAGATACCAGGGATTTTCTTCATTTAAATAACCTACGGAGTTTGCTGCCACAATGGGGATGGAAAGCAGCCTCGGCATCAGATGAAGACACACCACCACGCTCAGAGTGAAAGAAGCCACCAGTGCCTAGGGACCAGTGCGACTCAGTAAAGTTCCAGCATCATTTCAAAATCCACAGTTACCACCTGCTTTTTCCCACACAACATGCCACACCCTTGGCATTTCTTTAGACTGAACTGCCATGAAGGTGAAAATCATGTTTTCATTCTTTATTTTTAATTAGTTTTATGTGCAACTTCCATCTGCAACCACAATGTTACACAGGAATTTCCCTAAAATTTACCCTTTCAGAGACACTGCAGAGAAAAAAATGTCCCCTTCATTTCTCCCTTAGGCCCCTTCTCTCAAAGCTCTACAGTGCTACACAGCTAACACTGTAACATGCATTTCTCCATCTCCCCCCTATATTTCACTTCCTAGACAAAGGCAGACAGACCCCAGCCACTGCCAGCCTGACAGATGTCAGCTTGAGCTCAGGTTTCCTTCTCTAGTAGCCTCCTCTGGGTTGTAACAACTCGTGTTTGGAGAAACATCAGAGACCACACTTACTGTCCCAGCAAGTAGGTCCCAGCTTTAGGAAATGCCCCTCTACTGGTGGGGAGAAGCTGCAGCCAGACTTTGCCTTTTCCTTCAGCCAAGGGGCAGCAAGATTTCTTCTTCCCTAACACAGTTCCCCTAATCAGAGCATGTACCTACCGTATGGCCAGACCAGAGAAAGAGCAGGCACCGTGGTGCCAGGCTAGCGTCAAATGGTATGTCAACAGCTGAGTTTGCACAATATCCACACTGGCTGATAATAATTCACATTCCTGGTTGTTTTCCATAAAGCCCTTAACTATTGGAAAGTAGTTTGCTCAGTGCTAGGCTCTGACCCTCATCTGTCCTATCGCTGGCAAGACGAAATACTGCTTCTCCCTGCTGGAAGGACATCCACATACCACAGTTTCAGGGGACCACTGCCATAAACCCGTTTTATGTTTAATAAAAATCAAAAAAGCAATATTAATAAATCTTTTTTCCAATGCACAGTTATTAGTTTAAACTCAGGTGGCACTGAAAAGCAAAAGCAACGAGTCTTAAAAATTAAGATTAAAAAACCCCAACACTTACTGCTTGAAGAAGGCATAAATTGTCTCTTAAAGAAGCCAGCACACCCACAAAAGACACCAGGAACATTATAATGCCCAAAAGTATTAAAATAATTGCTGGGGCTAGAAAGGCACTTTCTAGAGTTTTGTACTTTTGTCTTTCAACTTCTGCATAAATCCCAACCGCAAGGACAAGGGCTCCGATCACCTGGAACAGAAAAAGAGAAGAGCACAGACGTTACTCCTCCTCCCAGTAAACACAGAGATGCCATTTTGCGAGTATACATGTACCTGTGACTACTCACGTCAGAATTCATTATAAACAATGAAAACATCAAACCACGAGTTTGGATTAATAAAATAAAACAAAATAAAAAAATACTAAGGTGGAAAAAAGTTAAGTTAGGAAAAACTGAGATTTGTTCATTTCAAAATATATTTAGCACAGTTTTAACACAGGGGAAGTTAAACAAACTGAAACATCACTGTTTGAAATGTAATTTATTACCCATCTGAGATCCCATACGTTACATACACTAGCAAATACCACAGCTCTGACATTCCTTCTTTGCACATCTGTGTGTGTGTACATGCATATATGCCTCAAACATAACACAGTTTCTAAGTCAGTCTGCAATGAACAGCTTAAACATCCCTTCAGATCACCTCCTATTGTATTTAGGCTCAGCAAATACAGCCAGGTGGATCCTATGCCTCCACTCCTGTCACCAGGGGAAATGCACTGATATCCTTGTAAAAAAGCAAGTTTGAAATGACATTTTCTTGAGTAACCACCAGATGAAGCTGACAAGCAAAACAATGCATTGCATTTAACAAGGTAAAGATATTTCGATCAAAATGATCAATGCTAAGTCAAAATCATTTGGCATTAAATCTACGGCATGCTGAAAAAGTTGCTTTGAATCATGTTAATTACAATAAAAAACAAATCCCACAATACCTAATCAAGAAAATTGCTATGGAAAGACTTTACTGACAACTCCAGCTGCCAGGCACATCCCCAGGGAAGAGACCAGATTCAAATCAATCACTTTGGCAATCTAATAAACAACATTCCCTCTTCTGACCCGACATTTCCACAGGAACCCCAAGTCTGCTCCCCACACATCAATGGCAAGGAAAGTACACTTCTGAATACCAGGCTTTTGGTTTCCACATGCTATATCACAGACAAAGGTCTAGACAAACACAAGACATACCCACTTGCAAGACTGTGAGCCAAAGGCTTGGGGTTTTTTTTAATTATGGGACATCTTACAACAAATATAAACTCACTGGAAATCTGTGATTTTTTATAGAAACTAATAATAAGCCCAAAGGACACTATGTGGGAAATGCCCCCAAGTTGTCATTTAGAAAAGAAAACTCTCAGAAGGATTCACCCACAACAATACATGCACCAAAGCTATTTTAAAAGCAATTCACAATTTTACACAACCAAATTCAGAGTAACTTCTCTGAAAAAATCAGAAACTGTGCTGGCAGGTTACAGGAGAGAAACCACAGTGGGCAATTAACAGGTACCCAAATTTACCACTTGTATGCTGCTACCGTACAATTGTACTGACAGTTTTTTACTACCAAATGGTTGATTTGTAGTGTTAGCTTTAGTCCTTGAAAAAATCAGTTATTACAAACGTCTTGTCAAGCAGACGACAACATAAACAACTCAGTTTGAAATGTTTAAATATGCTATAGCAATCAAGGAAAGAACCTCAGAACGATGCAATTACAGATTACAGAACGGGTGAGTGCTCACGTACACGTGATTCAGGAGTTCTACTTTGATGATGAAGATAACTGCAATAATAGAAATATAAAATAAAAACTTGATACCTTTGTGTTCAAACTGCATTTACCCTGCTCAGAAAGCAGCAGATAATACAACTTCAAGACAGGCTGTCCTGCAAACACTAAGGCAGCATCTAACAAGGTCAACATTTGTCTGGTAGTTTCCTTGCTTAGAAAATAAATTAAAAAAATAAAAATAATAAAGAAAAAAAACAACAAACCACGACTGGACATAAACCAAAGGAATTCAGACTTGATGGCGATTATTTGAATTTCAGCAATGTGTGGTTTCGAGACTTCAACATTTTACTGAAATCTTTTCCTTAGCCCTAGTTTTCTCATCAAAACATTCAATCTAAGATATTCTTTTTCTGCTTTAAAGATTCAAAGATGCCTGTGAGTGGAAATACAAGACACATTCTCACTTTAAGAGCTTCAGATATATAGACACATACAGTGATCTGCATATACATATGCACCTTCACCCCCTTCTATTGGCATTTTTGCTCACACAACCTCCAAAGCCACTTCTAGTATTCTAAATGTACAAGAAGGTTCATGCTTTTTGTTTTCTGACACCAGCTTGGTCCCAAGAAAAGCCCCTTCAAATTTCCTTCCACTACAGCTTTTACTATCCCAAGGTAAGGACAAGGTGGTTAATGTCACATCCCAGCCAAATGACAAGACTAAAGCTGCCTTGGGACCCATGGGGGTTTCTCACCATCCCTCTGATCTCTTCTAGAGGTGCACCAAGCCACTTGTTCTGGAAGGCTTCAGACATTACAACTGTGTCAAGCCCAAAGAAGAGGACTACAGCAAATGCCCATGTAATAAAGCTCCCTCAAGCAATCCTAAATTAACAGTTCTGCAAACTGGCACATGTCACAAAAACGCTTCATACTGCATTCAGCAGCTCAGTTGCTATGCCAGGGAAAACGCCTCAGCTAATAAATAAAACTCTCTGATCAACCTCTCATCTAGTAGACACACAGGAATTCAAGTTTTACACATATTTTGAAACATAATATCTATTACAGGGGGAAAAAAAGCCCACCTAAATACGCCATTAAAACCCTCACTCTTTACAAGCACGATTCATGCTTTTATTATCTTCTCTCTTTTTAAGCATTTCATAAGAATATTTTAAGCCTTTAGTACAGTCAAACCAACAGCAGCAATTATTTACACCAAGCAGATGTGCTGACTCGGGAACCATCCCACCGGAGTCTCTTCTCCAGGACTGTACCCTCCTTTCCTGTGACTAGGGGTGGAAACACAACTCCTGCGTGGGCAGCCCACCAATATACACGCTGTTTACATCCTGCATCCTTCACAACAACTCCCAGTTTGGCAATTCACACTGTGTCCACAGGAAAAATTAACTGGCCTTGACTCACATTAAATGAGTATCCACCAGCAAATACCAGGGACTTTCTCTGGGGCTTTTCCATGCACAGAAATTGCTTTCCCGAGAGAAAGGAAATCCATTTCTTTATAAGCAGTGGCTTTAACCCTGTACTTACAATACTTGAATACAGTGCCTGCTCAACAACAGCACCTTCTGTTTAAAACGCTGGATGTTGTTTCAGCTGGGCAAGAAAAACCACATTACAGCCCTGTTCACCAGCAAAACAGCTGACTGGAGAAGTTTTCTAAAAAGCCCCAGGTGACATGGGAAGACACAGCAGCGACAGGGCCTGCAGCAAACACCCCTCCGGCACTCCCAGTGATGCTTTCATTTCCTTTCTGCTTCTATGTAAGGCCAATATTTAGTTCCTGGTGATTTTAAGCGATCCTGGGGAATTGGATGCGGATGTTCATCATCACAGATGTACCAGAGGAACAGCACATCGGGGAGGAAACGGGTGACTGCAGCATCCTGTACATCAAAACCCCAAAAAGCAGCAAAGGAACACAAATCACTCAAAATTTAAGCAGGCCAATACTCCATGGCTGAACTTTACATCCATTTACACTATTTCTAATTACGTTTTTTAACGTAAAAAACACAGCTGGAAAACCACTACACCACTGACATTCATGGCTGATGAGATCTGCTTTGCTAAGCCAGAATACAAGAAAATTCTGAGAGAAACCCATTCGCCGTTGCCCACACAATACAGCATGTGTTCAGCCGGAATACCAGGAGCACACTGCCCAGTGCTAGCCTTCCCAAGAGCAAACGCCATCAGCTCCCATCCTTCCCCTTCCCATAGCCCCCATCCTGCCTACCACCCTCTCTCCCTCCCTGAGCAAACCATCTCCCCAGCAGAGCTGACAAACGGAAGCTCTTGGCTATAAACAAGGGCAGAGCATTGAAAATCCAGAGCGAGCAACTACAAAGAGTAAATAAAATCCTCACACTGCTTGAAAAGGGGCTTTGTCCTCCACGGACGCTCAGAGAAACAAATCAGAAGGGCTGTTTTTCTGGTACCAGATTAATATTTGCATCCCACCCACAAGGGCCCTTGCCAACAGAAAATGCAGGGTAGACAATATGCACAGCCCTTCGTAAATGATATGCTGCAAGAAAAGGGTTTGAAAGATAATGCAACAAATTTCCCTTTTCTGAAAATTGCACCTGTGGAATAGCTGCTATGAAGTAACAGAGGAAACTTCAGGAACCTAAATCCAAGGGATTTCCTTGATTGATTTGTCTGCTAAGAAAAATACAGGATTGCCAGGATCCAAAAAAGTCTGAATTACACCCAAATACTTTGCTTTTCAATTTTTCTTCATCCTTAAATCATAGCTTTAATCAGACACCCACTAGCGAACCTGGTAGATCTAAACCTCTTCTGCCACATAAGAATGCCAAAAGCTTTATGTTCTCACCTTTGTAAATACTGTGTCTACTAACACAGAAACATAGACTAGCAAAACAAGCTTAAGAGGTGTTTAAACCGAAAGAGGCTGAAAGAAACCCCACCTAAGCATCTCGTACACCGGTACAGCCTGGAGCCAACACAGCCAGACAGCATCACTCTAGTATCCCGGAACCTGAAAATACACGTTTTAGCATCGCAGTCCTTACAAAGAGCTCCTTCCAGCACAGGGGGTGCCTGGTCAGGGTGAATCTGCCGTTATTTGAGAAGTCAGTGGTGACAGTACAGTACGGACCCATCCTCCGGGACTTTGTTACTTTCAGGAGACAGCACATGGCTTTTAGAACACCTGGCTAAGGACAACAAGTGTGACACACCTTTAAGTTTTGAAGCTTTACAGTATCACGTAGCCAAGGCTCGGGAATTACCCTGTACACTGATCAC
This sequence comes from Melopsittacus undulatus, assembly GCF_012275295.1. Taxonomy (NCBI): domain Eukaryota; kingdom Metazoa; phylum Chordata; class Aves; order Psittaciformes; family Psittaculidae; genus Melopsittacus; species Melopsittacus undulatus. The sequence continues at coordinate 67,200,887 of NC_047530.1, read as the reverse complement.
CGGCTATGTAGGGCAAAGGCTTTATTTGCCCAGCTCCCCTGGGGCGAAAAGCAGTATTTAATACGCGAATAAACGATTTTTATCAGCCAAACTTTCTACCCTTCCAGGTCCCCATCCGCCAAAACTAGTTTGCCGGTGCCTGGGGAAGGCCGGGGAGCTGCACCCACAGACACAGGTGTGCCACCCGCGGCTCCGCCACGGAACCATTAGTTATTGCAAAACCCCGGTGTCTCGGGCAGGAGGGACCCCGCTGCCCCGGAGGACGCCGCGCTCCCGCGAAAGCCGAGCACGGGACCCACGGCTGTTCCCCACGGACGCCCCGGGACCACCGCAAGCTTGCACAGCCCCAAAGCGGGGACGGCAGCCGCTCTCCGCCCGCCGCACACACAGACACAACCGCCGCCGCTCTCACCCAGAAGGTGGTGGAGTAGATGATGAGGGTGAGCTTGAGGCAGAGGTAGGACAGCCTCCCGCAGTACCGCACTTGCTCCGCGTCCCCCGCCGCCATCCTCCCGCTTCGCCGCACCTGCCGCCACCCGTCCCCTCCCCTTCCCGGCGGCCCGTTCCCGGCGGAAGGGAGCGGCCGCCCCGTCGGGCGGGTCCGGGGGCGCCGCCGCTTCCGGGAGCGGGATCAGCTCGGGGGCTGTGCGGAGCGTGGCTGGGATGAGGGCCGGGGGATGCGGAGGGTGGTGGCACAGTGCACGGCCGGGAAACACAAAGCACACGGGGCGGGGGGAAGAGGGAGGATGTCGGGAGCTGAATGAGAGGCTTCGAGGCGCTCCCGGCTGCGGCTTTTTGTTTTATTTTATTTGTTCTTTCCTTTGTTTAGCCATTCCTCTGGCAAACGCTGCGCTGCGAAGGGCTGCGGCTTCGGGACTAACCCCACTGCCGAAGTCCTCATAAAAAATTGTATCGCTGCGCAGACAACCACCTCACAGTGCTGCGGAGCCGCACACGCATCCACAGTCCTCGGCAATTGCCATGGAAAACAGCGTGGGCAAAAATACAGAGGCTGGGGGTTTGGTTAAGCATGCATAAACAGTGCAAAGCAGAATCCCTGCACTTTACAGGAGCACGATTAAGCAATACCAGAGCATTTACCTTTAATTACAACACCCAGGCAATTGCCTGTGCAAAGAGCGTCCCATCCTGCAAGTAACACAGCAGAAGTGCAACAGTTAATGGGCATATCGCACTGGCCCCATTTTCTGCCTATGCCGACGTTTATCCACATGCCTCTGCCGTGACAGTGGGCCAGTGTTGGGTCTTACACAGCGATCATGAACTGCAAACACCATTCATGCCTACGAGATGAAATAACCCCTTTCAAGCTGACAGTGCTGTGCTCCTGCCCCACAAAGGGCTATTTTCCTCAGGGGAAAAAAAGTCTCATTCAAAGTAGCAGACAACTGTCACAGAGTTGGTTGTTGCATCCTGGCCCAGAGCAGACAGACAGCATTGAAAATCAGTGTCTGGTATCTGAGAAGATGAAGTGCAGCAGCATTTATTCTTCAGTTACCCCGCAAAGAGATTGTGAAACCCTCAGAGCTGTGTATGTAAAAGCAGTCAGTCACACAACATTTCGTTAGGTACATACCATATAACAGCAGTTGCTCCCAAAACCTCTCCTATAAAACCTAAAGTATATTCCTGCATAATTCTGTTACCAAAAGTGCCATTGCTTTTGCATGTGGTGCTAAACTCTGCTTCTGGGAAAAAAAATCATCCAGCCCAGGGCCTGCCTGCAGCAGAAGAGCTCCTCACCTCTTTGGTTTCTGGCAGTAACCCATAACACAATGTAACCCATAACACAATGTCCTAGGACATTCATCTTCTAAAATATCAACAACTTACACTTTCAGACAAATTTGCAAATATCCACCAGTAGCATGCAGGCTGGAAATCACATCACTTAAGTGCAGGGAATTAGTGTCCACCGCACATTCTTTAAGTCTCATGGGCATTGTTCACATCCAAACATGTTCCTGCCGTTTATGCATTTTCCTTGTTTATGTATTTAACTAAGTTAAGAGTTTTGGTTTGATTTTCCTAATGTTTCACCTTGTCATTCATGCTGTGATTTCTGCAAATAAAATTTCAGGGTACAACCAGCTGGATGCAGAAGCCGATTAAAAGGAGTGTCCATTTTCCTGATATTGACACTCTGAACTGAGGCAATACATAAAAACAGGTTCCTGTTACAAAGTCATATGAATATAATTGAACAATCCTTTGCCTGAATCCCAGATTTTGTCTAGACAGTTACATGGCAAGATTTCTGGACACAATTAGTATAGTTTAGCACCAAAGAGTGATTTAAAGTAAGATGTTATGAATTGCATGCAGTGCTGATGGTCCTCTCCACCTCAGCCCTAAGCAGCACAGAGCTGCAGTTTTCCAACCAAGAGTATGGCATCTCTACCAGCATTGAGATAGATCATGCATTACATGATCCCAAGACCATCCAATGGCTCAAATTCCATGGCTTGAAATTCCATTGCTTGGTTCTTGCAAGTGTGTATAAGGCTTGGTAGATCCCATGAACAAAAGCAGAGTCTGCAGAGCATTTGGCCCAGGTCTTTAGGAGATCTGCAGAAAAGTGAACCTGCAGCTAGCCCTGCACCAGAGAGCATCAGGATGACCTATGCTTTTTAGAGCAGCCAGCAGCATTTTTGCTGCTTTCTTCCATCCCAAGCCTGGCTGATCAAGCTGCAGTCTGGCTGCACATTGCCCCACCTAAGGTGAATGCTGATGGTCCTCACCATCCTTTTCTCAGATCTGCTCCCTAGACAAAGATCATTCCTCCCAAAGCAGAGCTTGGCGTGCAATACTGTTAAAGCCTCTACTGCCCGAGTTACCTTGTATTGTTTTTGCAAAACACAAAATGCACCTTATTCACCCTCCTGACCTTCCAGACCTGCATCTTTTGTTTGCATCTCTCACCCTGTGCCCAGTACTGGGATCAGTGACTCAGCATGGCCTCAAACAACCCTGCCAGTAATAAAAACGGTGTAACCAGCCAAACCCAACCACTGCTCCCTTTCCCTGGTATAACTCCAAAATCATTGGAGAGGTGGGTTTTGCCCTAGTCCCAGGCAAGTGCAGCTTTTCTGAGGTAATTTTAGCCTGCTTTTGTGAAAACTCACTGCACTTTGCGAGTGAAAAGGCCAACAACACACGCTAAATTGCTGGCCTGGCTCCAGGATGATAACCTTGCCAATGCACAACCAGCAAATGAATAAAAGGTGTGGGTGTGTATAAACAAAAGCAAGTCTCTGATGACTTATATGAGGAAATGTTGACCAAAGGGTGGCTGCTGTCCGACTACCACCCGAGTAACAGACCATTGCCCAGGGCAGACGTTGGGTTGAAGGTTCCTAGGAAACAGGGGAACCCTGATCATCTTCAAAGTCAGCTGAGGGAGGTTATGTTTCACCACTGAAACATCAAAAAGTACAGCTCTTTTTCTAAGCACTTGCTAATCTCCCACCTTCTATAACAAAGACTAATAAAACACTTTAGCTGCATTCTCAGCTAAACAGATGGATGGTTTTGCTCATATTCTCCTTGGAATTTGAAGAGATTTGAGAGAGATAAGAAAAACAAAACTGAAGAACACTATTAGATGTTGAACTTGTATTGCAAATCATGAACAGCTCTCCTGGGCTGTATACAGAAATGGAAGGTTCATAAGCTGTTTAATGAGGTGTCAGTGGAAGACTTTCAAAAAGAGCCTGAAACTGCTTTGCAGTGCATATGAGAAGACACGTACAAGAGTGTTTTTGCAGTTTCTGGGTAGGGAAGTGGGTTGGGATTACCTGCAAGGAAGTCCATCATGATAAGAAGGAGATACTGCATATAGTACTACAGGTGTTAATTTCTAAACCCCAAAGCTGGGATAATACAGCATCAGAGAAGCCATGCTTGAAAGGGTTGCAGAGTTAGGTGATGGGTTAACTGACAAATGCCTCCAGAAATTAATGAAGCAAGGAAAGAGTCCAGGCTGAGCTCATGGAAAAGATCCTGAACTGATAAATACTGCCCTGCTGCAGGGGAGCCTGGCACAGCTGCAGCACCAGCAACTATAAGAGCTGCAAAACTACTGCCATCCAAGGGCCATGCACACAGGGGGAGTTTTTCATTTATGTTAGTCTGAATCCTGAAATCAGGTTTTAATACTTTAAACGTTTTCAGCTTTCAGCAGAGCAGGCACAAGCCGGTGCCAAGTACTCTTTGAAATCTCAGCCTTGACATGTTGCTTATATTTATGTTCTTTACTGCAAAGCTGACAGCAAGTAAGTGCACTGTGCTCTGAGCAGAGAAGGGAGCCAGGGATTCCACTTTCCCATGAGGATCAGATACTCCTTCTTGCATGCATGAGGTCAATAAGTTTCTACAGCACAGTCCTGGAAAGGGGATGGAGCGGTCCAAAGGGGCAATGCCCCTTATTAAGCCCCTCAGCAACACAGGGCATGGAAGCTGGGAGCTGAGGCTTCTCTGGATGTTCCTATGCTGGACAGAAGCTGGAGAAGGATTTCTGGAGCTTTCAGTGAAATCCTGGGTGCCATATTCCCACTGAAGCCTTACTAGAAGTCCCAGGTCACAAATGTCTCTATCTTGGCATTGTTCACCAGTGATCCTTCAAGCACTAACAGGACACGTTGCTGTAATTTAAATAAATTAAATATACCAAATCTACTACATATGGCTGGTCAAGTCCTATTATATAGGGCAGTCACCATTAAGCAAAATCTATTAAAAATGTGAACGAGCCTCCAACTCAATGCAGACAGCGAGACCATCTTGCTAAAATTGTGTTGAATATATTTTGCTGCATTCTTAGGTGTGCAGGGAGCTTGCAGGAAGCCAGGGTCCTGGAAATGCAAGGATTGCAGGACTGATAAACCCGGCAAAGTAACTACCCTTGCATTTAAGTCTGTAAAATCCCAGTAGAGCAGCAGGTCTATTTCAGAGGTTATTTCAAAACAGGCTGGGAGGGAGGAGAGGGAAGCTTTAAGTACCATTTTGCCATGTTTCATTTGATGTCAAATTGGTTGTTTAGTTTTCTCCTGCAAGAGACTCCACCTCCTTTCAGAAGTCCCCTTAAACTCTGCAGAGAATTTATCCCAGCACAGCTCCTGCCTCACCCTTAACAGTTACATCGGCAAAGAAAACCAAATGTCCTCAGTCCTGCTGCAGAGGATCAAATACCTGGTGCCTTGGAAAATCACTGCCCTCAAAAAGAAGGATTTCCACTTGGATTGAAGTTTTTTCTGGACTGATATTTCCTTTTGTGTTTTCTTGGCCCTACAAATAATCTAAAGGAAGAGAGTTGTTCTCTAGTTTTTGCTCTTCAAGCAGAGGTTAAAATGCCAGGCAAGGAAGAATCCCTCAGTACCACTCATCTCCTGAAACTACATTGCATCATTTGGAAAACAGGATGAGAGGACATGAGACATCTCATCCCAATGTCTTTTTAACGGCACTTAGATCATATGCATGGGGATTCATAACACCAGCATCTACTGCAAGAAAATGAGGAGATGCCAGAAGATTTCATTTTTTTATGCTTAGCTGAAGAAAAAAAAAACCAAGCATGAGCACATTTTCCATTTTAAATGCTAGCAACATGTCACAAGCTGACTCCTTTGAGGACAGCAGCAATTGGACGGCGGTAACCCAGTTTACCCAGCCGGGCTGGCGAATTGCTTTGTGGGCTATCACCTATTCATTCATTGTTATCACATCCATCGTTGGCAACATCACCATCATCTGGATTATTCTTGCACACAGGAGAATGAGGACCGCTACCAATTACTTTATCGTTAATTTGGCTCTTTCGGATTTGCTGATGTCCACTTTCAACACCATCTTCAACTTCATTTACGCCAGTCACAATGTCTGGTACTTTGGTGAGGAATTCTGCAGGTTTCAGAATTGGTTTCCCATCACCGCAATGTTTGTGAGCATCTATTCCATGACAGCCGTGGCTGCAGAGAGGTAAGAGGTGAATGGAGAAGATAAGGGCCAAAAAATCCATTGTAAGCTATAAGAAATTCTTGCAATACTTTGTGCAATTGTCCTACTCTATCAGGTGCCTTATCAGCAAAGTGGGAGGAGTGCCAAGCAAATAGACTGTGGGGTTAGATCCTAGTTATGGTGTGAAAGGAAGGCTCTTCTGGTTTATCCCTGCTCTGAATTACACCCAAATCTGTAACGAGTGGAAGTGGATGGTATTTTGTTGTTCCCACGTTATTGATCACAAATTGTTTCCCAGACATCCTGCAAACCATTTTATTTCTTTTTTTTTTAACCATGAGAAGGACCTATCATTTGGACAGAGCTGGAGTGATAGGAATACGTTAGAGTGCTGAATGTATCAGCATCCAAGATTCTGCTTGTGAGTCCAGGAAACCAGCAGAAATAATGGGAATTGGATCTGAAATGTCAGTCTGCTCCAAGAGTTCACAAGAATGACTTATTCCAAGAGGGAGGAAAGCAATTACAATGATTTTGTTTGACTTCTGAAGTAATTTGGCATTTTCATCATGCTCTTTTACATCTGCCAAGTCTGTTTTATGTTTTACTCAAGCTTAAATTTGTGGAGTCTGAATGCGTTTACAGCTTATTGTTAAGTAGCCTGATGCTGTTTTTCTTTTTACTAGAAAGAGGCCAAAAGTCCATGGGAATTTCCTCTTTTAAACGCAATGGCATATGAAAGAGGTTGAAGAGGTTAAGCTGCCTTCTAGGCTCTCTGCCTTCCTTCCCCTTATCCTTCCTGTCATCCCTCCATTATTTCCACTCTCTGCCTGGTGCTGGAAACATCTGTATCTTTTCCATCCTATGTCCCTGCTTAACCTGACAGCAAAGGTCTTCCCTGGGGCAATCCAATACTGAATCCAGAAAACTCCTCAGTCCTTTATCAAGCCCTCCTGTTGACTTTGCAGTTTTCTTCAGGTTTCCCCATTCCTAATGAAGGATGTGAATCCACAAAAGGCCCTCCGGGCTCCCTCAGGAGCAGAGCCAGCATCCCTCTGGAGCTATGCAAAAAGGGTTGCTCCGTGAGTCACTGGGGTCATGTTCCTAACTTCTGTCCTGCTCACAGCTTGGCTCACCCCAGCACACCCAGCTGCAGGAAGCAATTGATAGACAAATCAAACCAGATAAACAAACTAGCAGGAGAAAGGTGGCTTTGCCCTGTGTGCCTGTGACGCCTGCTGCAACCCACACTGGAGCTGGGGATATGGCACAGCACAGAGTAGTGCCTTCTGTGGTTACTGGAAGGATTGCTAATAAGAACAGGGATGAGTGATGTGTTTATCAGCCTGCAGTTGTCCAGATGAAAGCAAATCCCTATTTAGAAGTAATGACAGCTCAGTTTCAGACTCATGTACTCTTTTGCTGTTCCTTTTAATAATGAGCTGTTGGTAACTGCTATTTTATACATGTGGTCTGCCAAAAAATAATATTTAAAACCCAAAACAAAATTCATTTCAACCTGTCCTCATGTCTTCCTACTCACATTCCTTGTGGACTTCTGGCAAAAGTACCTTTACAGCCCAAATCTCTTTAGTCACATGGCACGGATCAGAAAGAAAACTTGGCATCTCGCTGCAAACCATATTTAGCTATTCTTTGCTTAGCCTTAAAATAGATCCTGACACTGTCTCCTGGAAACTCGTGGCTTCCATTTATTGTTATGAGAACTTGCGTCCACTTGGGCTCCGTTGTTTAACTTTGCTAAAACAAAGTCTTTTGAAGTGGATTCTTGTAAGGAAGGAGGCTAAGAAGTGACAGCTCTATAAGTGACAGCTGTATAAGTCATCCTTGTCTGCTCTGAGAAAGGCCCTAGCTATATTGCTCACTGTTGGGTTTACAGAACACAGAATGGCTGGGGTAAGAAAGAACTTCTGGAGATGATCTGACCCCCCGATAAAGCAGGCTCCCCTAGAGAAGGTTGCACAGGATCGCAACCAGGTGGGTTTTGAATTTCTCCAGAGAAGGAGACTCTGCAACCTCTCTGTGCAGCCTGTTCCACTGCTCTGCTACCCTCAGTGTAAACAAGCTTTCCTTCATATTCAGATGGAACTTCCTGTGTCTCAGTTTGTGCCCATTGCCCCTTACTCTGTCACTGGACACCACTGAAAAAGTCTGGCCCCATCCTGACCAGGATCTGACACCCACCATTGAGCATATTTGTGTGCATTGATATGATCCCCTCTCAGTCGTATGTTCTCTGGGCTAAACAGACCCAGCTCTCTCAGCCTTTCCTCATAAGAGGGATGCTCCAGACCCCTGTTTATCTCTGTAGCCCTCTGCTGTACCCTCTCCAGTAGCTCCTTGTCTTTCTTGTACTGAGGAGCCCAGCATTGGACACAGTGCTCCAGGTGTGGCCTCACCAAAGCAGAGCAGAGTGAGATGATCACCTCCCTCGACCTGCTAGCCACATTCTTCCTAATGCATCCCAGGATACTCTTGATCTTCCTGGGAGCAGGGCTCAGAGAGAGGGCAAAGGGAGCATGAGCAGTAGGGGGCAAAGGCAGCCCTGCCACACAACAAAAGTGGCCAGAACACCTCAGCAGATTCAGTAAATCCAACTCCAGCGGGCAGGAACTTCCCTAAAAGCACCACTTGCCTTGGGATGCACCCCTGGCTGAAAGCTTCCACCCACCTTCGGTACCTGCAACTCAGGCTGCTTCAGCAGCACGGTGGGTGGCACCATTTATACCCAGGATTTGTGTTTCACTGAGAGTCACAAATCAATTCGAGAGAATATTCAGCACTTGATTCCTCCCTGACCAGATTTGAGCACTGTATAATACTGCCTACGATGAGCTAAAGAAAAGCAAGGCAACATGAACATTTTATAGCTAAAAAAGGCACTGCTGCCAGACAGCTTGGGCTTACTTACTGTGCCGCCTGTCCATGCAGCCGCCCTCTATCCTGCACCAGCAGCCAGGCAGAGCTCCCTCGCAGTGACCTGGCCAAGAGACAGCACAGAGTTTGTCAGATTTTTGCTATGAAAACAAGGAGGCAATTGGCATTTTCCACTTTGTTTTGCCTTTGTAACAACCATGTCAAAGAGTACAGAAAGCATGACAAGAAATGCATAATTGATTACGTAGTCATTATGATACCATGCATTTCTACACAGGGAACTTAAAACCAGAGAGTGCCCCAGGCTTGCATGTAATCCAATAGTCAGATGTGCCATGAGGGCTCTGAGCAGGTGTGGGATAAAAGGGTCAGCCCTTCTTTTCCACTGCAAGCACAAGCACTTGAGCATTTACAGGCAGAGGTGGATGGCACAGAGTTTTCCACGGCTAAGAATCAGTGGGGAATAATTCAGGGTAAAGAATATTCAAGACCCCAGTCTGCTGTTGTGATAATTTGGAGCATCACAGGAGGTCGATGTAATTTGGGGGGAAAAGAGCATTTGGGGCTTTTTTGTTTTGGTAGAGGAGGAAGACATGGCACAATTTTAAACACCAGGTATCTCTAACATTAACAGTTCACAGCATGAAATTCCAGACCAAATACATAAAACCTTTGAAAAATTAATAAAAAAAAATCTAAAAACTCCAAGAAAGGGGAATACTTACAAAGACTATATCCAGAAGGCATAGATGATTGCTTCCTCCTCATACCTTAAACCATTCCCCAAGACTTGCAGTTGTTCTCTTCAGAAGATATTTAGGTCCTTCAAATTATTTATAGCACAGAACCTATCAAAATCTCTCTACAAATAAAGCCCACTATACCATTCTGGTGAGTTTTTACACTTGCTTGTATTTGTTGTATAGATTACCAATGCAACTGTAAAGCATTACCTATTTTTCTTGCAGGTACGTGGCAATAATTCATCCCTTCAAGCCCAGGCTCTCTGCGGGAAGCACCAGAGTCATCATAGGGATAATCTGGCTGGTGGCATTTGGGCTTGCCTTCCCACAGTGCTTCTATGCTGAGATCATGATGGACAATGGAACAACAAAATGCATCGTTGTCTGGCCTGATGATGTCGGCTCAAAGCACCAGCTCACGTAAGAGAAATGAGAAACCTCCTAATTCATGCGAACATTAAGTAGGAAATTCATTTCATCTCCAAACTGTTGGCTACAGGGAGAGCGGGCAGGGTGGAACCACACAGCAGGGGAATATGGGTGTGAGGCAGACAATCTAAGCTCAGTTTAAGCCAGCTGTGGAAAAAGCCACCAGGTGATCACAGCTCAGGGTAGGGAAGGGTGATCTATCCTCCCCTGCTCTGAAAACTGGTTACAAGATCTAGAAACCCCAGATACAGGGCTCAGTGGATTTAAGAGAAACCAGCACAGCCAGGTTCCAAGGATTTGGGATTTTCTCCCTCCATCAGGCAGGAAGAAACTGGGTATCTTTAATGCTGAAAAGATACACATTTAGCTTAAAAATCAGGCTGCTCTTTGGGTTAGGGGAGGGGTGGGAAAGAGGAGCATGTTTCAAACATGCCAAGGTTTTATAAATTGACTTATCTGGGCACACATCTGTGCTCCCAAAAGCTCCTGAGCCTCACAGCAATTTCCTCCTGCTTTAAAACATGATTGTTCAGACACATGGAACAAGCCATACCTTGCATTTAGGGGATGTGCTGTGATTAATCATTATTCAAAGCACACGATACACAGAGTAGTTTGAGAAATTTATCAAGCAAAACATATTTATACTAAGAAGTAATGGAAGAACTGCAGAAAAGGAACAAATCCATTAACAAAATGGAAACAATTTTTCAAACCAAGACAAAGTGCTAAACTCCCCGTGTCTGTTCTTCACTGTGAACTGCTTTTGCCCAGCTGCATGTACCAGGGACATTTTTCCCTTCTCAGTCTTCATTTCTGGCAGACAGCTGGATGCCTCCTATGGTTAGTTATTACCAAAGCAACCGTTTTTCACACTAAAATGTGCCAAGTTTCAGGAGCTCTGTGTGAGTTTGGGCAACTTGCAGTAAATTCAGCCACGGTTGCCCAGTTGTCCCCAGTTGTCCCCAGTGGCCACAGAAGAATAAAGAGTAAAATCGGGCTCATGTCATGTTGGGTGATGCTCCTCTCAGGGGTCCTTGGCTGGTAGCCCATGGCACATGCTGGGGAACACAGTGTGCGAGCTCCTGTCAATTAAGAAGGAGGGGTAATAGCTGATGACTTTTATGTAAGTCACTGATGACTACTTCATTTACATGAAATTTAGTGTGGGGTTTATTTCTCCCACATCCATGGTTTGAAACCAGAATTTCCCACTATAGTGACAAAACCTCTGCAGATTGGAAAGGCTGGCTCTGAATGCAAATAATGGGGCAGGTTCTTTCTGGCATCCCCAGCTTAGGAGCAGCAGTTCCTGAACGCAGAACATGACTTCATTCACCAGCTTCCTCTCCCTGAACAGCAGGTTGCAGTAGTTCTCCTAAAGAGGAAGTTGGAAGCAGTGCTCCCCAGAAATCATCTTGAGTGATGGAGCTGTTGGGACAGATGCCTGCAATACAGACCACTGAGAAAAAAAAGCCATATGCCATTCATGTGCTAGTCTAAATACAGAAGGAAAGAAACACTAAGAAACCCAAAGAAAAAAACAGAAGTGGAGAACTGGGTTCCTCTGTTGACTGTGGGTTCTCAAAATCCTTCGTAGTTGAGTAAAAGCAGCCTTCAAAATTTCTAGACTTCAGAACAAAGGCAAGTCCTTTTCTGCAGGAAAAATGTGTATAAGTATGATAGAAATGGGTGAAAAATAGACCCAAACAATGTACCGCTGTGACTGCCCCTGCCTGGAAATACTGGATGCAAAGGGACTGAATCTGTGGAACTTTAACCAAAATAAAGAACTGTAACCACAAGAGGATAATTTTAACTCGTGACAGGTTAACTTCGCAGCAAAGCAGCAAAATTACAACACTAAAAGTTCTTTTTGTCATGTGCCACTTATCCTCTCCTGCTCCTCACGGGATGGGAACTCTAAAAGGGCTTTGCTGATCAGACCTTCAAAAGAAGTACTGCTCTGAGGACAGCTGGGAAAAGTGAAAAACAGGCAGGGACTTGCCATGTTTCACAGATACAATATTTTCCTATATGCAGCCATCACTTCGATACCTGCAGAGATTCCAAGCAGCAAACACCACCATGCACCCCAACACCCATTTCAACAGCCCTCTGCAAAGCAGCAGAACCCGCTCACTAATGCAGCAAGTAACTCCAGGGCGTTGTCCTGCTGAGAAAGACCATTTGCACCCAGCCTTTTGTGGCCATTGCCAGCAGTGTGTGCCAGAGCCCTCCTGCCTAATCCTAGTTTTTACACTGTTTATGTTAATTTGACAGCTGCTGTAAGCGGGTGAGCAGGTTGTTCCCTCCCTTAAAGTATCGACCCCCAGCATGAAGGAACCAGCAGAAGCTTGCAGGGTAATGTGGAAGGCTAAGAATGGCTCAGCTAAAACACAGCCAAAGGAGGTGCCAGCACTTTTGGCTGGAGCAGTAACCGAGTAAGTAGCCTGTTGGTGATACATAATTGTGTGCACACACACAAACAAAACCAGCCAGGAACACAAATACATCAATAACTGCCGTTCACTTTCTGTATGCTGTAAGCAGGCAATATTCCTTCCTTCCTATCTGCAGAGTCTTATCTGATGGCTTTGTGCACCCTGTTAGCAGCCAGCCACATTTTGCAGTCTCTGATCAGGTATTTTCACTGTTGCCAAATTGAGCTGTTGACACCATTGTGTTTGTCAAGTTACTCTGTGGTTTTCAGAATATCCCTTTTCAATATCTGTCATTTAAAGGTTCGTATCTTCACAGCACAAGTCTCAGATGTGTCTCTTTCTCGGCTGCAGAGGGATAGCAAAGTTCAGTGCTCTCTGGTAAAAAATAAACCATGTTACTTCATCTTGAAAGAACAGTGAATCCAGCCCAAGGACTGATCATTACAACACAAGAGAGATAAGCTTTTGCTCTTTACAGAAGTCCCTGTAACGATGTTCATAGGCAAAATTTCTGCTTCTTTATGCTCTGAGGTTGAAGTTAATGGGAGCCAGGCATACATGTCCAAATGGCAATTTCTGGAAGAGCCCTTCAAGAGATATACTGACTATGAAAACGTGCTTGTTCTTCCTTTTCAGGTATCACATTGCAGTGATCGTGTTGATTTATTTACTGCCTTTACTGGTGATGTTTGTTGCATACAGCATTATAGGAATTACTCTGTGGAGCAGTGCAGTTCCAGGCAACCACCTAAACAGAGCCCGCTACGAACACCAAGTTAATGCCAAAAAAAAGGTCAGAAGTGAAACTTAAAAATAATGACCCTCAATGCACCAGTGCTGCTGGCTCCAGTTCCAAAATGGAGCTTGCATTTGATACAAACTCTTGGGGGACTGGGCATGAAAGGTTGACAAAATGTTTTGGGCTGGGTGTAAAGGGCATCACCCAGCAGGTATGAAAAGAAATTGCGACCTACATGAGCCAGCCATCATCCAAGGAAGAAAGGCTCATGTCAGTAGGGAGCAGGGCAGTTCCCAGCAGTCCTTAGAGAGTGAAGCTCAGTGTCCAGTGAAGCCACCAGTGCAGGATAAAACAGGGCAAAACTCTGGACAGGGTGGGAGAGGTTTCAATGCAACAGCACTTACCTCATTTCCCTACTACAGCTCTCTGATGTAGCTGCAAGCAGTTACTCTGCAGAAAGTCCGCTCAGGACACAGGAATCCTTTGCTCTCTCAAGTTGTTCCTAGTTTCCACAATCAGTGCTGGGGTTTTTTGCCCTAACAGCTCAGGTCTACATACCATATGTAGCACTTCAGGAGCAGAAAACAAACCCAAGCCAAATGCAGCATTTCCCATTTCCCCAGAAGTCTCATATGACCACCCAGAGGCCCAGGAATAACACAGTGGTTTTGTTTTCCTAGTTTGTGAAGACCATGGTGGTAGTTGTGATCATTTTTGCTGTCTGCTGGCTGCCCTATCACATATACTTCATCCTGGGAAGCTTCAAGGAAGACATCTACCAGCAGAAATACATTCAACAGGTTTATCTTGCAGTCTTTCTCCTTGCCATGAGTTCAACAATGTACAACCCCATCATATACTGCTGTCTTAACCAAAGGTGAGTAGTGTGCATGTGAGTGAGCAGAGAAAACAAAAATCTCAATCTGAAAGAGCAAAAATCTCTGGAGGTGAGAGTAACTGTGATTTTCAACTGCAGTACATAGGCTGAACAGACAATTTATACTCTGCTAATAATGTGAGATGAGCCACACCATGAGTGAGATTTTAACTCAACCCTTAAGATTTTCAGCCTCTGAACAAAGCACAGGCAGCAAGCATATCATCAGCACAGCTACCCTTGCACACATTTCCATACACAGACTCCCTTATTTCCAAGGAAGGAGAGAGGAATCTGTAACCCCTGCAATGCATCTTGCGACCTAACGCTGGGCTGGGTTGGACAGCCATTCCTGCCAGAGCACCGCCTTCAGCACGGCCCTGTGCCCCACACAGAGCAGCCCACGGGTGACCTGCAGGAGTCCCATCCCCGCAGGCTGCCGAGAGTGCCTGGGAGAGCACAACCCCTTTGTGCCAAGAGATGTCCCTCTTGCTCCGTACTGGGGACGGCTGCTCCCGGGACGCCGAGTGTGGGGAGCTGCCCTGCGCATCTTACTGACAGACCTCTCCCTAATCTACATCTCTTCAGCCCAGCTGCGTGCGCAGTGAGCAGTGAGCTTTAACAGTATTTATTATACACCTTATCCAGCGCCTCCAGTGCAGTTTCGCTGCGTTTTCACCGGCAAAACCCCTAACTCCAGGGTGATGCAAGGAAGCTCGGTCCTTAGGAGCATTTCGAACAGCATCCCGCCCATAAACACAAAAGGCGGCAGCTTTGCAGCCCATTCAGCCAGTCTGCACTTAAAGCCAAACATCCAAACCCATCCTCCTCCTCTCAGAAAGCAGGCAGCTTCCTCATTTAATTAGTCATGATTTTTAAAATGCTTCCAGTGGGAAAACACGGGTACTTTTCTCAGATTCTACACTTCTCAGAAATGCTGCTATCAGCATGGTCATCACCGTCTACTGAGCACATCAGACATCCTGCCATTTCACTTAAAATATAAGGAAACCTGATCATGAAGTATTGCACTTCTCCTCCACGGTTTTATACATTCATCTCACGTCTTTGATTTCAATAGAAACATTTTATTTGCATGGACATTCAGAGGTAAAACCAAGTCATGCATTTGCTCCTTCTCCTTCAACTAAAAGATCAATTCACCATTTCATTTCTTTTCTTGCACGTACAGGTTTCGTTCTGGCTTCAAATTAGCCTTCCGGTGGTGTCCATGCATAAAAGCAACTGAGAAAGACAAACTCAAACTCACATCCCCATCTCTTTACCAGACAACCCACAGGAAGTCAAGAACAACAAGTTTTGATACAGAAACTCAGTTGAATGAGAAGACATCATTTACCCCCACCCAGCTAACACTCTGATTTTCTCCTCCTGTTTCTGGCTCTATCCTAATTCAGAATTCCAAGGCAGCAGATTTGTAGAAGCCTAAGACTGGGTTTGTTTTTTCTGGATCAAGTGTTTCTGTCAGGATGTTTTTATATGCCATCAGCATTGAAAGCAGCCTACTGATAATGCTTATATCCACATGGGCCCAAATATCACCCAGCTACGGATACAGGTTCAGCCATCTCCTACACCAACAACTGCAATACAGAACACAGCTTGCCCATGAGGTTAAAAGAAGCAGCAAAGCAGACCTGAGGCACTGCCAATCACTAGAATTGTTAATTATTCTCTTCCAGATAGCGACCTCCTTTCTGTTCCACCAAGACACTTAAATCTGGAAAAGGGGTGATGAAGCAGAAAGGCTGGGGCACATTTGGTCCAGTCTGGATGGACCCTTGGGGTCTACGTGTGCAGCTAGAGTCCCATGGCCCAGCAGCCCCATGGTGGACATGACTGTGGAGCAAAGAACAAAGGCAAACACTAACACAACCAGACTGAAAAGCCTGCCCCGAAAATTTTCTGAATTCTGTGAGTCTCATGCCTGCAATTTCATCAGCACTGTCCCACATCAGTTACAAGTGAGAAACAGTTACTGAAGATGTCTTCATTGGATGCGTTTCTATTACCTTGTACCAAAATGTAATTTTCCTACTAAACTGTGCCCAAGTGATTTCTCCAACTTCGCAATGTTAATGGTTGTGCCTAACTTGGAAAGTGAGAGTCTCTGAAGGGTCAGTAGCCTGGTGTGTGATGCTCACTGGCTTGGTCGGGGCTTGTGGATACAATCCGCATCCACCTTCTTTATCTCCTCTTAGTCCTAACAACAGTCTCCCCATCTCTGTCTCTTCCCAGATAGTCCCCTTCCTCTTCACTTTCCAGACTTACCCCATATTTATCGTCACTGTTCTTCTCTTTTCAGATATGAAAATAAAGGCTGAAATACCATCTTCAAAGCCTGAGGTATTATGTGCAGACATGCAAAACAAGAGAAACTGCAATATAAACATTTATATAAAAGTAATACAGCATTTAATACTGGTGTGATAATTAGGACCTCAGAACCACCTTCACCTTTCATTACAAGTTTGTATATACTATCACAGAGACATACATTGGCATACAAAAAGCTCCTACAATGTCAATAAGATCAAGTCATTTAAAAGATGTCACCTTGCTCTGTGAAAGCACAACTACAAAGGATTAAATTCTGCAGTAAATTCAGAGAAAAGTTTGTGGCTTGAACTGCAAGAGTACTCAGGGACATGACTTACTTCTCCACTTAATCTGCCTCACATCCCTGGCTGCTGTGGAGAACAATTATGTCACAAACTTGTCTCGCTAATGGGACAACAGAGCACAGGGCTTTATGCCCTTCTTACAGAGTTTATTATTTTAAATCATTCCAACAGGCAATGTCTAATATAGGTGTTATCTGTCCAGCCCTCTTAACTGGCCAGCCTGCTCTTCCCAAGACTGCACCACTGGTGCACCAAGGGAGAAGAAGAGCATAAAGAGGCATTTACAGCCAGCCATCACCGAGTCTTTTTTGAAGGGATTGAAAACAATTAGGGAGGAATGCTCTGCAAGGCACAGATCTCTGGGGTCAGACTAGAGGTTGCAAAGACTCTTGCTCCAAGGAACTGAATGGCACATACATGCAGATTTCACTATATCATATACATAAGCTGTACTTCGCCCATGCTCAGCCAATGTAATTGTAAGGTCTTTAAACCCTTTAAATCCTGCAGCTTTCTAATGCAAATCTTCTTAGACCAAACAGGCCTATCTTCAGCATCACAGCTTCCATTACAACTTAACAGCCAGCAAGAACCTATTTCAGATACCCAAATGTCACAGGTGTGCTGGCAGTCCCTCCCCTGTACAGTCCCTGATAGGCACCAATGTTTTCCAGCAGCTCAAGGCATCTTTGTCTCTTGTTCAGGTGCAGGAAGCAGACGATGGATGATTTCTTCAGGTCACAAGTGAAAGTCCGTGTGCCCTGAAGGACTCAAAGTGTAGATCCTGAAAAGTCACTCTGGTAAAACCAGCAAGAAAGCAGAGATGCTCTGAGCCCTTGTTAGATACCGCAAGGCATACCAAGGCAGACTACAGGACTTCTGTGATATATGAGGTAACGGGAACACCATGCTCCCTAGTAAATACATGCAATTCTTCATATAAATATAGACATGATTAAATACTGTGCAGCAGTAAAACAACTCTGGGTCAGCAATAAATCCCTCCTCTGCACAGTCACTTGTACTCTAAGCAGCAATGGAGTCCCTGCAGCCAGCAAAGAAAAATATTTGGAAAAAGCTAATTTTTATGGCAAAGGAATGAACAAAAGCACAAAACGGGGTTCAGAAGTTCAGAAACACTTTATTTTGCCTTCTGCTATTTTCTTAAGAAAACAAAACTAAACAAAGTCTGCTTGTTTTAAAACCCATTCAAAAGGCTTCTGAGAGAATCCCCAGAGGAGTAAGGAGCAGATAACATTACAACAGTGGTATGCAAATGGTCTTTTCCCCAGGAAATATAAGATTCTGTGTTCATATTGCAGTAATTACATGTTAACAATTAAGAGGACTAGGATTTTATTCACCAAGCCTAAAAGCTTTAAGTAAGACATCTCAGTCATTGCTTGGATAACATTGGAGACATTTCTTCAGACAGTTATAGCTTGTGATTCACTTGGAACAGCTTCCTACAGGCAAGAAGTAGTCTGGAAATGGAAAGCCCACCAGATCTCCCTTTGAAAAAGAACTGCCATGTCTTATCATCTACATCATCTATGGTCCACAGTAGGAAGAATTGTGCTGTTAGAAACACAAACTCACACCCTATTTGTTATGGGCTGGATCCAATAAACAAAACAACCTATGCCAGCATCTTCAAAATTCAGTCATCCCAAGACCAAGCTTAACTTTCACTTCTCATTCACCCTCTATCCTGCTCTGACCCAAGCCCTCCGATGCTGAAGAGCTCCAAACCCAGGTCCTTAGGGACAGCTCACACTATCCCGATAGCACTGCTGATGGCAGGCATAGGATTTGCAAATATTCAAGCAGTTAAAATGCAACATGTCCCCTGCACCCAAAAAGTTTCTCACCTTCTTCTGTCTCCTATTTGGGGTCATAGCTGCACATGAAGGGTGTCAGTGACTATTCAAATTGTAACATAAAATGGGTTATTGGAGAAGCACAGCTTTAGTGTGTGCAAAAGGGTCTTTCAAAAGCAACTCCAACACAGGATGCGTGAAACAGCAGTGTATGAGAACCTAACACTGTGATTTGCAAACATTAAGCCTACGCACACAGGGAGCGTAACAGACTCTGACATGCATCAGACTTCTTTGGGGACACAGCGACTATAACATATCCATCACTGGTGTATCTACCTGATATAATCACATTGGTTTTGGTGCAGTGCACTGAAGTTTTCCTGCACTGCAGATCCTCCTGCATGAGATGCACCCAGACAAACTACATGTCCCTAAGACTCGGGCATTGTTAGCTCTGTGCCTCTGCTGAACTACATTAGGAAACACAAGGCATAGGGACCTGGGTAAAATCCACCCTATTTGAACCTGACCCCGAATGCCCGGGAATAAAAACACACACACAAAACACAGGCACCACTGGGATTAGTTTGCAGCTCTCCCTACACAATAGCTCTTCCCAAAGCACTAAGCCATCAGCCAACAGCAACTCTTCCAGAAAGAACCACTAAACACCAGTTAACGCACATCAAAAAAAGTTTAATATTTTCACAAATATCACGTAACACTAGTACCAGGGCTACTAGTGTGCAAAGTAAAAAGACTCTCTACCTTTGCAAAACCACTTAGGCATGCGATTTTTCAGGTAGACACACACTTAAAGCTGCAATGACTGTTTGTGACTTACGTGTTACTTTACAACATTCACTCACAGTGCACCATAATGCATATTGAAATGATACTGATAGGTAGGGCAATCCAAATCTTAGGGAAGTGGAACAACGACAAAGAGGAATAGCCTGCAAATTTCCATCTACTTTCTGCAGGAAAAGGCAGCAGGGAAAACCATGCAGACATCTCCAATTCATTTTTGGTAGAAGAGCAGGAATTAAGGACTACTGTGTGGTCTCCCTCATTGCAGAAAGTGGTGTGACTTGCAAATGTTTTCAATATTTGCTTTCCTAACTGTGTCTCAATTTTAGTAATGTGACTGGTATGCAAATATAATAATGGCATTGACTCAACAGAGGACAGTATACACCAAGTGTATATGATCTTTGCTGTTGCTTTAATCCTTGGAATAAGCTGGGTCTGATTTTGGCTTTCTGGTTTGTTTAGTTTACGTACCCAGGTCATTAAAGGCAAGATCAAAATCAAACTCTCATATTCCTTTCTGATTGCTAACTCTAGCTGCATGTTTGTGTTTTGAGTGGCAGCTTAATTAACACTATTAAAGATTAAAGCTTTGTGTAGAAGCAAATACCCATTTAAGGCGAAAGACGGAAGTATACACATCCGAGTGACACTGACTAGCTGCAGATTCAGTATAAGGGCAGCTGTGGTGCCCTGATCTAGACTGACAAGAAGAGATAGAAAATATTTTTTATAAGAACTCTTAAACAGAAGAATACAGCACAACCCTCATAGGGACCATAAACCTACCAGTTTCCCAGCTCTGCAGATTTGGATTACCCCAATCACCAACCACTTTGTTTTTACTCTTTAGGGATTTCTTGCTGAGAGAGAAGTGACAGATTTCACCGAGTAACACAACACTATTCACAGAAGCAATGGGAAATACCAGTGTAACCAGATCTGTGGGACAAGGGCGTTTACTTTTACCATGACAAAACAGGCATCAAGGAAGCAAGTAAGTCGCACTGTCAAGTCCCACTATAGTTACGTGCGTGCACAGTGCTGACACACCATCATGTTTTCACAATCGCTTTAGATGAAACAACAGCAGGTAGATATGCAGGAGGGAACTGTTGCTTCCTCTTCACTAAAAGCATCAACAACCAGGTCTGGTGGTCAGTGTGTTGGCAGTGCGCTTATCAGGGGTGCTGCAAAGAACACATCTGGTACAATGCAACAGTAGCTCTCAACGCATATCACTTGGGGGTAATTTTGTCTTAGACAACAACTGATTTTTGACAGCTGCCAAAATTACAGACTGATCTTTCCATGACCTACAGATGGGGAAGGTACCAACAAGGTGAATAAGAAACATGCAGATTGGGGTCCAGAAACAGGAGATATTATTAACAGCACACATTCTATCTTGTATCCTACTTTTTATGTCATTAGCTGTATTTTGTTTGTCCCCGATAAAGCAGTGAGTTCTGGGGTTTTACCAGTTCTGACTACGCAGTCGCTGCTTTATGAGAAAGTGCTCACAAGACAGAATCGGGGCCACGATTGTAGAGTTCAGTTCTGCTCAGCATCGCGAAGCCTGCATCCCACTGCTGTGATGAGTGCTGCCCCTTTCCCACTACCATCTTCCGACAGCAGGAAGGTCACATCACAGTTGGGTGCCAGGTCTTTGACTGTTTGGTGCATGATCCTTGAAAAGCTGTAAAAAGAAACAATGGCAATGGGTGAGGGAGGTCCTGCAGCACCTACAAGAGCATAGCACTGCCACATGCCTTTACAATGCCCCTCCCTTCACTGGGGAAAGAATTAGGACTGTCATGGTTTAACGTCAGCCAGCATCTAAGCAGCACACAGTGGCTCACTGATATCCTCCCCACAGGGGGATGGAGGAGAGCATCAGAAGAGTAAAAGTGAGAAAACTCTTGAGTGGGTTCAGATAAAGACAGTTTAATGGGACAGACACAAGGGTGGATTTGAAGACTGTGTGCAGTGGGACTTAAAGGAAAAATGCACTTGCATCCCACCCCCGCCTCTCTTTGTGGGGTTAACCCAGATTGCTAGTATCACAGCAAAGGGGAGAGAAGATAACACGCACAGCTGTCCCCTTCCTACACATCTTTCTCCATGCACACCAGACAGGGGCACTAGTCCTCTCCTCCTTCTGTTGCAGGCTCTTTTAGACTTCTGCCCTGACCTGCCATTGCTTTGCAGCCACCCATCTCCTCCACACACTGAACAGAAACATCCTGAAAAGAGGCACCAGGCATTTCAGCACTGCTGTCATTGCCTTTGGTAGCAAAGAGATCCTTCCCTTACTGTGGAGCTTCCAACATGTTCAGCAAGCCATGTCCCCTTCAGTTTGTCACTGCCCAAAGACCCTTTCCAATTCCTTCTTGTCCCTCTTGTTGCGCTTTAGAAAGCCCTGGCCACCCTGGATTAAAACTTTTTAACTAGCTCTTATCCTAGCAAATAAAAGAGACCAGTTTGGTGCACCAAGAAAAAGGATGTACAAGCAGCAAGTTACAGATCACAAGCAAATACATGCTGAGAAAGTGAATACTTACTGTGGATGTAGTTTGTACAGAGTCCCATCCACACCAACCGTTATCTCCAGGTGCTCTAATCCTCTGTTCTCCCTAATTTTATCTACCATTGCAGCCATTCCAGCACCGCATAACTGAGCTGCTCGCCTTGACACCGCTCCGCACACTGTCTTCACAATGATACTGTCATCGCAGGTGCTGTTGAGCCCCAGCTGCTGGAGGATGGCTCGCACCTGCAGCAAGGCTAACCTGTCACTGCAGATGCAGAAGAGCACAGTGTTAAAGATTTCCCTCAGTCAAGCCACTGCCACAAATCCACTGTATTGATGGCTGCATCCATGCATCCACACCAGGCAACAGCCTTTCCTGCCAGCGCAAGAGACCTCAGGGAATGCAAATTCATTCACACCAGCACCATTCTCCAGTGTAGGAGAGGGGTGCAACACAGCAAAGGAGGCTCCAAGTCCAGCTCTGCAATGCCTCCCTTTCTCTTTTCTTACTAAAGGGCCTTTCAAGAAGATACTTTTCATGCCCACCTCAGGGTTTTCCCCCCCTTAAAGACTGAACACACTTTGAGATTGCTTCGAAATAGAGTCCAATCAAGACACAAAAATATCCAGTAAAGAAATCCTCATTCAGTATAACACCCATAGCTACACACACACACAAGAGGCACAGGAGAATGGCTTGATTTCCAAGCAAGCAAATAAAATAATACAGTAAGGGAACCCTTGACAGCCCTTCCCATGATTTAGCAGTAAGCATCACTAGAAATTCAGTTGATGTTGTAAAGAGTCCTACTACAAATGTGCAGCCTCTTACTGAAACCAAAATTATCTCTGGAGAACCAAGCAATACTCTCCAGCTGTCCCTCCCCTCTAGCACTGTCACCTCATGACACATGACCACATGATATTATTTCACCCTAAAACAGCCTCCTGTGCAGTGCACTTACCTCTCAATCTGAGAAAGGAACTTGGTTTCAAAGATGTGTCTGGTCTTCAGTGTCTCTGAAATTTGGCCTCTGAACAGGAATCCCCGTTTAGTGAAGTCAATCAAAATATTGCGGACTATTTCCCCCAGGTACATCCCACTGATCATTTTCTCATACCTGTAATGAAAGACAGCAGCACAGCTCAGAGGAACACTGCTCACATTTGCAAAGGCAGCAGCATTGCAGCTGTATTATTAACCAGGCATTCTGCCCATGCACACGCCTATGGACAGACTGTATATTTCATGTCCCAACAAAAAAATGGCCATTTACTAGAAAAATTGGGCAAGAAAAAGTATGAAGAGTCAGTGGGAAGCCTCGTGAGCCCATGTACAAACACTTCATCTGTTCCTCACTACCATGCTCCCCCAGCCAGGCTGTTAACGACGGCTGGTATTTCTACCAGATGGAAGAAATGAAAAACTGTCGCCAGAGAGCAGAACCATGCTCAGATGAAAGCCAAATTTGCCATGCGTCCTCCAGTGACAGCTCTGAGTAAAGCCCAGGGAAAACCTATCTCCAGTGCACATCTGGGAGCCCTCTTGAAGCATGGCTGAGACCTTCGACAAAAAAAATGCTCAGTGGCTCTGTGCAGCAAAATTACAGGAAAATCACAATGTAGTCACTGCAAGTGCAGCGGTTTTGTGTGAATCCTGTGTTACAAAACCCTGTGAAAGGCAAAATATGTGAAAAGGTATGTCCAGCATGTTCACAGAATCACTGCCTTTTAAACTAGCAAGCTGGGTGTCCAGGATTGGTTTAAACTTTTCAGTTACTTCCAGCACCCATTTCTAGCATGGAACCAGTAGTCCAAAAACCACAAGAAGGAACCAAGCTGCCTTGAACCCCTCTTGCCCCCTGACTTTGCACACAGGACCTGAGTTTCCTATGCAGGCCTGCCCTGAGGATAGAGAGGGATAATATTTTTCATCTGCAGATCTCTTCCCAGCACATGACAAGGAGTGGCCCATGAGTGATGCTTGGCAAAGGTACATGGCAGCCCTGTGCTGAGGAGGGCAGGAGTCTGCTTTGCACTCCCTCCCCTCCAGCATCATTCTGGTTGGAAGGGAACATTTGCGGGTCTGTTAGTTGTGCCATTACCAATGAACAATGAACACTTCCACTTCTTGAAAAGTGCATTCATTAAAGTACCCTTTATTTCACCTCCTGAAGCTCTAAAGCAGGGTTTCTGCCCTGAATTGAGTAGAGCCCAGCATGCCACCCTACTGGAAGCAGGCCACGCAATCCATTTAATACTATGAGTTCTCTCAGGCTTGTACCCAGCAAGCGTCCTCCTGTTGAGTGCCTAACTCTTTCTGGAATAAATTAATCCCCCTGGAAGTCTCTGCTATTGCCTTTGGCTTCTTACTCCATGCCAACTCTGCTGCTGCATCAGGCTTGCTCAGCGTCAGCTTGAGCCCTAACTTCTAAAGAGCTTCCCAAGGGACCTGCCAAGTTGTCTGCATCCCCCAGGTTTTCAGGCAGATTTACTCTGAAAGCTCCTGGCATCAAAGCATTGTTGCAGAGAAATTATGAAGAACTGTAGTCTGGGCACGCAGCAGTCACAACCCAGTTTTATCAGTGCTGGATACACCTCCCTGTCAGCCTTTTCTTGAAGGGACCAGGGAAGAACTTGCCCAAACAAAAGCTAGAACCCCCCCCAGAAGCAAACTCCAGGGCCAATAATTAAGGCAGGTCCTCTAACATGACATCCAGAAAACTGCTTGAAATAAGAGCTGGCTACCACTGCTAGAAAGCTCCTGAATCAGCAACTCCAAGCTCTAACCATGCTGGCTGGTCTAAGCTGAAGACTTCTAGAGGCAGAGCTCCCTACAAAGAGTTCAGCTAAAAGAGATTCAACTGAGACCAAGAACAAAAGAATGACAAGCCATCTTAACTCCCTCAGTAGAACACAGAGTGAGAAAAAGGGTCTCTTAGTAATTTCAAGGCTCTTGAAGTTCTCACCAAAAACCCTGCTGAAGTCCCATGGCAGCAAATAAGCTCCATAAAAGCACATAAGAGGGAGACCCCAGGGGACCGCAGGGCTGCAGTCATTCTCCACTCTTAACCTCTGCCTTCTCTGACTAAAAGCATTTCAGGAAGCCTGGCTTATACTTAACACACCATTTATCCCGCAGTACCTTTGCTTTCCAGCATTTAGTGAATAGTCATCAACTGCTTTGTCATATATTGTCCTGATATCGTCCAGGCATCCATTATCCCCAAACGCTCCCCACTCTGTGTTCACGCACATCCGTCCTTGCTCACCATCCACCATCTCTATGTTTCTCATCTCTTCCATGTAACAGGCATTGCTGCCAGTTCCTGAAAGAAGGAAATACCTAAATTACTCTTTAGAACAAAACAAGCTAGAACAAGCGCGACAGCCCTGACAACCTTTATGGGGGATGCTGAATGTGCTTTTTCTGAATGATTAAGTCAAATTATCATTTGAAATGTCACCAAAATATCCCACTCTTCAAAAATCCTAAACTAAAGGAGAATATTATGGCTGTGGTGCACTGCTTAAGATGGTTCACACAAGAGTCCTACCCAGGCCAGCTGGGCTGAGGGTCCCATGCTACAGGAAGGAGCAGGGAACTGCCAAGGAACAGTGAGTGCCATTTTTTGGCACACCAACCTTCATGCACTACTGAACCCAAAACCATAGACAGCAGCCAGTTGAATTTTGAAGTTAGGAGCCACCTTCCACAAAGCCCAAGGCTCAACAAAATTCAGGGGAAAATCTGCCGAACTGAAAACCTCATCAAGTTCTAAGGCACAAGGCAAAAGAAATGCCAGGGGTTGTACCAGCTAACTGCAGGGTAATTTCAGATTCTGCTTGGGGTTGTTTTTTTGTTGTTTTATCAAATTGCTTAAATAGCTTCTCCAGCAGGAATGTTACTTCCATGTTGAAATGATGCCTTATCAGATTCTGCTTAAAGGAGATCCTAAGGAGTGTGGCAATTACAGAGTGCTCTATGCACCCAGAGGCCTTAGGGAGCAAAGACTTATTAGCAAAGAGAGGCAGCTTTTACTGCTACCTGGAACTGAAGTTTTCTTGAAGTTGCCTACCAAACTCTCATGTGACCCTGCATCACACATTCTGCACCAATTATATAAGCAAGTCTGTCTTCCTTTGCAATTTTTCTAGGGTACTATATCAATAAAGTCTGAGCAAATAGATCCTCCCACAGTACTCCCCTGCTGCAGGAACGCTGAGCCACAGGAAGGAAGGGGAGGAAGTCTGGGCTTGCAGACCAAGACCCAGGTTTGGAGGATCAAACCCAGTTGTAAACACCAGCGCTGGCCAGCCTCACAATTCCAAATCTCATTGTCCAGAACGAGGTAAGGGCTGCCTGAATATGTGAAAACCTATTCAACACAGACTGTTAGAATGAGAAGGTTCTAGATCATCTCCTGTTGCCAGCGGATGAAAAGCAGAGACCTAGACTCATCAGTGGCAGCTTCCAAAGTACTCAGCAGTGGAGACTAAAGCATTGGCTCTCCTGGGCAGGACAGGCAGCATTGGGCAGAGACAGGGCACCAGCATGATGTGAACTCACCCTTGCAAGAATATTTTTGCCTGACAAGCAACAGCAGGATAGTTCACTCACCTCCCTGCACTGAGGACAGCAGGACAACTGCCAGCTCATGCAGCTCCTCAGCAAGCACCATCAGTCTAGCCAAGGCAATTCAAGCAGGGCAGAGGGAGCTGTTGGAGCCCTGGGGATTTCACATTATCCCAGATGTACCCAGGCCACCTCCAGTGTCCTGCTTTGCACACAGGTACACTGGCTGGAGAGCGTATCTGGCAAGGCTGCAGCAGAGAGTCCTCAGAGGACATTCTCATCTCCTCAAGGACACGCTGTCCTTCCTGCAGGGAACTCTGTCCCTGAAAGCACAGCCCTGACAGAGCTGCACAGACACGACTTCCTACCCACACTGCACTGTGCTGATTCATCCTGGACATTTTCCAACTGTCTGGAGGAGACATTTGTGGCATTTTATTTTCTTCCAAAGCCACCTCACAACTGAAAGCATTCTTAAAACTTGTAGGTGCCTTATCCCCTTCTCTCCCACTGAAAACCCACTTCCCCAGAGAGCTTTGGGAATACGCACAGTGCCATGCCTCAGGCACCCAAGTGTGACATTTGCAAAGGCATCAGCAGCCACCTGTGGAATTATTTCAGTTGTCTCACTGCTGGGAAAGGGGCTGTCAGTTGCTGCACTTTGTCTATCAGAGCTTTCCATCGCATGCCATTCAGGTATTGTGGCTGTGCTTCACAAGTTTATTCTGAGAGACAACATGCCCAAGGAAAGGTGTGGGCTATCTGAGCACCCCGGCAGGGAAACTCTGACAGGCTAAACTAACCCAAGGAGCTGGTGAGGCTGAGTCCACATTTGCTCACGTAACAAGCAGCAAAGTGCTTTTCCCAGATAAAACAGGCAGGATCTGTTCAGCACTACAGCCTGTGCTTGTATCTCAACTGATCATGGACAGACCTAAGTTGGCTGTTGAATTTAATTCCTAACTCCTCCTTGCAGCTTAATTCTGAAGGGGTAGCTATTAATCTCAAAATCTTTCACTCCTGGACACCCCAGGTATATTTTCAGTTAACTATAGGGATGTGTCCATGAGAATACAGACAAGTTGACATGCTGTTTAATAAGAAAGTGCCAAATAAAAAGCAGCTCTAACACATACCCACAATGAGTCCAATTTCACAGTTTGGGTCTTCATAAGCACAAGTCATCATTGTGCCCACTGTATCATTCACCACAGCCACCACATCCAAATCAAACTCCTTTGGAAGACAGAAGTACAACAGTGAGAACTTTAGAGCAACTCCTCACATCAAAGGGGACACAAAAGGAGCACACCAAAGAGGGAGCCATGAAAACACATTGGAAACAACTGCAAATACCAGAAGGATTTTACACATGCATAAATAGGAACTTAATCTTCCGGCAGGTACTAAGGCTCCTTGCACACTCTACATAAGATAAACTATGTTTTCAGAAGAAAATAAATTCCTGTATATATGTTCTCTTTGGTTTAGGTAAATTTAAGTACAGATCTTGCGTATAGACACATTGTAGAGTGCTATTGCCATTCTGTATTATAGCGGTGCAGTAGCAAATCTGGTAGTAAAGGTTTTAAAATCACTTTTTCACTTCCTGATAGAAATTCTGCAAAATTAATGATCTCCTCAGGTTTTTTCTTCTCTTCCTAGAAAGTTTCAGCTAAATTGCTTGAGGACTGGGGGGGTTGGGGGAGGAACTGTCATTTGGAGTGCACTGACATGCATTTGAAGTCACTATATTGAAAACTCCTTTCTCCATGCTCTGATGCAGTGAAAATTGCCATAGTGTTTGAAAGAAGTCTTGAAAGTTCTAAATATGGGAAGTTAGAATCCTGGGGAAAAAACCCAAAACCCAAGCAATAAAACCAAATCCCCAGTGTAGCTCATTTTGAGTAGCAATTTCAGTTTGGTGGCTGAACTCTCCCATTTCCACTGTGCACTCTCTAGACTGTCCTGTGTTGGTCAGGCTATGTGTAAGCACCAGAGGCAGCACAGCCACGACACTGGCAGCGCTGTACCTGGACCTGCTGCAAGGCAAACACTTCCTGTCATGGACAGGAGGCACAGCCCATGTCCTCAAAGCACACAAACCCTATGAGAGGAAGCCAGCCTGACCCATGAGATCTGTCAAGTATGGAGGAAAGGGAGAAGTAGGAGGTGAAAAAGAAAACAAAACCAGAAGATATTACCTCTCTCCTTTTAATTCCTTCTCTAAGCAAATACACCACATCCTCTCCCTCACAATCTGTAGCTTTGAAACCTTTTGTCCAGTTGAGAAGGATACCCTAAAAAAGAAAGAAAATAGGTTATCAAGTTTTCTGGTGCATTACAAATTGCCCCCAGAACCCTACAGTCCTCTAAGGGATGATGACTGAGCATTTCTATCTGATAACTTCCCTGCATTTGCCCACCTCACCAGACCATAAAAGCACAAAATCACAATGCCTCACACAGGTGACCAAAGGATATCACACAATTCTGACCCCACATCCCAGGCAATGGCCATGAATATTTGTGGCCAGTTGGTACATGGACTCATAGCAGCCTTCAGCTTGGAGGAGGTTCTCCAGGATTCACCAACATGGGTGCTATGTTTTGTTGAACAACTTGTCTTCTCTCTTCATCACACTCCAAGGTCTCCCTGGCTTGACCCAGCCTCCTATCCTCAGGAGGGAGGCAGTATTTTAGAGCTGGAAATTTGAACGCTGCTCCGAACATCACTGCCTTTCCCCCTTCCTTATATATGAATAGTCATCTTATTTTCACTAAGACTAGAATGTTACTCTGTACACTTGACATTTCAAATGCTTTAGTATTAGGTTATACAGAAAAGCCTCTATGAAAATTAGTATCTCTTACTATGCGTGAAATTTGCATCTAAAATTACTAATCATGCTTGGTCTCCAAATTTCCAGAGCAATGCAACAAACTATAACAGAAGTGTGTCAGAAAATAAGTCTTTTCCTAAAAAAAAAAGCACTAAGTACACAGGAAACTATTTACAGCTGCACAGGTGGAGTTGGTGGAAGTAAGTGGCAGTGAAGAAGTTAAACATGAAAGTGAAAAGAATGCCCCACTTGACAGGGACATGCTGTAGGCTACATTGTCACCCTTATTAGGGTGACATAGCCAAGCAAGCCCTGCTCCATCTGGTCCATACAGTGAGAAGAGATCAGACGGGGAACAGGCACTGGCAGCAGGGATGGACTTTTGCTTACTGCTTGCAAAACCAGGGAAGTATCACAGTCCAAGAGGTTTATATGATTGGAAAAAAAAAATGATACCTTAAAAAATGGATATCACCACCATGAAAAATTTAAATGCTCTTACCCATCATGGCACTGGGCTAAGGAGCATTTCCTTTGTTACCTTTAAAGGAACTATTTATAGGAGCAGCTGTACTGGTCAGGGTCAGATCATGAACCCTCCCCTCATACAACCTCCCTGTGTCACATAGATGATATGAAGGCAGACAAATCAGACCTAGCATAAGCACAAAAGCAGATTCAAAAGATACTAAGAAGAAACTTACAGCATCCAGACTGGTCTGCTTGCAAGGGAAGGAAAACGTGAAGCCTAGAGGAAGTCGTGCACCTTTTATCCCCATATAATCCAGGAAGTCAGAAATGCAGGTAACAATGTGATCAAACAGCTTTAAAAGAGAAAAGTCATACATTTGAAGTTGTACATGTTACATGCTCTTAACAAGTTTGAAAAGCAGCAGCGCTGCTAAAGAGACACACAAATACTCACCTCTTCTCCTGTTCCCTGCATTACCTCTATAGGAATGGCATAGATTTTGTTGTGCATTTCAACTGTTCTTCTTTTACCACTGCGGATTTTCACCAGCAAAACTCTAAAGTTTGTCCCTCCAAGGTCAAGTGCCAGAAAGTCTCCGTTCTCTGTAAAAGAACATGTGTGTATATTTAAAGACCCATAAGCAAAACCTAAAAAAGTGCTTTCCCTAGAAAGCACTTTGATAGAAAAATCTCTTAGAAACTCAGGTGGGAAGATCTTCATCAAAGGAGTATTTAGATGCTGCTCTGATTACTCCAGCCCTTTGTGTGTGTGTGTGTGTGTGCGTGTGTGTGGTTTTTGGTTTCATTTTGTATTAAAACAACAGGGAAAGGGACCAACACAACTGTTCCCTGAGAAAAAGCAGAAATTTGGCCAGCCACCCTGAAATGCAAAGAACTGTCCAGGTGGTGCAAATAGGGTTTGGGTTATGAGTTCAGCTATGGTTTTCTCTCCCCAGGACATGGCTAGCTTGGACCCTGGGGAAGGAGATGGGGCCAGGCTGCCAGCAACCAACATAAGGGCAGCACAGGCTGATCTGCCCATGACTGAGATTTCCTCCTTTGCATAGCTCAAAAGGTTCCTCTTTTGTTGTATCAGATCTGTTCGCCCTCCACCAAACCCAAACCCCTTCACTGAGAGCCCAGTTTGGTCACCTCGCGGCTGAGCCAGTGCCCTCAATCCAGCAAGGTCATGCCTTTACCTGTCCCATCCGGCGTGCTGCGGACAAACGTGGGCAGCATTTTCACTTTGGCAGTCTCATGAGTCTTCTTCTTCAGCCCTGCTTCCATCTCTGCTCTCATCCTCTTCTTCACCTGCAGCAGCTGCTCATGGGTGAGCTTGAACTCAGCCAGTGTCTCGTCGATGAGCCGGTGCTGTTCTGACAGCCGGTATGCCACCGCTGTCACCATCGCTGCTCCCTTCCCGCTGCCACTCTCTGAGAGCAGGAACCGCACCTCCGAGTCCGGCACCAAGCGCCGGGTGGTTTTGTGCAAGCGCCGGGCGTACCTGTGGGGAGGGGAGGCTGCAAGCCTCTGTCTGTGTTGCCTCCCCAGCAGTCCCCAACATTTCTGCTGCAAATGCAGACCAACCACAAAGGGAGCAAGGAGCCTCACCATGCCCAAACTAGCTACAGACTCTCCAGTAGGAAAACTGCCAGGTCTTCCCCATGGCCTATTTCCTCATGAGTTTCTAAGAAAAGCCAGCAAAAAGCAAGGGGAAGGATTAGAGTCTCATCCCCTGAAGCTGACACTAGATGGGAGAAACCCCTTGGCCCCAGTGCTGCTCCAATCCCCTCTCCTGGGGTTAGCAAGCTATCTAAACCTACTGGTTTAGATGGTGTGGGGAAAGAGTTCAGGAATAAAAATTGCCATGTGTGTTATCTTAAGCCACCCCTGACCTACCATCTGGAAAAGCCAGCCAAAATAGCATTATTGGAAATAATTTTGTTTGCCAAAATTTTATATTTTTCTTTAGGGATTTTTTTTCCTCAATGAAAAGATGAGAAACTAAAAGTAAATGTTAAGTGTTTTCTCCTTTCAAAAGTTTCCTCATAAAGACAACTCAGCCCACCTAGCCAGCTCCAGTACCAAGGTATGTCCTGTATGCTGTGCACCTGCTTACCCACAGCTAAATCCTCCAGTAAAGACTGGAAACTGACTTGTTCTCACCAGTTCTTATTTACTAAATAGAAACCATTTACTATGTATGCATAAACCACACCTGCATGCTGCATATGTCTTCCATTTCTTTGTTCTGAACTTGGAAATCCTTATGTAGGTGCAGCTGCTCCCAATCATCCACAGCATTAGGGCTTGAGCACTGGGGTTATGACACTAACACACCTAAACCCTACTATGAGCACCAGGTACACCCACAGCAGAAGAGCTCAAATTCCTTTCTGATTTCTACAGAAATCTAAACAGCTGTTTGATTAAAAACGTAACTTTCCAGATGGGGACAACCAAGTCAAAAACAGTTTTTGAAATGCCATGGAAATGTAAGCACCATGTTTTTTCCCTTGGAAACCCCAAGTATCTTCAGGGAAGACTGAAAAAAAATTGGGTTTGGCAGAGTCATTTTCTAACCAACTGAGTTTAAATTGAAAACAGAGATCAAGGTGCATTAATGCAGGCCTCCTTTAAGCACAAAGTAATATTTTGTACAAAGAAAAGTCTCCTACTAAGAGGTCTTTTGAGATCCCTTAAGATATGTACTCAAAACACCATAGTCTTCATTAATCTTACAGTATTCAGTTATTCAGAATTTTGGTTCTTTTTATTTTCGTGGTTTTGTTGTTTTTTTTTTAAGATGTCACCCTACTTCTTCACTTAAAGACATCTCTCTTTTCTACTAAGGTCCCATCTCAGACCAAACCCACACACCCACATTTTGGGTTCCTCCTCTCACACTCAAACCGCATGCCTGCGTGACATCTTGGGGTTACATGCCCAAGCCTCTGCAAGCCAGAGACTGTGGCAGGTGAAGAGTGTTAATGGCAGGAGCAGAGGGACTCACTGTGGATGCATCTTGTAGAGGGAGCCGTCAACCCCGACGGTGGTCCGGAGGCGGCCAACCCCTTTGTTATCTCGCAGCTGGTTGAGAATGGCACCCAGTGTAGAGGCTACCAGGTTGGCTGAGCGGAAGGACACAATGGTGCAGACGTGCTGGACGGCAATGCAGTCCTCATGGGATGGCTCCACCCCCAGGCGGGTTAAAATTTCTTTGGCTTTGTTCAAACCTTCTTTGCTTCTACAGAGAGGAATAAAGGATGCTTCTTAGTGGGAGAGCTATAAAGTGCAGGACTGAAGCACATCTGACCATGAGTGTCCCTGGCTTGGGTTTGAGAAAGGGGTCATACAGAAAATTTCTTGGAGATCTGGACTGGAAAGGTCCTCAAGGCTTGAAATAAAATGCTCTAAATATGCATTCATTCACAGATAGAAATGGCTTTCCCTTCAAGCCTGCTGCAACCATGCCACCTACAAACCATGTAATTCCAGGTACTACAGCAACCACCTATGGGCAGGATTACTCCCAGATGTACCCAAGAGCTTTCAAATTCATTTCCCATGAGGCAGACATACATTATGTCACTGGCAACCTGTCCAATTCTAATCATCTGCAAGTCTCTTTCCAACACAGAGTACATTTCTGTTGTGCCACATGATCGGAACAGATCTTCTACCAAGCAAGCTTCTTGTACTCCAGAAGTGAACGCATAAAGCATGGGACCAGGACCAGCCCTATCCTGCAGAGATGGGGCATCCCCTACAAGCACAGCATGTGTGGTAGCTCAGGTTACAGTTGGTCTGACAGTGCCAGACCCAAAGCAGGGCAGCAACCACATGACAGCTCCTTCAGTGCACTCCCAAGAAAACTAGCAGCTTCTAAGCACTTTTAGACCTGGAGGAATTACATCTATCTTGATCACACTGATAATTTAAACTTCAGCTTCTCTCTGGAGCCAGAAGCACCAGCCCCACAAAAGCTACACCTAAATCCCACACTTGCTTGCTCATATGTCTCAATAAACTAAGAGAATGAAAAACAAAACCCTAAGTCATTTCATCCTAATGGGTCACTTTTTAGGCTTTTATGACTTTCCTGAATTTCTGTCTCTTGAACTGTGTTTTCCCTCATCAGCACCCAGGCTGAGAGTAAAGTTTCTGGCAAAACTTATCCATGTCCAGCTCAGTCATTTCCCAGACAAAAACCACAAGGAGTATATCTTGTCATTACTAACTGCACTCCATATATCTTTCTAAGGACTGTTGCATCTTGCCAGCATCAGCAAGAAACGTGAAGCTTCACAGGGATGTGCCCTCTACTTAGAACCAAATTTCTCTTCAGGAAGTGAGGAGGGATTTGAGGGCTAATTTTGCTCTTAACTGAATTTCTAAATATCTGTATTTTTCTCATTGCTGTTCAATTTTATATTGGTCCATTACACAGACCTCTGCTTAAGGTGAATGAATACACACACTTAACAGAAATTCGTGCAGATAAGACCATCTGCAGGGACAGGGGTGAAACAGGGCAGGGGCTAGACACTGTAGAAGTTACTGGCTATTCCCTTCAGACTGCATTCATAATCAATAGCACCTTTATATGTGTGCACCAAAATCAGCAGCATTTCAAAAAGGAAAGCTAGTGCAATGACTACAGGACAAACCATCCCAGTGATGCAGGTTTTAAAAATGCAGAGGGGAGAGACAGTAAGTACTCACTAAAGGGGTGATGACACCATAAGAAACCAACTGGTGCATAGCTCAGAGGTCGCCATGTAGCACCCGGCACTGCCTATGAGACTGAATGCTCTGCCTTGTCACACTTGTTTTGTTCCTGCCCAGCGATCGCGTGGATACAGCAAGGAGCAGCACAAGCATTTGCTCAGAGGCACTAAGCCAATTCACCCATGTTTAGCTGCAGGGTACAAACTTCTGAGTTTCTGTGAGCGAGTGAGAGGTAGCACAGAGCATACCCTGTAGCTGCACAGACTGACTGGCTTTCACAGATCTTCCCAACACAGAAAAAGGGAGAAAAGGGCTTATATCTTAGGGATAAGGGCACAGACTGTCTGCTGGGGGTCCCCATATGCCAGCTCTGCACCTGTGCTGGAGGATGGCAGCCACCCACTGCAGCACATCTCCTCATGAAGTTAAAAGAGATACTGGAAAATTAACATTTGGAGTCACTATGAAACCCAGGGAGTGAAAAGGGTTAAGTACTTACTTTTCTATGGCAGAAACGTGCTTTGTCTCAAACTTCCCTTTGGTGAGAAGCTCAGGGGTGATTCTCCCCTCAAAGAGCAGCCCCTCCTTGGCCATCTTCACCAGGATGAGCCTTACCAGCTCCCCCATGTACAGCCCACTGACCATCTTCTCAAACCTGTGGGAGAGGATAGAAGCAGTCACCCACCCATCCCCAGGCAACACTGGGAGGCAGAGCCCAGGTGTGCCACCACACTGCCCAGCCCAGCCTGCTGTTTGCTTCACCACAAAAGTTGAACTTTCCTGAACTGCCGAATTCATAACACAAGTGGAAGAGGGACCACGCAGTGGAAAACAAAAGAAACTAAGCTCATAAATTACTGTCTCACTCACAGCTGCTTCCCAGGATTGAGGGATCCACGGTCAATCTCTCGATCAAACTCAGTCCTGATGTCTTCTAGCGAGCCATCATCTCCAAAGGCCCCCCACTCTGTGTTAATGCACATTCTGCCTTCATCCCCCTCCACTAGGTCAATGTGCCTCATCTCCTCCATGTAACAGGCATTGGTACCAGTGCCTTTAGGGAAAGGACATCAGAAAGTGATAAACAAACAGGCCACACAAAGAGAGAAAAGCCATATGCATGCTGCAGAAGCAAGGTGCATTACCAATGATTAAGCCAACTTCGCAACGCTGGTCATCAAAACCACAGGTCATCATAGTCCCAACAGTGTCATTCACAACAGCCATGATATCTGCATCGTAGTCCTAAAGGAGGAACAAAATGTTACTTGGACCAAATGGCTTCTCTGAAAAACAGTGCTTGGTTTATCACTGGTTTGCTTGTATCAGCTAATTTCACAAGGAACAGAAGACAATTTGAATACCTCAGCTCATCTTTTTAAATATCATCTGCTCTGTCTGCCAGTTTCCTGTCCCACATACCCAAGAAGACAATGACAGCAGACTAATGCACGAAGCAAACAACAAAAGAGCACCAGCATAATTTTAGAGAGCAAAGACCTCATATAAGCACCCTTAGGCAGAAAAGAAATGGGCTATACATGAGGGACGGAGAAACTCTGCAGTTAAACATCGTGGAGTAATATGATCTTAAGGTCCTTTCCAACCCTAACTATTCTTTTCTATTCTATTCTGCAGTTGCTTGAGGAGTCAATCTAGAAAATATTCTCAAGTTACGTATGTCTCATAGAATTCACTTAAAACATTAAGGAGTTTTATTTCAAGTGAAGATTTTGACACAAAAATACAAGCAAATAATGCAATTAAATAAGCTATCCAAATGACATTCGCTCATTCCTTTCCAGCTTCTTCAGTGCATTATTCTTCCTGATACCAAATCTGATGATAGTAACTGACTACAGTAATGTTGTCCAGTGACAGTAAAACTCAGGTTTGCTTAAGAGTCCACAACCGCGCAAATAGAACAAATACTGCCCAGTGTCTGATGAATTTGGATGCTGAATAATCAACATATCACCTGGCTGCAAGGATTATGCAAACCCAAATTAATTCCATCTCACACTCAGTGCCTTTTTGTTTAAATCAGCAGCCAGGTCACCTTCACCCTCTATAAAATCAGCAGCAAGAAACTGCAGGGAGCAACGCAGCTCACTGAGCCTGAAATTCCCCTTCCCTTCCACTCTGCTCCTCTGCTGCTCCCAACCAAGCAGTCACACAACACAACTGAACACAGACCATGAAATGCAGTTTCTCAGGAATGGGACGTGCTGGTATCACTGAAAAGCTTTGGCACTGACACACAGCACTTTCTCCGTTTTTGGAGAGTGATAAAATCGTGGAAGGTTGCCAGCGACAAACCACAACACAGTGCCTCAGTTTTGTGCTATGAGGAAAATCACAGCTTCCACATAGTAACTCTGACATCATTTCATTCCCCCAACAAATGGCAAAACCACGTATCTTCATGCAAGAAAGTAGAGCTACTCCATCACTCAGATCACACGCTCAAGTCACTGATGTGAAGGACAAAGAAACTTCAGTTTGCTGTGATACAGAGCTAAAAAGCATAAAGTACAATTTACCCCACGTTTCTTGATGGCTCTGTTAAGCAGCCTCACAACATCTGCTCCCTCCACTCCACTTGCTTTGAAGCGCTTTGTCCAGGTTATCAGAATACCCTGATAAAACAAGAGAGCAATATTCAACAGGATGCCACCATAAGACACAAATTGATTTTTTTTTCCTTAAAAACAAGATTTTATACTTCAAGTACACCTTCAG
This sequence comes from Melopsittacus undulatus, assembly GCF_012275295.1. NCBI lineage: Eukaryota > Metazoa > Chordata > Aves > Psittaciformes > Psittaculidae > Melopsittacus > Melopsittacus undulatus. The sequence goes on along the minus strand of NC_047530.1, from coordinate 67,163,604 downwards.
GTCTCTTTTCTTATACGGCCTAGCAATTCAACTTGCGACACTTGGTGGTCTTTGATTCTCTTTTCAGTAAACTCAAAGTCAGGAAACTGTTTTCATCTCCCTTGCTAGAAAATGGTTTGTTTGCATTTTGTATTTTCAGCTCACTCTTATCCTTGTCCCTTGACATTTTTTCTTGGAAAACCATGTAATCCTTTCAGGCCATGGAAATCAATTGCTTTTAAAAAAGCTGACTGCATGGGACTAACTGAAAGGATGTGATGTTTGTATGTCCAGGACTCGGCTGCAGCAAAGATCAGATTGCTGCAAATTTGCTGCCTGAAGTCCCAGCTGTCCAGGCTTGTTTCACTGTGAGATCATGTTTACAGGTTAGGGCAAATGGAAATACTGGAAAGGTAGCAATGCAAGGGCCCCTACTTACAGCATGGATCAAAAGGGAATCCTGGCATTGAATTCCTTGTCTGCAAACTATCATACAGAGTCTGCATGTGCTCCAAGGTAATGACTGCACCTGAATTTTTTCTTTTTAGGTAATGCCTGGCTGATTCAGAGCATTTGGTATATGAGTAAATAACAATAAAGGAAATAAAAAAGCATTGAAAGTAGTAACAGGAAAGACAACTCAAATCAGCGCAGCTATTCACACCCATCACAAAATTCACATCTATCACAACAGGAGTCCAAGAAGCTAAGAACCAGAAAAGCTGAAGCCTATAGGCACAACAAACCATTGCCCAGGTGCACATTTGCCTATTTCTCAGCTTAAAAATCAATCACGCATCTTGTGCACATTCCCCTTCCCAACAGGGGACAGAAGGGTCAGGGCAGCTCTTTCCAGGCCAGGATGTATTTGTCCTACCACTAAAGCACTAACTCAGTTCGTGCAAGTTTTGCCACTGTGCTGCCCTCATTAGCATTATTTAGAAACCCAGCCACATGATGCTGCACAGGCAAACCGTGGGCAAAGCCCAGTCTGCAGGCACAGCTTTAATGACCAAAAGGGCCCCTTGTTCCATGTAAGTTTTATCATTCAGGAAACTGGTCAAACCACACTGGCAAAGAGCAGCTCCTTTCAGCATGACCAGCCGCTCTGCTGGAAGGATGCTTTGCTTCACCAGCAAGACTGACAGCAGGAAGGAGCCCTTGGAGTGCAGCAGGGTTGAACAAGACACAACCATGCAGTGCCATCTTGTCACCCTTGGAGAAAACAGGGACCACCCTGCCTCCTCCTGCTTCAACAAGCACAAGAAAACAGCATCCGGGCAAGCAAGCCTCACAGAAGCAGCAATTCAGGAAAAGATCTGGCCTACAGGGTCCAGAAAATGCATTTTCAGATGTCAAAAATATCACAAAAACTCTCAGAAAGAGTTTCCTTTCTTGTTTTGACTTTTTTTTTTAATTGAGACTCTTACTATCTTACTCTTACTCTCTCACTATCTTCCGCCACTCTACTATGGCTCATCTCCAAGTCTCTACAGGTATCCCCAAGCCATCCCACATGCTACCTACCTGCCCCTGCTGCAGACAAGCATGATTTCATCCCAGCTGGCTTGAGCAAACCAGCCAACAAACAGGCAACTTTCATCATGCAGCTAAACAAATTTTCTCAAGGGCGACTCAACTTCACAACCACATCCCCAGCATGACTCTGCTGCGATCAATAGCCTGAGCCCTACCATGCACCATGGACAGATTGGAAAGCTGCACCAAAATCAACTCATCTTTCTTGAACTGATGCACAAAAAGGCAGTGCTCTGTTCTTAACTATGCTCAGATCCTGACTTAATAAGCACCGTTGGTTTCAGCTCAGCATAGCTCAAGAAATGAGAAATGTAATAAAAATCGTGCCTCACCTGGCTCTCCTTAGCACCAGCATCTGGGGAGCTGTTGCATCAGGCTAACCTAGAGACCTGCAAGCTAGAAAAGCAGGTCGTGTTTTAACAGTATAACCTCTTCACTTTTTGTGTGGATTTAATTTTCCTGCATTAATTTGCTACACCGTTGCCATAGCAATGCTGTGCCAGTAGGCTGCTGAGTCATTTGTGACACAATGAGCAAAGAAGGAAAACACCATAGCATCCTTGTAAGAAGGAAAATACCATAGCATCCTTGTAATGGGAATCCCATCAGTCACTTCATAGAACACTAGTTATTTCCACTCTTTTTTAAAGCACATTGCCTCCAGGTGACCTGCCCAGCGCACTTGTGAAGTTCAGCAAACTCTCAGCAAACGCTGCTGGGCTGGGTCCTTCCCAGTTACACCCCGTGGGGGGGGAAAAAAGGCTGCACAGGAAGCAGGAAAAAATTGCTGTCATACATGGTAAACCACAATACTGAAGGGGCTCACACAGAGGCAATACAAAACATCAGATGCCTCTTCCTCATCTGTTAACCAGCTGTTTCAGACAGAAATGTAAACACAAGCATGAAGTCTGATAGTGAAATATAACACTCATTTATCCTGAAAATGAGACCTGTCTGGGATACTGCTTTCACAGCAGTGTTTTAATAACAGAGTAGCTCTTCTGCATATTAAGAAAATGGTGAAATCTTCTTACCTCATCTAGCTTGGACTGTCGACAGGGGAAAGAAAACGTAAACCCAACCGGTAATTTCTTGTCTTTGATTTGTTGTTTCTCCATGAAGTCACCTAGGCATTCAGCAACATGATCGAAAAGCTATAAAAAAAGTACGAAACCACCACAATTAGACATACAGTTTCAGGGAGAATATATTTCAAACTGCATATAAAAACTGTACTGGATGAACGGAAAGGGAAAAATAGCTGCTCCAAACTGTCAAAGATATATAAATGACATAGCTATGAAAATATTCTCAGGCAGTGTATATTAACACCTTAATAATTCATAAATTATGAAGCACATTGTCCTTTTATGCACCTAATTCTGCATGGCATTTTTTATACCCACATAAAAATGCTTTTCCTGAAACAAGGGGCATGTGGCTCTTGAGCCTGCTATAAACCTTCCACCTAACATTTTATGAGAACAGAACTGTTCTTTTAACCTTTCAATAACAGGAAGGAGCACCTCAAAAGAACATTTGGGATCCAGTCCCACAGGAGGTTGAGCACTTTTACAGTACTGCAGAGAAGATTACATCTGCTTCACTCAAGCATTGCTGAGATCAGAGAAGCCAGCACTTTGCAGGAGCTACACAAAAGGACATCATCTCTCAAAGCTATTCCTAAAGCACACAACAAAGAAAGAAAAAAGAAGCCATGGGGATTTGTGTACATATTTTACATGTTCTGAGAAACAACCTGAAATGGGAACATTTTCTGTTTTTTTTTAAATGCTAATTACACAGGCAGCCTGCAGCAAGCTCACAGGTGCCAATTCCCACCCAGACACCCCCTGTGACAATAGCACCATGTGTCCCTGCCAGCCAGGTCAGGAGCCAGGCATGCCAGGGAGAAGGTGGACATGAAGGCAAGGGATGTCTCTCAGAAGTCTTTGGAAAGACACTCAGGTAGATCACAACACTCAAAGCTGCAATCAAGCCTTAGCAACTGAAGCAATGAAAATACACATTTGTATCTAGCAGTACAAAAATGCCAGACATGCCTCGAACTGACACATACCACAAATGGATGTCAAACAACTAACAAGTCACTGCTTGCCCCAAAAGATAACTGTGCTTCTCATTTTAACTCCCTGAAAAAGAACCCCAAAAACAGCAAACAAAAACAATGCAACCCTCTCTGCAGCACTGGTGGAATGAGGCCAGGTAAAATGTCCAGAAGATTGGGGATAACTGGGAAAGAGTACAATAAGATATCTATGAGTTACAATTAGCCTGCATAGCTTTATTAGGAACAATTTACAGTCTCAGAGATATGGAAAAGCATTAGACATGCTGCAACAATTACAAAAAATGAAGAGGAATATTTTGCCATTCAAAGCAGGTCAAGAAGTGATGTGTGCAATGTTACAAGTAAAGCCATTCCTAAAATGAGGTCAGATCTGATTATGCATAAATGTAGTACTGTCCCCTTGTCCTGGGAAAATCATTGACATTTTTCTGAGCACACACAGCAAAACAGCATGGGAAAATACTATAAGACTATTTTTAGCTGTCCAAATGAGGGAGAGAGGTAAAGGAGCTATAAAAAGAACTATAGTTAAGTACTAAAATACAACCACTTCTCCAGCAGGAACACAAAAATAACAGGAGTATATGTTTTTATTATGCTTTCCATCTGAAAATATCTTGCTAAATACTCAATCCTACTAACTTTCAGCTCCTCTCAAGACTACAGACAACAACCAGGGGCCAACCTCAAACCCCTCAGGAATTCAGGGAGCAAGAAACTGAAATATTGACAGTGGATGTTACAAAAATCATTCTTATGCAATGAACCATGACTGCATACAGAAGAGCTGTGACGTGCTTCTTAAGTCCATCTGCAGAAGATCCCTGGGCATTCCCATAGCAGTCTGGAAAGTCCATGCACCTGCTGGTGTTCACAGTCCCAGCGTGACCTGCTGAAGCTCGCCTCCATGAGTTAGTGTGAATGCTTGCTGCAAGCAGTGCACCATCAGTCAACAGGGCTCTGGGCTGGCAGGGAGGTGCGTGAGCATAACCCATGCACAGCCTGCACAGGCAGTTAACTATTAGCCACATTCTACAGTAGCAGTGTGCAGTAATGCATGGTCTGGCTGGGCTACTGTTTTTAGTAAAAGCACAGAGGGAAGGCACTGCTCAAAAGGAGAAAATGTACAAAAAAAATGAAAAAAGAGAGGGACATTTATTAATTTTGCTACCACTGACGGTTGTAAGATTTTTCATAAGGAGATTCATGGACATTGTATGTGCCCGTGCCATATTAACATCCAAACCTCACAGATGTCAAGTCAAACAACTCCAACAGGACACTAGAGAAAAAACATTCCTGTCTATTTCATTGAAGTACGGCAGGTAGATTGACGAAAAATCCAAATTCCCATCCACCCACAGGTGTGTGGAAGGGAACAGGATGAGGCCAATATTTTATCAAATGTCAGAGACAGAGCAAACACCAGAGCCAAGAGGAAAGGACCAGTCATATTTTACACCTTTGTAGACCTGAAGCAATACAACCATCAGATGGCTGAGCAATATGATATCAAGCTTCATTACTTCCTGGTCACAAAGCTACCTGGCTCAGGTTGGGCTCCAAGAACTCTCCACAAGGATGCATTTGGCTGGCAGCCAGCAGACTTTGGCAAGCAACTGAAGATCTGAGCTCAAGCTTCTGAAAGGGGAAGATTTAAGGAGCAAGGAAAACACATCTTTGGATCAGGAGAACAGCCACAAGTCCATAACCTACCTCCAGTGGTGCCAGAACACAAAAAGCAACAGCAAAATCAAGCCTCAGGCATGCTCCCATTTGCTGAGTTGACACAGAACACAGGCTTCTTACAAATTTTAGACCTGATATTGCACTGCTGAAGTCAATGAGAGTTTTGCCCTTGGTTTTGACAGGGAACTGTCTCCAGCAGGCAAAGGTGTCAGCCCATTCCTAACAGATGGACAGGAATAGAAGTTTGAACGCAGTGGAGTAGAAAATATCAAAACGAACCATGCTAGTGAGGCATGAAGCCATAAATCGCAATCCCTTCAGTAAGCTGATTATCTTAGGCTTTAAGACTACTCAGTTACTCACTGAAGTTAATGACACAGCTTGCAGAAAACATATTAGTAACCTACCCAGTGTGGGCAGTTCAGTCCAAGTGTTCCACTAATCTGGCTCGGGGATTTCAGAGAACCTCAACTGTACACACCAGTCATAAACATCAAATCATCACTTGCCTGTGTACCTCCTGGGCATCCACCATGCTTCCCTGTAAACTCTCACAGCTTTAGGCATGGCTGGATATCATCATGAGATAACTTCAAACCGGATGGAATTCATAGAATCATAGAATACTTAGGATTGGAAAGGACCTCAAGATCACCTAGTTCCAACCCCCCTGCCATGGGCAGGGACACCTCACACTAAACCATATCACCCAAGGCTTCATCCAACCTGGCCTTGAACACTGCCAGGGATGGAGCATTCACAACCTCCCTGGGCAACCCATTCCAGTACCTCACCACCCTAACAGTAAAGAACTTCTTCCTTATATCCAATCTAAACCTCTGCTGTTTAAGTTTCAACCCGTTACCCCTTGTCCTATCACTACAGTCCCTAATGAATTCTGATGATACCTCCAGTTCTCCTTTTCCTGCTACTTAAATACTGGGAGTCACTGTCCCCCCAGGGTCAGCGGATGTCTTGCTCACTTCTCTTTCAGTTTAAAAAGCATAACAAAGCCTATCAGTCTGAGCTACACACTGGTAATTCCACACACCACCACCCCATCCCCCATCCAGCCCTCAACCCCCTTCCCCTCCCCCACCAGCTAAATGGCCTTAGGATATTTAAAAATTACAACATAAACATGACAAAGCCACAGACAGAATGAAGACCTGATGTCTCCTTTCCTGGCTTCTCCTTACCATCTTTCTCATGTCTCCATCAAGTCTCACCTTAAATCAACCTGCCTTTCCTCCCTAGACAGACATTTGCCCCCAGGTATGTGGGTAGCCCTGCTGCTTGCCTCTTCTCCAGCTCCCAAAATCCCTTGACGGACAAGCAACCCCTGCTCCAAACCTGCCTCCTGACTTGTCTGCCTCCACCAGCAACAGGCAGCTCAGCTCCCCTCCAACACCATTTTATGGAAAAGCCACTTTGCAGCCTTTTGTCCAGAAAGCAAAGTAGTAATGTTATGAAAGTCTTTACAAGACAGGTATTTATTGCTTGGTTCAGATATGACAACAATCCTTACACCAGTGCTACTTACAAGCCATGACTGCCATCTTACATTCACTGTTGCACAGGAATGTAGCAGCAGTTATTACACATATTAAAGTTACTAAGGTTTCTATATTAAGGATAGAAATGCTCTTTTGCACAATTTTTCTTTTTTTTCCTCTTTCATTTATCCTTTACAAACAAGCTATAAATTTTCTGCAGATCTCATATGCCAAAACAGCACCGCATTCTAGTAAAAAGTGTAAAAAACTTTACTGTTTTCAATGCTGAAAACAACCTGTTTTGTTTTACAAAACACAAACAAATCTGTCAGTAAAATATTCATTGTAATCCATTTTCTGATCATAAAGAGAAAATAAATTCTTCTAAAGAACCTTCTAAAATTCCAAGTAAATGGATCCAAACATTTTTTACCTTGGAACATGGGAGACAAAAAAAAACCTTACCATTTATTCAGCAAAAAATAAGTTGAAGTTGTGCCAAAACATTCTATGAGCTTCCTGTAATTTTTCTATCTACCTGTACTTCTCATGAATGCCAAGTTGCTCAGACTGCCAAGACAGGTATGTGGCTGTCATTGGTATTTCTATCTGTCATCTAACATTACAGTTGCAGAGTTGGTCATGCTTGTTACTTACAAAGACTAAGCTACTTTCCTGCTCTCCTTTCCTACCTGTGGAAATTGATTTTTATAGTACAGTCAGAGGTTTTATTTCTAGGTCATTTTTTCCCTAACTCAGCCAAAAATCTGCCATACGATGATGACAGCAGATTTGCAGCACTCATGCATGCTCTATTACACTAACTACTGCTTATTTATTTTCAGTATCGACAAAGAGCGTAGTCAAGTCTGTGCATGCTGTAGGTGCAACTGTTAAGATGCTATGGTCATTCGTTTTTTTCTAAAATGGCAGCGTGAAAGCAGCTAATCTTTAGAGACATCCTAAGGAAGAGGTGCTTACCCTTGTTCCACTGCCGTGCATGATATCTTCAGGTGTATTATAAATTTCACTTTCCATTTGTACTGTCTGCTTTTTTTCATGTGACACCTTCACCCGCAGAATTCGGAAATAAGAACCGCCAAGATCCAGTGCAATGAAATCTCCTTTCTCTATATGGAAAACAAGACACAAGTGATTAAAACCTGCATGCAACACAAATCTGGGAAACATCAAGCTCAGTTAAATATAACATATGGGCAAATGTCCAGTGCCCACAAAGAGGAAGTTCTAGCTGCAGGGTGTCCACATAATGCATCAATCTGATTCCCTACAATTTAACATGAAGTTGGTACAGACAACTGTAATGAAGGTTTCATAGAATCACAGACTAGTTTGGGTTGTAAGGGACCTTAAAGTTCATTTAGTTTCAACCTCCCTGCCATAGGCAGGGACACCTTTCACTAGATCAGGTTGCTCAAAGCCCCATCCAGCTTGGCCTTAAACACAGTCTGGGATGGGGCATCCACAACTTCTCTAGACAACCTGTGCCACTGTTTCAGCACCCTCTTAGTAAAGAGTTTCTTCCTAATCTAAATCTACTCTCTTCCAGTTTAAAACTATTCACCCTTGCCCTGTCACTACATGTCCTTGTAAAAAGTCCTTCTCTAGAACCAACTAACAGTGGACTGTCTGTATCCACATCTCATGATGAAGCTTGGCAGAGCAAAGAAAGCCTGAAAGATGTTGAAAATAGAGACAGTAAAATGAAGGGATGCCAGACCACTAATGAGCAGTCTTTTGCTGTAAACAAACATGTATCATTTTGGCAAATAACAGTGAATGGTGGCTGCTTTAAAATCAACAAATTACACACAGATGTATTTAAAGCAGGAACCACTTAATTCACACCAGAAAGCTGAGATTCACTGCAAACTGCAGTCAAGATAACAGAAGTCAGAAAAACAGTCTGAAAAAAGTATAGGGTGTCCCTGAACTGCTGCAGAAGTTGTGATCCCTTGCACAGAGCTCCTAAATACCTCCCCAGAAACCAGGAAAAGAGTTAGGATACCTCATCTGTGGTGGATAGGATTTGGATTTCAAAGGTCTGAAGCCAAATCCACTACCCTACCACCTTCACAAACCTCAGGCAACACAGACACGTGGCCAGGCTACCTGAGGAATGACACCTACAGCACGCATTGGAGAGCAAGGCAAACATATTTGACTGAACTGCTTGTGCTATCTCACTTTATCAAAGAGGGAGCAAACACAGCAATCATTAAAGTCTGTGAAAAGATAATATTTGGGGAAGCAGTGTGTACAACTTGTCACACAGAAGTGTATGTCCAGGTTAATCACCAAGGCTCTTTGCAAGCATTTATGTCTGTACATGGCAACCCCAGGCTCCCCGAGGCTGCTCAAAGGGCAGTGAAGCACAGGAACATGGTACCTTTTCATCTTGGTTTCCTCATCAATTTGTACTTTTCTGCAGTGTCAGAAGTATCCCATGCCATGACAGGATCAGCTGCCTCCCCCCTATCCTGCACCCTGATGCATATTGCCAGTCCCATCCTGTGGAGCAATTTGGCCTCTTCTCATTCTGCCTTATGAATCTGAACTAGGACTTTGGGAAGGTCATTCCCAACATCACCGTTTCTCCACTTCTACTTACACTCAATGTGGAAAGACTTCTAGCAGTTGGGAAGACAGTACCTTGTGATGTGTTACCTCAAACTACAACTCTCTTCTCAGAGCCTCCTGACCTGATGCTGTCACTAAAATACCATGTATGCAATTTACCCACAAGGAGTTCCAGACCCACATTTCCCTCCGAGATTACTCTGCCGAATCTCAGATCAACACTTCTAAAGTCTGATTTAGTGAGCTGCTCCTTCCTCTTCATCACACCATGCACCTCAAGGAGCCCCATCAAGCTCAGCAACGTTGATGAGCTGGATGAGGCATCCTTCAGAGCAGGAGCTCTATCAGAAACAGCCCAAGAGAGGCAAAGACACAGCAAAAGCCGACATGCTTTTCCAGGGTTGCAGTGTAACACAGAAACAGAACACTGTCATGCAAGAAACCACAATGACAATAAGCTATATAAAGAAAAACATAGCAAAATGACAGTGGAAGCCCACAGCTCCTAGTAATCCTGATTTTACTGCATTGCAATGCAACTTTTTCTTCTTTCTGCTTAAGACATAGGCAGACTCAACTTGCAGAAATGCAGATCTTGCAGCACTTCCCTGCCTTTTTTTGAACAGCTTGGCTTTAAACATCACTTTGCTCCAGCACAAATGTCATTTAAAACATAAACATATCCAAACTGTAGGCCCAGTTCCATTTATTGGGTTCAGCATAATAAGTTTAGTAACTCACAACTGCTTTCACCGCAACAAGACTAGAAGTCAAACATTTACAAGTGTCTCATTAAGCCAAATATCCAAATAAGCTTTATCATATGAGTATCATTTGTTGAATGCAAGCCATTACCTCCAATAAATAATGGAAAAATCAACATTGGACCAGATGGCCCTTACACCTCAGTACATACCTCAAGCAAATATTGCACTTCATATAGAACTATCTTCCCTGGCAGTAAATTAACAAATTAGCACGTTTGATTTCCAGCACCATCAAGCTTACCACAAGGTAAAATTTATTAAGAATTATTAACCTTTTCAGTTAAAAAGAAAAAAGAACTCTGAACTAGAGTGTAAAGCTTTCATACGCAAAGTAGTAGCTTGCTTTCAGTGTACTTCAGGAATTAAACCCATGTAGCACCATTTAATCTATGCTTTGTAACACCAAGGTGCAATCAAACCTGCTGTAAATCTATTCAGGAACATCCTTCAAAAGCATTTTGAATTAGTCTGAAATACTATTCTGAGTGCTCTGGACAAAAAACCTTGTGGCTTTTGTAAATTAAGCAACTCTGAATGAAGCAAAAAGCCCTGCTAACACCAACATCTCCAGAGTCCCCAAAATTATCACTCAAAAGCCCCTTGTTAATAAAGTTCACAAGCACTGATCTGAAAATAAACAACAGTATTTTTCTGAATAGTCAACTCTCATACTAATAACCAGACTTGGAAGAAAGAGCTTACAAGGCAGTAGAGAAAGGCCAGAGAAGAGGGCAGGCTTTCAGCCTCTGCCTTTTATAGAGAAACAGCTGAAGACAGAAACTGCCATCAGCCAGGAGCCAACCCTACACTTCGGGCACAGCAATACAGCCATATCCACAAGGGCTCCCCAGAGACTTTAGGAGGAAGAGGGAACAAGACTCTGCATCTGCCCTGGCTTCATCTATGTGATGGCTGAGCCAGACATGGCAGGCACGTGGAGGTGAGTCAGGGAAAGAAATACCATGACACGTACCCACAGCAAACATTGCTCATACCTGGGATCAGAACATGCCCTTTCTGGGAAACAATTAAATTGTTTTGCCTGCATTTCTAACAGCTATCCAAACAGACACTCACAACCTGCATATACAGATTACTGTCATGTTATACAGAAATTGTCTGGGGCAAAGCACTGCCTTGGTCTAATCCATGCTGCAACATTCACTGCCCATAGTCCTGGAGGGGCCATCAGGAGCCAAATGGGCACAGGATCAAGAACTGAGCACCTTGTACACAATACACAAGGTTGCTTTTTTAAGTAGGTGTTTGAAATGATCTGGAATTAATGCCTTGACATACAGACATGCTTACACTCAACAAGGGCTACCCACTGCTCTGGCTCATGTTCAGTCCCAGCAGCACACCTCTCCCCTTTTCCCTTTGTGCCATCCTGCATCTTGAAGTCTCTCCAGTTTGTGCCATGGAGTAATTCGCAAACATATTTGGCTCACTGCAAGCAGCCCAGATTTGCTAACCTGCAGTGCCTTGACAGAAGAGGGTACTGGAGACAGGTCAACTCAAAACACATATGGGGATTTCAGAGTTGGTAAAAACACTGGGATTCCACACATAAACCCTCAAGTCACCTCACACCTGCAAACCCTTAGAGCAAGCCCTGCCAGTGACCCAGCTTTGTGTGGCAGCTTCTGGCTTTCTCAACAGGCTCCAAATTTCAACACAACATTTCAACATAACAACCAGTAGTGCTAAATTAAGGGAAACACAGAATTCAAGACTGTTCTTCCTTTGTTTGTTTGGTGTTTGTTTGGGTTTTTTAAGAGAGTATTAACATTTCAACTGAAAAGCTTAAGGTGGCAGAAAGCAACAGTGAAGCAGAACTATCGAAGATTTCCCCAGCCAGACAGCACCAAATAACACAAAGCCCCAGGCTTCATGTTCTTTCACCCAACAAATTCTCCATTTTAACTCAGAAAAAGCCTCAAAACAGGTAATCGTATTATGCAGTTGTTGCAATTGTGCAATTTCTGCACACAGGGACTTAACTTGTGTTAGGCACCAAACTAGTTACCAATGCATGCTACATGAGAAGGAAATCTAGTGTTACCACTAAATAATAAACACTATTATATACTGTTAATAAATATATTTATACACCCTATATATAGTTGTTGGAGGGTTGTTTGGTTTGTTTGTTTGGTTTTTTTTATAAGCACTAAAGTAATGGGGACAATCTTGGTCTCAAATACCAACACAGCATCTTTTTGATTTCTGATAGCTCTCTGTGCCACTTTTATCAGGTACAGTGAGCATGAAAAAATAAGCCCTACATCTCAATGGAAAAAGCTCAGTACACCAGAGCAGCAGCTTCTGAGCCACACACTGCACCTCCTTGAGTTCTGCCAGTTTTCCCCTTAGGCCGCCTGCAAAACATAGCTACAAAAAGCAAAACAAATGCCAGGAAATTCAAATTCAGCATACAGCAGTATTTTTTCCACTGGAGAAAAAACAAGAAGAGATGTTGAGTCAAAAAACAAATGACTAAAAGCCACTGTATTTGTCAAGACTCTAGGTCACATGAGTATGAACTGCATAAATCAAACATTTTCCTATGTGAAGTATTGACAGATGGCAGACAAATCTTAGCATAAATAATACGGATTGTTAGTAGACTGATTAATAGGAAGGGCTCTTCCATTGGCATCAAAATGGTTTTGACACTGAATTCACAAAATCCTCCAGCATCTGTGGGAACTGACCTGCACACAGAAGGGAGGCTGCCTTTGAGGAGGTGCCAGGGCTTGGCAGAAAGTAAATTGCTCTTGTTCTTGGCAGTATTGATGTATTTCTAACAGGTTTCCCATGAAGCACGCCATCTTTAATACACAAAACAAATACTCAGCTCCTTACCTGAACCATCAGGAATGGACCTCACAAATGTAGGAAGCATCTTCACTGCAGCTGTTGGGTTAAAGTCTCTGGAGAGGCCATTCTTCATCTCTCTCCTGAAGCGAGCCATAACATCTATCAGTGTTTCATCAGAGAGTCGCATGGCGTAAAGGTATTTGTCAATCTGGGGAAAACAAACAAAGAAAACCATCACAGAGTGAAAGACTGCCCTGAAGTGCCCATGGGGGGCTCTTTAACTGCATATAGCCCCAGCTTGGCCATGGAGCTCTGGCCAGGCTGACAACACAGCCACACACTTCATGCCTTGTCTTTTTGACTCAAAATCAGGAAAATGTGCAAGTGCTAGGACACATGTGAGCTGAAGTCCACTCCATTCTACTGTTTTTGCAAGGCATGACCCAGTCCACATCACTCTGCCTCCTATTTTCCACAGAAACTCATTCAACCACAGCCTCACACCACAATCTCCAGCCCTCACACCACTCCTCAGCTCTCCTGACTGCCCATGAGCTGAACAGCTGAAGCTAAAAATCCCTCTTTTGGCACCTTGTCCCAGTTGGAGTGATGTGGTTGTCTGTAGTTCACAGAGGTGCCTTGTATTTAAAGCTTTTCATTGTGAAGGACTTGTCACAGCAGCTTCAGGACTATATCCTAGGCTGCAAAATTATTTCTGTGTACCAGACCACTTTCCCTCTCCCACTGATAGGGATATCTACTGATATCCAAAACTACCACAGCCAGAGAGTCAGAAGAGGCAGAACTTGGCTGTGAGCAGGTAGCAGCTTCCTCCTCAAGACAAAACATCAAATTAAAAGTTGTTGACTTCTCCCTTGTGACTTCCCAAAACAGGAACTTTCTTCACCTCACTGGAAAAAGGAGGCTGCTCCAGTTTTCCAATAATACTGCCTTCTATAACATTACACCCATCTTCATCATCAGGCAGATTGAGAGATGCTTTGATGCTTCAAAAATACAACTTGGCCTTGGGGGGTTCTTGCACATGTCCCACACCTTTCACCTCAGCTGCCAGTCTATTCTTGCCTTGTTTCATTATCTGCCTTGGAAATTTGGTTCTGCAAACAGCTTAGATCCAAGCCACACCTTTGGGATCACTTTTGTTTGCAGCTTAGCAGGACCAAGAAAATAAAACCCTTCCATGCTTTTTATCCTCAGCAAAACTGGAAAAGCTACCTCATTTTAAACCCCAGACCATCTCTGTGCCAAGGCTGCCTGTGTCTCCTTTGCTGTTCTGGAAGCACTGAGAGCAACTCATCCAACCTCTCCACTGGCATTGTGTCTTGCAGTGCCAATGCCGCAATAAAACATGCCATGTGAAATGTATACATGCAAATACTCCATATACTGAGGATTTTGAGACAGAAAACAACGAATCATGTCATTTTCAAAGGAAATGCAGACAATCAAAATGTAACTAAACTCTAAACTGGCCATAAAACCAGTGCAAATTTAATTTCTCCTGCAGAAAGTACTTCTGCCACATGTACCTCAAGGTCTGCACCAAAGATAGTGTACCTCCATGAGCCAGATGCCCTCCTACTGTGACCAAGCATTTACACAGACAAGGGAGAAAGATATATGGATGCTGCTGCCAGGCACAGCTACCCAGCCTGATGCCGAACCACAGCAAGCCTGAAACAGGGGGCCAGAGCCAGAGGCTGCACAAGTTCTGATGTGTTCAGTGCCACTGCTTGCAGAGGAAGGGCAAAACAGCCACCAAATAGACGCTATGGGAAAGTTACAGTGCAACAATATGAAATGATACCATACATTTGCTCCACGAACTGGTGAAGTGATAGTGCAGGCGTATAGCTGAGTGGCAGAAGAGCTGAGCCCAGGTTCGCTGCAACAGAGGGCAAATGCTAGACCCCAGGCAGCATCCCCATTTGGGTCCCATGGTGCCCAAAGGGCTGACAGCCCCCTCACAATGACAACCACAGCCAGCCACTGGCATAATTTTGCTCCAAGAACAAAAACATGATGGGACACACTCTTTCTTGCAGCCCCAAATGCTGTCTCAGCATTTGCAGAGGCTGGTCTCAGGCTGAGCAGGAAGGACTCTCCTCCATGGCAAACCCTACCACAGCTGGATTGCTTTTATTAGCAGAGTGTATAAAGCCATGATGTCAAAGCATTAAGTTATTCTCTTTCTAAGGAGGGGGAGGGGGGAAGAAGGGGGAAACCCTCTTATTAAGGCTGAGCTTTCAGCAGCCCACACTGCTGCTCACAAGCCTGATTTCCCAAATCTCCCAGTGAAAGCTCAGTAACACATCATTCACACAGACTTCACTGTGTAACTAAAATACCCCTCTACACAGTCCCACTGCTGCATCCTCCTGTCAAAAACAGGGTTGAGGGATTTCCCCCCACAAAAAGCCCTGTAGTAAATGCAGGTTTTGGCATTTGCACAGTGAAAATCGGACAAGCCCATTCTCCACAGCTCTGCCCCTCCACTGCTGAAGGAAAACGGGAGGGAGGGCTCTCTTGTCTTCTGTTTTGGGTGAAAAACCAATGAACACTGTCAGCACCCCTACATAATTGGGCAGGACCCCCCTGCAGCAGGGAGCATCACCTCGAATCGCCTCGCATTGCATCACGGTGCATCATATTGCGTTGCATCACATCAAGGCCATCTTTACCGCTGAGACTCATGGGGCGGAGAGGCGGAGGAGATGGGAACTAAACCTTGGTCTGAAACAAAACCTCTCCCGTGTGTTGCAGTTTCCAAAAAAAAAAAAAAAAGAAGAAAAAAGAGGGAAAAAAAGCATTTCTTTTTGTTCCCTGGGCAGGAAAAGCGTCAGTCATTCTGGCAGGGCAGCTGCTAGGGAAAAAGCACTGCTCTCCTGGGCTGGCAGCACAGGCAGACTTCTGACGGAAAACCCTCAGCAAACTGCCACAAATAACTGGGAGGGGGGGAACTGAAGGCCGGATTATGAGACGGAGGTTTAATAACTCCCTGCTTTGCCTGCAATAAAAGCCGATCACAAAGCAAATCTCAGACTTATCCGAAGGGAAGCTGTGGGAGGAGCCAGCAGGGACACAGCTGGGAGCTGCCGGCAGCACCCTGTCAGACGTGCAGCCTCCCATGGCTGCAGCCCCGTGGGAGATGGGTGCCAGCCCTTCCCTGGGAATGGCGGAGCGCAGAAGCAATTTCAGTCAGGCAGCAAGGAGCAGGAAACACTTCTTTATTTAGCTGCCATTTCAGAACCGCCCCCCAGGAACGGCATCTTCCAGAGTGTCACTACGGGAGCCCTCCAGTAATTTTGCCCCTTTATTTTTTCTCCTTAAAAAACCAGCCAGCCAGAATCTGCAAGCAAGTTTTTTTGTAAATAGGATTTCATACTGTGAGCCATGTGTGTCTTGGTCTCATAGGGAAGATACTTTACGCACTTGGGGAAAATACGTTTCTGAAAATCCAGCCACCACAGCAACCTCCACCGAAAGTTGTGAATAATTATAAGCCCATAATGAAACAGGCAGCACTGAGGGCCATTCCTTAAACGCAAGCTTCATTCCCTGGACACTGACAACAGGCAATAGTATCCAAGAATAGAGCACTCCCACAGTTTCAGAAATCGTTAGCATCTAGTTTACTGACACAGCCTTTGCATGAAAAGGCTCCACCATGTAAACATTTTTCTGCAGAGTTAATCACACTCC
Organism: Melopsittacus undulatus; assembly: GCF_012275295.1. Classification (NCBI taxonomy): domain Eukaryota; kingdom Metazoa; phylum Chordata; class Aves; order Psittaciformes; family Psittaculidae; genus Melopsittacus; species Melopsittacus undulatus. Next base: position 67,146,892 of record NC_047530.1, on the reverse strand, counting down.
ATACTCCTTTCAGCATCAGGAAGACTCACCAGGAGCCAAGGCATGTTAAAACAGGTAGTTTAGACATCCTGAAGCAGGGTTACTTATAATTTATCAGGTTGGTTCCTAAAAAGCCTTTATACTGGCAGGTTACCATTATGGGGCTTTTTCTGATGCCAATTGCTACATTTTACACTCCATTCCATTATGTTCTTTTCAAGGTTAAATGATATTTAAATATCATTCTTGAATTGCAAGACCTTTTTCTCCTCTCATCAGGTAGTAAAACAAAAAGGTATTGTTCCCCTGGCAAACAGAATCAAGGCAACACCTAGAGGATCCCTTCACTGGGGCCAGCTACTGCAGGTATAAACCTGTTGGAAAAAGGTACTCTAAAGCAGTTTTACAAAGGCTCTCCTGCACACAGGCCAGTGGCACAGATACAAGGGATGCTTCGTGGATGGGAGTCAGCCTTTTAGAGAAAGAGGGCCTCAGTTTGGGTTGTACAAAATCTACAGTCACAGCAAGGCTCCTGCTGATGCCACCGAAGGATCACAAACACTCAGGGAAAAGATGTTTTCAAAAACATCTACATAATTTATCCTGCTTGAGGTAAAACTACACCCGTATTTATATGGTACAGAGCATTATTTGTTGGCTTGCTTCTACACACCAGGGTTATGTGCAAGTGCCCATACACATGATTTCATTGGGAAAAGCCTCCTTTTCATTGGAAAAAAACTCCTTGCAGGGGCTGCAGGGTCATGGGGCTGCCAGCAGGCAATGAGCAACCAGCACCTTCGGCACTAAACATCCATCCTCCTGATGGCCACAACTCTCCTTGAAAAATCATAGTACATAGAATGGTTTGGGTTGGAAGCCACCTCAAAGATCATCTAACTCCAACCCCCACGCCATGGGCAGGGACACCTTCCCCTAGAACAGGATGCTCAAAGCCCCACCCTTGAACACTTCTCTAAGTTTTCCAAGCAACCTGTTCCAGTGCCTCACCACCCTTCACAGTAAAGAACTCCTCCCTAATATCTACTCTAATCTACCCTCTTTCAGTTTAAAGCCATTCCCCCTTGTCCTGTCACTGCATGCCCCTGTTAAAAAGTCCCTCTCTAGATTTCTTGTAGGCCCCTTTAGGTACTGGAAGCTGCTTCAAGCTCCCCAGAACCTTCTTTTCTCCCAGCTGAACAAGCCCAGCTCTCTCAGCCTGTCTCCATAGGAGAGGTGCTGCAGCCCTCAGGTCATCTTTATGTTCCTGAAACTGCAAATTTGAAAAAAATTACTCTCAAGCTTAAGGGGGGGTGGGGGTGTAGAAACCCAGCAAAACCAGTATGGAAGCAGGAGTTCTTAGACCTAGGGTGTCCTGACAGCCTGAAATCACCAGACCATCTGTGCCCCTCTGCAGGGTTCCTACCATAGAAAGGCAGCACTGAGCATAGTGCCATGCAGGAATGGGACCCCCCCCAAAAAAAAAAAAAAAAAGAAGGAAACAGGATCACAAAGGAAGAAGGATGTTCAGCCTTAGTGGAGACCCAGTAACAAATACATTCCCAAATTCACCTCACTGGTACTTTTAGCCCATTCACACCCCTCCTGTGACCCACAGCAGCATGTTCAAGGTGACCTGCCACCTGTGCCTTTCAAATGCTGAGCAGATGGCTGCTACGGACCAGGGAGGCAGAGGAGTAGCCACTGTGGCCCAGAGCCCCATGGGGCAGAGTGGTGAGGGAGTAACACCCTGGTCGGCAGCCCCCAGCCACAAGCACATACCAGCAGAAAGTGCTGCTCTTCCGGAAGCAGAGAGGAGAGGGAGGGACCTGAAATGAAGCCATGTAGGCACGTATTACCGTAAGCAACATGCTGTGATGGAGCACAAACCTCACAAGCAGCACCCTGAGACAGAGCCCAACACGGAACCAGGAAGCAGAGCCCAGCGGCTCCCAACGGCTGCAGGGCAGCAGAAATATGGGGCAGAGCCTCTGACTGCTGCAGAAACCATCCCTACAGAACAGCCAAAACCCAGGGGGCTCAATATCCGTTCCAAAAGGATATAAACAGGAAAAGATGTCTTACATCCTCCCAAACCTGTAGCCTGCTTGGTTTTGGTAGGGTTTTTTTTTTTCAACTGGATTTTTATTTTATTTTCCAGACAAAACCAGATTGATCCATAAGAACGTTTTACAGTTCCCTGGCCAAACAATTCCCATGCTGTCAGACAACAGCAGCCCCATGGTGCCAAACCAGCCTGTAATAAATAACCCCCAGGAACACCAGTTTCCCTTGCATGCTCCTACGGTGCCTTCCCCACACAGCCATTCTGCAGGTCCTCAGCCAACGCGCACCCTTGTGCTTATCCTGGGTTTCTAAATATAACAGGCACAGCGAGACAGAGAAGGCCTTACCCAGGCATGCACGCCTGGCGCCAGCAGCACCATTTACAAATCCTCCAGGAAAAGGAAAATAAGGGAAAAGGGAGAGCTACATACACAGGGCCAGAAGGTGCAGAAAGCTACAGGCTGCGCAAAGCCTTCAGATCCTCGCAACAACCGCTGGGTGTAAAAGCAAAAGACGTAAACCACAGAAGGAGATGTGGAAAATATGGGGTGCTGCATTGGGTTTTATCCAAGAGAGGAGCTGGTATGGATGAGCATGGCTGGAGTGAGGCAGGAGGGGTCACCCACATACAGCAGCTGGGGTCTCCCTAAGCGCAGCCAGAAGCCCAAAGGAAGAAGATGCTTTCCCCCACCAGGCCAAGCCCTGACACCACTACAAATCAGCCCTGCTAATGCTGACACTGAGTTATCCCCAAAATACTTCTGGGATGCCTTCAGCAGGTGCTCAGCCATGTGCCTAGATGGGTCACGCAGCACTGCCGGAGGTGACAGAGGGGAAGCCTCTGCTCCCTGACGTCATCCTGGCTCTGAGACAGAGCTGGGTGATATTTGCAATCATTTTCCCATTTTGTGTCCCTGCATCCCTAGCCCTAGGCTCTCCACTCCCCACAGCACTGCAATATGCTTAGCCAGGACCTAACTGCCATGTTTTTATTTATCCTGTGCTCTACACCCATTTCCTTGTGGCAGTGCTAAATCACAGGGATATAACAGCCATACAGCAGCAACCTCCTAATGCTAAAGGAAAAGCAGCCCATAGAAATACTGCTTCTTATTAAGCACAACTGACAACCACTTCCTGAAAATTCAGAACCTGCAGTGACACACTTCAAAAACTGCCTGCTCTTTGCCTTCGTCAGCCCTGTGCTGGAGTGAGATGCCCACAGGCACCCTGGGGATGAAGGGGAAGTCCCCTCTTCGGGAATGCTGGTGCCTTCCACACACCCGACAGGCCATCACCACCTCCCTCTCTGCCAAAGCCCCCAGCTCCTGCCTCGCTTTGCCGAGCTCCGTTTCCGCGGCCTGTGCATCACCCGCGCAGGCAGTTTCCACACTGACCCCTCCGATCCGCTCTCCACCGGGAATGCTCTGGGGGGACAGTCTGGCTATTCCTAAAAAGGGGTTTATTCCCCTGCGGGAATACGCTACGGCACAAAGTCGCTACGGGCACAAAGCAACAAAACCAACAGGAACAGAAAAAAAAAATGAAATAAATAAAAAAAGGGATCTGTGGGGGCAGCCCTCCCTCGGGGGTCAGTTTACCTTTTTGACCTGATCCTCCTTCAGCTCCGTGAAGTAGTAGGCCAGGAGTTGGGCGGCGATCATCCTGCCGGCTGCAGCGGGCGGCTCCGCGCACGCAGCGATGCGGCGCCCAGGGATGGCCGCGCTGCCGCCGCCGCAGCACCTCCCCTTCCTCCTCCCCGCTCCTCAGCGGGGCCAGCCGCGGCCCCGCCCACAGCCCCCGCTCCCACTGCCGGCCAGCGTGAACCCCTGTCGGTGTTATCTGCGGCAGGCAGGGCCGGGAGGGTGGGGAGGGCCATGCCCTGCCATACCCCGAAGGGTCTTCCACAGCAGCCTTGGAGACAGGCTGCTGAAGGCTTCCCCCGCTCCTTGAGCTCTGCTGTGGGATGGGAAGAGGAAACTGAAAATACATAAATGAAAAATAAACAAATAAATTTAGGGAAAACAAACAAACAAACAAAAAACCAAACCCCAAGAATGTTTCCAGAAGAGCCTCTGGGCTCAGAAATCGTTGAGAAAATAGCAAAATGGCAGGAACCTCCACTAATACCAAACATCCACACCCGGGTGTGATGTCTTCTCCCAGAGTGAGCAGGACCTGGCCTGTATGCCCCAAGCTTCAGGCTGGGCTGCTATGAGACTTGCAGGGCCGGGGAGTGGATGTCAGTATGTTTTGGAAGCAGGTAGGTGCTTTGACAGGTGTACTTTTGGGGACCTCATATTTCCATCAGCAAAATCCCCACATCAAATATACTGACGGACAGAACCTCTCCTCGCTTTGTGTGCTGCCCACATTTTAGCCACATTGAAGTGCATTGCCCAGCATCCCAAGGAGGGGATCTGAAGCCTCTGAGGGCCCCTATGCACATAAGAAAAGTGACACAGTGCCCCTCCAAAAGCTGAAGCCCAAATGCAAATGGACGAGGTGACACATGTCAGCAGCTTGCAGGGCTTTTGCCTGAGGCCTTGTCAGTCCATGGGGAGCTTGTCAGTCCCAGACACCCATACCCATGCAAACACTGGTGATACTGGAGGTGTGATTTGCATAGAGATTGTCTACTAAACTCTAAGTTATTAAAAACCTGTTTCTTGAGTTTCCAGCTTCCTTTTCAGTGCTGTTTCAAATGACTGCACTGGCCAAAATCAAGAGCTACTTTGGCAGACATATCCTCCTTTAGATTGCTCTAGTTGCTGCAGGCAGGGTGGACAGGATTTCCTTTCCCATCTTGCTGCATTAGATTTAGGCTCAGGGAGATTTTCATCGAGCGTTTCACTGATGTCCATGTGTTACTCCTGCTCGGTTTCTTGGCAAGCTATGAACAAACATGCCTGCGGTCTCCGGCCTGCCTCAGTGCAGGCTCACCAGCATCACCCTGCGACCAGGCACGCTTGGAGCTCGCAGGCGGCACAGAAACGTGGGGCCGAGCGGCATCATCCTGACAGCGTCCGGCAACGTCACCCAATCCCTTACAGAGGCTGATGAAGCTCTCACTCAAGTGTAATTCAATGTTCAGCCACACTCATCCTCTTCTGACAGTTAGAAACTATCTTTAATTCCCAGCCCAGGCTCACTCCTGTTTATGCTTTGTCATTTGATAAACCTTGTCCTTCAGCTGAAATTACTCTCCTCCATCTCATATACTATAAATACAGAGGAAAGTAACCATATACATCCTCAGTTTTTGCATCACCAGGGAAGACACACCTCGCTCTTTTTTGGTCTCCTTTCCCTGAGAAGCCCAGGCTGGTAAGCCTTTTTCCTCACTTGTTCCAGTCTGAACTCACCTCTATTGAACAAGCAGCTAAAGTTGGGTAAGTTATTCCAGTGAAGGCAAAACCCATTGTGCTAACATTCACAGTTCTCCTACTGGAAATAGGTCACCAATCCCCTTCCCATTAACAAGCACAAACCCTGAGGCTCCCAAGCTTGACTGGGACACCAAGATTCCCCCATACCATAAGCCACCACTTCCAGGAGACGGCAGACCTTTCATCCCATGCAAAAACAAAAAAAATCCTTCTTGTTCCCATTTCCCCAGCATGGCAACGGCATCCTGGCTGCCAGAGATATCCTCACCAAAGAGCTGCTCTGCAGCAGCCCAAATAAAAGGTTAAAAGCAAAATGTCACTTTCTCCACATGTGCATTTATATTTGCCTTTCATTGCTGTATGAACACCACCTGGCACTGCTCAGTTCCCACAGACTGTATGTTAGCAGAGCTGTCTCTACGGGAGGTTTACAAGCCCTACTCTATCCCCTTCAGCTCAGATACCTAAATACATGATATCTCCCCCAGTTACCTGCAGGAATACTTGCTCATTCAGCTAAAACACTTTGTCACAACTTTAAGTTGTTTTCAACTAATCTTTGACCAAAGAAAGCAATTCAGACCATCTTCTCTGGCTCTCAAGGAATTTGAATTACCTTAAGAGTTTGGGAGGTCCAAAATACACAATGTGGTTATGAATAAGAATGGTCTTCTCTTTAACATACCTGTCTTAGGAATGTGCAAACAGTTGCTGAACATGGTATTCAGGAAAAACGAACTCTACAACCTAAACACCATTAGAGAAAAAGTAACAGTCCATCCAAGGTAAAGCAGCTGCTGTGTTTGAACATCTAATATTTTTAAACTGCTCCTTGCAAGGATAAGTAAGAGTGCATGACCAGCTTTGATGCTGTAGCCAGTGCTGGGATGAATAAGCTTTCCTCCTGCCAGAGAGTTGGAAGGGCATCTGAATATCCCTGCAGACATCAAAACCATTTGCAAGCCCTCTTTGCATTGCTAGGCCAGCAGTGAGCACACAGGTGCTATTTTGGGGGGGCCTAGGAGGAGCTGTGCAAAAGCTGCCTGGAATGACCAACCAGCTCTTCATCTTATTCTCTGCAACTCTTGCATGCTTCCTTACCATCTAGCCCTGGGTTTTCCCTTCTGCTTTACTGGAAGAGATCAATTCAGCAGCCAATTAATTAGCAGCACCTAATGTACACTGCCAGGCATCCAGCAGGCTGTTTTGAAAGCCACTGTCCTTTAAGACAAATTACTGGAGGCTGAACATGACACCTGATGACTTGCAGCTATTTTGATTGTGCTCTAATCATATTGTCCAGGTTTGGCTGTACTGAAGTGTTTCAAATGACTGAAGTAATTCTGTGCATCAGGTCTCCTGGATGCAGGTTTGTGGGGTTTTTCTGCTTTGCCCAGTTCTTCATTAAATGTTTACTGCTCTATACAAGTCTGCGTTCAGATCTGACACCTATACAATGAGAGAAATTTGAGTTAATCATGCCCATCACAGTTTTGATGTAAACGGTTGCTATATGCTTTCTATTTTTGTAAGGAAACAATGAAGTTGTAGCTGTGTTTGTTGTTCTTTTTTTAAGTGTCTGGAAAATTATCTGTCCACTTTTCCTCACATTTCATTTTCTTTTCAAAATACTTAAAGCAAACTGAAAGAAAGCAACATCTCTAAGAAACAAGTTCCCAATTCATGACAGCACCTCTGACTAAGAAGGGAATTTTTAAGTAGCCTTTGAAGCTCCCATTCCAGGGTAGGAAACTATGTGTTTGCACAGAAATAATCATCATTTATTTGTGCTGAACATGCTGCAGAAGCTACTAAGAAAATCTAAAAGCAGCAGAGATATTGATTTGATAACCAATTCCACTGAACAAAGTTAAATGCATTATGCAATTTCACCTTGCCAGGAGGCACAGCAAGCAGACACTACCATACAGCCAGCCATGATGCTTTATCCCGTATTTCCCCTATTAAGAAACAAGACAAGCTAGGAAGGCCTTGAAGGGAATTCATTCCATGCACAGGAAAGGCCATGCCACATGCAGATGGAGCTGTACACACATAGAAAGTGGTTTCTATGATCCTGGTAGAGCACACAAGGCATATGTTTCCAAAAGATGAGCACTTTCCTTGGGAAATATGGAGCAAGGCACTGGATAAACAAAGAGCCAGGACAGGCTCAGCACAGCTCATGGAGCTAACTACCGTAGGTTTTGCCTCCATTCAAACACTGGCAGGGTTGAAGCCAGGGACTGCATGTGGCTGTCAGGCCCTCCTCCAGTAAGTGTATGGAGTGAGAGGATGGCCACCACCAGCCCCAGGGAAGCATGATCTCGCCCTCTGGTGACAAAGGCTGTGAGGATTGCCAGTGCTAATGACTGGCTAACAGCTGTTTGGTTGGTCTTTAATTAATAATTTTGGTTTATATTTACATTATACACTTCCTATACAAATAAATCTATTTTTCTGTATATCAACATTATAATTTATAATTAAAATAATTTAATTGAGAAACTAACGGCATTTTCCATGCCTGGCAGCATATCCAGATCATTGTGCAGTGTCACCTCCACACATACACCACTGTTACTGCACACCACAACAGCAATACACAGGTCTGTGCCCAGCCCCAGTGCTGTCCTCATTGGGAACCCCAAAGAGGGGACAGGGTGCAGAGCCCATGTGGTATTGGGCAAAACACAATAAATCGTCCCTTATACTTCGTCCCCTCCCTCAATAGAAGGTTGCTACAATACCCAGTGTATTTTAGGCACCAAGACTAACAGGGAATTCTGACCTGTTTTGTTGCAGTTGCTCCAGAGGGAGAACAAGCTACTTTTAACAAAGTCCCTTTGGAAGGATTTTAGCACCGTTCCCTGAGCTGAGTATTTCAGGGCCAAATGACACTACTCAGAGCTATGATTTTCCAGACTTAAATCCCAGCGATCTCCAAAGACAAGGCAGTATTTCTGCAAGCTGTGTGCTACACAACTAAGGATCACAAACAGCCATGTCTAGACTGTGGCCACGGTGAGAGGAGAGTGGAGAAGAAAGCAAATCCAGCAAAACAGGAGTGCTGTCTATTGGTTTGCACAGGAACAGAGACTCCTGGAGCAGATGGATATTCTCTGTGTCTCACCTCCTCACATCTGAACATCAGCAGATGTGGCAAGCTGAGACACTTTTTACTTTTATTTCTTTAAAGTATTTGCTGTTCTTCAGCATAAGATGGACACAGAGAACAGACAGGGAATTGCTTGAAAGAATCCAGTGCAGAGCCACAAAGATGATGAAGGGAGTGGAATACCTCCCTTATGAGGAGAGGCTGAGGGAGCTGGGCCTCTTTAGCTTGGAGAAGAGACTGAGGGATGACCTCATCAGTGTCTACAAATATGTAAAGGGTGAGTGTCAGGATGATGGAGCTAGGCTTTTTTCAGTGATATCGTGATAGGACAAGGGGCAATGGGTGTAAAGTGGATCATAGGAGGTTCCATGTTAACATCAGGAAGAACTTTACTGTGAGAGTAACAGAGCACTGGAACAGGTTGCCCAGGGGGGTTGTGAAGTCTCCTACGTTGGAGATATTCAAGGCCCTCCTGGACAAGTTCTTGTGTGATGTACTCTAGGTTACCCTGCTCTTGTAGGGGGGTTGGACTAGATGATCTTTCAAGGTCCCTTCCGACCCTTGGGATTCTGTGACCCCCACAAAACCGAGATGTAAACCAGGAAGCATATGAACAGAAGCCCAAACCCTATGATTTACAATAAAGTTCCACTATTTGGGAGACCTGGCTGATGATTTCTTTTAAAAACTCCTGGTGATGGCAATCTTCTTTAAACTGGGGGCAAACCAGATTACTCCATTATTAACTGCTACTCCCAAAAGCTATGTGCTACACTGCAAAGGACTTCTCTACCCAAATCCTCCATGGGGAAAAGAGGAAACAGCTCTCTGGAGTCACACCACCACAAAACTTAACCTCTAGCTCCCGTGTTGCACAGCAGAGCTACTCTACGCAGCTGAGGAAGTTGCTAAAACTTTGTGCTCTTTACTGGTTTCTTGTGCATTGTTTCAAGAGAAAAAAGGAAAACAACAACCACATCCATCACAAAAAAAGAAAAAAAGAAAAAAAGAAAAAAAAAAAGAGGGGGGCTAAAAATAAAACCATAAAACCCCAATGCACATGAGAGGGCACCAAAGGCAGCACAGCTGAAGGGTCACCGTTTAAGTGGAGGATTTGCTATTTGTGTCCAAACCTCCCCTGCTGGCTGGAGGTGAAGTAGGATGAGGAGAGACGTTTCCCTGCTGTAGGGGGGGAACCTATTATCTGGTATTTTATAATGTTTAATAAAGCTACTTGAAACCCCAAACACTGTCCCATCATGGATTCCTTCACTGTGGCAGCATACGCAACAGCTGCTGGAGGGCTAGCTCTCTCACAGCATGGTCTCCCTTCTCCTTCAGACATCCCCAAAAAGAAGCACAGAGGCCAACTGGAAGAAACAGAGCTGTGGGGCTGATGGATAAACCAGGAAACTGTTTCCCATTCTGTTTCATTCCCCAGCAGATAAAGTGAAATCACTGCTGTACTAAAATGCTTTGTGGATGATTACAGGCATCTCCGCATCCCAAAGAAGAATCCCCAGCCATGACAACATGTCTGTCTCAGTAACAGCTCTAGGGAGTGCCGGAATAAGCCTGTGTCCACCCATAGTGCCAACAGCCATGCTGTTGTTACAGCATCGATCCCAATCAAGGAAGTGTGTGGTTAAAGCAATGTCAAGATAACAGTAAGCCGCTAACACAGAATACAATACATTCTTGTCCATGCAAGATGTTGGGTCTTTTACTAATGCAAGTTACAGTTAATTAAAAGTCAAGAAGTTTTCCAACCCACTGTGGTTTTTCAACACAGATCCAGCCTGTTCACATTCCTGGGCACTTTGCATGCAAGTCTACTCACTTTGCTTTATCCCCTTACACATAAACATGAAATACAAGTGTAATCCATCCAAACTCATCTTTTTTCCCCTTCTGTCTGGGTATTCACCACAAGAACTTCTCTCTCCTCAGTGCTACAACTCATTTTACAATAATCCACAAAAGGAAAGTAATAACCATCCCAGTTTTCTGACTCAAGTTGGGACCTTGCATTAATATGGTATTTTTCCCACTGAGGGGAGAATTGCTGCATCAAGCAACCACTTTTTCTAGTGTATTTGCAATAAGTTATTATTGCAAACCATATACATATAGAAATATACATATATATATACATATAGAAAAGACCATACACACGTATTTATATACACACAGAAGCATATCAACAGACTCAGTTTATAAGGCAATAGAAGGGCAGTGGTATTATGTTGATGAACCTAATGTTAATGAGCTGCCATTCATACCAGAAAGTGAAACATTTATTTCATAAACATCTCTTGACTCCAGCATGCTGAAATGAGAACAAATGCAGATTTCTGATACTCTACTAAATCTTCATCACTAGTAAAAAAGTTTTAAAAGAAATTACGCTGGAAAAGAGGCAAACATAGATTGCAAATTAGTTTGAAATCTGAGAAGTCAAGGGATGAACTTAAAGTATGACAGTTTGATTCAAATCTTTTACCTTGAGGAGGCAGTTCAATACCAGAGGGTGTCTGCATAACCAGCAATTCACTTAAGTGATGAAGCAGTTACAATTACTTAAATAAAGGAAAATATAACCTAATTTATTCTACTATACAGAGACAGCTATCCTGAATCTGCATTCAGCTACTCACAGATCATAGAGCTTGTTCATCAAAGTTTATTCCCACACTCATTGTGTGAGAAGAATTACAAAAACAAAGTAAATTCTTCATTCTTGCAAAAAGCAGTTAACCTTCAGCAAACAGCTGGTTTCTGTGCACTGGTATGCACCATTCCAAGAAGGTTTGAATATCAGAGTCCAAACTGATGCCTTTTAACTGTCGTGCATCCTTGCTGCATGATCAGTGAAACCATAATGAAGAAATAGTACTTTCAGCATAGAGAATGGGCCCTGCCTTAGAGACTATCCACTAATTCAAAACAAGGTGATACCTCTCAACCCAGGCGAAGAGGCCAGTTTCCACTTCGTATACACCTTTCTGCTTGATCCAGCACTTGATGCTAGTGAAAATCAGTTTGCATTGCAAGTCCCAAACCCACAGGGTGCAGGCATTAGTTGCAGAGGCCTTAAGTTTGTGCTCCTTTTCCAGCAAGACACAGTGTAAGAGACTCTCCTCCCAGGCCAGGTTAATATCCTCATGATACAGAGCTCTCCCCAATACTAACTTAATGACCCCCACCCTTTAGCTCAGAAGGGATGTGAAGCAGGTACTTACTTTGCACAATGGGGAGCAGCAGTAGCCAGGCATGTCCAGGGCGTTAGGCTCCTTCTGCGTGGCCATAGCAAGAGCACCTCTTGCCACATCACATTGTCATCACAGGGGGCTGTCAACAAGAAAGGAGGCAGAACTATAGGTTTCCACATCTCCCTCCCCAACCTCAGGATGCCTTTGAAAGCCACACACTCCATAGACAGGTGCTCTCTTAAAAATGCATCCAGAAGCTGGCATACAGCAGATGCAAACCTACAGTTAGCATCACACCAGGAGAGAGGGGAAAGTGGGGTCAATATGAGTTATAATATGGGTGATCCAGAGTAATGGTAGAAATGGGGATTGTGTTGGCAAAGCACCAACCCTCGCATGGCTCTGAGATACAGTGGTGCCATGGGATTCCTGCTGCACACAGGGAAGGAGAGTTTAGCAAGCAAATGCTGAGCGATAAAACACCCCAGTCCTGCTCTTTGTTATCCTAATCAGAAAAACCCACCAAGCCTTGAAAATTCAAAATATTCTCATTAAAAATCAGAGCAGGAAAATGGCCACAGATGGTGGATGTGAGGCTGAGCCTTGTCCAGTAGCAACCACAGATTTTGAACTGCTCTGTGATAATTTTGTGATACTTTTTTTTAGCCAAAATCCAAATTGCTCTAAACAGAAACTGGAGATTGATGCAAATGGCATCTTCTCTCTCCCCACACCAACATTTGTTTCCTCAAGCCACTCTGGATCTCTTGGGTCTTTCTGGATGCCTGTGCCCAAGGGATGGCAGTGGGACTGAGAGGCCTCTGTGAGGAGAAGAGGATACTGGCACACACCAATAACCCTTTGTGCACTGGGGAAGGTGTTGTTTTCATTTTGTCTTTGCTTATGACAATCAAAATATGTTTTAATTAATTTTCCCCAAGTGGAGTCACTTTAGCCCATGATGGTAACCAGTGAGCCACCTCCAGTCCTTGTTTGCACCTGTGAGCTTCTTCCTCTCTTTTTCTCCCTCATCCTGCTGAGGAGGAGACTGAGAATAGGCCAGGTGGGTATCAGGCAAACAGGGTCAACATGACACACCAGGCAAATACAAATCTAGAAGGGATTCTGGACCCCTACGTTCATTCTCAGATTTTTACATGCAGAAAAAGTAGAGGGGGGATAAAACATTTGTCAACAATTTCATGTATGTGTCAAAAAATTAGTTCTTATTTTAATTAAATACATTTCTCCATCCCTCTGACCCCTTCCTGGGAGTAAACCTGAGCCTGGCTTCACAGCATAGCTACAAGAGATGAATTATCTAAACCAAGGAGTTTTTCTTGTCACCTCAGTGCTTTGAATGGGTGACCCAACCCTATGGGCTTCCTGGTCCACAGCTTTGCCCCTAGATTCCAGCAGCAGTCCCCAGTATTTGCTGCAGCAACATATAACCCCATCCTACTTGTCTTGCCCTTCCTTCCCTGGGGAAGATATAATTTTTGGCAAAGCAGAAGTATCCTCACAAAAGCCACAGTAACTTAGGCCACCACAACTCATCCCCTGCTAGCTCCTTTGACAGCTGTCATGAGTTTACCAATGCCCTCTGGGACCTGACCCAGCATCGACAGACCCTCAGGGCACCTCCGTCTCCCAGCAAGGTTACAGATATCTCTGCTCGAACATTTGACACAGATATAAACAAATGTTTTAATCACAACTTTCATCTATAACCAATGTTTTGGACAAATAACAGGAACAACAGGGTTCAACTTGGTCTCCTTAAAACTCTGACCAGAGCTGGGACAGTAAATCCAAACACTTTCCAACTGCAAAACAGGAATTTGCTTAAAATTAAAACTGATGTTTTCACATACCCTTGGCTTTTATCTGGAGAGCAGTCTTGTCAGTAAGACACAACCACCAGCACAAACAGGATCCCAAATATATTTAAAGAGTAGAAGAGCCTCTCTGCAGCCTGGTGACGATGGTGCTTCATTTGGATCTGCTTTCCAAACACTTACATAGCACCCCCTTCCAATCACAACATGCCACTTTGAAATGCCAGTACCACTTAGCTCCTGAGTCTATTAGACCATGAAGCAATAAACCCAGAGAAACAAAAATAACCCAGATACCTACTTTAGCACTGAGTTGAGTTGACAGGTGTTATCCCGAGGGCTCCACATGGCAAAATCATCCTCAGAAACACCATACCTTGACCTCTGCACAACAGGCAGCATGAAGCTGATTTCTAAAAACTGTAGTGTCTTCCTCAAAGGTGCTAATATTAACTATAGCCCTTTGTTTCTTTGCACTCAAGGTTTCTCCCTGTCAGCTTTCTGGCATTTGCCAGCGTGGTGCACGCTTTACTGGGCAGATATTAAGCTGCAAATTCCTTCATACTTCTCTATCAACAGCATTCTGCAGCTAAAGCACTAGCCAGCCAGCAAATGAAAATGCCACTTACTGCTTATTCCTGCTGGAGTTTGTTGAATTAAAACCTCTTTGTTTGCAAGCTGTAAACAAATTCTTCTTAATCTTTCAATAAAAAATGTCAATTATGCTCTCTAACAATGTAACTTCATTGTAATGAAAGAAGGCATTGCTATTGCTCTAATCATGATAGCATATCAGCTGCTTTTAGAGTCAATTCCTTTTTGTGCAAAATTTAATGACCATGCAATTATTCAAATCTCAGACTAACAGACTGGGCTTTAGACCTACAGCACTGCGCCCTTGCTCTGAAAACACACACTTGAAAGCAACAGAAAAGACTCTAAAGCAGAATTTCTGAATTCAGAATGTAAAACACCTTCACAATTCATTCAGCACAGCCGGACTCAGACCCATGTTAAACACAGCTACTTCATTGGAGAGCCAAGGAAAGAAAGACGAATTCTCAGCAGTTGCTTCTCAGGCCCATGGCTTTCATTTGGCTTCACTGGGAACCGTGTTTATGTCCGGCTTTATCATCCCTCTCTGGTTTCACTGCATTTCCTGCAGAATCGCTGGCCACAGCAGATGTGCCCTTCAGGCATTTCAACTTTTTTTTTTCCCATGCCAGTATTTATCCCATTTGTTTCCAGAATCAGCTGCAGCTCCCAATCAGTGTCCGTAACTTTCCGCTTTCACGTATTCAGGACATGCCTGCTGGGAAAGCTTCTTCCTTTTTACCTGCTCAGACCCTACCAGACTTTCCCTCTATTCCCTTTTGCCATTCATTTTCTTTTCCTGCAGAGAGCTCCCCTCTACCATGAAGTTGTCCATCACCAGCTAATCTGCTCCACTAACAGCTTACATTCCAATAGCTGCTCTTGGCATCCTGACTGTGCTTTATTTATGCTTTCATGCAGCTGCAGCCAGAGATGGCTGCTGCCCCAGGATCTCAGCTCACCCTATAAGGTGCCTTCCCCCACTGCAGAAATCCCCCTCATGCTAACCTAAGCCCCGCAGGCCTCATCCCCTCCGCATCTCCCTGCTCTCCAGCTCTGTGGCAGCAGAGGACAACTTTTTTTGCTCCAGGAGGGGACGCAGCCTGCACCAGTGAGGACAGTCCTCTGCAATGGCCTTACAGGCAGCACTCCCAATCCCACAGCTAAACAGATGGCTCAGCATCACAGTGTGATTTGGCACTGACCAAGCCAGCCCTATAGGAATGGGGACTTCCCAGGTGCACAGAAACCTTTGGCAAGCTGATCATTCAAATAGCGAGCAGCAAATTAAGAACAACAAAATTAGCCTTCAGAAAACTAAATTGAATCTACAGCAGTAGTGGTTTCGAGAGCTGATCCCTGGTATTGCTGAAACACCTGAGACAGGGAGCTACATCTTGCCTCCAAGTCCAAAGAAAATGGATGCCAGTAAGGCAGCATCCCCATTACCTCCCTTCCTTTTTATCCTGCCCACAGAACAATAAATTATGAACCAGTTAACTCAGTTACATCCTTGAATCGTCCTTGTAATACACTGCTTTTAATGTATCACATCTTGCATTGCTGCTATCCCTTTTCCCCACTGTTACGACTTTAAAGTTGTTCTGATATGCAATACCGAATTTATGGGGAAGCTTTGACTGTTGATGTGTCATACTCTGCACAATTCTTCCCTCTTCTCCAAACAGCCTTCCCAACAGAAAGAGAAAAGAAAATACAGTGGCAATGAAAGCATCTCAGTCACCCTCTGTTTGTTTGTTTTTTAAATAAAGCTTTGGCTTGTTGTAGTTTTGGTGTTTTTCTGGTGTTTTTGTTTTGTTTTTTGGGGGTGTTCTTTAACTTCTATTTTTCTAGCTAAAAATAACAATTTAGGGATTTGGGATTTGTTGGTAGTTTTTCTTTTTTTTTAATGAGCAGTAAGGAAAGATCAGGGTGAAAGGATCTTATTTCACTCCTTCCACCAAGCTCCTGCTTGCTGAGGTTCTCCAGCATTTGGATCCTCAACTCCTACACTGGAAGACCTCAAGTCTGGAACTCTTTGTCCATTTTCCTGTAGCCAGTTCCTTGTGCCATTGGCAAGGGTTTTCTGGAAGAACATATTTTTACCAGGTTTCTTACCGAATCTGTTCTCTCTTCACAGCACAAAGCTTTTACTATCACTAGAGGTGTCTGGGCTGTGAGAGGCCCTTGAACACAGAGTGCAGACTAAGCATAAGGCTGAGTAAGAAAAGGGCTGGCATCTGGAGGAGATTAAAAAGCATTCAATGAGATTAAAGTTATTTTGGCATGCCCCTTTCAGATAGACATGATCCATCACGTTTATAGCACCTTCAGTATGCACCTGCAATGTGATAGTATCAATGAGAGAAGGGAAAACATTAATTAAACTTTTGATGGTTTTATATCTTGCTTTACATCACCTTTCCAGAGTGGATGCAGTGTTGGGACAAATCAGACGTCCAATTTCCCTTGCTGCTCTCTCCCCAGCAGGCCATCCATAATAATGTACAGGACTAGGTCTTTTATAATAGTTTAAAATTAAAAAAAAAAATAACAGCTAACTACATAACTATCACTTGACAAGCTGCACACTTGATAAATCTGAGACATGCTCTGGATAAGCCCTCAAGGACAGTCCAAGGCAGTCAAGGTTCTTTCTAGAGAAACTCTTAAGTTTACCTACAGGTAGACAACATTCACCACATATCCCCTGCTCCTTGGCTCTCTCCCTCTCCACCTACTGCGAAGGTGACATTTTATCTGGGATCCCCAACCAAAAGCCAGCACATTTCACCAAACACAAGAAAACAAATCATAACAATACTTTCTTTTTGGTATTACCTACATTTCAGCCTCAAACTCCTTTACACTGATATGCTAATCCCATATAATATTGACTTCCCAAAGAAGGAAGATTATGCTAATCAGGATTTCTGAAGGACTTACACATGATCCTATATTTACTTTCTAACTTCATCAGGCTAACAAAAGGAATATGTCACCACCAAGGTGCTGCTACATTTTCTCTGGATTACAAGTCAAACACCACCACTGTCTGAACCTATAACCACCAAAAAATGTCCCTCTAGCAGGCAAACCCAGATAATCTTTTCCTCACAGATGAAAGGGTAACCGCAATCATCTACTGGGAGCTTCCGAAAAGCACAAACTTGAGTACCTCCACCCAGTAATTATTCTATCACACCCATGGTTTAAAGATCTTTCACTTTTCCAAATCAAATGTATGAACTAGGTCTGAGAAAGGATGTTCACATCTTCAAGAAGCCTCTAAATAAAATCACTAAATTTAAGAAGTATTAAATATATTAACCTGAGGGAAGACCCACAAAATACAAAGAAACAAAGGATCTCAAAGCTATCCCAAAAAGCAGTAGAAAAGCACATATAAGACATGAAACTGTGAATCTAATTTTATTTTATATTGACTAACAACTTCATGTGATTAATTGTACTGTGTTTATTTTAGCACATGATATGCTGTGTTACATTTAACGGAAAGCCCCTACTTTTATTTTAAGCTAGGGCTATAAACTGAATTACCACATACAATGTGCAGAGAAGGGTTTTGATTCAGTGGCTTAAAATCTATACAAGGAAGATTGCAAGTTTGCAACAGTCCTTGAGTTTCCATATGTCAACATAACAGGGAACATGATGCTGCAGCATTACCCAGATAGAGAGTGTTCTGTTTTAGCCAGCTGAAGCAACAGTGTGTTTATGGAATCCCTGGGAAAATACAAGTGAAGTTTGTACCCCTGGTAAAATCCTGCATCACCCAATCCTCCCATTCTCCAGGGCTGTCCAGCCAATCTTTGCCCATTCCCTTTCAGAAAGCAGCAGCCTTCCCAGTTTGGATGCCATCTTCCTGCCCAACAGATGTGTATCAGAACCACATTGGAACAGCCTGGCTTCCAAGAAGCAAGCCAGCAGCCTGCAGAAAAGGCAAGAGCATGCGTGTCCTGGACCTTAGGCACCTCAACAAAAGCTGTAGGTTGCCAAGCACTTTGTGAGCAGCTTCAGGTTCATGTGATCAGATTCCACAACACCCACAGACTCACTGGAAAAAAACTGCAGATGCAAAAAGATATTATTGTGTGGGCCTAATCTACTGGAGAAAAGAAATAACTGCAGCTGATGTGTAAACTGACCCCATGCAAGTCACTTAATTTCCAAGAAAGACTAAAAGGGAAAAAAAAATCGAAGGAAAATGGTATTTCTTTCTAAATTCAAATGAAGGATCCATGCAAGGGGTTGTTTTGCTACTGATCTGAATTCCAATTGTGCAGAACAGACTTCAGAATAAAAGTGCAAAAGATACTCTGCACCATACTCACGTGGCCATCCTCAGGCAAGTCCACATCACTTCACTCCAGGGATATACTTCATCTGCAGATGAACTCCTGCAGATCAGCACAATCCACTCTCCCAAAAGAACCCAAACTACACAGATGGTACAAGATTTCTGAGAGCCAAGGGGAGAAATAGCCAATGCAGAAGACCTGTTCTAGGCTATTTCTATGCCACACAGCCCCAAGACTTGGTGTGTTTCTCTTCTCCAAATTTAGCCTGCTCATCACCAAGAAAAAACATCTTCAAGTAACTCTACCCCCACTATATAGAAAGCTTTGGTTTCTGTAGCTTTGTGGATTCTGAAATATAAAGAAAAAGTAAAATACTACGTTTCTTGACAAAAGGAGGGAAACATTAAAACTTAATACAAGTTCATTGCAGGTCTCTTCCCACTTGCTTAGTCTAGTGAGCTCAGCACCACAAGGAATTCCTTCAGAAGTGGAAATTACTTACAAGTACTATTTTTTACCTATCCAGTGACTCCAACACAGACATAAAGCTGTTGATGTGTTTCTTTAAAGAACTACAAAACAGGAAAGGTCTATGGCTTCAAATTTTGAATTTGCCATTGCTAAATTTAAACCCAACGGCCTTGTTAAAGATTATTACATAAATCGAACTGCTTATCCCCCTGCACGATAGTTACTTTTAACCTAAATAGATTTAAAGCACATTTCTTGGCCCCACTTTCTGATGCCAGCCTCAAAAGAAGTAAATACTCAAGAAGAAATTATTTAAAGTAGATACAAGAATACCTGAGAACAGAGATGAGCAGGATATAAATTTGCTGCTTCTCTGCACTATATTATTGTTTCAGTTTATTCTGAGACAGGTAAATCAGGTGAGCGATGTTTGGTCACACAAGCACATGGGCTCTATCTACAAGCCACCTTCATAACAAATGCAGTGCTGCTGAGTCCTGCTATAGATAGGTTTAAAGAAAGCTCCCACTTGCCTGCATGTTCTTCCCACAACTCAGAAGAGGCACTAGACAGAGAAGCAAAGGCTCACAGCGCCACAGGTTTATTTACAACAGACTACACACAGGCAGAGCAGCAAGCAACAGCAAATTAAAACCAAGGGTAAGCTCCCTTCCACAAACTGGCAACTATCCTCTCATGAGCAGGCAAGGAGATAACTAAGGGAAAACAAAGAAGAGAATTTCAGAAATTCAAGGGATCCTTTTTTCTTTCTACACAACTATTCTGGCAGCCCAAAAATGAACATAGCAGACCCTGTAGCTGCTTCCACATTCTTTCTTTCCCCAGTATCAAAAGAATCAGCCACAGTCAGAATCATTCAGCATTGGCTTAGGTTTATGTGCACTCAGATGCACTAATGTAATTTTGACACATACTCATATTTTGTGGAATCATGTTTTTTTCCTTTACATTCATCTATTAAACACGCATCTCGTACTCAGGGAAGTATTACATTACAAAGCACCTGCAACCAACGTAGCAGAGGGGGGAGCATCACTGACCAAAGTCCATAAATTTATTTTACCTGCAGATTTATTGTAAAACTTGTGAATCATTGAAAAAGTATGTCCACTAGATAGCTGCAACATCAGGATCTCAATATTCCTTGATCCAGGCCAAGCCAAAACTAAACCACACAGAAACCCTAAGAAACTGGTGGTAAACTCAGTTGTGGTGCAGTAGCTTAATTAGCCATTGTAAAAAGACACATCTCGGGTTGATTGTTTTGCTTTGTTTTCACTCTCCCATGTGCATTATAGATGCATTGCAGAAAGTACAGAACTGGGTAGATTGTGGTATACCAAGACATAATGCCAGTGGGGAGCAGAAACATTTGATCCAACTTACCAAAGGACAAAAATCCACAATAGTGGTTGGCCAAAACTAGCTGCTCCCTGAAAACAGGTACCTGTGTACTGGTGTCTGGCAAAGCTATCTTGAATCACCACTCAGCAAATCTCTAGAGCACGTGCCTGGCAGTGCTGAAATTACTTGACCTCTCATTTTCACTTCTGTCCAACATTATGCAATCTTTTTGCTACTGCAGTAATGAGGGCAGCTCCCTTCCCACTTCCATCTTCAGAAAGCATGAAAGTCACATCACACTGAGGTGCCAATTCCTTCACTGTTTCCTGCAGGACCCTAGAAAAACTGAAAGGAAAAGGAGAGAAGAACAGAACATTTAAGAAGCCACTTTCTGGTCTGAGATCTTTATATATTATCAAGTAACCATAACTTCAGCCAACATCTACTGGTTCTCCACAGCATCCCTTTTTGTTTTTCCTCCTGTTCATGATAGATAAAAGATTCTGTACACAATCAAAACTTAATTTCTCTTTCTTCACTTCAATTTTGTTCTGTATGATGCCAGACATCTCCCTTGCCTTTAGAGATCATGGAAGAGGCTTTCTTGTGCCAATTTAAAAAGCTATTGCATCTACTTCTAGGTCTTGCTTACAAAATACTTACTCCACTCCAAAAACACAATACAGACTTTCATCTGGGACACCCAGATATTGCAGAAGTCCACCAAAACTTTGGAAAAAAAAATAGTTGAAGAGTAAGCTCACTCAATACCCCAGAAAAATCTCACAGTGCTAGCTAGACTTGACTTTTCAGGTATTGATCCTTTGGCTAAGCAAGAGAAATGTAGGGAAACATGTTAGATCTTTATTCCCTCTCTCATTTTTTCCCACCTTGGCAGAAGTCTGGTACAGATCAGTATGTTTTCACAGTGGAAATGAGCAAACAGCATAGGGAAGTGGTATGGTACCAAGGTACTCACTGGGGATGGAGCTTGTACAAAGTCCCATCCACTCCAACGGTGATTTGCAAGCGCTCCACACCTTGGTTTTCTCTCTTCTTCTCTACAATAGCAGCCAGTCCTGCCCCACAGAGCTGGGCAGCTCTTTTTGAAACAGCTCCACACACCTCTTTAACAATGATGCTGTCTTCACATGTGCTGTCTAGGCCCAGCTGCTGCAGAATTCGCCGGACTTGGAGGAGGGCAAGCCGGTCACTGCACAGAGGAAAACACATGCAGCAGCAAGGCATTAGGAAAAGCTTCGGCAGCATGCAAATGGAAGCCTTACAGCTAAGATTCAAAGGAAATGGAACTACTTCTCCAGCTCTAACACCCTCCAATTGTTTCCAGGTAGATTCCAACCTGAATTCAGAATGAAGACTTGCTCCTAGCATGCCCTTCATTATGTTAGACTCTATTTCCAGAAGGCACAAACAGTAGTTATTTACCTAACTCCCAAAGTCATGAGGGAGCGAAGTCATATCAGCCACCTAATTGCATTATTTTTGATCTCAAGGCTGGGACACTACCTTTCAAGGTTTTAAACAGTAGAAAGGGTTTCAGATAGCCTGGAAAACCACTGCAATCATGCACAAGTATGTAGATAAGCACATATTCATGGAGTATTCATATATCACTGATTTTTTATTTTTTAAATAAATAGTATTTTAAGTCCTACAAGAAACAGGCCAAGTATAATCATGATTGATGGTTAAGGCATCCAAGATAACACAGCTGCGTGGACAGAAAATGATAGTTCACAGAATTACAGAATAATTCTGGAACTCCCACAGTTCTCCTTTTGGCTTTTATTCAGGGGATGGGATAGGAGGAGGGAGGTACATAATAAATTGACCTCTTGAGGGAAAGACGACTTATAGAAGACTATTTCCTAGAGGTCCCAGAGCACCTTAGGGGTTTAAATCACATAAATTTAACAACTTTACCTCTCAATCTGAGACAGGAATTTCGTTTCAAATATGCCTCTTTTCCTGAGTGATTCTGAAATCTGTCCTCTGAACAGCAGTCCTTGTTTGGTTAAGTCGATCAAAATTTGCCTTACTATTTCACCTAGGTACATTCCACTGGTCATTTTTTCATACCTGTTATGTTATTTAAAAAAAAAAAAGCTTTTAAAGAGATGTTTATGCATATCAGCTCTGTTTAACACGAGTGGTATGTTCATGCCCTATCAACTCTAGAAAAGCAGTAAAAGCTTGCAGAGCAATAGCCATTGAACTCCATCTTTCAACCATTAAAATCATGTTGCAGAGACTGCAAGTACAAATATTAATTACAACGTATTTACCTATGTTAAAAGGTAGCAGAACTAGAAAATAAAAACTTGTAATATTAAACAGAATATAGTGCTAAAGCCAGAGTGCATACTGAAGCAAAACTCTGTCTCCCTCATGCATCCACGAATAAGTCATATGTAATTGATGCTGTCTTTACCAAATGAAGAATGGTCAGGTTCAGTTCATCCTCTTGCACAAACTGTACTTTTACCTTTGAAAAAACACTAAGAGGAGGAACACAGCAAGGCCTACACTTTGCAGGGAAATCTTAAGAGCAGTACCATTTGATAATTGCCCTAAGGTGAAGTCAGTGCTGTGGTAACAGGAACAAATGTACATCTTTGTTTTTTTTGTCCTGGATATCTGCGTTACTTACCATGCAACAAATGAAATGTAATATTAAAATTTCCTTTCTTATTATTCACTCATTAAGCACATTTTTAAAAGTAGCCAGTGTGTCTCAAAGACTGACTTCATCAGGCTCTTGGCATCAGAACATTTACCTCTGTTTCCCTGGGTTTAGTGAGCCTTCATCTACTTCTTTATCATATTTTGTTCTGATGTTGTCAATGCAGCCGTTGTCACCAAATGCTCCCCATTCTGTATTAATGCACATTTTTCCTTCATTCCCTTCCACTATTTCTATGTTTTTCATGTCTTCCATGTAGCACACATTACTGCCTGTTCCTAGGACAAAAGAAATGACAAGGCTTCAGCCAGAAAAATGAAGTAGCAGCTGAAACACATGGAAGGTGTCAGTAACTGCTGTCAGTCTGGTTGTAATGTACATCACCTTGCATGACAGCGTGCTCTCAAAAGCTAACACTGCCAAGAGCCAGCCAAGCAGCTACGAAATCTAAAATGACATGGTGAGCAGGGTCTTACCACTTGCAACATTGGTTACAACAAATAATATATGAACCAGTTCTCCAAACAAAATGAGATAGCTGGTGTACTTGGCCACCTGGAAGAGTCTGTTTTCCAAATGAGGCTTCAGATCTTTTCAGGTTAGGTATAAGGAAGAAGTTCTTTACTGTGAGGGTAGTGAGGCACTAGAACAGGTTGCTGAAAGAAGTGGTAAATGCTCCATCCCTGGCAGCTTTCAAGGCCAGGTTGGACAGATCCTTGGGTGACATGGTCTTGTGTGAGGTGTTGGGGTTAGAACTAGATGATCTTAAGTTGTTTTCCAACCCTAACCACTCTATGAGTCTAGGACCTTACATGCTGAGATATAATTCTGGCTGAAAACTTTGAGGTACCTACTGGAGGTATCATCTAGATAACGCAAAAATAATTAATTCAGATTTTTAAATATATTTGCTTGTTCCAAAGCCTATGACCTTGCTACTCAGTAAATTTGTCCAAACAATGATTCATGTTCTGTGTGCTGTTCTTACATTCTTTTACCATGCATACACTTACTATGCACCGTTAGAGATATTATCTAAGTTCAATAGATTCAGGATCCTATCTGCTACAGGTGTTATTATGCCTCTGTTGATTACCATACAAATCTGCCAAGAACCCTAAGTGATTAGTAACACCATATATCAAACTCAAATAAAAGATGCTGGTTTACAAATTCTAAAATAGGGTGTGAGGCCTAGCACCTACATACATGCTTACATCTACAGTGGTCACTTCAATATGATTGTACCTGCAATAAGGCCAATCTCACAGTTTGGATCCTCATATCCGCATGTCATCATTGTCCCAACGGTGTCATTCACCACTGCTACAATGTCCAAATCAAACTCCTAAAACACAGGTCAAAATCAGTAGTGATGTCCCAAAGGAAGAGGGAGAGTGAACTAAATACATCAAAGAGAACAGAAAATAATAGCTCACATTTCTTCTCCTGATGGCCTCTCTCAGCATATCAACAACATCTTCTCCCTCACAGTCTGTTGCCTTGAAACCTTTTGTCCATCCCACAAGTGTTCCCTGAAACAGAAGAGGAAGAAAATAGTAAGTGAAGATAGAGAGAAGACTGTACCTTCCAAGCATCAACCTGTTTTTATCACCACACATACTCCTCTGAGTATCTCATGCAGAGTGTGTGCAAGTGTACCTTTGTTACTGAGCTACTGATGGTAGTGACTCCAGGTTTACTCAGCTATTTATCAAGTCACTGCCAGCTCAGTGCCTTCTAATACCCTAATTTGGAAAACTTTCTGTGCATGAAGACATTGCATTATCTAAATAATGGGAAAAACTAAAAAATACTTTTGCTTTAAATAATTAGGCACCCAACAAACATTAATGAACATCCTCTGTTAATTTTTGGCTAGTTTACTGAAGGACACTCCATATGATCCCAGTACTCCAGCCAACACTAATTTGGGTTTTTTTTCTTGGACAGTGATGTGACCTGACAGAAGTAGATTTCCAGATTGCATGAAATAATTAACCTTCCACTTGGTGATTGGCTCTGGACTGTCTGTCCAAATAAGAAAAAAAGAGGGCAACTGAGAGAAAAAGCTGCTCTTAAAAACCCTCAAGTTGTAGCAACAGTAAAAGACCAAACACACAGGGTGATATACTGTGGGACCCTGACACATATGTATTTCACTCAGTTTACCACCATTGCTTTGGAATTTGTTTGTCATAATTTGTCAAGACCTAAATAGTATGCTTGGAAATGCTAGGTTTAGAAGGTATATTGAGCTGTCTACTCACTTTTCTGCTAAACTCTCAACTGTGATCTGGAAATTGAGACAGAATAGACTAGAAGCTAAGACTTAGATGTTATTGTGAAACCCAACAGGACATAATAATATTCAATAAATCAGGAGCTTACCATTTCCCCAATATTCTACATATTTTACTAGTATTAAGCAACATAACCTCCCCCCCCCCCCCGCCCCTTTGGAGAAGCACCAGGATATCTGATAATTATTTTTTCCTGGCTTTTCTTTATTATATTTTTTTCTTACATTAGATCTGGAAAGATGAAGTTATCTGCCAAAAAGCCAACTCTCCCAAGCTGAAAAGCAAGCTCAGTTCTGCCCACTGACACTCAACAAAAAGAAACCAATACAGTGCAGAAGTTATATAGTCAGAATTGTGCAGCACAGTTAGGGAAACACCCTGGGATTGCAGCTGAGCAAGTAGAAGGAGACATCTGTTATCTCTTGCCATTGAAGAGTTAAGGCAGCATTTGAGATTCTTGGGCTACTAGAAACATGTAGTTATTTCACAATCATAAGAGCTTAATTTTTATAAAACAAAAGCAAGTGATATCCATCTATTAGCAGATTAAAGAAGATGAAATGCTACCTCCCATATTTCTATAGGATGATGACTTTCTCATGAAACACAATGAATGTGCCCGGTAAAGTAATAAAATCCCCACAAAACAGGTGAAATATTATTTCCAAAGACAAACTGGCTTTTCCCTCCCCTCCTAACTTTGTAAAGCCCTGTTTGAAGGAAAGCATGTAGAAGAATAGCTTTTTGGTGCAGTTTCCAAACCAACAAGTCACCCTCATCCAAAATGATGCCATTTACCAAAAAGATTCACAACTGCCACTTGACCCATTCTGTGTTGCAGTTCTCACCTTGTCAATGCTGGCTTGCCTGCATGGGAAGGAGAAGGTGAAGCCCAGAGGCAGACGAGCACCTTTAATCCCCATATACTCCAGAAAGTCTGCTATGCACTGGACAATATGGTCAAAGAGCTGGAAGGAAAAAAAAAAGCATATAAATCTCCTAGTAATCCTATGTAACAGGCCTTGGCTGGATCAGTTAAAAGTTCATTAGAGGTTACCTCTTCTCCTGTCCCTTGCATGATCTCCAAAGGAATGGCAAAGATTTTGTTATACATTTGCACTGATCTTCTTCTTCCACTTCTGATTTTGACCAACAGAACTCTGAAATTTGTCCCACCAAGATCAAGGGCAAGGAACTTTCCTTTCTCTGTAAGAAAAGGAAGATATTTCATTTTGGTGCTTCTGGTAGCCTGTTTGCCAGTCAGAATGGTATACCATGCCATACATCCCCAAGAAACTTAATTTGTGCCAGTGACAGCACACTGCTCCCTATAGCATTTATCCCACCAGCCTGCTAGCATGTGCCTGAAGGGTCAACCAGATAATATCTTGGGAAGAACCAGTTTGCCAACACAAATCACCCTGGCATTTTCCAGAACAATTGGCATATTCCCCCTAGAAGACAGGCAAGCAGCTTTCCTGAACAACCAATATGTAACCAGAAAATGACTCCACCTGTTCCATCTGGTGTCCCACAGACGTATGTGGGTAACATCTTCACTGTGGCACTGGCCTGCGTCTCTCGCTTTAGCCCATATTCCAACTCAGTCCTCATTTTGTTCTTAACTTCTCTGAGGGTCTCCAGGGACAGCAGAAATGGTGCAAGAGCAGCATCTATCTGCTTACGCTGAGCAGCCAGCCTGTAAGCCACTGCTGTGACCAAGGCAGCCCCTGTCCCGCTGCCACTCACAGAGAGGAGGAACCGAACATCGCAGTTTGGGACCAGCCTTCTCACCACTTTGTGCAGACGTTTGGCATACCTACAGGAACAAAGAGTTTCTTTAGATTCTCACAGGCATTTCATGCTTGGTTTACTTCACATACATTTCCAGTATATGCACACACAAAACAGTACAAGTGCTGAAGCACAATCAAGAGGAGCACGTAAGGTCAGAAACTGGTCTAGGAGATGGATAAAACAATCCTGATTTTTGGCTGTTTTGCAGAATCTGTACGCTTACAGGAACATGAATATGCCTCTAAACACGTGCCAGTGCCAAGGGAGGACACTGGAGAAAAGCCAGGCAACAACAGTCACAATCACAGAGGGTGAGAGCCTCCATTTGGAATTAGACTTCCATCCAGCTGATAGAACCCAGTGAAGTGCAAGTGCCCTGGAGAGCAAGAGTCACTTGAGGAATCAATTGCTCTTCCCCAGACACCATTATCCCATGTGTCATGTTGTTGCCAACCCACACCAAGTTCTAAAGCTCCTAAGGGCAGCCTTGCCATAACTAAACCGGTCTGATCCTATGCACTGCACCAGATCTCACCCCAGCCCTGCAGCAAAACCAGCAGATCCTTGAAAAGCCACATATATATGCAGATGGCGAGTCTTTGAAATATGAGCATCTGGCCAGCGATTACCAAATCCCCTCTAATTACTTACTGGGGGTGGGTTTTATAGAGTCCCCCATCAATCCCAACAGTGGTTCGCATCCTCAACAGTTTTTTATTCTCCCTTAGTCGTGTCAGTATGGCTGCCAGGGCAGCAGCACAGAGGTTGGCAGAGCGGAAGGAAACAATGGTGCAGACATGCTGAACAGCGATGCAGTCCTCTTCAGAGGGAAACAGGTTCAGCTCTGTAAGGATCTCTTTAGTGTTGTTCAGTCCTTCTTTATATCTGCCCCAAAACAAAAGAACACATCATCTAATGCAAGGATATTAAGGCAACACACAAATCAATATCTGCATGTTGGCTCAAAAAGAAATGAGAGAAGTCTAGGGCACAACCTATCAGGTAGCATCACAATTGGCTCCCATAAATCAGTAATGCCTTTCCTGCACTATTCCCTAAAGTATCTGCGGGACAGACCAGACTTTTAAGAGGCTGCTTCCTGAGGTTCAGTTTTTGGTGAGATTTACCAATTAGCTAGCAAAGAAGAGAGCAGGATAAAATATTTATTCTGTAGAAGGAGAGCACAGGAATAGATGTACAGTCTCACTCAATATAACAAAGAAAATTATTCCTGAAGTAACAATAAGGATTAGGATTCTTCTTCAAAACACTAGAATCTATCAGTTTTCCATGTGGTCATCCATTAGCTGATCCAGAGTCTGTACTACATCTTCCCAACCTCAGTATTCCCACATCACAGAAACTGAGAACTGCAACAGCCATCCCATGTACTCAGGTCTCCAAAGAGGTTATTTAAACAACCTGCATCTGTGATGGTTAATAACACATTTTCTACTGTGGTACTTTGCTAAAAGTTGACCTGCCACCAATTCCTATTTCCTACTTCCTAGGCAAAAGCAAAATCAAGTTAAAAAGTTCAGCACTGCTCCCAGTATTCATGGATTATAATTATACATTCATTATCATTGCTGTGCTTGTGAAAGAATAACAACCACTCTCAAACACCATATTGCAGGTTCTTACTTTTCCATTGCAGACACATGCTTCATTTCAATCTTGCCCTTAGTAAGCAGAGCTGTTGACACCTTCCCATTGAAAAGCAGACCCTCTTTTGTCATCTTTAGGAGAATGAGTCTTACAAGTTCCCCCAAATACAGGCTGCTGATCATCTTCTCAAACCTGGAATGGGGCACAGGAAGGATTACACACAAGGGATTATCTGCTAGCCACAGGTATGAAAATTCAAGCATGAGCATCTTATGTTCTTATGCAGGTTGAACACATTTAAGCATGTACAAAAGGACTTTGGGAGCTAAGTTGTAGGTAGGGTGCATTCTGAGGTACTGGAACCCAGCCCCTCAAGATAAATGAGGAATTAAAGAGAATTTTCAAAAGACTTGAGAGCAGCTCAGCCAGCAGAAGCAATTTTGATGGACCATGCTTTAAATATGCCATTTGCTTACCTTCTTCCTGTCTTTACTCCTCCACAGCATCATACCAGAGCAACCACCTATTTTTAACAACACATTAGCAACTGCAGCAGCAATCCCTTGGCCTATGAGGCCGGGAAGTGTAAAAGGTACTCATTCTTCCCACTTCAGAAGGGGAGGTCTGGATAGGCCAGAATCAGCATCAAGTCAAATTGGGTTCACTTAACCTAATTCCTGTTCCAAAAGGACTCCTGGAAACACACTCACAGAACTCAAGACTGCTCAGGCAAAGCAGCCAGGGAATTACTTACAATTGTTTTCCAGGATTGAGAGATCCCAAATCAAGCTCCCGATCAAACTCTGTGCGGAGATCATCCAAAGCACCATCATCTCCAAAGGCACCCCACTCTGTATTAATGCACATTCTCCCTTCGTCGCCTTCCACCAGATCGATGTGCCTCATTTCCTCCATGTAGCATGCATTAGTGCCAGTTCCTGTGAATATTGGAGACAGTGCAGGTAAGTTACCTCTTTGTTTCAGGTTTGCTTTTATGTTCAAGCCCACATATTTGAAAATAAGTTAGCATATTGTCTTTGAAAGCAAATACAAATACCTAACCCCGTGGTTAAATAATCATTTCACAGTAAATGAAAAACTCTAGAAATTAATCTAAGTCTTGGACTGTTTAAAAATATTTTCTTTTTCAAATGTATTTCTACGTGTCTTAAAAAGCTATCACAGTGCACAAAGTGGAGATACTGTGGAAAACATAGTTGATCCAAACTACCAGACGTGAGAGGAATTCAGCTTTCTCTAGACAGACAAACACTAATTTTCTATACAGTCAGCAGAAAAAGTTTAGTATGCTGGTCACAACTGAACCCAGACAAAATGGGAACTGTGGCATTTGATGGCAATGTGATCAGCATAAAACCAGCTGCTTTACAGAAGGCAGTCAGGCTTGAAAATCTGAAAATCTTTGAAAATAATCATTTTTTCCATTTTCTTCCTGCTCTTTCCTGTACTGGGACATTCCCTTCGACTACAGATTTTTTTAGAATTAAACAACTGAGGAGAAAAAGGCTACTTAGTGATCAGAAAAATTTACCAATTACAAGTCCAACTTCACAGTGCTGGTCATTATATCCACAAGTCATCATGGTTCCCACAGTGTCATTGACTAGTGCCAAAACATCAACGTCTATGTCCTAATAACATAAAGATGGGCAAATAACACAAAAAGAATCTTAGAAAGCCTCCTGTGTGTTGAAGCAACAACATGCAGACATACTTCCTCAGTCATACTTTGAAGGCCTTGTTCAGGAAAGCTCTTCAGTTGAAAGACATACTATTTCCTTTTATAACACTATCCCCACAACTCTGAAGTAACAGATATCTCTGAATTCTCAAGCGCTTGGCCAGCCAGGATCTTTGCTTGCAGGATTTGTTTTTACCCAATCCAATCTCATTTGCCAGAAAAGCAATGTGTTGTTGGTTTGAATTCTGTGATATTCTAGCACCCATGTATCTGTCCTATGAATGGCACAATAGGATAATGTTCTACTACCTGAACAGATCCTACTAAATGGGATAGAAAATATACATACATAAATGCAGTTATTTAACACAAAGCTAGGCACCAATACCACACTCAAGTAAAAAGCCTTTCCATCAAAGCTGTGCAATTTTCCTTTCACAGTGCAGTAACCTGGTAAAGTAAAATCAAAGTTAACACAAGATTCTTGTAACTCAGATGCCAACATTAGCAAGGGGGCAGACTTCACCCAGGAACTCTCAGATCCTTTGATCCTGCTAATTACAGCAAGACTGATGCAGAGAAAGAAGTGAACTAAAAACTAAAATCAAGGATGTATTTTTATCATATGAGAAAAAAGAATTTCTTCTTTTTTTACAAAGATGTCAAGGTATGGAAAGATGCTTTGTATTTCTTAGATGGTGCTACCAATAGCACCGAGCTTTCCACAAGACTTTCAAAAATAAAATACTAAAAAATAATGTTATTCAAAGGTATACACTGTTTCAAGGGCAGATTTAATCACGCTTGCTGCTGTTTTACAAACACTCACTCCATCCTACAGACTGAAATGGACAGGCAAGCACTGACAGAGTTGTATGTGCCCATTTTAATTGAGAGCTTCCCCCTCCCAGTCTTCATCCCATAAGCCAGGGTACAAAACACAGTGTGTATCCACATCTTACCAAATTGTTTCACAATAGATTCCCTTTTGCTCAGTCAGATGGGGCCATACTGGTCCACTGTCAAAGCCAGCCCAGTTTATCAGTGTGCAGTTGCCATCATTGTTAGACTGACCAGGGCAGCCTGAGTTACAAACCTTTACAGAGCTTCACCTCCAAGGCAGAGACAGATCTACCAGATATAAAGCCATGTTGGGCATTTGTAACTGGCAGTCCTTGAATAATGTCTGACAACTCCAGAAACAACCCACACACCAAGAGTTGATCTCCCAGGAAGACAATCTGTGGCCAGTCAGGTTCACCTCCTGCAGGTATAAAACTTGCCTTATGCTTCTGGATGGCCTTGCGCAGAGAGCTGACCACATCTGTGTCCTGAACTCCTCTGACCTTGAAATGTTTTGTCCAGGCAAGAAGAACTCCCTGCAAAGTAACAGTCCAGTGACCCAAAACCTCCAACTTTAGCATACAAATCTGCCATAAAGTCAGAACATCTCACCTTGGGGTGCCTGTCAGTACAAACACAATTAACAGGTACAGAAATAAAGTCCCAACCCTGCAAATGCTTCTCCCTGTACTTTGTTTACGAATGCTCATCACAAACTAATAGCATTAAGCACAAAGCATTTGCAGGGCTGGGACCCAAAGCACAAATCCCTAGAAATAAAAGAGAGACTAGAATAAGAGACCAAAAAATAGCTGCAACCAGCCCTTCATTTCCCCATGCAGCCCCTCAAACAGCTCAGCTAGAGGTCTTTCCTAGTTAGAATCAACTGTAAGAAACAAACTGAATGACAGCAATATGAAAAACAGCCATACTTCAGGACACAAAAGTATGTGTTTTACAGTCTTTGCATAAAGGCACATGGTTAGTATGAGTTGCGTACTGATTAAGTAAACAAACAGCTTTAGGTTAAAGATCACATTGCCTTGAGATTGGGAATGAGTTTCTAAATGGTAGTCAAGTCTAGTTATACACTAACGGTCATACATGCCTTTTCCATAGAGCTATGTAAACATGACCCCACAAAAAACTCCACAGAGTAACACTTCCATGCAATAGCATCCCCAGGTTCTGCAAGGAGCTAGGCTTGCCAGTAGTCTTTCTTTCTGCATCTTACCTCTTCCAATTTGGTCTGTTTGCATGGAAAAGAAAATGTAAAACCAAGAGGTAACTTCTTATGCTTCAGGTTTTTGGTCTCCATGAAGTCTAACAGACGGTCAGCAATGTAATCAAAGAACTGCACAAGAAAGGAGAAGACAGACTCACACTGTGTTCATCAGTCATGCATTCAAGCATAGGACCAGCACAGAAGACCCTGTGTGCCCTACCTCAGCTCCATTGCCCTGTGTGACCTCCTTGGGTGTGGGGTAAAACTTGTTCTCCAGCTGGCTGCTCTGCTTCCCATCATCAAACACCTTCACCTGGTGGGCACGAAACAGGGAGCCACCCACATCAACAGCAAGGAAGTCACCCTTCTCTGAAATACAAGTGGGCAACTGTCACCAGTGGTGGCTGAGAAAGATGGCCCAGATGCCATGCTGAAGGCCACAGTCCAGGGCCCCTCCCTCACCATGGCCACAATCTCTTTTGCCCCATCATGGCAGATCCTTATCCTATGAGCCTGGCACCTCCACCAGGAAGGTTCAGAGCTGGCAAACCTCAGCAAGAGCATCAGATCCCTCTTGCAGCTTGCTATGTGGCAGTTAATTTCATTTTCAGCATGTTTCCAAGCTGCAGAGGGATAAGCTTCTCTGCAAAGGAGGCCCAAAGCAACTGCAAAGCCAACCAGAGCACAGAAAGGCCACAAAACAGTACATCTGAAATGTGGAGAAATTAAAGTCTGGGAGCGTCACCCACATCCAGCAAAGGGTGCAGGATTTGAAGTCACATTAAGACTTGGCCTACTGCAGAAGCCAATTTCCAAGTGAGGTAAAACCCATCATTTCCAAATACCTTTAGGTGTTTCTGTAAAAGTACCACTTTGTTTCTCAGTCAGCAGCACTCTTAGCTCGAACACCTTCTCTAGCAGGAGACTTCAAACAAAAGAACTTGTGGCCTCACGGATACAGTAATAATAATTAAAAAAAAAATAAATTATCTATTCCACACAGAGGAGAACACCCTTCCCAAAAGGAAAGTGCACTGGTATGCACATAGCCTTGTGTGATCTTTGTTCCACACTTCAAACACCTGACTAACTTTTATCGAATCTGGCCCTGAAAGGGAAGGAAGCAGGAAATTCTACCTGTAATTCCACGGTTAGATATCATAAAGGTGAGAAGGCCAATTGGGTTACTCAGTAATCTGTGACATTAGTCAGACCATTAATCCCTGAATGATTAAAAACTGATGACCCATACAGGTCACTTCAGGTAGCTTCAGTGAGGACACTGAAATATCTGGAAGTTTGTTGCTATTGCAAATGCAAAAATCCAGCCAAGTTTGAGGTGTTTAAACCTGCTGGAAGTTTTGTCAGAAAACAAAACCAATCAGGATTTTGCAAAAGAGCAAAAATGGAAAAATCAATGTGATACTTAAAATATGTACTATGTCAATAAGACATAACCCAGCTTGACTCTGCAGAACTGACAAAGCAGAAAGGTCACACAGGCCAGGAGAGCATTGCCCAAAGTTGACCTTGAGGAACATGAAGTCTTGCAACATGATGATACCAATGCAATTTTTGAGTCTCCTAACCTCAGAGGATCCCTACTGTGTCAGGACAGGGTCAGTGCCATGTGAGACCTCAAGGCCCATCACGATTACTGAGATAGCAAGGGTTGACCTAAATATTTCTTTTTCTTTGATGAAGGTAGCAGCAAAATGAAGAGTGTCCAGTTCCAGCCAGGCAGTTTAAGGGGACTGTATATAATTCCTCTCAGATATTCTTTCAAGGGACTAGCCTCCAAATCATAGAACAGTTTAGGCTGGAACAGACTAATAAAGATCATCTAGTCCAAATCCCCCTGACATGGCAGCAACACCTTCCACTAGACCAAGTTGCTCAAAGCCCTATCCTACCTGGCCTTGAACACTTCCAGGGATGGGGCAGCCACAGCTTCTCTGGGCAATCTCCAACATTTCAGTGTCTAACTACCCTCAGAATAAAGTACTTCTTCCTAATGTCTAATCTAAATCTACCCTCTCCCAGTTTTAAGCCATTTCCCCTTGTTTTATTACTACCTGCCTGTGTAAAAAGTCACTCTCCAGTTTTCTTGTAGCCCCCCTTTAAGTACTGGAAGCTACTCTAAAGTGTCCCTGGAGCCTTCTTTTCTCCAGGCTGAATAAGCCCAACCATCTCAGCCTGCCTTCATAGAAAAGATTCTTCAACCTTCTTATCTTCGTGGCCCTCCTCTGGATTCACTCCAACAGGTCAACATCCTTACATTCCCTGTATGCCATTAAAAGTGTTACTTTGCATTTAACTGTAGGAAATTCACCTTCAGAAAGAATGAATTCCTGTAGAAATGAGGTACAAAGCAAATATTTCTCTTTAGGTTTCTGCACAGCTGTTACACACCAAGTCCTAACCTAGGCCAGACAGAGACTCCTGCACAGATTCAAAAATCTGATTAAACCTGGTAAAAAAACATAATCTTCTGTCAGCCTGCAATGCCAGGAGCAAACTGAGACAGATTATTTTGGATGTGCATGTTTCTTCAGACAAGACAGGCTACTTCAGACAAGACAAGATACTACCTCACCTCATGTTCTCCTAGAGGACACCACTGCACCTTCTCCCTCTGTTTAAGTCTCAGGAGCAACTGATCTAGCTGTAGAAGCAGAGCAGGCTGTTTCCTGGTAGACCCCACCCAGAAGCAAATTTTCCCAATGCAGAAGGCAAGGAAGCACAGGAAGGGATTACTTTTTAGGACAACAAAGCAGTGCAGACTTTGCTGTCAGAAGGCAAGAAGGGATCAGAGCTCTGAAAACACAACGTTGCTGCCACTTTGCAATTTGAGGGGTTTCACTGCAGCATCCTGCCTTCCTTACGGGTCCATGAAGCCCAGGGCAATAATACTGCCACATCCCCCCACCTGCAGCACACTGCACTGCAGGGTCTGAGCTGTAGAGGCTGCCCTTGCTGTGTCCAGCCACATCTCCTGCAGCAAGGCCTGCACTGGGAACATCTGCATTTTATGCAAGAAAGAAGCTGTTTCCTGAGCACTTACTAGGTCCTTTCCTCAAGCAAGCTGCACTAGGACGAAAACCACCTGGTAGACGGAATATATGCTCTGTCAGCACTCCCCCACACTGCTGTCTCCTCAATATACACCTTTCTCAACATGAGATAGGCAGTAATTCAAAGCCACTGACTGTCCTGTTTCTTTGCTGTGCTGTCCTTGATGACCAGCAGCAACCCACCATCTTCCTAAATCACCACTTCTGTGATGGAGCAAGGAGAACTCACCTGAGCCATCTGGAAGTGAGCGCACAAATGATGGCAGCATTTTTACTGTTGCTGTAGGGTTCGTGTCTCTCCCCAAGCCCTTCACCATCTCAGCCTGGAAGCGAGACATCACGTCCAGCAAGATATCATCAGAGAGACGCATGTGATACAGGTACCTGTCAACCTGGAAAGATGAAAGGTGTTACTTGCATGCAGGTTCCTCAATGTTCAGCAGCATGCTGGGATGAGTATTGCTTTCATGCTACAGTGAACTATGTATACTGGGGAGTTTTTATCTCTGCAAGCAGAGAAAATGCAGGAACTTCATGGCTACTTGCACTAGTTTTCTAACCATGAGGGGTGCAGTTTGGCATGAAGGATCTGAAAATCCTGAACTCCAGTTCTAGCAGCACTCCTTATTACATCAGACAAGAATTACTAAGCCCATTCCCACCCACTTCATGAACATGAGGCTAAACAGATCCTAAGGAAACAAAATAATTCCTTTCACACATATAACAAATTGAAGGTGAGCATATAACCTATGCAAACCCCTCCTCTCTGATTCAAAAAGCTCATTTTGTTTTGACCTCAGCACCTAAATTCCCATGATTGCCAGTGCAAGCAAGCTCCAGAACATCATTGGAACATTAAGTCTTACAAAAACTTTGTCTTGAAAATGTTTAATGGAGCCTTGGTGAATTACTATTAAAAATATTGCTATCTTCTCAAAGGCTCAATAACTTGCCAACATACACATCCCATGAAACTTACTTGAAACTCTGACAAGCTATTTTTACACCACCCTGAACTAGAATTGCAAAGTATCTCAACCTGGTGAAAATTTGACCTCTCTGAGTCAAGTCCAGAAAATGTCATCGGTATCCAAGCATGTCAGCCACAACCTGAAAACACCTGTTCAGCTACTGCTTCACTCAACAGACAACTTGTTAGCATGCCAGGCTGGAGCTCAAAGCCTCTTCTCACTCCAGCTCTGTCCTCCATTCTCTTGTGACTCTAAAGTTACTTCTAAAACACATTTTTGGGTGCAGTCAATATCCTTTCTTAAGGGTCTGTAGCTCACAGCATACATCAAAATAAAAGAC
The DNA here is from genome assembly GCF_012275295.1 of Melopsittacus undulatus. Classification (NCBI taxonomy): domain Eukaryota; kingdom Metazoa; phylum Chordata; class Aves; order Psittaciformes; family Psittaculidae; genus Melopsittacus; species Melopsittacus undulatus. Next base: position 67,109,967 of record NC_047530.1, on the reverse strand, counting down.
AGCTGAATTTAAAGGAAATCAAAGCATCTATGAAATAGCACTCATTCAGATAAACTGGTCAGTTTCTCTACAGCTTCATCAGGGCAAAACTTGACGTTTTCTTCTTCAAGATGTCACTCTGCTTGAACTGACATTTACCTGCAGGGCTGGATGTATGTCTGTAAAATGGCCTAGAAACTACATAGCTGGTACAAGAAAGGATTAACACAGCAAAATAAGAATCTGTCAACATCTAAATGCTCTGCTGAGCCAGACTTCGGTGCTGTATGAACAAACATGATGCAGGCATAATAATTCTGTGCTCCAAACGGCTGGACATCCTCTGGAGGGTAATCTGTGTTAACATCCTGCTTCCCATGACACAAGACTCAGGGCCAGAGGCAGGGGAGAGAGGTGGGACAGCTCCCAGTGCTTCACTAGTACACACACTCAGCTCTTGCAGCATGGGGGACATTCTGACACAGTCTCTTCAGAGCACTGTATCAGTACCATTTACATCAGGAGGTCTAGAAGGTTAAACAGAGGAAGAGAACATGCAGGTTGTAGCTAAATTGTTCTCTTCTGCAATTTGGACTGGCCACCTATATTAATGAGGCACAAACAAATTACCTATTCATAATCCAATTTTAAACTGATGGCCAGCAATGATCCACCTGAAAGAGCCAGGACCCTGAAAGTAACTCCAGCACTTATCTAGCAGCAAAACATACACACACAGAGGAGAAGGTCTTAAACTACAAAATACAGTTGGCAAGGAGCAGCAGCTGCCTTTGGATACCAGCTGTGCCTTGAAAAGACCATTATTTAGACCTTTTTTTTGTAGCCCTTGTTTGCAGAAGCACTTCATTTCCTCCAAGGCTTTTTTGAGGCCCCTTCACTGTGTACGACCCACCAGCCGAGCCCAAGCACCAGCTCTGCTGTTTGGAGCATACCAAAAGAAATAAAAATAAAAAAAAAGAAATGAAGGAGGACAGAAAGCATGAAATTACAATGACTGGAGACAACAGCATTCACACACACAGACCCAAATAAAAGTCCTCGTGGAAAAAAAAACCAAACAACACACTAAACAGTACTAAAAATAACCTTGTCTGTTTGCAGAACACATGCACTAGCTCTCTGCTCACCCCAGCAACTGCATCCCCCATGCTGTTTGCCTACAACCACAGGAGGAGACAGTCCCCTCAGAGGAACTAGATAAGGCACAGCTCAGGAAAGCCTGCTGATTCTCTAGCTTGATTTACAACCAGAGCAAGGGCTGCTTGCGTACCATTTGCTTGTAAACACGTGAATGGTCAGGCTGTGCAACACCAAACTGTCCTGCTGCCTCCTTCCTACTGCTTAAGGACAGTAGGTCCTTGTTTTTAAGTGTCTTGCCTCAGTTACGGAAACAGCACAGTTTTCATCATGGGGAAGGCCTTGTTCTTGCCACCAGGGAGCAAATAAACCTGGGAAGGGAGAAGTGGAAGACATTGCTTCTTTCTAATAGAGAGAAATCAACTCAGTTCAATACAGCCTACCCTGGCTTTCTTAAAGAGAACTCTACAAAGCATGTGGGTTTTTTTGCCTTGAGGCTAGGCTAGTTTGCACCTAGCAAAAGGATTTAACTTTTTAAATGGCTTTGCCAGAATCTCTCTGCCCCTTCCTCTCCACTGTCCTCACTTCAGGGAAGTCTTCCTTCAACTACACTCTGGATGTTTCTCTGAAGAGCCAACTCCACTCAAGCACTGCTCCACAAGGTCTCTCCCTCAGTAAAAAAATAAGAAGAAATAGTGCTCTCTAGATGAGAGATCTTAGATCAGATCATCACACAAGGAAAAGGCACTGGGCCCCCTTCTGATGATAAAATAATGGGAATAAAATAGGAAATAAATGAGAATAAAAGGGTTATGACTGAGAGATGGAGTCGGAGACATCTGACTGCTGAGGTACCAGAGTTTCTCTTGGAATGCTTCTCTTGAAGACAGAATCAATGGAAGAAGCCCTCCCTAAGAACAAGCAACTCCATGTTTAAGCAAGGGCATAGAGAACACAATCCAGTGTTGCTTGCTTTGCGGATGAGACGAGCAGTGCAGGCAGACCTACCCACCAGGACCTTGGATCTCCCACCATGGGTCTGCAGATAGCCCTGCCTCCAGCTGTCTGGAAAACAAGATGATGGAGCCTGGCAGCAATGGCCAACAGAAAGCACTCCAATGGAGATGCCAGGAGAACAGAGGACTGCAGCAGACATGTCTAGAAACCAAGCAACCTCTGACCCAAGAAGCTTACAAGTCCCATGAGGTCTTATGATGGAGAGTCAGAAAACACTTTACAGCATGACCATTTAAGTAGATTAGGGAAGAGCAACAATCAGGCAGCTTGCTCACTCCCAGTGCTGGCAGATTCAGATATGGGCCATATTGAGCTTTGACTGTAATCTGAGACACATCTACAAACATTAGAGTGATCAGCCAGGTTTGAACCAGAGGAGACACGTGCACTTCTCCCACACCAGCATTAGTTGGAACTGCCTCCTGAGATCCAAAAAACCTGGCCCAAAGACCCCAGGAGTTTTCCCTGTTACGATGCAAGTAACACCAATTCCTACTCAGCTTTAGAAATCCCATCCTTCACACTACACTTGCAAACCAATTCAGCAAGAGGTTCCTTTCTGCCCTCTGGGTTACACCACAACATGCCAGATGAAATTTAAGCACCACTTTTCCTTCCTGGAGATAATTTGCTGAATTGCTAAAAGAGAACTTACAACTGGAGGGGAAAGCACTAACCAGACCTATTTTCACACTTTTCAGATGGTTTAGGGTCAAAATGTTTTTTGCCCCATTTGGCTGTATGGCATTAACAGATAACACCATTATTCAGCCCACATAACATACTGCAGACCCCACAGTATCTGAGTAACAGTTTTCAAAACAGGAATTACATAAAGCTGCATCTTACCTTTTTTATTTGATCCTCTTTTAGCTTTGTGAAATGGAAAGCTAGCAAGTGGACAGCAAACATTTTCTTGAAGTAGATGGATGACTCAGTAGTCACAGAGCTGCTGTGATTAACTCCAAAGAGACAGGTCTTTATTCACGAAGCTGGAGCTAGAGGAACTTCAGCTGAGGCATTTCCCCCAGGGTGGGATAGTAGAGTTCCTGGGAAACTGAGTCCAGAAATAAATCCATCCACTGCTATCAGTTCAATGATTAACCTCCTGTCTCTTTGTATCACCCCCCCACATCAACCCAAAGTCCCTCCCTCCCCAGCTACACACTTCATTGTGCCAGAGCAGGCACCTGGAGAGCTGCCAAGCTGAAGAGGAGAAAAATCGATTTTGTTACTGCCCTACTTGCGAATTGTTACCACTTCACAACATAGTTGCTACGCAGCCTGCTCTGCTTCACCCAGCTTCATTCCTGGGGGGGGCGAGAAGCTCCCACCAGCACAGCCTGCAACAAAGTGCTGTAGGGATTGTGGAGAGTTAGAGAGGATTTTAGGAGGTTTCTTCCCTTTGCTCAGTGCTCCCACTTGCAAGACAAGCTCTTCCACATGAATTAACTCCACTCTAGTTCTACACAGTGCACCCTTATCTCCGGCTGTTTTCCAACTAAGCTTCAGCCGTGTGAAGGGAGCAGAGACACACAGACCCCTGCCCCCAGCTGAAATACCTCTTGTGCAATTTCCAGCAGAGAGATTTGTACAGCTTATTCTCCCTTCACCCCTCCTGAAGACAAAGTTTCAGACCAATCCAGATATTTCAGTATTGCAAAACCTGGGGAGGGGACAGATTTACCTGGCAGCCAACAGTGTTGATATCAGACTGCCTCACTTGATAAATGCCTTTAATGGGCAGCACAGAATGCCTACAGCAAGAGCAGTTTTCTAAACACCGTCGGAGCTGAACCTGACACAGCCTCTAACTATTACTCTCAAAAGTTAATTCTGAATCTGCAAATGTTGCCAGGATTTTGTCATTGCATCAAGTGATACTGACTATGGAAACGGAATGAAATGTTGACACAAAGGAGAGAAACATGGAAAAAACAACAAAACAACAAAAACCAGGGCACACACTCTGTGTGTTTCCCTTGTAATTACTGTTTAATATTACAGCTGCAACTGAGCACACTGCACTGACAATTGCCACCCAAAATTTTGCAGAACAAGATTGCAATCAAAAAATGTTTGTATAAATTAGAAAAACAAACAGCCTCAGGACAGTGGAAGAGGGAGATGGAAAAGGCAGGGCAAGTACTGGGAGGAAACACAAAGAACTATTGAGCAGAATTAGAAAATCATCTACACAAGCCCAGAGCAGGACAGAAGCAGTCAGTTATCAGAAAAAGATCTCACTCAGGTTATATCAATTCACAGCCTGAAACGGACCAAACAATCTCATGCTATTGTAAAAGAAGTGCACTTGCTCAACAGGCTGGGCTGTATGATTAGGAATATAATCCACAGACACACAAAGCAACACTCAACTCTGTACTCAGCACCAGCCTCAAGAAGAGGACTCTGCCCAGTCCTGGCAGCTACAGTATGTCATGAAGGCATGGATTAGGAGATAGCTCTGCTGAAGAGCAGGAGTAGTCACTGTTTTTTCAGTCTCTGATCACGAAAGACTGAAAGAGCTGAGGGAGGGGAACTCCCTTTGGAGTCAAATTATACAGAACCTCTGCTAGGAAAACCTGAGGTCTTTTGCTCTGTCTTGCATTGGGAATGAGCTCTGGACATTTGGAAATACCTCAGCTCTCTTTATTTTCCACTGTTCTATAACATGAATAAAGCAGAGTGGCTAAACAGTCCATAAATAGGACTTGCTCTAAAATTAGGCCTTTGATCTTTAAGATAAAGGGAGAAAGAAAGAAGAAAAAAAAGCCATGCTACCAGCCAGAAAGCACGGTTCACTTCTCCTGTATTCATCTTTTAATAACTGCTGGCTTGTTAAGTCAGACACTGACTCCCAGGGGGACTGTCTCTTTCCTCATTGTTTACCCATGCTATCCGAGTCACAACCCCTCTGGCCAGCAAAATTGAAAACATCACCTTTCAAGCTCCATCCCACTTTGATCCAGAGCTCATTGTGCCTGTAATACAGTAGATTTATTTTTCATTCTCTCTTTTCTTTCTTTCTCTAATAGATGCCACTGGAAAAGGGTCTCAAAGATCTAAATGTTCCTAAGCTGGCAGCAAGCTCTGTTAAATACCTGACATGTCAGAATCACTGCGTAGCTTGTTGGCTCATCCCTGGTACATCCTAGCTTTGGGCAGGCTGTTGTGCAAGAAAAGACAAGACATTATCTCATTTCCACATAGACAGTGGTTCAGTGCTCTAACGACCCAACACCCAAATATGCTACAGCCATTTTGTGTATTCTGACCAGTATAGGGGAAACGATCCAGGACCAAGTGAACAGATCGGCTCCAACTGCATGCAGCTTGGAGGTTTGAGGCAATGTTGTTTTTTCCCTTTGTCAGAGCTGTACCTGGTGAAAGTTAGTCACAAACCCTCCCCTTCCCCCTTTGCCAAGGCCAATAAGACTTCAAAGTTATAGTAACCCTCTTCCTACTTTCTTGTCCTGCAGCTCTCCCTCCAAACTGTGTCTCATGGAGAATTGTGAAGAGGCTGGTCCTCTATAACAGCCTTGCAGTCAAAGGCCTGCAACGAAAAGAGCTCACAGCTATAACAGGCAATTCAGATAAACGCCTGAGTGTATCAGCTAAACATGCACCAGATTCCTTCAGAAAAAGGTACCATATTAATAAGCATTTTACTGCATCTATCTTTGGTGAGGTATCAGAGACAGTGGCAACCCTGGTTGCTGGGTTCGGCACCCAGGTTTACAAGAAGAGAGTGAACAGACAAGGCTACAGATGAATAGTTAAGAGAAATCTGTCTGTATTATAGCTTATATTTCCAAGACCAATGAATCTGTGGTCTTGGAACAAGAATCAACAAACCCATCCCAACAGCAGTAGCTTTCTTCCCCATTATATTCCCACAAATTCATCAAAACTGAGAACAGAAGGGGGTTCCCACATTTGCCCTGCGTATGTCTCTCCTTGGGCAACATCAGGCTGCAAAAGAAGGCAGAAGACCTGAGGGAACTGACTAGAAAATTCACTCCAAGGACAGACACTATTTAGAAGAGATGGAGACAGTACAGACAGAAAACACTGGCTTAGGAAAAATAAGGCTTTTACCAAGTAGTGCTGTTACAATCAGCATTTTACATATAATGCATAACAAACAGACAGAAAATGTAATTGTGAAACCAATAAACTACTAAACAACTGTAATTTGAATGATTGAAATTAATCTGGAATCTGAACACCTGAAATAAACAGTTTTGCAAATGTGAGTCCCAAATTAAGTGAACACTGTTGCCGATGTTTAGAAAAAAAAGGTTTTGGCACAGCCCCATGAAGAAGAGCAAGAGGCCACTCAATCCTCCCCTAGGGGCTTGCTTGCACAGGGCATGTTAAAAATGGGCAGCTGGCATAGCTTTGCACCACACCAGTCCAGACTGTACCATATGGGACTAAATTGGCAGTCATTCTAATGGGAGTCAATGACAGCTACACCATTAGCTCAGAAGAAAACTTTCATAAAAAGTCAGCCTGTGAACGCCTGAATAAACTTCAGAGCTCTTAAAACAGTTACTATGGAGTCACTATGGAAACAAGCAGTGAGTTAAGCCAAGTGCTAATCTCAGCAAAATACTAAAAAGAATGCTTATAGTCATTTAACTTCCTTAGTGCAAAGCTTGCTGCTGAAACTCAAGGCTGACTTATACCCCGAAGTCCCAGCCACTCTTCCCTTGCCCCAAAATATACACTAGTATGCAACTTCGCATACAATTAAAGGATAAATTTATCAAAACAGACTAGAAGCAAAGTACAGTAGCAATGTAGGCCTCCTGCAACCCAACCCCACATGCATTGGAGGAGAGAAAATAGAGGAGTTGTACTTGTACAACTGTGGTTTTGAATAGTGGTTTTGCAGATTCAGCAAGGAGTTTACAGTCCAAGAGGTAAGTTGGCAAATGCATGCCTTTAAAACCAGTCTGCAGGCTTGAGCAACTACAACTTCCCATTGAGACTGTCAAGTGCAAAGGACACAGGGAGGCAATTGATACCAGTGAATCACATAATCTACATCACACAAGCTATATGAAGAGTATCAAATGGAATGTATGTGTAAGAGTTAATTGCAAGCTCACATTCTGTGCAAGTCACGTTGCTCTTAAGCAGAGACTGAGAGGATCCTGAGAAAGGAAAGCAGAATTACCTATCCACAAAGTGGGAAATTCATGATACACACATTGCCACTGCCACACACACATAGCTGCTTGGGTTTTCTTTGGGGAGGAAAGAAAGCTGAGGCTTTGCAGGGGAAGGACCTAAAACTTTCCCTCCACACCAGTGTGGTACTAAAATCAGCAAGAGATCATGTGGACTAGAAACATTTAAGCACTGTCTGCTTTTAATGGGGATACAGTTCATGAAATACACTGAAATCGGCTGTTAAAACATTATTCAAACTGCTGCAGACTTGTTTCCAAACAGCAGCTTAAAGGATTGATACTAGGAAGAAGCAAAGGGCATTCAGAGCAAACTTTCAACCTACAAAAATATGTGGCTGATCATTTTAGAATGTCAGGTATTTGATACAATGAAATTCAACCTGGCTTTTATAAGCATCCCAGCATTAAGACAAGCAGTATCTGCAGACTTGCATATAGCCAACCCCAGAAATACAGTTTCTGCAGCATTATTCTCAGGCAGCCCGAGCAACACATCCTAATGCTGAAATCCACTTCTGATTCTTTCCACTCTCCAGTATCCCTACCAGGGGCTCAAAAGCATATCTTAAAGCTGCTCACGCTTTGAAAACAAATGACAGAGCATCTGCACATGTATAAAAGAGCCATACCCTGGTGGTGCACTTAAACATTACTCAGTGATGCTGCATCAGGAAACGAAAAAAAAAAAAAAAGGCCTTTTCCCAAAAATCTAGGTCCAGCAAATTAAACCTTTCTCCAGGCAGTAAGCACCTAACTCTCCCAGTTCATGATAGCCATGATAAACTAGGTACATGGAAATACTACTGGCACAAATGTCAACTCACACGTTGTTGCTTAAACTATAAGCTGTTACGTGAACTTCCATAAAATATTATATGCATCCTCTCAAACTTCAGGTATCACAAACTGGCATGTAAAGCAAATAAAATAATCATGAAATGCCACAGAAAATAATTTGTATTAAATAGAACTGTAAATTTGAGGAGAAACAGACATCCGAATTTCTCAAAAGTAACTAAAACTATACCTATGTTTCTAACATCTTCTCCTTTCTCCCAAAAATCATAATCCAGTTTTTTTTTCTCTTCTTTCTCCCTCAAAACTTTGTCTGAATCAGCATGCTGTGCTCTTCCTAGAAGAAAGAATGTAATTTAAAGAGCAAGAATAGATGTTACTTTGTTTCAGTAATCACCCCTCCGATGACAGAATTCGAATTTACTCAAAAATTCCTGTGGCAAGAATTTTATCATTCTCCAACTCATTAACACAAATGCTTCCGCATTTTTACATACACAAAGGTTAGGGGCATATGACTCCTATCACCATTATGAACCAATCTCCTGCCGCATTGTTCATTACTTGTTTGTTATCTGTTAAACTCTGCCCTTTGGGAAGGGATGGAATGAGTAGCTAATTCATTACTAGTGAAATAGGTGACATTTATTAACAATGTGAGGATATCTCGCAAGAAGACATCAAGTTCAAATTTCCACACAGCAGCACATCATACACTTTTGCTGAATTCCATGATTGAAAAAGTGTACAGTTGACTGCTAAATGCAAACGTATGGCCTCTGAGCTTTTAAGAGTCCATTTCTCTGACTGATTCACATATCTGGTCACAGGACAAACAAAAACATGAAGGAGCTGCAGCAGTGTAAACATGAAATGCCAAAGAAGATATTAAAATAGTAGTTTATTTTATTAATAAAACCTAAACAGAATTAGGACATGGCTCTATTTTTTCTGTTTCTCCATTTCCTTTGAACTATTCTGATCATCTCTTTTTGAACCAATGCCATATCTACCATTCCTGTGCTGATCCTGCCACTCACTCTCCAGCTGTCTTAGCATTTCTTGTGTTAGAAGTCCTTCACGCAGCAATCTGTTGGCAAGAGATCCACGTCCATAGCTTTTCAGATCCTCCTGCCTTGTTGAAGACCGATAGGCTTTCAAGTTCTTTGCTCTTCTTTCTCCTGGCACATCCACTGCAACAGAGAGTGCCTCTGTGGATCTTGCACTATGACGGTCTGAAATCACTCTGGTATCCCTCTTTGTCCTTGAAAGAGGAAAGTCTTCCGACACAACTTCCGCTGCGCCAGGAGCAGTTGCAGATTGTGAAGCTCGGATCAGCTTTGTGATGTTGCTGACACCAACTTGTATAATGTCATCCAGTTTTTTCTGTATATCCCTCACAAGGACAGCATCAGGGAACATATCCATGAAACGGTAACTGAAGAGAAGCAAAACAACACAGGATTCAAGGACTGCAGACTGGGACAAAAATGAGACACATACTATGAACAGAAAAAAAAAAAATCTAATTATTACACAATGCATGGCAAGGCCATGGCATTTTAAGTGGCATTTCAGCTGCTCTAGTCCAGGATCACTTTGTTTCTAACTTTCTCTCTCTGTCAGTCACAAACTGTTCTCTGCAGAGCCCACGACTTGCTCCCACATCATAGCTACATTTGCATTTGTCAAGATCCTCTCTAAAGGGTCAAAGGAGGCCACAAGGCAGCACGTACACACAGACTCGCAGACACTGCTTTTCTAGGATTGTAGTTTTAAGTATTAGGAAAAAACAAAGATAATTTTCAAGCACAAAAACAATACCTTAACCACAGATAGAGGTCAAAAACATCATGAACAGCCTCCAGGTGTACAAGTTCTTTGATGTTCTTCGGGGCAGCTAATGGCCATTTAGTGTGCTGACAGAGCCAGTCAAATGTCAGAGGCTCATTTCTACTGAACTGCCTTGCAAACTGAAAAACAAGCAGATTTAGTGAAGTCCTCAGTTAGTCATGAAGGAAGAAATCCCAAATGAGTTAAATTCCCTTGAGTATGTGTACACAGAATGCTCCAGAAAATACCTCCTTTGTTTTAAGAAGTCCAAATGCCACACATTCTTTTACTTAATTACTCAACACAGGAGTCACCTCTTCCTTCCCAGGGCCTCATTAACAGTCTGTCCATGGGCCATGCTCATAGTTAAGCAACAAATGTATAGAGCTATTCAGAAAAGCATAACACTTAAGATACATGATTTCATGTAGCGAAGCAGATGGACCTTTTAGTTTTTTTAATTCTCCTGCTCCTGTTGCTTTAATTATCTCATTTCAGAATCTGCAAGATTTGAGAAAATGCTAAATGTGTTCCCTGACTTAGGAAACACACTATTCATACCTCAAACCAATTAATCTGTACTAGAAATCAACCTTTCTGAAATCTAGACATGTTTATCTCTTGGTAAAAGAGCTGACAAGACACATAAGATCTATATTTATAATTTTCAGGAGTGTTGATGACTTGGAATAACTGCTTCCTCACTGGCTAATGCCAGGAGGATTTGGTTGTTTTTTTTTGCCAAGGAATGAGGCTTAAATTCACACAGGCATTCACAACAGCCTGCCTCCCTCAGACATCACATTATGCCCCTTTGTACCCTCATTACCTGGGATCTGAATGCTCAAAATTATCTTGATGAGGCACTTTTCTTTTTCCCACAACTCTTTAAACTCAATTTTTAAATACCATTATTAGCCATTTCTGAAAAGCACGGATTTAATACCTGTGACACTAGGGCACCACATCAGTTCCATTTTTTCACTATTTTAACAAAAATGCTCAGCACAGTCTCTAAAGGGGACAAAGGTGATACTAACAAAGTTATAGACCCAAACAAAACTATTAATCCTGAAAAACTGACAGCAGCTGACTACAAATTCCTCAAAACAATCACACCAGGGGCACAGTGAAAAACAGTTCATCCAGGCCTGAAAGGTGAAATGAAGTAATTGAGAGCAACTTAAGCTCTGTATTTTCTGGCAAGTTTAATTCTATGTAACTGTATTCTAACATCAGCAATCACACTTAATGCCACATTCTTTTCGTGACAAGCTAACACCTTGAAGCAGCAGCATCTTGGTTTTTAAGGACTACTTTTAGACACAATACAGTGCAAAGCTTAATGGTGCACTAGTAGCTACATCTCACAATTCTGATCTCTCCTAGTTCATAGATCACCTGCAAGGCAAGCAGTAGGACTCTCTGAAGCAAACAGCAGAAAAGCCATCCAAACTTTAATTTACATCACAAAATGAAAATCAGTTCTCAGAAGTTACAAGCTTTGGTCAATAAAAATGGTTAAGAATGCAACTAAAAAAAATTATCTCCAGCTATTTTATATCACTATCTGTGAGCATTTCAAGAATGCTCTCAAATGGTCTAATGACAAAACCTGTAATCAATCTAGCAGCTAGATACAGTCTCAGTGCACCAAAACCTGCTTGCTCCAATATAAATACCACATTTTTTTTAGAAAATAAATAACTGACCTTCAACAACGTGGTACACACAAAAGGCTCTTTTCTATTCAAGGGTGCAGTGCAGAAGACATATCGTGATCGCAAATTTAGTGGAATGTGCTGAATCATATCTGCTAGAAATTTGAAGTCATCAATATTGCAGACAAAGTAAAGCCCATCGACTTGTGAGAGACTCACAAAAATATCCTGTGAAAATATAACCAAATGAAGAGAATGTTATCACAGGAGAGAGTTGTTAAATTCTAGTTATACTGAAAGAACAGTTAAAAATACCAAATTTTATCATGGTAATAAAAAAGGGGACAGGGGAGTTCCTTCTGCTCTTAACAGGACTTTGTTAAATTCTCTAACACAGGATCAGAGAAGACATAATGCACAATGCTTATTTAAGCATTTTCAAGTCATCTCCTAAGTAACAAATACAGTGTTCTGGAAGTGTACATTTTAGTTACAAAGAACACCATCACAGGAACCAGCCCTATGTTTACAACTCCTTACAGGTTTGTCACTTTCATGACCCAAAAAGCTAATTTTACACCATAAAATTCAATAATTGAGGTATTTTTAGCCCAGTGCCAGCAATATCTTACGAAAAAAGAAATCACAAGATAAATATAGTATTGCAACAGAAGAGTTCAAAGAATACCTGAAACATATCCAAGGTCTGGAGAAAAAGGAGATGCCAACTGCACGTTGCAGGGGGAATTTTTATGCACCCCCAAAATAATTTCTCTAGTGTAAATCTTTGAAAGATTTTTTTAAAAGATCTTTAAAGAAGCACTGTGACCAAATACTTAAGAGTTCAATAACAAAACACCAAGGTTTTATGTTAATACTTCTATGCCAGTCCAAAAATTCTCAATCATAGAATTTTAAAGATGTTCTGTTACCCTAGCAGCCTAAGTTTTCCAGGAAGTCTCCAAGTATAATCTTTTACCTCAAGGTTAGAAATTTTACACTTTGCTACGTAACAGCACATCAGTAGAGAACAATGATACACGTTTAAATCCATGAAAGCTGCTAAGAATTTCTCAGTGTACTAAAAACCATGATACTGTTTTTTTAAATACAGCATCATAAGCTTAATTTCTACTTTAAAAGGTTTACGTACTTCCAAAAATTCTACTATTTAGCTAATGATGAGATCAAGTAGACTCCAAAAAAAATCTGTTTTCTTGAAGGAGACACTGTTTTAACACAAAGTCCACAGAACCAAGATTAAAAAAGAAACCTCAGATAACCCTGAGATGAACAGAAACCTGACATAATCAGCCCAGTTTCCCAGGAACTTATCAAAATTTCTGTTTGTAGTATTTTCAGCCTCTGACCAGAAAGTCTACACTTAAAATACAGAACAGGTGAAATGAAAAGGCTGTTGCATACTCTTCAACATGTGTGAACCTATTTACACACTTCAACAGCTTTCAAGCTTAACAAAGAAAAGTTAAGCATTCTAAACATATTTGCAGTCACTATGGTAGAGAGAAGAATCCAACTGATAAAAGATATACACAAGGCTTCTGTCAGGTTCCCTAAGTACACGTTTGAACAACAGCACTGACCACAAGTAAAGCTTAATTTTTAAAGCAGAAGCTAATATTCTTACAATTAAGTTAGATAGAGTGGCATCAGGGAGATGATAAGCAAACATTTCTATCTGCTCAGGAGTAGGATGTAGGCCAGCTGCCTAAAGGGAAAACAAAAGAAAAAAAAAACATTAATTCTCAATATTGTTCTTAAGTCAGTCCATCACAAACAAAACCTAGAAAGGCAAAATACAAGAAACCAAACCACCCTAGAGTCCAGTTTATTAGCATACTTATGTAGAACTTGCGCGTGTGTTCGAGCTTTTAGTTCTTAAAAGAGCAGCATCAATATAAATGAAATATTGCAAGCCTCCAAATGCGACAAAGTCAAAAAAGTCATTGGGCATGACACAACCCATTTTTATAACTAACTCGTAAACAAACATAAGGAAAAATAATTTGGGATCAGAATATAGTAAAACAGTGCATGTCTGCAGAAATCAGGTACTGAGCCCCTCACCTTCACAGGGCGCACAGTCTCACTCAAAATTTCCTTCAGCTGTATGAGGTCATCACGATGCATTGTAGTGACTTCTCCTTGTTTGAAGGATGAGCCATAACGTCCAGCTCTGCCTGCAATTTGTAGAGCCTGCGAGGTTGTAATGGAGTCTATTTCCTTTTCTCCCTTCTCATTGATAGTTGGCTTTACTATAGAGTTAAATATTATTCTTCTTATACACCTGAAATATTTGAATAAAGACAAAGAGAAATCCTTCTTTGGAAATTACTTCAACCTATGACAGAAGCATGAAAGCCTTTTTATTTAGTTGTTTTTTAGCTTTTTTTTCCCCCTCTATAAATTAAAGGATTACAAATACTACTTACAGACACAGCATATTCAAAAGGGTTAGTTTGGTTAGTTGCAGAAGAATCATCATCCCTACACACATCAACCACGTTCTAGTAAGGTCTCAATCCATTCATCATCATCTGCCTTAGTAGTTTATAGAAATATGATTGCATCACCTTCAGCACCAAAATACATCTGAAATTGGACTGAACTTGTTCTATATTTCAGAAAGGCAAGAGACTGACAACTGTGCACATCTTACTCCAGCATATTGAAAGGATCTTAACAGTGCCTGCTTTCCCACAGAATTAGGCCAAGTGAGCCATTCAATTTTTAGAATCAATTTTAAAATTAAAACTTAGTTCTACCTCATCAAATTGATCACTACTTCAGAATTAAAATGCAGATACTGTGTTATCTAGACATAGCAGCTATTTAGCCAAACTGAGGAGAAATGAGTTAATGCAGGTACCACACCCCAAAATAACCCAAATCCAACAATAACATACAAAAAATCTGTCACAAAACTATACCATGAAGTGTTCCAAGTACTTACAAATTGAGTCCCATTCCAATTGCATCTGTAGCAACTAAAATTTTGCATGGATCATCAGGATCATTGAACTTCTTTGCCTGTTCAAGTTTTGTTCCTAAAAAAATTACAAAACAGTTCAAAACTCTTCTTATAAAACAGTGATTATGTATTGTTAAGCCCAATGCCTTTAGGGAAAAAACAAACAAACAAAACCACCAAACAAACAAACAAAACAAACTAAAAAAAACCACCACCAAACAAAAAAATTGGTATTTGGTTGGTATTTGGCTGTTGTTGGTGGAAAGGGGCAGAAGGGATTTAAATAATTCCTAGAATTGTGGACAGATCTCATTTAATGACATCTATCTGAAGATCAATATTAAGAACATAATAAAGGTCTAATCCCAAGATTAAAACATCAATCAATGAAAGCTGATTACTTTCTCTAACAATATAGATACAAAACTACGAAAACCTGCATTGTTTCATTTTAAAAGTTTTTCTAAGAAAGAGCAAGAAGCAGAACATTTCCTTAAGAGCAAAAGGAAAAGTCTCACCTGGTGGTAGACTGCCATATATGACAGCACATTCTAATCCTCTGGCTTCAATCTGTCGACTGATAGAATAAATGTCATTCTTACTGAAACAGACAATGCAGTCTCCAGGGCGGAGGTTATCTAAAGATTCTAAGGCATAATCCAGCACAGTGAGAGGAGTGAGTCTCTCGTAGTTTCGGACCTAGAAAAACAGAGGAGTTGTCAAAGATCATGAAATTTTAAATAAAAACTTCCTATGAAATATCAGCCAGCATGGTTGCTATTAAAGTTGACTGAAACACTGAGAGATCTCACACAGTCCTGAAGGGATAATTACTGGGGAGGTGACATACACTTATACGTCTTGAAACACTTCCCAAACTGAGAACTATAAGGTCTTCTAAAGACACAGAAGAACTGTATATTTTTACAGGTAAAGTACATTCAAGAAAAGAAATGTACAGGCTATGTATCAATTCTATAAAGAAATGAGTTTGTTTTCACTCAAATCATCTGAATGCTGTAACTGGTCCTCTTTCACACACTCCACCACACACAGATATGTAAAGCTACTGCTAAGTCACCACAAAATCATATAGGCTGGACTTAGAACCAAATTTTATGTTTTTATATACTGTTCACAAAGGAATCTTGCCCCTCCAAAAAAAGTATTTATGACAGTAAAGTTGGGTTTCAGGTATATTTCAATCACTGTTCTGGAGGTGTTAGTGCTTTTAACTGCTTTCCTTATCATATGGAGAATAAATACCAACAGACCTAAGTAACCTCAGTAAACTTAAGAGCACTGCACCCTTCAGAAGGAACAGAACTGTAAAGAACACCCCTGAATAGCTCTAGCAGTCCCTGAGGGGAACTCAGCAAAGCGCTTTAAGCAAAGATAAACCACTATTAAAAAAAAAAATAAAACCCACCAAACTACTTTGCAACATCTCCTTTGGCTTACAGGAATTAAGAAACATTTTAACAAGAAGTCCTGCAAGAATAAATGTGATCAGTGATACTCCCAAAAGTCCCTAATTTTTGCTGGTTTTCCAGCAAGGAAAACCTGATGTTCTGTCCATAACTTGACAGAATTAAAAAACTTACTTCAACTTCCTCCCCTGTAGTGTACATGAGCTCTGTCACCAAGTCAATAGCAGCAGCCTCTCCACAAACGTGGATTTCTTCTGCACAGAGTCCTAAACAAGAACCAATGAAATAAAATGCAAAATGTTATTTATAGACTACAGTAGCTTCAGCTGATTTTTAAGTTAACCAAAATTACATTTTGTTTGCTAAATATGTCAGTGAGGACAGCATTTCACTTCCTTCAACACCCCTGATCAGTATCTAATGCCTCTCCCACAATACACTGCTTAGAGCTGCTTTTGATCTCATATCAGCAAGTGTTGCTTGGAAATCCGTTAGTATGATGATCAGAGTAGCTAATACCTTGTTGCACCCCCTCAGCCAAAACAAGAGGTACCCTCAAACCACTGAACAAATGGAGGAAATCTTTGAAAATGTGTTATTTACTACTAATGTTTTACTAAATCCCAAACCACAGCAGAACATAAGAGCTTTGTTTTCTGCATGACCTCCTAAAATTATGAATATATCCCAAATGCAGTCAGAACCAAAAAGGTAATAAAAAAGGAGGTAAAGGAAGTGTGACAAATCATGCTGTTGAACTACAAGCGGTGGAGGGAAGTAAGGGGGGAGAAGTCAGATTCCAGACTTTTGCTCAAAATCTGAGGAAAAATTAGTTTCAAAAACTCCCCTTGAAAAATTCTAAATTTATAAAAACAAGCATTTTTCTAAGAATTTATCAGACCAATGCAGCTCTATAAATGAGTACTTCAGACTAACACTATAAAATATTTGCTTCTCATGTTGCTATACATTTAACAGTATCTCTTCATAAAATCTCTGAACAATTGTGTTGTTTTAACTGAACAACAAAAAGCAAACCTTTAGAGAATAATCAATGTAAAAGGACAACAGAGTGTAATAACACAAAGACTCCGTATTACCCAAGGAAGTAAAACTGGAAGAGACATCTGCATAACTTAGAGAATAGAATCTTAAAAAAAAAAAAAAACAAACAAAACCATTCATTAAGTAAAATATGACAGGTAACTTGCTGCATACAGACAAATCCTTTGAGGCAGAGTATCTGTCTATCCTGCTGTGAGAAGACCTAAGAAAAAATACTCACTTTCATTTTGCACCCTATATTGTAACCACTTCTGAATATTCTGACTGCTAAGCTTGAATTTAATGTGCCATTTACAGTCACGCTACATTAGCTTGTTGTCAACACAAACAAGCTTACCTAAGAGGGCTCTTGTCCAAGCCCACCCTCTGGCAGGATCTCTGATCATCTGAATTTCATCAATAACAGCAACTTCATCTTAAAACAAAAAAGAAAAATATTACACACGAAGGAAGAGCATCTAGAACAGCAAATCAACACAGGAATGAACTTGCAGGATTTCTAAAAAAAGTTGCTCAAATCAAGTTAACCCTCCACCACCAAAAAGCTATTCTGAGATGATCACTGTTCTAACTCCTGTAACACAGTTTAGAAATCATTCAAAAAGTTGGGGCTGTTCAGCCTGGAGAAGGCTGCGTGGAGACCTCATAGGAACCTTCCAGTACCTGAAGGGGACCTACAGGGATGCTGGGGAGGGACTAATCATTAGGGACTGTAGTGATAGGACAAGGGGTAACAGGTTGAAACTTAAACAGCAGAGGTTTAGAGTGGATATAAGGAAGAAGTTCTTTACTGTTAGGGTGGTGAGGTACTGGAATGGGTTACCCAGTTAAGTTGTGAATGCTCCATCCCTGGCAGTGTTCAAGGCCAGGTTGGATGAAGCCTTGGGTGAGAGGGTTTAGTGTGAGGTGTCCCTGCCCATGACAGGGGGGTTGGAACTAGATGATCTTAAGGTCCTTTCCAACCCTAACTATTCTATGATTCTATAAATAAGAACAAAAAAGAATAGCTCAACTACCTCAGAGTCTAGGCAACAGCATACATGAAGATACCACAGATATGACTGAAACAATTCTGTATACATACAAGGTGTATTAGTGCTGCACATTTCAATGGTACAAGCAATATGAGGAGCTTGTCTAGCATCTTCATTGGCATACACACGTTCTTCTCCTGTCACCAAGTCACATGGCACATTCTAAAGGGATTCAGAAAACTCATGTTAAGTTTCTGTAATACAATAAAATCCCCATATTCCAAAGGGGAAAAAAATTAGTTTCTTAGAGTAGCTTCTAGACAGTACAGTGGATGCTATCCAGAAAACAACAACTCAGCCTTTTGAGACTCATGTCCTGTATTTAAGTCATATCAGGCTGAAGGGTATAATGAAGAGATAGTGTCTGTAATTAGATGCCCTTCCCTACTCCTGCAGGATATTACATATCCTCTGAGCATTTCACAGCTGTCACATATGCAACGAAAGAACTGTCAGAACAGCTGTAGTACAAGGGGCTCATAAAGCATTGGCCAGCAGTGAAGGAGCCTTACAAGCTCCAGCCTCCTCCAGTTCATTTGGTGATTGCCCTGTTGGATGTCTCACCTGCTGCCTTATACTCACACAGCAGGAGTTCATGAAGACTAGCTGTGAGAGACAGCAGGGGCCACTATCCTCTGTTAGCTCTACACTTGCTGAATGTCAGGCAGATGGCTATTCCTTTCATATTTACAACCACCTGTAAAGGTCTCAAGGGCTACGTATGATCCATGAGCTGCCAAGTGAAAAGCCCTTGCACACACTAAACACATGAGAAAAAAGCGCAGTAACTCTACTAACCAAGAACATCATTGCACCGTATCCACATTCTCTACAAGGTACTTGTTGCAGACATCTCCTAGGACAAGCCAATCTTTCCCATATGTTGCTTTGATAAATGAATAATTACAAGGTCTAAATCACAGACTTGTCAGAAAAAGAGAAATTATAAAGTCATGTGGTAAACACTACTGTACATATACGCAATGCTGCATTAACATGTGAAGTGTTACTACAATGCTTGAGAACTGGTGTGATTCTGTGTAGCCAGAAACATACTGATGAGGAGCCTTCAAAAGAATGCTGGAAGCAATAAAAAAAAAGCACTAACTAAAACTGCTTCTAGGGACCTGACACAGGGCACTGCTCTTAACTCATCTGAATCTGTAGAAGTTTTTATTAGATGGTTCAGTGAAATATATTTCAACACTGAAGCAGAAGGTTGATGGGAGTTAAGCAAGGGTTGTTTCTTGCCTACAAGCTAAAATAAAGGTCATGGGCAAAAGAAGACATGGATTACACCCTGAAAAAGCTAATAGCAGAACCTGGCTAAACTCAGGAAAATGAAGACAGGTCACAGGGATGATCACACAGCCTGTTTTGGGGAAAGTGATGTTCCATTTGGGGAAATGATGTTCCACTCCACATGCCCAAAGCAGAAATGCACAATTGATGTTCACATGAGCTGTTACTGCAAAGCAAAGGCACTCATGCAAGCACATTACTTCATGGACTAGCTTAAGCAACTACAGTACTTTACAATTCATGAGACTGTCCCAGTACTAAGGATATCGGTAAGTAATATAACATACTGACAGCATTATTACTCTTTTGGAAGATCTCATGAGCCAGAAGTTTTAGTGGACCACAGTATATTCCAGATTTTGCTGACAAAAATCTCTGGATAGCGTGGTAAGTTTTTCCACTGTTTGTAGGACCAGCATGGAATATTATCCTTCTCTGAATAGCTCTGGCATCTGGATACCTATAACATACACAAAAAAACAGATTTGTTGAACACTTAATCTGGTTTTCTGGATACTGATTCAGGGGTAATTGTAAATTAGCTTAAAAATTTACCTATTGACAAACTTTTAAAAGTGTGTTGAAAGCAGAATGATCAAGTTCTTAGAGACAGTATAATAAAGTTAATAAGTCTTACACATTCATCTTGTAAACAATGCAATGCTTTCAAAGATTTAGAGTGGAATTCATACACTGTTCAAAATAATTCTCATTACTGTGGTCTCTTTCCTTGGGTATATTAATATTTTAATGCTACGGCATGCAACCTCCCAAACAGATACAGCCAGAAGACAGCTGGGAAGACAACACAACTTAGCAACTTTAACAGCCAATATAATCTTATTCTCCTTTTAATTGATTTCAGTGTATCTTGGAACAAATAAAGAGCTTCTGACATTAATTATTGTAAAAACAGAGAAATGGAGCTGAAAATATAGTGCAATTATACATCAAAAAGCTTAGGTCCACAGTCTATGAAATCCTGTTACACAAAGAAAACATTACAACCACTTAAACACACTGACCAGTTGGGCGGCAATCTTAAATCACTGATCTTGCGTAGATCATCCATACAATCCAGCATTGGAAAGATCTGCTTTGCATGCCTCAGGAAAAACGGAAAGAGATCATCCACGTGACCTAGAAGACAAATCCTTTTAAGAAAGTTGTATGCTTGGCTGAAGGTGTGCATCTGCATAATAAACTTTAAAAAAAAATAATTCTACTACTTCCACCAGATACTTAGATAATTCTTTCAAACTCTGGCTCCCTACAGTGTTCAATAATTATCCCAATGGCAGAAAATAACTAACATGAGTACACAGACTAAGCAATGTACTACAAATACAACAGTTTGAAGAAAAGAATTAAATTCAGTATACTCACTCTAATAGCCTACATGTCCACAGAACTTCTAAACTGTCCATCTCTCACAGAATTTCAAAGAACTATCACAATCTAAAAAACTGTCATCAAACACACACACACACATGAAAAAGCAGTGGGGTTTTTTTGTGCTTTTTGGTTTTATTTGAGAATTAGTAGTCATTTCACAATCAAAATTATTGTGAAAAATTTTAAGAATTTAAAAACTGCAGTATTTTCAAGTATTATCTTCAGACAAGCAAAACTCAAACTAAAAAACTTCAAAACTTGCCACAATCCTTTACACTTCTATGTATGTGAGTTTTAAAGCATACATAAACAATGCTCATACATAAGTAAATGAGAAGCGTGAGGAAATCATGTGGAAGACTTTATGCACAACTAATATGAAAAGACACTTCACATTTCCTAAGACACTGCAACACTAACTATGAAGAAAGCTGTTTCCACTGTAACCAGCTAGCACCACCTCTCGCTTAAGTGTTGTTGATTACAACACACAATGCACTAAGCTCTTATCAGTGCTATATTCACACTCACTCCTATCAGTTCTACACAGAAACAGAGCACACCAGAGCTGTATTCCCAAGTACTTAAAGCTACCTGGCCAGAAGAAAGCTCCCAAAGTGCCCCCTAGTGACAACTGACTTTTTAAGAGAGGAATAAATGGAACAGCACTTGGTTTCAGGGAAGATGCTATAAAACAGGCTGCTGCTAGCAAAGACCTCCACCTCCTTCATTTCCACTTCAGAGGATTTAAGGATAGATCTCTCCATAGAGGGGCACAAATACTTCTGATGGGAAGCAATGATTTTTAACCTCTTTTATAGCCTAATAGAGGGATCCATAGGTACATAAGTAGGCATACAGGTCAAAACCAAGAAAAAAAATGTATATTTAATTTTACAAGCTCTCCAAATACTTGCCTGCATCACAGCATATATCATTGAGAATAATATGCAAATCAGCACTCACAGAACTGGATTCCATGATATACTTCCTAAAGCTTATAAATGCTTGGTGAAACAGGCGAGCTGGGGGAGAAAAAAAAAGGAACAAAGTGAGTATGACAGGAGTCACAAAACCATACTTGTAAACACCCAACAAAACACTGTATTCTAGTAAAAACCGGCAACTTAATATCAGATATTAAAAGTAAATATAAAGGTTTGAACCAAATGACAGAGACAACCTAAACAAGCAGTGTTGTACAACCCATAACAATTCAGATCTACCTAATACCTGAGTAGAAACAGACTACACATTTGAAAAAAAAATAATCTTAGAACATTTTCTTACCATCTAATCCATTTTCTGCTCCTAGTCTTTGGATTTCTTTTCTTTTGTAGAACTTATTTAAGTTTTTTAGAACTTCACCTGTAGAAAAAGAATAACTTTTTTTTTTATTTGCTCAAAATTAAATCACATTCTTCTGGCACAAAGATCATGGCTCACAGTCTCCTTACTCTGGAGAAAGGGATTCGTTGATAGGCTGAGGGGATTCAAAGAATTTAACCTAAATTAAACATAATCAATAATTGAGCCCCTGTGGGAAAGGACAATCTTAAACTGCAGCAGAGTAAAACCTGACAGAAAGATCATGTCAGTATTTAAGACATGCTCTCCCTGGTACTTTATAGGAAAGCATAAAGGTAGGAGCCTGCATCCAAAATGTAAGGTTTTGAGGTCTTTGCTTTTTATTGGCATCTATCAGGAAACAGCAGGTTTTAATGTGAAAAGTAAATCTACTTCAGCTACCAGTGACAGGTTTTACTAAATATCTCAAAATACGTTCTTCCCTCCACCCTCCTTCCAAGACATACTCCAGAAAGATGAGGCAAACCAGATGCAGTATTCTTCCTATTTCTCAGGTTAAATAAAGGAGGGGAAAAGAAAACAGAGTTTCTTCATATATGTCACTCAGCTTTGTTTGTATAAATGTCTTATTACAAAGTTATTAACAACCTTATCCCTCCCCTAAAAGGCACCTTCAGACTTGCAACAAAACTGTTTTTATTAATGCAGACTCTTGAATTTAGCTCATTAAATCACAATGCTAGTTAAATCACAATGTTAAAAATGCGTCCCCTCTCCATCTACAGCAGATCAGAAATTCACAAAAATCTAGCAAATATCTTGAGCACCTTTTAATAAACTTATGTTATTCTTAAAATTCAAATCTACAAACCCTATATTATAAAATGCTACGACGGATACATAATGTAGCACACCCCGGTTTGTCAATACGAGCCACTGAACAGAATTCTCACTAAGCTCTGCTCTCTGCAGCTAACTCATAACTCTGAAATCTCTGCTATGACATGGAAAGCTTCCCATGAGATGAAACTTAAATTATTGAAAGATTGCTTCTCTTTCTAAAAAAACATACTCTAGAACACAGGTACCCTGCTTTGTATAATGAAACTCATCAGGTGACAAGAACACAGCAGTTAAACTGCAAGCAAAACTAGAAGCATGAGAGGGGTGGCTATATCCCATACCCCATACATGGTTATGGTAGTCTATTAATGGATTAACGCCCAGTCTGAAATGTTCACAAAGGTTACAAGATTGTCAGCAGGCTTGCATTTACTACAAGACATCCATACTCTCATTAGAAAATGTTTAAGGGCCTAGAAATAAAAGACAGATTGGAAAACTCTGTGCTAAAAGCAGGGGGCAATTTTCTTCAGAGCTTCCATAAGAAGTTGTAACAGTTAACACATCAGCCACACAGATAAATTCACAACCTACTGGCCTTACAAAATGAAAAGGTCAATGCTAGAACATTTGTTACTATGCAAGGCAACATGACATTGGGACCATTGCAGCCCACAACATCCAAGGTCATGATCCTTCCTAAGCACAAATACTTCTCTTAACAATAAGCTGTATCAAAATGAAAGCTGGCATTGCAGCCCAGCAAGGCATGCCCACATTAACTTAATCTAACTGCACGTAATACTATTTCTACAGCAACAGCTAACTATCAGGATACATACTCAGATCTTTGTCCTGCCCCTACCACTACCTTCTGTACCATTCACCTCTGTCTTCAAAGATTTCCCTTTCTTTACCATTTCCTCATTCCAGAACAGTATTCTAGTTCTTAGTCCTCAATTACTTTGACTTCTCAGCAGCATTTATTAAGGTTCTGTGTAAAAGGATGGCCTAACTCTGCAATTAAGTTCAGAAATTATGCAGTTAGCCTCTAAAGCATCAGATTTGTTTAGCTATTTCAGCTCTATTTGCAGGAAGGCTCTTCGGTCATTTTCCTGCATCTGAGATAACAACAATCAATTTCTGTATGCTACCACTGAGGCAGCTGAACTGCTGTATTTTAAAACTCTTTTAGAATTATTAGACTTCTACTGTCCTGTCCAACTGACCTTGTGCATCTAAACAACCCACTTGTTTGAGCACCTCCTGTTCTGATGTATGAATTCCTGACAATACCTCACCTTTCCTAGCTTACATTCCTCACCAGTAAACACAGTCCACTGGTCTGACAATCAAATATATAGAAGTAACATTCAGTACAACAACTCTAAGCATTTGGGCCCCAAATCAACAACTGCATCAAGGATTCTGTGAAGCCACATCAGAAAGTGTTGATCCTTCACACTGCAGATTTTTGTTTATATTTATTTCAAAATGGATAATGAATCATCTCCATACCAGAAGGCCCATAGTCAAATTAGACCTAATTTGAGCTGCCCACTGATGGCAACATTCAAACTCAGTACTGAAGATCATGAAGTCAGGTATCAATCCTTCCCTCTCTCTGTACTGACAGCAGATCACCTACCTTTATAACACCCATATCTTCTCTCATTGCTCTTTACATCCCTTTCTTCTGAGACTACATGCATGAGCAGACCTCTTGCTCCCTTTCACCCTCTAAGTTTAATATCACAGTTTCTTTTTTTTTTTTCCCCTTGGTTGCTCAAGGAAGTTGTGAATCGCAGAATCCCAAGGGTTGGAAGGGACCTCGAAAGATCATCTAGTCCAACCCCCCTGCAAGAGCAGGGTAACCTAGAGTACATCACACAGGAACTTGTCCAGGTGGGCCTTGAATATCTCCAACGTAGGAGACTCCACAACCCCCGTGGGTAACCTGTTCCAGTGCTCTGTTACTCTTACAGTGAAGAAGTTCTTCCTGATGTTCACATGGAACCTCCTATGCTCCAGTTTACACCCATTGCCCCTTGTCCTATCACTGGATATCACCAAAAAAAACTAGCTCCATCATCCTGACACTCACCCTTTACATATTTGTAAACATACAGAATAGTTAGGGTTGGAAAGGACCTTAAGATCATCTACTTCCAACCCCCCTGCCATGGGAAGTGACACCTCACACTAAACCATGTCACCAAAGGCTCTGTCCAACCTGGCCTTGAACACCATCAGGGATGGAGCATTCTCAACTTCCCTGGGCAACCCATTCTAGTACCTCACCAACATTACATTAAAGAACTTCCTCCTTCTATCCAATCTAAACTGTCCCTCTTTAAGTTTTAACTCATTACCCTTGTCCTGTCACTACAGTCCCTAATGAAGAGTCCCTCTCAAAATCCTTATAGGCCCCCTTCAGATACTGGAAGGCTGCTATGAGGTCTCCATGCAGCCTTCTCCAGCCTGAACAGCCCCAACTTTCTCAGCCTGTCTTCATGTGGGAGGTGCTCCAGTCCCCTGATCATCCTCATGGCCCTCCTCTGGACTTGTTCCAACAGTTCCATTTCCTTTTTATGTTGAGGACACCAGAACTGTATACAATACTCCAAGTGAAGTCTCACGAAAGCAGAGTAGAATGCTCCATCTCTGCTCAAGGCCAGGTTGGACAGAGTCTTGGGTGACATGGTTTAGTGTGTGGTGTCCCTGCCCATGGCACAGGGGCTGCAACTAGATGATCTTAAGGTTTTTCCAACCCTAACTCTTCTATGATTCTACATAACTGCTCCTTGGATATTTTGGTATAATGTGCTCTTGTCTTACCTAGTCACTCAACAACTGGCTTATTCAATAAGGCAACCATACAAGAGGTTTAGCAAACACATACTTAGATCTTAAATCATTCCATCATACAGCTATTTCATATTGTTCTATTGTTTCCCATCACACTGTGCATTTGGGCCTTTCAGAATGAAGACATCACCATCACACAAATTATCATAAACACTACTAATGTAAAAGCAATGGAAGGCTACGGATATATTCTGCCACAATTCCTGTAAAAAAACCTCAAAAGCAAAGCTCCTTCTAACTGTAACATACTTGATACACCAGAACTGAAAGCATGTATCACCACCCATAAGGATCTACTTCTGTGAAGTCACAGAAAACAGATGCAGCCATGAAAGAATTTCACTAAAGGCCATTAACCAGCAGGTTTGTTATAAAGGCTTTCCAAGCTTCTAAAAAGGCTTCTATTATACTGACAGTGTTTGATTAGCATGAAAACTATGAGCACTGTCTCACTTCAGCAAGTACAAGATAACAAGATGATTCACACTAGAATTATGCACACTGCAAATAACAAAGTTTCTCCACAGGCTCTAATTAGAAAGCCTGCAAATATAATATTTTTATTGAATCCAGTTCAGTGTTTGACAGCAAAATCTGACAGAGCATCTTCATTTGAACTATAAAAAAACAGACCCAGATGCATAATACTGTGTGTGGTCAGAATCCAAGAGGGAGAAGCAGAGTAAGACTATTTCACAAAAAAAAAGAATGGACGATATTTGCTAAAGACGATCTCATTCAGTTTCCTTTTTAACATTATTGATGGTTTCAAAATACAAAATCACTGACAGCAGCAGAGAGCACTACAGGCCAACAAGCCAGACAAGCACCATGCTGGTCACCTGGCTGGTATCACATGAAAGAACTTCAGGCTGTTCAAAGTAGTTAATTTTTACCTGTGGGAACATTAATAATTTTAGCCAATTTGTTGTCTCCCAACAACTTAGCAGAGACCAGAGTCTATACTTATTTTCCCAGGACATTTTAGTTGTACCTTTGAAGAAATCCAACATAGTCTGAGACAACAAGTAAGGTAAAAGTAATGTGCCACCATTCATACTTACTGGCACCCAAGAAACGCATTACTATTGTAAGTCAACACTCAAAGGCAAGTCTGAAAACAACATGGAATTTTTGCATAACAGCTGTTCAAGAATTTTCCTCTTAGCTGGATTTTTCAGCTATCA
Organism: Melopsittacus undulatus; assembly: GCF_012275295.1. Taxonomy (NCBI): domain Eukaryota; kingdom Metazoa; phylum Chordata; class Aves; order Psittaciformes; family Psittaculidae; genus Melopsittacus; species Melopsittacus undulatus. The sequence continues at coordinate 67,082,956 of NC_047530.1, read as the reverse complement.
AAGCCAGGTATTCTTTTCTTGAGGGCTCTGAACAAATTAGGATCATTTTTCCATGCTTTGCATACATAAATAATATGTTTTCCTAAGTGTTCTGATAGCACATGAAGAATAAAGTTCCCATTTACACCCTCAGTTTGGAGCTAGCAATCATCAAAAGGATCAAGAACTTGTTTTTTATGTAGGAAGTCTTTAAAGATAGTGTGCTAGCACAGCTAGATAAAATAAAACCTTGCAGAAGACTGAGCATGGATGAAGAATGCACAGCATGTATGATTTATAACTAAAAAAAAATAAACAAAAAAGTACAAAGCTGGAAAAGCAGTTACAATTCAGCGGTTCTTGAAGTATAATCACATGTAAAGATAACAAAGAACAGAAGCATGCAGTATCTAAAGGTCAACCATAAATTTCTTTTTTTCACTTAAACATCAAAAAACGTGTCAATCAAAATGACACGACACATACGTAGCAGACAGATAAAACAGAAATATAAAGCACTGAGAAAGACATTACTTCAAGACTTAAGTTATAACTCCTGTTATGCTTCTGACATACTCAGCAGCTCTCATAATACGGAGGGCACTGAAGTGAATAGTTCCTGACACAGCTTTCCTAACTGATACACAGAAACCTACACTTAACATACACTTGTTCATACTATAAGATGTGCAGACCCAAGGATACACAAACAGATCTGCACTATTCTAACTAGAAGTTAAACTGAAGTTTCTAACGCTGATTGCCAGTAATAGAAATACTGGATGCTTTGCCCAATTTTGATCAAGGCACATTCAACAAAGACTGCTCTTCTGTCTGCTGCATCAGGACTTGAGAAAATTATGAAACAACTGACTAAATGTTTAAGAAAACTACAACTTCTGAGTTCAGATACAGTTCCAGTTTTGGAATGCCACAATATTTCAGTTTAGCAGTGGCACTTGCTCCCACACCAAGTACCTTTATTCTGACTGTGCTGAAATAAGGAGTGGAGGATCTAGGCCAACCGGAGTTTTCTTCCCCCCACATACGACTCACCTAATGAGCCTTGTAAAAACCTCGCTATCGGCCGTACTACCTCACCTGGCAGCTTTCATCCCACTTTTATCTTCATGGGCACCCCAGGAAACAACCCGAACAGAGCGGCAGGCCCCAGGGGCGGGAGGGTATCGGTCAAACGACGCCCGGCGGGGCCCGCCAGTTCCTCTCAGCCTCATGAGGACCCAGCCCCACAGACGGGTCATAGGGGCAGCAGGCCCCGGAGGGACGAGGCCTGCGTCTCCCCCTCACAGCTGCCTCTCCACACTCACCCTTGTCGAGGGGCCGCGTGAGCTCGGCGCCAACGTCCTCCTCGGCCCCGTCACCGACAGGCTTCAGCGGCACGGGCACGAAGAGAGAGGTGTCGGGAGCCCGGGCGCTGCCGTCCCCGCCGGCTGAGGAGGAACACGAGGCCGCGGCGGCGGCGCCAGGCCGCAGTCGGACGGCGGCAGCCCCGCCATGGCGGAGCACGAGCCCCGCGCGTGCGGGGAACCGCAGCAGCGGCCACGCGCACCGCCTCATCGGCAGCGAAGGGCAGTGGTGGCGGCGCGGTGCTCTCGCGTCATCCAACTGCGACCGACGAAGGGCCCGCCGCGACGTAGCGCATGCGCAGCAGTGACCTAACAGCAGAGCGTAAGAATGGCTACTGGCCGCGGTGCTACGAGGCCCTAAAGAGCACGTCCGTCCCCCTGCCGTCTGGGGCGAGCGTTAAAGGGGATGCTGAAGTAACACGTGCTGCGGCTGCAAAGGGCAGAGACAATCAACAGAGACGACCCAGATGTTAGTGAGAATACAGCTGTTTTAATAATTCAAATAGCAGCTCAGTATGTTTCCCAGTTGTTATACATGGTTGCACAATCTGAGGCTGGTTAAATACAATCAAGTTTTCAAAATCTCTTGGAATCATTTCCAGATTACAACATGCAAGTGACCATGAAAATATTTGGCTTTTTACTTTGTTCTTTAACTTTCTGAACAGGCACTTACATGAGGGAGTTGAATTTGCTCTCAAAGATATCCATATTAGAAGTATACCAGCATAAAGTACAGCATTGTTGTCTGCTTTATCAAAGTGCCACAGTAATAAAACAGTTCTTACAGAAATGTAATTTGATTATTTACTTACTCATAAAGTAAGGTTACCAATGACACTTGTACCAGAGTTGAGAAGCCTTGGTTTAAAGACCAAGTGAACTACAAGCACAAGTAGCCTTCCACACAGCAGGCTTCTTTTCATGCCCAAGTCATGTGTCTGATAACAGACTGCATGCTCAGTTATGAATAGATGAAAGCTATTTTTAAGCTATTTCTTCAAACACTAAATGCATGAGATGATTAAGAGAACCAATCTGTTGTGCCAGACAACCTTCTAACAGTTTTAAGGCTTGCCTGGCTTCAAAATACCTTTCCTGAAGACTTAAGGAGCTTTTGTGCCCTTATAACAGGTCCAGATGGACTAGGTGGAGGATGTCCTTTGAGAACATTTCATCTCTCCTGTCAGGACAGTGAGGAGACAGACTCTGAAAACAGTGGAAGCATGAAGCCAGGAGGAATCACAGTTTCATGTTTTTGCAAAATTATCTGTTACCAGCATTTATTTCATCAATAAGAGATAATTACCTTCAAATACTTCACCTGCTCACCACTTGAAGGTGAAATCACGACAACATCTCTACAATGGCTGGTTACCAGGCAATGAGCACCCAAAAGTCAGGAGTAACCCACATGAAAGGCTTAGAGAAGTATGGCAGAGAGAGAATTGGGGGAAAGAGAGCAAAGATGCTTCCTAACATTCTTCACTACTGACAGACTCAAAAGCTTCTCAGAAACCTTATTAAGGTGTCCGAAGACTCCACAGTTATAGTGCATATACATGCAGTTTCAGTTAAACCCTGTCTAACACAGTAATAAGAAGTCTTAGGACAAGTAAGTGTCTTAGGACAGAATCTCACTGTAAACCTCCATTTTTAGTGTGATTTAGTCAATTGCATCTTACTGTAGTTCCAAAACAAAACAAATGGAAATAAGCAACATTGGAAAGAAACATGCAATAAACAACATGACAAAAGGGAAATGCTTTAGTCTACACTGTATAGGTGATCAGCAAAAATCAAATATACCAGCCTACCATGCATGGAGATAATCAGATTTAAGATTATGCGTATCCAAGTGCATATAACATTATCAAATAAAAGTAAATGTGCAGTATAAAATATAGCTTAAGAAAGTTCCAGTGTTTGAGAAAGCACTTTATTTTAAATGTATATACATACTTGCATGTTTAACTGAAGAACGCTTTAGTAGTATGGTAAATGCAGCACTGTAAGATGAAGGAAGAGAGTTGCATGGGAATTCTGGCCTTCTTTTCCCACAGGCTGCTGCCACCTTTAACCTGCTGATGTATCACAAAGTTTTTCACCTTGTACAAGTTCACATTTCAGGTTGCTCAGCAGATGTTTGTGATTCTGGAGATTCAAATCGCTGGTGAAAGTTTGTTCGCTGTTTCCTCAGCTTCTCAGGAGCTTTTCTCCATAAAGTTATTTCCTATTTGAGGAAGCAAACACTTTTGAAACCACCAATAACCATTAAGTCAGCAGCATCAAATATTTTAAGTTCCTGATAGACAAAGACTTTTTGGGGAAAAAAAACAAACAAAACCACAAAACCCAAAACACCACAGACCACAAAAACTGCATCCCCATTAGCTACAGAACAGTACATATGGAAAGTACATATGGAAAGTAAGTACATATGGAAAGTAACAGAAAGATGACACAAGTAAATTTACATAGTTTGTTACTGCCTGAACATTTACCTTTATTAATCTTGAGTAGTCACTTTTTTCTTCCTTAACAACCCTGCTCTCAACTTTGAACGGATTATAGTTTTTCTTCCTCTTTTTCTCAAAACCCAAAGCCCATCATGGCCACTCTATGTTTGGCAGTTATGTTCTGTTCAACATGTTTAATTACACTGCCTTGACTACTCTTCAGCAGGAAGATTCTGACCACAGTTTCATTCCAGTGCTACTCCCTTCATACCTCAACTTCTGTTACGTTTTCAGTCAGATGCCTTATCCCTTACTATAATTTTGCAATTTTGAACCTGTGATAATGCTGTGAGGAGAAATCTACCTGCAGTAGTTTAAGCAAGCAAGCAAACAAATGCAACTCGAGCTTCTTTTACCCACAAAGTGTTTTCCCTGGATATTCACAATGCAAGGTTGTTCCATGGCATAAACACCTTATACTTGCTAAACGAGTATCAATCATTCGCCTTGACTACTTTTTGCAAGCTAACATTTTCTGTACAGCTTCCAGTGCACTCACCAGAAGAAATGGTTATGCCATACATGAAGCACAGGTGGCTTTTGACATGCTGAACATCCAAAGCAGCATGTACAAGAACAGATAATTCTGCAACAAGATTCCTCAGACCATACCTGCTGTTTGAAGTACCGTCTGTCTTCTTCATCCACAAGCACTAGATTTAAGAAGTACCTCACTGAAAATTTTTTGTTCACATCCCTCATTGTTGGAGTTGGCTCATAGCCTGCTAAGAACAGTCTTATAGGAATCGATTCACCTTAAAAAAAAAAAGAAAAAGCTTAAATTAGTTCCTTAAAACTGGACGGCACTCATACAATTTCAGAAGACACGCAAAATAAAGGCAGTTTCCCTAGCACTCTCTGTGCCCCTTCCTTGACTAAAGAATTAAAAAAGGAAACCCACCAAAGAACATCACAAACGTAACACAGCACAGAGGCAAGTGTGAAGTCAAAAGTGGTAACACTTCATTGGCAGAAGCATGGTAGCCGGGCAAGACAACAGGATCAGTATCTTGAACTCTACACCATGGAATCAGGTTTGAACCAAAGTGATAAAATATTAGTCCTAGAATTTCCAGTGGTAAAGAAGGGTAAGAATTACTAGGATCCCAAGTGAAATACCCTAAGTTAATAAAAAATGTCTGCTTTAAAAAGGAAAATCCACTATCATTTCAGCAACCTAAGAAGTGTGGTTTCTCCAAGAAAAATATACAAGTAATCTGTTCCCCTCCAGATGTTTTTAAATACAGTTTTAACTCAAAATGCTCACTTTAAAACCAGCACAGTTACTTACCTTTAACCGGTGCACCATCCATTATTTCATACTTTGCAATAGTTTCAGTCTCTGTTGTGGTACTGGGTCCTGGTGAAACAAACTTTCACTCTGAGAACACATGCTTCAGTTTTAAACATTTACAAAGCTTTATCACAGCAATTTCTACTCTGCAGCATTTAATTCACACAACATGACATTTTTTGACTTGGTCTTGCATACAAGTCATACACAGCTAAAAAAAGCAAAACCCTCTCCCAGGCAAAGCATCTGTTTCTTACTCTCTCCTCCCCACACTAAAAAAGAGGCAGTATTTAGCACTTCAAAAGAACTCTGCATATGCAGGCATTAAATAAGGGACAAGCACGTGGGATAAGACTTGTGAAACCACTCCATTTGGTGATCAGTGCTAGTGACCGATACTGATAAGCGTTGATTAGACTAGGAACCTGAAGAGTTATCACCTAGCACAAGAGCCACCTTTCTCCAGAGACTAGGATGAAGAAACCAGAACACCTAATTTAGCCACAAAAGAAAACAGTTTTCTGCCATTTCTCTATTGCTATGGAAGCCTTCCCATTCTCCACACAAACAGCTCCACAGGGGCCCCAGCCACTGAAGAATGAAGTCATGAGCCATAGCCTCTTGCTGCCTTCCTAGTTCCAAGATGTACAAGCCTGATCTGCAATATTCAAGCTGTTGCTGCTTCAAAGCCTCTTGATATTTCTATCATATCAGTCTTAGACCAACTGAAAATGGCACTTTTCTAGACCATGAGAAATTCATGCTAATCTTTACCAAGCCTGCTTTACAAGCTAATCTCTATAGAGGCAAGGAGTTTTCAAGAGTCATTTCATACCTTCTCCCTTGTTAATTATCTATCAAGACTGATAAAGATGGTGCATATTTATGCCCAAGTTCCATTTACAACTGTTCATATTTGTGAAGCTAGCCCAACAGTCAGTCACAATGCCAGGTCAATGTTACAGACTACGTTGCCTACTACGTACGATTACCAAAGCACAAAATGTAAATGGTAGTGACACAGCAGCGAGAAAGAAGCACATGGAGCATTTGTTTAGCCAAAGCTGCAACTATTTTTTCCAGGTCTGCATAAGGCTCAGACATACAAGTTGCCATTTCTTTTAGACTTTGTTTCTCTTACCAATTCCAGTAATCTCCTTTCTGATCAGCTGCAACTCCATGTGCTGAATTTTTATTCTCACTAAGAGGAAATAAATTTTTCCAACAATCACATCCTTTAAATGATACCTTTAAAAGAATGGAATTGGGGTTTTAATTAAAGAATAAACACATTTTTTTACACCTTCCTGAATACAAGAGTCATACAGGCAGTTGCCTTATCTGCTTGTTAACTACTTAGAGCTTACTTCCCCACCAAGCAAAGCATCTCAGCCAGACCAGTGCAATCAGCACCTTTCCATTATTGCCATATTAGTAAAGGAAGTACAGCAATCATACTGAAAAAGTATAAATACAAAAATCAAGTCTTAAATATTTGCTAGTGACTTTCCTATCAGCACTGGAGGCAGAACAGACAAGTATTTCTCAAAGATCACTGTGTAATTAGTACCCAGTAACCAAACAGCTCAACACAATAACTGAAAATATTGCTTTACATTTTGTCTCCAGATGCCACGATTGTTCAAATATTATGTACTCCACACTTCTATCCCCAAGATACTTATTTCAATTTATTTTGTTCTAAGTGACACTTACTTTGACTTATTGTATTCAAACTCTATATGAAGGCAGTCTTCAATGCCTACTTCCATTTTAATGGAATTGTTCACATCTGGGTACGTAGCAAGCTGGTGAACAATCAGATCATATTCTTTCACCAAGTCTGACAGCCGTCTCACTATTGTCACTTTCAGAAAATACCTAGGAAGAAAGCCACCAAGTTAGCCATAATTATTCAGAATTGCATAAGCAAAAGCCCTTTGAAAAACAAGAGTACACTCTTAAGACTAAGCTGAGAAGAGTAAGATACCAAAACACAAGACAAAACACTTCTAAGAAGAAATGTAGGGACCATCTTTACCTGACTGAACTGAAAGAATTTTATCTATACGAACAACACGGAGCAATTCCAGAAAAGAAGAAATGGCTACATCATAACAACCTTAACTCCAATCAAGGCACACTAGTTACCAGCTGTTACATGTCTGATTTGAAATCCAAAAGGAGGAAGAGGGAAGCATAATTGCTAAATTACTACTTTTCTGCAGGGGAGGAGAGAAGGCGTAACAGTCACAAACCTCAGTCTGACATTGGCACCAATGTAGGATTCGTATGGCTTTTCAACCTGCATGAATTCAAAGTCATAGCTTCTGCTTTGGGTCAGCTCTCCGGGTAAGGCCAGTTCTTTCACTAAGTTTACAAATTCATGGGTATTGCTTTTGTCATTGAAGAGTTCTACAGTTGAGGAAGTTAAAGGGAAAACATGTTACAGTGTTTATTTTTAGCAGACAAACCTGTCTCTATTTTGGCAGAAGCAGGTAGGAGAGGACAACAGAATAATTAATTTAAGTTACATGTATGTGACCAAATGTTGTATCTGATTTTTCTAATTTATCTTCAGTTTCAGCAGCCTACAGTAGGCATTGCTAAAGAACTAACTGCAACAAACAGAATACATACTTTAAGCTTCACTAGCATGGTATTTTTTTAAATGACAGTTTAGCTAACTTTAATAAGTACCTCTTATAATTCTCTGTAATTAGCATTGCCTGATTTTGGCTTCAGCATTTATTGCTGAAGGCACAAAACCTAAGCAGCATCAAGACTGGCTCATACAGGACAGGCCAGAAATCCCAGCTGGTCTCCCACAGATTAACACCACCTATCAAACAATTTATTATTACTACTAGTCTACAATCAAATGGCTTAGTACTACCACTGGTCTAAGACAACCACTTGGAAACAAGTTCTTAATGCGTAAGCATAGACACAGCAATCCCACAGCAACAGCACCTCCTGTCTCCAGACCAGTGTCATTATAATTCATCCTAGATCTATGTCACACAATTCTCAATAAGATTGAAAGTTAGAAAAAAATTACGTTAGTCTCAAGTGGTTCTTACTCAAACTTTTAACCAGTCTGACAGACGAAATGCTCACTATCCCAGTTCTCTCTCACATGTACATATCTTCCCTCCCAATGACTCTGAGTAACACAAATCAGTACATCACTCGTATTAAAATAAGGAGTATATAATCTTCCTTTGGCACTTTATAAACTAATCTGACAAAGTTGCAATGTTAGAGCCAAACCGCTGACAGTGCAAAGTTCCATAAAGCACACGCACCTAATATCCCTTTTATAGCTTAAACTCACCAATTTGTCCTACAAATTCAATTCTAATTCCTTGGTGCTCTAGTCTCTTTCCATGCTTAAGGGAAACGTTCACCTAGCAAGGGAAAAAACAACAAACCACCAGTTACATTTTTTCCCAACACTTTTTAATACATGATCCCAGTACGAAGACAAACATGACTACGTTCCTATGAAAACTGAAACCTCTTCTCAATAGCACTACCTGAGCTTGAAGGCAACCAAATCAAGCAGCTGGTTATGAAATTAAGCATTATGAAGGCACCATTAAAGCAGTTAAAAAACAAATCTTATCCACAAACCTGAATTTATGATGAAGCTTGAAACCCTTGAGTCCCCAAATTAATAACCTCAATTAGACCTTAAGCAGAATTCTCATAAGCTAGTTATGATCCTTTTAGAATCTTTGAAGGCAGAAAGCTTCAAGCCATCTTCTGACAGTCATATTTGGAAGTCCAGAAAAGAACTGCCATAAGATGCATTCCTTTCAAGTCAAGTAAACTTAGGTCCCTTCCTCAGCAGCCAGCCACACAGTGGTGTTAGTCAATGAAAAATAACAGATAATAAAATCTACTATCAAGACCTTCATTTGTGAATCTGACTCTCAAAACCACACTTAACCTCACAAGAAAAAAATCAATACTTTTACTCACTATGTAAATGTAAATATTAAGCATACATAATGCTCTCTTACAAGGTAGTGATGACTAGAGAAATTCCTGTACCTTAAAACCCAGTATATTGTTGATATCAGAGTAGGCAGTAAACTACTTGAGTAACTTATCTTTGGGGTAAAAAGGAGGAAGGAGGTAGAAAGCTGTCCAATAAAGGACTAGTCTTCCATACCTCCTCATTCCACTGTGCTTCATCATCAGGCACCTCTCAGCATTGCCAATAAGAGTGAGAAGTGCTCAGGGCAACGAACGGAAAAAAGCTAGTTTTCTCAGTTTCCCGAGTTTTCAGGCCCATCTTGTGAGAGTTTCACATCCCTGAAAGCATCTTTCTAGAAAACCAAGATCTTAGCAGGGAAAGATATCTTAAGAGCAAAAAGATGCCCATGCGACAACAGGTTAGTCAAGATCAAAGGAGTTATGTGGAAGTCAATCTCAGTACCCAATATCTGGATCAATTTTTTTTGAGGAAAAGTAAATCATAACAGAATCTTTCAGAGAGCAAGACTGGCTCCAGTAAAACCAGAGTGATGGCAAGGAGTCATTGTCCGTCTTCACACACACATGCACCCCCAAGAAGAAAAAGTCTTGTTGATGCAGCAGCCACCTCAGCTTCATCTATTACTGGTCTTAGGCAACTCCATAAACCACTCCAGGGGATGAAACACCAGGTTTAGCTTCAGGGTGTGCAAAACAAGTTGGCTTTGCCAGCCAAAAGCTACTGTTACATGGCTGGGTTCTGGATTTTGGAGTTCAAGGGGAAGCAGAAGCAGGAGGACCCAGTCTGGAATAGTTTTGTTGTCAGAAGCAATGATAGGATTGCACATGGTTGCACAAAAGGCTTATTCACAAATGCAAGTTGACCTAAAAAAAAAACCTAGTAAAACATTCTGTTTTACCAGTTGCCTGAATGACTGTAGGTTAAAAAAAAAAAAAAAAAAACAAAACCAAACCCACATAGAGGAAAACAGTGTTTCCTGTGTGAATAGCAACACAAGCTGAAATTGAAGCTCTTCCTTATATATCAGTTTTTCATTTACCTTCTTACATGCATTCATACACCAGAGTCAGTACAGTATTAATATTCACTTTAAAAAAGATTTACCTTTCCCGTAACAGATTCTCCATCATAGAAGAGAAAATGCTTTTCTCCTTTACCATCTTCTGTTTTGATTTCTGCTGTTTTTCGTGTTTCAGCATCATTGAGAATAACATCAATCTCACCAACAGAACTGAAGAAGCCTCCAAGAAAACTCTGGAATAACAAAGAATTAGAAAGCTTACTACACGGTGGACACACCATTTAAACTGTGGTATTTACTTGCAGCTGTACATTATACATTGGGAAAAAACATTTGTGCTCCCATGAAGTTACAAAGCCATTATGTATTAAAGACCAAAGAAACAGCAATGACAAAAAGACAGTTGTTCACCTCACAAATAACTGAAATGAGGTCAGTAACAAACAGCAACAGCTATTACAAAATAATAGCGTTTATAAAAAAAGTACACAGCGTAATTACCATTACTCCTACAGTAAAATACTAACAAATATTTAAAACATTACCATTGGAAACTCAGCTTCAGTTTCTGACACTACAAAGTTTACAGTCACTGGTTTCACTTAAAAAATTAATTTTTAAACCACACTTCAAAGAAAAACAAACCAAACAAATCACAAACAACAAACTTTTAGCAAATATATTCCATCTGGTTTAAGATTTGAGATATTATAAAACAAACAAACAAAAACTTACTGCTTTATACCCACTATAACTTACTGCAGAAATAGCAGTAACAAGAATGATCAGAAACAAGGCAAGTAACAGAGCAAAGCAGGGTGAAAAGAAACAACAATAGGGGATATAATACAAGACCTAAAGCATCCCTCTGGTTGGTGAAGGGTAATAGGGATTTTTATTTGATGTCTCTTGCTACACCTCTTAACCAATAAGGTGAGCACTAACAGGTTCAAGAGGCAGCTGTTCTTCATTCAGTCTACCTCCATTACTCTGCCATCAGATAGAGTGGATGTTACAAGTTTTCCTGTAATACTGCTCCAGGCACCAATCTATTATGAGCATCAAGTGTTTGTCCTCACCTTACAACAGCATTCCCTAGGCACGAACTTTTGACCAGCACCAAACATAAGAAACTAGGAGATCATCCTTTGACCTTGCACAAACATTTCTTATAAGAAGCTGCAAAATGTGTTAGTGGCTCTACGGGAAACTCAAGATAAGGACAAAAGTCAACATTTTCTCCTAAGAATTAAACACTAATCTGCTTCGATGTACTGTAGCAGACAACACTAATTCAGTACAATTTTGACGGTGGTTGGAGAAAGTATATGATGTTCTCAACAACAGAATCTACTTAACTATATGAATTTGGTATACATGAAACATTCATTCTCATTTCATCAATTTAATATCAAAAACTGAGTAAAAACACATTTCAACACATTGTGTTGAACCTGAAGTTTTAAATATAGCATCAATAGCAAAAAGGCCAGAAGAACAGCTTGAGCTGAATGATACTCCTTAGCAGTGTCAGGAGTTTTTGCTTACCCCCAACAAGACAAGCAAAGACATGGTGCAAGCTTGAGCTATATAACACCAATTCACACAAGATTAAACTGACTTTCTATTTGTACAGAAAGCAAGCAAGCCTAGTTCAATCCACAAAGATGGACAGAACTATAACTGAAACCCAGTTACAGCTACTTCCCATTCTCAGAGGAAAGAAGCAGATGACCAACAAGGTGGTCAAACATAACACCAAACTGTCTTCCAAGTCCCTGCCAAGCACATATTTGCAGTAAATGCTGAAACGAGAACTTTTTATTCTTTTAAAATCACTGCACACTAGAACCAGTCTTGATTTTTGGCTCCTGAGGAAGGGAGAAAGAAAATTTCAGTAAGAACTGTTACAAGCTCCTGTTGAACGTGCCCTTATTTTTTCCTTAGTAACTGTACTCATTTTTCCAGATTAGCTTTATACACCCCCCAACTAAACATGGAAGAACATTACATAAACATCATACAAGATACTCTCACAGTACCTTCCAAATTATGAACCTGTATCATCCTTTAAAAGTCAGCCAGACCTAACACTGGTAACATAGGACTTCTTGAGACACTGTGAATGAATATTTCAACTGTACCCCTTTGAGATTAGCCATGATCTCATCTAGAGAGGACAACATATGGAATAAAGAAGTCAACAGCTGGTATCTCCTCCAGTTGCTATCCAAGATACTGCTGCAAGGAAACTATGCAAAACAAGAATATTTTAAGAAGCCATCATATGGTTTATTATGTTACAGCTTAAAAAAATGAGGAGAACTAAGGTTTTCAGAAGCTGGCCAAGTGCTAAGCTATGTTCTTGATTTCATGCAAAAGACAGACGCTGAAAATTTTGCTTCATCAGGGTCAAAAAATCAATCTGCATTCAGTCCTTAAGTATCATGGCTGTACTAAAGGACTTGAAGAACTCCCAGCAGCTGATCAACAGTGCAGAAATCCCAGCCTCAGCTTCACATACAACCCTAAAAAGTTTTTGCATGTCCAACAGATAGAGACACATGTTAAAGAATCCACACACTTCAGAACCAAATCTAGCTTATTCTTTAAAATAACGTGGGGATTTTTCAACCTATACATCACAGCACACCAAGCACTTCGCCTAGGCCAAGCCTGCTAAGCACAAAGTGGCCTCTATTTCACCAGCCCTGAAGGATCACTACCAACTACCGTCATTTTAATTGCTGCCTTAAGGGACTGCTGAAAGATTTACTGATGTTTTCAGGACTATCACATGCACTCTCTCCAAAGCCTCCCCGACAGCAACTGTGTAGGAAAAATGGAAGCCGAGTTACATGGCTAATCCCCGTCCTGCTGAAGACATGTGGGGACAGAAAAGCTGGGAAACATTCCAAGCCTTAATCCATAAATTATATTAAAACCACCCAAACCGTTGTTTTCCGCCTGCCGTTTTGTCAGTTCTCCCCGAGCCCGCCCCGCACAACGGTGGCTCACGTGGGGCGGCCGCAACCCGGCCCGGGCACAGCTCGGGGCGAGGCAGGCAGCGGGGAGCAGTGCGGCCGCATGACGCAGGCCGGGGAGGGGGCGGCCAGACCGGCGTCGGGGGGAAGGGTGTCACCGGGCGCTCCGCAGCCCGACCAGAGGTGAGGGAGAGAGGAGCGGCGGCACCGGTGAGCAAACCGCGCCGGCGGCTCGGCTCTCCGCACGCACAACCCGGAGCCACAGGTGGAGAGGGAGGGAGGAGGGAGGAAGGAAGGGATGGAGGGGAAAAGAGAAAGGAGGAGGCACCGCCCGGCCGAACCCGCCATCGCCTGAGGCGGCGGTCGGGAGCGTGGCAGCAGCGGTTGGACAGTACCGTCCCGTGTAACGTGGCGGGGCCGCCCCTCCGCACTCACCATGGTGCGCTCCCCTCCGCCGCTCACCACCCGCCCCGCGCGCCGCCAGCACTAGCCGCCCGGCCCGCTCCCCTGTCATGTGACCTTACAGCTCAGCCACGCCTTCCCCCTGCCGCACGTGACCGCCTCCCTCCACCGCTCCCGCTGCCGCCGCCTCCCGCTCCAAGCCCGCCGAAGGGCCGGCCCGGGGGCGGGACAGGGTGCGCTCGGTGGCGGTGCCTGCGCGGAGCGCTGCATGGCGCCGCCTAGCGGCTGGGAGGTGGCAGCTCCCGGGGGGTGGCGCTCTCCGGAAATAACGGGTGAAAGCAGAACCATAGAATCAACCAGGCTTGGAAAGACCTTTAACATCATCAAGTCAAACCATTACCTCAGCACTGCCAAGTCCACCATTAAACCATGTCACCGAGGGCCACATGGTTTTTGAACACTTCCAGGGTCGATGATTCCACCACTGCCCTGGTCAGCCTGTTCCAATGGCTGACCACCCACTGGGAATAAATTGTTCCTAATATCCAGTCTAAACCTACCCTGGCACAGCTTAAGGTAGTTACCTCTTGTCCTATCTCTTTTTACTTGGGAGTGAGAACCACCCCCACCCCACTGCAACCTCCTTTCAGGTAGTTGTAGAGGTAAGGACCCCATGAGCTTTCTCTTCTCCAGACTGAAGAACCCCAGTTCCCTCGGACACTCCTCATCGTGGTCCCAAAACTTTTGCACAGGATTTTGTGCTTTTCAGGGTGCGAGGCAGCCATTTGGAAGTATTTTATGTGACAAGCTCCCACCACACGAAGGTTTTTAAGTTATTAGCCCTGGAGCACAATAACATCCACACGGATGAGGCACGGCCCCAGAACCTGTTCTCCACTGCTGGCGGTGGCTGCCCTACCCACAAAAGACTGAACAAAGAAGATTTTTTAGTGAGTGAAAGCAATGAAGATTGTAAGGCAAAGTTTTTATTGAAGTTGGTTTAAAACTGCTTCATGGCCGTCGCATTTTGTCAGGCACTGGGGAAGGGGTGTGGGAGGCACAAGAAGGCCACTATCTGCAGCCCTACAGGAGCAAATCCTCCTCCGTTAGCTTTTGCTTCAGCTCACTGCCTCGTGGACCCGCTAGGAAGACAGGCAGCTTCACCTCAGAGAAGCTGTTGCCATCACCAAGCCCTGACCCAGAGGCTGGCTCTGCTTCCACCATGGTGTCAGACCCAGAGCCGGACTCCTCGTCTGAGAGAGGGAATATGTCACCCAGCTCCTGGTATCGCTTCATCCTGAAATGCAGAGTGGCAGCAAATTTATTTCAAATTTAGTTTATTATCTCTTAGATGTGCACACAGAAGCCTCACATTCCCATGGGTGAGCCAACCTGTGACAGGACTGTTGAGACAGGAATACCGGACATTTTTGGATGCTAGAGTTAACAACAAACATTTGACAAATGAACTTACAGGGACGGGTCTGCCATGGGAGGAAGGATCCTGTTGGCTCCACCAGCGGGCATGTAAAACCAGGGCCCCTTCTCTTCAATGCAGTTAGCAGACCAGGCATCAGGTCGGCACCTCACTCTCTTGTACCTTGCCTTCTGCACTGGAGCACCTGATCGAATTAGCTGTGTGTTATTCACCAGGACCAGGATGTTATTCACCAGGACTATTAACTTTATGAGTACCTAATAAAGCTTAAAGGAGTGGAAGAAAGCAATTTGTGAGGCCCTGGTTGCTCAACCACCAAAAACTAAATTAACCCTGAAGACATTTTAAATGGCTACTGACATCCTAAGTGACATCTTTTCTCTCAGAAGTATCAGGTGCATCTCACACATGGGCATAGGAAGTCCACAGGAATCAGGATTGAAAACCTAATGGGAAACCCATGCCTCATGCCATCATCACAGCAGGGCTTATTCACAGTTGGGGCATGGCATGGCATATCCATGGGGGACCTGTGGGTTCAGCCACCTGCAGCTCTCCCCAAAGCTGGTGGAGGTACCTCAGATTCCCCTAGGGACAAGTCACCCCAGAAGTGAGCTGCCTCTTGCACCCTCCCTTTCTGTTTCTCTCCAGCAAGGGTGACAGACAACTCTGCTTTGGCTTTGAGTGACTCAGCTCAGCTCCCTTAAGTTGAACGGGATGAGTTTTGATAGGGAGGCTGGAAATTCAAGGTGTGCCAAGAGCCGCCTTGAGAGATGGTTCAGGTGTCTCCTAGATATGACTCAGTTATGTAAACCTACAGCTGCAGCTCTGGTGCTCCCCAGGTACCTGACTGGGGCTGTTACTAAAAAGTAGTCTTCAAAAAATACCAAAAGGAGAAAATAACGGTTGCGTAGTAAAGATAAAGACAGTGGCATTTCATCCTTCCTCTCTGTCTTATGTAATTAATTTGTTCTGAAGCCTCCTGACACATTCTCCCCATGTTGGCACTTCAAACTATTTTTTTCTCCATTTCTTGGGAATATCTTTCTGTAATTACACTTTTCTATTGCCCTATATGTTACTGAAATATACTAGATGACTTTCAGCTACCTCCTACACTTCTGTAAGAGAAAAATGATCTCATGGGTATCATTTCCTGCTTTTACAGCACATGCCTTTTTAACACTTATTTTCTTCTCATATTATTAAGAAGGTTTTTAATAACAACAGTGGCAACATAATAAACAACTGCAGCTAACTAATTTGCAAATAAACAACATACAAAAACCAGGCCATAATCCCTCAACCTCTGAGTGCTAGATATTAATTAAAGCTTATCACTATCACAGCCTTGGTCTGGGGATAAATGATACTGTACATACTCGGAGAACACCTCTCTCTCACAAGAAATAAATCCACAGGATGCATACCATCATGAATCAACATTTCCTTTTAGTTGTATTAGGGCTGTGTGTTGCAATATTGTACTGAATAAACGTTTAATTTCCCCACAGTTAGAATCAGTTTCCTGCCATCACAAGCAAGCAGACCATAGCGGTTATGACATGGGAACTGTTACATATTTTGTCTGCAACTACATAACTGAATAACAGTAGTAAGTGGACCACTATGTTGTTTCAAAAAACCCCCAACAAACTAACAACAAATTGAAATACATGGATTGAAAATATACACACATACAGCGATGTATTTTATAGTCTTTTTCTCATAGGGAAAGGGGCACAGAAATGTGCCACTTGCAAAAACGCACCTTTTCTTACCATTCCCCCTCCAGAAAATGAAATGTTAGCAAAACAAGTTTGCCGAGTAGAAAGAAGAAGTTCAGTTTGAAAAATTCAGAGACTCCCTACTTGGCCTACACTGCATAGCCCAGAAAGAGGATTACCAAGAGAATAACCGCCCTGTTTTACCTTGTGCTGTGTATCCCACAAAGAGGATTAAACAAATAGCCAGGAAAATCCTCCCATTACATCTGATGAGGAGCTGTGTTTTGGCTGGCATCCCTCTGGTCTCCACCAGCCTTCACCACGGCTTCACACTTCAGAAATATGATGGGGCGAGGAGATCAACTTTTAGAAAAGGTTTCCAAAACCTCAAACCCAACCCAAAACCTGCGTCATCACTTCCTGATTGACAGCAGTGAGACAAGTACAGAAAAGCTCACAGCACTCTGGCCTCCTGGCCTTCATCATGCACGGAAAAAATCCCCAATGCCTTCATTTCCAGTCTTGCCCAAGAAAAAAAGCAAACCTGGCACCAACCAAGCCAATGGAAGGTGTGCTCTGCCAGCAGCTTGTGGTCTAGGTGTGCATCCTGCCTAGTGCCTGCCTGTTGCTCAGAGGGCTCCAGGGCATTTGCTGTTTCCTCTGAAGAGAAAAAGCAGCAGCTCTTCATGTCATCCAATTTTCAGTCAATTGCATTTTTGCATTGACATTGGCAGTGATTTCCCTTGCTTCAAGCCCATGTCAGTCCACCAGGAAAGTTAGGAACCGGCTGCTTGCAGTTGGTGCAAGATTCACTGACTGGAAAATAATCTTCTTTCCAGAAAAGTAAACTATTTCTGGGATCTCATGGCAGGTTTGGGTTTGTTTTTTTTTTAAGCAGAATCTTAGATATTTATAGCAAAAGTGAAAAACGTATTCATTTAGAGAATAAATGCCGGTAGAAATATTTCAGCTCCTTTCTGACAGGACACAGCAGATTTGCCCAACCAGCTCATTACTGTATGGTACAAGCACCCCAGGAAGCATGGCAGACTGTTTGGACAACATGTGGCTCCATAAGAGGTCTGTCTGGAAA
Source organism: Melopsittacus undulatus (assembly GCF_012275295.1). Taxonomy (NCBI): domain Eukaryota; kingdom Metazoa; phylum Chordata; class Aves; order Psittaciformes; family Psittaculidae; genus Melopsittacus; species Melopsittacus undulatus. Next base: position 67,065,126 of record NC_047530.1, on the reverse strand, counting down.
GCTGTGAAAGCCCCTATATAGATAAATACATGGAAACTGCCTTTCAGCTAGGCTCATACCTTTTGCTTGTCTTTTAGTTGCAATTAAACCAGACTTATGTGCGCTTCAGAATAAACTACAAACAAGAAGGTGATTTAAGTGGTGGGGGTTTTTCTCAATCATACCATTAGCTGCTGGATTAACTTGTGCACCAACACATGGGCCTAACGTGCTGCTGGCACCTTCAGTGATGATGCAGCTGATAGTGTAAGTTGTCTGTGGTACATCTATTTTTACACTGTGGAAATTCCACAGAGGCCCCCAGTGGGGATCTGAGCTGAGTGATGACTTTCCCCAGGGCACAGCACTCTACCAAAACCCCATGAGAGGTGGAGGAGACCCCTCCAGTGGCTCTGCTCCTCAGGTTGAGATTTACAACCAGATTCAGGGATCAAGCTGCATGAGATTTATTATAAACTTCTGCCCATGGGGTATTTTCTGGCACAGGTAAAACAGAGGACTCAAAGCAAGCGAGGACAGACAGACTCACGTGCTGTGGTTGTTCCTTGCAGCCAAATTTTTACTTTGCATTTTTAGCATCAACTCATTTTTCTTTCATTTTCTTCTTTTTTTTTTTTAGGTGGGGCTCAGCATAAATAGGAAGCCAGTAAACATGTGTGCGGAGGTGATCAGCCTCCACCTGCTGAAGGCTGTGGAAACCATCCCTGCAATAACACCTCTCATTTTCTGCTCATCACAGGCACATGCCAACCACTTCCACACCTCTCCAGCATGTGCAAACACCTCCCCATGTTGGAAAGTGCCCCTCCACCAGCTATTTCTGCCCTTCCCACCTTCCCAGAGCTTTTTCCACCCAGCACTGGAAGCTTCATGAGATGTGGCCAGAGCAGTACCCACCAATGGACATGTTTGTTGGGGGCCACAAATCCTGAAGGAGGGGGGGGAGCTGCTGGGGGTAGGTGGGAGCTGCAAAAGCCCCATATCTGAAAGGGGATCTTGCAGAGCCAAGTTATCTGTCTCGTACCATCAGCCAATGGGGGAACTTGTAGCACTGGCAGTTTTGCCACGCAGTTTTGTTATTGTGTCAGCATCATGCCTCAGGAAATTAGATTGCTTTACAATTGGTAACCATGGGAAGGCCAAAGCAAAATTTCCACTCTCCTGTCTCACTACACCTGCATAATGGGGGCCCCAAGCCTGCAGGGAGTGTCAGCCTGTGCCCATCTTCTCTTGCCTTGCTGCACTCCACTGATACCAGCACGCTGCTGCACTTGACAAGCAAAGAGCTTTTCACCTTCCTATGAACATGAAAATGATACTGTAGACCTGGATCTGAAGCAGTCTGCAATGAGCAAGTCTTTAAGAGTTAAGCATGCCCTTTGCGGAATGCCATGGGATACCCGAGGAACACTGTGCGATTATTTATGTCTCTGTAGAACACTCAGGACACAAAATGCAAGTAATCAGCACAAATGAAACAATCTCACCTTGAGCTAGAGGCCACAAACTGCTATAAGTTAACACACTTTCTTTTTTTAAACAGAGAACAGCACACAAGCTATACTATATCGGAACACTAACCTTGAAACATGCCCATTGCATGACTTTCAGAGTTCAAGAGGTTTTTTTAACTCATATATTTTAAATCCACAGAGAAGAGGATAGTCACCATACCTAGGTCAGCTACCTCAAATCTACCTCCTGTAAACTGCAAGAAAGATTCATAGGGTAGTACCCCTCTCGCATAGACCCTGTGTATATAGACTGGAGGATTAAATGCCCCAACAGAATGAGTCTATAAAAAGAAGAAAGCAGATGAGGAGCAGGTGTTTGATAACGTGGTTCACTCCTGAAGCATTTCTTACAACTGCTGCACTGAAGCGCTGCCATTATTTTCAATCACATGCAAAGCAGATTAAGAGCTTCGCATTTTTCTAAGGCGTTAATTTGGGGAGTGGGGTTAGAGGCAGCTCCAGCACCGTGCACTCAGCCCCTTGACCAGACACCCAGACTCTTCCTTATGTGCACGAAAAATCTTGGAGTAGCCCTTAAGCTGTAATAAACACTTCAAAATCTAAACTGCTCTTTAGTCATAATTCTTGAGGCTGTTTAATCTCACAATTGGTTTCAGGAGTAACAACTAATTTAGTAACATCACTAAATGGGGACCACACTGCAAAAGTGCCTGCTATAAGGACATCCATCTTGTTACCAAGTACAGGGAATGTAGGGAAAAGAAAAATATCCCAGTGGGCTCATTTCACTAATCCAAAAACACCCCAGGAGGGTGTTTCAGCCAATTCTTTGAAGGACACTAACCCCTGCTCTGCTTTAGCACACATAAACTCTGATGAAGCAGTTCGGTCCAGAGGAGCAGTCTGACACAGCCACTCTCTCTGCTGCTTTTCCTAGCCAGGCAGCACAGGTTTACTTTGCAGCCTGTATTTCCAACAAGCAGCCAGCCCTGTGATGGACTCCCATGAATGCATGGGCACCCACAGTCCTGACACTTAGCAGCAAGGCATGCAGGCAAGGTAACATCTATCCAGAAGGGGGATCCTGATAAGGAAGCTTCTCATTCATAAGTGCTTGATAATCAGGCAAACCCTAACTACTGCAGGGTCACCCTGCTCCCAGGTTGATTTTTCCCAGGCCCAAAGGATGGGAGCTCTGTCCTGGCTCCAGTGGGGATCTAGGCTGACTCCTGCCCCCCTTAAATGCTCATCCCCAGCAGAGCAGCAAGGCCAGCAGTTGGCTGGAGCAGCAAGGGATCCTGAAGCCCTGCCTGCAATGCTCAGCTCTTTATTTGCTCTGCTGGGAAGGTGGAAATATGCATTTTGTACAGGCCACTGCTCTGGGCAGCAGCTAGTACAGAAAAGGCCACATGTGTAATGAGCAGAGCTGGAAAAGGGGATAGAGAGAATGATGGCAACAGAAAAAGAAAAGGTCAGACTGAGCTAAGGAGAAAGTGTCTGAATGGCAGCTGGGTTGAACAAGAGGAACACTTTTTTCCCCATCTTGTCTTTTGGGATGGCAGAAGAGGTTTCTTCCTTAACATTCACTGCTGAGGTGGAACAAGGTCCCTTGGATCAGCACATTCAGCAGGCCCTGAGGACATTGATCCAGCTCACAAAGTACCCATCAGCTGCCCTGTTAAATGCCCCAAAAATCACCCTGACTCCCCTCAGAAGTGAGCTCCCTTCCAGGCAGGCAGCCCGAGCAGAGTTAGGATGTTTTCTGTCAGAAGCTCATGTTCAACCAACCAACCTTTGGGGACTGAAGGCAAAACTATATCCTCTCTGAAAACAGCAGAGGCCACACAGGGAAGGAGGTTGGATCAGCTATGGGGGATTTGTAAATCCAGCCCCAAGCAAAAATGAGTTATTAGCCTGGATCATGTCTGAGCTCAGCACCTGGCCCCTTGTTTGCCTGTGTGCCCCAAGCATCATGGCACATGCAGCAGGCCAGTACATGGCATCCCTCAGTTTCTCGTGCTGCTGCCTTTTGAATCTGAGGGCAGTATCAGGACCTGGCCCATGAAGATAAGATTCAGATCTTGCAAGAAATCATTAACACTCATGTGCATCATATCAAAATCAGACATTCACTGCCATCTAGATCACACAGAAGAGCAACTCCTTATTTTTTCCCATGATGATGGTCAGTAAGCACACAGGGAGAGAGATCTTCACTGGAAAGCCACAGCTGCATCAAGATTGAATGCAGACACTGACTGATGGGAAGCTGCCAACGATCTTTCCCCATCAGCAATCTCCCCTCTGGTAAAAACATTAATCAAGAAACAGGCCTGTCATTCGGGGGAAAAAGGCAGTTTTCCTTCATGCTGGGAGGTGAAATGCCTTCTGCTTCCATGAGCTGAAGCCTGGTGCAGCAGGAGGTTTTGGTTGGCAAATTCAAGACTACAGTTTAAAAGCAACAACTTGTAAAGATAGGGTACAGGAGCTGAACTCTGGTTTCTAATTAGGGAGGCAATTTCAGCAGCCATCCTTCCTTCTTTAAATCCTCTTCCCAGAGAAGCATCAGCCCCATGGTGGAAGCACCCAACCCTTGCTGGGAGCAGGGCCTGCATAGCAGAGCGAGGGTGAAGGGAGTCCCCTCCACACAGCAGCTCATTGGGAAAACACGACCAAAACCACAAGGGATTAACTATGGAGAGAAGAATGGTGGGACAGAGATGTTTTAAAAGCAAAACCTGGTGCCCTGTTCCTCCACTTCTTCTCCAGGCATGTATTTTCCTTGCAAACCAGTTGGCATTGTTGCATATGTAGCTGATTTGAGCTGGGTTACCTTGGTATTAGACTGGTTTTTCCATAAGGTGGTTTCTCCAGCACAGGACAACCTCACAGCTCAGTAGCTTTTAGATGCTTTTTATCAATCCTGGGCTCTTTCTCCATAGATCCATCCCAAGCAGCTCACCTTGCCTCCACTCCCTGCACAAGTGCAAACATATTTCTAAGCACAAGCACCACCAGTGCCACAGAAAAACTTTACACTGTGTGTGGGGAGAAAGGGTACCTGTAAATTTCGGAAAATGAAAAGGAACAGGAAGCATGGATGCTCCTGTGGAGGTCTCCCCATGAACCAGATCCACTTCTCCCATCCCATGTGTAAAGTGGAGCAGAGCTGGTGTTCAGGCCTCAGCTTATTAACCCTTTACCTGCAGCCATAGTTTTGTAATCTTCACTGAGTAACAGGGAAAGAGGTGAAAATTTGTTTAGAGTAAAAGAAACTTCCTATCGACCAAAGGAGCTGGACACTTTTTGGATTCATCTCAACTAACCTTTCCAGCAAAGAGTGCAGGGGTGACGCCAGGAGAGGCCGTCCAGGGAGACAGGCCTCACAAGACTTGCAGTACCTTGTGTCTTTATGGTACAGAGAACCAAGTGTCTTTTCACAAGCTCTATGTAACACCAGCAGCTTGGTGCCCTAAGAAAAAATTAAGGCAAAGCACAGGGAGAAGTTAAAAAGGATTTGAGTTATTTGTCAAAAGTTCCAGAGGTGAACAGCAGGGTGAATAGCAGTGTATGACACTCATCAGCTCTAGGTGTCCATACACAAACCATGGTAGATATTTGGGTGTTTGGAGTAAACTTTGGTGGCAGGAGATTATGTTGTCCTTTATTGCCCGCAGACCATGTGCTGGCAATTGGATCCAGCATCACATTTCTGTCTCCTTGTCCGGACTAATGTTTAGTGACACTTTTAGGGTGTCACTACCTTGTTATTTAAAAGGTCCTGGCTTTCTGGTGGAAGGAGGCTTTGGGCCCATCTGATTGCATCCTCTCATGGGCTGCTGTGAAACTTCTCTGGTGCTTGCTGAACCCACGGGCTAACCAGAGATGGGCTCCAGAAGAGCAAGAGGAATTTCATTGCCAAACTTCTGAGTAACTTGAGACCCTGCCTGGGAACCAATTGCTCTTGCTCCAGGACACTTGGGGCACAGGAAATCATCTTGTTAATTCATTTTTTTTTCCTTTCCCCACACACATTTCACCCACAGATCTCAGAGTAGTTATCTGACGCCAGCACTTGTGCTCCTCTTACAGTATTCAGTGACTAACACCAGCTCACTCCATTACATGCCATTGTGATCTTTCACTCAATCACTCCTCCCATTCCTCTTAGTTTCAACAGAAAATTGCATTAAAACCTTCAAACACTGAAATCCTTGCATCCTTGTCTGATGCCAGCTAGTTAAGTCTCTTTCATGGTGACAATAAGCATATAAAATGACTTTCTTTTGTGTGTACCAGATACAAAAACCTCCAGCACTAAACATTTTAAACATTGCTAAATACACCTGAATTAATGAAGTATTTGGTGTTAAGGCACGACCTCATCAATTACTTCTCCCAAAACAAACACTCAATAGCATGGACATTTTCTCTTTGAAGAGAAGTCATGTGCTTGCAAAGTGTGCTGTGTTCAACATCCCAAAAGTCCAACAGTCTTTCTGGCACACTGTCCAGATCTTCAGCAGCAAAGACACCATTGTACAATGGTTCTGGAAAAAAGGCAGCCAGGCAAATAGTGCTTATCAGGAAACCACTGACTGTTCGACACCTACCCATGACAAGGAGGAGCTAGAAACCACCAGCCAAACTGCAAAACTAAAAAGTAATCGCACTTTGGATAGAGTTCTGGGAAGTAGTTAAAAACAATTTTCAAGTCAAATTTAAAATCTGCAGTCGTCATCTATGGTGGGCTCTAAAGTAGCCAAAGATGTTACAACTGAAGAGGAAAAGTTGACAAATGCTTCTCACCACAACTTTATGCCCTTGATCTTAACGTAACAGTCTTTAGATTTCTAATCTCAAGTCCACAGCAGGGTTGATCTCGCGCGCTGCCAGTCTAGCTATGTCCTCCTTCATGGGACTAATTCTGGACATCTTATAAAGAAAAGTTCCACAGAAACTGTGTAGGTAACTCCAACTATCTCAGTCTTACAAGAAACACAAGAAAAACTCATCTTTGCACTCTCACTGCTGAGCAAAAACCGAACGAAACAGATGTGCAAACCAAGATCAGTCTTGATTCTCATTGTCTGATGTCTAGTTTAATCAGGCTCCTGCAGTATTTCTGGATGCGGAAGTGCAGCAGCAATCACACCAAGTGTGAGCACTGCATTGATACATTGACACATCTCTCTTTTGCACATAGAGAAGTAAGGCATTTGCCTCACCAGGACCACATGAGCCTGTGCTGGGACAGGACTAGAACTCCCAACCAAGGAGCTTTCAGGCAGGTGAACAGAGGGAACCAAACAGTGACATTTTGCTTTTGACACATTGAGGCAGCAACCGCCAGGGCTGCCCCCCTTGCAACATGGGACCCGCTTTCCTGCTGTAAAGGGGAAGTGAGGGCTCACTTTTGCCCACTTCCCCTGGTGTTTCAGCTGGCTTAGAGGGGAGAACAGCAAAGAACACAGCTGTTACCTCCTGCTGCTCTCCTCTGGTCTGGTGCTCTCAGGAGAAAAAAAGAAAGAGCCTCCTTTCATGGGCTTCAGGGAGAGCCAAGGATCGAGCCACTGCTTTCTTTCTCTCCTGAAATATTTAAGCACAGCACAACCTTATAATCGCCACATTTTGTAACAGATACCATGTTTCTAGTTGGCATGAGAATGACAAGTGTTCAAATTAATAAAAACTGTGTTTTTAAACAAACCTAATTACTTCTTGTGAGCATTATGCACTATGTGAAGAAGTACACAGCTTATAGCCTCCGAGTTCAGATCTCACACTCAATACAAATTCTGTACAAATATTGGCTTCTCATAAACCTCACTGCTTTATGCTGGGTAAAGAGGAAAACCAGCAGAATAGAAAGGAGGTTTCAGCTGTAAGATTTTTTTGCCGTACCAAAAGGAATAGAAATGCAGGTTAAATGGGGTTCACAGGAACCTAATCTTTAATTAATCTTTGAAATAAATGTCTGACCTCACACATACTTCAGTTAAAACTCAGCATTCCTGAAGGGAGCTTTGCTGCCTAATCCAACAAGCTCCCCACCTCCTTTTTTTTGAAAAGGATCCCAATAAATACACAATCTTATGTAAGATCATTCTCTGAAATCATTGAACAGGAATTAGACAAAAGGTATCCTTAAAAAGACATGCCTTAAAAGAGCCTCAACATGATCTGTTGTGCTGAGCATATGGCACAATATATAATAAAATGTGGCGGCAGTTTTGAACGTTCAGTATAGAAGATGAAGAATTGGCATCATTGGTTTCTGTAACTGTATGCATTTATATGAAATATATTTACGTTTACTACATGGCTTTTAAGAAGAGCAACAAAACTGAAGCTTTGAAGGCAGAGGCTCTGTCTGAAGACAGAACCGCAGCACCAACTACACAGCTGTGCTGAAAAACCTCCAATCTCTCTTATTTCCAGGCCTTCTTAATTATGAACCTGCTAATCCCTCGCTAGGATTTTGGTGAATTCAGCGTGTTCCTCTGCACACAACTGCTGGATAAATCACTCAGCCTTGCCTACACTGCAGATAACTTAATGCTCATGCCTTCTACTTCAGTATGAAGCTTAATGTTAGTAGAAAAAAAACCCAACTTTCAAACTATGAGCTCATGGTAAGAGTGCACACTAGCTTTAATTGAAATCATAGGTAAATATAATGTGCAATACAGCCCACTGAGAACTGTTTCACTGAGAAACTATGGGCCGACCCACCTTCAGGCCATGTGGAGAACTGAATTAAAGATGGGACAGCAGAAAAGAAACTCCTGAGGGCTGACCTGACAATTATTCAGTAACAGAAACAAGACACACGCATATGCGAGCACTCTTTCCCTTATTCTATATGCATGCAGGTGGCTGCTCTAATTTTTGAGTTTTGCTGTCTCTTGTTTCCAGGACCCATTTGTTGACTTATTTGTTTGTGGTTAGAAGTCTTCTGCAGAGAATTCTGCAAGCTAGGGATTCTTGCTACACGTTTAACATGTACATGCTTTCTTGCTTGCATATGCTTCCCCCTCACATCCTCCAAACAAACGTCATTTTTTCCCCTTGTTTTATTTCATTTTTCAGAGGAGTCCAGTTGTTTTAACTATTCTCCTTCAGTTCCCTCTATTGCTGTAAATATCTTCTCACAGTAAGACAGGCGCACACGGGTGGGACACCAGTGCACACCCCCCCCCCCCCCGTTATTTCATTTTCCCTCAGCATCATTGTTTTCTCTTAATATATGGTTGGACAATGTGCTCAGCCTACATTTTACCCAAAACAGGTCCTGGTTCATAATCCTTCTGTGGACACCAGAAATACAAAGACAACCTCTGTGTACATTTTGGGTCAGATATGCAGACTGGCCTTCCATAAAGAGTAAACAGATCGAGGCAACACTTATAGTTTGTGCAAGACCAGGAACGTTACCAGCTTTAAAAGAGAAGTCAGCAATCGATGGCACGCAGGCGGATTTTGAATAGTGCCTCAGCAGCAGTGGGATCTGCAGCACATTCAGAGTTTCAGCTCCTGCTAAGACAGCATCTGGGCTCCCTGACCATAGCAAGGTGTGAAGCCGTTTTTGGCATCCCAGACTTTTACGCTGTATTTATCAACTGTCTGGAACACTAGAGCACAGCACCTCTAAACTGAGAATTCTCTATCAGTGTATTAAAAGCAGCATATCTGCTCCCACCACAAGCAAGACATCTGCTGCTTTCTTGCTATTGGTTCTGGCACTTTGATTTCTCATGTGTTTTTACCAAAGACACTCACGTGGAAACACTTCACAACTATTTATTTTGGCCAAAGTTGTAACGTGTATAGTATCTTAGTAAGATACAAGGCAACAGACTTCTAAGGACTCTGAAAAAAAAATGTTTATCCAAGTAGTCCATTTATTGAGCTTCTATCAACTAGATTTTGATCAACAGGGGAAAAAAGAAAACACTGAGCGACATACAAAAGAAATATTGAAAACAACAAAGTTCCCTTCTTATGGATAAAGTTTTCTGGGACAAATGTTACAAGACATAAAATATATTCTAGTTGGAAGATTGTGCCTCAGTTTTCTTACAAAAATTTTTGCTGGAGAAACGTTCTCTTAAAAGAAAGAATCTTCAGACAGAACTACACTTAGAAACCGAACCATATGTCAAAGGAAAAAAAAAAGACTGAGAGAGAAAAGGTTTATATTGACATACAGGATAAACAATACAGAGCATTAGCTGAACATTCACTTTACATTTAAAATTTATACCATTAGTGTGGGTGAGCTACTGAATAGGAGAGACCCAAGTTTTTCACAAAGTTACACTACTGCAGGCTCTAGGTGGACTGCCAAACTGTAGACACCTTAGTTCTATCAGTACAGAAGGTGTCTGACAGCACTGGTTTATACAGATACCATTTTAAAAGTGCACATTCCCTTCAAAGCAAGTATTTATATAAATGGAGACAGCTTTGCTCTTAGTCTCTCCATTTTTGTTGGAAGAAGACCCACCATCTCCTTACTGAGTTCTAGTTCAGTTTCAATGGCACGGACAGCATCTGGATACTTCTCACAATAGTCTACCAGAAAAGTGTAATATTCCAATGACGTCTGCATATTTTCCAGTTGTTTTTTGCTATCCGAAGTAATAAGCTTACCATATAGTCGTGCAATATGAAATTTCGCCACCATAGCAGGACGAAGGACATCTTCCTTGAGCACTTCAGGAAACACCTTATCCGGGTTCCTCAAAGAATCTAAGAAGAGTTCATAATATTTGATTGCAAACTGAGCCAGAGAATTAATTTTTTTAATTGTGTGGGAGTCTAGCTCCTCTAGCCTGTTACCAATAGCTACCTTTAAATCCATCATCTTGTAATAGGTGTCAGCTAGTTCAAACTGAAGCTGCCTACTGATCAACAGATAGTATTGTGGATTCAGTTCTGAGCATATAGGCTCCAGCATGTCTATTCTACGCTTGTGCATTTTGCAACGCCTCTCATAGTCTTCTTCAAAGAAAGCAAGTACCTTAAACAAAGCACTGTGATCCTGAACAATTTCAATATGATCAGTAACATAACCATCAACCTGAAAGAACTCTTTTGCTTCCTGAACATAATTCTGACCAACTAGGAAGATTTCTCTGGCTTCTTGAAAATCTAGAGGATACACACTGCTCACTTTCTCTTCCATGGCTAAGACAGAGTCACATATATCACTCATCCCAAAAAGGACAGCTTTTTTTCTGCCCTTCTCTTTTTCATCCTCTTCTTTTTTCCTTTGGGCTTTAAGTTCCAATTGCCTGTCTGGATCCAGTTCTCCTATATTATCCTGAAATGACAAAGCATACTCATTAAAAATGCACATGGCTTACGAAGAGAGATGTACACTGAATCATATTATTTATGAGTTACCTTTGAAACATAAACAAGACAGCACCAAGACAGCAGAGAAGATGCACTGGCATATTAGACTTTCTATTCACAAAAATAATTTAATTACAGTCTCTATTCTGTAAAAACCTAAGACTTAATTTAGTCTCCCTGCCCTGTGGGACAATATAGCCAAAACAATACCTCTAAAGCCCAAATGCCCTACTTCTGCAAAGCATTTCAGCACATGCTGAGTTTTAAACATTCAAATGAACATTTAAATGAATGCTTGAATGAGAACACCAGCATACAAAACTGTTCCATTTAAGATGTTCTGACTAGCAGCTAAATAAGAAGTAATCTGCCAAATCAAGCTGCAAGAAAATGCAGCAGAAGAGGAAAATCTGCAAAGCTGCTGTATAAGCAGTACGTTCATTACACTACAGAGCTGATCTCCCATCCGCGCTTATTTCCAACTGCTGCATTGAAGCCAAAGCATACTGTGAAACACTTGCTACAGTGCAAGCAGCCATTGTATCATTCATTGGCAATTATTTATCACTTACTACCAACTACTAATTGATTCCTGTGACAAACATCAAAATATACTTCGTTTGCTTTTAAACAATGACAGCTACAGATGTTTGGTTACCTCAAGTAATTTCTGAGCACTTTGCAGGAGATTCAGGCAATACTTAATCCAGCACCTTGCAATTTCAGCTTTCCTCTGTCGAAGGTCCTGTTGGTCTTGATCCGTTTCATCTATTTAATGGACATCAACACAAAAAACTTTTAAGAGAGCTCAAAACACTCCAGCAAGCTCAAATGTTACAAGCAAAGAACACGTTACTTGTAGCTAATTTTTCCTTATCCCTAGACAGAAACATGTTCTCCGTGACAGTTTATATAGTAATCCTGTCAACTGTCATTCTGGTAGAAACCATATAGATTAACATGCATGAATACTGGAAAAAAAAAAAAACAAACAAAAAAACCAAACCCAAAAAATATCATAATGTATGTTTCAGACAACCTTTGATGTTGAAGATGTTTTACTAGAAAAGGTTTTCATGTCTCTTTGTAACAAGAGCAAGGAATCAGCTGTGATTCAGCTTCCTGCCAACCGTTTCTCAGGACATCTGTATTGCAATAGGCCCCAAACTTGCTACAAAAAAAAGGAATAAAAGTAAGGGAAACTGCCTTTGATTAATCTACCTGGTACAAGTATAAGATTTATTAGCTCTACACTTCTGTATTTTTCTCCCAAATTCGTAAGTAGCAGCCCTACTGATGTCTCAAGATAACATCTTCAGAAACTCAGTGGATTTCAGAGAAAACTCATTTCCCAGTCTCTAGGCAGAGGGCAGTGTGTTTGCTAATAAAGGGATGCTAACATTCCTTTCACCAAAAAAAAAAGCCAACTTTAGACTTAGATCCATTGTGTTCATTATTTTTCATCAGAGCCAGTCAAGTTGTTCTTATTGTGGAAACAAGAACTGTTGCTGCATTACCGAAAGGCACCTTTACTAAATACCTCAGTGTTTGCTTATATTCCAATTAACATGATAAAATAAATGTACTTGAGAGTGGCTAATGCTGACTGTGCATTAGCCTTACTGTAAGTTAGAACTTTCTGCTTAATGATCTTCAAGTCCACAGGCCAGCTCTCTGTACAGTGAAAAGGAAGGGAAAATAGGATGTTTACTCCATTGAAACAAATACAAATATTGCTGCTCCTATTTGGTGCAGGAGAAAGTCAACACAGAAGTTAGTTGACTTGATGAAAAAAATCACACAAGGAATTTATAAAGGACAATTAAAAATAGGACTCTTATCTACCACTTCCCATCTTGCATTTGAATTTGAGACTGTAACTAACTGTATGTTTCTACACACCTATCAAAAACATAACCTAACCTTTTGGCTTAAGTATCATATTAATGAGCTCTGACAACTGCACAGTCAGGTAGCTATGGAAGCCCACAAACACTGATTCAGACCTACCGGAATTTTTGTAATAGCCCTGCTTTCAAACAACATAACAGATCCACATCACCTGACTCAACAGCCTTCTTTTCACTGAAACTAAAAAGCTTTTGGAAATCATCCTCAAAGTACTTCAATAATAAGACAGGCAACTGCACAGAATTCTGTATTTTTGAGCTAAGAGAAATACTAAAAGTAATTAATGTACTGTCACTGAACTCCAATTAAAACAAACTCAAGTGGGTCTATTCAGGTCATATTTTAACCTGAAATAACAACATCAGTGGATTATAGAGTTTGTGTTGTAAACAGCTCAAGTCAGTAGAAGTTAAATCTGACTTTGAACAGTCAATATACTGGTTATGAATTAACAAAGGGGCTTGCTGAATAGTTGCTCACTCTCCATGAGTTAAAGCTCTATTGATCTGAAACTTTCAGTTGCCCAAGACACAGAATGTAAAAGGCTGTGCTGTAAATAAGCAAAGATTAAGCTCAGACAGATGAGTGATACCATCATGTAACCACAGGTCCTTTAAACTATGGTTGGTTTTCTGCAGGTTTCTCTTACTGATCTTCACACTGAACCTCAAAGTTGTTCCTTTGCATCAATAACCAAAACAAGAAGCAGGCGAGCTACAACTCTAAAAATAATTGTTAATGGAGCTGCAACAACCAACAACAAAAGACAAGTACCAAGTACGTTCTGGATTTGGGTTTTTTAAATGCTGAGTTTCCCTACCTCTTTTAAAACAATTCCCAAGCACCTGGTTTAGTTCATTCAATCATTGCCCTCTGGACACTGAGAGGCAAAGGACAGCTGCATTTCAGCACATGTACAAGGACAAATGGACAAATGGCAATATCACCACTACTGAAACAGGTACTGGTTTAAAATTTCACTTTTATTCCAGTATGCTTTCTGAAACACCAGCATCTCATAGCTAGCCAGCAGTGCAGCAGCTCTTCAGAAACATCCCACTTTACTAACTACTTAAAATATAAGTTTTGTACATATCGCTAGACTTCATTTTTAAACATCATTTATCATGACTTTACAATATTTTATTCAAGACTTTAATATGAACTTACTGTCTTCAGCAGATGGCACCTGTCCAGCCTGGCTAAAGACGACACTGGCTGCTGCTAAACAATGTCGGGACTCCATAAAACATTGCTGAGAGAAACAGAAATAGCAGCTTTTATCACTGGTATAAGCAGCCCAAGCACTGCTCTCAGCTTGGATAAACCCTTCTCCTCAGTTAGTAAAGATACATGAATACAAGTGAAATCATAGAACCAAGAGGCTCTGGAGCACTCTCTTCCTGCACACTGGAAGAAAAGACAATTTTTCCACATCCACTACTGAATACAGTATTTTTTAACCAACCATTTTCTCTCTACCACAGCCACAAAAGCAAGCCTTGCTTTCAATATTAAACAACATATTGTGAACATTCTCACTGTTCTGATCTATGTTACTGTCACTTCCTTGTGGTAAAGGAAGTGATGTCTTGTGGTAAAGACTTTATCATGGGCTGTTAGTTGGAAAGAGCCAGACACACAAGTCAACATTATGAGTCAGATTTAGATTCCTTTACTCATATTTGGCAGTGCATTGTTTAATGATTAGTGCTATCAATGCATCAAAAAGACATGGAAATTACAAGTTACTACTGAAATCAGCATTAACTGGCTTAAGTATGGCAGAAGCCTTTTAAGCATCAGAAAAGAGCATCTGAATAGTCCAGAATACAGAAACTCCCAAATAAAACTGAAGTATTTTGTAACACGGTAGATTATATAGTCAACAGACTCAAGAGAGAACCAAACAGCTACCATCTCACATACTTTAATGTTCACATAGGCTCAAACAAATCTTAAGCATGCGTAAGGTACAAAGGATAATAATTTATAGGATATATACAACGTGAAATATTTTCACCCTCAGATGTTTTTGGTTTTATTATCTTTATTGTTAGAAAACAATATAAGAAACAATTGAAAAGTTATTATAACCTTAAAGTTTTACTTATAAACATCATGTTACATCACTGCTGATACATCATTAACTATAGAACTTTTCTTAAGCCTACACCCCTGCTCATTTTTCCCATTGCCATCACACCACCAAAGAAAGCCACTGTGTCCTCTTCAGAAAAAACTAACATATGTTTCATGTCAGAAGACAATTTGTCGTTTGACAGATAAACATTTTTAGTTCAACATGGAGTCCTGCCACAAACAGCTGTTTAAACAATTGTCTCATTTGATAGTTACATTTATGATATAATTACAGCAGAAAAACATTAGGTATATTACCTTAGAGAGATAGTACTGTGACAAAGTAGCAGCGTTGAGTGCCCATTCTACTGGGTGGTAGCCACAATACTCTAGCTGTCGTTTAAGAGTAGTATGGCAATACTGAGCAGCCTTCTCAATCATCTCCAGGTGTTGGTAGACTTGTGCCAGATAATACAGAGTATGCGTATAGGCTTTTTCAAATCTGGGAAAACACCAGTCTGTTTAGATTTCATCTCCCCAGCCCCTTCCTCCCCCTCCTAAAATACACCCTCATACAAATCACAAAAGTAACAATATTCTAGGTATGCTGCTACACACCCACCTTTTTGATCTTTCTTGGTCTGTAAGTTTTTCTTCTTCTGCCATGAAATGTTCACTGGGATCCAGAGGAGGATTTCCATCCTGCAAGGATACATGATATATTATATTACTTTGTAACATAGTGCTCCCTCTTCCGGCTGCAGATGACTTACATTCTTTCAATCCCAAATTCAACAAAACTTCACGTAACACATCTACACCTATCTCAATGTCACAACTCTCGAGCAATTCCACAAAACTCAGGAGATCTAGAGAATTAAAACCACAATTCCACAGATATTTACAGTTTTCAGCTTATAGAAGACTTCTGCTTACACACTTTAAAGCAATGCTAGCTGTCAGCACCAGAAACATTCAACCTGGATTCTCCAGGGCTATAATTGTCTTTATTTTGCACAACATGATGTTTTTTAAAGCATCAATGTAATACCAAGCATGTCTTCTAGTGTGAAATGTTCGTTTGCCCAAGTGCACTAATCAGTAACAAGAAACCATCCTGCAGGAAGTACTGCAAAGAACATTGTGTGCAGGCAGAGCTCAGCAGACCTGCTGCAAAGACTCACTGCTGTGAAATTATTCCCTTGATTCACAAGCTAGTAAGACTAATCAAATATATGAATGAGACAACAGGCAATGTCTTTGGAGGATGAAGCTGCTGAATTCTGATACAAGACATGACCCACATACAAGTTATTAATGATGTGAACTATTTCATTCAGAAGTGTGCTTTTCTGTTTTTTAAACCATGAGTTCTATCAGAATCCATATAGAGACAACTATACAACTTTCAGCACTGCTCTGTTAAACCTTGCCTTAAAACAATCATCAATAAAGTTAGATTCAAAATTGGCAAATCCAAGAGATTAACATTGCTTAGGGCAAAGTTCTACTAGTCTGTGCTATGTTAATTTGTAATTGTAAATAACTTCAGATGCCAATTCTAAAACATTTTAAATAAAGGTGTCTTTCTAAAAGTGGCTTTTTGCCACTAAACAGTGAATCCAGAAGGATGTTTAACATACCTGCTAGCAACAGACCCCAGTTTAGTATGCAACTTTCCTAGCACTTTCTTAACCTCTGTTCTGCTGACAGGCAGGGTATGCCAGAAAACGACCACACACTAGCTGTGTAATATGAACAGTTTATTAAACAAGTACACTAACATTAATCAGGTATATATCTATACATAGTAAATAAGTACAATAAAGCAAACATATATATCTATATAAAAGCACAGAAGAAAATTAGCAATGCATCAAATCATTACTGCACAGAGAGAATAGAGATTAAGAAGAAATACATAACCAAATACCACTGAATCATCATCCAGGCCCACACTTTAAGCTGGGAAGCCCCATTGCGACCAATGCCAGGAGTCTCAGGTAACTGGGAAAATACCTACATGGTGTGTTCACCCATAGATGCGGCTCCAGATTCAGCCACAGGAGGGTCCCATTTTTTACTCTTAGAAGAACAACTGGCTTTATGCCAGATCTCCAATTGTTTATTAGTGGGGCTGTTCAGGGTTGCCCACACTGTGAGCACTGGCCACACGCCCCGATGCAGCCGAGTATGAATGTTGTAAAACAGCTGCACACCTCTGTGTACGTACCTCTTTCCAACAGTTATGATGAACACAAATATATATACTCTACTGAATACACTGTGACAAAAAACATACTTTTGTTATATCTCTCAGTCTTGAGAGATCAAGTCTCAGCTAGGTTCCCATCCATTACAACGCCAATAATTTCTGAAGCCCAAGACAAAGTAAGGCAACAGATAAAAACCAATCCAGAGAAACACTCTTCATAAGATAACAGGGACTCAGGCAGAAGCAATGGTAGGGAATCTATTCACTTTATAGGGAAAAAAAATATTCTTATGTTTGTACTTCTCACTAAAAAATCATGAATGGATTTGTTTGCTTGTTTTTAAAGGAAATGTTTTATTCATCTTCAAAGATGACCAGGTATGTCTGAAACAGATAGTGACAAACACATAAAAGTGTGTTTAACCTACCAGAGAGGTGTAGATTTTTTTTACATGATCTTTTAATCTTTAGGTGTTTCTGTTTATAACTCATTAGTTTTTGAGATGTGAATTTATAACCCTTTCTTTAGCTATGAAGGCCTACAACCTTCCAAAAACTTCCAAACCTAACAAGATTTGGAGTACATTCTGGCAAGCCTACAGATATATTGCTGCAAAGAAAACAAATGAAATTACACTGTAAGCAAGACCCTTGCCTCCTTCCTGTATCTACATATTTATCCTCTAATGTCAAGATTTAGGCCTTTAATTACCACTAGGAAGAGCTCTGCAAGTCTCCTTTATCAGCCCAAGCCGCTGCTCATAAGGTTTCACACCCTCAGATTTCCACCATAGTGCACTAAACAATCAAACAGCTTTGCTAATAGCAAAGTGTTGTTACAATGCTACAACAGTTACTTGCCTTGGTTTTGCTCTAAGTGCTTTAAGGGGGAAAAACCAACCCCAACCAATTTGTAAGTTAACTAGACCCCATCAGTAAACAACTAAACCCACAAGCTCAGGAAACACCTCCATCATCAACAGTTTACCTAAGATTCCCAGACAGGAAGGCATCCAAATAGCCTAAAAATAGGGAATGTTAAGAAATGTAAATTCAAACTTTTCTTATTTGTGAATGATTAATGTTGACAGGGTTGTATAAATCCTAAAAATCCTGCACCACTACATGGACCTCAAGTCCTCTTTATGAACCAAGTTTACGTAAAACCTGAACTGTAAATTCATGAAACTATGGTCCATCCAACATTTATAGCTGTCCTGAGACACAGATTCTGCTCCTTTAAGGCTTCAAATGTATTTAGCTCACTCACAAACTGTCCCTGAGGCAAATGAGTGTAAGAACAGCTTTGCAAAAGACTTAAAAATAGCACAAGAGAGTCTTTGTCAATCCACAACTCAAAAGGCTATTTAATATGCATGAGAAGTTTAACTGTTTATAAGACTGTCCTCTTGGATATGGAGCTAAACTAATTGCTCCTGTGCAACACTGTGCACAGTCAGAGCAAAAAAAGCAAATATGTTCTATTTGGCTTCAAGTTTGGATTATCAATACAATGAGCTTTCAAAATGGACCATTAATTTTGAGCACAATTGTTTACCTGAATAAGTCCATTTTGAAATGAGCAAGTGATCCTCTAGATTGCCTCTTTCTATGCCAGCAGTACAAATCAAATCAATTTCAGAAGAATCATAGCAGCCAGTATAAAGGCCAGAAACCCAAGCTGCATCACATGATTTTTTTTTCAAAGATTACTAAAACTGTAAGTGGCACATGAAAGTAAAAGCTACCACAATATTAATAAGAAACACAGTACCTCTTTCATGTATTGGTTATACAGGGCTTCTGCAGACTCCAGATAAGTTTGCGCAGTTTTAATTTTATCCCTTTCGGACCACAGGATACCTAAGTTGTTCTTAAGGCAAAAGGAAAAACTCATCAGTTATTTTCCCATTATGTTTCATTTACATTACACATTTTCTCCAAGCAATTTATCAGTCCTCATCCTTATATACAGGTGTTCTAATATAATGGATTTCAAAAAGCAAAAATCATGACCATATCACAAGTTGCTCAAAAGAGAGGATTCCCACACAGCAGCAAATACAAACAAAGTCACCTCATATCCTGCACCTTTTTTGTGTTTGCTATGTAAGGACTGGCTTGCTCAAACAAGATCTTTTTCCACGCATCTCATTCATGCAGCTTTTATATAATATAAAAACGTCATTAAAAGAGCCAAGGAACTAGAAATATGTCATCATGATTCTGTAGAAAATTTAATCGAAAAAAGATATGCAAGGAATGAATGCTTGTGTATTTTCAACTATGAAATGACATGAAAAGAATCGTTAGAATGCAAAAACTATGGAATACTGCCTTCAAATTTAAATTACAGCAATGTTACTTAGTAAGATTACTGTACATGTGAACCCACCTTTTACAAAAAGTACCTCTAATTTTATTAGTAAGGCGGAGGCATTAACAATCTTTGTCTAATGAGCTAATTTAATTCCTAGGCTGTGTTGTTATAAAATGCAGCATAGATAAAAGCAACAAAACTTCAAGAGTTAGAAAGTGTAGTTGTGTGCCAGCCCTGTGCCCCTTTTAATTTCATTGTTTTTATTATTTTTATAAGAAAGCACCATATTACATGATGTTTGTGAGCAGAAATACTTTGCCCGCAGCCAAGCTATGGACCAGACCAAATTTAATTAGGCAGAAACTATGATGTACAATCTTATGTAGAAGTTTGGAAGTTAGAAGTAGGGCTATAGAAACGGCCCAGAGAGGTATTCTCTTCCCTTGTTATTCCCCTTATCATTATTATTATTGGTGGTAGCAGTAGCAGTTTGTGTTATACTTTAGTTACTGGACTGTTCTTATCTCAACCTGTGGGAGTTACATTCTTTCACTTCTCCTCCCCATCCCTCTGGGAGTGGGGGAAGAAGGGGAGGGAGTGAACAAGCAACTGCTTGGTTTGTGGGTTGCCAGCTGGGCTTAAAACCACACCATTCCTAAAGGCCCCAAAACAGGAAAATCCATGCAAACTTTTGTCCAACAGAGAGAAATGCTGCTTTCCGTCACATAAGTTCAAAAGCACAGTTGATTTCTTGGCACTCAGCCACAAAAGCAACAACTTCCTAGGAACACACAGTGTGAAAAGGTTATCTGATTTTGACTGGCTGCTCAAGAAACCTCCAATCTTGTAACAAGTTACAGATTTGTAAGACAGGTAAACTCACTGTTTAACTAGCGCCTTTCTACCTAACACACAATCCCTTGACAGCATGTCGGTGTTTGACAAGGAAGCACTACCAAGCCTTTTCTAATTAGAGCAGCCATTTTTTCACAGAAACATCAAGTAACTGCTCTGCTTAAAGTCCAGATAAATATCTAACTCTATACCAGCTACCATGATAAAGCTGTTGAGCCTTTTGTGAATCTTCATCTGGCAAGATGCAATTTTGTTAACAGTATTGCTTTCTTCACAATGAACTGAGTATTACTTGTAGCCTTACAAAACTCTGTTTACTGGTCTGGAACATAATATAACAGATTAAGAATTAACAGGCAAGAATGAAAAGCAGTAAGTGACAACTTTTGAGAAAAATTTACCTTTTCAGGTAAATGGCATAAATAGAAACATCTTTCAACTTTACTTGGACAACAAAATGACAGCTAAGGAATCACAAAGCAAGTTCCGGACATAATGAGTTCTTATAAGTTCTGCCTCAGTCTATGATGAAGAGTACACTGCTTTGTCAACACCCACTTTCTACTACGAGAAATCTATCACTTAGATGCTCTGCACACTCAGAAGCATCAGCAGCATGTTTAGAACAATGACATCCATCCACAGCTGCCACCTGTGAATTTCTTCGAGCAAGAAATAAACGCCAGAGCTGCTGGTGCTGAAAAACCCATACCCTTCAAGCGACTGAAGCGCCACAAATCCCCCTTACCGTTTGCAGCCCCTGCAGGGACCACACAGCTCGGCCCACAGCCAAGGCACCTGCCTCCGCCAGAGCCCAACGCCTAACGCCACCCAAACGCCCTCTCCCTGGACCCCCCGGACCCTCCGGCTGCAGGCTGCGAAGCCGCACTACCGACACCCCCTTCGGCCTTCACAGCCCCAGCCCACCTGGGCTTGTATGTAGAGGGAGACGCAGTCTGGGGAGAGGCGGTGCGGCTCGAGGAGCTGCATGCAGCGCTGCAGGTGCTCCTCTCCGGCCGACAGCTCCTCGGTGTCGGTGTGGTTGACACCCAGCTCGTACTCCAGCACAGCCCGCCGCACAGCCAGCAGCCGCGCCTCGTCGCCCTCCTCGGCGGCGCTCAGCAGCTGCTTGACCTCCTGCAGCAGAGCCCGGGCGCTGTACTTGGAGCGGTAAGGGTCGGTTTCCGGGTCCTTGCGGGACTCTACGGTGGACAGCGTCCGGGCGGTCCGGAACTTCTCGCACACCCCGGCCCACCCGCAGCCCCCCACCGCCGCCATCTTCCCTCTGCTACCAGCCCTGCGTCACGCACGCCGCCACCTGACACCGCCTTCCAATAGCCGCCGCGCTGCAAGGGCGGCCCCGCCTCCCGTCCCGTTGTCATAGCTGCCACAGTGCGGCGGTCCCGCAGCCCCCCGCTCCTGCGCTTTCCAATACTCGGGGTTCCCCACAGCCCTCCCCGTGCCGGAGCTGCGGGCTAACGGCACCGAGCGCTTAACATCAGCAGATGGTGGCAGACAAGCGTGAGCGCCACAGCGGCCACCGATACCCGGCACCCGTGGTACATGCTAGAGGAAGGGTGGTGGAGGGCTTGATCCCACAGTTCTCTGGATTGTTTTTTTCTCTTAGATATTTTAATGTAAGAGCTGTTAACCAGGCAAGGTGTGGTAACTGTCCGTGCTCAGAAGCGCTGTTCCCCACTGCACCAAGTTTCCACTAAAACACTCATCTTCCCGAGGCATGCAAGACGTTCAGTTTAGTTTAAACAGCAGAAAAATGCCAGCTGGGCAAAAAGAAAAACTTTGGGAAAAACAAAACAAAAGCCAGTCATTTCAGCAAACATGATGTTTGGGGATACTCAGACAGGCGCTTTACCAAGGAATAAGGACAAAGAGGAACGGCGAGCAGGTTTTTACTCTTTGATAAAAGTCAGCTCAGTCCACGTTTGTACCAGAGGCTAATCAAGTCAGTTGTTAAGATCGTGCCATCGGTTTCCATTCTTAAACCAGTTGTTTCTCTTGAAGCCGCCACCGCCTTGCCTCCCACTTCCGAACCTGGAGAACCCTCGTCCTGCCTCCTGGGGGCACTCTTCCAGCTCAGGCAGTTCTTTTGCCACTGACAGTTGCCAACGCCTGGTGTCTGTCCACTGTTCCTGAAAAAAACCCAACATAACCGGATGTCATGGGACTGCAGGTGTATCCAAGGTAAACTACTGCATTCAATCTTCCTTGTAATAAGGCATTTCCAGATAAATCCCACCCGTAACAAAATAGGCCAGCATAGTGCTCCTGGGAGACAACTCAGTCCTGTGACAAAGGATAAACTATCACAAAAGGACAAGAGTGAGTGAAGTCAACAGAAAACTGGTTAACTCTCAAGTACACTGGAGAGGTCAAACACAAGAGTAGCCAAAGAGCAAAGGATTTAGTTTAATAAAAAAATACTAAGAACTGAAATGAGAAAGGGACATGACAAGGTATTTTCTAACGACTGTGCTGTGCTTGTTCTAATGACTGTTGCTTGTGCAACATCCTCATTAAAACAAAAACTTTATCCTACTGTATTATACCCTATACACAGCAACCAAATTTAAAATCCTCAGGTTCTAAAGCCAATTCTGACTATAAGAACTTACCTGTATGTTACTCAGCTCACCAACAGGGACATCAAAGCACACCCCCTATAGCAGGGAAAAAAAAAAAAGCCATTTGCTTTCCAAAGACACATCCAAGAATGGAGACACACAGAGCTCCAGGCAGGCAGCAACTGCAACCACTTATACACACTAGGTGTAGAAACCAGGAATGGCAGAAATCATGGTCTTTTGCAAAAAGCTTTTTATAAGCTCTGCACTGACAGCAGCATTGCCTGCCATCAGCCTGTCTGTTTAAAAGACAGGCATCATCTGAAACCACAAGCTCCCTGACAACACGCTTGCAAAGGAGACAAATGTCAGAAATGTCACAGGCTGACAGTCAGGTGAACACTGTACTGCTCAGGTCCATCATTCACTGCTTTACAGCTGTCTTCTTGTAGTGGTGGTATATAATACTAGCATGAACTTACAATACAAAGGTCAAAACAAGCACTCCCACTATATACATACTTCTGATAACACTCTTTTTTCCCCCCAAAGAAAAGATTCCTGCATTATCATTTAGGAGCAGAATCTCCATCCAAATAAGAGTCTAAAAACACTAGCTTTAATGCTTTTTATTTGGTTGGGGGCGGGTGTTGGCTGTTCTAAATAATGAATACACAAACAACAGTTTCAAGGGGCTCATGATAGGTTAACATTTTCTGACAAATGAGATTAAATGGAGACAGAGTGAGGTATCAACATTTCTGTACTAATAATTCAGACCACCTGCCTCAACCACTGCAAAAACTGGCCAAACACACCCACCCACCCTTCATCCCCAAGGCTGGGCCATCTTACCATCTTTCCCTTGAGGAACCGCATTGAGGATACTTTGGAATCCACTTCTTCACCAAGCTGTTCTTTTAGTCCTCGCCAGGCATAGCTCATTGTATGCATTTCTATTGAACACTTCAACACCATGGTCACGAAGCCCTTCAGGAAACAAACAGAAAAATGTTTGTAAGACTAAACTTGGTTGGACAGCCTGTAACTCACTAACTAATGAACTACGCAATAAATAACTTAGTATTAAATACTACATTACAATGACAAGAAATTAACTTCCCAAAAGCGAAGCAACTAAAATCCTCCTAAGAAGATGAAGACATACATCTCACATAGTACTGCCCATTGACAGAAAGACCAAGAGCATTTCTGCATTTTAGCCAGAAGGAGACACGTTTATTCAATATATACAGTACGTTACTGCTAAAAATCAGGTAAAAAAGTCCCAAACTGATGCAAGAAGCATAGTCCAGCCACACGCTAGTTCCAAAATCATGTTACCATACAAACTAGGCAACGTTCTCCCTAAATGCATCAGAAAAAGGAAGTGCCATACTTTTCTTGTAAAGTTCTCTTTGAAATCAGGTAATCAAATGACAGACTTACTGAAATATTACAGAAATATAAGAGCTTCCTGGGAAGGGAAAACTACAGTAGCACAAACCCATCTATTAGCTTGTAAAATGTCATTAAATTCTCTTAGACTAAAGTCTTCTGTAACTTTGATCTCTGGAGAAATTCTTTTAATTTTAGAAAATTTACTGATATCAAGTTTTTCTGGTTTCTTGTATAGTACCAGTATGAGCTGATTTCAATTAAGGAACAAGCAACAAACCAGAAGCTGGTGATAAAAGCTACTCAGAAACCCTACTGAAAGAGCCTGAGAAGATGCCACACTTGACCGAATGTATGCAATTCATTTATCCATTCTTGTTAACACAAGTATAATGTTATTTACCGCAGTTGAGTTGAGTAAGGAGCGCTGCTGTATGTAAGATGCCCCAGAAATATGGGCCAGAGCTGCAGCCAGGGCAGCAACTGCCCCTTTTTCATCTATGAGCTCTTGAGCAGATTTTCTGAAGTAGTCTACTGCAGAAGGAGGAATGGCCTCCAACAACCTACATGGATGACAACAGAAGTTTAATAGATCAGCAAAGGCCTGTGTGAAGTGCAGTTATGTTTAAGACATAGACAGCTTTCAAGATTAACAAATTATCTCTAAAAGCCTTGGCTTTCATGCTTCATTACCACTCCATTAACTCAACACTTTGAGGATGTTGAATACCTACATTCTCATTAAGCGAAGCCTCTTGAAAGATGTGTTCAAAACTGAGGATGTACAACATGGCCTGTTTGGCAGCACTGATAAAAACATCAAGGGAAGGCTCTCAAACATCAGCATTCTTAAGGCTGTACCCTTGCTTTTACTTCACAAGGAAGAGAAGCAAACCACTACAATGCCACTGTTGGGCTGGGGCAAGGCACTTAATGCTCTCAGTGCAACCTGATTAAATCATTTATTTCTGGGAGAGGCAGTGAAAACAAGCTTGAAAGTGGAGAACAGCTACCTTTCTAACGCTATCTGGGGTTCACCAGCACCTCCCACCATTTTTCCATACATGGTGAACCCAACACCATGTCCATGGTCTCCTTTACACCAGTCAAATCCTTACTAATTATAATAATCTCTGTCCATGTTATTTCCATCAATGGGACAGCAAATGTGAGGAGCCATAGGGAATAAAAAACCCCCCACCCTTAGAATACAATGATACAAAGAAACACAGGACAGGGCTATAACGCCCTCACTAGGGCAAAGTTTAACTCCTCAACAGGCTAAGTGTTCTCTACACGCTGCTACTGTATCATCTGAGTAGATGAAATAAATTTCCCTTGGTGACAGTAATTCCCGTTTTGCCATTGATTTGAGGATATAAACAAAGGTTAATATTTGCAAGCACACAGAAGTTCACTAATATCATCTTATGAAAACAAATTACCTACATGCAAAGCAACTGACTTACAACGTAAGTAGATATGCTCACATACAGGTCTGCTCCCTTAAAACTTTGCGTTAACAGCACTGTTGTTGGTAACATATCTAGACATCTTTTAAGAACAGGAAAATAAGCTTACTTTTTGGCATCATTACTTGAAGCTTCAATTACGTCTGTAGCAGAGGGAACACCCACACGCTTAAATGTAATCCCCTGAAATCAAGAAAAGAAATTACAGCCAAAGGTATGTTTAACACTCTACAACTCAACTCTGTTTAAGTCACATTGAAACCACTAGTTATTATTTATACCATCAATGCAGTCTTTAAACAAGTTATTTCTCAAGCTAGACTAAAGCTTTTACATTCCTGCCTTCGTTAATCCGGAGCTACTTCACACTGAATATACATGCAGACTGTAATGCAAGGTGTGATATACTTCATGCATTCCTGTTACAGACTGTCTGCTGACATCAACAGACTCATGAGTGGGTTGGAGCAATCCCAGGCACAGCTACAGGTTGAGCAAAAAAGAAATTCAGAGCAGTGCTGCGGAGGACTTGGGGGTGTTGGTCAATGAGAAACTTAACATGAGCCAGCAGCGTGCACTCGCAGCCCAGAAAGCCAATCATATCCTGGGCTGCATCAAAAGAAGAATGACCAGCAAGTCGAAGGAGGTGATCCTGCCCCTCTACTCTGCTCTCGTGAGACCTCACTTGGAGTATTGTGTGCAGTTCTGGTGTCCTCAACATAAAAAGGACATGGAACTGTTAGAACAAGTCCAGAGGAGGCCACGAGGGTGATCAGGGGACTGGAGCACCTCCCATATGAAGACAGGCTGAGAAAGTTGGGGCTGTTCAGCCTGGAGAAGAGAAGGCTGCATGGAGACCTCATAGCAGCCTTCCAGTATCTGAAGGGGGTCTATAAGGATGCTGGGGAGGGACTCTTCATTAGGGACTGTAGTGATAGGACAAGGGGTAATGGGTTAAAACTTAAACAGGGGAGGTTTAGACTGGCTATAAGGAAGAAGTTCTTTACTGTGAGGGTGGTGAGGCACTGGAATGGGTTGCCCAAGGAAGTTGTGAATGCTCCATCCCTGGTGGTGTCCAAGGCCAGGTTGGACAGAGCCTTTGGTGACATGGTTTAGTGTGAGGTGTCCCTGCCCATGGCAGGGGGGTTGGAACTAGATGATATTAAGGTCCTTTCCAACCCTAACTATTCTATGATTCTATGATTCCATGAGGCTAATATAAAAGCACTTACACAAAATATCAACATTTTAGGCATATTAGTCAATAGGATGAGTTCCACACTGGAGTTCTAAGTAGTCCATGGTTACAAAGTCTATGAGTGCAAGAGTCTTTTAGGAAGTAAGTAATTTCATTAAACAGAGGTCTAAGGTACAACTCACCGCTTTGTGCTCTACTTGTTTTAGAAGATCTTCTTCTCTTCTCTGAAACAAACAAATGCAGATCCCAGTCCGGCCAGCTCGACCTGTACGTCCAGAACGATGGATGTAGGAATCAACATCCTTCAGAAATTTAGACAGAACAGGAGAAAAACCTAAAGTTATTTAAACTGTTTAAATCTACACACTGGAAAAGAGAAAATGCAAGAGAAATCCTAATTCAGAAACCTAAGGAACAATACATTAGGTCTCTACACCCAAATTATGTACAAACCACTTGGGCTTGCAGTTACTGTGTGGCCCAAGATATGCTGCCTCAAATTTATCAAACATTATTGACATAAGGGGGGAAGTATGTTAATAAAAAAGCTCAAATGAGTTTCCAAAGAAGAAAAAGGCAGCAGGAATATTTTAGAATTGTTATGAAAATAATGTTTAGAAGGGATTCAGAAATGCTGTTGTCAAACGCTATGAATGATGAATGATGTCAAAAGCAATCCTACAACTTCCCAGAGTAATCAAAGCCCATCACTTCTAATTTACTCAAAGCTCAAAATACAAAAGCATAACTAAGAAATTCTAGGCCTGTGTTTACAAATAATGAACTTTATCTGTGAATGAGAACATAATTCTGGCGAAAGAGAGAAGTAACCCACTGTTCTGTCACAAAAAAATGTATTACGATTTTAGTTTGTCCATATGACTTACTTTTGGTGGTGAACACTGTATAACAAGGTCAACTTCAGGAATATCCAAACCACGGGCAGCTACATTTGTTGCAATCAGAACTTCAAACACACCATCTCTAAAGCCTTTTAATGTAATTTCTCTCTGTTTCTGTGGAATGTCACCATGCAATGACTGGGCATCCTGTTAGTGAAACAAACCATTAACATGTCATTTAACAGTGGAGTCTAGTACAAACCCCAAAATATTGTACAGAGCAAAAGAAAATAATTACACAGCTGATACCCAAGTGGTTTTATCCCTTTCTGGGACAATAATATCCATAAGTAGTAGTTTTACCATAATGTCATTGTTTGTAACATACCAGTCTGCCAAAAGAGCCCACTTCAGCTTTCACTTCAACTGAGAAAAGTGGAAGCAACTTTAGTTAACCAGTGCTTGTCAAGAGCTACCAAGAGACTTCACACCCTTCGATGAGAAGCCATCCCAAAACTCACAAAAGCATGAGTTTCCAGGGCATGCCCAAGCCCTATGGGTGATCTGAACAACCTCCACTTCTAATGGGACAAGAAACAGGTCAAGTGTTTGACAAGGAGAAAGAGGAGAGTCACAAGCTCAGAATTCAAGCAAGTAACATGCTAAAGCATAACTTACTAGCATAAAAAAACCCCAACAAAACGTGCCATGTACTGACACAGGAACAAAGTAATTGGATTTACTGTGAAAGCAGCAGGGCCAACAGACAGAAATTGTTGCCACAAGATTTTAATGTGGATAATACATGACATTTATCAGATACTCAGCAAACCATGTATTCTCACCATTGCTCCTTCTCCATAAATTAGTATCAAACAGGATTTTCTCTAGAAAAAAAATAATTCCAGCACCTTTCCCCACACTCAAAGAAAGTAACTGAAGTTAGGCACAGAGAACCTGCTCAGTGTAACACCCAAGTTCTGACCAAAGGGCAAAAGAACATTCCATTCTATCACATTAGTTGATTTTCCTGGATACTGACTGTTCAAATAATAAATACCATTAAAAGATGGGAATCCAAAAAGCACACTAACACAAGAATGACTATACACACTGTACTAGCTCCTGTTAATTATTATTCTTAACATCTCCTGGTTATTAGCATAAGCTTCATACTTTCCATTGATTCCTTTCCTTCAAGTCAAAGGAATAAAATTCATAATCACAGCCAAGAAGGTATTTTAACTTTAAAGCTCCACTTTTAGAAGCAGCTTTCAGAAATCTTAAAACCACCCACAGAAACAACTTGATCTATACAGTTGCAACTGTATTTACTTCAGGGCATTCAACCCCTGAACATCTATAACGACTGCTCTCTGTTCAGACACCAGTACCTGTTTGAGTGAAGCATTCATAGCCAGTTCATTTGCTTCCTTTTTGGTCTCACAGAAGACAATGGTCCGCCCATGGCTGCCACTGTAGACTTGAATGATATCTCCCAGAACTCCTGCTCTCTGAGATGACCGACACTGTATAGCCAAATGCTATTTGGCAAAGAAACATAACCATCTATGTTAAATCTAAGCCACACATAGGACACACAGAAACAAATGCAGAAAGATTTTTTTTAAACTTGCAAACTACTACCCCATATGAAAGCTTTCCTTGGAAAATGTGTGTGTCAGTCAAGTGAGAAGTAATTCCAGACCCCCCTATGTAATGTCAGTGCAGACCTTGTTTCAGCCAGGCCAGATGCTCAGGACCTGCCCTACTCTGAAGCAGAATCACTCACTTCCACAGTTGTGGCAGTTCTCTGAGTTTTCTTTCCAATCAGGTCAATCCGTTCACAATCATCTTTCATGTATTTTTTTGCTACATCATACACCCATCGTGGGCAAGTTGCAGAAAACAGCAATGTCTGAGGGTTGTTCTCAGAACCTGCAAGGAAAGGTCATCAATTACAGCCATCACAACAGACTCTGAAACATAAGAACTGATAAAAAAAGCAAGAGTTGCTCTCAACTTGCTATGTTTCTATGTGTGGTAAGCCAGCCACAAGAAATCGGAAACAATGAAAACATTTTATTACCTTTTAGACACCAAAGGCAAAATTACAGTGATATGAACAGAACCAAACTGAATCCCTCATCTTGCCTGAGAAGAAATGCAAAGCACATTTATAGCTCATCTGCTAAAAACGGTTTAGATAAGCCTCAAGTCTTCCCACATACGTGAAAGAACTTGTCTTGGTCCCTCCTTGCCTGGTATTCCAATATAACTACCTATGAACAGTATGACTGTGCGAAGGAAAAAGGCAGGCTAAAAAGGATACTGCAGTCCAACAGAAGAACTACCCCAGGTAAGAACAGTTTAATAAAAATAGTATCTTGAAAAAGTCCATCCTACCTTCAGACAGGACAAAACACATACTTCAAAAGGACACTGTTATTCCCTGTAACTTATTTCCAGTTATGAAGAAAATTTTTAAGATTGAATAATTATGACAACTCTTACAAAATCTATACAGATTTCCTTTTTTAGAAGATCATCTCTATTTTTTGGCTGCCAGGACAAAGACCAACTCTAAAGAAATTAGGAGAATGTAACAGTCAAGTAAAAGACAAGTACAGACAGTGGCTCTACTGAGTCAAACACACAAGATCCATGAAGCTCATAGTATTCTCTCCAACAGCAGGCAAAGACACAAGATGTGAAGAAACACTGCCAGGAACCACTTTGTGGCTTCCAGAGCCAGAAGTTACACCCTTGCTTTTAGTAATCCTTGATATTTCTATTTCCAGTAATTCAAGCCACTTTTCAAAACTCTTGACATTAGTACAACATGGCAAAGAATTTCACACTATTAAAACCACCTCCTTCTGCTCTGTACCTGCTACCTGGTGGCTTTGCTGAATGCCCACTACATCAGAAAAGAGCAAATATTCCCTGTCAACTTTATGTGATGATGATCATGATGTACAGAAACGCCATGACCCTAACCCTACACTCAGTCACATTTCTCAGGGATCTTCTTAGGGATTTAGGTTGTGTTTGTTGCTTTTATTCGCTCTTTTCAACCTGCCCTCCTTCCAGAGATGCCATTCCAGCCCTTCAGCCATCTGTCACCTTGCTTTGAACCTTTTCCAATTCTACCTTACTCTGTTCTCTGAGGTCCAATACTATCATCGCATAAAGGATTCAAGCTGGGGGTGCACCAGCAGGTTTCAAATTGTGTTTTCTATATTGTCCTGTCCCTCTCCTGACGTTATAATTTACCTTTTTTATAAGCAAATCCTAAGATTTCTTCCACTTGTTCAGCAAAGCCCATGTCTAACATGTGATCAACTTCATCCAAAACAACATGCTTCACGCTGGAAAGTTCCAGTTTGCTATTCTGAATGTGATCTTTGATCCGTCCAGGTGTTCCCACTAGAATATCAATGCCACTTTTGAGGAGATCAACTGGAAGAAAACATGGAAAAACAAGCACAGTGTCAGTATGCTAAGAGACAACATGGCAAAGAGTTACCAATATACAGCAATGCTTCTAATTTTAGAACCGAAAACCTACTGCACTCCACATTAATCTCTGAATAAACTACTACATCCAGGCTGGGTTACAAACAAGTACGTATGATGGCAGTCCATGTTGCCCTGTCAGGAATACCAGCTAAATCACAGGCGAAATTATAGTAAGATGCACCAATTTCCAAGCAACAATCAGCTAGCATCAGAAACCTCTGGAGCTTTATTACAGTAAAGACTCTAGTGTTTCAAATAAATTCTTTTTTCACAGCTACCTCTGGAGACAGAGCTGCACACATATATACTGTTCTCTCTTATCCTTGGACAGTCATCTAATCCCAGTGTATGTCCACACAAAACCCCCACAAAAAGCAAGAAACTAAAAGGACAGTAACTTCACAGACATACAACCGTTCTTTTAAAACAAGATTTACTGGAATTAAAATAATTTAACCCAGGCTGTATGTTTCCATTTAAAGCAATATCACAATTCCTGACTGAAGTGGAACTCTGAGGCAAAAAAAAAAAAATCAGTTTCATTCATGAAATGCATTTGGAGATAGTCAACTCTAATCCACTAGTAATTCCCTAGTGTTTACTTACTCTGTTCTTTATAAGGAGTTCCTCCATAAAAACAAGCTATTGATAGTTTCTTCGTGAGATTCTTGAAGTCTTTGGCTACCTGTGTGGCCAGTTCCCTGGTTGGAACAAGAACCAGCACCTGGAGGGAGCAAAAAGAGACAAAATGCAGCTGTGGTTGGGAGAGGGTGCTAGGAGAAAAGGGTTTACTTCACATTAAACAGCCTGTGCTTCCATTCTTATGCTATACTTGTTCTACACTACAGAGGGGCCCACACCTGCCCACCGTCCCATTTCCTGCCACTTGGAGCCTGCACAACACAGCCTCATAGCCAGCAAGAAGAAACAAGGCAAGCATTACAAGGTAACTGAGATGTAGAATAGCAGTATTTGTTTTTCTTTCTTAAGTTAAAGACAGATAAAGTAGACACTTCAGTAACATTATCAAAAACAATGAAAAGTGCAGTTCAGTACTAAGGATAGCAGCAGTCACTAAACAATTTGGCATAGTAAGATCTTAAAAGCGGTTTTTCAGTCTAATGATAAATATATATACTTAATTTGCATGGGGGTATCTGATCACAGGTATCTGATTATTGATTCCATCTTAAGTTTAGGTAGAAATGTAAACACCATTTGCACCCGTTGAGTCTTCAGACATGGAGGGGTGGGGAAGGTAGAAACACAGACAACTCAAGAGTTTTCAGTTACTACCATGGAATTTATAGCAAGAAACAACTGCAATGAATGGAGACAAGTCCGGCTAACTCAAACATTACCTCAGAAGAGGGAAGCGATTCAGCCCCAAAACTGCATGCTGACTTCCTGAGGGCAGTAGTCTGGAAGTCCACTAGCTACTACTGCAGTGCCCTGAGCACTCTCTCAAATGCAGACACAAGAAACCCCAAACATGAACACATTATCATTGTGATGCTACAAAATCTGTCACACTGTAACTCCTGATCTAAGGAAAGTGTTCAGTATTACAAACACCAATAAAGGAGCGAAGAGTCCCAAAATTCCTCAAAGCAATTACAAAATCACTTTCAAAAACTCCCATATTCTAAGGTTTTGATGTTAGCCCGTAAGTGGTATCTTACTTTTGGTGCGCGGCCTCTTCTCCCATCTAGCAAGACACTCTGAAGTTTTTCAATCAACGGAAGAGCAAAAGAAATGGTTTTCCCAGTTCCTGTTCGAGCTTGAGCAATTACATCTTTGCCATCATATATGGGTTGAAAAGTCCTCACTTGCACAGGGAACAGGTATTTTACACCTTGAGCTGTAAGATAATCCGAAGAGGTCTCATTAGAAGGTGAACGATGAGAAGCCCTCATATACAACTAGCCTGAGTATGTAGGGCATATCATGTCAAATCCTGTACACAATAGGAGTTACAACATAGAAGAAAACCATGTATCTTTACTTTTACTCCTACTCTAGCTCGAAAGGTATCCCATCCTCAAACACACAGCTGAGTTACCTACAAAGAAATAGAGCATTCTTTGTGATGTTTGACAAAAGACAACGGAAAAGGAAGAGGGGATAAAAAAACAACACCCCCACCCCCATTTTTCTGCTACAGCCCAAGATTTTGTGGTAGCTTGGGTCCAAAGGTGGGGAGGAGGTGAAGGTGTTTGTGTCAAAGCATTCTAAAACTTCAGAGAGATTTTGCACAGCACAAGTGAAACAAGCCAAGAGAAACTTCCTAGCAAGAAAAATGTAAAGGATCAAAGAGAATTTTGCCTGAGGAACAAGAATCACAGAGCTTCCCAACACACGGGACAAGAACTCTACAGTGATTACTTCCTCAAAAAAACTAACCAAGAAGAGATATAAAAATGCCTGAAAGCATGAGAATAATTGTAGACTATCTGTTTACAGAAGCCAAATAAGTCTTCATATACAAAACACCATTATACTTATTTAAGAAGTGGTACTGTAGACAGCAGATAGGAGATTTGAAGTAAAAATACATAGTAAGTAGCATGATGCTGACAAGAGAAACCCTGTCTCTAGAATGCGTATCCAGGAATAACCACGCCATGGAAGAACAAATTCACCTTAAAGCATTTGAACAGAACTGAAACTTTATTCCTACTTAACCGTAGATGATTTGAATCTACAGTGACCGCTCACATGCATATTCTCACCACACAATAAATGGAAGACAATTACTGTTGGCTTCTGTCTCTGCTTATATGGGTAACAGCATGCAAATCTGGACAAACATTTCTTTTACACATTAACTAACCTTTGAGAAGGTTGACGGTGTTCTGAGAGAGAGGAAAATTGGAGAAGTCACCTTCTTTTGCTTCTTCTGTCAGCTCCTAACAGGATAAAAGAGGAAATTAAATAAAAGTCACTGCCCCTAAGAGATGAAGAAATAACATACCCTACATAGGCACACAAGAAAAGCTATGCATTTGCCTTACCACCATGATTTTACCAGTTACCTCCTTTCTGTTTAAAGAAAAGGAAAACCCTTGTGATACAGGTTCTTCACAAAGATCACAGCGTAAAGTGGGAAACTTGAATCCAGCCACCCAGTATTAGAAGACAGGACACACTGACACAGGGTGCACCACTCAGTGTGACAGAATTCTGACAAGCAAATCCTGGTTTTACAGTCTTAAGTAAAGACATCCTGTCAAAGTTCTTCTTACTTTTGTTACCTGCAACAATTTGTTCAAGACCATGACTACTGCTGTCTCATTCCTAATTAAGATATACCTACGCCACCTTTTAACATCCAATTAAAACAAAATGAAACAACTGCACCTTCTGTGTGATCTTACCACATCATGCACACATGCTTGACAGGTAAGGAAAGTGAAATTATTTATTAAAAAGTCTCAACTGGAGTCCACTGAAATCATCAGAAAACTTTTTCACAGCAAAACATGTGTCACAATTCATTGTGTGAAGCAGGAACTTCCCTGAACATCACATGTACTCAGTACACCACACAAACAGCTTCATAATTCTGCACACCATTAGATACTTACTTAAAATTCACAATTTAGTTTCTACTTCAAAGACCTAAGAGATCACACCATTACTCTTGTTGTACACAAAGCACTCTCTTGAATCACGTTCCCATCTTAAACGAGAGGAAACTACCCACAGAAGGCCCTATTCAGGGAAGGCAAACTGGGGCCCTCTCACACATACGTGCCAGGCCAAGGATGAAATGTGAACAGAGAGAACTCCAGAAGTGGGGATTAATAAGGATAACTATGACCTTCCCTTACAGGATACCAAATACCTCCTTCAAAGGGCCAACCAACACAAAGCAGTGCACATTTCTGGGACAGTGACTGTCTCTGCAGCAGTGAGAAACTGCTCTTTATGCTGCAGGACACAAACCAAGTTGCTACATAATGAGAAGCAAGTACACGGAAACTTATTTTCTGCTAGCTAGCCTCCTCCACTGCAGGATAAGCCACCTCAAATGCCTTGCCATTTGCCACGAGGAGAAAACCATAAGGAGAGACAGTTACCACGAATGGTGCATATGCTGCTGTGCTTCACTCATCTACCTGCAGCTTGGGCAAACAGGCATGATGCTGGGCACTCTTCATTGCCCAGGACGAGGTACTGTAAATCTAAGGGGAAGAGTGGCAAATGGTGCCTACAGCAGCAGCACAACGCTCCCACATCCCTCACACAGCACTCAGTGCGTGTCATTACCAGTACGACTTAAAACTAAGCAAGACAAGGCTCTTCCGGCCTCGACATTACCTCTGTGTCGCTGTCCTGCTCTCCAGCGGCTGTGCTGCTGGCCACACTCCGTACTGCCAGGGACGTCACGCCGTTGCTTACAGCGGAAGGTTTCACTGTATGCTCGGAACCATTGCTCTCTCCGGCCAGACCATTGCTCTTTTCCTTGACTTTCTTTGTCTTCTTAGGCAAGGGGGGTTCAAGGTCACCATCGCCCAGCCCGCTCTCCTCCGGCTGGGCCTGCTCGCCCTCAGCTTTAACTCTCCGCTTCACCCTCTCCCGGCGCTTTTTCTCCTGTGTCTCCTCCTGCCGAAGCAAAGCACGCGTCACGCCCGTGAGCCGCTTCCGCCGCCCGCCTGCTCCAACCAGCGCACTCCTTGTCGGCTTCCAGACCTGACCTCCCGTGCCCGACCCACCCCCGATCCCCTCTCAGCCCTTGGTCGAGCCGTACAAAATGGCCGCTCCCGCCCAGCACGTGGCGTGCACCCACCCGCTCGCTCTCACCTTCACCTTCCTCCGGCGGCCCCGGCGCAGGGTCTCGGCCCCCGCTGGCGCCTGCGGCTCTGCGGGGCTGGCGGCGGGGCCGGCGGCGGGCATGGCTGACTGCTCCTCGGGGAGCTGTGTGGCAGCGCTGCTTCCCGTCTCGTAGCGGTGGCCCAAAGACCCGTGCCCCGCCCCAGCGCGCAGGAAGTGAGGTGCAGCGCCGAGGGTGACCGGCAGCCGACAGGGACCGCGGGGCAGCGCCGCCGCCAGCAGCAGCAGCGGGCCCGCCCCGGCGCCGGGCAGCCAGCCCAGCCGCCGCCGGCCGCTCACCGGGGCCGCCGCTGCCCGTGCCGCAGGTAAGCCCAGTCGCGCTGCACGGCCCCACACACCACCCATGCGGCTGCTCCGCCACCGGCCCCTGCCCGCCCCTTCCGTTGACGCTGTCCCGTCGGTCCCTTCCGCCGGCTTCCCCTGCTCCCCGACCGCACCACCGCGTTCTCCCCTGCCAGGGGTCCTGCCGCAATGCTGCAACCAGGTTGCTGCACCGCACTACTGAAGGCAAAACAGGATTCGCCACATATAGTAACACATGTAAATGCTTAGGATATGTCTACTTAGGAAAAGGGGGAATGGCTTTACACTGAGGAAGGGTAGATGGAAACTAAAAGTTGTTCTTTACTAAGAGCAGTGAGGCACTGGCACAGGTTGCCTGAGGAAGCTGTAAGCTGTCCCCTCCCTGGAAGCGTTCGAGGCCACACTGGATGGGGCTTTGAAGAACCTGGTCTAGTGAAAGGTGTCTGTGCCCACGGAGGGGGCTGGAAATAGGTAAATCTTTAAGGTCCTTTCCAACCCAACCCCATTTATGACTCTATATTGTAAAAAAGTTACACTGCAACTGTAACTTAAACTATGCTGCTCACCATCACCCACTTTCCGAACCTTCTAACACAACATGAACTTGTAAAATAATATTTTATTTTTTTTTTTTTTGGAAAATGTACAGGTTTGACCAGCAGTTAATATCTGTATATTATACAGTGAGGCAGACTACAGTTTTGAATGCAACAGCCATATTCTAGAATAAAGATTCAGGTCTTACAGTTAAAATGGAGATACAAGAAAGAAAGGAAACTGGAAAGTTTTGTTTTCCTTGTGGGCTTTTTAAGGTGGTCTTTTTTTTTTTTTTAATTGAACAGCATCTTGGTTATGACCGAAGTTGTAGTGAGAAAAAAACCTGAATGACAGATTTTTCCAAGTGGTACAAACACACAGGAACAGCCTATTTTAATTTAATATAAAATACTGCAGTCCCATTTGTATCAGTTCTAGATTGTTGACATTAACGATCAAATGCTCTGTCAAAACTTCGCTTCTGGCCTCTGCTTCTGAATCTGTTTCTACCAGAGCCACCCCGCCGCCCGCTTCTGGAGCCTGAGAAGCTTCGGCCATTTCCTCCACTTCCTCCTCCTCCTCCTCCTCGCTGTGATTCTACTAGCTCAGGTAATTCAGTTGCCACGCACAAACGCCATTGTTTTGAATCTTCCCATTTTGCCTATTGAAATAAAGTCAGACATAGCAAGTTAAAATCTAGGAATACAAATACAGGGTACTTCATTATTATTAAATTTGCTCTACTGAAAAGGTAAAAATGTGAGCTAATATAGGGGATTTCAGTTTATAACTAAAGTGGTCAATGCTGGTTTCAAAATTTTAAGCTTCAGAGCTACAGCTGTCTGAATATGCCTGAGATACTAAAGAACAGAACTGAAATCACCCTCAGAGCTTTACAGAGCAACCTCATCAGTAAACTCCCTTTCATTTATTAAGAATACCACTATAACTGAACACAAGCCCACATCCTACCCTGAATTCCTCTCTAATCCAGAACCAAACATTGCTTTTGGAGTCAATGAATGCTAGGGCATATAGGTGTAGACATACACTAAGGTAGAAATACATGAAGGAAAGTCTGTAAGAAGGGATTTTGGCATGGGAATACTAATTCTGCCAAGCAAAAACCTGGAATTCACTTTTGTGTGGAGAGAACTCTAGGTGAAAAGAAGGGGAGACAGGGAATAGAAAAAAAAGAGGATTTTATAGTGTAACAAAAATTACTGCCTACAAAGATTAATCCACCAGCAGTAACACGGGGTGGATTTGTTCACACCACCACACTTCCCAGTGCAAAAGTTTCAAGCAACAGCTTTTTTGGGACAACAGAATTCTTTACGAGAGGAACTCTATATGTTTATTCCATTCTTCAATTCCTTCAAAGCTATCCCTTTTGCTGCTAAAAAAAGGCAACATACAGATTGCTTAATGTTTTCTCGTCAGCCAGTTTTATCTACAGTCTGCTGTAAACAGAAATTTCAGTGAATGTACCTCTATTTCCTTTTGGTCTGCTGCAGGAATATCAAAGCACACACCCTAAAAAGAAAGGGTAATTTTAATGGATACAAGTATAGCCTTTCAATTGACTGAAAACAAACCAAATGAAACGAAAAGTAAAAAAATACAAACAACAAATAAAAAACCCCACAACCCAGAACCTACAACTCTGTGTACTAGAACAGTTTTACATTTTAAAGTGCTTTTAAATAGAAACTTCATATATTTAAAAATCTTTGGACACTCAGAAATACTGCATCAGTATTTCTAAGGACACTTCTACTTCCTTAAACTTTTCCTCAAATATACACTTTTTTCTTTCCTCTGCATAGCTAATACTTCAAATTCATATTTTCTTCTTTTTTAAAAGTTTAGAGCCCTTTCCACCCTAAATTGTGGTCTCCTGGCTTCTCCATTGCCCATTTTGTAAATTCTTTCAAACCAGAAGTTTTCATCTACAGTAGGAAACCATACACCTAGTAAATTGAATATTTAGATTCAGACTAAAAATTTGAAGTTAATACTACTTGAATGATAAAATACAATACATAATTCACACTTTAAAATGCTATTTGTTGTCTGAATAAGCAGTATGGATAGAAAGCATTACAAATTTGAAGTAAGAAAAGCCATTCTTAGTGTCCCATATATCAAATACAGAACAATGCTGTGAGTAAACAGAGTAAATGGATGGAGAAAATCAGCAGTAATGCCTAGCAACTCTCAAAAGCAGGAAATATAACTTCCTTGTTCTCTGTGTCACCATGAATAATGCTGTATGATCACACATTTTCATGTTTCTGAAAATGCATAAAAATTCTGAGACAAGAGTGAAGCACTTTTGCTTAAAATAACCATCTCTCAGTGAGTTTTGCCACAATTGTTGCAACATTGTTAAATACGCAACTCAAAATGTAACTTTTTGATCTTTCAGTTTCAGTAACAGGATTACAAGCCACATGCACTATCAAAACTGACCTAAGAAACCTTGTTCTGTGTTCTGTCACTAAAGCAGTTGGCACAGTTCATACCTTTTACCTGTTGGGCTATCATATATTGCATTCTACTACCTCTTTAGCATGTCAGTGGAGCTGAGCCTTAAACCCCTTACATACCAAAGCCTAATAAAACAGACTGAGGCCCACCCTTATATCAGTCATGTCCTTACCAACAAAGCATGATACAGGGGAAATTCTTGAGAAAAGGCTACAACCAGAAGAGCTCAGTAGCAGAGATACAAAAAACCTTACCATTTTTCCCTTGAGGAAACACATTCTGTTCACCTTCCTATCAACATCGTCACCTAATAGTTCTCGCAGTTTTCGCCAAGCATAGCTCATATTGTTTATTTCTTCTGAACAGCTTAGTATCATGGTAACAAATCCCTAAAGAGTAAAAAATGGGGCATGCTTCATTAAGTCAGAGGAACATGCTTCAGCACATCTATCAGTCACAAGAAACCTGCTAATTTACAATACATTAACTAACTTTTCAAGTAGATAACCGTTACAGGAGAGTAAGTATATTTATAGCCACTATATTCTTGCTTTAAACTATACTAGTAGTTACTAGTGGCTTAAGTACAGTTCTCATAAATAAAATAATGATGAGACATAATTATTTAAACATAGAGGCATATTTTTTCTTTGTGGGAGGTTTTTTTTTCCAGATTTCAGACAAATGTTAAGCCATACACCCTTACCGCATCTGAGTTCAGCAGGGAGCGCTGTTCAATGGAAGTAGCACCTGAAATATGAGCTAGAGCTGCAGCTAGAGCATTAACTGGTCCCTTTTCTTCTATTAGAAACCGAGCAGATTCTTTGAAATACTCAATAGCAGTTTGAGGAACAGAATCCAGACACCTAAGAAAGAAAAAATAAAGAAAAAATATATACACACACATATACTATTATTTACTAGGCTCTGGAACACAAGAAAAAACAGCAGTCCGAGATTTTAAGAGTGATCAGTCCAAAGAGTTCAGAGAGACAGTAAAGAGCAACACAAAAAGCCCTTCTGAACTAAGAAGGTAGTAAGACATGACAGGGCTTGAGTGACAGAACACACCTGATGGCATCTTTGCTGGAAGCCTTTATTATATCAGTTGCAGTAGGAACACCAACACGCTTGAATGTAATGCCCTGAAATTTAAAAAGCAAATACAGATGAAACTTGCAGACCATAAATAATTCAGTTCTAAAGAAACAGTACTGGACTCCAATGAAACAAGCATTTAAATCTATCACTTCTGTTCTTTTCAACATTTAACTCCCACCTTTTGCTAGTGAAAATTAGAAGGTTTACAGGGAAATGGGTAACACTAAAACATCTTTTGTTTGCACCAGGTAAGTTTAAATGATACAATGACCTTAAACTGAAATAAATAGAGACCATTTGGGCAGATTGTGGCTGGGAGGGGGGTGGGGTAGAAGGGAGGGGGAGAAGTCTACAAATTCAAAATTACTAATTTTAGTCTGGTTTATATGTATTAAGCACAAGTTACACAGCCTTTCTAAATGTATGTCTCAATTTTTTATATGCCGAGACGAAAATATCTCATCCCAACTGAATACCTAAAGAGAAAGTGCTATATGGAAAAGCACACAAAGAGCAAAAACTGTAGTAACAGTTCTCAGTAAAGCTACATATATGCAAATCACTGATCAAACAGTAAGCCAGGACGAACACTGAAATCCTGCTGGCTTTCTCTCATTGTCACAGGTACATTCTTGCCCGCATTTGCTGACAAAGTGGGCATAAAAATCTGCAGCACATTCCCTGCTCCACAGCTGACCACGTTACCAACTCTGCCAGGTAACTGAACCTCAAACAGCTGTTTTATAAGATGTATTCTGTAAATGAACTACTGAACAAAATGTGAAGATTTTACATGCTGTTTACATGCTACATTACATCTGAGTGCTCAGAAGAGAACTATACTTTACCGCTTTCTGTTCCACATATCTTAACTGATGTTCTTCCTTTCGCTGATAAAAACAGATACAGATCCCAGTCCGTCCTGCTCGACCTGTGCGTCCAGAGCGATGGATATAGGACTCCACATCCTTCAAAATGAATAGCCTTATGACTTATCTAATTTTTTGTAGTTATCAATTAATTGTATTCACATAACTTAGTAGAAGCTATTACAGATCAGCCTTAACAATACAAGTAACTGCATCAGAGAATAAAATAAAGAAACATTGTTTCACTAAAGTCAAATTAATGAGCTTTTCTATAGCCCTCTAAAAATCACAATTTGAAAGCCAAAACCATGAGCATGAGTCAAACATGAATAAACTAAGTCTTGTTTTGGCATCACCACAGAGAATATGAAGGAAAAAACCCCACAACCCTACACCAAACCATTTTGAGTGTGTATACTTCCATAACAAACCCACTCAGCTTCCTGCACATCAACTTGATTGTGGTTATTGAGATATTAACAATGAATTCACTAAAAAACTACCTTGTTTCTTTTAAACCCTAACTTCAGCCAATGTTCTCACTGTTGGGGTCCCCCCTCCTCATCTATGTCCCTACTTAGTGAATTGTTCTTGCAAGACAAACTGTCTTTATTTACTTCCCACTGCTTCCAGACTTGCAATCACCACACATGGCAATGAAGGGAGAAGCTTTGAAAAGACTCAGAAAAGGTACTTCAAGGAGACCATTTTTTAAACATACTAGGCACTGATGCACTCTGAAAAAAATCCCCTAAGAAGCTTCTGTATACCAAGGCATTTCTTATCCTTACCCTTAAATGCAACAATAAACTCTGTGTGGTGAATGCCATCACCTGAGTGCATATACTACTTGAAAAGAAGACTACAAATGATTACAAAAGCATGCAGCGTAACCATATCCTACCTTTGGTGGTGAACTTTGTACAACCAGGTCAACTTCAGGGATATCTAAGCCACGGGCAGCTACATTGGTTGCAACCAGAACTTTAAATGTACCATTTCTAAAACCTTTCAGCGTGATCTCTCTTTGCTTCTGAGGGATGTCACCATGCAATGACTGGCAATCCTGAAAAAATAGTATTATAGGACTGTACTAAAATTCAAGACAGTGCTCCATTTTATGGTCAGTTTTGGGTACAATACCTGATATTTGATAGATATTGTATGACAAGATATAGAAGAACGGAATTAATAGAGTTTATATTTTAGGTGTCTTACAATATTTACTCAGTACTTCTTATTCGTCTACTTCAAAGACCTTTAACAAATGTAAGAAAAAAGAATCACAACATCTGTCGTATCTCCACCTCTAATTACTGTGACATATGAAAACAACTATGCCCTAACTTGCCATCCACACAATCTCTGCAAAGCTTAGCTATTTCAAAATAGCCATCAACAATTTTCTCAGGCCTTCTTAGTATTATTTAGGCATCTTTTCCAAAACTGTCGATTTTTAATGTCCCTTAATATATTAATTTCCCCTACTACCAATTAAAGGGTTAAAATACAAGTGGTCATGAAAAAAATAACCCCTCCAAAAACCCTAAACTCACAACTGCTACAGCTTCCAAGACAATTTCATTTTAATCCAAACACTTTGAAAGTCCTATATCACAGCAGTAATGAGTATGTAGACCAAACATCCAAAAATTGGTTTCTCCTCCACTTGACATTTCACAGTTTGCCTGCAGGTGACCACCATGTTTTCCACATGTAAATAGAGAATTATTTGAAAAAATACTAACTCATGCTAGGGTCAGCATAGAATTCAAAAAATATTTTTCAGTTTTGGATTGTCAGCTGCTAAATGGAATAGCCATATTTATTACTGAGTATTAATATGCTAAAAGAAAAACATCAAAATAATTTCCTTTTCTTATGTGCCAAGAACGAGTTCTGCATTGCCTGTGCAAGACTTGATAACCTAACACCATCAGTAACAGAATAAGACTCCACACTCAGATTTAGCTGCTACTGAGGTCATCCAGGAGTATGGGAGAAACATTCCTGTACACAGTTGCAGCAGATGAAAAAGCTCCATCTTTCTCTGGGAACATAATGCTATACTGTTTGTTAGACATAACTCATGTCCCCAACGAAAGTACATCTGGAAAAAAATAGTTGCTGTGGTTAACACCATCAAAACCAAGCATGCAATGCTTGAGTGTTGCTCCACATCATAAACATTGCACCACCTCACCAGTGAGTTATTTTCCACCAGTGCCATATCACGAATCTCAGGAATACACC
The DNA here is from genome assembly GCF_012275295.1 of Melopsittacus undulatus. Taxonomy (NCBI): domain Eukaryota; kingdom Metazoa; phylum Chordata; class Aves; order Psittaciformes; family Psittaculidae; genus Melopsittacus; species Melopsittacus undulatus. The sequence goes on along the minus strand of NC_047530.1, from coordinate 67,021,499 downwards.
AGAGGTTGGTTACAAGAGATGGCAGCTTGAATTCTTGCTGTGTATGTATCTTTAAACCTTCGTAACACCTAATAAACATCTTAATACAACCTCTGTTATATTATGGCTCTAAACCCTAATCTGCCCCCCCAAACAACATTAGTTAATGTCAGTGTCACAGCTCAGTAACCACTATTCCAGTACATCACCTGTTATCCTAGTAGTTTTCTATGTCTAACAAACAGTCCTCTCTACGTAAAATTCACAACTGCTTCACTTAATGTCAGTGAAAACTCTTCCTTTAAGAAAAAAATCCCAGTATCTTTTAGCACAGCCTAGTCCTGAAGACTATAATGCTGTAAAACTTTCAACCAGTTTGTTGGGGGTTTTTAAAAGGTTCTTTTTGGCAGTTTGAAACTACCTGACCACCTGCAAAAGCCTGCCTTACCCACTCTAGAAATCTCTCTTTAAAGCTTACTCAGCATAGGTCTGGTATCAACATAGGGTTGATGCATCTCTGACAGGTTTTGTTACTTAATACAAATGATAAAGTACCTGTTTGATCGAAGCATTCAGAGCCAGTTCATTTGCCTCTTTTTTGGTCTCACAAAAGACAATGGTCCTCCCGTAGCTGCCACTGTAGACCTGAATGACATCTCCAATAACAGCGGCTCTCTGAGACCAGTGACACTCTATTGCCAAATGCTACAGAAAAGAATTCCAGTGTTTAGTTTACATAAAAAACACAAGATTTATTTAAAATACATTTGAAACTGTAAAATTCAGAAATACCGAAGAGTTACACAGTTTCCCAATGGGCAAAAACTCATGTTACTGGAACATGCAAAGTCCGTAAGATTCTTATGTCCACCAGAATTAGTCTAATATTAAGCAAAATAATTACAGTAAGAGATAAAAAAATGTCTGCAAATCACTTTTTTAAAGCAAAGAAAAGAAAACAGGAAATAATATTCCATTTCCCTGGAGAACAGTCAAGGTGCAAGATTTTGTCACAGTTCTATCAACTAAAGCTTTATGTCAGATGAAGCAAAACAAATAAATGCAGTGCATTAAAGGCTTTTTTTCCAAGCACAAGATGAACATTCTTTCAATCCCACTGACACAATTACATGTCCTGTTTATCTGTCAAAGTAATCACTAAGCAAGACTTAAACAGAAACAAGTATCTTATCAAGTAAAGATAACTAATTCAGGCTTATAGCATTTATGTATTGTATTCCTTGTTAGAGTATTTACTGCACAACAAAGGCCTAGTGAGGTGAAATACCACAGGAGTTTGAAAAATATCTCCTATATACAGAATAGCAGGAGTTGACTGTGAAGTCCCTGGCAATTTAAAAGAGCCAGGCTGATGTTAATGGGTGCCTTTGGCTTCCAACTTGGATAAATTAACTTTTCTCTGAAAACCAACAATACTGGTAATTGAATCCTCTCTCTGAGATGTATATATGATTATCAGATGCTGTGAGACAGAGAGACAGATCCTAAATCAAGAAACATCTGGACTAGCTATAAAATGCCATATGCTTAAAAATAATTCTCAAAACAGCTTTCAACATCATTCCAACAATGTACCTTAGGATGGGATTACCATTTGTAGCACAAAGAAAAAGGGAGAAGTCCTGAAAACATTTCACGTTAGATAGATTACTCACTTCTACGGTTGTAGCAGCCTTTTGAGTTCTTTTCCCAATAAGGTCAATCTGTTCATATCTAGACTTCATGTATTTCTTAGCCACATCATACACCCAATGTGGGCAAGTTGCAGAGAACAGCAGTGTCTGGGGATTGTCTTCAGAATCTTAAAACACAGAACAATGTTTCACAAACTTCCTATGTTTCATATTACAGAAGTATACAAGTTTTTTCATGGGTTATTAAAAATATGAGGTTAAATATCAGTGTATATAAAATAAAGAAAGAAATTCTTCTTTTTAAATGTATGCATTACCAACATCTGGAAAAAAAAAATACTCTAGAAAGTCTGAGTATTTCCAAGATGACGAAAAAAGTTACTATGACCAAAACCCCAGTCTATTTTTAAGCAGTGAAAAGGGTAAAAAGCTTCTAATTCCTTTTAAATGGAAGAAGTCCAAGTACAACTTTATAGGTGTCAATGAAATTTAAAATCCACTACCTAGGGATACGTATATAACCTTTGCAAAGGTCTTATAAATAATTACCACTTTCACAACATGTGAACACGCAGCAATACTGCGTTCACAGTACATTTTCTATGATATACAGTATTCAGTCATTTCTTAACAAGGACACCTTCAGAAAAATATAACAGGATTTTAGCAGACTAAATTATTACTAACATTTCCTACTATTTGTTTAACTATTGAGATTACCTTTCTTGTATGCAACACGTAAAATGTCTTCCACTTGCTCAGCAAATCCCATGTCCAGCATCTGGTCAACTTCATCAAGTACAACATGTTTCACCTTGGTAAGGTCCAGCTTGCCACTCTGAAGATGGTCTTTGATTCGCCCAGGTGTCCCAACCAAAATGTCAATGCCACTTCTCATGAGATCAACTGATCCCAGGAAACAGCAGAAGAGGAGTTAGCAGTGAAAACAGGGAGCTCTCTCTACATACATCAGAAACACATGGTATCTAAGTAATAACAGAACAGCTTCTTGAACCACTCATAAGTACTCTCCTTAAAAATGCAAGCAAGAACAAATGATGAACAGCAGGAGAAAATTTGGGTGAGAGAAAAAACAAGAACAAACTGGTAAGGTAGAAGTCGTACTGCTTTCTGAAGGAAAGATATCCCATGTCCCTTTCCTCTCCCTTGTGATTTAAATAAAATGGCACACAAAGAGCTTCTTTTAACATACTTTGGAAATAGCTCTTTACAAACTATCTACCTTAACTGGAAACTTTAAAAACATAAAAAACAAAAACAAAACTAAACCACCTCACTCTATGTATTTCACTATCCACATTACCAAAATCACCTCATTGCTTGAAGTTCTGCAAGGAAAAACAACCCTGTCTCAAGATACATTACAATGAAAGTTCTTGATTCTCATTCCTGTTCTCATCTGCCTTGTTTACAACCATAACCATCAAGACACTAAATTATGTTGTCACAATAAAGAATTTATTCTCCACTTTATAAATCCTCCAGATATCCTGTATTACAGCTCTAAGACTAAGTATTTTTTAAAGAAAAAAAGTGCTTAAAAAGAGCCTAAACCCAATTATTGTGTATAATCTTTTCCAGTTAAATTTGAAGTACATGAATAGACAAAGAACACAAGAATGTAATTGAGAGCTATTATTATTTCTCACCGTAAGAAGAAATAGTCTGAGCTACTGAATTTCCCCATGAATGCCAGTTCTTAAGTTAAAAAGTGCATGTTTGAAAGGACTCAACTGCATTTCTCAAATATTTCAGTAAATCAACATTTCAATTATTACAGGTGTCACTTACTTTGTCCATTGTATGGAGTTCCTCCATAAAAACAAGCTACTGTTAGCTTTTTTGTGATGTCCTTGAAATCTTTGGCAACCTGGTTTGCCAACTCTCTTGTTGGGCAAAGAACTAGTACCTAGACAGAATGCAAACAGATGTTCTCTTACCATGGCTTTGCAAGAAACCAAGAGACTACTAATCATCAGTTTAGGTCTTAGCATTGACATAACTGAAGAAAAAAAAATACTGGATTTAAATAGTTATCTAAGCAAAGATTAGAGTAACACACTGCATAAGTCTCTTGTAACATCATTAATCTCCTTCACATACTCCTTAGGACAGTCAGACTTCTTTTTAAATCAGACAGGAACTTAAATCTTATTCAACTTTAGCTCTTAAACAGATCAGCTACAGGTTTGCTTCTACATAATCATATGCTGTTCAAGTATAAGACTAAAGGATCTGGGTAATAAGTTTTTTTACACATGTTCAGTAATGCTTCACAGTCCTGCAAGAAGGTGTAAAGAGGCATAAACTGTCTCAGCTTCAATATGATTCAGGGAAACTTATGTTTAGTCTGCCAAGCTGGTGTTCAGCATGGTTCTGGAGCCTGTGATGATATTCCTATAGAAATAACCAAGGAATCATCCTCTCTTCCAGTATATAGGCCTCACCACAGATGTTTTAACTAATTTAGTTTAACGTGTGATTACAGTACTGCTCTAAAACTCAGCTGCAGTGGCTTGACAAATAAAGAGTCTTAAAATCCTTACCCTGTTACTTCTTTCAACATTAACACCTGTGACAAAAAAAAAAAGAAAGTAGAAGCTTTCTGTGGTCTAGTGAGGCCTGAAAATTGTAAGGACTTGCGACTCCCTCAAAGAAAGCTTTCCCTTCTCTGCAAGATCATGCTAAAATCTAGAGTCAGCATTCTGTCAGACAGCCAACATAATGGGCAGACACAAACAGAACTAGGACTAGTTTTAGAATGAGTTTCAGTTAGGCTATGAGATGTGTGACAAGACGAAATAAACCTACAAACATTTCTATTATTGAAGATATGATAAGCTTTAGTCTATCTGGTTTTGGAAGGCATCATAAGAATTTGGTAAAAAAAAAAAACCCCACACTTGATATTCCCTAACAGAAAGCAGACAGCTCATAATAATCTGTGTTCTCTGGAGCAGAAGCTTCCATATCTGGTGCTGGTCCTAATGAAACCTAAGTCCTCTCACTATCTACATGTTTAAACAAAGAAGACAGCTTTTATCAACCAGAAAAAGTCACTAATCCATTACTAATTTGGGAGAAAAACAAGCATCCAGTAACCACTGGACCAGAACAGGTAAGGTAATTGAACAGAATTCAATAGGGACATGGTGAAAACTTGTAGGTTCAGTCTCCTTGTAAGCAGAAAAAGGAATTGACAAGTGGATAGAGATACTGTACTCTTTACTCTTGACCAGATGATAAGAGGCAACACATGATGCAGGCAAACCCCAATGAACGCAACTTTCAAATAATCTTTAATGTAGATTGCCCTATACCTTCACAAACTTTAAGAACTTTTCCAGTGGGTTAAAAATCTGAATCACTTGGACATAAGGCAAACCAAAATTAGCATTCTAACTAAGAAGTTACCTTTGGTGAACGGCCTCTTCTTCTTTCCTGTGAGTCTCCCTGAAGCTTTTCAATTAAGGGAATAGCAAAAGAGAAAGTTTTCCCTGTTCCAGTTCGTGCTTGAGCAATTACATCTTTGCCAGAATATACTGGGTTGAAGGTCTTCACTTGCACAGGAAACAGGTAGGTCACTCCTCGAGCTGTGACAATTTCAACAGACTTCCTTAATACAATAATTTTACAAGTGTTCTGTCATGCTTTTCAGAGAAAGTTATCAAAAGCAGAACTTCCATCAACTCTAAAGTAAATCAAGACTATATAATAACCTCCACTGACTTACTGAATCACAGAGATCATCTGTAAAGACTGTTCCTGGACTGTCCATTTTATTCTCCCACTTCATACCACTAGGCATAGTGCTAGCTGGGACAGATGAAGTTACTAACCTTTAATGAAAGCCTTTAAGTACTGTGGCTTTATTTATGTTAATACTCCCCACCTATCTACAAAAATCTCTTCTTTTTAAATAAAAACATGTGAAAAGCACTTCTGTTCATCTCTTAATTCATACTAAGTCATGCACAAACTACTGTCAAAGATTCTAAATATAACTTTTTCCTTTACTCACATTGAAGTAACTTTTAATTGAAAAAATTTTGCACAGAATACTTTTTATTTCGATCTTATGTCATTCAAAATTCTACTGTAAAGGCTGAATGGGGCAATATCGCATACAGAAAAGTCTGTTCAAAACATATTTAGAGTAGGCAATCAATATGCCTTCTGTGGAGTTTCTGTTAGCATACACGCAAACAGAGCACCTCTCAAAGCTCATTAAGTTGAGCATAAAAACACGTGACAAAGATAATTTACTTTCTGTGTTGATGTTATGCCAAGAAATTTACCTTGAAGAAGCTGCACAGTCCCTTTGGAAATAGAAAAATTGGAGAAAGCACCCTCTTTCTGTTCTTCAGTCATCTCCTGTAGATAAAAAAATAAATCAGATACCATTCCCTGTATCATATGACCATTGGAAAATCCAAGGTAATGGCACAGACACTGGCATCATACCAAGAGACAGATTTTCAGTGACAGTGTCACAGCTGCAGCTGAAAAGCTGGAAAATACTATCATATTTCAAAGTTAGACAAAAGTGATCTGTAATTTAAAACTGTTTCGTACCTAATGGCATATCCCTGTAAATGCAAAACACCCAAATTAAAACTCTGAAAACTCTTAATTAAATTTTAAGATTCTATTTTAAATAATTACCAGTGGCCTAACAGAATATGCAAGAATCAGGCTTGATATCCAGCCTATTTCCCACTTCCCAATTAATATATGAAAACTATTTACAGACACAGCAGTTGACCCCCAAAAGAATAACATTACAAGGTAAAGCAAACAAACCCACTATTACCTGGTAACGGATCACTTCCATATAAGTTTTAACAGCACAGCTATTAAAATGCTAAGCATGAGAAAAGAATGCTAACCATGGAGGCTACAGATGCTTTGAGAAACATCAATTGTAACAGCAGACAACTGCAAAAGGCTGCAGAACATACAGGTATAAAAAATAAATCAATCAGTAGTTTTACCTGCTCTGGCTCACTGTCACCATCACCACTTGACGTTTCACTTGAATTACTGTGCCGTTTTTTGTGGCTGGATTTACTGTTTAAGGAAGATAATTTGGCATTCTCCGGGCTTTCTTCTCTTGTATGACCGTTTTGCTTAACTCCACTCCTTGATTTCTTGAGTTTAGGGGGATCAATGTCATCCTCCGACTGCTCACTTTCCTCCGACTGAGTCTTTCTTCTCCGGGATTTCTCATGGCGCTTAGATTTCTTCTCTTTTTTCTCCTTCTGGCAAGGCACAGAGTAACACGGCGGTAAATGAAAACACATGCGTATGATCCAAGAGACACGAAACAGAGAAGACGTTGCAACAGAGTTAAAACTAAAAAGTCGATGCTCGAGTTATGGATGGGGCGGGGCTCGCACAAAGCAACAGATCCCTTCCTGCCGCGGCACAGGTGCCACCAGGAGGCATTTTACTGACCACGAGACACGCTGGCCTCTTCCCCCGCTGAAGAGTGCTCCCGAAAGCGTTCCAGGGACCACTGCGCGACGAGACTGGCCACACGCCTGTTCCAGCACACCCAGCACCCCCGGCGGGGCGGTGCCGACACGAGGCGAAGGCCACGGCCCAGCACCACAGGCCGTGCAACCGTCTCAGGAGGCCCCGCCGCGCACATGGCAGCCCCGCCGGCCGGCTCGACGCGCACCGCGGCCGCACCGCGCAGACCCGCCCCGGCCCACGCCACTACTGGAAAGCTACCGAGGCCAGACTCGCGGGACACGAGCCCCAGCACGGAGGCGAGGCGGTGTGGCCAGGCCGTACCCGGGAGCGGAAGGCCTCGGAACCCTCCCCGGTACCTTGCGCCGCCGCCGGCTGCTCTCTATGGCAGACTCGCTCTCCATGGGGCACTCGGGATCCGACTCGGTCCCGCTGCTGGCGCTAAACCGGGCAGCTTCAGGCATCTCCGCTCTCCGGCAGCCGCTCCGCGCCACGCTGCCGTCCCCGACCGCCGTGTGACAGAAAGAGAACCCACCCACTGCCCTGGTAACCCGGGGCAGGGCCACGCCGATCAACCGCCGCCCGGCAGCCAATAGCTTGCCGCCCCTGACGCCAAACTACAACACCCAGCATGCCTCGGGGCTCCCCCCCCCCCCCCCCCCCCCAGACTCCAAGATCCATCGTGCCCTGCGAGCTTGCGGCGTGTTCGCCGTGAGGTGACCGCCATGACGTTCAGGATCCGGCAGCATGGGCAGCGCCCAGGGGCTTTCCGGCGGGACTCGCGTTATGCTGAACTCCCGATATGCGTGTAAGCTCCTGGGAGGAGTTTTATTAAGGGAGCGGAAAAGCTGCGGGCAGGTTGTGGCAGCGTGAGCGGCTGAAGGAGGAATGCTGCTGGAGAACGGGGGAGACAACGGTACAGGTGTACTGGGATCGGACGACAGAGATCTCTGCAGAGCTCAGCTCTGCTCGCCTCTGCCCAGTCAGCACCAACGCAGTTTCTTCCACTTAACAGCCAGAGGCACCTTCTTTAAACGAAGTCTCCAATAGCTTTGAAAACTGCTAACTAGAGCTTCAGTCTTATGTCTCAGTAACTACTGGTCTTCAATACGAAAAAGCCTAACGTAGACAATAACTGTATGACCAAATACCTACCCAAGATTTGAGAGGACCGCCAGTCTTTGGCGATTAGCAGCACGAAACCACTACAGTCTGTGCTTAGCTACAGGAATAAATGAGGGTTAAAAAGTCAAAATTAGTCTTCCAAACTAAAAGCTGTAAAGTGATACTGACAGGTGCCAGGATGTTAGTTCCTTGGAAAAAGCAAAGTGGCAGTCAGGAGCAGATCAGGAGCGTGCAGGAACACAGCAGGTTTTCTTTCAAAGCAATGCCCCTGACCTTACTGCTGTCTCCTGCACCAACATTTTCATTCATAAAGACTTAAACCTTCTTGCCTGATATAAACACCAAATAGAATCAGGAGGACAGTTAAGATTTCTTCAGGACACAGGAAGAGAACTTCAGGATTGTAATGGGTTGCCCAGGGAGGTTGTGAATTCTCCATCCCTGGTGCTGTTCAAGGCCAGGTTGGACAGAGCCTTGGGTGATATGGTTTAGTGTGAGATGTCCCTGCCCATGGCAGGGGGATTGGAACTAGATGATCCCAAGGTCCTTTCCGACCCTGACTATTCTATGATTCAAGGAACTGTTATAGTAACAAGGTGCATGCTGATCTAGTTCATTTGCCCTGGTGTGTGGTGTTATTTCTGTGGCACAAGTAAGAACCACTTTTAAGAATTACACTGTAAAACAGTCCTATCCAGCTGATACATTTCCTATTCGAGCAGCACATACACTTTCCAGGTTAATAGTGTGATCTGAATGAAGTATATCAGTTCTCATTTTTATTATCACAGGAATGCAAAAACTGATTAAAGATGAGAACAGAAATATACATTAACTCTCTAAATACTATGGTTACAAGTTTTAGCTAACAGCTTTGATTTAGAGACAGCTTCACAGATGTGACTGATGGAATTTACAGTATAGTTACAGTGTTACAAATGGAAAGTTTACACCTTATTAAAAAAAATAATCACATATTCATTAGTAGAGTTAGCTGAAGCAAGGATTTTGTTGCAGTTATCCTTCTGCTTTGTCCTCCTCTTTGCATTAGTATTTATGCTTTTAGAATTTGGCAGGAAGCTTCATCTTCTTTTCAGTCCATCTGAAATAACAGAATTATTAGACATCAGTCTTCACATTCTAAAAATAAACTGAGTTGGCTTAACTTCTGCTACCTCAGATGGCATCAATATGAACAATCAAAATGATCATTTGAAATACATTTTGCTAAATGAATTTATCCATCAGATTTCAAGTGTTACATCCAATTAATACGCTAGAAGTGTGCTTGAAAGAGTTCACAGTCCAAAGCTGCTTAAGGGGGAAAAAAAAAAAAACAACAACAAAACCCAGCCTGCAGAATTCCTTTAAAAACTGTAGTATTTGATTTGTTCCCTCAAATATTAGCTGCTCAAGGGGACAGCAGATATGTTATGAGAACACAAATGGTTTAATTACATTTAAAGTCCTTTAAGATCCTAAGAATATGTGATGTTATTAGAAAAATAAATGGATATGATTTTTCCCTTGCAGCATTTAGAGTTAACAGTTTTGTAGGTCTTCTCCACACGCAACAATTGTTTCATACATAATTGTTTTCCATTAGGTGATTGTTTAAGTATAGTTACAGGCAAAATGTACCCTATGAAAGGAAGCAGAAGCTTCTAGCCCAAGTGACGGGCACATTCTCCTGTCTGTTGTGAGCAGGTTGGATGGTATTTTGTCCTTTAAATTGTAACTGAACACCTCTATAAGGCACTTTTAATTCTTAATTTATATGCCAATATTCACAATTTCATATGGCAAAAACAATGTGAGCTGAACTTGTCTAACAGGAGTTTATCAATCACATGTTTAATAGTGAGTTTATCAATCATCACGTTTCTTAATATTTCTGCACCTGGCCATCTCCATCTGCAAGGCAGAACTCATACTATTTTCTTGCCTCCTAAAAACAAATCCAAGATATAAACAACAGCATTTGTATTGCTGATTTAGGAATGTATATGTAAAAAGACATGGTAAAACTATACAGTTTGAGTATTCTGGGACATAACACTGGAGTTTCTAAAGATAATAAGAATTTGGGGGAGGGGGAGAATTATGATTTACAGCAATGTTTTTGCCAAAATCTGAATGTTAATTTGAAGATAAAACATCTAACATAGTTACATGTGTTTTCTTACCTTGGGGAGTCAATTCCACTGTCTCCTGTAATGCTGTGGTTTTCTGTCCTTTCTGACTGTTTCTGTCCAGGTATCACAGTACATGCATTCTTAAAAAACAGATCTTTTCTTCCCAGAGGGTTTCTCATTTCTTTGATCTGTGAGCCCAAAGCACAACATGCCACCTCTTTGCCCATCTCATAGATGAAGTTCTGCAAAGTGTCAGCATCTGAGTCAGCCTCATCAGTGTGTCCAAAATCTGCTACAGCTGAAGCGTTTGCATATTGAGCAAGGCCAGTTTCTTCTTCCTTTCTGTGACCTGTCGGAAGAACCTGACTGCATAAACAACTTTCTTCCATAAAATCTGGTTTTGGATACTCTTTTGAGCCATCAGTTGATTTTGCAAAAATAGCACTTTCCTCATATCCGTGGTCTCCAGAGTAATGTTTAGTTACAGTTGTGTCGTACTGGATGGGATAAGTATTAATCTCACATTTATTTAGGGACATAGCTGTCCCCACCTTTTGTGCAGCTTTGATCCAGTCTCTTATACCTGAAAAAGCATGGCCAGGAGGCAGGTGACATGGTTCTTTGCCTTCAGAATTGTCATCCAGATGTAATGTGTTGCAGTTGTCACCATGATGTGCTTTTTCATACAGAAAAGGGCAGTTACCAGTAAATCCCTCACTTTCCAGCTTCATTGATCCAGGGTGGCTGGCACAATCATATTTAAACATAAGTTCACTCTTCTTACCAGTCTTTTGTCTGTATTTCACACCAGGTTTTTTTACCAGGTTAATGTTGGCTGTATAATTTGAAAGGTGGACATTTTGAAAGTCATTTGCTGTTTGATCTGATAACTCACATACAGTGTCAGCTTTGCATCTGCAATGCTCATCTTTCAGATGTAATGAAAATTTTGCATCTTCTTTGCATTCACCATTTCCTTCAGTGTAGGAGTGAAGGGATGTTTTATTATCCCCAGGATTTTTTTTTACTGATCTTCTGTAGATATTTTTTTCCAAACTATTACTCTCCAGGAAGTATTTGTTTGTATTATCTTTTTGCAAAGTATTGCCTTGTGGATGACTAAAGTTTTTACTAAAACTGTCTTTCTGTAGTTGGAGGGAAGACTTGTTAGCATCTGGTGTGCTTTGCTTAGCTTTGTCAGCCTGTGTCTTTGTAGCCAGCTCTTCGGTTTCATGGTCAAAGGTTTTTGAGGAGTCCAAAGACCTTGGCCTTTGTAGAGCCCTTTCTTGTTTTCGAGTCCTGGACTTCAGCTGACTATTCAGAGTACCTTTGTGTCCTTTTGCATTAAAGTTGCATCTCCATGATAGACCCTGAAAAGGGTTCTTAATTTGTTTTTTATATATGACATGGGATGCCACTGCTACATCAGGTGGCTGCTGGTTTCCAGTAGGCAGCAAAAGGTTGTCTTCCAGTTTCTGATTTTGAGATGTTAGCTCATGTATGTGAGATGTCCTGTTTCTTCTGCTAAGTTGCTTCTCTTTCTTTGATATTGTTTTCCTGGTCTGTTTTGCTGTTTTATTTTGTGTCTTTTGAATACAATCCTTTGAAAGATGGTTTAGCCTGACTACTGACACTTGGGGCGCTGTACCCTTACTGATACAATTTTTCTGCTCCTCAAACTTCTGCATCAATATTGTGTGCTTAATCAAATTATCAACTGTAAGAACAGGGTTAATATGCTTGATGATTTCATGTTCAACATCACGTGGAATATTATCTAGGTCATCTTCATCCCTGACTGGCCACTCCTTGGGAGGAAACTGGGCTGAAAAAGTGGAATACTCCTCCTTACGTTTTTCTTTTCTAGAAGCACTTCTCCAGAAAAGGCTAAGGCCAAACCTTTTGCTTTTCATTTTCTGTTTCACAGATGTCAGTGATTTGATGGCATCCCAGAAATGGTTTTCAGCAGATGCAGAGACCCCTTGAGTTTGAATTGATGGCCTCAGTTCACTGCAGCTTTTCTTATATCCTCCTTTACAGTCATAGTTCATTAGCTGAATGTGTCTTTTATCACAGAGCATATTCTGGTCAGGGAAACAATGGCAGGATCTATAACAGGATACCATAGGAATGTTTTCTTTCACTAGGTCTGCACAAAGCCCAATGTTTACCAGGTAAGTGATGGAAGATGATGAACAGCAGCAACTGTCCTCCAATGTGACTCTTCTATTGTCTTCCTTGGCATCATTTGTGATAAAGTATGTGTTGGGAGTCACAATGAAGTATCCTTCTCCTGTATGATAGATTTTTCTTTCTTTAATTAGAGTACCAAGGATATTATATAAGATATTGTGGGAGGGTACTGCAATGCCTGCAATAAAGACACAGATATTTCAAGTCATAAGTAAGTTTTCAAATAAAAAGGGTGCTGGCCAAAAAATAACTTATTTACAACAGATCTGAAAGGAACTAAACATGAAATACCCAATGTATTTAGTTTACAGGATTCCAAAAGAAGCTTGAAACTGATCTGGCAATTAAAGTTTGAGTAGGGCATGCTCAATTTCAACATCAAAGTGTCCAGAATCAAAAAAGAACCAAACAAAAGTCAGGTTTTCTTTTTTTCTAATACATCGCTACTCTGCTGAGCTTCCAGAGCCAGCAATTGTTTGTTGTACCCTGCAGAACAGGGACAGACCCACTCTACAGCAGTGTCTACACATGAAGGCAGCAAAGGCTGCCCCAAATCTCGGAGCCAGCACAGACTGCAGCTTCTCGGACAGCCAGATGAGGGCAGCACAGAAACATCATCCAGCCGAGGGCTCTAGGAGGTGCAGTCCTGCCGGTGTCCTCCCAAGGACTGATCTCTAAAGCCCTTTTTAACTCTGCCGCGGCCATTCCTCACGGATAAGGCAAAGTCACCTGAGGAGGAAGGTAGAGGCCAGCTGTGTTTCTGGTTGTCACTGCAGCACTGCTGTGATGGAGCTTAGGAAGTTCTCCTTTGAATGTGCAACACTGCTCTCTTTGCATCTGTGAAAACGTAGCAAGAAATATGCTCTCTCCCTGCAAACTTTGAGTGTGCTGCTTCTGGCTGATCTAAAAATGCTAGCTTGTGGTTTCTCAGTGTACATACGACTACATCATGTTCCTGGCAGGGTTCTGAGGCACTTCATAGGGTTGCATTAATATTTTTGCCGCTACTTAAAATGTGTACCGGATCAATCTGTATGTAATGTCTACAGAGCTAAGATTCAAGAGGAAGCTCAGTATGAAACAAAGCAACCTCCTGCAGAGGGCTGTAATGAGCCTTTATGAAGTCTCATGTACACACATACACACTTCAACATTGTAGATTTAAGGGAAATTGAACATTTATCAGACTGAAACCACAGCATTTAAGGGAAGGTGCTGCTACTTCATCAGAAGATAATTACATTTAGTGTAAGTAATTTGATTTCGTGAAGGGACTGGAATTTGAAACAAGAACCTGAATTTGAAGCTGATTGGTGTTCTTTGATAGCAAATACCAGATGTAGACTCCTACCCAATCCCTTTGCTGCTAAAGTCAGCTACATTCCGGTCTCTTAAAGGGGGATTTCAAAGTCTTTGTGATCTGACACACAGTGTATTTTGTGCTGTTCCATATCCAGCACATAATACTTCATCTATGGTTTTTCCACCCTCTAGAAAGGGCATACTCTCAACATGCTACTGCACTCAGTTCCCTCTTATTTTCAAAGATGATTCATTAAAATCTGTAAAAAGGATTATATTCAAGACAGTGTTAGTGATGCTCATGCCTGTGTTCTACCAGTTGCCTGTTAATTTATATTCTTTTGTATTGTCAGCTTTGCTTGTAAACATTCAGTGATCACTTGCCCAATATAATTCAATATATTCAATCTTGAGGATACAGTCACTTTTAAAAGGAGGGAGAAATGAGCACATCACCTGGATAATTTTTCACTAGCTGGTCTGTTAAGGTTTCCTGCGTGACCATCACAAGATCCATGTTCATGTCTGATATAGTATGGCATATTCTTTCTGCCAGAGAAATGGAGTGTGACTGCAACAGAGGATTCATGAGGAGTCACATCACCTGAAGAAGGAGGGGGAAAAAAAAATTGTTTGGATGGAATAGTGTTTAATTTTTTTTCTATTAACTGTGACAGATTTTCACTGAAGATTTCTTGTATTTCCTCAGAACAAACACCTTATGCTCAGCTAATTTTCTTTGGGAAATTAGGAATATTTAAAAGAGAAGGGAAATGGTACTAGCATTTTTCAAGTGCCTTTGTAATGAAGGAAACAGAAGGATACATTAAGCATGTTTGTTTGTTTGGTAAATTCTAGCTTAAAGCATCATTTAGCTTAATAAACAGGGAGCTGAGAGAGATGTGTCTGATCACTGCTGAATTTTTAGAAGATGGTTTACATATAAAACCATACAGAATCTGTATTTTCCAAGTAGCTAAGGGAAAAGGTAAATATCCAGTAATCTAAGTACAAAACCTTGTCACCAAATCAGAATGCAGAGGATGAGGGGGGAAGAACTGCAACAGACTTTGTCCCTTTCTTGAATAGAAATGGTAAACATTCCAAATTTTTGACTGCACTCTAGAACTAGAAATTATCTACTAAACTGGACAGAGGGCAAAAACTTGTTCAAATTGCATGTATTTTTTAGGCTACATCACCTCCTCTGGTGAGAGACAGACAGTAATATTGCCCTTGTTCTGAATGGCAAAAGCAGAAGCTCGGAGGGGCTGAGAGGGTGGCCCAGCTCCCCCTGCAGTAACTGCAGCCCTAGCCCAGAGGGCTGAAAATTGTCTTAGTCCTTCATCTCAACTCTCCCATCCATAAATCACAAACAAAGGTAAACGCTGCCCTTCTCCCCTTTGCAAGATGGCAAAGCCAGTAAGAGCAAGCCTAGCAAGAACCTCTGAAATGGTTCCAGCAAATGATGTAGGAAAACCTGAAATAAGTATTTTCCCTGAAAGCTGATGACAAAGAACAAAGCAGGGGCTCACCTGCTGCTATGTTCAACAAAAAGCACTCAGAAAAAGTGGTGGCATAGAGTTCCCCCAATGATATTGCTAGGATACTCCTAGCAGGTGCAGAAACCATTGCAAGCTTTCTTTTTGCATGGGAAAAGTTTATCAGCATTCAGTAGTAACTCTTGTTAATGGTTTGCTGTCTAAAGTCTTTCCTGTAAGCACACTATGTTGCTGTCAGTTTTACTATTTGTTCCTGCAGAGCACCAAACTGCTAAGGAAACATCACCAATTATAATCAAAATGTATGTATTATTGTTACTATTATTATTATCATCATCATCATCATCATCTTGCTACCACTGTCTGCATCTGTCTTGCAGCCTCAGATCCCATGTCTCCATGCTGGAAGGTCCTTTCAGAATAATATCTAAAACAAAGCATTAAGCAAAAGCCAGCATGATACTGAAAAATAACCCACTACACTAAAATGGTGTTCGAAGCAAGTGTATTTAAAATGATGGTTGCAGATCAACAATGGCAGCATACACATATGCTAATAACATGAATATTAGGTATTATTCCTTCCTGACTTTGACGTAAAATCTAAAATAGCAAGAATTAGATCATTGGCAACGTTGACAAGCCATGTGGGAAAAGGCCCAGGCAGGATTCTAAAAGTGTCTCCCAGTTTCTTATTAAAATCTCTGTTGATTTACTTTCCATAGCTGAATAACTGTTACATTCATGCTTCAGATGTTCCCCTAGGTTTGATGTAAATGCATAAAAGCTGCACCCCTTAGATTTGCACAGGGAACACTCTTAATGATTTGTGCAAGCTATGCCTCAAGACACCTGATGCAAAATCACCAAAATGTCATGTTTGTTAAAGTTCTTCAGTATCTGTCCCTTTACAGCTCAAAAAAGACTGCAAAATCCCCTGCCCACTTCCCTACTCAACATAAATCATCTAATGAGAATCATCTTCCTAGTTTCTTCCTAGCTTTTATGAAGGCATTGCTTACGCCTATGGGTAAGGTACCTGTCAAGGAACTCAGCCTAATCCTCATTTAAATACAGCACAGTTCCCATTTCATGCTTGAAAGCTGTTGCAGAATCTTGTTTACCAATGCCAACCTAGGCAGCTTGCCAGTACTTGTGTTATTATCCTTCAGTTTGGTTTACCTGTTACCTGGACACCTGAAATCCAAGAATACCCTTTTTAGACCATGGACCAGTCACAGTGTGAGGAAGTCACCTGTGATATGAGCATTGGATAACAAACATCAGCACACAGAAAAGCTCTGGGTATTCTTGACTAGCACAAAGTGATTTTTTGTTCTCTCTTTGTAATGTGAGCTTTACCATTTTTTCACTGAGTTATTTAGCGATTGCAGAAAGTTTTGCATCTTCTGGCTGCAGGAAAATTTACATACAAGTTTTATCTGGGTAAAAACCAGGCTAGTGCTGGGAAGTGAACAGAGAGGCATTTTGTTACGTTACTGCTCGATTTACTTCATAAAATACTGAGTAAAAAATTGTATAACAATAAAGGAGTAATAATAAATAGACTCCAAGAAAAATCAAGAATAAACTCCCTTATATAATTCCACTTACGTCTGCTGAGACAGAGAAGACACAGCACGTGGAAATGGAAGACTGACTTTTCTGTTTTGTAGCTGGAAAGATCTATCTTTGAATTGCTTTGAATGCTTTAGTAAGTTGTACATAGAAAAGATCACAAAAAAAAGATCCTGTGCCTCTTCACATGAGAGTTCTGGAATGTCTGATGAACTTCACTTTTTGCAGAAATGCACCAGGAAAGCCGTAAGCAGGTAGAGTTCTGCTAGAATTGCAAGACTTAGGCTTTTCTATAGACTAGAGTCCATCATGGTCATATTTTTTAGCAAAAACTACATTTTATAATTAAAAAAAAATCAGGAACAAAAATAAAAGTAATCTTAATAAGAATATTATAGAAAATGGGGAACTGTAGCAAGCCCTTTTCAAATATTAATGAAGATTTTACAAGATGTTTCCTTACTAAATAATAAAAAAATCTATAGACATCATGAAGACAGAGTTAAGATAATTTTCAATTTTAAGTTTATAACAGGGAAGCTCTATTTTGGCATAAACACTATGTACTAGATCCTGTTTTCAGAAATATCCGTTTACTGAAGCAAAGAGTAAAGAGTGCAGTAAAATTGTCAAATCTTGTAACATGCTTAATCTGTTACTGAAAGAAACAAAAGTGGTCAGGACCAGCAGACATGTTCCAGTCCTCTGATTATTTTGTACAACTCTCAAAGAAAACCAAAACCAATTAAGTATCCCTTAGGGTCACTGGTACTTCTTTAGTTGACATTAAAGAAGAAGCTACAAACACACCAAAATGTCAGGTATCGATACCTGCTGATTCCTGCACTTCCAGATCCAGTGTTAGGCAAACAATGTCCTCCATGTGGACTCGATTGTTGTTTTTTGCAAATAGGATAATGCCATACAATAAAAAAAAAACCAACAAAACAGGAAAACACACACAAAACAAAACAAAATACTTCTGCTTTCCCAGCAACACCCAAAACCCTGGTCCCAACTGCAAGTGTTATGAGCTTCTAAAAATATGACCTGTAAAAGTTTTCTGAGGTTTCCAGCCAAAAGCTATTAAAACCTTGCTCTAATCGCAGAGCTAATAGCAACCCACAGCCATCCTTTCTCTCATCGACAATTAAAAAAACCCAAAAACAACAAAAAACCCAAGAAGAAAAACCACCAAAACCAAATGAACAAACAAATTTAACCAAACCACAAGCAGGTGAAAACAAAGCAGGATTCAAGAAGACAAGAGCTCTCACCTGCAATCTTGGTTCAACCCCCCCCAGATAAGAACAAGTTACACAGCAGATACCAACATGTTCTGTGAGGTAGTTTTCCTTCAGGCAAGCACAGTGGGAAAGTTTTTGCCATGGAAATGTGTAGCTCTAATCTTCAGAGACATCAACAGCTTCAAGGTTTCCTGAGGCCACTGACATGTCCACTTTAATACCCCAAGAACATCTTGGGAGCAGGTTCCAAGCTCCAAAGGTACTGACCGAACACGTGACCAAGCATGTGTTCATATAGATGGCTTCAAACAGATTGGTTAAAAGAAAACAGCACTTCTGCTTGCTTGAAAACTATCAGGCAAGTTGTCCAGTGGAGATCCGTGTTTCACCTGCAGCAGCTGTTAAAACAGCCAACAAGGAAACCCACATAAACACGTCTGTCTTTGGGGCATTCCCTCTGCTCACTGCATAACTGGCAGAGAAATTTAACTCTTTGCAACAGCACTCAAAATAATCATTTTTCATATACTTTAGCATGCTGATAGCTTTTAAGTCAATTCACATATGGCATTGAACATAACCAGCACATAGCAGAACGTAACCAGCTGATAGCAAGGAAGATCATCTTTAACCATTTCAGCATTCAGTGTCAGGCTTGACCATAAAAGATTGATTCAAAAATTTTATTGCAGGAAGATAAAAATAACACAAAATGAAACTGTCCCTGGCAAGTTGCAAAACCATCAGGGACTAGCCCATGGAGCCAAAGAACGTAACAGGAGTAAACAAGTCCCTGACAACATCTAGTTCCTTTAGGTATCTGCAGGTATTACCATCCACTGCTATGGGAATTTGACACAAGAACATCTTTTCCACTTGGCCTGGTCCAAAAATGACCCTTTGCAACCCTGGCATTTCTCCACTGACACAGCTCTGCCTTTTCCTGGCTCCCAGAATTGTCCTCTCTTCTGCAATAAATCTCAGATCATCCAAATAGCTCTTTAATGTAAAAACCTTTGTTTTAAGCAGAAGGTGTTACTGGGTGTTGGTTAGGTACTTACTATAAAAACATCATACAGATGCTCAGCTAAAGGTCATCTCCAGCTGACTCCTTTGCCTGAAAATGTGCTATCACACAAAAGGCAGCCCCAAAAAGTATACAATATAAAGCTACACTAATGGGAGTAAGATATAACTACATTCAGGTCTCCCCTTTCCAGAATGGACCAAATTAATTTCTTTGCACACTCCCCGGTTTCAGTTTGTATGTACCCCAACCAAGGAAAGTCACACACAAGTCTTTCAGAGGGACAGCACCTACAGAGCTATTTGAAAGAAAACATATCCCCCTGCAGAGCATTTCCTGCAAACCATGAATCAGGGGACACATGACAGCTATTATGTCCAACTCTCTCCCAGACAACACTTGTCCAAATCCTACTCACCACAGAAGTCAGAGAGCTTGGTCCAGTTGTAGCTTCCCTCAGACCCAAACCCCTTGCTTGCAGTGAGAACAGGAGCCACCATCACGCACTGAGGTGGAACAAAGCAGGCCTTAGATCTTGTTTCAGGACATAACCCACTTCAGGGAGATTTCTTTTTTCACTCAGCTGAGAACAAAGATTTGATGGCATATAGGCAACTTGATACTTGTCAGGGCAGTTTGTGATGTTGATGGATATGCACAGTCGCTCCTCCTTCCACTCTCCCTAAATGGATATCCAACTTTAAAGATGTTCCCTGTGCTGTAAAGTAAGTGTCTGCACTCTTTCATTGGGCTGGAATTTATGGGCCACAAAAAAAAAAAAAAAAAAAAAAAAAAAAACCAAACCAGAAAAAACACTACAAAACCACACCATAAAAAGGTTTGAAAATCAAAAGCAACATCTTTACCCCCACAAAAGGTCTCAGAGTTTTTTGGACACTGCTGATTAAACAGCACTGGCTTGGACCTGAGGACCTTAACCTGCAATTCCCAAACCTTTCTCCATGGTTTTGGCACTATTAAACACCCTTTCTGTATTTCAGATAATCTGAATTTCAGCCAGAAGGAAGTGATAAAAGACAAACAGAGCACCTAAGCACTCCACTGTATTACACAAGACTTAGTCAATAGCTTTTCAAAAGCCAGTTGAGTAGATCCCTTACTGAGAAGATACTGGGTTGTTTGATCTCACAGACCAAGGTGAAGCCTCTAATGGAAATTACAGGAATGTGCAGGATGCTGAAAGAGTAGGATAACAATTTCAGGTGAAAAAATGGATGATGCAGTCCCTGAAGTACCCAAGCAAGTGATCTGAATGACAGGTTAGCTTTGCTGCAATGTTTTATTAAGAACAAGAGAAGTATTTAATCATTTCAATGGAGTTTTCAACCTTGGACTCTCAGCATACAGCTCATGGAATTAAAATCAAGTGTTTGCAATAAACAAAACCAAAACATTTTTGTCTTTCTACAAGACAAAATATAAAGTTTGCTCCTTTTTTGTTTGTTTTTAGAAAGCAGAATGAAGCTTATGGAGGTTCAGTTTATTTCAATTTTTCAAATAAAGAGTGTTTCAGCTTTCAAAACAGACTGAGTATGCTAAAGAAACAGCAGTTGCAGTTGTTTCATTACCCAGAAATCTTTCTGCTTCAGTACAAATCAAGCTGCTTATAGAGAAGCTTTGCACCACCAATGAATGGAGCACGAATTGCTGCTGATCCATCAGTATAAGAGGTAAAGCATACTCAGAATAATTAAAACCAGGGGCTTTACTGTATTATCACAAATAAGGGCAGTTTGTTGGCTTTTGTATATTGAGTTTTCTGTTTATTAGAAGTTTGATAGCAGCATATGAGTCACATTCATGATGCACAATACTAGCACCTCTTTAATTCACACCTCACAGGAATGTTTTTATAAAGCATAGTAAAGAATTGGCAGAGTTGCTCTGGATGTATGTTGTTTTAGAAATGCAGATATGTACATTTTTCTAACCTGATGTTTAAACAAACACAGAACAGATAGCAAGATGTGCAAGTACCACAGCAATTTTATCAGGTTAAAGAAAACCACGCTGCCATCTACCTCAGCTTTTCTGTGCATGTCATGCTTTGTTCTGCAGATTTTTAACTCATGGCCTGTATAATCAAAAGACAGCTAAAGTACTTGAAGTATGAAACAAGAAGCAAAGTTGACAGAATAAAACCACGCACTTCTTTGTGCTCACACTTCTGATCAATTTTTATTTGGGATTGAATGAAAGCAAGCCTTTTAACAAGGCCCCTCAGTGCTGAGGAGGCTAATATTACTAACATAGCAACAAAGGCCAAGAGTATCCCAGGCTGTATTAACAGGAGCAGAGACAGTACATCAAAGAAAATTGGTGCTTGTTAAACCATGAAGTCTAGTTTTTAATGCTTAAGGGCAGTGCAGCAGTGCAGCAGGTTAGCCAGAGAGGTTCTGCAGTCTCCAATACTGGGAACTTTCCAAGATACAACTGGAAAAACCCTGAGCAACCTGGTCTGACCTCATAGCCACCCTGCTTTGAGTAAGAGTTAGGGTAGGTTACCACGAGTAAAACAGTAGTCCAGCCACCTAGTTTAGTTGGACACTGGTATCTGTGCCTCCCACAACCACTCTTACCCCCCACTTTGACCACCCTGCTTTCTGTAACCCAGTGCAACAGCACTTTCGATCTCTGCCAGCTGTGAAGTCTTCTTAGGTTACACCAAGCTGAAGAGAACAGGTTACGCTTACATCATGCTGTTAATGAGGCCATGCAGAACAGTGTCCATATGGTAAAACTATTGGCTTAAAATAAATTGCTACCGGTTTTGTAATATTTTTTTTGTAACTGAGCTCCATCTGCATGGGTTTGTTGTTGAAGCTAGTGCTTTCCACAGTGATGGAGTGGACACGTCCTAAAGCAAGATGGCAGTGTAGAAAAGCTAAAACTAGCCTTGAAATTAAGTCTCTGATTTTGAAACTGTATCAATGACTATAGTGGAAGCACTACTTATTAATGGAATTTTCTGAATTAACCACATGATATTAAGACAAACCGTTTTCTTTTCTGACAACTATAACGAAGCACTGTTCAAATTAGTCAGTGTCCAGGAATCAAGCGGCAAAACTTCAGAAGACTGAGGATAGCTGAGCTCAGCCTGTTTTCTTGAAGTTTGTTTTCTCACTCCAAAGACAGAAGCAAGAGCTGCTCCTGATGAAAAACTT
Organism: Melopsittacus undulatus; assembly: GCF_012275295.1. Classification (NCBI taxonomy): domain Eukaryota; kingdom Metazoa; phylum Chordata; class Aves; order Psittaciformes; family Psittaculidae; genus Melopsittacus; species Melopsittacus undulatus. Next base: position 66,999,072 of record NC_047530.1, on the reverse strand, counting down.
CAGCACTGAGAAAAACACAATAAAGTTATTCACAGTACTCCTGATAGAGGTTGTCTTTACAAAAAGTCAGAGTAAATTAAACTGAATGGAGCTTATTATTAAAAACAATAGCACCCTCCTGTTCAGTGGTACTTGTTAACCTGTAACAGTGTGACTGGAGACTGCTTGCTGTGACAGTGAAAAAATGTGCATGCACAAGTGCTTTTGCAGATTACACTTTCAGGTAATTCAGTCTAAGCAGATCTGGTAAATGCATCAGAATTTTGAAAGACATTGCAGTACCTCATACCTTGCTTCTGTGAGTTCAATCCGTAGCTCAAATATAACATTTGGGTTTAATGCAATACATATTCAACTAAAATAAAGGCTTTTATGAGACAGGAATAATACCTTAGTAAAAATTTGATATGGAAACACATGACATATGCAGGGGTATAATCTCATCTTAAGTTAGTGGTAATGGCTGGATGCCAGCTAAAATTAGATGCTAAGCACGATGAAATAATGTAAGCTTTACACAGCTATTACATGGAGATGATTAAATTAGTAAGCAAATAGTAGCAGTGTAGATAGAAACTTGTCCTTCAAGGAGTACAGATGTTTTGTTCTTTTTTTCCTCCTGAAAATATATATTGACAGCATCATCACTGGAACAACTGTAATAATGAGGAAAACCCAATTATAACAGACTATGCAAGTCAGTAAGTTCTGAATCACATACCATAGTGAAATAACTTTAAAAGTAATGTTTGAGAATAATACAGTGAAAACTTAATCTGCTCTTCATTTTCTGGCAGCCTAAGCACAGCAGCACATAATAAAGCACCATTTTAAGTCATTCACTCTGTTTAGGCCTGAATAAAAAGGAACAGAAGTCTTAAATAATCATAAACAGTCCAATAAGAAGCATAGCCACATACTGTGAATTACAACTCACAGAAGCCAGCACCATTGAAGTACAAAATTATTCTCCTTTGACTTGCAAACCTACATCCCTGTTTGTGGGGCAGGATGAAAGACACTGAAAGAAAGGGACTCTGAAAGAAAGGAATCCCATGAAGCACATCCTCAGTCTCTTGCTGAGCTGCCATCCTCATTAAGATTGTGTGTTCCTGTGTGTAACTACCGAGTTCCTGGTAAACAATATCCACATCAGAGTCATGACCTTTTGTAGGCAAAACAGGAATCAGCTACTCAGAAGGCCATAATTTCATCCTTAGCCTCATTAGATGCAGAGCAGAACAATGGTGATACTGACATTAATTGCTGTGAACAAATTTAAATTATTCAAATGAAAATAAATATGTCCTAAAAGCTTGCCAAGAATTTGCCTCTCATTTTAAACAAAGTTTAAAATTGCTAGGAAGTAGAGAACATTCAATTATGCAGTTACAGATGGACTTCAGGTGTACCAGTGCTGCAGCTGGCACTTCAAAACTGCTCCTGAAAGCTGGCACAAACATGTAGAGAAGCTCAGTATCTGAGGACCTCCACAGTGTGGTGGCCAGTGCCCGCAGAGCAATGTGCTAGCACTAAATATATTACACTTGGGAGTCATCCCACAGGAGCAAACATAGTAATTCCCAAAACTGTCCCCCTCGGAAGATAATTACAGGCCATGAATGCAACAGAACTTTTACTCCTCAGCTATTGCTGAAGCTTTTTAAGGAGATTCAATTCCATCCCTCACCTCTCACGGATATCTGAGTATCAAATTAGCATTAACACCTACCCCAAATCAAGGAGCTTCAGAGACCATCTGTGCCCATTTTTTTAGCTCCTTTTCTTTTAGCTCTTCTTCCCAAGTTCTGTGAGAGACTAAATGGAGATAAATGAGGGGGCAGACCTATCAGATTACTCCACCAAATGCACAAACAACAAGAACACAAAATAATTCCTTGTCTGATCTCATTCCATTTCAGTCAATACCTCCAGCAAAAAAATAGATAAAACTGAACAGTTCACAGGAAAGTGTACTGTCCTTTCAATGTCACTCTTCAACAAGAGTACTGTCCAAGTGAGATGAATTTACAGCCTGCAGTGGGGACTCTAAATAGCAGACCTCTCATTAAGAGAAGCGATCAACACATTACATGACCTAGCCATAGTCTGCATGCCAATCCCAGCCTTGGCCTACATGGAAAATGCAAGGTGAATAACTTGTAGCTCTGCAACAGAGATGCTGAACCAGCAGCAAATACAGCCTTTAAAGGTTAAACAAAAATGTTTCAATTTGCTGTTGTTTGCTTCTACCCAATAGGAACCACAAAAAAAAACAAGTTAAGCAGTTCAGGCACATGGAAAATGTTGTCAAGAGAGAATGCAGGCTGGCATGACAGAAACAAGCTGGTTATGATCAAGGACAGCAAGCAAGCAGCTACTGAGATGCATTCTCCTAGGCTATCATCACAGTTTCTCTCTTCTAAGGTTCCGGAGGCTAGTGCCCTCAAACTGAGTATTTCCAATTGTATTTAATCTCATTTGACTGTTCCCTGCCCCTCTCCCAGCACTTGCCCTGCAAGCATCTCCTGTGGCTGTACTGGAAAGGTGGGAGGGAGCAGTTTGCACCTCGTTAGGTGAAGAATTGTCTGAACAACTCAGCTAAGCACAGGAGATGGTCCGACAGAGAAATGTTTGCATTTCGACTGCTCAGTTATCAGGTTGAGAGGAAAAGCTGTTTTTTAAACTAGCTCCTAATTCATCATCTGAGGGAGATTTCAGTTGCTGTGATTTGCCCTTCTTATTCCCCTGTGTTCTCCCAAGGAGAAGAATAGAACAGCTCCTACCCAGTCCTGGGTGTACCGTGTAAACCAGAGCAGGGATCCCCACCAGAAGGGAAGAGAAAAACGTTTTGGATTTTACTGGGAATAAATACAGCAGGACAGTTTGTGATTCTGTATAGACTTTCGGAACTGGATTTTCCCTTATTCAGTCAAGGTGTAGTCTGTTCCTTTCAGTCAGGATGTCCAACTCCCCACTGTGCTTTTCTAGGAGAAAACTAATTTGAACTGCTGGGATGAAGAGCAGCACAAAGATCTGTGCTACCACAGTGTCTTCTGACAACAATCAACAGCTAGAAAAGCAACTTGAGACACAGCAGTGAGGATGGCTTCTGAGTGCTGAAAGCTTTAAGAACAGTGTGCAACAGGACCTGGAGCATGGCAAGACCATAGTATAATTCTTCACTGAAACGTGAGTTAACGAAAGCAGCGCTGCATGCCCATTGCTCCTCACTCACTGTCCAGCAAACAAGTGGCTGTGGCTTGGAAAACACAAAAAGGGTTAGGTGATTTTTCTCACGAGTCTGAAAACTGGGTCTCAACGCTCTTCATGTACAATGACCAAGGGTAAAGATGCTGCAGGCCAAGGGATCCCCATCACTGACACCTGGTGCCCCAGAGAGCTGTGAAACTTCATCAAACACTGCTGGAGTTTGCAGGCATTGCAATTTCTACCTGCGGCCGGAAACGTTCCCTAAGAACCATTTAGGAGATTGCTCTGATCCCAATATCCCAGCCTTTAGTGAAAAAGCACAAGAAAACCAAGCGGCTTGAATTTCACATTATTGCAAACAATAACGAGAGCAGGTGGGTTAAAAAAAGCAGTCAATTCTCTCTCTATGTAAAATAAAGACAGAAAATAACGATGCTAATACTGTAATTCTTAAATATTATAAATTATTTTTAAATATTGTCAATTATTTAAAAACAAAACCAAACAAAAAACCCCAACCAAACCACACCCACAACAAAAAATAAACTAAGAAACTTTTCTCCCTTGCATTTTAGTTGCCTAACTTGTAAAACTTGCTTTTCTAGATCAAAATATATTAAGGAATGGGAGAAAAATCTTCCAGAACAAAAAGTGGTCATGATGATGACCAATGGAAGAAATGACACAGAATACTTCAATTTTTAACCTAGAAAATTACCTAAATAAGGACACTCCAATTGCAATTTTGTTCCAGTTAAGCTTCCAGAAATAGAAGTAAAACCACAAAAATTTTGCTTCAACATTTATTGACTGAAAAAGTAAAATTCACAAAGAGAAGCTGCTTCAAAGACATTTGATTGAAGAAACTGGGAGAACTCTAACTTCTTAGAAACCCTGCTGGGTGTTGCTGCAGCAAGAGACAAGATGATAGAGGAAATTATCTAATTCATTTACCAAAGTAATTTACATGTGGATTCAAGCAGCCATGCTATGCACCAGAAAAGAATGGAGGTAAAGAACAAAGGAGGCAAAAAGACATCTAAATCACTTCCAGGAGACTGGCAAGTAGTATATCAATACTCACCGCTGATACAAAACTGTATTAAGGGAGGACCATTCCCGGCACACCTAGAGGCATTAATGCTTTTTAAATGGAGACTAGTAAATAAAACATGGTTCTTCCTTATGTCACCTGGATTAGGAGTTAAGAGGTCAGCAGGATACTTGTGATAAGGGAAGATGGAACTTATACTGCAGCAGATGTTACCAATTGAGTAAAGTTGCCTAAGAGCCCAAGAAATCAGACTGCATGAAGAGATCAATTTTCTAGTCAGGAAAGGGAGTGGTTATTCTATACAAATAAATGGGCAATTTCAGATAAAGTCAGTGCTAAAAGAATCATAAAGAGGTTGAGCTGGCCAAGGACTGCCCAGGGTAGACATCAGAACTGTTCCTGTTAAAACTTGTGAAACAGAACATGAAGAATTCCCTGTCTTTCAAATGCTGACAAATTTCCTGTTTTGAGAAAGAATTCAAAGCTGCACTTCCACTCGAAGAACTGCTAGTTAGCTTCAACAAAAAGCTTTTGTGATCTGATTATATCCAGTTCAGCCTGAGGTAAAAGGTACTTCTAATTTAAACCATAATTCATCCCTGAACAGAGAGGATTGCAGAGCTACACTCCTGGGAAAATAACAATAAACCTCTCAAATAATGTCAGCTCTGAAAATCCCTACTAACCTCTGGAAATCCAACTGAAAAAGGATTTGTTTGTTCTTCACCAAGTACCTTGTTAGTTACTAAGGAGCTGAAGAGCTGTACATCTTCAATATTGTCTACTTGGCCTTTGCTAGCATCATTCCTGGTTTGGCTGCTAATGCTTCCAATCTCTTAGTTCTGGGGAAGTTAAAGCACACGCAGTTCACATGGAAGTGTTAAAGCTGATGTCTGAGCTGACATGAAGCAAGGACTACACTGCTCATTTATCACTTACCTGCATTATGCTCGGTAATTAGAACTTCGTGTCTCCTATAATCACCTTCAACAGAGAGCAACCCTAATTAAGCAAGTCAAAACCACACAGAAAATTACAAGCACAGTGTCACAGCACTGTCTCCTCCCGCAGCCTTCAGAAAAGAGCAGCCTTCCAGGGTGCACTGCAGGATGAAATGACACAAGCCCCACAGGACAGAGGTAAAACAGCCTCAAAGATTAATGACCCCAGCATACCGAAGTCTGCTCCCCCTCCAAGAACTGCAAGCAGCAGAGGGATTTACCGACCAAAAACCAATGCCTCTGGTAACAAACAAGGATCTGTGAGGCAGCACTCAATACCTGGAGCAGAATCTTTATCCGCTCTACTTGTGAACCATAGTTATCATGCTGGCTGGTATATTCCACAACCACTAATATTTCAGGAGGACTTTCCATGGCAGCCTTGCATTAAGAGCACTTTATAATCCAGCAGCTGTGCTTTTACATAAAAGACTAAGCCTTTGATTGCAGCCCAGCCTCATTAGACTGCAGGTGTTATTGGCACAATTAATTGCAGGTAGTAGAAGGAAATGATGGCTGAGTATCCACTGGTACAACCTAGTTAAAAATACTCAAAACATTTGCCTCAAGATTGTCCTGTTGCTGTTGTTACTGCCAGATCTGACAGCTCCGTGTGTCCCATGAGAGTTAACAAATTCAGTTTAAATGATGGGGGAGACAAGACAGTGCTGCAATGTGTCAAATGCTGAAAAATTCTCATTGTCTACATTTTTAATGTGAATAATCACATACTTAAGGCAGCAAACAAAACGTGTCTGAGCCCAATGACTTCTTAGATCTTCCATCAATTTTGCTTTTATGCATTTTTAGAAGATTCAAGACTGCTTTGTGGGTTTTGTTTGTTTGTTTTCAGTATTTCCAGAGGAATTAAGATTAAAGCAGCCGCTGACTTCAGTGTCATGTCTGCATTAGAGAGCAGAGTGCCTTCCCTCCTGGACAGCCATCGCCTCACCCATGGTGGTGCGTCCCCTCCACCCTTACCTTCTCCTGTGGCAGCACAGTCTGTGGCTCTTTCTCAGATAAATTCTTTGGGCAGTGTCAATCCATAACATTCAGCCACAGCGTTTCTTTCCATGCATCATCCTTTGTCTAAAAATGCTCATGATGAATGAAAACGAATCTAGTCTTTCAATGGTTATGAATGCACCTTTCAGTTCACGGCATTATCAGCCTCTGAACACATTACATCCACTCATCTCCTCCAGGAAACATTTCCTGGAACAAAACACCAAAACCAATCAGCACACCTACTTCCTAGGACATTCTTCCTAAATATTGGGTGCCCATGTCTACACTGCAATGACTCACCCATCACCACTGAACTGACTTCAGACTACATGCAGCTGAAACGCAGTCTGTCCCAGTATCCATACTGAAGGGGAGGCTGTATCTCTGCAGAAAGCTGTGGTGGTGATGCCCTGCTTGCTCCCTGTTTTTCCACCAGCCCAGCTGCAGGATGTTTGCCAGGATTTACACTGATACAGCTAATCACTGAACGCCACAGGCAGAAATGTTACCTGCTGTGAGAGTGGTTTGGTACTTCTAGCTGGTAAAGCCTCAGATGGCAGCTCAGGGTACGCTTCTTGAATCAACCAGCAGCTCTGCAAAGCAGGGAGGATCTCACCATTGGGATCACTCAGGCAGGCAGCGAAGGAGGTAAGAAACAGTCGAGATGAAAGCAAAAAAGTTCAGTGGCAGGAGGGCTGCAGGACGGGCTACGGTGCTGCTGCCCCTGTAGTCAGCCTTGTCCCAGCCCTCCGCTCCTGTCCCTGCTGCTCCAGGATGGGGCACTCTCCATCCACAGAAGTCCCACTCTGGCTGGAGGAACCTGCCTCTGTTTAGCACTAGAATTTCAGAGACAAAAGCCTCCCGCCCCTCCCCACCCCGAGTGTTCCTTCTCTCGGGTCAGGACTCTCCAAGCCCCGTCTCAGATTACGATTTCGTGAAGCTAAACCCAGGCAGAGCAGAGGCATCGGTACAAAGGCACAGGAGGCTGTTCCAGCATTGCTCTGAGCTGTCTTTACACGTCACACGGTTCGTTCCTATTCTGCAAAGCTAGAGTGCGACTTCTCATCTACTCTGGAAAATCCTTGACAGACAAGATGAGGGCACTGCTCACTCTGGGACCTGGTGCTCACAGAGCAATTGTGTTCAATTCAGTGCCTTCCTTAGGGTTCCTGAACTGCAGGTTGTATGCGATTTTTTCTCTTCAAGCTATCTTTATTGAAAAAAAGGCCTAAAGTAGATTAATTTTCTTTTTCTTTAAAGCATGAGGTAGACGTTGGAGTAAATTAATTGTTCAGAATATCTGCACAGGCATCTCTGTATCAGTCCTTCCTATTCTGAGCCCCTGCCACCCAAAGGTCACGCTATATAACTTCAGCTTTTGTCCATAGATCACAATTACTGCACATTGTATTAACCCCGCAAGTCCCCTTTTGTGTTGTCAATCACTACATGCCCAAATCACACGACTGAAAACGCTGACTGCACATTCCTTGCAAGCATATTATTGGATCCCATGGATAATCAGAGGATTTACAGATGTGCAGCCACCCGTACATGTCCCAGTACTAAAGATCATCATTTTTCCTGTCCATGGTATAATGAAAAGATAACTCCACCCTACAAAAAAAAGGTCATTAGCTTGATTTCAGAAAGACACTAAGGCAGGAAATCAGGTTCGATACTGGTAAGCAGCTGATTCTCATTTTCAGCTGTTTAGTCACATTATACATGGCTTCCTTGTATCAGAGGAGATACTTGCCAAGTGTAAGTTTTTCTCTGTAAGCAAATGTTTTAAGAGTACTCCCAAGTGGCATTTGGGAACCCTCCCCCAAGATTTTACAACTTGTAACACAAATGTTCCAATAGTTAAGTTCAACATAATGCACTTAATAGAAGTACTTAATTTTCCTGACTGTACTTCGATAAAACAAGGCATCAAGGAGACAAAGCTGAAAAGGAAAGTCTCTTTCACAAGTTAGTCTGGGTTTCCCATAAAAGATAAGGAATATTTCCAGGTGTTCAAGCCACCTTGCAAGATTCTCTCTATTCCCATGAGAACCAAACTGGAAGTGTTAACACCCCGTCTCCCTAACCCACACGTACCTTATACTTACAGTGAAAATTGTTTGTCTTTTAACTTTCCCCTCTGCATCAGTAAACTGGCCTGTGAGACAAGTGGTGTTTTTGAGACCAGCACTGCGAAGTGCTTTTATTCCCAACTGTTAATTTTATGACATAAAAAAGCAGAAATTGCTGCCACATGTCATATGTATATCTATGGGCTGCCATCTAGCCCTACTAAAAAAGGACCAATAAAAGAATGAAGGTTGCTGTTTTCCAGCTCTTTCTGCCCCTTGGCATGGCAAAACAGGAATGTAACTGGATGACCCTTTGTCAGAAAGACCAAAGAGAGTTCAGCAATATCTGGGGAAAAAACCTGCTTGTGCTTAAAAGAAACCCAAATATACCACCAAAAAAAGAAAAAGGTTGCGAGCAAACTGCAGCATGCAACAAACAAATTTACTCAGCACCACTATCCTGCTGCCATTTTAGAGGCAGAATAAAAAGAACTGAACCAATACTGAGCTAGATATGACAGCTTGAAGAATCACTTAATCACACCCAAAAAGATACTGGTTCCTATGTGTACTATAGGGTACTTGACCTGAATGCCTCACACAACTTAAAATCAACTCTATTTAAAGAGAACAACAGTTCAAAAGAGAGCAGGATAAAAGGAGTCAAAAGCAGCATAAAACTGCTGTGGCACATGTTTTCAATACAAATTCAGGCATCAAATATCTAGAAATTCAAAAGCAATGTTCCTAACCACAGGTAAAACACTATGAAATATACGACTTCAGACAATATTTGCTGTGTTCTAAAAACTTTACATTTATACCCTGTATCATGATGCCATGGATTATGGAGCAGATTAATTAAAAAGGAAAAATATTTTTTTTTGCTTGAAAGTAATGCATTTTGTTATCAGAGCTTTTACTGTAACTACTTTTGTGCAGTACATCTAATGAGACTCAGTATGCAGAAACATAGGTTTGATGGGAAAACACTGGCAGCTTCGATGGCTGAGTAGAGGTATTCATTATTTATGCCATTTTTATTGTAACACTACATGGCAACATACAAGTCCCAGCTGAATTTCTACTGGAACAACTTCTGCTTTCTGGAAAATATTAACCTAAATGTACTGACTGCTACATACACATTTCACAGTCTATTGCTGGCCATTAGACAGTCACTCAAAACTAATGTTTTTATAATTCATATATTTAAATATAAATGCACTGAACAAATGCATTCAAGGCAAGAACCTGATCTGGATAAAAAAAGATTATACAGAAGCACCACGTTTTGTGCACATTCCTGATAAAATCATCAGTGAAAATAAACTGTGTTACATAAGTCCAAACAGATACTCACACATTAGTCAGCAGAAAGATGGACTAAAAGACGTAAGTCTCTCTCAAAGCAGTTAAACAGAGAAAAAAATGTTCCACTGAAGGACTAGCCTTCATAATGTTAAATTCGGAAACAACTCAACTGGAAACATCTGATCTGTGGAAACCCATGGGCACCAGACAGAGAATTCCAACTTCTCCACTATACACTCCAGGGTACCCCAGGCTGAACCAGAGGACACCAGATATATCAAGCAATGACTGGGAAGCAATACTGCAGCAGTGGCCCATGCTATGGGCACATGCATCAAGAACTGGGTGAGTCAAGAAAACGTTACATGTCTTCATCATGGTAGAACATGCAGCAGTGCTGGAAACAGCTCCATTATGCTGCACTCAACCCTCAACACTTCAGAAAACTTGAGTAAAAATTTACTGCTGGTCTATCTGCCACTGGTGCTGATAAATTCTGCCTTTTCATTAACAGACCAAAAGCAAAGGGGCCTGTCGTGGTTTAAAACCCAACCACCATCTATCACACCCCCCCTCGAACCCCCCCCTCCCCACTCCCGGAGGGATGCGGAGGAGAATCGAAGGAATGTAACTCCCATGGGTTGAGATAAGAACAGTCCAGTAACTAAGGTATAACACAAAACACTGCTGCTACCACCAATAAAAATAATGATAGAGGAAATAAGTGAACATGATACCACCCGCCAAAATGAGCCCGACCCGGAAGAGAGCAAACCAGAGCCCTTCTGGTGAACTCCCAGTTACCTCCCCAGGCAGGACATGCTGTGGTATGGAATACCTCTTCGGCTAGTTTGGATAGGGTGTCCTGTCTCTGCTTCCTCCCGGCCTCCCCTCCTTCCCTGGCAGAGCATGAGACTCACAAAGTCCTTGATCAGAGTAAACATTTGAGCAGTAACTACAAACACAGGTGCTATCAGCACCGTTCTCAGCCCAAAAGTCAAACCACAGCACTGCACCAGCTACCAAGGAGAAAAAATGACTGCTACTGCTGCTCAACAAAACTAGGAAAGGGATCTCACTTTCAAAGAAAGGTGTCATATTAAGCATCACCATGCCCTGCTAGCTTCTGCTGACATGAGTAGTGCTTCTGCAAGCAGAAAAGGCTATGAGACCATTTCCAGGAGGTGGAAAAAAGGTAAGAAATTTTCCAGGTGTTGGAAGGAGTAAAAGAATAAAGAGGAGAAGCCAGTGTCTGGAAGGAGAAAAATAGTGTGGGATATGGTGAGCAAGCCAATGTTCAAGCTAAATAGCTCCTCGAGTTCTCCATGCAGAAGCTGATGGGTGCTCTCTAATGGAGGTGTGGGGGTAAATAGAAGCACAAAAAGCAAGAATACAGATAGAATAGCAATCTAGGACTTAGTGTAACAAAAAAAATGGCCAAAGATGTCTATTTTCAAAAGACTAAGCAACAGTTTTGGTAGCATTGTTCTTTATCTTCTTAGCTGCTTCGCAGGAAAATCTATTCTTCTCATCTCCAGTATGTTCATTGGTTCTTGAAAGGCATTGGTTCTTGAAAGGAAAATTAAGGCACGAGTTGAAACAACTTGCTCAAGAACCAAGAATAAAATACAGGCCTCCTAAGGCCCAACTTCAAGCCTTTTCTGCCTGTTTATTCATGGAAGCATCTTTGCTGTGTGTTTGCACATGTCTGGAGGTTTGCTGGGGTTTGCTATTGCACTGCTTACTGAATCTATTTCCATAGCTATTGCTGTAGCCACCCATCTGATGTATCTGGGAAAGAAGGTTTGTCCAAGTGCTTGTTAGCTGCTGACACTTTATTGTTCCATTGCTTTTTATTCAGTGTCTGCTAACTGTAAGTCTATTTGGTACAGCATTTTTGTTCTGTGACACTGGCTTCAAATTTTGACATTTGGGGTCAGTATCCAGTCATGAATTAAAATTTGCCTTGAATATTTCAGCTGGAAGAGGTTTTTACTTTCTTTCCATGTTTGGAATGCAGAATAACAGTTATCAGGGTGGAGCCAAGAGTACATAACCTAGAAAACAATGACCTCTCAGGAGGGAATCTCCAAGTATCCCATTTTAAAATCTTTAAGTGAGCAGCCAGCATCCCCCTTTGGGCTCATTTGCTTGGGGGCTTCCCACTGCGTCATTGCCTTCGGGTTCCTGTATCCCTATCCCAAACCATGTCCCGCTGAACCCAGGACAGGGCCTCAAGAAAGTCAGCTTTATTATAGACCATTTTGCATACAGATGTATCACCTGGAACTTTCTTCCTAGCCTTATTCAGACATCCACTAATATGAATATCACTTTCTAAGGGCTTAACTCAGTAATTCCTCCCTACCAGACAAAACACAAAAAGGGGAGGGAAATAATCTATAAACTGACACGAGATTCCATTTACTGGTCTGCTGCAGCAGTGCTTTCTCTGCAGAACAAGACAGTCTGAGGTTTACTTTCTATAGAGCATCTATGATGACTTTAAAATTATGAATTGGATGTTGAAGTATTAGAGTAGGACCTAGCTTAGGCTCACTTTTTACTAGCCTTTCGTCAGCACCTGCTACATAATGAAAGAAGTGTGAAGGCTATGAAGTGCGACATGAAATACAAAAAAAACATTGTTCATGAATTAAAACTGACAAAGATTGCTTCTCCAAACCTCTGTTACTGATAGTCTATTCAATTTTCTTCAGAATTAGTTACATTTCTGGGAATATTGCCAAGCAGCTTTAGCTAATATACAGCATCAATGCTGGACATATACAGAACCTTAAGCTGTTTGGTAAAGCAACCAGAACAGGCTGCAGAGGTCTCTGCTCCTCAGATTATTTGTGCTTCAGGAGACTGGTCAAAGCCTGTATGTTCTAGAACTTTTCCTTGTTTTCCCTCCCTTCCCCCCCCTTTATTCTTTACCCTTTTAATTTCCTTTCCAACATAAATGCATACTGTACATAATATCTGAAACACTATTACATCAAAGCAGTATAAAGAGTACTCCTTCTAACAAATACTTTTTCTACTATAAAAATCTGTATCATTAGTAACTGTCTCGCAGGGTCACCCACTGAACCATAAGATGAGGCTTGCTTGTGGTGACAACTACTTTCAGTTCAGCAATTTCAGGTAAGCACACCCATCAAAACATTTCAAGAGATGTTTCAGTATGCCTAAGAAGATGTTATCTTGAATTCTAGAATTATTTTCTTGTATGTTCACAGGTACTGCTGCATTTCATGAACAAACCTTTCATTTAAATAAATGGTGCTCAACATCAAAAATGAAACATGCTGTCAACAATTTGGTCAAAGGTAAAGGTGAAAAATATAATCTGATTACAAAAGTATTTGTTAACACCATCTGTACAACATAGATAATGTCTTTCGTAAGATAAATTCAATCACCACCCTCATTCAATCATTCTTTGATGTTATCCATTCATAAAGCATGCCTTTTCTGTGTACTTTTATGCCATTAGTGTTTTATAGTACTTTCTACTTCAGTGTGAGCAGTTATTACACAGTGACTCAGTTGAGATGAATGAGGGGAAAAGCTTGTGTGTTATTTTAATGAAAAGATACTTTCCTGTCTAGCTCCAAAAGAGCCAAGAAAGGTAAGTGATAAAAGCACCAGCTTAGACTCTTGAACATAAACTCAGGCATTTTAATGTGTATCTCAGTAAAGCTACACGTTTGCATGTAGGTTATTCATACATATTATGGCACTTAGACTCTCCTAACAGGTATTTAGTTACCTAGGATATCTAGGCTAAAAAGAAAGGTCTGCTAAAATTAACCATTTCTGTAAGAAAACCATTAATTTTCCTGGAATTTGCATCAAAATACAATTCACATTATTTGAGTAAGTTGCCTTTGACAGTGATGTCATGTTAACTTAGATCTCTAGTGATTTGTGACTACAAAGGCAGGCAATCTTATCCACTTTCAAAAACCAAGCTGTGTACTGCTCCTTAACAATTATAATATGGAGTATTGATACTTGTGTATCCATTCATTTGTTGGACTAGAGTCTCTGAAGTAATTACACATACTAAGAAAGAAGTCCAAATTTAATTAAAAGTGGCTTACAATGCTAGCTTTTTCTCCATGTAAGGCATTATTCTGACATCTACTGGCCTGATTTCCAACCATACATTTTAATACACTGCATTTGTTATTGAAAATGAGCATATATATTAATCCAAAGATAAGAACAATTAAAAAACCACAGACAACATACATTTAAAACAGGCCCATGTATTTTCATAGAAATCTCACAACCCTGCCAGTATTTTGGTAGGTTTCTATTGCTTTCTTAACTCATCTGAACCACTGTATGAGGCTTTAACGCAAGCAGCTTTGGGAAAGAAAGTTACATTTTGAAGGGAAAAAAAACAGAAACAAGTAAAAAAAAATTAAATCCAAGAAGCTCTTAAAAAAAGAAAAATCTTTACTTGCAAAATGAAGCAGCTATTTTGTGATTCATATCTGAATTGATAAAGACTAATCAGACCAAAATAAAAACCTAAAAATGGTAATTCTATAAATAATGAAAATTTTGATTTCACTAGACTTTCATGAAAAGCATTTGGTAATTAAATACTTGCTACTTTTCATTTTGTTGATGAACTTTATTAGGGTTAAAACTGTAACAAAGTTCATCCTAAAACATTTTGCAATGCAAAATTATTTTCACTTGAGGAGTGTCTCAAATTGAGTGCTAAGAATTACAAGCAATCTTCAGAAGCAGACACTCACATTCATAAAACTTTATACATCTTTTGGAACTAAGATATTTATACTACTAAAATCAAACATGCATCACTTCCCATACATTCTGGTATCATGATTTATATTACATTATGTAACACCATTCTTCTAAACAGCAGCAGTTTTATCATACGCTTGCTCCATTTTCTTTGGATTTCTGATCTTTATCTTCGCTCTTCACAATATCCTTTAAAAGGAAAAAGGGAAAGGGTAACATGAATTATAAAGTGATATTTCTTATGTGAACTAGAAAGCAGCATGAGACAGATACTGTTTGGTATCAACTTTAAATATTATGTGAACTGATATCTTACTCAGTTTATTTATAACCAATTCATATTTCCAGTATTTTCCTGAAAAATTGAGGTAGTGGAAATTAAGGGTGACTTACGCACTTTTAAAAAGAAGCACAAAAAGCATGCCCAGAAGCCTCATTTTGTAGTCTAAAGGTTTGGGGGTTGCTGAGCCTTTTTAGTTTTCTTTTCTTTTTTTTCCCTAGTTGTTTCATTCTTTATTTGAAGAGCAACTGAAACCAGTTGCAAAATCCACTGAATTAGGAAATTAGGATAATAATTTACTGTAACAGTTCCGGCAAAGTATTTATACTGGCCAAAGCCATCTGAAAACACTAGGCTTCAAAGACATTATCATTTCAAGAATACCAGACAGAATGAGCAAGATATTTAACTAAGCTAAGGGCAAGGCAAAAGAGGGTTACGCAGTATCTTCATCTGTGGGCTCTGGTGGAGTGGGAGGTCTACAGCATGTAATGAAGCACAGGACTGCACAATGACATTGATGACAGATGTGCAAAAATATGCAAATATCTTTCTGCACAAGGACAGAAATGCTTTGGAGCATTATCTGGTTGGCTTAAAACTAATTTTACTGTAATACCTCCATATCAATTGAAATACCTGAGTTCTGCCTTGAAAAACTACTTCTAATTGATCAAACAGAAGAGCAGATTTGGACTGCTGGGAATGGACAAGATCAAGACAGGAAAACCCTAAGATGGTTTGAGATAAAAACTTTTTTGTTTCAACAATTTCTCCTACAGGAAGCCTGTATACAATAATAAAAATGGAATTAAGCGATTCTAACCTTTTTAAGAACACTCTGTATTTCATCCATAACAGTAGCTAAATTTTTGATTGTCTTATTCAGCTGACCCTCAAATTGCAAGTTTTTATCATCCGAGATCTTCAAATTTTCTTGCAGATGACCAAGGTCCTTTTTCACTTCTTTGAGCTCCGTAGACAGACTTCTGTTAGAATTCTCCAGTTGTAGTATGGTCTTTTCGTCCTCGTCTTAGAGGGAAGGGAACAAGGAAAAAAGTTAAGTCACTTCGAGTGACATGTGCTGTGCATCCTAACATTCCATTTACATGCCAACACTGTAACTACTGATTTTTAAGGAATACTGAATGCTGCATTACATTACAATTTGATAATACTCAAGTCTGACTACATTTGGAAGTCTTACGTTCACCTTGAATAAAATATAAAAGCATTTCAGCATGGGACAGTGCTACTCAATAACACTTGGTGTGCATGGTCAAAGAGCTTGGGAGACAGAAAATAAAAAATCTTGGTGAAAAAATCAGCCAAGAAATTTAGGCCACAAATATTACTCAACTTGGTTTATCTACTTAAGAAGCCTTGCACCCATGTAAGAACCACCTTCAAAGTAATGTCCAACCTGTTTTTTCTTCTAGTAACTGAAGCTTTTGCTCTATTTCTGCCCGCACTCTTTCACTCTTCTCCAGCTTCTGTAAAAGGCTCCCAACATCCACCATAGCTCCGTTGTACACAATGAGGCCAACATTTTCTTCTATGGCTTTTGATTCTTGCTTTACAGTAGGCGATGGTAACAGTAATCTGTTTCCTGTATTAGATTAAGTAGCATTAGGAAATAATCATTCTGCCATTTTTTAGTGACCAACCTCTAAAAGCGTCTTAAAAAGACACACAACCAAACCCCCCCTGCCCAAAACCCCTCAGACCAACACCAAAAAAACCCAGGCTAAGACTAAATTCAAGTTTGCTGGTCTATCCCTCACATTTCTCTCCTCCCTTCTTATCCCAGTTCCTACCCTCCCTGCCCCCCAAAGGAGCAAGTTCTTTCACGACATTCTTCAATGCCTCCTCCTGCATTCCTGCCAAGTTGGACAGAGCCTCGGGTGACACAGTTTAGTGTGAGGTGTCCCTGCCCATGGCAGGGGGGTTGGAACTAGATGATCTTAAGGTCCTTTCCAATCCAAACTATTCTATGATTCTATGATTGTCTCCAGAAATCAGGCTCTGTTCTACCACCTACAGCACTGATCCTCCTGATTGCGAAACTGGCGTGAATGCACCAGTACTTGATGTTAACCTCTGTCCTCCTTCCTGTTCAAAGATATTTTCATCCTACAGATATTCTGGAAGCCAGAAATACTGTAATTTACAAACTGCCCAAGATCTACTTTTCCAGACTGGCAGGTTCCCTGCAGACCTAAATTAATTTCTTCAAGGAAGCAAGTATCTCAGCACTCTCATTATCATTAGCACAAAAACAATTCTCTGGAATTTTGTGGCATAAGAAAATAAAATACCACCTAACATATCTTCTTGTAGTTCTTCAGACTCTTCTTGGTTTTCTTCATCTTTAGAAGTGTCTGTTAGTCTTCTATAAAAGCAAGATTCTCTAAGCACTACTTTACTAAGTAGCTTCTTAACCTACAACAAAGCCATGGAAAGAAATATAGTGTTACTTAACACATGCATTGTATAACCTAAAAAAGAATGTTTTAACTTGGAAAATTTAAAGAAGCTGCAAAGCTTTTTAAACTTTAACATACTGGGACGTAAAATGAAAAAAGCTAGGGAAAAAAAAAGTATTAAATTTTGAGACAAAAGCTCCATACACAATATGGGCATATGAAGAGCTGCAAACTGCACCTTTTCATTCCAAGATCATTTACAAAAGATTAAACTAGTATTTTATTGTAAATATGATGTGGCTACATAAAAATCAGGGATGAAATATTTAAACAACAGCTTTTAGAAGCTGAATTATATTCCTCCCACTTACAGCACCCTTGTAATGTTTTCACAGATATTTCTTTTAGGATACAAAACCTGAGCACGTGACAGGTGTAGTCCAAGAGTGTACAGTATCTCCTCCATGTCCTTCTCCAGAAGATATCCACAATGACTTTGATCAAAATAAACAAAAGCCATCAGAAGATCTCTATTAACAGTTACCATCTGCGTCTTGTCCTTCTCCTACAGAAAATTCATTATGGGATCATTAGCAAGTTAAAATGTCATTTCCCCATCATAATTAAAACCAGAACTTATCAGTTAACAAAAATTTTCCTCTGTTAATTTTATTACTGCGTTCAGTTGCATGATTACTATAACCAGCATTTACCTGCTGAGCTCAAATAAAAACATAAACAAGCTATTTGATCTTTCAAATATTGTAAGAATTACAGCACAGTTGATCATAACATCTGTTGGACACACTTTTCCTTTTGTTCATGCCAGTATGCCAAAAAAATGAACAATTAACCTGACAACAGTAAACATCCCTTCTCTCAATCCCATATTTTACTGACCAGCTGTTTTCAAAGTGAAATCCCCATAAGCATGTAATGAATGAGCATCTAGTTCCCACAGCTACAGCAGTTCTGCAGACTGTGTTTTCCATTATTCCTATTCCTACATCTGTTTTTCCTTGAAGAAAAAAATAGAGAACCAGAACTTTGTTGTATTCTTGCATTTATAAATAACGTTTAAGTATAACAAAACAAGCTTATGCTGTTCCTTGATCTTCACTTATGGAAACAAGGTATTGGTCTCATGACACAAAAAGTATCAATTTTCTTGCAGGGAGATGCAGAAACATCACTTGACAACTGAAAAACCAGTTTATCTATCAAGCTAAGCTTCTCCTTTCTTATGTAAGGATACAACAGTTGAAAATAACAGATAAAATTGCATCTGCTGTCTCTAACATGCACACATACAGCATCAGTCTTCGTGTCTTTCAGACAGATACACTATGCACACTCAGTGTTTCAGTCCAGAAGTGCTGAAGGAATCAAGGAGTGCAAATAGGTCTTACAATAAAAGTAGTTAATATCTAGTTAGGACACCTTTAATAAGGCTACATTCAGCTGTTAAGAAAGGTGTTAATTACTTTATCTTTTGATGATCTCTCTTTGCAATGCCTATTGCCATCTCTTCTGTCCTCTCGTTTGTTCATTTCCTCCTCATCCCGATCTGTAAAACAGAAAGACAATTCAACATACTCCCAGAAAACAATTTTATAGCCACTATCTCAATGTACACACACTAATTTACAAGTATACATAAATCCCCAAATATATGAAACCAATGTCTTTCACTGAAAAATAGTAATAATTAAAAAACCCAAATGGCCTTTAAGTGAATCCTCTTAAATTTTGGCTGTTTTCTCTGGTCTTAATTTAACATAAGCCATTTGTCTTTTTCTGCCCCTTTGGAATAGCTGAAAAAAAAAGCTAAGTAGTCCAAAATGAGTTCTGCCAACATCACCATCTACGTACACATGTGTAGAGAATGACCACAATTCGCCCTGATGAGGCTTGAGAGAGTCTACATCTAACTATGGTTACTCTTACTAGAAAAAAATCAGTACTATTTACTCTCAAATATTTTTATACCATAAAAACTGTATCAAGTATGCAATTAAAAGCATGTTTATTTATGTATATTTCTGAGTGGGGTATTACGGATACTGTGATCAGTAGATTCTCCAAGAAATTACAGATCACACTGCTTAGTAGATATGAATTACAAACTGCAGGTTTTTTGTTTAGAGGTAGAAACTGAAGTAAAACTAAATCTAAAATCAGGAGAGAAAGGGAATATGACAACTTCAGGGACGGATTATGGCATGCAGCTCTGTACCTTATGTGCAAGTCTTTAGTCAGAGAATCACATCCCAAGTTCAGCTTTAAACTCACCTTTCTTGTGAGGAAAACTTTGGATAAAACTATGTATCATAACATTTGTGTAATTTTGCCAACGTGTTTCTAAGAACCAATAGCTTTCTCCTGTACCTCATGGACTGTTCTCAGCAACTCTGACTGGGAACAGCACAATGACAGATTATGGGAAGTAACAGAACTTGTACAGAACAGGCCCATGTCACTCTCATGGCCAGATTTTAAGAAAGAGTTATTTTGGAAATCACAGATTGGCACCAATTTTTTAAGATTGGTGCAGTACTCTGCCAAAAACACAACTAAAAATGTAGGTTAGAAAATGCTGGGACTGCAGTATCAAAGCAGTTCAACCCCATACCTCTAGCAAAAACTCCACAAAAGGACAAAAACCCCCAAAAAAGTGCAAGCCGAATAGCATACATCGTATCTTATGCCTTTCTGAACCTCTGAGCAGGGAAAGAGGGCTGTTCCCTGGAGAAAGTTCCCCAGTCCCTTTCCCCATTTCTTCAGGCAAATACAGCTTCACGCAAACAGAAATCAAACCCTCATAGCATCATGGACAGGGCACCCCACACTTATTCTGGCTTAATAAAAACAGGATGACATTTCAGAACTGAGGAATAGGAAGTCAGGCACGTCAGAGTGGCTTGGTTTTTCAGAGGTGCTGAATACTCACATCTCCTACTGACTTCAATGGGAGTTGCGAGTGGTCTGCATTCTGAAAAAAATAAAACCACTTCTATATACATGCCTTACTTTGAGTACCATGGCTACTTTATATTAACTACGTTCATACAATGCCAGAAGTACTAAAATTAGTCTAATAATGCAATTTTAAATTGTTTAGTTCCAGTGCATTCTCCAGCTTGAGAGAACATATTTCGTGACAATAAAGAATAATTCTGAAAGCCATAAAATTTGTAATCCAAGATACCTTCATCGTCATCTTCAGCATCTTCTGCCTCCATTGGATCATATTCTTCTTGATTATTGTCATCTTCAGTTTCTTCTTCGTCTTTAGAATCATCTTTCCTTTTATCTTCCCTCTGTAACAGAAGTTCCTAAAAACTTATTTAGTCAGAACTAAATAACTAGGAAAGTAAAAACCTCACTACCATTCACTCAAAATTTGCATATGTTTATATTAAGTTGCTTAAAAATCTGTATGATATAGCTGAATGTTAAAATATCATTACACCTGTAGAATTTTTAAATTGCTAAATATTACTGAAGCATATTTTAAATAGATCAACAAGTCAAACCAATTAACTAACACTACAAAACCTGAGTTTTGAAAGCAATAAAGTAAAATTCAAACAGATTGATCCAGACAGGACAGAAGATATATGAACTATCTGCAAACCTTCTTTTCGTCTCTATCTTCTTTTTTATCATCTCCAGATTTTCTCCTCTTAGGTTTTGGATCATCTGTTTCATCATCTTTTTCTTCTTTTTTTTCTTTTCTCTCATCCTTTTTGCCTTTTTTGTCTTTTTTATCTTCCCTCTCTGGGAGAGAAATCAGTGCTTTGTAAATTCTGACACCAAAATCTCTCTGAAGCATTTCATTGAAGAGTTCTGCAAACAGTGATACCTGAACAAAAAAAGAATAAAAGGAGAACTGACAAAAAGTTTTTAAGTATGCAGTAAAAATTTATACAGCTGTGACTAAATAGCTCTGAGCTGCTATCTTACCAACTTTCATCATATCAGGATTTTATGTAGTATCAGATTTCCTACCATCTGCTTTGAATATGGAAACCTTGAACAGCTTTATAAACATGATTCTTTCCTGTACTCCAGTAGTGTAGGACTTAGACCAGCCACATAAATTATAAACTCACTTTCACATCTGAAAACTTGCACATTTCTTTGGGATATAGTATAGTGACTATATAGTTATTGTAAACCAGGTACAAAAGACTGAACATTTTTTTTCCAGGTATTGCATAAAACATAACATAGCAAAATTAAACTTGAATAAGTTATCATACACTTTTACAATTTCAGAATATGGCAGTAGTAACAGAATTTAAAAGAAACAAGAGTGGCTAACGGCAAGTAGCACAGCTAAATTACCTCAAAGGAATGTTCTTTATTATCTTCTAATCTATAGTCCAGAAGAACACTAAGAGACATAATGCTACAGTCAAACTTCCCACTCTTTGCTGCCCAATTAGGATGTACAATGATTGCTGGTTCATCAGGTAAGATGTATCGTCTCTCCCGCCGCTGACGTTCCATTTCTTCTTGACGTTTTCTTTCCTCTTCCTGAAAAGAGGCAAAAAAACCCCAACCATACAGCATACTCCAAACATGAAGTTTCAGTCTACAGACCTGTTTTTAAGACTCACTGCTTTGAAGAAAGTGAAGGAAAGCCTAACCTGCTGGATGCAACACAGAATATAGAAGTCACACACTAGAATTTCTGGAATGCATTCTGCATCCACTGCCAACATTCACCTGTAACAACTGCAACCTTGAGCAACATAAAGTAAGACATGCAGTGTTATTTAGCCAACAGAGCAACGAGCACCTTGTAAGTATCTTATGGTGCTTACTGCAGCATATTTATTCAATACTGGAAGGACTCAAGCTAGTTCACTTCAAGAAAGGGACTGCAAACTAGCAAAGGAGCCAATGCTCCTGAAGGAACTTTGATTGCCTAGGGGTGTTTTTAGAGCAATACAGTACAGTAAGCTGTCTCATTCCTTACACAGGTCATCTTCTCAACACAGCTTTAACAACTACCAGATGACAATTTATTCAGCTCTTTTGATTATGGGAAATCAAATCTCTGTAGATAAAACTGAGGCACATGAAACAAAAGGTTACTAAAGGTAAAATACCAAGTAGCTTACTGAATGCCAAGAGAGAAATACTGAAGTTTTATGAGTATGGATAAATGGCATGGCAGAGCTTGTGCTTTTTAAAGAAACAAGCAAAATCTTGAAAGCTCTGTCCCTACTGTTAAAGAAAGTCATGGCAAGAAACCTGAAGATAGCTGAAGTGCATCCAAGCTGTGTGAGAAGGCAGCAGCTGACAGAATTAGCAAGCACATGGCCTTTGCTCCCTTCAGCAAGGCTTATGCAGATATATAAAATTTCAAATCATCCCATACTGGCTAGCAGGTAACACACAAAAGAGCAGGTTTAAAAGCAACTGACCCACAGTACATTCTCAGGACATTTATGTCCCTTTTCTGTGGCTGAGCTTTGGCCTTACTGCACAGATCCTGTTTATCCTCAGGAAACAGCAAAACAGTCTAAGTAGTACTGAAACTACCAATTGCAAAACTGAGATACTTCAACACACAGGACTGTCATCCAAAAGCAAAAATTAACGTTTCACAATAAGGGAAAACAAACCTAACCAAACCGTTAGCCATGTGAAGAAACTGGACTCCCTGAGACACTTCTGTAACTTCTACAGGAGGCACCTGCCCCCTCCTATTTCCACAATAATTCCTTAAGGCTTTATACGACTAAGCAGTTACTTTTCATGTAGGTTTAAAAAGTTAAGTGTATTCACCTGTTCTCAAGAATTTTTTCTCATGAGTTTGGAATTTATTTTTCCTTACACTGAAGGCCTGACATCAACTCAGATACCCTTAGTGCAGCTGCACATTGCAGCTGACTTTGCTGATATAAAGAAATTCAAACTTGCCAAGATTTTGTTCCAATTCAGCATCTCAAGTTACAGCAAGGAATTCCCAGCAGTCATCCAAGAACTACAAAATCCTAACACAACCGGGCATAGTCTTGTACTTTTTATGCCAATGTATTTATTTATGCAAATGTTACACATAACTGTTTATGTATTTATGTATATTTAATAAGGCTTAAACCAAATATGTCCAAAATCTAACCTCTCTGTCATCTTCAGATTTCCTATCTTCCTCCTCTTCCTCTTCTTTCTCAGACTTCTCTAGCTCCTTTTGCTCTTCTTTTTGTTCCTCTACTTTCAGCTGCTTTGTCAGTCGAGCTATCAACTGCGATTTCAGTCCTTTAGAGCTAAGGGTTCGACTTTCTAATTCTTTGCGAAGGTCATTTACCTGGTAAACAAAAGCTTTGTAAGTGGTATCACCCAGTGACATTGCAAAACATTTGATTAGCAGAAAAGGTGAAGTAAAAATTAAGAACACTGAACAGTCAACTGTACTTTTTAAAACCTGTACTGAAACTCACTAGTACTTACAGATGCATAAACCATTCTACATTTAAAGCTGCATTCTGAAAGAAGCCCTTTTTGAAGAACTTCTCACAGGGGCAGGGAAGCCATTTTACTACAGCAAAATAGTTTATTATTATTCTTCCCTTCAAGGAGACTTTTACTTATGTCTCCTGTCACACATTTTTGTATAATTACTGCCTTTTCAAACTAACATTAAAGTATTTTAAAGTATTATGAAGATTACTGCAGAACTTTAATTTTGCAGTTAATATATCGTATGTGATACCCTTTAATTGTATGAAGTTCAAAAGCTCAGCACAGTTTTGTTTAGCTGTATTCACTTATTATAATCAGGAGTCACGCTTGCATACTGTGATATCACATCCAATCCCTACAAAAAACCAGCAGGGTAAAACACTTGTTTTAAAACATTTGCTGTAAAACAGAAGGTTTTTGCTCAATTAAGGGAATATATAGCTGTATTTCAGGCTGTGCCTTAAAAATGAAAATGTGAGGAAATAGAAGAAAATTTAAAAGTTAGTTACCTTCATTGTTTTTGGATCCAACTTAGACCAGTGTGTAGGTGTAGAGATCTCTTTAGTTTCCCCATCATCCTTTTCCTCTTCATCCTGACAAATAAAATTTAGAAATTATCATTCAGAAAGTCTGAAAACACTTCAGTTATTTTTTTTAATTCTGTTGCTGATCTGTGCAAGGTCACAACTGTTTCAGATAGTCTTCTCCTAAAGTTATTATTTAGACAAGTTCACACACACATTCTACCACTTTATAAATGATCACAGTGCCACTCAGCCAATACAAGCCAGATCTGCGGAACACAAAAGGGTGATAAGCAACACCACAAAGAATATTGGGGTTACACAGACACTGCTGGTCTCCGTTAACCACACAGTGTGTGATCTTCCCCCAGATTTTAAATCTCCCAAATTACTCCTTGTTCAGTCAGACCTTCCCTTATTCCAAGATGCTGATCAGCCACATGGCCTGAAATTCAGATGTTTCAGACTAGTGTTTGTTCAATTCCAAGTACCACAATTAGAACTGGCCAGAGGAGAGAATTTAGAAATTTTAGAAAATGGCAAAATGTTTAAAGACAGCTATTCGTAAACTGCATCTCACTCAACAACTGGTCCCAGATTCCAGCAACTACATCTATGATAAAAAATTTTCTGCGCATCGTAAGCACAATTCAATTCCATTTGTGGTATCAGCATACACATTTAAAATTAGTGAGCTAGCTGAAACAAAAATAAAAACCAACATCCACTACACTGCTGAAAGCTGGTTTACCAGTCATTGTTACCAGTTATGTTCCTCCTATGTATGTATGTTGTGTAGCATGTGGTGTGCATTTTGTGCCTGTGTTCCTGTGCCTGTGAGAAGCAGAAATAGAAAAAGGGATTAGCGTTCAGTGCCTGTTCTCCATCAGCCTCCTTGCGTTCACCCTGAAGCTTCTCGACCAGCTGCTGCTTGTATCCTCGGGAGAGGGTTTCCCACTCTGAGCGGGTGGGAAGGCAATGCCAAACATCCGGGAAAAATAAAACCACTGTCTCCACATGAGCTGGAACTGTACGCCCCTTGTGGGTCTCCTCAGGGCGATGGTAGCGAATCTCTGCAAAACGGTACCTGTTGCAAGGGAAGAAGCATGTTGGAAAAAAAATTCTACAATACATTTTAAAAGAGCCTAGATCACTTGTAGCACATCAAGTAAAGAAACTTTGCTGCAAGACCTTGAAGTTTATCTAAAGAAAAAAATTATGGAAGCCATATTTTCTCTTTCGGCACACTTGGACAACGTATCGCACTTGAAAAGGAGGAAAACCCACAAAATCCTTTTTATGTTACTTGTTGTTTAGCAGACAGGTTTGATGCACAAATAAAAGTGTTTAAGTGCGTGAAATTTAGCGTACAATAGACTGTCCTGGTAAACTTCAGCGAGTGTTAACACAGGACAAAAACTCAGCAAGAGAAAATATGGCTATATAATGAACGGCTATTCATTTGTAACAAAAGAACAATGAAATGAAGTTCTCTTGACGATCTTCTCCAGCTATGCACAAAATGAAAAATATTTTCAATGCACATTCATTAAGAAATTACAGCATAATACATCAAAATAAACCCAGAGTTTTTAATTAGTTCTTAATGCAGTATTCAGCACAGTTGGCACCAATCAAGTTTATTACAAATCAGAACATCCTTTGAATAGTTTACCTGCACTACCAAGAGCAGCCGACAAAGAAAAGTTTTTTCCATTTCTTTCTTTTCTTTTGTTTTTAAAAAAAAAACCTGGGGTAACAGACAAGTATTCCTACAGTGGACTTTGCTTTGCAGTACAGTACTTACCATTGTGTGCACACACTTAAGTCAATCCCTGTAAGGGCCTTGCAACAACGAATAGCCGTCTTTATCAGCACGGAAGGGTCCTTTTCTGGATCAGGTCCATCCAGTGATGGGGACCAGTGTCCTCCAATTGCCATAGCTTCATCTTTGCCTTTCATACCCACTAAAAACTAGACAAAAAGAGTCTTCTGAATGTTCCCCTGCTACGGATGGAGTCTCATTTTCCCAAAGCACAAATAATACTTCATAGAACACATTGAAATCCATGAGTAAGCTATCTCAAAGTCAGTCAAGAAAGAGTTCAGTTATTTTTTTCCACAGATCATTTCAGAAATGGAATAGGTTTAAAACATCATCACTCATTCTTGCTTGCAAGACTTTCCATCAAGTTTCTTTACTGGTATAAGGCTTGTTCCTTTACAATTAAAGCTTTCTAACACAAAAGACAAACAGCTACTCATTTAAATGGTGCCTTAATTCCAATACACATCTATAGATGCTCCTGCTTAGAAGTAATAAAGCAAAGCTACAAAAAATAAGAACATTATAAATTCAATTACTCCCATTTAAGACAATAGCGTTTAATTGGAAACCAAGTCTGTGACATCCTGAAACACCACAGCACTTATTGTTCAGGTTTTAACAAGTTAAATTTCACTTCATACACTGGTTATTTAACTGTTGCTTCATTTGTATTCTCTTCACAGCTGAGCCCTTAAAAAAAGTCTTAAGTGCTTGTAAAAAGACTAACAAAGTTAATAGTATAATACAGGTTTCTCCAAATATCTATTGTTTTGAGTTCAAGTAGAGCATTCAGTAAATATTAAAGCAGTGCATGAAGCTCCTATGAACTGGAAACAGGATTCACATATAAACTAGGTCTCCTTAGAAGGAATATGAAGCCATCATTCAGCTGCCTACAAACTCCTCCCTTATCGCCTAGTATTTTAAAGCTCTATAACCAACCTTTATTGCCAAAAATGTCTGGCATTGAAGCATATTTACCTTTACAAGTCTAGCGGGATGCTGAAATCCATCACGAAGTTCTTGAGGATCTTCAGCCAGAGCACATGACTTGTGATAGAGATCTTCCATACTAGGACTAGCCATCAACATCACCTGTTGTGTAAGTCAGATCAGTCTTGTGAAGGTTTCCCACTATGACTGGTAAACAATGACCACAACTTGCAAACACATACATACCAATACTTTTTCCTTAATCTCACAAAAAATCAAAACAAATAAAGGTAAAATAAATAGTTGAACTGAGGGTTAAAATATCTGTCAAGGACCAACGTCTCTCCATCACATATGGATGCAGTGTGTGATCTTATTTAAAACCAAACCAAACCGAAAGTAGATAAAAGCAAATGCTTTGCATGCTATCACTATATGCCAAATAGCCTATACCAAGAAGCACACTTAGTACGTTTCTGCTTTCAGTAACTTACTCCTTCCATTTGTCACAGTCGCAAGACTTACACACTGATTTGCATCCTCAAAGCATCCCATTAGCCCAGCCAATGCTAACAAGGTTGCTGTATATCCTAAAGAAGTTAGTATTATCAAATGGGATGTTATTCCTCAGTTACTAAATGTATTTTGAAGTTTGACCTTCTGAAAGAGAGCTCTTGCTCTGCATCAATAGACTAAAAAAACAGTATGTCTGATACTTGCCCCAGGGCTTCAAAACTTATATACACAGAACATAAGAGAAGTGAAGTCTTTCAGAAATACAAGGGTTAAAGGCAGTTTTGTTTCTAAACCTGTCTTTATAATAAACAGATTGACCTAGAAATCTCGGACCTATTTTAGTAAGTGTTTCAGGAACATGTTTTGACACTGAGGTCTTTTATACATCATTGCAGCCCTTGATGCAACATTTTTTGACATTCAGATAATCCCAATATGCTCAATCTACTTTCCACAAAATAATATTGAGAGGAATCTGAAAGAAAGAAAAAAAACTAAAACAAAAAAAAATCACTAAACAGAAGAGCACTAACTGCACAAAAGGGACTCTTGAAGAAATAAAAAAGGGGCTCCATTAACTATTCAGAATGAATCACCTAAAAATAACATTCAGACATACTGGGGGAGCTGGCTTTCTTTCCTATAGTCAGATCGGTGCAACTGGGTGCAGAAAGAAAATGGTAGAGGCCTCAGTGAAAATATTCACGACAGCTCTAGTAACAGCAGAACAAACTGAATTTCAGTCATGATTCTTCAAGCACTACATACTAGCTTTTTATTGAAAGGTTTAAAAACACTGTATTTTGCTTAAATTATAGAATACTTTCAGTTCAGTTAAATTAACTTTTTCACCTTATTGGTAAAAAACTTCTAATGAATAGCCACAGTACTGGAGATCTATACAAACCTTTGCACTGTACAGATGATCAGCATCAGGTGGATCAAGGACAGCGGCGTTTTTATCTATAGGATCTACTTCTCTATGCATTACATAGAAATTACAGTAGTTTCCCAGCTGAAATGGTCTAGACATAGGAAAAGCATCCACCCATGTAAACTGAGCATCAAAGAAATCACTTGGGATATACAAGTTCTGGTAACGCCTCCTCAGCTCCATCATATCGCAGCTACGGCTGAAATAAACAGTATTATTTGAAAGATACAGCAATAAAAAACATTAATAAAGGCACATAATTAAGAGGTATATTAACTGGAAGTACAGCCATTGTGTATTTATTACTGCATGTATATACGTAAAATGTAAAGAGAAATATTTGAGTGTCATGGTTTAAAATCGAGTAACTACTAAATACTTCTGATTAAGGTGTCTGAATACTAGGGAGTATTTACAGAGGTAGTCAGTAGCATCAAAACATAACAAAGAACCTAGAAAACATTTATCATAGAAGGTTCTCAGCCACTACGTATTTGATATTTCTTTAAGGGTAAGATATCATTTAACACTCACTACACACACGTGTTTACACAGCTCACAGTAATCTGTGCCCATAATTAAAGTAAGAAGTAGGCAAACATCTGGCACTATAAACATACCAGTCCAATGAGAACTTTGAAAACTGAACCGTGTAACGAGGAACAACACGTCGTGGTCTTCGAGGTGACCTCTCCCTCTCTCGTCTAGGTGACCTCTCTCTGGAGCGTTTTCTCTGGGGTGACCTTTCCCGGGACCTACGTCTCTCTCGTTCTCTTTCGCGACTTAAAAAACGCATACAAGATACAAATATTTTTGCATGCTGATAACACACAATGATTTCCAGAACAGAAGCTAAATAACGCACAAAAAGGAGAGAAGTTCCTCATGGTTTCAGAACACTGTCTCTTTACAAGAGACCATTCATGCAATTCCTTCATTTCAGAAAGGCAAGAACTCCTCACTAGTATTTATCGTAAAACCATTTGTGCATATCACTGACTCATGCTGGAGCAAGCCCAGCTCTTTTTGCAGACAGGTCTTTACAGAATGCTTTGATTATAGCCTAGTCTTCAGCAGCATACCTCCTGTCATCTTTTCGGTTTGGCATAGGGTCTCCTCCTCTGTCATTCCTCCCAGAAAATCGGGATGGTGGGTCTAATCTTCGAGCTGGTTGAGGCTGTGAAACTAGACGAACAGGCGGCTGTAACAAACCACCTGAAACAAAAATTTAGAAGATCAGTATCTAATAGGGGGCAACTATCCACACTTTAGAAACATAGCTGCTTTACAGTTGCTTCACTTATGTACATTTTCTAAACTAACCCTAGAGTCAAACAAATTATTTATTACGCCCACCCGAAGAAACTCAAGAGACCTATGCTTTTCATCACTGATTCTGAGACACTAGAGTGACACTGGTTTAAAAGCATCTTCTTAAGATGGAAGCTAATATAACATAACTAACATAGCTAACGTAATATAACACAGAAGCTATCAGTAATAGTTAAGCCTCTCCATGAAAAAGTAATTTGCTTTAAATTAGATAACTACCTACTCATTGAACTGAAGAAAACCAAAAGCTTGGTTTTGAGGCTACTGATAGGTAAAAACAGCTTCCTGAAATATTATTCTTAAATGTATTTATTACACTGCTCCATCAATGTTCTAGCATGTACTTTTTTGTCTTAAGGTATTTAACCACCTGATTGTAAACGGAGCAAGCATTACTAAACACCAACTAGGACTAATTAGATTGTAATAAGCATTTATCCAAAATAGTTCTGCTCTGGTGATAGCTTAAGATTGTCTCCGTTTGCTTCTATTATGTGCAAGACAAATCTTCATTTTATCTTATTATCAACCCTATTACTAATTCTTCAGCCAACATTCAAGTGACCCCACAACCTTTGTTTTAGGTTTGCCATGTTTGGCAGTATTTCTTCTCTCAAACACCAACTTAGCTAATAAAACACAGATATAGAAGTAACAGTTCTAACAACACAATTGTGTGATAAATTTAATATATGCTAATATAAAAATTATTACATTGACTTTGCTTTTGGATTATGAACAGGAGTCCATGGGGATTTCACTACCAGGTGACTCTTGAGCTATTGAAGGCAATATGCCTTGCATGTAGCTGCAGGAAGACACATATTCAAACTGAAAATTCTATAGGGTCCTTTCCATATTATTTAAGTTATGGCTTCAGTCTTCTGACTAACAAAAAGAGTTATCTTCACGCACTAAGCAGTAGAAGGACCACACAAACTTTGCGCACTGAAGGGGCACCTTTCTGCTGTGGCTGCTGCAGTAATGGCTGAGGCTGTGTCTGAAGCAAAGGTGTGATTGAAGCTGCTGATATTTGTGCCTGCAACAAGGACTGTGGCTGCGGCTGTGCCTGAACACTGAACGCAGTCTGCTGTGCAATGGGCTGAAGAACTGCTGGTGGAGTCTTCAGTAACGGTTGAGCTTGTGTCTGGTTCTAACAGCAGAAGAGAAAATTAATTGTGAGTAAGCTTAAACTAGAAGCAGTCAGTACAAGTTAGACTGAGGAACCCCATATACCTGATTTGGAAGTGTCTGGATCCTTTGTGCATTCCATTTAAATGGCATATTGGGATTGTAAGTAGCCTCTACCAAAACTCTGTCGCCCACCTGAGGTGTTTTTCCTTTAACAGCACTGCAAACATAACAAAATGTATTGTCTGAGTCTTATCTAGTTACTTCACATTTGCAAGTTACATGTAGACATGGGTGAAAGTATACATAAAAAAAAAGCAGCTTACAGAAAAAGCATTTACTCCAAAATTCAGTGAAAGTGCCACCTGCTTCAGCTCAGAGTATGCACAGGAATTCACTTCCCATCTTAGGTCCAAAAGTTCCCTAACGAGTACTAAGTTAAGACAGGAAGATAGCAAGTTTTATGCATTTTAATCATCTACAAATTCTAAAATTTCACAATATAAGGAGCTTAATACCTTTCAAATCTCACAGCTATAGGCTTTGCATTAGGAAAATTCAAAAATTCACATAAAGAAACTCAGTCTATTAACTTACTTGATCATCTTACTTCCACTGTTGATGGAAAACAATGTACTAACTTTGCAGGCACTATTGGTAGAGTAACAGGATGCAATAACCTAAAACTTTTGAGTGAAGAGACCCCAAAGTACTTCTGTAGGCAAGTAGTACACCTTACCTAAGTTGAAAAAAGACATCTTCATCCACAAAACCAAATGTATCATGTAGTTTAGTGACAACCCCGGTGAAGACACGCTGCTTTTGTGGCTGGGTTTGCTGCTGGCTTGACCGAGGTGCTGGGTAAGAAACAGTTATCTGGGCTGCTGGTTGAGGAGTAGACAGACTAAGACTGGTAGGCAGCGCAACAGCTGGCTGTAAGCAAAATAAAGCAAACTATAAATCTTATAACCAGCGACATACCTACAAGGAACAATTCCTTTACCCATGTAGGCAGGAGTTTAAAATGTCTCTAAAGCAATTATTCTGAATGGAGATTTTCAGAAGGTGGAAGTGTTTTGTCTGTAGATGACTTTTTTTCTACTTTGAATGAAGACTGAATTTGTTTATCCTTTTCTTTTAAAAAAGCCAACTTCCCCAAAATATGCACAGTCTAGAGAAAAAAAAAAGTGAGGACTGCATTAGTGCTTACAGGTAACCCATGCAATGGGCCTGAATAGCAGATATGTTCCTAACTTTGCCAGGAATACATGCTTAGAGATTATTCTCCATTTCTATTCCAGCTGTAGTGTTAGAAATCAGTAAAGGTTGAGCTAACACAAACTCTTTCCTAACTCAGTAATTCCAGTGCTTGCCTTCTTATAAAAGTAGAACACAGTAAGACAGTGTAGAGTTGGTTTTGTTTGGTTTTTTTTAAAAGCATGTTTTAAAGGTTAAGAGAAAAGGAAACTAGAGCAACCTAGTGTGCTAAATTGTTGCAAGTTTTAAACTTGTCAAGCTCAGCAAGACTCTTTTGGTATCTCTCCATACACCTACTGCAATACTGTTAAAACAGAAGGTTAAAATTCCTTCTCAAAGGAAAGATTTTCCCAGGTGGTTACTCACTGCAAGACAGCCAAACACTTGAAGTTTGAACAAAACAAAACAAAAAACCCCAAAACCCCCCAAACCAAAATAGATAGATCAACATACATATTCCCTTCAAGATTAAGGAACAGTGGTTGCTGCTGGTTTTTGAAACCAAGACAATGCATATTTTAACATCTGGATAAAATAAATCTGTACCAATTAAATGTCCATTCACATGACTTCATTTTACAGATTCAAATTCCCAAGACTTCACGAATTTGCAGTACTGAATTATCTGTGTTTGGGGATGAAGACCAAACAATAAAACCAAACTAACCTGAGTTAAAAGGGTCTGCTGAGGTTGCTGCAACTTAAAATAAATAAAGTTATAAATTAATTTTATTTGCTTAAGGAAAGTGTACAATTTTACCTCCTCTTTACAAGTAAGAGTTTTTGCTTAAGCTGTGTCAGTTAATAGTCCTTTGCTGTTTGGTAATTTCAGCAGTTTGCATATGCATAAAACTGTGCTTATGTGGTTAATTTTAAGGTTGTATAATCTAGGTTTATTCAGTAAGCAGAAATGCTGGGGTTTCTGTAACTGAAAGTAAATAACAAAACCAAAAAAGTTCTGGCAGCTGGAGAAGGTTAGGTCTGTAATTTCCATGTCCTTTCCTTCTTTTTCAAAACCTTGTGCAGTTCAAAGACCATAAAAAAATCCAAAAAACCAACAAACCAACAAAAAAACCCAAACTGACAAAACAAAAAAAACCAACACCACCTCCCCCCCCCAAATCCACAACAACAATCCAACCAACCAAAGACATAAAAAGGAACTTTTTCTGGACAGCATCTTTCCAGCAGTTAAAACACATGGTCCTGTTTAGAGCAAAGTTTAGCAGGAATCATGTAACATAGAACAGTATGTATTTTTAAGTTTCCTTTTTAGATGAAGGTACACAGGCTTCCATTCTGGATACATCTCTCCAAGTTTATGAATTTCAAACTCTCTTTCACTACAAAAAAGTATTAGTTTAACAACTTCCGATAAAAGGATGATTTCGGAGACAAATCCTACAAGACACATAGTGAATGTTATTTTTAAAGTTATTTGTGAGGTACAGTAAGAATCACACAAACCTGTTGCTGTACACTATAGAGAGTCTGCTGAGGTTGTGAATATTGCTGAAACAGATAAAAACAAAGTATCTCATAAACACAAAGTATTATTACCCCAATAACACCAAAACCAAGTTATCTGCTAAGTTAGTTTTAGATAGAAACTAGTAACATTCAACAATTCTAATACAAAATGTAACTAATAGTATCAGCATATTACTTTCATAACAAATATTTTTAGCCTTTACAGTGGATTCTGATGTACTCTTTCTAGCTAAAATCACCAATTTTTTTTAAGCCTGACACTTAGGACAGTATCTAGGGCACACCATGAAATCATGCAATATGCTATGAAGAATACATATAGTGATGGAAGATACTTGAAACTCTAGCTTCTTGGTTTAGGTGCAGCAAAATTCCTTTTCCCAAAAGGATTTCTGTAGCCAAAAGACAGCACCTCCACAGCCAAAATTCCCACCTTCACAGACTAATACAACTAATGATATCTGTAGACCTAAAATCCCACTGTTTTTTAAACAGCCTTATACTGTAATGTTCACCATTTCCCATACTGTTTTTCTCCTGGGTACTTCAGCTTTACAAAGCCGCAGTATTAAATTGTTAAGTTCATGCAGTCAACAGCAAATGCTTTTTCTTTACCTGCTGTAATGCAGCCGCTGCAGCTGCAGCTTGCTGCTGTAAAGCAGCTGTCTGAGTTAGCTGATAGTTTGTTGGTGTTTGTGTAGTCAGGCCTGCTGCTGCCAATGCTGTCTGCTGGGTGTATATTGTAGGAGAGGCTCCAAGCAGCGATGGCTGCTGTACACCAAGAGCAGCTGAAAAGAGAACACATTCAATAAGCACTAAGAGCAACTTAAAATAGCTGAAGTTTCTGATAGTTAGAAGAGAGGCAGCATGTGATGCTTCACTCCGGACTCAAGCCATAAAGCACAGAAATCCAATTCCAAAATTCAAGGTAAAGTTTCACACCTCACTAGTTTTTCTCCTACATTACTTTACAAACTGTACACCACAACAAAGGCACAGGGACCACTTAATTTCCTTCTCTCAAGTTGCTCATGAGTTCATAGCTCTATGAGCTGTCATCTCCGTCTGCATCCACCCTCAACACATACATTCAAGAAAAAATAAAGTGTGTGTATTTCAGGATTTGGATGAGGCAGAGGAAGACTTTTTTACTCTGTTCTGTAAATTAATACATTTCATTCTATCTGAGAGCAAGAGAAATCTTTACTGTAATAGCAGCTATGAATCAGAGGATTGTGGAACACATCGTCTAAAAATGCACAAGGCTTTGCTTCACTCAGTCCTGTCTTTGTACCTGTGAGAGCTGGATTTTGTAGATACGGGGCTGGTTGTGAAAGGACAGCCTTATAACAACAGGGAGTTTAACTGGTCCCCATATACAGAGGGAGCAAGTCAAGCTCTCCTCAGCTTTTACAGGAAAGGGTTTGTGCTGTCCTGACTCAAACTGCCAGGAAGGACAGATATAAGTTTATTTAATGTCATATCAGATTTTAATTAATTGCAGGGGATTAAGCAAATTACGAGGAGCAGCTACCCAGGCGCTACACTTCTTATGCATGTGACACTTCTGAATAAGATGCGCTTAAGCTTTACGGACAGAATTTTTCAGGACAAAGAGCCCTGCACAACACAAATCTGAGTGAAGAACTACAAACATATCTGCAAACCTGCTCCCTCTTTGGCAGGAGTTTTAGAAAAAGTTATCTGCAGCTGCATGAGCAAATACCACTTCATCAAGCTAACAGTCCAGTCCACATGTTTAAATAAAGCCAAAAACTCAGCAGGGAAACAACATACTGCTAGCAAAACCAGGTCAGCCAGCCACCTTCAGAACTAAAGAACATTTGAGTTGAACAAGGTTCCTTTCTCTTCCAAAGCCATTAGAGGTGCAACAAAATGAAGATCAGATTTACAGTACTTTTCCTGCAGAGTTTATGCTTCACACTATTAATGATCTAAAATGAAGCTGTCATTCCTGACCCAGGGATACAGTAAGAGACTGCTTGTAGTTGGTGATCATCACCACAGAATACACAAAAATACTGTATCCAACTCAAAAAATCCTGGGTAAGGTAATGCTCTCTACTACACTGTTCTTAGCAGCAGAATACAATCTTCAGGAAACAAGTTGATGGCACTAATCATCTTACAATTTTGGAATGAAATACGGGAGCAATATATGAACAACAGCAAAAATAATCACCATCACTGTGTTCCATATTAACTATTAATAAAAATATAAATTAGTATTCCTTCCTGGAATACTTACAAGTAAAACCAAGCATTCTATAGTACAGTATTTCCAGTATTATATGAATTCTCCCCCTGGAAAAATTCCAACATTTGGGTTTCTTTAGAAGCCAAATCTGAGGCTTTGTCCATGACAGGCCCTCCACATGCTTGATCCTCTTTCCTCCTGCTTACTCATCAGCTCCACCTTGAATGTGCATTTTTGACCACCCAGAAACACACTCTCATCCGGAACCTTACCAGTGCCTCCTTAAATGGACCTTTAATAAAAAGACTTCGCTGCTGCATCCTGGGACAACTTCAATTTTTCTTGGATAAACTACTGGGTCACTAATGCATTGGTCATTTACCTTGAATCTTCCTCCTCTTATTTCCACATACTGAGCAGAAATGCCTATCAGCACAGCAATTCACTTCATGCCATTATCTCTGAATCTTTTTGACTACACTAGCTATTGCCATTCAGTCTGATACTCTAGTCTAATGTTGCTCCAACACAGGGGGATGGAGTTGGGAAGCATTATCAAGCAAATTTCACAAGCTCTCTCCTACTTCTTGTACCAAGGATATCCACAAACAAATTATGCTAGCTCCCAAAACCAGCTCTTGGGATTACTCTACTCTTCAGTTTCTACTATGACAATTTCCCTTCCAGCATAACCCATAATTACCTCAAAAAAATCCCAGCCCACCCTAAGACTCTTATCCCATTTTGTCCATTAAGAGAAGGGAAATAAAACCAATTAAATTTGCCACCTCTACTGCCACTTTATGAGCGCTTAATACTGACTGGGTATCATATCATCTACATCACCACAGATCAACTTACAAACAAAAAGCAAAGAATAGAACTGCTGAGATCCCCTCAAAGGGTAACTAACATCTGTAGTAACAAGTTTTTCAAAGCTGTCTCTTCTTTCTACCAATTTGCCCCGAAGTGTTCTGAGAGTTTAATTTGACTGCCTTTCATCTGTGTACTCAATCTCAGCCGAGCAGGCTCCGATTTAATAGGCATCTGTGTTGGCTTTTTTTTTTTCAGGGAAAGGGAAAATCACACAGAGAAACAAAGCACACAGAATGAATCTCACACCAAGTGTGGAACTGGTATCTGACTGCCAAATTATTATTATTGGCAACAAGCATCTGCAGGGACAAACAATAGCTCCTTAGGATTTGCAATTATGTCAGAAAGAACAGCAATGGAGATGTCTTCTTTCAAACGTAGTTTGAACAACTTCCGCTTGCACCAAATGCTGCACGGCATAACCATCTGAAAAGACTTGGATAGAAATTAAGAGTCCTAAGTTGCAGCTCAAGCATCTTCCTAGGTAACAAATTTCTGTTGTAGCAAACACAAAGACAGTATTCAATAGCACCTCTCACAGCTTCTGAATTCCAGAGACTTTTAAAGATTATGGAAACATCTTCAAGTATTTAGCCACATATATTTCCTTGATAAATGATGTAAATTTACTAGTATTACAGTAAAGGAGTACCCTATCCAGAGCTTTGGACACTTCACAGTTGTCAGAAATTGAGTTTGTGTGTTTGGGGTTTTAAGTTTCTTCAAGATTAACACACTTATAATACAAATGCCATACAACCTACCCCAAAAGAATTCCTGCTAACAGGCACACAACAGCAACTAGGCTCAGCGTATTTATCACAGGACATCGGTTCAGAGCAAGCCAGCAAACTGTGCATCAGCTACTATTTCTCAGTGGCTCTGAAATCCACTATGTGCTTGTCCTATCACTTCTATAGTCACCTTCTCATGGCCACCAGCAGTAACAACATACTGAATTTACGGTATCTTTGTTTTCATCAGGTCATCAGGTCCTGTTTTTCACTCTAATGCAATGAAGGTTTTTTTATATAATAAAGATAATGATGATGCAAAGCAGCCAGAACGCAGCACAGCTAGGACTTTCCCTTGACTACAGTTCTACAAAAACAGGCTTCACTATGCAACCAGAAAACAGCATATGCCATGCCCTGCGATACAAACCAAAGACATGTCAAAAAAAACCACCTGAGAGAATAGGAGGGGTTCTCCTTTGCAGATGTTTCAGGAACTTGTACATCATTATGCACGTTAAAAGCATAGAGTACTTGGAAAAAACCCAATCTGTGCTACCTAGGAATTTTATAAACTTCAATTTTCTATAGTAGACATGATTTAACTTATGCTTTAATAATGCTTAAACAGCATAGGAGGGACTTTATTCTGGTTTTAGTCATGTGATGCACAAAACCACGAGACAAGGAACAGAGAAACCATTCCCCTGTGTTCCAAGTAGGAGTCTCTCTTTACACAGATCTTCGCTAGACCCAGAATTACCCATCTCTCTTCTAATACAAAGGCACAGACAGCAACCAGTAAGCTATCCTAAAGGGATCCCAGGAACCCTTCATTACACAGCATGCCATTCTACAACTACCTTAGTGTCACACCTTAATAATTAAGAGCGTATGTTTTCACCAGGGATTGCCAAGACAGCACCCAAGTCAGCAATATAAATCAACACCACCATCCCCAGCTCTGAAATTACCTTTTTGCTACTATCAAGCTGGATTTATAACACCATCACTCACCACTTTTGACAACAGCTTAGCAAAAAGCTACGTATCATTTTGCTTGTGTTACAAAGACCTCTCCCCCATACCCAAGCACCTTGACACTTTGGAGAAGGAACCTGACACTTAGATAAAAACAGCTGGTATGCATAAATATATGTAACACCTTTTACCAATCCTCTAAAAATACATAAAAAATTGGTAAATGTTGTTTTTTAAAAATCAGTTTATGAATGCTGAAACTCAAAAGGATAAGCCGATCTGCACAACTTCTTGAGTGCAGGTGAGAAGCAGTACATGCTAGACAGCATGCCTGAGCACTGACTGCATCTCTGTTCATCAGGCAAACTACCTAGCTGTACATTCATACTTCAATGTTGGGAGGGTGCATGAAAGGTGACTTAGCTGCAGTTCAGTAGTTAAACACTGTCCTTCAGCTCTCAGCAGTGCCAAAGAGCACTGCTTACTTTGCAAAACAAGTTTCCTGTGTCCTGTATTATAAATCATAATTGCCAATAAAAAGCCGGAGGACAAGTATGTACACTGGTACTAAAACAGGAGCTGGCCAGTAGAATCCCAGGACTGGATTCAATAGCAGAGACAGGGAAGAAAGAGGACACAGGCAGGCATGATGACTGTGTAAAGTAGTAGGAATAAGAAAGGACTTCAAAGGACACAAGGAGCTAAATGCCTTCAAGTGATGCTAGAGAAAATATACTACAGTGTGAAGGACACTAGGAACATAAAGGATGGTGGAACTAGCACAGGAAGAAGGCAAAAGCACAGTCAAATGTTCATCTTTAATGGCTCTCATGTTTGAGTCAAGTGCTTCCAGATCAGATAAACAGCTAAACATCCCTACTAAGGAGATATTGTCCTCATTGAAGTGAGGACAAGTGAAAACTCTCTCACAGCCGCTGATGCCGAGCAGTCCTAGCCCAATTAGATTTTGCACTTCATTTAATGTAAGGAGTCTCAGAAGTAGGCTGACAGAAGGCAGAGTCATAGAAATAAGAAAATGTATAAGAAATTTATGTATGCTTCTAATGCCCTTGCTCCATCCACCTCCTCTCCAGGGCCCCCTTCTGGTCCTAGCTCAGCAAAGTCTAAGATGGCTGCCAGCTCCTCCACATCAGCGGATTATATGCAGCTTTCCCTCTCAAACAGGACAGGGAGCTGGCCCTCAGTTTTCCACCGATATTTTTGATGGATTAGCTGTCACATTAGCCAATGTATGAAAAATACTCTAGCTCAGATGATACCATCCTTTGATCACTCAGACATAAGAACCAAAAGCTAAGATTGTCTTTCCCATTTTCCCAATACCAGCCCCTTCTTCTGTTAAGCAGTTTATTAGAGAAGGAGAGTACTGCCTTTTGGATCAAAGACACTTAAGCTCTTCAGAGAAGCAGTGAAAAAATGCTTGTAGGAAGCTGGTTAGGTACAGCAACAGTTTAAGCAGAGAGTAGGACAGAATGGGCATGGAGAAAAAGGCACACTGGGTCTAAGTACCATGAAACATATGGGGGGTGTGGATGAGTGGGGTGGCAGCAGTTCCCCGAGGACATGCACTACAATTGGACCAGTGCCCAAAGGAAAAAACTGGAGAGAGAGAAGTCATTTTGGGAAAAAAAATGGATCAGGAGAAATACTTCTCTCCCCACCGCCAAACCATGCACTTCCGAAAAACGGCAGGCATTCCCAACTTTTGCTAAGCTCCCAGACATAAAACCACTTACAAGAGAAGTATTATATTCAACTTCCTATCAAATTAGAGCAAGGTGCAAATAACAAGCACAAAAAACATACAACTCCTTCTAAAGACATCTCTTCAACAAGGTTACTGCCTGTGCTCACATTCTGGCATCCTGAATCCCCAAAGTACCACAGCCTTGTTAAAACCTTCTCACATCAGACAATGAAACTACAGTATCTGGGAAACATTTTGTATTCAGTAAGAGAAAAAAGCAAGCAAACTGGAAATGGAAGCACCAAAATTCACCATGCAGCAAGTTTCACATTCTCACTTCAAAACTTTTTATGCTATAAACCAATGTGAAACATCGAAACCTAGCCAGCTAGTTTTTTAATACCTGTGATAAGTCTTAGCTAATTCAAAAAGAAACCCTCTATCATTAACAGGGTGATACATTTGGTTATATGGATCCCTAAGTTTTAATTTGACATTTAGAAAGAAAATATATTCGCCACCAGTCAAGTAACAAATTTCAGAGACCTCTTCTCTACGTGAAGTATGTCCAATCTACTAACAAAGACAAAATATTTTGGAAATAGTGGCTTAGGTTGCCATGGAAATGCAATTCAGGCAGCACTTAAAAAATTCTTTATGCTTTATTAGCACTATTATTACTTAATCTAGAGCAATGCAATTAGATCTACATCTTTGGACATGAGTAACTTGATATGCTGTTTACTGACCAAGAGAATCAATAAAAATTCACCTGGGATTTTACTTATCACCCCTTACAAAAAACCAACCAAATAAAAAACAAAACACAATAGCTCCACAAACCCAACAGCTAGTATTAGACAAGAATCTTTAATGCTTTTATTGTGTGAAAAACTTCCAACTTAAACCATTTAATTAGATAGCATGGCACCACTCTTTAACTGGATACCCAACTACCGAATCTCCAAATCTACTAGATGTCAAGGTTCAAATATTAAGTGATACATAAACTGACCTGGCTGAGATACTGCAGTGG
The DNA here is from genome assembly GCF_012275295.1 of Melopsittacus undulatus. Taxonomy (NCBI): domain Eukaryota; kingdom Metazoa; phylum Chordata; class Aves; order Psittaciformes; family Psittaculidae; genus Melopsittacus; species Melopsittacus undulatus. The sequence continues at coordinate 66,957,928 of NC_047530.1, read as the reverse complement.
CTGTAAACTGAGTAGCCCAAGGGGGATTCTTCTGTCCTCCAAACTGAGCCATGGCGAAAGGCAAAATCTCTTGGGTGTCTATCTTCTATAACTGCAATCTATTAAAATAAAGCGCAGCTACAGTCTTTGACGCATACACCATCAGCCTATTGTAATTCTGGGTCAAAAAAAAAAAAAAAGGCGTTGAGAGATTATCTTTACACCCCTAAACCTGGTGGGCAACACGCATCAAAAGTGGGAAACACAGACAGTTGCAAGACAAGTTGTTCTATTTTCCTAAAGCACGATCTCCACTCTCCCCTTCTGAACAATAGAACTACCACTACTTAAACGCAAAAATTTATTGGAGTTTCCACCGAAAGGTGACTCTGCAGAACGAAGAGTTTTCATTACTATTTCTCGTCCAGGGATACTGCTCGGCGGCCACCGGGAAGCGCTGCCGGCAGAGGCACAGAGCACGCTTTCGGCTTCCCTCCCCCTGAACAAGGGCAAGTTAAACCACGCGAACATGGCAGGGCAGCTCTCCAGCTCCGCGGCTCGCCTCCCTCCCTGCCCCGCCACCATGGTTTTCAAAACCGACTCAACCCCCTCAGCACCGCTGGGCCCTCCCCGGTTTATAAGTTGTTTGGGTTTTTTTTTTTTTCCCTGGTTTCGCGCGTGGCCTCCAAACCCCATGGCGAAGCCGCAGCCGCGGAGCGGAAAACACAGCACGGGAGAAACGAAGAGGAGGAGGGCACCGGCCCTTCCTCCCGGCCCAGTGCGGCGGCGGCAGCCACCGGCACCCAAACCCCGCAGCGGCGAGGCCGCCGCCGCCCGCCCCTCCTCCTCCCGCCGCCCTCGGCCAACAATGCGGGCCTGAGCGCGGGCCCGCGCTCGCCGTGCTCCTCCCCACCCCAGGAGCCACCAGGACCTGCTCCGGTGAGGCCGCCGAGGCCCCCGCGCCCCACCCGGACCCGTTCTGCCGCTGGCCACGGTACCTGAACGGCGCTTCATTGGAGCCATCGCCAGCCCCTCCGAACCTCCCGCACCGAACGCGCCCCCACTGCGCAGGCGCGCCCACCCCCGCGAGCAGCGGCAGACGGCGGCGCACACTGCTTACGTTAAGGTCTGCGACCTCGCGAGACCGGAGCAGGCTGGCAGTTGGGCTCGCGCTCAGCCTGCCGCGTGCGGGAGACCGTTAGTGGGGGGTGGAGCGCGTGCGCCATCTTGGTCAGGACGGGAGGACGCAGGGTGGGGCTGGGCAGTCGCCATCTTGCAGATGGGCCTAGGTGGTGTGTCCACCGCGGAGGTTGGCTCTTGCTCAGCCTGTTACCCTGCCTTGCAGCCTACTCGTTGGTGTAAATGCGGGCGTAGTGTAGGTGTTGGGCCCTTCTCATGCCACCCCATGGGTGCCTTAGTGGGGGAGGAAATAGACCACCTTCAGCCTGAAGTAAAGCCATGCATGAGCCCCTGAGACCTGATTTTATGCTATTATGGGGAGAGGAGGGTAATATGATCATTGAGGTGAAGGGAAACCAGACTTGCCAGAGGGCAACAGTAGTTTGTCTTCCTGCTTTTGATGATGCTACAAAGAGCCTTCCATCCTTTAAGTAGTGTTTTACACGAGTTTGTTTTGAGGTGAAATGTGCACACTTGAAGTCAATGAGACTTTTTCATAAACGAAAATGGGACTTTGAAGTGTTTCATTTGTCATTAAAAATAAAGTTAGGGAATAAAATCTTAAGTGGCAATAACATGAAACTCTCCGTTGCGGTGTGCTGCATTGTGAGCCACCAGGATGCAACTAGAGGAAGCAGGATACCATCAGGACAAGGTGAATTTCTGCCAGCATTTGGTACTCGGTAATCTGTAAAGCCAGATCTGCCTTAGCCCTTTAAAATACATTGAAAATTACATGGGGGTTTAGATGTTTTACACTGATAAACATGTGTTTAACTCCAGACATTTTAAACATTACTCATGTCCCTTCCTGGCATAACTCCATGAATAAAGCAGCATCTGTACTATTTAACCTGGAAATAAGATTAGAGGCTGAGAAGGTAACAAGGCCCTCCCACACTACAAATGTAAAGGACAGTGGCAAAATCGTATTAAAGGAGAAAATAATTGGCAGCGGTGATCAGAATTTATTTATAAAGTAGCTCTGTTCTTCAGTCATTTGGACCAGGGCTTTTTTAATCTGAGGATGCATAATTCATAGTGATAATCTCAAAGAAAGCCTTAGAAGCTCATAGGAGACCACTAGCCTGATTTCCTGCACCTCAAGTAGAATATTACTTCTTGTACTTTTTCCTTTCCACATACTGCTACCATTACTGGGAAATTTGCTGCTGCCATTTATAGTACATTAATGATTCATTTAGATTTCAAGATAAACCATGCTGTCTTGATGAAAAATAGTTGTGATGGAAATCACAGTGAAAAAATGTGAGCACCTGTAGTCTTGTTTCTTAAAATAACTCTAGGCACCCTAAGTATCTTTCAGGTACAATTTAATCCAAAGTTGATGAAGAGGCAGAAGTCTGGAACAAGAATTCTACAAGTTACCTTAAAATAATAAAGCAAGTTGAGAAAAAATAAAAGGCAAAAAACATAAAGCATATGGTGCTTCTAGCCTTCTTGGTGGTTTCAGGAGCTAAGAACATGCTGGGGATATTGTGGAGAGAAATGATAATTTTTAGAGTTCATAATTGACATCATATGTCTTTTGTCACAATCAGTACATTTAATAAAGATGCATGGAAAAGTGCAAAGAATTTTAGTATTAAGGAATGCTGCATAGTAGTAAAATCTCATAGTGCAGGTGGTTAATACTTTGGAGCTCTGATCTTTAATATTCAGCTGCCTGCCTTTGCTCAGGAAGGCAGGGAAGTTTCATCTGTGACACCTTCCACAATGGTGTACATGCTCTTTTTAACCAGAGTTTTTCTGGAGTGAAAATACGTATGTCCTCTTTGAATAGAGGCTTATTTGGTTCTCTGTTAAATACTGTTATTTAAAAAAGTTTAAAACTCACAGCTTTCCGGTTTGCTTTTAAGGATCTATGACCAAAAGAGTTCTCAGAAACAATACCTCTTTAGATCCAACCTAATCATAGCAATAAATACATAATAGATAAATACACAATAAACACACAGCACCTAGTATTACTGAATCAGCTCTGTAAAAGCAACAGCTAATACCAAAAAGTATAAACACTGAATCAGCAAGTAGAAGCACACTGTTGGGTATAGGTGGAGTACACATTGAGAAGTGGATATGACAGGTCTTCAGTGAGCATGCTCAGTGTTTAAAAAGCTATTGTATGGTTTTGCTTGACATAGAGAAGTTTCTCCATTAGCTCAAGGAATATGAAATTGTACTGTTTCTGTATACAGTGTAAATTTCGTACCTGCACTGGTGTTGGTATGTATCAACATTGGCCACATTATATTTGTTGTTTGGCGCAGCATCTCACCTTCAACTGAGAAAGGAAAAGAATTAAAATACCGTCATTCACTTTAGAGATAAAACCACATTTGTACTTAGTGAAGCTGACTAATTACTCCAAGTTCAGATCCCCAGGATGTTGCAGAAGCAGAAAAATAATAATGTTTGTCACTAAAAAAATCTTTGCTGTCTTCAGACACTCCTAAGGTGTCTCATAAGAGTAATTGTATCATGAACTTATCACAAAACACAAGTGTTTGCTGTAGGGGTTTTGAAATCTAAAAGGAAAGAATGGGTATCAGCTGCAGATAATGTTTTTGTTGCCTTTAGGAAGAAGTCCTACCTTACAGCTTTGGGAAAGTAAACGTCCGGGTTTTGAAATAAAGTGTGAAACCAGAAACTGTTACAATGCTTATCCTTCTTTTGAAAATGAGAATATGAGTAAGGTTGATCTTCAAGGAATTGTTAAGAACTGTGTGCTTCAGGGACAAGTTCCCCTGTTACCTACAGCAGCACAGATTGCTTCACCATTACTCTTTAATACATCACTATACATTATTGACACTATGCATAGAGTTCAAAGCCATAATAAATACATTGTGGCTCAACACCTGTTATATAGTGTTCTTTACACAAAAATTAAGCACTTACCAAACTTTTGTCACTATACAGCAGTGACAGAGGTACTGTGGTATTTTCCTGCATCAGGTATAACAAAACCAGTTTGAGGTCTTAGGTGTGTGCTGTAAGCTTTAATGGTCTTTAGAGGTTTACAGAATTATTTAAAAAGTAGAATGCACTTCTCAATACTCCACAGCTGCATTGTGTATGATACAATTTGGAAATGCATCCCAATATGTCTCACAAAAACATTTTTAATTGTCACTTTGATGGCTAAAGGGCATATGTAACAAGGCTGGCTTAGTTCCAAAGGGGTTCTAATAGAACTGAAGCAACTCTCATCTAAACATAGTCATGTCCAAAGTTGAAGTTAATATTTGAACAAATAAAAACATTTACAGAAGCCATACAATTTTTAGAAGAATATTTGAAATTAAGTAAAAAATTGTGTAGAAAAATTAGTCTGTTAATAGGGTAGTTCCACCCAGGAGTGACAGCTGGACTTGAAAGGAGAGTGATGGAAGGTCTTTCCTTAGAGAACTGCTTTAGCGCAGGCAATGGTAGTGGCAGTGCAGAAGAGGTACATGGTATTAAGTAAGTGCAGCCTTACTGTTACTTAACTGTAGTTGTTGATTGCAGTTATGGCATAAAGCCTTTCACAGCCTCTGTGGTTACGTTAAAAAAAATGCTAGAAGGGATACCTAAAAGTCTTCGCCTAAAAATTTTGTGACATAGACTAGATTCAAGAAAGAGGCATTTCTATAAAAACAAGAAAACTAAACAAGTTTCTGCAAATAACTTGGAGGATATCTGAGGTAAATGGAAGACTGAACAGCTTGTCAGTGATGCCTAGAGGAAATGTAATCTAAATACTGTTTCAGTACCCTGTTAATGGGGCAACTCACCACTATTTCAGTTCTGAACTCATATCCCTAGGTAGAGGCCATCAGCGTCTGTGTTGTTGGCTGCTATTCTATCAATCCCATGAAAGCTTGGCTTTCATTCAGTTGAACCAATGCTTAGGCACAGTAATTTTATTTAAGCAACTAAACATCTTCTCCTAACCAAGTATAAAATAATTTTTTCTTCTGAATTGTCCCATTTGACACTTCAAAATTTAAAAAAAACCCAAATGTTCTTATGATTGAAAAGGTGTATTAGAAGGAAACCTTTTCAAAAATTGTTTTGGATGATCATTGTTAATGCTTTAAAGTCAGAGAAACACATTTCTTGCAAAAGGGAGAAATCATTTTGAAGCTGTAACTGTATCTTCTAAGGGTAAGGTAATTTCTTAAATAAAATCAGATTGGCTTTCAAATTTTACAATGTTCAGCTTTACTTAACTATTTAACATTTTACTTCTATCAGAAGTATTTGCCTGAGTCTTACAGTTCTTTGGGGAGGGCAGGATATCTCTTTATCTGATGTTGGTTGAAGGAGAAATTATCGTTCTGAATGTTAATGTGGAAGCTTCTTGTATAGGCTTAGGGAGACCTGTAATGTTTGGATCATTCTTCATGGTTTATGGCAGAAAAAAGAGGCGTAAAGACATAGGGTTTAAGCATTCCTTTCTTTTAACCCAATCTGACTTGTATTTGGGTGCCTTTGGAAAGTCCTCAATACCTTTCAGAAGGCCCCATTTTTTTGTGTGTATCAGATTTGAATGTGTATACAAGAAAGGATTTCTCATCTATCTCTGTACAGCTTTGGGGTAGCCAAGCTATATGAAAGACAGTCAATGCACTTCTGTAGACAGGCAGTAAAGAAAACTGATTAGAAAAATCCTGACCACCTTTTTAATCTTAGCTCTGTTACTTGAAAAGCAAGAGATTGAGGGATGAGAACTTACTTCCCTTCCACAACTGCCTGCAATATTTAGCCTCTTCCTGTAGCAGAGCACAGGCCTCTGATCTGAAGGACAGGCAGGCACAATTCCCGGTGCAGAACAATTGAGTGTAGTCTCATGCTTCATGACTTAGCTGTATTTTTCAGCATTATTTTTCAGCTTATTTTTAGCTTTATTGTTCCAGCAGCAATTCAGGACTGCTCCAGGACTGAGCAGTGGGGAAGTGTTACCCAGTTATCTTACAAATGAATGGATACACACAGGGTATAGTAGGAATTTTAAATATTTTTGGCCTTGTGTAAAAAGATGTTGACATTTTCAATATATCAGCTGTTGAAAGTTTTGTTTAAGTGGTCTGTATCATAAAAGCAAAAGAGTATCTAGAAATAAGCAGACATCTCAGGGAATTGAGGCCCATCTTAGGAATTGTGCTTCAGGCAATGGTTATTGCAATAGCTGAGTTTAAATTTCCACTTTTAAAATCCTTTTTCCAGTGCATCTTAGATTAAAAACACGGATGGGCATGACTGGTAATTATTTTAGATTTCCTAGGCCATTTCTTTAACCAAAACACTACTAATTGAAGCACTCGCTTGTGTTTAAATTACATTTGTATATGATGCTGGTTCTGATGTAGAAAATTCACAGGAAGTCCAATATTTTGATTAATACCTATTTTGAAGATGTAACCTGATACTGTGTAATAATATTATCAGCAGTAATCAGCATTAGCATTATTGAGCAGCAGCCAAACCCTGCTATTCTGTGATCTTTATCAGGTATTAGAGTACTACAGAAAACTGTAACTGTAGCACTAGCAAAACAATTTATCTTGCAGGTTAAAATACTGTTACCAATTAATACCGTTTTAATAGGTATTGTAATTTAAAGCTGTAACATCCTAAGAATTTAAAAGCAACTAACTGTACTGTATCAATATTCTATTATTTGTATAGTTTATGCAACAAAATACAAAATACAAGAAAGCACTGAAACCACCTCCAGATGTTGAGTTCTGTAAGATAAGCTCATGTTTAGCAACCTTTCAGGGTGCCAGGGCAGGTAAATTTTATGTACTTTTGTTCCCACAAACTACAGGTAAAGCTGTGTTTTAAAACTTACGCAATCCTGCCATAGCACACAAAGAAATGGAGCTCTTGAGTGGAAACATGCTATCCAGTGGGAATGTGGGGGAGGCAATCTGCAGTTGGCTGGCACTGTTTCTCATCCATGTCTCTCCCTCGATCATTATGTTCTTGTGTCTGCTCCCAAGTCTTTGAGCGACATTCAAAATCCATGTTTTCTTAGGCACCTGTGCTGTGGGCTACAGATTCTAATATCAAACCGTGGAATACATAGCTCTGGTGAAAGGTTTGATAATGTGGTTTAGAGCAGGCCTGGGCAAGTTGGCAGATGTTACAAAACCCCAGTTATGATTATCTTCTGAAAGAGCAGTAAATAGGAGGGTAAAGGCCTTCCACATTCAGCTCCCAGGAAGCAGGTGCACCAATATCACATAATGTGGTCTATAGAGAATTACTGGAGCCTGAGGATAGCAGCATTTTTATGCCTTCTAGGAGATTCCAGTTATCTGGAAGATCATTCTAACATCAGCATTTGATACTGTACTTAACAGAGAAAGAAAAGCAGCAAATATGGACATTCAAAGTTGTAATCCTCCTTTTTTCAGGTCTAAACAGGAGGAATTCTGTCGAGTGTTGTTCTGCACCAAAATGTCACATATTATCTGTTTTATCTTGAGAAAAATCCCAAACCAAACCTCTGACTTGAAGCAAATAAAACCTACTGGGCTATTTCCAGTAGCTGGGTTTTAAAAGCCACAGTAAATGATTCCCATAACCTTGCTCCACACCAGACAAGGCTGGTAGGAAAGAGACACTGTGTAGTCATGTTCACAAATTGTTTTGTCCTTTTTTGTCAGAAGATGATGAACTTCAACATTTTTTGACTGCTGCTTCTACTCTACAGCTCTGTCTGGGACAGGTCCTGTATGAAGCAAAGGCAGACTGATGATATGCGCCAGATTCATACCCCATCCCTTTCCAGTGCAGAAATACTGCTGATGTGGGTGAACCCACAATAATACTATAGGTCTGAGTTAATTCGTAAATGTGTTTCTACACATAATGATGGTTATTAGTCATGAGAGCAAAATTTCTGCAGGGAAAATAGCTCATAAAATGAAGATACTTCATCAGTAATTATTTTCTTATTCTCCCTTAACAAGATGATTAACTGCCACTTGTTTACTACCCATATGGAAAATTATATAAACATACAGAATCTAAAGAATGGTATTTTTAGTTGAGTAACTCCTTGCTATTGTCAGAACATTTTTGATGAGGTTCTCAGCACCCTTTAATATGCTGCAAGACTAGACTATTTCTAGCTTTAGAATCAGTAATTTTCTAATTTCTTGTCTAAAAATTCAAGCCATGTAGTGGTTTAAAATGGGGCATGTGCAGAGCATTATATGCTGTATTATGAAGCAAGGCATTAACTTTGCTTTAAGTTGTATGGAACAGACTCTTCTGGCCCAAATTTTAGTCTTCATGTACTTCAGCATGACTCTGGTTTGGTTTGAACTGGAAACAACTTTCTTTTATTTCTCAAAGCATTTTACAAGATGAAGCGTCAGGAAAGAAAAATTAGACGACTAAGTGCAAAATAGAAGTATAAAATTTATTTAAAACCACCCACAAAGTTCTGTGTAATCAGGAATGATACAATTTGTAATAGTCTTTTTAAAAACTCATGACAAGATTTAAAATATATTTTCAATTACAGTATTCATTTAGCCTTATTCAGTTAGGACAATAAAAAAAAAGAAAGTTTACGATCTAAACAGATGAGACACACAAGAAAATAGAACAGAACAGACAATTTCCACAACGACAATTTTTACATGTATGTTTCAATACTAGTATCAACATTTCAATGCATCTTGCTACATAAACATGAAATCATGTACAACAACTGCTTGCACCAAAAAACATAGCTTAATTAGATCTTTCAAGTAACATGCAGTCACAACTCACAAGTCTTCAAGTACTGCTGGTAAGGGTTCCCTTGTCTGCAAAGATTTTAAGGTTCAGTTTGTGAGCTAGTGTAACTCTTCACAGCTCCACCAGCCTCATGAAACTGTGCTCAGTTATACTAGGAAAGAATCAGGCCCCAAATGTTATTTGAGAAAAGCAGTATATTTTTATACCTTCTCCTGTAAATACTGTGACATAATGAAGTGCTTTTTCTTTCTGATTTTTTTCTCCCTGTACATCATCTTTTCTTTAAAAAAGTTAATTTTATGTTCCAGATCGAAATACCAGTAGATTGGTAACTGGAAATAATCCAAAACTTCAAATTCAAAGTTGAAAATAAATATCAAATGCATCCCAAAGAAAGAAAGAAAGAAAAGAAGAAAGAAGGAAAGAAAAAAATGCGGACTTTGTTTTTTGCTTTGGCATACTGATAAATCTTTCAGTTTTGCAAAGCAGGAAAGCATTCATTAGCCATAGCATTTCAGTACAGTGTGTCCTTACCTGTTACTGTTTTTTCTTATGAGCAAATTCTGAACAATATTTATGACCTGGTATGATATTGTCAAATTTCTATGAAGAGCTCTCTCTTCCAAACTGAGCAAGTAATTGTTGAGGACTGAAATCTCTGAATGCTTGTATTGGCTAGAACTGGCTTTCTTTTAGTGGTATTGGGATATCACATTTGTTTTTCTTGCATACAGTTATTTCTTTATTTTGAGGACAAGAGACTCATAAAGTTCAGACACTGCCTTTTGAGCTGCATGGATCAGACTGGCATTCACTAAGTCAGTACAAAATCTGTTCTAATTAGGCCCTGCAGTATCACTGCAGTTTAGAAATTTAAGAATGAAGCTATGTTTTCTTTTCCTCAAACTTTTTTTGAAAGAGAAGTTTGCATTGCGTTGCATTTTATAACTGCAATGTAGCGGGGCTTGATGCTTATGAAAAGCTTCTACTGGCAGCAAGGGAGGCTCTGCATGACTCAAGCATGCAGGGCGGTGCCAACGGTTTCACTGTCAAGTAGCACCACAGTTAGGGCAGTCAGAAAACGTTGGCTTTTAGCTTTGTGTTTCAAAACTCACTGCCATGTGAAAGCACCACACAATACTGCACACCCTGCTGGGTCTTAAGTCAGAAAAGAACTGAGTTCAGTAGATTGTCACAACCCCATTTTATACAATCAAGTAAAAGGGATGAAGTTAACAATAAATGGAAGCAAATATTTTAAGAATATAAAATACCAAAACTTAGAAATAGTATTATTGACAAAACTGTAAGATTTCTGGCCAAGCCATTACCTAGAGGTACAAACTTTTTACCACATTCTCCTTGTAGACAGTCTTGGAAGAAGGACAGCCAATAGAAGTGAATACTTGAAACCTGATAAAAACCAAGCCAGTTTCTTTTCAACCTGTATTTCTAAATCTGGATGTTACTAGAATCATAGAATAGAATGGGCCACTATGTGCACAATAGCAATATTATGAAATTGATTTCAGATGATTGTACAAATCAGTCATTTGGTAATAGTTTTAATTTATTCTACTGACTGTTTACACCATTATTAGTGTAATGGAATACTTCAAAGGATGTAAGCTAAACTGACATCCATTTAAGGCCCCTTTATCCTTTTAATGTGATGCAAATGACAGTAATATAAAAGAGACTCAGGGCCTTCATTCTTATTGTAGATGACTTCCAAACCTTAGACCCTTTTCCATTACAATATTATAATAAAGATACAGATAATACATGTAAAATATTGACCAGGTCACAAAACTTTCTACAACAGTATTAAAATGTTCTGTGGCAACAACTGCAATACTGAATATCAAACTAGCAGTTCCCTTGCTCCACTGCAACAACACTTCTTTGGAATACAGTTTATCTGCTATAACTGGTAACTCCAAATCTGTCCTTCTTCTTATATATGTAGTTTTATGAGGTCTACACATGCATCCTATGACTTCATGAGGAAAGCTGGTAAGGTGTGCGAAGTGTTAAAACCAGCATTGTTAATCAGTCACACCAGCCAGCCAGAGCACATCACCTTCACGTTATTTAGCACCCCAGGCTTGCATTCACTGCAAGTATGCTGTTGGGAGATTCTAGCACATAAATATAAATGTGGGTGGAAATACTACATATATAATGGTCCAGGAAAAGAGGAAAATATACTGTTGTGGGAAGAGTTAAGGTTACAGTGTCAAGAAGTATCTTGTATATTTTAAAACTGAACTTACAAGTAGGTGGTTAAATACTGCAAACAATATTGGGATGATGAACTAGGAACTGGATTGAAAAAAGAATCCTAAAGTCTCAGAAGGAGGAAAACAAGTGATGCTGACACCCCTATACCCTTTAATAAAAGGCAGTAACTACTTAGTTATTTTCTGCTCATGCTCAATCAATTCTGCTTCCTGCTACAGAGAAGGAACATCTTTTTCCACAAACAGTCCTATGTTAGTTAGGGCATTTAACTTAAGCAGTACTTGCGTTTCTCACAAAGACTATGACTGGTCAAACCAGAAGATGTAAAGGAACATTCCTGCTTTTGTACTCTGTAGGGTCTCATGTCAAGATTTAAAGAGAGCTGGTAGAGTAACTCCAAAGAAAAAAGGGCATTTCGCAGAGATGCTAGCAAAAGAAGCAAAAATCTTGTACCTTGAGAGAGGGTGACTTTTCCTTCTCAGGGGGTGAGCAGTTTTCTGCTCTTGCAGTCTCTTATAAGTTTGGCTATTTGCAGATTTAAGAACAGTGTAACAGTTGCATCAAGAAATATGAAAATTAACTGAAAAAATTATTTTGATTTAAAAAGAAAACACTGATTGTGACAGATAATGAATTATCCCACTTTCCTGGAATGAAAAAATATCCAACTGCAATATTCTAGGCTCCCTATGAGAGAATATGAAATAAAACCCAACCCCTAGAATTGTCATATATAGAACAAAAGATGACTGAAAGAAGCTTATTTTGGAAGTCACAGGAGAATAAATCCTTATGATATTCCTGAGATGAAGACTGTCTGCTTTACATACAAAGCAGTGATAGTGTATGTGTGTGGAATTCACAAGCAGGCCAACAGCTATACTGCTAATGTACACTGAATGTACTGAACCAGATCTGCAGAGGGATAGGAAGAACTCCTGGAACAGTTACACGCATTTAAAGCATTCAGCAATAGGTTATAACGTGATCTTGTGCTGGCTGTGAAAATAGCTAGACATAGCAGATGATCCATAAACAGACCATGGAGTGAGAAAGGTGGTTGTACTGTTCAATGTAATTTGTAGAGTAGAAAGTAATCAGCACTAGTCAAATTAAATATTCTTCAGGGAGACAACACAGCATTAGTTAGAATTAAGTTTTCATAATTTAGTCAAGCATGTAAATGACAGTATTAAAAAGTTTTGCTCACTCTAAAATAACTAAAAATGTTTTAATAGGGAAGAAATAAGGTAAACCACTCTTCAGAAGAAGTGATCTGTATGTTTATTAGTGCCGGATTAGATACTACTGTTAGAAATCCTTGGTCTTTGAGAAAACTTCAAGTATGAAACTCCTTTATGCAATTATAATTTTGCAGCAACATACGGAGCAGCATATAGACAACTTGTGAAAACTTTCTGACTAAACATCAGGTAATGCCATGAGATCCTGAAGCCAGTTTCTGTACTATTCTCCTATGTAGCCACATCCTCAGGACTTTTGACACTGGCCACTCTGTTTAGGATTAAAGAACATAAATGTGTCAGAAACTAAATAAAAAAGCTTATGAATTTAAAGTCAGATGTACCAAAAAAAGTGTCAACATAAAGAAGTACCCTGGCGACTACAGCACATATACAGAGAAGGCTGTCTCAAATGCCAATTGTACCTTCACAGCCTTGCCTGTGACTTACTCATGCTGTGCATCCCATCAGCTTTCCGTATCATGGGAAGGAGCAGCAGACGTGTTGACAGCAGTGCTTGCTACATTGGTCATCTACACAGATTAAAGAAAGGGTGACCAACTCTCCCTCTTCTTGTTTTTTGGTTGTTGTGGGGTTTTTGTTGTTGTTGTTTGGGTTTTTTTGCTTTGATTTTGTTTTTTTTTGTTTTCCTCCTTAAACCAGTCTAGGCAGACAGAGAACAAAGGAGAGATCACTGCCTCAAGAGGAACTGTGGGAAGAGATGAATTTGTATATACATCCACAGCTGTGTGACACAACAACACATCCTTACTGGTTAGAAACAATGCTGTAACACAGACATGGCAGAGCAGTACCACGGTGTCACAACAATCAATGGCAACTTTATCCACAGTTCAATTTTATAGAAAGATATACCCTCTATGCTTACTCCTGAACATCAGATCAACATCTGGTAAAACTGAGAAAAAAGACAGAATATCCAAATGTGATTGGACTGTTTCTCATCTCCAATTGTGTTATTCAAGATCAGATCACAAGTCACAGTTGGGCAGACACCTTTCACACAAGAAGTAAAACATAGTTGTACGGAAGATAAGTCACAAAGAGCCTAATCTGAATTTTTACAATCACAGCAGACCTGAAAGAAAGTTTGTTCAGCACTGCCTGAAGGTAATTACTGCTAATGTAGAAAAAGTGTGGAAGTAGCCATGCAATTTAGCTTTTCATATATATGAGGGTACAAATATTTCCTCCTGTTAACCTAGAAATTACAGGATTTCTGCAGTAAAGAAAAAAATCATGTATGTACAAATAGTTTACAAAACTTGAAAAAAGGAGCCAATTTTAACATGCAAGCAATTTCATGGAAAGTGAAAGGCCAAGACTGACCTCACATTTTCAGTATAAACCCATGAAGATGCAGTTTTACTAGAATGCTTCCGTAACATCTGTCATTGAACAACCTATAAGATAGGGAAAACCCAAAAAAGCTGTCAAGAGCAAAGGGATGAAATAGACCTGTCTGCATGCCTGAAACTTGAGGTGAAGGTAGTATGTCTCTCTACAGACGTTGTATCACTTCTCATGCTACAAACAATATAACCTTTGTGTTTAACCAGAAGTACATTTACTCCAAATCTTTCTCCCTATGTCCTTGCAAAACCTGTTTATTGTGGTAGGGTTGCAAGGGTCCAAGTTGGCACAGACTTTGGTCAACTGTTATCCATCCAGTTAAATATGAAAGTCGCATGAAAGCTTGATGAATGAGCATATTGCAGTCGGTGGGGCCGAAGCAACATAAACAGGACCCAAGTTTAACCCATCAAATTTAGTGTAATACTGCAGTGATATTAAAAAGGTCTTTTAAAAAAAACCCAAATAGTTGTATGTTACAAATAATCTTGAGTACTACAGAAGTTGTTATTTACCCATGCTTAACATAAAATGTTGGTTACAATTCTACAGTTTTTTCCTGTTTTTAGAGAAGCACTGTTATACGTAAGGTTAGGATTTTTAACAGCAGTTATTCCTAAGCAAGAGTTAGCTTAGATAGTTCTTAAAAAAATAAATCTGAATACAACTGTTACAGGTAGAAAGCCAGGCTCTTAAAAAGCTTTCTGGATCTTGTGACTAAAATATTTATAGATTTTTTCTATGTTCTGTAATACAACAGCATGTTACAAGCAGTAAGCACAGAGGAACTGCATGAGTAAAACTTACTATCGAGATGGGCATGACTGCAGTAACTCCAAGAGGGACTTGGGAGCCAAGCAGAACTGGCTCCTGGTGAAAGCATTATTCCTTCCTTCCAGAGCAAAAGTGGAGTGCTGTTACTGGACCCAGTGGAGAAACAGATGAGAGACACTTCTTCTAGGAACTCAGAGGCATCCCATATTGGATCACAACAGTTTTCACTAGTGTACTGTGAAAAATGATTAAAAGACAACCACACCCCACCACCAGCCCACGCATGAATCCATTTTCTGGTTTTTCAGTCAGACCATACTGCCAGTTATTGGAAACCAAGTAAAATACACAGGTCTGACCTAGACAGCTACCTCAATTTTAGATCCACCTCCTGATCTGGGCGTCCTGGAAGGGCTTCATTAAAGAGAAAGAGCAAATTGCAGGTGGTTGTGTGGCCTGAAAAGGAAAGCATTAAAGCCACAGATTCACACCTTTTAAGAAACAAATGCTGTTATAAAATTATAACCTTACTCAAAACAACATAATTTGTGTACAAGACTGATAAATACTCTGAAAAGTCACAATAAATAGCACACAGTTGTCAAAACAGTAAACAGTTGCATTTTCTATACTGCAGTACAGCAGTAGAAAATACAGCTTGCAAATCTCAACCTGCTATGTGCCATAGCAGGAAACTGTCTAGCTAACCTGCCTGCTAGGTACATGCTGAAAAAGTACTTATGTGATAGTCAAGGAAAGAGCACCGTGAATGATATTTTATTGTATAGATGATATATTTTTCTGATGTAAGCAACCTTAATAAAGCAGTAACTGCAAGTTTTAGCACCTAGCAGTTAATAGCATTAACTAGGATGTTAAGATACATTGTTCTCTGTTACAGTTGCCATTTCAAAACAGGTAAATGCGGATTTACTGAAAGTCTGTTGGTGCAGTCACCTGAGCAGTTACTTGCCAGGGGCTATGTTTGGTGGTATCCTTTGAGATCCACCTTTCAGTTTCTCACTTCTTTGAGGGAAGCTGCTGGGTTTTCACTGGAAAATTTCTATCTCAAAGTTTCCAGTCATACATAAATTAAGCATGGGCATATATAGTGGAAGATTTAAGTAAAAATGATCCGCTTTAATGATATGAAAATCTTAAAAGGTAAAAAGATGGCTCTGTCTGTAACTTACCAATGTTGTGTAAAAAAATGTTAATTCACATGAGAGCGCTGAATAACTTCTTTTTTTTTCAATTTGCAACATAGAAACTAATGCTATTAGCACTACCAGTGAAACCAATAAACTCATCTTTCCTGTCAGTGATTGCTTGTGGTGTCGAACAAGGGTTTTCAGATAGCAAATACAAAAATGGAACAGCTAGAGAACGTACAGTACTACTGTATGGACAGCTGGAATTCTTACTAACCTTCGGCTCACCAAAAATATACAAGTTTTAAAATGGAAATCTAAGGCACACAAAATACCGTAATGATTTGATGTATACTGTATATTACATAGTCAATAAGCATACAACTGCTGGTACAAAATGATGGCATAACATTGGTTTTGTTTTATTATTTACAATCCCTTCATATCCTCTATTTGAAGTAATATTAAGCTTTGAACTAAAATTTGCAGCATACCCAGTTTTTACAAATTTTACTTAAAATAGGTAAGATACAAAGAATGGGTTCAACTCGTCCACCCTCTGACACCAGCATTTTTGTTAATTTTGACAGGCATCTGTAGAATTGAACCCAAGGTCATTACATAGTGATTGCTACTTCAGACCTTGCTCCTGCCAACACAACACGTGTCTATGTCTATACAGGAGAACAGTCTCATTCATCAACAGCCGCATTTAAGTATTTGTAGCACCAAGGTCCTAACTGGCACTATGTGTTAAAAATACAATTTACGTACTTTTCGTACCAAAACTGTAAACGTAGTGCTTACAGTTCAACTTTCAAGGGAAAAGCACCTTGTCTAGGTTTTAAATAAAGCAGATCTAGATAGTTCATATTCCTCAGTTACAGCACCACTACATTGTAATGTTATCAAGTATATTATTACTATATTTTCACACTGGAAAACTTCTGATCTCATTACACCTACAGGCTACCCAGCCAGGGAGGACTCCAAGGCAGAACTAAGGTACAGCTTCATCTCTGGGCCTGATCCTGCAGCTCTCAGTCACAAGAGGAGTCCTGGCTTGAGCAGTCCTCCTGGCTCTGATGGGGCAGGTATGGCTACGTAGAGCTGTTCTCATGGAAGAAGTTGTAGGATGAGGTTGGTCCTTAGCTAACATTGCCATTTGGTAATTTGTTTAAATAAATAAGTTTAAAAAAGAAATACATAGGAGAGGAGAATCAGAAAGAAGAGTGGGATGCTACAGTATTTAAAAGCAATAGAGTGTCTGTTTTTCCTCTGGTTTAGCAAATGCTCATTTCATGTTATGTCACTTTTTCAGCCGAAATTGAGAACATAAATTTCATATGTTTGGAAGGAAGAAGACAACCCTTTCTACATGAAATGTAGAAATCACTTAAAAAATTTACAAAACATTTTTGTAAAAAAAATGAACACAGAAAGCTGGTGAATATTACAGATACGTTATTCTTCATGAAAAACTTGCTGCTGTTATAAATTTCATACTTTTCCAAAATTTCCTTTGTATTTTCCCCAAATTATTTTGTCCCAGAATAGAATAAGGCAACTCTAGGGGGTATATTCCTTTTTATCCCAAAACAATCCTACCCCTGAGGCATTAGGAACATTTGGTTGTCGTGTTAACTTACAATGCTCCAAACGAATGAGACTTACGCACTTATTGCTCAAAGAAATCATAACAAACACTGCCTTTAAAAACCCAAATAATATTCATAGCTCCCAATAGCAACACACACACTGACAAGACGTTTCCTAATTTCATGTTTGTACACTCTCTTGAAAAGAATGGTTCTGTATATTGTAACTGTTTATATGCAACATAAAAACTTCCATGAAAAAGGGCAAGTCTAAAAACAATCACATATGCTATTAGCATACATACTGCAACTGTAACAATATGGAACTCTACACAGCAAGAATAAAATTATTTCTTCTGTAGAGTATGCACAAACCTTAGACAATATGATCCTTATACTATACTATTTCAAGTTAATTTTAAAAATAGAAAGTGCTTTTAAAATATATATTTACAGCTTAAAAACAACTTCCAGCCATCATTACCAATAACTTCATTTCATACATAATGACAAATCCAGAGAAAAAATTCATTGGTTTTCTAAAAGATTTATCTGTAATTTGGACTATAAAGCAATGGGTGGAAGTTGTTAAAGCAATGGCACCATGAAGTAATAATTCAGCTTATTTATGTTTAACTGTTTGATGTGGTTAAGCACCAAGAGCTGTGTAGAGCTATTACTGTATAACTTGATTTAACACCATAAAATGTGAACCTGTTAAAATCCCTATAAATGATTTTTGTAGTAAACAGACTCGATTTAAAGCACCAAAATATAAATTCCTAAAGGTAATAAACTGAACGATTCAATCAAGGTTAACAACCTAAACAAAATCTTTTTTAGAGTGTATTAAAACTATACAATTTTTTTTTGCTTAAAATGTGCTTGAGCACCACCAAATATTAGTCACAGTTTAAGAAGAAATACCCTCCTTCTTTTTTTTACCTCAGCCTTAAAATGGTTGAGATGAGCAAATAGTAAATGGCACGAAGCTTGTTCTTTAACAGCACCTTAAAGAAACACCATGTAACACTGCACCAAGAGGGGGCATTTGAGACTAAAACCTATGCCCAATGGTTGTAAGGCCCTGCAACTCGTGTAAGGGCATATGAAGATACTGTTATTATGTTATCCTTAGTTATTGTTAATGCTCTGCGTGATGGAATTTGGTTGAACTCATTGTCTTCATAAAAAAGATCTCTGTTTTCACTTGTTTGCTTTGTTTTCCTGCTGCTAGAATTCAGTTCGGTATTCTCCGTTCCTAATCTTTCCGCTTCTTTTTCTTTTTCTTTCGCCCTCTCAGCCATCTTTGCTTCCCACATGGCTAAACCATGTTTTGGCTCATTTAAATTTTTGTGTTGGTAGAAAACTAACGAAATTCTTGTGGGATGATTGCGGTTGGGTTTTTTAATAGGTGTTGTAGCATGGAGCTCACGTCTTGCACATTCAATTAAGATAGAACCATGAGAAGGTGCCACAGCAACCCCACCAATGTCATCATCCAAAAAATTGTGCTCACTGTCTGACCACATTTCCTCTGCTTTTTCTTCAGAATCAGCCAGCTGTCCCAGTGCATTGTTCTGCTTTTCGTCCACACAGTTAAAATCACACATCTGTTCCTGATGGGCGCTGCCCTTTTCCACTGGGCATCCACGGGAACAGTCAGCTTCGTTTCTGACTGCATTCTTTGCTGGAGAGCTTAGCGGTACTGACAAATCACAAGAGCTGACCATCTGTGAAGAAGGAGAATTGTCTAACTGAAGCTGACAATTCTGTTTGTCTGGCTGATGTTCAAGTATAGTGGGCAAGGGGTCTTTATGGGCTGGAGGGCCTGGAGCAGTGACCTCTGGAAGAATCGGTGGCACACCATTCATCTTATCATTCAGCAAAATTCCAGTATAATCTTTGACCGACACATCAAAGTTCTTACAATTTACATAAGGTGTCACATGAGGTTGCTTGCTACTGCATTCAAAATACCCGTAGGGAACTGAAAAATCTTGTTGAATATTAGTCACTGCTGTTAGGCCAGACTTATGTGCTAAAGATGAATAAGGATGTAAACTATCCACCTTGAAAGGGGAGGAAGCCGTATACTGTTTTAATAGAGAGCAATTTTTAGTAGTGTTTGAAGTATGTTTCATGGCATAGAGGTGATCAGAAGTCTCCGGTTTTATTCCAGGTTTTAAAGCATCTGTTTTGTTCCCTAAAAAAAAAAAGCACACCAAAGTGTAAATACTTTTCCTCACTTAAAACAATAGAACTTTTATAATATTTCTTACACATGCTTTCTAATAAAAAAGATATACATGATGACTACAGATTTTTCAAAATGGTTATTTTTAGCTTTTTAGGCATATCTCTAGGAGCATAAGTACATCATAATAACCTTGCTAAATTAACGCCTTAACCTATTCCAGTCAGCCTGTTGGTATATAAAATAACAGAGAGTTGAATCAAATAAACAGATACAATGGAATTACCACCCAGTCCTGATTCAACACAGGTGCTTTCCAGCAGCTGACTGCTGGCCTTCGGCACTGCCCAGGCTTGCAAGAAGCACAGTGTAAAAGTTTTTACATAATTGATCAAATTTAGTCTGTTTGAAATGAAACCTGTGAAACAGTCCAAATTCTTGGCTGCCTCAACCCCATAATCACAGGAAAAAGCATGTTTATAGATCTTGTCCATTGCAGCAAAAAACTCACTGAATTACACTGATTTGTGTGCTGATTAGCAAGCAACTACTCAGAAATTTCCTTAAATCAGCTATCTGGCAACATACTCCAGGTAAATCCATCCTTACAAAGCTGTACCACGTGATTTGGCTATCTTCCATCTAATTGCCACATATTAATTATTTCAGATCTTTGTGGAGACATACATTTAAGTTGGCTCCCTAATCAATTTCTGGTCACAGCTCCCTGCAGTTATTCTGGTTTGTGGAACAGTCTCCTCCAATGACTCATTCTCATCATGTGTAGGTTCAATCCAGAGTCCACTGGAGTAAGGGGAAAGAATTCCATCAACTTTGTTGGGCTTTGCATCATGACCTGAAATTGCCTTACATGCGTTTTGCTGGTACACTGGCACCCCACAGAGAGCTCTTACATATTCTCATAAAAGACTGTCTCTATCAGTGTTTCTTCATTGTTCCATAAATACACAGAATGTTTAAATGCTTTACTGAATATAGAAGAACTATTCTTTCTTCTGTCTTCTAGTAATTTATAAATAGTGATGGATTAAAAAAACAGTCTTTCAATAGAAAGGCAAAAAAAGGAAAAGTGGGATCAATTAGGGACACAATAGTTGGTATTCAAATATTGAGATTGCGGAGGGACGTATGGAAACCGCAAGAACTTTAGAAAAACCTCTTCTATGAAATCAAACTCTTAATTAAGAATCCCCCAAGAACAAGACCTTCTTCCAAAAGACTGGAAACACAGCATTTGAGAAGTGTGGTTTCTGTCATCTCTGCAGAGAGACCTATGTTCTCTGGAAATAAGTTTTAACAACCCACAGCATTTTCAGAATGGCCATGGCGCCAGCAAATTCCACATCTCTTGCCAGAAGCTCCTTACTCTCTGGGGCAAAATAGCAGAGATTAAGAGAAGCTAATATAAATATATGGGTAGAAGGAAATCAGTAATGGCTCAGGTAAGGTGGCATTGCTTCCTGGGAATACCTCCTGTTCAGAGACTGACGCATCTCCACTGACAGCTGTTGGTTGAAGTGGCCACTGCTCTGCTGCAGCCAGCTAAGAAAGTGTCCCTAAGTTGGTGGCTCATCTCCGAAGTACAGGCCAAGAAAAATTGCTAATATTTATGGAGACAAAAATAATTTTTCTGTCTGTAAAGTTTATTTGACCAAAGTAATGTGGTTAAATGATGAAACTATACAAAGAAGGATGTAAGGCCTCTATCTTTAATACTTATAATAATTTAGGATTTCAAAGGCTCTTGGCATTAGCATGAAGGTAAAAATTAACAGTTGTGCTGTTTGCTGTTGGCAAAAGATGCCTGACAAGACATTCCCATTTAATACACAACATTTCCATAAAAAACTTGGCACAGTTGAGATTCAAACCAGGTCTTCCCATATGCATGATCTACCAAGATTTAATCTGCCTTCAGCACTACAGAAGATCTGCCTCACCAGTCTGTGCTGTGAGGACAAGTGTCCTCTTTTTTCCCTTTCTAATTTCCAGTTCTCCATGTGGTGAAGACATGCAGGTTAGAGGAGTCTCTCACACCTTCCAGGCCTTCCTACCAGGCAATACTGCAGTGGTTCTGAAATGATGGTCAGGTCCCTTTCAAAAGAAGGGCCTCTAGTTTACCATCAGGAGGTACTACTGGATAAGTCTAGTTTCAGCTCCTCTGTCTCACAGGTTCTTTGATTTTGTTTTCATACTAAGCCTAAAGATCCCAGTGATACTAAAATTTTCCATTCTCAGGACTAAAAGGAACCAATCAATGACTGCTCCCCTCTAACTGCTACAAAACCATATGTACAAGTACGATGCTGTAGGATTCTAAATCCAGAATTTACCGACACTGGCATTTTACTGTAGGTTAGGGGCAGGGCAGCAGTGGTGTGCTGAGGTCTTTACCCAGCCATCATCCTGTATGACTGAACACATAAATCAATGTGCATAAATTCTTCAAGTTACTTCTGCACATCACACCCCCTTGCTCTTTGCAAACTTGAACTTCTGCTGCCATTGCTGCCCAGTTAGTGAAGCCTCTTTGAAAGTGTATCCATAGCCAGCCACAGCAACATGTGCCATTGGCAGACCTGGGGATTACAGTGCTGACATCTATTTGGAGGGATTTTACTATCAAAACTTCCATGACAAAACCTGCACTTTTATAATAGAAATTAAATATTTCTAGTCACATACTTATTTTTCCATCTATGAACAACTCCCAAAGAAGTATTTATTTCTCACTCTTGACATATCAGCTGCCCTTTTAAATTATTTAAGCAAATACTTCAAGACCAAACAAATTATTTAAGTCTTCACAGCTGTTATTTTTGCATGTTCAAGTAATAAAGTTCTGTGTTCCCAAAGCCCATGGCAAAATTCTGGATATTGTGCCATTTGTTAAAGGTATGGTCTTCAGATATCAAAGCCATGCCTGTTGGTAACTACAATGGTATGTATGGGTAGGTGGTTCCTAACTCTATTTCAGTGTTTCAAAACAGCATTCCAGTGAGATCAAACAATATCATAATTCCTTCCCAAGCCAGAACCCTCTAATGCTTCCAGGACTTCCAGTCCACTCCAAGCACAATGGAAGTTATTAATCATTGCTTTGGAGTTACTGCTGGATGTTGTCCTCAGCCGGAGGAGTCCTTTTATGTTTGTTTCGAAGCCTGGGCTATGTCTCCCAAACTTGCATGTAGATTGACTGAATATCTAATTTCCTAGGTATGTCAATAAAACTGCTCTTCTTGTTCTTACTCCATCTTGCTATATGCAAAGTTTACTGCTTGCCCTGACTCCTCTGCTGAGATAACCAGGGTGCTGGGTGTGAATTACAAATGGATGTGACAAATGGGTTTCCTTTAGTTTGTTTAATTTTAACACCCCTCTCCCCCCCCCCTTCTAAATACATTTAACTACTGTTCCTCCCCTTAAGTCTACTATACGTATCTGGTTGTCTCCCATGAAATAAAACTCCAAATTTTAGCAGGTTGGCCAGTTTTCCTCTCTTCTTCATAAAAAGTAGATCCTTTTTTTTTTTTTTTCCCCTTTAATCACAGAGTCTAAGTCCATGGCCTTTTCTACTTTTCATTACTGGAAAGTCCCATATATTAGTTCTGTCCTCTGAAGTACTAGTCAAAAGTCTGACCCCAGTTACAACAGCAAAAATCAGAAGTTCTCCACATTCTCAGCCACATCACAATTCTATGTTGCACAAACACGTATTGTAGCAGAAGAGTCTGGACATAGTTTTCTTGTAACAGAACAAACATGGCATTCCTTTTACCCAGCTGCTGACAGATTCCAGCTATGTGGCCCTTGCTAATGATATTTCAAGGAACAATCTGAAGAGCACTGTCTTATTGAATAAAATCTAGGGCATTTTTTGCAAATCCCTTGCTTTGCAACATGCCACTGGTAGGAAATTATCAACTCGGATTCTGAGAAAGACATTGTCTTTCACAGGCAATAACACAGTTCTTGTACTTTCAAATGACAAACATTCCTGTTGGTTATTTAGATAAGCATTCTTACAGCAGTATTTCAAGATGATCCTACTGCTATTAGTTATTAGAATAAAGGAACTTGGAAATATTTAACTCATGCTCACACACTACCAAAAATTTGATTTTGAGCAATCACCTGTTTGTTTCTTTTCCTGTGCCAAGAGAGAATATAGAATCATAAAGTCATAGAATAGTTAGGGTTGGAAAGGACCTTCAGATCATCCAGTTACAACCCCCCTGCCATGAGCAGGGACACCTTACACTAAACCATATCACCCAAGGCTTCATCCAACCTGGCCTTGAACACTGCCAGGGATGGAGCATTCACAACTTCCCTGGGCAACCCAATCCAGTGCCTCACCACCCTAACAGTAAAGAATTTCTTCCTTATATCCAATCTAAACTTCCCCTGCTTAAGTTTTAACCCATTACTCCTTGTCCTATTGCTACAGTCCCTAATGAAGAATCCCTCTGTGGCATCCTTGTAGGCCCTTTTCAGATACTGGAAGGCTGCTATGAAGTCTCCACGCAGCCTTCTCTTCTCCAGGCTGAACAGCCCCAACTTTCTCAGCCTGTCTTCATACGGGAGATGATTGCAATGAGTTGTACACTAGCCCTTAAAATGAAGAATCTACAAGTATTTTATAAAACTGAGTATTAAGGAGTTTTTCCTTCCCTTCGGATGGGTAAGAGGCAACATAGTATCAGAAAAGACTGGCAGAATTTAACAGTCAGACTCACCTAAACAATGCAAAGGGTTGCCAAGATTTTCTGAGGCTTCAGTTTTCAGCTTTACTGGTGTTGAGTATTTTTTATCTATTAATGGTTGCTTTTCAGTCAGGGTCCTCCTTGTGTCTGGTTTCCTTTTCTTTGTAGCTCTGAGTGGCTCAGCTAACATTCGTACTTCTCTGGGAAAAGCTGTGAGCACCTGTATGGCTCCGGCTTTTATCTTGGCTTCCAGTCCCTCCTCGGTGCCAAATTCGTCTGTTTGTGAAATTTTGTAAAGAGGTAACACATGGAGCTGTTCATCACTTGGAATCACCCCCACTCTCCGGTTATCTTCCTTTGTTAATGTACAGACCTGGCAAGAACAGGAACACTTACAAATACAGCCACATACATAAAATATAAGAGTTACTTCAATGCTTAAGCAGTCAGCCTAGACTTCACTGGTTTCTTGTATTTTGTGGCCTCGATGCTATGAGTCTTTCAGATGTAAACATCTGACAAATATCCTACTTGATTTATGATGATGCAAAAAAAAAAATATCGGTACTTGAAGAGTAAGATCAAGGCACATGTCTTGGACAGGAAAAATGAAACTCTGGCTCAGCTGACATTGTCCACAGCCATGTGCCAACCTCAGTAAATAACCTGAGCTGTCAGACTGTTAATTCCTAAGCATTCTTTGTTTTTTTAAATACGTATTTCATGTTTAGATTCATTTTTAAGGACTAAAAATATGAAAAAATAAAACAGTTCTGCATTGAAAAAGAAGTTTCTATGACATGGAACTGGTTTTGTTTTGGCTGGCAGAAAAAAATCAAAAACCAAAAATCCCAAACCTACAACAGTTACTTGTACTGCTCTGTACTTGCAGCAAATCTCAATTCTCACCTCTCACTCCTCCGTTCCATGTTTATACACTTTTCTTACCCTAACACCCCCCCCAGCTCTTGACTGCCTGTGTAATGAAGTCACAAGACCACACGATGCTAGGTTTCTCTTAGGCCACTGATCTACTTTCTCTCATTAAATTATGTGCGGTGAGATCCTGAAGCTGAGAGGAGAATGCTGGTTAGATCCAGTTTGATAAGGGCACTTCAGAAATGTGGGTAAACATTCAAACTTATTGCAACAGTTTATATATTGTAATTTTTCTGAATCACTCCTGAACGTCTGCAGTACTTAAAATTTTCAGCACTTCTAGAGTTCTGGCTGTTATTATTAACTTCATCTCACAGGAAGTGCTAAAACCAGCTGTGTGCTTCCTGGTTTCTTTCTGTGCTTTCCAAGGGATGGCAACAGTTTGACATGTATGAGCAAGTGTACAAACAGTCCTGCCATTTGTAATTTTATTGACTACATTCATGAGAGAATACTGGTCTGTACAACAACATACTACATCACTAGAAAGCCATGCATTTGATATCATGGCTTGGTTAAGCTTCTGTTTCACAGAGAGTTACTAACTACCCACAGGAACATGAGCACCATCCAAGGATAAGATGATACTCC
The DNA here is from genome assembly GCF_012275295.1 of Melopsittacus undulatus. Taxonomy (NCBI): domain Eukaryota; kingdom Metazoa; phylum Chordata; class Aves; order Psittaciformes; family Psittaculidae; genus Melopsittacus; species Melopsittacus undulatus. The sequence goes on along the minus strand of NC_047530.1, from coordinate 66,932,167 downwards.
CTAATTGGAAATGTTATCATTCCATTATTGTGCAGGCTGAATGTGATGCTGACCATAAACAGTTAATCCAATGTCCCAGAATCTTGTCACCATGCCTAAGATTCCAGGGGGGAATAATAATAATAGTAGGAGGAAAGGGCAGAGGAGAAACAAACATTTTTTATTTTATAGCACAGCTTTACACATAAAGACATCACACAATTATTTCCAGAATAATAAAATTACAGAGTCACAAACTAAAAATCCTAAATCAATAAGGTGGTTAGGGCTTTATAAATAGCTATATGCAAAGCTTGACAGTTGCAGAGCAGCAAAAGGAGAACATTTGAGAGGCAGAGACAAAGGAGAAGAGCTTTTCAGGTGGCATTTTGAAAGGATCGAGAGAAGGGCAGTTAGAAGCTGATGAGTAGCATTTACTGATGTGCTTGCTCCATGCGCACTTACCTCAACTGGACAGCCTTTGGACTACGAGGAAGATTTAGAAAAAATAACAAGTTGTTCCATGAGCAGCGAATGATGCCTGGTTTCCTATGGACATCTCATCCCCACACTCCCACACACCCACATCATTAATCCCTGCTCCCTTTCATGCCCTGCTACCACCTACACTGGGCTCCAGGCAGTGGAAGCAGAGCCTGTCTGAAGCTTGGTGCCTCCCAGCTACTGGGCCAGCAGGTATATGAGGATTAACCTGGGGCCGTGGTTATGAGAATCCTGCTGCAGCCTCCTCAGCAGAAGAGCTAACCTAGATCCGTCTCCCCCACACAAGTAAAATTCACAACTTGGAGCAAGAGCTTAAAATCCCAAAGACAATTCAACTTCTGCAAAATTCAGTGAAATCTGGTTGAAGTTTGTCAGCAGATTCCAAGTTATTCAGGAAGAATAAAAGAGGGTAGGACATAGAGCACAATTACATATGACTCATGTTCTTAGAAAGCCTAGCACATCCTCCCCTTCTAAATTGAAAACAAAAGAGGTAATAACATAAGCATGGAGGGGCCCAGCTCCCACTTGTTCCCATCAGAAACTGGATTATTCTCACTTGCCTTTTAAAATATTCTATCCAACCTGTGTCTGGACCAATGCACTAGTCTGAAAATTGTCCCAGTCTTCAAGATTCAATCCACCATCTTGCTCATTTTGAAGATCAAAACCCTAATCCAATTTATAGTTCTCAATTTTCATGCATTTCACTAGACATTTTAATGGAAAACTGATTTTGTGTATTTATTAGAGTTCTTCTTTTCCATAAAAAGATCTACTCTTAAAAATGTATTATTAATCTTTCATCTGACTTAAAATTACACAGCGGTCACCATACTTGGCCAGGGGGAGCATACGAGCAGAGACAAAACCCAAAGCTAGTATACACTGAAGAAAGATCTGTTTTCAGCACGAATGGGTATTTGTCATTATCACAAAGCCAACACCTTCTTTAGAACAAGAAAGCCAAAGAACTGTTCTGAAAAACTAAAGATGATGACGGCTGCAGTATATTGGCAGAACTATGCTGAAAATACAGTCAACTCACAAAAAAATTAAATACTGAGTTAGAATACATAAAATTAAGAAATTCGTGTCTATTAAAAATTATGTTAAAACCCTGAAGACCAGAACAACTACAGCCTAAATACCATGACAGCAGGTTTTACTTACATTAAACTTCAAGGTCACTGTGCCTCATAATATAATTTAATATAAATTTAATATAAAAGGAAGGACACAATGGCAAGTGGATAACTGAGAAGTTAATGTTAAGGGGAAACCATCTATAAATTAAGGTCCTGTGAAAAGCTAGCAATTTGCAGCTGGAGTAATCCACCAAGTGAGAAACACCCATTTCAAAAGTCCCTCTTATAATTAAATAGGCAAAATATTCCATTAAGAAACTTTAACAGAAGCTATTAGTGAGAAGTTAAAAGCAACATTTTCCATCAGTACTGATGCTGTGCTGTGAACTGACCAACATTAAACCCAAACATGAGGATCATTGATACTGCTGAAGTCCATTTACACTGTGAAGCTGCATGTCCTTCTACTCAAAATACATTTTCTAGAATGTGCAGCTTAATCATCCAGGATGCTGAAAAGCCAAAGGAGATGTTGGCCAAATGGTTTGTTTAGGTTTCCAGTGTGCTTGGTAATCAGAACCATTACCTATTCTGGTTTAGTGAGATCATGGTAAAACTTGCATATTTATACAACTTTACTTCTTTTAAACCCATGAACTCAATGGGACTGCCTCCACACATCTTCAGAGAAACATCTGTAGCCACACAGCTCCCAGAGCATTATTCTGGAACTTTGATTTGCCTCTGTCCTCTTGAACTTCACATGTGAAAATGATGTAGCCTTTTCCACTGTGTTGTATGAACAGATGTTTTAAATTAAAGTTTCAGCAAAACAGTCAAATGACCTTTCTAAGTTCAAAAGATGAAATAAGTTTCCTATACTTATCTTCCTTCTGCAGCCAGAAGGGAGAGTGGGTGCCATTTGGGACTCTGAGGTGCTGCTGCATCACTGCTTACCATTACAGATGTGAACAACGTCACTTTTCCTTTACAAATGAGACGTGCTGTCATTTTATTGGCCTGTTACACCCTGAGTAAGTATGCATAAGACTGAGTGTCAGAGGAGGGAACCGAAAACATCTCTGCCCTCTGACAACTATATACACACAGAGGAGGTGCCACTAGACAGCATTTCTGTACCATATGCTGTCACACTGGTATGGCGCACAAACCGCTGTGCAGCAACTCACAGCTTAGTAAAGTTAAACTTCTAACATCTCTCCATTTTCACAATAAGAACAGTAACAAAAATCCTTCCTTTACAGCCCTGTGAGGTTTATCTTTTCTCTTGTTATAATCTGAAGCACCAGTTTAAGGATCTAGTACTTCTGTTGCTCACAAAGCAAGCTGTGGTCACGGTCCAGAACATAGTCTGACCACTCACAGAGACATTACATAATTTACTGCAAAGCTCTAGACCAACATGCAATGACTTGATGAGCTGTAACTACAGAAATACAGTAAATTATTGGAAGAGCAGAGGATTATTTTAATAAATCAGGAGAGCTTGTTGATGGATTGTTCATTGACACTACTTAGTTCTGCTGCCAATAATAAATTTTGTGTCATAGCTGCTCCTGAAGCACAGATTTACCTTCCTCCCCTTCTCCCACAGTGCCTGCTGCAGACTCCATAGCACCAGCGACTAGACATAATTGCAGCTGGGCTCTCTCCTTTCTGAACGCCAGCCAAAAGGGAATGTGCCCCATAGGATGACAAACACCCACACAGATGCTATCAAACTAGTGACACCTTCATTGACCATGTTGTTTTGGACAGTGTAAAACCCCATGTCAGGGGTTTAACTGGACTCACACAGGTACAATGAATGTGATCCTTTGTAATTAATTCAATAAAGAAATATTTAATTTCACATACTCCATTAATAACTATAAAGCTTTTTAGCTTTCTATCCAAAAGGAACACTGTACCCTAACACTCCAGTTGTAACATACATCCATGGCCCTTAGAAGAACATTAAAAGATGACAAGAGAGCCTGAGTAAAAATGCAGGATGTATTTATTGACTTAAAAGTTCTTAAAGAACTCAGTTCAAAGACAGAAATTACGTTTCTCTTTCTTTCAGATAAACACATCAGCTTACACCTCTGTGGAACTGCCAAATGCTTTCACTCTACTGCAGAGCAAACAGGGAATATTAATTTTTAATTTTAGGTCTGCTACATTCAGGTCGTGATTCTCGCAGCCAGGAAAGAACTTCAGTGAATCAAATCTCCCATGGTAATGCTCAGTTTGCGCAAGTTAAGATGAATTATTCTATCTTAGAAACATAGAATAATTAGGGTTGGAAAGGACCTTAAGATCATCTAGTTCCAACCCCCCTGCCATGGGCAGGGACACTTCACACTAAACCATGTCACCAAAGGCTTTGTCCAACCTGGCCTTGAACACTGCCAGGGATGGAGCATTCACAACTTCCCTGGGCAACCCATTTTAGTACCTCACCACCCTCACAGTAAAGAACTTCCTCCTTATATCCAATCTAAACTTCCCCTGTCTTAAGTTTTATCCCATTACCCCTTGTCCTATCACTACAGTCCCTAATGAAGAGTCCCTCCCCAGCATCCTTATAGACTGCCTTCAGATACTGGAAGGCTGCTATGAGGTCTCCACGCAGCCTTCTCTTCTCCAGGCTGAACAGCCCAACTTTCTCAGCCTGTCTTGTATTTACAGTAGACATTTCCAGAGCTTTTTTTCCCCCACTGCTAATGAAAATGACAGCCTCATTTATTTTCAGAGTCACATACAAATAATGCAGTTGAACATCAAAACATTCATACCCAGAAAAATACCAGAATGCTTTTTGGAAATTCTGGCAGAGATAGAGCAGGGAAATTATTATTGGCAGCTCATTAGATAATACATTCTTGTAAGTGTACTGTAAACTGTGCTTATCATTAAACTCATGTAAGTGCTTTGCTGAACTCATGTTTGTGTCTGGTTTAAATAATTTAAACAGATTCTGGTTTTCCTTTACTTGTGGTGCACTGCACAGCATTCCCCTCATATTTGTGGTAAAAGTGATTCCCCAACAACTGAAGGGAGAAAATGAGAAAGTATTGCTTACACCAGGAGTAGTGGTGATAGAGCTCGCAGCATGTGCAAATGCACTTTATGCAGTATTTATTTTAACCCTTTTAGTCCAGAGGAACTTTACATTTTATAAATGAAGATTCTATGTCAGAATAAGGAGGAAAGGAAGAAATCTTACCAGCACTAATGAGGTGCAGGATGACAAGTACACTTTGTACAGATTTTGAACTGTACAGTGTGACTACCATTTAAAAAAATCATAGTAAAAGAGGAGAATAGTAAATGAAGTTTTGTATGTTTGAGGTTTGTAAGGCAGTGCAAATCCTTCTCATTCTGTTAATTATCACATTATCATAAAGCAGTCACCTATATGAAAATTGTCACCACAGTTAGATGTATTACTTGCATATAAAACATTTAACAGACAAAATATGTCATAGTTATGGAAATCATCATTATTATCAGTGATATATAAGAAGTCATAATGTATTTTAAACTAAGCAGGTAGCCAAAGTAGCTTTTGGAATAGATGGGAGTACAGAGGTGACCAGATAGATGCTGGAATGCATTTCTGCTTGTGTTCCTACCACAAGTTTTCAGACATTAACACCAGATTTGGTTGTAAACCAAAATTGACAATCCTAATTTTGATCATCATCATGTCATTCCTGCTGAATTCTGAGACCTGCTACCATATTGCCCTGGTTTTGGCTGGAATAGAGTTTATTTTCTTCCTAGTAGGTGGTACAGTGCTTTGTTTTGGCCTTAGTCTGAGAACAACGCTGATAATACACCAATATTTCAGTTGTTGCTCAGTAGCACTTACCCTGGTCAAGAACTTTTCAGTCTCATGCTCTGTCAGTGAGGAGGGGCGCAAGAAGCCAGGAACTATAGCCAAGACAGCTGACCCAAACTAGCCAAAGGGGTATTCCATACCACAGCATGTCATGCCCGGTATATAAACTGGGAGGAGTTACCTGGAAGGGGCTGATGTATCGGTCCGTGAGTGGTGAGCAGTTGTATTATGCATCACTTGCGGGGTTTTACCATTAATTTATTTTTTCCAGATGTGCATCCTTTGATAGAGATATTATTCTTGAGTGTCACCTCCATTGATGTACAAGAAGTCATCCCAGCTATTTAGAACACTGCAGTGCTCTAACTACTAAAAGAATCAGATTGCCAGGTTTATTTTGCCTTTTCTCTTTTGAGCTTGTCTGTCTTCAAGACAATGGTCTCAGTTTCTAACCAATTCCCAAATGATTTTCTCACTAGCAATCCAGCAAGGTATTTGGTACACCAGTCACACCAAAACCCCCACGTCTGTGGGTTTTCCTTTCATGTTGAGATTTTAAGATCACAAAAGTGACCTGACTCCACTGTGACTTTCTGACTAGTAACTATACTAACACGAAGCCTCATAACAGGGCAAGAAAAAGTGAATTTGATGAGAATTGACCCTGGGGGATGTAAACTAATAACAATTCAGTTTGTTAGCCCTTCCTCTGCAGAGGTCTGTACAACTCCTTGGTTAGATTACTATTTGCCTCAAACAGCTACTGCGAGTATGTCATCTGTCCCACGGCCAGTCCTGGGTGTCTTACAATAATTCAGGTGTTTTGTAGGAAGGATCACTCCCAAACCCTTCCTGATCTGCTCTATAATAAGATGAACTTATGTCCCTTGCAACCTAGTAATAAATGTATACAGCTAACATGGGAATTTATAAATGGCAACATGCAGTTAATTTCCTAATACCTTAAAAAACTTCATGCAAATGTACCCACCCAACCAAGCAGCATTTTAAAACACACAGTAATCACAACAGTAAAGAGTGCAAATGAGAAAATCCTGTGTACATACCACAGTGCTTCCATTGTGCATGTTATGTGTGTCCTTGTGGGCATGGGCACAGAAATCTATGCAAGCTGTTACCCCAGAAAAAGGCCTACCATCCTTGGATCCAAGTCGACAGTCTGGGCCCATGTGTTCATTTTCCACCTAGAAATAAAATAAACTACAGGTACGTGGGACTGAAAATGAGTGACTTGGAACTTCATGAGCCACAACTGCACTTGTGACTGAATAAATGCATCCAGCGAGAACAACTGGAAAGCACATATTTTCCCATGAAACATGCAACACGACGGGCTATCAAAGAGATAATGAGCTCAGCCAGAGTCCAAATGTCTTTAAATGGTTAAAACATTTTACTTACAATATTATCATAAGCCTTTTATGTGTGCACAGCTCAGAGCATAACTTAACCATCAGATGGAATAAGCAAGGTGCAGTATTTTAAAACTAGCCAAACAAAGCAACCACTGTAAGCAAGCAACGGGATTCACCACAGCTGTGGCTTCTACACATGAACACACTGTAGGGTTTCATCTTGTTTTTAAACCACACTGCCTGTTCAGAGCTACAGCTAGATCAGCTGCATGTCGCAGACATACCTGGTTCTGGAAGGCTTCAGGAGCAAGCTTTTTATAAACTGGAGCCACATCAGTAGCTAAGGTTTGCAAATTATTTTCAAGAAGTTCCTCCTGCAGAGAAAGGCAACACTTAGAATGCTTTAATTTGCTTTAAAAGAATCTAACCCAGGTCTGAGATGCCTGACAGATCAGCCTGTGTCTAATATTTTATTAATCTTCTGTTCTGTTGCCATTTGTCACTAATTGTAAATAAGTCTACCTTTGCATGATTGAAGTACCAAAATTGTTAAATATAAATCAACCAAATAACAATGGAGAATACCTAATACAGCAAAGAAACCCAACACAGAAGGAATTAATCTCTCCATCCTTTCCCCCTTCCAATACATAGACAGTCAAGGAATGAGGTATGTTCCACATAAAATGAAGAGGTAACATCTAGTGGAGAAAAATTACACCACATGCTGAGTGGAGCCCCAGGTCTTCTCTTAGTGTTGTTCTGCTTATGCGGCCTTGACTTATGTTGATACAGCTTTGCTTGAAGAAGCCTAAGTTTCCACTGCCTTTTTTGTTTAAAGCATATGAGTAACTCCCAATAGTGTTTAGCATTAGTTTCAACTCTTGGGGGAAGAGATACATTTTCTAACACTGCAACAGAACTCTAATCAGGAACATTTGTTAACTATTTTGTTCTTTGCAGGTGCAAAACTCAGGGTTTTATGGAAATATCTACTAGATTTGGAAGTAATGTTCCTTTCCTTGAGGTAAGCCATATAAACATGGAACTAGTTAGGTGAGCTCCTATGGCAGGGTAACATTTACAGTCTTATTTATAGAAACAATCCCTAAATGCTTTTCCTAAACTTTTGCTTTATCAGGAGAATGATCACCTAACTGGGAAATAAAAGATGGGGGTGACATACTCCCTACTTTGCTCTCCTCCAAGAGCTGGGCTTTGAGAAACAACCACAGCTTCAGTTTTGCGTACTGCATAGTGGCAAAAATAACAAACAGCTTGTTTTAGTTTGTTTCCAAAACACTTATCACCATATATTATAAACACCAATGTATATAAATACAAGGAAACATCACACTGAAAAATGTGAGAGTAACATTACAAAATGACACTGCATTTTTTAACTTGTACTATAGCCAGTTTATCAACTGTTGATTGCTGCAGATTTTTCTGAACTGCATTAAAGGTAACACATCCTTAATTATCTATCCTATGAACTATTCTTACCTAGGTATATTATACCCTTAACCTCATCTCACTCCATCCAGTGCCTCAAATGATCCAAATCTTTCTGGACTTCGAACTATCTTCTTAATTTTCTATACTTCCTAGTTTTATGTCATCTGCAAAATCATCAATATCCAATATTTAGCTAAAAGAAGTATCTGCTAGGAAAAATAATGACAAAATGAAACAAAGAGAAAAATTATTTACCAGTAATATAACTTCTTTTGAGATGCAGTGACAACCTGCAGGGACACTGCATCTACACAAGCATCACTGTCACCTAGAACTGGAGGCTTCTGCAGAGTGGTAGGCTAAGGGTGCGCATGCTTCCCTCACAGGCAAACACACTTGTGAAGTACCTGTGCATAGCGCAACCCTCATCCCCACATCAGAATTTGAAGTAGTTTTTGAAACAACTTCCATGGAAAAGGGAAAAAAAGTGAATGCGCTTTTAGATCACATCTAGAAAATGTCCTCATTGAGCAGCCTACTCTTGCAGGCAACTGCTATTTATTCCTTCAAGGGAATTAAAAAAACATAGAAAAGCCAGTTTATTTTATGTGGCAGTCAGAAGATCAGGTGTTAGCTGGTCAGACAACAGTGTGAATGCAGCACAACAACAAAGTTTTCTATGACCAGGCAAAAGGGGTGAATCTCTGAGGTGCAGGCTTGCTCTTAGAAAACACCTTTTGGTGTATTTTATACTTCCAAAGAATAAACATTTCATAAAGAGTTATACAGTGGAGCTACATATGCATACAGAAAAGCATTTAAGGACAATTTTATGGTATGTAAATACATAATAAATGACACTGAGATTTTCTACAGAGGAAAAATTATAAATAATACAGTTATAAAACATTTAGTTGAGTGGTTGTGTTATAAGCTATGCACACATGTGAGAGACAGAAGGGGTGGACATTTGTAGAGTCCATTTCCAGTTCTTAAAATCAGTAGGCAAAGTATTTGGAGGGAAAAAAAACAAACAATAAGAGAAATGAAATAAATCTTACTTGTTTAGGGTCATCAGTGAGAAGCCTAAATTTCCTCGGGTTCTTGCTTCTGGCAAACTTACAGCCATTGAAATACATGCTCCATGAACAGCCAAATGAGAATGATGCTCCACAAGTTTCCGGATCAAGTCCTTGACATGCACAGGTACGACTATGAAAGGAAATAAAGACACAGGAAGTCAGCCTACAACACGGTTCTTTTTTTTTTCTTTTTTGGCAATGCTATTTGCTATGTCTTTTCTAACACATAGCGTAACAACATGGGGATTTATAACACATATTGTTTAACCAGGTATTTTCTGTTAAGGAACTATCCATGTGTAGAGAAATTATTTTTTCCCCCCATAGTCTCAGCTCCCCAAAACCCCAGTTCTGAGAAATAAATACATAACCGTCAGTTATAGCTATATAAATACACCCATGCTACTTTGATTTTGACTTGTTGAGTTGGATAAAATTTTTATCTAAGAAAACACCTCTGCAACTCAAGGTTACCCCCAAATCCAGTAATTATTTGGTTACATTCTCCAAATTGCAAAGCGTAACAACTCTACTCAGCCTGACCCTTCAAGAACACAATCATTAGATTCAGGTCACTGTACAGCTATTAGTCTCTTAAACGTGGGTTGAACAAAAATCAGGACAAAGGCAGCACTGCTACAGAGCCTCAGTTGCAATATATTATCTAGACAATCAAACCAAATTCCTCTCAGAGACAGAGGGGAAGATCCTAATTTTGAGTGTTGCAAAGTCACATATCACCCTCTTAGCAGCTCTTTCGCATGGCCATGCAAAGGGCACGCTGACTGTCTTTGGGCAGCATGCACAAAGCCAGGAGAGTTCACTGCCACCCCTTTCTCTGGATGTAGCATGTACAACTATCACTTCAAGCCTGGTCTCTAGGAAAGACAGGAACTAAGTTCTATACTGAAATGACACCTAGTGGTTTGTAATTTTAAATGATATTTTGCATATTTATTTTATTAGTTAAACTACTGAGTTCTCAAATTATTTATTGCAGAATATACAACAGGCAACACAACCATCACTATAAAGTAACTTACTCTTCATTTAATGCACATCTACGGCTGGTGGGACAGCCATATTTTCTGAGACTCTGTGTCAGTTCTTTGTACAGCGTATCAGCCAGGAGATGAGGAATCCCTTCCCAGGCCAATATGAGAATCACAATGACGGCAGTTTGACAGTGATGTCCTGCACGCTGACGTACCAAGCACAGCAACTTTTCCTCATCACTACTTCTTCGTATCACCTGGAAGAATCATTTTGTTTATACTTTGGTAAGTGTAGGAAACACATAATGTGCTCCTCTTCTATGGGACATGCAAGGCCTGGAAGAGCAAGAAATACTGCTGCCCAAACAGCTTCTGCCCATCTGCAAGCATATCTGGGACAGCATCACACTGATCTCTGGTGTACAACATGTTTTTGTGTTGCTGTTTACCTGTAGAAGCAATAGCAGTACAGGAATATTTAGGTGTTTTATACAAACGAAGATTCATTAAGAGGAAAATAACTACTAAATGGAAATTAAAATCCTGAGACAGCAGATCCACTGGGAACCCAACAGTGAGATTGGAAATAATGCAGGAAACATACTGCCAAATCCCAGAATGCAGCTACATAAAAACACACCACAAGAGCACACATATGCATGTGTTTGGATGCTTACTGCAGTTGTTATAATGACATAAAATGGTTCCCACCTTTCAAAGTAAGATTAGAAGAAAGCAACGAAAATAAACACTGTTCTTAGTGAATGAAGCAACAAGATGTTCAGAACATATCCTTAGACGACATACATTAAAGTTCCTTAGCAGAATGCTGAAGCTTTTACTAAACTGCGTATGTTATAGAATCATAGAATAGTTAGGATTGGAAAGGACCTTAGGATCATCAAGTTCCAACCCCCCTGCCACGGGCAGGGACACCTCACACTGAACCATGTCACCCAAGGCTTTGTCCAACCTGGCCTTGAACACTGCCAGGGATGGGGCATTCACAACTTCCCTGGGCAACCCATTCCAGTGCCTCATCACCCTCACAGTAAAGAACTTCCTCCTTATATCCAATCTAACCCTCCCATTTAAGTTTTAACTCATTACCCTTGTCCTATCACTACAGTTCCTAATGAAGAGTCCCTCCCCAGCATCCCTATAGGCCCCCTTCAGATACTGGAAGGCTGCTATGAGGTCTCCATGCAGCCTTCTCCAGGCTGAACAGCCCCAACTTTCTCAGCGTATCTTCATATGGGAGGTGCTCCAGCTCCTGATCATCCTCATGGCCTCCTCTGGACTTGTTCCAACAGTTCCATGTCCTTTTTATGTTGAGGACACCAGAACTGCACACAATACTCCAAGTGAGGTCTGACGAGAGCAGAGTGGAGGGGCAGGATCACCTCCTTTGACCTGCTGGTCAAGCTCCTTTTGATGTCAGCGTTATCCATAAAACACAGAGACTAATACAATATGAAACAGTACAATAGATCACCAAATAAATGGGGGTGGAAGGTGGGGAAATCAAATACCTAGACACTCCTACTCCCACATATCCAGGGTTTTTTCATAATTAGAAACAGAGTTGCATTGTAAGAAGACAAAAAACTGCCTTAAAGCTAGGTAACGCTACAGCATAATCTTTGATGGTATATTTATTCTTCCAATGTGTTTTTAACAGGCATAGCCTGTATGAGGTGTCCAACAAAGATGTCAAGACCCCCGTTTCAAACACATTCAGCTGGGACTTGGGCAGCAGAGGCTAAATCTTCCTCCTTGGCTCTATCATATATAGGATGGGTACCAGCAAGTCTGTCTCCCTTTCCACTTGCAGATGGCAAGCCCTTAAATTACAGATACTCTCTGCCAGCTCCATAGCAGTACACTTCTGAGGGCACAAAGTTGGTCATCCAGCCTTTTTACCCAACTCCCCATTTTCCACCAGCAAAACTTCCATAGATATGCTAGTAGTCATACATGATAGAAGCAGGAAGGCAATGGAGTTTCACTTATTCCTTGAATACCTCCAAGTATCTGAGTTTTCAAGCATATTCCCTATTGGACTGACATCAAAGCTTCTCTGGTTGCCAGACATGCAGCTGTCATTCATATGTGATCCCTAGCCTGATCAGCTCTGAATATCTAAATTACTTGAACTCATTAAAAGTGAGGACCAAAGCACGGTTGCAATTAATCCATAAATGAGAAGGTTTTCAATATGTGAACAGTTTCAGAGGGAATCTGTGCAGGCTTATTAGGAAGAAGCAAGCTTAATTTGTGTCAAGAGAGAAAGTATCACCACTCTAAAGTTAATCGCAGTCTCACAATCCAATCAGCCTGAAACTTAATGGCAAAATGAGCAAATGGCTCTGAGATACCAGTCCTGAAAAGGAATCTTTGTTGTGACTGACCAACCAGTACAGTATTTTTTATTAAGGAAAAAAATGAAACTCATATACATTTGAGTAAGGTTTACAGAAATCCATTATGGCTGATATACAACACAGGTTATTCATGTCAGTGTTAGTTTTACATTCCTGAGGCAGCACAGTTCCTTGAAGTCAGAAGGAGAGGAATTTAATTCTGTTACTCAGCATAACTGGTGATGCTTTTACTCTTTTTTCTTTTTTTTTTGGTTTCTAGACTTTGTCACTTTGATAAAGAAACCCAGTACCTCTTAGTTTCCCAGTACAGTATCAGGTTGCCCTTTTTGAGTTCTCATATAGTTCTAAACTGAAAACACATAGTCCAGGAAAAATGAAAGACAAGAGGAAGAAAATGCATACTTTCCTTTTAAATAACACCATACTTCCCAGAGTTAAACACAGCTGGAATTTGATTCATTGTGCATGCAGTAGAGAATGCACCACTCTTACTGGACCCAAAACCATTTTATAATCCATCATCCTTCAAGTCACAAAGGTAGGTAATAGATTTACTAGTTGTCTGAATTTGTGTTTCTGTGGCTCTTAAGAGGTTACATCATATGCTCATCTGACTGCTACAGCTGAAGTGGTTCTGTTCATGTGTGCAGTAAAAAGACAAGGCACTTTTCTCATTTGACTGTTTTGGTCTTAGAAGAGCACAGTTTGCATTGAAACAACCATGGTTCCTCCAGGCACACAGTCAGTGTCAGGACAGACCAACCTGGAGCCACATTACTTTTCCTGTATAAAGTGATGATACCCAATCACATGCTATAGCTGACATTCCCAAAGTGGCAATACCTCTCTTTGGTAATAATAATTTGGACACACAATACCATAAGTATCATCCTTGTAGAGCGCACATTTGGGCAGGATCATTTATTTTGATCACATTTGAAATCAAATTTTGTACATCCCTCTGGTGCACACTTTTCATACCATGCTTGTTCTGAGTTATTCTGGCTACCCACGTATCTTTGTTTATGAGTACATCTAAAGGAAGGCAACTTGAGTAATTTATTTTTTAACTAGTCCAGATATTGTCAAATGGCAGAATCTGAGAATATGAGCAAGCCTTCAAGGTGAGCCACAGCTAGCCAGCTAGGACAGACATACAATCAACAGCTACTGTGGCAACATACGACAGCTAAACCTCTATTTCTACAAGCCACAAAGGTAGAAGTTTACCTGATTTTCTTAATAGAAAGCTTGAGCAAAAAAGTTAAGAGTATATTTATTGAAGAGGTGTGATACGCAGCAGAATTTACTCCAGCAATTTAGCAACAAGTTATGGGATCAACAAGACAGAAAGTTAGTTTTTCACTCCCTCACAGAGGGACAGCAGAGTGACATAAAGGAATGCTGAGAATTCAATAATTGAATGATGTAAGAAGAGAACAAGGTCAGACGAATGGACTGTCCAGCCTTATCCTGGCTCTGAGAGTGATTACAGAAGTTGTCTAGGGATGAGTAGTAAGAAATGCATTTACATGCAGAGCTGCTTCTCAACAATCATCAGGCACCTACCAGCCACCTGCCGGCAGCTTGGGGGATGTGCTCTCTCCCAGCTCGAAGAATTTGCCTTCTGTGTATTTGTCCACTCACTTTAAAACTATGCAGCATTTTACCATCCACTGCCTTCCTGGCCAGAGCTTAACTCCAGACTACATGAAAGAAAAACCATTAGCTTTTCTTCGTGCTGAGCTCATCCCCTGCTAGTACCCTCTAGTTTTTATATACGATGAGGCTGTGAATAATAGACTGCTGTCCAGCTCTCCATGCCACATCAAAGACTTGGAGAGCCCTGCTGTCTTCCTTTCCCTCTCAGGCAGGCTGATGAGTCTGTGTCTCTACCTTTATCAGTTCTGCTGTGCTTTCTTGAGTTGGGGAACCAGAACTGGACAGTATTCAAGACTGGGTGCAGCATCCTTTCTCACAGAAGACTACAAATGTTTCACGGGTTTTTTTATTCATCTCCAGGAATTCTCACCAGTTTCTTCTGCTGTTTTCATCACTACTGAACACTGAAGCTGATGTCTAATGAACTATTATCCCAAGTAGTTACACTCAATCTACGGTCCATCACTGTGTATATGAAAATACAACACTCCACTTTTTGTGTAACTTTATCAAGTGAGTTATCTATCGTTTTAGTAGCAATCTGTGCTGGTTCACAATCCCTTCCTGCTCTTCATGATATCTGTCCCTCCTCTGTATTATCTTGAACAACTCTGTATCATCAGCAGTTTGCCACCTCCGTTTTTCCCACTTTTTTCAAATAATTTCTGAGTGTACTGAACAGCATCAATAAAGTTATGCTATCAAGAAAACCCGCTTCAACTGTCCAAATGCTTGAGTTCTACTTACTTGAATTATTTCTTTTAGATTGTTGAAGCAACTGTCTCAACCCTTGGCAGGAGCTCTAGAACAAGGAATAAGTACACTGTGAATAAAAGTTGCTTATGCCCTTAAACATAAGCCAGTCTATCTAAATTAGCACATACATGACTTATGTAAGTAGCTAAGAGTCAGACTGCAGCAGCTAAGCATACCAGATGCTGAATTACCACATGGATGAGAAATTACTTTCCAATTTATCATCACCGGAATAGTTGTCTTAACTTCAATATGACATTAACCAGACCACTAGCAAATAGTACAAAAATTTAACTGAGAATTAAATACACTGCTATAAATTATAATGGAACCAATAAAAAGGTTCTTTTAGGTTTATTTAATCTCTGTATGTGGTTCCACTGTAATACTCCCTTCTACTCACTCTGAATTTCTTCAGCAAAACAGCTATGTCTCCTTTGCAGGATATCAGTAGTTGATTTTAAAGTGAGACCATAGCTTAACTGTTCACTGTAATTTCCTGAAATAGGCAATTCATTCAGAACATTTTGGCTTCACATTTTCTAACCAGCAGCTTTTGCTTCTGTGCAAAGTCTGTGTATGAAGTCCTCTCTACACTGGACAAAATTCTCTGTTAAGCCACAATTCCATAATAATCTACACTAGTGCAAAGTGAGAGCACAGTGCTGCTAAAACCTGCTGCTGTTCTAGCAGGTGATGCTGTGTAACAGATTGCAGGAACAATGTTCTTGTTTGCCACAAAAGTGAGTCTGCCCTCCTTTTTCCCAGTTCACTCTTACATGCACATTAAACCCTTCTCTTACTGGAAAATGTTTTATCATTTTATTCTCAGTACATCTAGAGATATAAAAATGGAAATAAGTTCCACTTCCCTGAATTCTCTCTTCTTGAGTATTAGCAGACTATAAAGAGTTAGCACATAACAGTTACCTTCAATCACAAATACTATTAAGTTACTTAGCTATTTTTACAAGAATATCACTGAAGTGTGATACCTTCAATTATCTGCAAACACCTTTTCTCAGCTTGCTACTGGAACCAATACTGTACTGTTTACAAATGAGTAATTGGTTGTAGTATATATAAATGGTTCTTCTACAATCATACAACCAGAAATGAGGACAAAACTCAAGTCCCAAATTCCTAATGCCACTCCTTACTGCCTCAGACTCCCCTTCTGTTGTATAGCAGGCAACTGTAAATGGCACTTTGTACCATATAGGTGTCAATAAGAATCTACTCTCTCAGTTGTTCAGGTACCCCATTTGTTTTAAGTAGTGATAACAGCAAAGCTTGCTCTTTTGTAATACTTAACATACCTTTTTTGTTTCATGTTTATTAAAATATTTGAGTGATTTTTCATACGAAACATTATTAAACCATTTTTATTTACTGCAGAAACAATGTAAAAGTTTATAATAATTTTGAATCTCAAAGGATTACAGCACTTAAAGAATGGCTTTAATTTGGATGACATTCCAAAAATTTTTGTCCAAAATAAACTCCTCCAATTCTGTATTTAGAAGGTATGCCTCCACTTTCAAACAGTGAAAACAGTGCCTGCATAGCTATAGTACCTGCTCTACACACACTAATTTAACATCTTACACCATTAAGACAAGAAAGTGATGTTCTAAGATAACATTGTTCAAAGAGGTGAATAAAACCCCCACTAACCACCCTCTCCATGTCCCAGAATTAATTTCCTTCCAGACTTCTCCTATAGAGAACATGATTTAATCATAAAGACAGCTTATTTAATCTCTGTATGTGATTCAAATCACAATCATATAATTCCATATTTAATCATAAAGACACTTTAATAAATAAAAGCTTGAAGTACAGTGAGCTGTTTAAAGCAGAATGGAGCTCCATTTTACTGAAACCTGCAGCCAGGCAACAGTCAGTCCAGAAGGATTTACTTTAAAGCCCTTTTCAAACATATTTCAAAAAAAATTCCCAACTCTAACACGTTCTGAATAGCACGACAGCTTCTCTATGTCCTAGCCAGCAGTGCCGCACCAGACCTGACCATTTCACTGCCAAGTGGGAGAGAAAACAAGCAGAGAGTCTGTTCACAAGGGCCTGACTTCCTAATAAAGTGCTCCTCTCACCATTTTCATTGATTAGCAGTGATCACCCACTGCAAAGTACCTGGTTTATTCATCAATTTTTTTCAATGAATTACACATATCTTCTAATGATAGCAATACCTTATATGTAGAGTGCCTAGCTAAAGTAACTCATTTTTCTTGCTTTCTCAATTCCTGATTTCAATCACTTTCTCAATTCAAACTAAACTATCAACTGAAAAATCATCTTCTCTGCATCTGCAGAGGAATCTATAGTTGTGAAAGCTCATTCAGCACTCAACAAATTGTAATGTCTGGCATTTAGCTACAAATTCCTATCAGTTCAATGATGTATAAAAACTTGGTTATAACAGTGGGTTATCTAAGCATTACATTTAAGTAATTGCTTAATTTCAGTGGCTAACATTAGGTTCAGGTATGTACAGGACTGTAATTTCAAATTTAACTGTATTTTAAAAGTATTTGTAATTAGGTTTTTTATCAATTTTTAATCCACCCCTACTTTTTTATATATCCTACTAATATACACCCAACACTACAGAAAGCATAATAAAGATCTGTCAAGTTATAAATACAAAAACAAAAAAGGCAAACAGTACAGAAGTGAAAAGGTTTGAGAAACTACCTGCAAAAGCCCCATAATACCATATTTTCAGACAAATTAGGCCCACCATGAGGCTAACAGAATATGAAGAGCCAGCAGATCATCCAACCGTTTAATATTAAAACAAAACCAGCACTCAGAGAAGAAAAGGCTCAAGATGCAAAATCCACTTCTGCTGTATTCACAAACTAGAAATTTGGGAAGATTCCGATGACAGAAGCCTTCACAGGGAACAGCCAAGATTTTTTTCCCTGAAGTTAAAGCCAAAAGTGGGTAGAGGACAGTAGTAACAAAAGAAACCCCAAAACTAAACAAACACACCCCCCCCAAAAAAAAAGTTCAGATGGGATCCACCAAAGAAACTCAAAGATGAAAGAACTTAAGTATTAAATGTGATGCGTATTGTCTTGATTTATAATACATTAGTACCAGAGGACCTGAAGATTACCAAGAGGATATCATGTTTCACAAAGATCCTGAAAAAGTACCTCGACCCAGTGATCAAATTAACCTGGTATCTGTGTGGGGCAAAGCCGTGATCACACAGGAAACTATGATGCACAGGGAGAAGTCAAACTTTTCTGAAAGAAATTCACAGCTCAGTCAAATTCCAGGTCTTTCTAGATTTCCAAAAGCCATTCAGTAAGGTCCCTTGGTAAAGGCTTTTTAAAAGCCCTAATGTGTCTAGGGACGAACTAAAGGACTACACATGAATAGCTGGTGAAAAGACACGAAACAAAGGCTGGTATGTCTCCAGTGGGGCTCTGTAGAACTGTGGTCAAGCTTGTGCTCTTCAGCATGTTTGTTAAGGTTAAACAAAAGGATGACAACAGTTGTTGATGACACTAAGCAATGCATAGTGAAGACAAGCTCAATCTGCAAATGAAGGAGAGATTGGCAGTGCTGAGCGGGCAGTAAAATAGCAGATAAAATTCACTGAAGATGTGCATATTTAATGCACATGGTGAAAACAATTCTATTTTTAGATAAGAGATGGACTGTGAGTTGGCCATTACCATGTAGGAATAAGAAGCTGGCATAATGATAGAAAGCGCTATCAAAACGCCAAATCACTACTCTGCAGTGGAGAAAAAGCAACGACTGCTAGGAATTACTGGGAACTGAGCACAAGGCTGAAAATATTATGCCAGCATTTTAACTTCTAGCATAAGAGACCAGGAAGGAAAAAGAGAAATAAAGATGACAACATTTGTGAAAGGCAACTCAACACAAAGACACTGCCTCCAGCTTGGGGAACCACAGAGCTGTGAATTACTGGAAACAAAGCAAGTCTTCTGGGAAGCAACTGCCCTGGTCTTACACCTTTCTGCTATCAGTCAGTGCTGGAGACAGGGTATCAGCAAGAAGAACCTCCACCCTGATCTGGTGTTTTTATCACTTCTTACCTCTTGTCTTTATTCAGAGCTGGAGCCTTAAAAATTACATTGCAACTCTGAATAAAGACAACAGATAACAATGACAGCTTAGTTGATCCAAGCCAATGTCCACTGAAACCAGGAGAAGAAACCCATAGGAAACGGGTTTCATCCAGAAAATATTAAGAGCTGAAGCCAACCTCCTCTGAGGTCAGAGGCACATATCTTGGACTTCAGAGCAGCAGGATGATGCCTACAGTAATTTCAGGTGAGTAATTTCAATACTCCAGAGGCTTTTTTTTTTCTTTAACTTATTATGAAGAAGTATGATGAACCTGGACAAAGCATAAAAGCAAAAGAAATCCAAGCAGAAAATAAAGAAGAATATGTTATTATCTCCACAGATATCAACACATTAAAAAACTCTGGCAAAACTTTATTCTTTCTATTTTGACATAAAAATAAGACAACATAATTTGGCACCAAAAAAAAAGGTTGAGCAGTCTCCTTGCCACCCCATGTAGAGAAAACAATAGTATGCTCATCTTCACTGCACACAGTTTAGCTGATGTGGATGCCAGTCTAATGCTTACACGTAACATACCATAACATTTCAAAATCTAGGTAGCATTTTTTGATAATATTTACATTCAACTAATAAGAGGGCTCTTGCCCACATCCAAAGGGACAGAATATCAACCTAAAATATAATACATAAAAACCCACAGAAGAACAGATGTTTATTCTTCCTTCTCAAAAGAAGACTGAAAGAGACAAGTTTCTGCAAGCTTATGGTAACCTGAAATCTAAGGAAGAAAACATCAGCTCCTTTGGTGGAAAAAGAGTTTGTCTCAGTAAATGTTTAACACACCAGGCACACGTTTGGAGCCACTTCAGCAAAAACAATTTAAGAGAGAATCAGAATTAAGAAATGCAGTCAGTAACAGAAGCATGTATGGACACAGGTATTTTAGAAAACCTCCTTTAATCTTAAAATTCTTCTAGTGAACTAGTAAGGCTGGTTGAAATAGGGAAAATTAATTGGGAAAAACAGTTCAGTATGATCAAGAGATACATTCAATCTTTCCTTATATTTGCTTCAGTAGTGTTCCATTGTGGTGCTCTCACAGCAAGTCTCTCAGGAGCCCTAAGGGCAATAGCTTGTCCATCTGCAAAGAAATGAATCAGTCCCAAAGTACACTGTAAATGAGTAAGTAAAAGTCTCTGTGCAGCTGACAGAACCTTGTGACTGCAATTATCAGAGAGCACAGCAAACTTTTTCCATACGCTTTCAAACAAATTTCACAATTGTGTTTCTTTGGTCATAGCCCAAACCCAAATATGCTCCATTATAAGGAATAAAATTAGCATTGCCAATGAAAAGTTAATGCAACCCATTACGAATACCAGCCCCAATATGTGGATTTTATACAGGATGAACAGTCCTACAGAGGAGATTTCAGTGATTTCCTTCCCACTCTTATACTGAAGAGTCTCACAGTAACAGCATACCTGGAAAAGCATTAATCCTTTTGGGTCTGAACTTGCACACAAAAAACAAGTTTTTCGTTGTTGTTGCATAAACCAAGTTTGCACCTTTAAAAACCAAGTTAATGAACTTAAAAGCTTACTCTTGTAAAACACTTTACATATAGAAATATAAAAATCTAACTAACATGAGAGCAGGTCCCCATACATTAAAACAGCCTTTTCTGTATGCATGAGTGCTTTCTAACTGTCATATTGTATTCACATGTTGGATACCTACAGCCATGCAGATATACAATAAAATCTAGCGTTTCTGTTTTACATCAAAGATAGTGTGTTGATACTGGCAAAAGAAAAAAAATCAAGGTCAAGACTTAGCTTCAAATGCCTTTTTCCTTTCAACTGCTCATGTCTGTGTCTAAGGTAAGATTTTTAACTCATTTCCTCAGTTAAAACTTGAGTGTTCTATTTAGTTCAAACACTGAGAAAAATAATTCCATTCTTTTGGGGTCAGTTGTTTACAAAATTAATTTCGTCATCTTTTTTTCTTGGATGCTGATTTGTTATTAAATATTATCTGAAGCAACACGCACATACAATATTCCCTTCTGAAAAAGTTTAGGTATTGCATATAAAAAAAAATTTTGGCTGCTCCAAAAGTCAATATTTAGCATGCAATACCATCCACGTACAACATGTAATAACCTTGGTTTTACCATGTAGTTACAAATGCTAGTCTCCTAACTGTGCAGTTATCTTCGTTATTTTTTCATTCAAGTCTGGAATTCCTAAACACAGCAATATTTTAATTTTTTTTCTTTTAACAACCAAGTTATTATTTTCCAATATTCAGTTTACATTTCCAGTCTATTTTTTACCTCCCTTAGTGGCTTCAGCAAAGATTAAGGACAATTATTTCTTTCCAAGCTCTCCCCTGGAGCTTGTCTGTTACCTCATTTCCTGGCTCCTAGGAAGCAATGTGAGGCAAGACTTTGGTGAAAAATATCACCATAATATTTACATTTCCAAATACTGAGTTCAGTTCCCCCAGAATAGTAATAAACTCCATGGCACATGAGACTGAACCTCTTGATCCACCACACTCTCTTTTCTTCAGATTTTCATACAACTAAGAAAGGCTTTAAAAAATGTTAATGGAGTTTTCCAACTCTCCCAAGCAACAATCCCATCCCAATAACATGGACCACTCCAACTCTCAGACAGTGTCAGGATCTTCTTACTCTTGATTTGATCATCCCTGCTAGCCCTGTTAAGCATCTCTCACTCTCATTCAAACCACAGCATAACACATAGCACCACATCTTCAATAAATTGAAAAAAAAAATAAATATTCTTTTCCTTAGCTTCATCATTCAGGCAGACTTATAGATTAAGTAAATGAAGAACCAGATAATCTTCATTAAAGATCAGATTATGTTTAAGATCAAGAATTACACATCATTTGATATTTAAAAGCCACACAAAACTATTTCACTGCTGTAACATAAAAACTTACCCACTTGGCAATTGGACACCCCTGAGAGCTTTTTCCTTCCTTGCCTGTATAAACCACTACCTCTATTCTTACAGCGCTTCCTTTTGCTCCATACCTGCATTAAAAAAAAAGTTCATGAGTTAGACAAACTGCTGTAGACCATTTTAAAACAGGACAATTTTCCAATAAAACCAGAAGAACAACTTTATTTTCACATAACTGAGAACAAAAAGAAAACAAAATATTTTTAATGTCAAAAACACTTTTAAATGTAAAATCCTATTTGCAAGAGCGATTTTTGACATCTCTCTTCTGATAACACATTTCTGCCACTAAGGAAACATTATCTGGGAAAGAAAATGTTACCTGCATGTCAATCCTAGTGCACTCAGTCACTAATGTGACCTTTCTGTCCAGTTTGCCGCAGCTTCTTTGCATGCAGAACACTAGAAAAGCTAATTCTGCCAGCTGCTGATTACTGTCATTCCTATTGACTTTAACAGCACCTAAGAGCACACTGCACTTGAAATTGAACTCTGAAATTGCAAGAGCTCCAATAAACATGAGAGTTTGGAACCTAAATGCTAGTGTCCAACCTCATGCACACCTGAACAGGAAAGCACTTTACAAATAAGTACTGAGAAAGTTTAGGAAAACAAAGCTGAACACAGCGTCTGCTTTCTCATCACTGTTGTTCTTTCCTGTTTAGACAGCCAAAAATACTGTGAGCATTAGATGCTGAATTTTCCTCACCTGTTCTCCATTATTTCTCTCACAGCAGCAACACTTGGTCCTGTCCCGAGGTGTGTGTAATATGGGCCTTCATCTTTTTCTATAATTTGCTCTGTAAGCAGATTGAGAAAGCTAAGTTGTCACATACAAAATTTATTTACACCGTTACAAATAAGATTAGAAACAGTTTACAAAAGCATCTTCCAAGTTAAATTACAATACAGAAAATTTGTCCTTGATATGCACTGAATAAAGAGTATGGCAGATTTTTCTCCTCGGAGGCATCTAAATTAGTTTATACTTGTTTCCTCCTATTAATCTGCTAGCATTTATTCTTTATGTTATAAAGTAATCCTAATTATAGTAATATTTTGCATTCTTTACAAATCTTCATTACAGGAGATGTAAGCTAAGTAAGCTTCCCAATATCCTTCTTGCTTGGAAAACATTAATTCATTTTAGACAAAGGAAAATTGAGAGGAAAAACAAGTAACTAATAGTCATGTACTACAGAACACTAAACATAATCCAGGCCTCTTAACTAGCACTCTATTGATTCAGAACATTAAAGCAAAGATAAAACAATTTGACTGTGTACAATTTATTGTAAAATTTCTGACTTGTGTTTCCGTCTGTGTGCTTTGACAGTCTGAAAACACAGTATGTCTAACACCATAAATCAAGCTGTATTTGCAAAATCCTCAGTACTGAGTTTGGCCTGACATCTTATCCTGCAATGCAAATTATCACGTATGCAGCCTCAGTGGAATGCCGCTTTCCCTCTCCTCCCTCCCGTAAGAGGCACCCAGTATCCTTTGACATAGGCTCTTCAAAGCAAACTGACAGTGGTTATCAGTATTAAGTGACAATAGCAATACCATCCACAACTACGCCCTGCTGCTTACCTAACAGCATTTAGGCCACAATGACAATATACTGGGAAATGTTTACCCAGCCCATCTCAGACAGGAACTAGTTCATAAAAATCAGAATCTGATATACAGCAGATAAATTCACACAGAGCACAAGTCAGCAATGACAACAAACAGAAAAACTCATTTTTCTACTGGGTCTAAATTTGAGTATTTAAGTCTGCCATTTGCACTACCAAAAATAATAAATTCTTCCATGTTCTGCAGGTCCAAAGAGCACTGAGCACAAGATACAGAAAGGGACAAAATAATTTAGTCCCATTTCCTAATGGCGAAATACTGATTCTTTTGCAACAGCTAAGTAAGTGTCAAGTACACTTCTCACATTAAAGGAAGCAACATAACACACCTCTATCTGAAAGACATAGGAAAAGTTAGCAAAAAGACTTACCAACACAGTCACAAGTTGGCAATTCAGACTGTCCTTTTTTTGTAGGCGTATCTATTAAATTTTTTGTAGGGGTATCAAGAAACTTCATAGGTGATTCAAGGAAACTGCTGAGTGTGTTTTTTGCTGGAGAGCACCCTGAGTCACTTGTGCTCTGCAGGTGGTCAGTACCCAAACTGGTTGGCGTGAGAACAGACACTTCATCGGTACTCTCCATGTTCCTGAGAGCTTCAACAGAACCTGGTACCTGGGCCCCCCCACAGGAAACAGGTAGCACCTGCGACTTTGGATCTACTTGTTCGACAGCACCATGCTGAATATAGGGTTTTTCTTCACTATGGATTTCATTAGTTCTCAGGTTAGACTGATTAAAAGTTTGAGGCAAAGGATGCATCTGACTGACATTCGCTGTTTGCTGTACCTGAGAATTGCATTTTTCTGTAAACATCTGTAGGCTTTCACTTGGTCTGTTCAATAACGATGCTGTTTTCAACTGTGAAAGAGCCAGAGCATTACCGGAGGACAGGTCACTATGTTGGTTACGTGCAACAACTTCATTTTTCAGAGGATCAATGCCTAGTGGCTCACTAGAACCTGCAGTTTTGATTTGCTCACTCACCACTTCACAGCCAAATAACATGTCTTTTTTTTTTTTCTCTTGAGGTATCTCAGGTAAACATCTATGGAATTTTATCTGTGTTTGTGGGAGAAATAATCTAGTTTTTTCTTGTGATGCTAGATTTTGATTCAGTGCTCTCTGTGCTTTGGTTCTTGGAGTCTTTTTTTCAGATGGAGTTGTTCTGGAGTCCTGTGGCAGGGTTTGACCAAGCTTGTGGAGTTTTGATGATATCCAAATGTCCTGTAACTCACTACGCTGGCATGACAACGGCTGTAGCTGGTTTCGATTATTTTGTTGATAGTGTGCTTCTTGAGGCTTCTTTTTGTGTCTTGGTTTCCATGGTACAGCATTTCCTTTTTTATTTGTTGGCTGCTTCTGTTTTAACAGTAAAGAACTATGATTATGCTTAAAAAATACAGATTCTTTTTTCTGTATCCCATCTTGGTTATATTTTGGTTGCCTCTCATGTGATATTAGATTAAGCAGTGATGTCTTTATGTCATTCTTCTGCACAGGATTTGTCTGGTTTGATTCAATTAGTGCTGCAAGCTGAGTTAGTTGTGTAGCTACATCCTCTTCATCCTGGCTGTGAATTCCTCCTTTAATCAAAGAACTAGGTTCCAAGTTCAAATCATTACAAGTTGGGTTTTGCTCTAACTGGCCAAGTGTTTCCAAGTTATTACTCGTTTGCTGGACATTACATGAAGCATTGCAATACCGTGCAAGGGTGACTGGATCACAGGTATAATTTTTCTTGGTAGTATAT
This sequence comes from Melopsittacus undulatus, assembly GCF_012275295.1. NCBI lineage: Eukaryota > Metazoa > Chordata > Aves > Psittaciformes > Psittaculidae > Melopsittacus > Melopsittacus undulatus. The sequence goes on along the minus strand of NC_047530.1, from coordinate 66,906,540 downwards.
CCTGAAAATGATGTTGCATTAGATGTTAAGTCAGATAAAGTTTTGGTATCTTTTGAGGATGACTGTAATTTGTACATCTCACCAGCCAGATGGGAAGGTTTTTCACACAAATCAGAAACTGAGCTTTGGCCATTGTATAACACTGCCTTATTAGGGAGAGGGTTCTGTGAGTGAGTGCAGTGAGCCAAGAGCTGTTGTTCATTCTGTAAGTAAGCATCTTTGATTTCTTTTAACGCAGAAGATGTGAAAGAGGAGGAGATATCCCTTTTATAACTATGGAACAAGTTGGAAGTTGTTTCTTCTGTGCGTTCAGTACTTTCAGTTTTAGCTGGTGAAGTTGTTTCTAAAGGGACTTCAGATAACTGCGTTAAAGCTTCAATAGCTACAACCTGTTCTACAGTTAAATTTCTGGTTTTAATCAGGGACAAGAAAGTTGGCTGGAATGAAGAATCCTCATGCTGTGTCTCTGCATTAGGTACTTTAAAGCCATCCTTCCCTACATGCGCTTCCTCTTCAGGCAGCTGAGGGCAACACAAGCTTTCTTGTAGATCTGAAATGGAACCCGTCTGCAAAACTGACTTATCATAATCCTCAAAGATGCTGCAAGTGCAGTTTTCCTCTTTCATCAAAACATTTCCTGGTTTTTCTGGGTGAACGCAGCCAACACCAGTCACCAGAGTGTTTACTATGTTACTCAGATTGGTATTGTTGGTCCATTGCATATGTGAATTGCTTGTCAAATCTGTTCTTTCCTCTACAGACACTTTTTTGAGTGAAGCAACTGCTTCTGGTGGCGAATAATGTAAGGGTTTTATGCCATTTTTGATGGTCTGTGCAAATGAATATTTTGGCTCAGCTAAGTGACTGGGAGAGACTGCTCTTTTACTGTCTTCAGCATTTTTCAAGTGTTCGTTGCCTGTTACAGTTCCGTGGATATCTCCATTGACATGGACACTGAAAGATGGCTTCTCATTATGTGCCCACTTCTCTGCTTCTAAGCCTGTCATTCTTTCTTTCTCCTTAGACTGCACATTTTCAATGGGTACTGTTTGGTTTGTTTTCACCCTGTATTTTTCACCATGACCACATATACTGCATTCCATGAGTTCTGGTCTGCGGCCATTTACTGGTTTGTTTTCTAAATTTGCCTATAAAATAATTAAAAAAATATTGTTGTAACAGCTGTTTAAAAAACATTAAAAATAAGAAGCATAAGATTTACAGCAATTAAACCCTGCTTTGACAGATGGAGGAATATCCTAATCAAGCACAGGCACAGACACTGGGGAAAAAATCCCAACCAAACAGGAAGTCATAAACCCCCCTGAAGCCGAAAAGCCCTGTCTATATTTATAGCTGGTTTTACCCACTGCTTGGGGGAGAACAGAGAAAGAAATTGTGTGCATGTTGTGTTGGGGGGAGACTGAAGAAATGAATTAGTGGATGTACATCAGCATTTAGAATCAGGTCTAAGGATTCAATTGTTAATGAATTGCATAAGCAGATGAAAGTCTCTCAGTACTGGACTGAAATACATAGGCTTGTACCAAAATAAGTTTAGTAGTAATTTGGCAGAATTATACCAATTTGGCTAGAGCAAGACACTGATTCAACACTTGGTTGGACACTCTAGCAAGAATGGCTGGTTTTCAGGCTTAGTTTCAAGGTCTTAAAAAAAATTATAAAACCTAAGCTGAAATGGATACTAAGCCAATTATCATAAGCTCACCTGAGCATTATCCCCTAAACACTGTTTAGCTTCTGTATTTAGATGGTAATTTCTAGGTTTCTGAACAGTCTCTCGTGGAAGCTATCCTTACCAGTATTCTAGTAACCTCTAAATCCTAATATTTGCTTAAATATATTATTCATCTTCACTGATATACAATTCATGGCTGAAACAATGTCAACATCTAGATAGAATCAAAATACTGTGTGTTGGAAAGAATATGTGTATTAGCATTAATATGGTATGGATATAAAGTAAGGATTTACACAATTTAAGTTAAAAAAAGGCAGGAACTCAGTCAGAAACAGCAATAAAGGCAGGAATCTAATTCTTATTATGTTAAATAAATTTTATTTACATTTTCTTTTACAAAATAATTTTAAGTCACAATAGACAGAGCCGGTACTTAGTGGTATTTTAACACCTATGAGTTATTTAAATCGTCTGTAGCCTTAAGCCCTACTTTAACAAGAAAACCAGTACTGATTTTTAAATCAGATAAGCAATACAACTGATTAATTGCACACATTGGCACTGTACATCTTAGCAGTTCCCAGAAAATAGCACCCAGTTTAATATAAAACATTCAGTTAAATCAGACATGATTTTGTGGTCTAAACTAAAGTGCATGGACTTCTCTGAGAAAACTCAGAAGAACAAATGCAAAATAGATTTACAATTAATCATAAGCATAAAGATGGAATTGCCAGAAACCCCCAGGCAAAACAAGGCATACAGGCCCAGCTCCATCTGGAGTCCTGTGTCTACCTCACAACTGATTTCTGATAAAAAACTAAACTGGGAACCCATAGCATGCCCTCAATTATATGAGAGGCATCATGAATTCTCATGGAAATGCTGTGTAAAAACATGTTCAGCATAAGTCAAGCCTATCAAAATTACATAAAAATACCTCATTTACTGCTTTTTCAGTACACTCAGATGCTGACTAATGGTCTGTGAGCGTCAACTCCTCCGGATCCTGGTGATTTTCAATCAACGAATGGTCCATAGACCATGGGGATCACTGAGTAATTTCTAAGGGATCCACAAAAGTGGTTAAGCAGTTCTGTTGTTAGGAAGAGTAAATGCAACCATACTAGAAAATATTTTAAGGGCCCACCACTGAAAAGTTAATTTCCACAAGTTCATACCTGTGCAAAAGCTGAATTTTAATTACCTCAACTTCACAAAAAAATGGGATATGAAACTGCTCCTTTTCTTCAGCAAAAGTATGTCTAATACCTCTATTAGTCCAAAAGTTGTCCCAACCATATAAAATCATTATTAAAAAATTACTTAATTAGACAATTAGGAGGCTAAGGATATAAAAAGCATGTAGATTAAAATAATTTCCCGGCATTTGTACATTTTCAACACAACAACATTTTTTTGCCTTTCCTTTATTTTTACAGAGGGTTTCAGTCACTACATTAAAAAGAATAAATCTAAGTCTGGTAGACTGAGAGCAATGAGAGGTGGGGGGAACGAGGAAGGTTCATACATGGTCAGCAGAGATCAAAGATCTGACAGAGAGTCCACTGATAGCAATTCAAAGCGCAAAAATGTCATCACACTTCTCTCCCCTATGTTGTTCCTCAACAAAAAACTTTCATCTGACCTAAAAGCTTAAAAACCACTCAGGATATCTGTAATCTGACAGTAGTACACAGGTGCAGTCCTGAGTCCTCGTAAGACCCCAGTGAACACAGAAGTAAAGTGGGATTACTTTTAAAATAAAGTTATTCCTCATTCATAATAATTTCCACTAAAATTTCTGGAAGCTGCCCACATGCAATGAGGAAGAAAAGAGAACCAGATGATTCATATCACTGGCATGATTTTCTTAATATTAAATTTTTCCACACAAAGAATAAATATTATCATAAAATCGGATTTGATTAAAAGAAACCCAAACCCTCTCTTTCTTTTGAGCACTACCTTGCCTCTTCTGCTACTGAACCGCAAATGGATCCTACAATTTACCATTTTCTTTCCTCTCTTACCAGATTTTTCACTGGGGTTTTCCATTTAATATGTGAAATTATTGCTTCCCAACATAAAAAGAAATACAGATATACTAGCAGGGGCAGAGTCCATTTGATTCTTCTCAGTGTAAGTCTGGCAGACTAAAAGTAATATCCCAGCAAAAACCTCTTGCACCTGAATGATCTAGGAGCAATCCGTCTTCAAATACTTGAATAAGGACTCAAAAAAGTGAAAACTACAGACAAGGATACCACAATTCCAAGCAACAGTCTTAAAATTCATGGAAGTTAAACACACAAGTCTGATCTGATTGATTTCTAAATCTTTTACACAAGTGTAATGAAAAGGTAAGGAATAAACTGGATCAATAAAAGTAATTTCCTCTCTTCCTCATTAAGGAGAGTATTACTCTATCTGGAGACATAAAACAGTAACAAATCATGCTCAAGCTTAGGCTCTGGAGTAGCTAGAGCTATTAAGACAGGAAGCATGGAATATAGGCGGCTGTAGCCATTGCTGTATTACTTTAACCAGACAATACCTCTTATACACATAAAAATTCACTCTGTGAGCACACCTCCAGCACATATGAATAGCCAGTTACAGTAAATTATTTCATCACTCTGAAAGGATCAGACTTTAGTATTAACTCTTAACACAAGATGCCTCTGAGGTAACGGCAGAGTTCACTAATTGACAATCAAACCACAATGCTAAAGACATTTCCACATCTGCTGTACAACAGACGGCAGGCCATAGGCTTATGTCTCTTGTTTCAAAACTATAGATGGTAACAACACATACTGTACAAGGACATAACTGGAATCAATTACTCCCATAAACAAAAAAATAACAGATAATGCCCAGGCAAACTACTGGTAAAATGTCTCTATGAGATATTAGCTTGTACCAATAACCAGGATGACACAAAAAGGAGCTCTTCCAAGGTCGCAACATTCATCAACATAAAAGGACAAGTGGGTGACAGTGCTTGTGTTTTGTAACTCTTTTCCATTGCAGTGCAATGGGTAAGTCTGAATCCTGCTGCAGTGTCTGCAGACATGTAGCCATCCCCACGTGCCCTTCCATGTTGGCACAGAGCTGGCAGCTCCTCAGTAAAACTTTAAGAAAACCTGGAAAAAAAACCAAGTGTACTTGATATAACATTTGAACAGGGTGTTTTGTTTATGGTCCAACTGTCAGATGCCACTGCTTCACCATGAGCTAAAGTACCAGCCAGCTGGCCAGCAGCAATTTACCCCTATGCAATTTATTCCTACTCTCCAGCATCTGCTCCGCTGGACATGAAATCCAGTGCAATGTGTGACTTGCACTGTACAGGACCAACATACAGGGATAAGGAGGTAAGATATGGACAGGTCAGGGACAGTGAGACAAAGAGCACATGTGCAAAGAAACAGTTGCTTATGTTGAGTGCTATGTACAAAGCTGTGCATTGGTTAGAACAAATACAAGGTGGGATGCTGTGGCAAATGTAAGTCACCTTCTTGAAAGAGTCAAGGTTTCTTTGCATTCCAAAATAAATGCAGATACAATAAAATAGTTTGTCCTTAAATCTGTAAAACCACACTACCTCATGTTTGACTACTAGAATGCCAACAACAGCAATGTACTGGAAGTTGCTGCCTGAGCAGGGTTTCCAAGCAGGTAATCATCAGAGAACAGCCAGATAGAGGCCAAGCTGCAAGCTGGGGCATAATCCTATGAACTTCACCAGAGGCACAAAGCAATTACCACCACACTTGCATAAAAACCATAGATACGAAACAGTCTCTTAATATACTACACTTCTACAGCAACTTAGATTTTCTATCAGACTTTCTGCAGAGAAATAGATTGGGGCCTGCTATTAATGTAATACAACCTGCATAAAGAGATGTTTTGTTCCTCAAGAGCACAACCTCCACAGATGGCACTGAGCCACATGACAAACATTATAGAAACTACTGCAATCAATGCAAATAATGTCTACTCTTGACAAAATTATGTAGACAAGTTTCGACAGAGAGGATGGTTTACTCAGGAGAGCAAGAGTTCCTTATCTGGAAAACTGGATAAAGTGACCCAATCTGGGGCAGGAAATCCAGGCTTTCCTGGAGGGATCCTCCTCACTCCCAACTCCCTGCCCCTGAATATCAAATCCACCCAAAGACACCAACTGGAGTACCACAGCAGGTACTGTTTCACACTGGATCTTATAAGAGCTGGAAGGTCTGCTCTAGTTGATGGTGTTTTGGTTTTTTTTTTGTTATCTGTAGCCACAAAAGTGAAGTACATTCTCCAAGCTACAGCTTAGCTTTCTCCTTCCCAGTTTCATCTCCATTTATATCGTCTTTGCTATGTCCAAACACCAGGCAGCTCTCCCACAAGAAAAGGTCCTTATCTTGTCTTTCCATAAGGAATTATGGGCCTTAAAGTCTTTACAGCTTTGTTCTCTTAATTTTCTCTCCTATACTGCTATCACAGATCTCCTGCCCACCTTGGGTAACAACTTCCATGAGACCAACTCACAGAGAAGATCTACAGTATAGGACCTAACAGATGCGCTTACTAACAAAATAAAAAACAACAGGACACTAATTCTGGCTCTAAAGGTTTCAAATGGTGATCCCCAGAGAAATGTATTTATTGGATTGCTACTTGGAAATAGGCCCTCTCAGCCACAAACTCAAATTGTTTCATCAGCCCTGAGCTCTAAGCTGTGACAGCTACAAACAGGAGCAAGAAAAAAAAGCAGAGTGAAGGATACCCCATTCTCCTACACAGCACCCAAGAAGTGGATGTGTTTAGAAAGAAAAAAACCCAAACATTACAGTACATTTTGCCAAAGAAGCAAACATAGACAGGCATCTTGCTTGGTGGTTTTTATTTTGTTTGGGATTGGGGTTTGTTTTGTTTTTTACTTGTGTTTTGAATTATTCAATTATTTGTCTTCAACATTGAAACTGAGCACTCAAAGAGACACTGGCAGCTCTGGAAAATATAGCACTCAATTCACTCACAAAAGAAAAATGATACTTATGCTTATTAGCAGCAATATGTATTCCCTAATACAACCTTCGCCTAATGCACTTTAACTCAAAAGCAGAGATGACAAAAAAATCAGTCTCTGAATTTATCCACGCTAGCTAATATCTCTTGTGGTCTACTCATTTATGAAACCATCCCCAAGCATTACAAAAGCCTTGCCTGGCCCTTAGCTGTAAATGGAGAATCATCACAGTGTTCATAACAGGGTCTTCAGGGAGCAGATCACACATAATATTTTTATCAACGATGTGAACGAAAAGTGAAACTAATACTGATAGAAAAATGGCAAATAATTAAAAGATCAGTCATGATACCTCCTAAACTAACTGGCAAGCCAGCTGCAAGCACACATTTCAATAGAGCTAAAGGTAAAGTGTACCTAACAACAAAGACATGGGACTTTATTTACAAAATGCAGGTTTCTATCTTATAAAGAAATGTCTTTAAGGAGGGCATTAACATGATCAATAATCAATTGCACAGTGACTACAGAAATTCCTATTGGAACTTCATGGGCAAATGTGTTAGTGAAATGATTTGGTACATAAAAGACAATACAATTACAAAAAGATGAGTTACTTTCTATCCTGTACTTTGCACTCTTGCAAAAAAAAAAGTTATTTGAGCTATTTTTAAAACATGATGCTTAATCCAAATAAATTGATACACTCTTACAACCTCTCAGCACAAGAACATGTGATCTCCGTGATCTTGCTTGAGTTTACCATAGGTGAACCAAACTGACACAAGTTAATTTTCCTTTGATTTCAGTTCAGTAAAGACCTGAACTGCTAAGGTAACAATATAACCTTCCAGTTCCTAGAACCTAACAAGGAAGATACTCGGCTCCTTAATTTAGGACCCAGTTTAAGTGCCTAGCCATCTGTTGTACAACCAATTACATGATTTACAAGTTGCTACATGCCAGTAGCTGCTCTCAGACCAGATCTGCTAAGGGCATACAACACAGTAAGCTAACAATGCTAACCAGCTCTCACACACATTAAGCCCGTTTTCCCCACTCACTTTGAAATATCAGCACAGGTCCCAAATACACTTCACAACAAGTCACATAAAAGGTCTTCTCCAAATTCAAACATCTATTTTATAGGTATATTCTAGCCTGGTTTTACAGCTGATGGGGGGGCCATAAGACTAAAAGGAATACCTAATACTCTTCAGCAACAGAAAAGTCAGTGACAGGATATGTCAGAAGAACAACTAAAAGTAATTCAGATAAAAGGAAAAAAATACTAATGCTGGTCACTTAAGCCACCAAGTTACAAGGCTGAGCACTATTCAGGATTGTTTTGCATATTCTCATGAGGAAAGAAGCTAAAAATTGGCAAATCATATTTCTCTTCTGGCTCAATCTAAGCTAGCATACCTATGGTTCTCAATAAAGCTAAAATGGAATTTACATTGTATGTAACTTCTGCTTTCTCTTTACAGGAGTACCAGCTTTCACTCACATACTGGAATAACAGCAATGTTGCTCTGGGGCAGCACTGCAACAGTGATGTTTACATTGCAGAATTAAGACAGTGATTATCCATCACAAAAGTAAATGCTTTTTATTTTAGTTTTTTCTGGTATAGGGTTTGGGGTTTTTTTTTGTTGGGTTTTTTTGTTTGTTTGGGTTTTTTTTTTTGTATATTTACATGTTTAAAGGCACAGAAATTCTCTCTCTTATTCACAAGTTCAGCAAAACCTTTATTTTAGGAAAAGTAAATGTAGAGCCAAATTTTACTCCACAGCATCAATTAAATTATAACACAATACAAACAACACCAAAACACTGAGAAAGAAATTCACAGTCAAGTGTCTAGACACAAACCAGTCAATTTTAAATCAGCCTTGAATTATTCTTAATATTCTAATATTCTTAAAGGCTGAATATTAAAGCTGTTAGGACAAGGACAGCCAAATACATTCTATATATTAACTTTATATAAGTTAATGAAAACTGATTATTATTTGTTCCTTACGTATAATTTCTGTTTCCTTGATGTTGGTTAAGTTTCATGTATTTGACATAAAAAAATAAAACATCTTTCTAAGAACTTATGGATTCTTTTTATCTCCCAAATGGAACTTAATTCAGTAGGATTCAAATCTTTTCGTCTCTACATAGGCAAGGCTCCTAGTAATGTCAACGGCAAAGTTTGCTGCAGTAGTATGTGCAAAATTAACTTTCTCATATTCAGTAACACTAAACAAAAAATTTAGTACAACATTACAGAAAGAAAAAAAATATATCACAGAAATTAAAATCTGCTGCTGCTCAAATGCATTCAGGCTTTCTCACTGTTTTTTTCCTACATCAGTTAAAAGCAATAAACAAAGTTGCCTAGCAATATGGTATCAGATTCTAAACACACAGTGTGTATTTTCAAAGCATTTTCTATATATCCATTTAGAAATGTATGTACAAACAGCAAACTGACAACAGATTTCTGGAATTTGCAAAGCCATCTCAATTATTTCAATGCCTACATTACATACAACAAGTACAAGCTTAATAAAGCTCATAATTCAGTATTAAACACAAGTAGTATCAACAACATACCTGGAATAGGAAACCAGAGTTTACTCTGTAATACTGAAGTTTAGTTAAGATCTAAACAATGTATCAATATACTCATGCAACTGGCCTTCATCTACACATGTAGCTCCTTCCTTCCCACAAACTATGTTGCTTTTATTGATTATTTTACAACACTTTTGGTCACAAACACATTTTCTACCTTTGGAAGAGGCTCCTCTAAATCCACTGAAGTGGAAGACCCACCATGGCACTAAAACACAGTGACAGCAAGATCTACAAATAGGTATTCAAAACATGCAAACTCCCTCCAAAACCACTGTAATCATTAGGTTTGCCCTGTCCTTAACGCTTCCCAGACTCATTATACCTCTGCCTCCTCCATTCCCCAAGGAGCAGCACTATCCTCACAACTGCTCATGTAACAAATGAGTTAAACCAGAAAACCCTACTTTTCTCTGTCTTCCTCTCAAAGGAACAACATTTTGGGAAGTGGGCTGTGTGGACAAAGAGCAGCATGATGGTGCTTCTGAGCAGCAGTGCATGGGTCCTGAAAAGGAGGCAGATGGGAGAGGGAGCAGCCCTGAAGTGCTCTGCAGGAGTAGGAGGGAAAGGGAAGGAGTGCATTTCTGCATTCTGTTCAGCTCACTGTATCACAGGGGAAAGTCCTCAAGGGACAGGCTTCAACCTCCCCAGAAACTTGCTGGAAAAATTAAGGATTAGAAAATTACTAGAGTAAGATGAATAATTTGCAGACCATTTACAAAGGCATTATTTGTTTCGACTCCATTTAAAAAATGTCTACAAACTTGAGTAGTCTTAGCAATACTGTATAAACAAAGTATGAAAGTGCTTCATATGTTCAAGAGTGCATTCATGTGAAAGTCCTGGAAAAGGTGCACATGCAAATGTGCTACTAAATTGCAACCATAATCATGCCTGCTTACATTGAGCAAGGTGCATGAGCTTATCAACAGCAAAACCAAAATTGATCACATTTATACAGACATATATCCAGCTTGAAAAAGCACAAGATTTATTTTTTCCCCCCAAAACAGTGACACCTAGATTTTTATTTTTTTAACTAAATTAACAGCTAAGTTAGTAACTAATCTTGTTCCAAAAAATAAATGTTAACTAATTTGTGTAGGCCACTCACATACCAAAAGTAAGCTCTCCCTATTAAAAAAAAATGGACCAAGAAGGCACATAAGAAATAATCAGACACTTTTAACCAGTACTCAAAGCAATTTTAATTGGTATTTATTGAAGGAATACGTTCCAAGGTGAGAGTGTCCCTTTAAAAACACAAATAAGGTCAGTATTTTCTGGACAACATCCTTTCCAACATGTATTACACCATTCTGTCTTCTTCCTCTGTAAAATTCCACTGCAGTGCAATTCCATCCATTGACTTGCTTGTATCTTATTTTTAAAGGGGGAAAAAAAGTAATAAGATTTAATTTCTTCCAGCTAAATATTCTTGCAGATATTTCGCACTAAAAACACACCATAATTTAGAGTGTATGTTCAAAATCAGTTCAAACCATGCTCACTTAAAGCCTTATCATAAACACATCAATCTGACAAAAAAAGGTGTAATTTTAATCTCTTTAAGCAGCAAAACCAAGACTGCATCATAAATATGGCAACAGCAGGTCTGCTGAACCAGCTTCATATTTTAAAGTTGTTTTTTATTAAGACAGGCTATCTTTTGTATGGAGAGAGAAAAATTAAGAGAGTGCTCAAGTATATATTTGTAGCTTTGGTGGAAATTAAACTTTTACTGGTTCCTAGTACAATGTTTACAAACAAACCAGAAATTCTAGGTACTGAGTTATTTCTGGCTTTTGGCTTTACTTAAATTGAACAGGTTTTATGCAGTTTAGCAGGCGTTGTTCACACTTCTCTGGCCCACATTACAGTGTTTATGCATAAACACACAAATAGAATTAGCCAGAGAACAAAGAATGCTCATGCAGTTATAATACTCACTTAGCACTGCATATATTATTCTGGATCTCTCTTACAGTCTATCCCCCCCCCTTTTTTTTCCTTTTTTCTTTTTTGTTTTAAATCTCCATCAATGCAGCAAACATCTGCAGACATTCAAATAGTTGCCTTGGCTCCACAGAACCTACTAGAAAGACCATGGACTGTACTTTTTCACCAGCTGTATCTTGATCTGCATGAGGTTTCATTACTGGTGCCACTGCTGTCTATCTTTTACATGTGTAGATTTCCCTGACAATTATGATGTCATGTTCAACTGTTCTGTTCCTCTGAGCTCTGTGCTAATAAAATTGCACGACTGCAAACATTTCCCTACTTTTAAAGAGGGATGCATTGCGCTCCCCAGATTGAGTGAGTAGCTAAGTAGCTAAAGGGAAAATTATAGTAGGTGAAGCAAGGTGTATAATGTCTTTTGAAATGCAGATGGATGAATTTTTAAGTATGTGTCTCTTCTATGCAGACTTTCCACTATCAGGAATAAAACTGAAGTGTCTGCTTAACTGGGGATAACACACAATATAAATGGTAAGAAAAAGCACTGGTATATCTCTTCCTTAGTGTCCACTACTACGCACTCACAAGGACTCTTTCTTCAATAAGGATTTGCCTAGATGTGATGAATATTTCAGATGTTCTTTCAAAATAAACATGGAGAGCCTAATACAGTATTTATGGCACAGAAGAATTCCCTAAATGACTCCACCAATAACCAGAAAGGAGCATTAAAACACAAGCGTGGAAAATTATATATAGTAAACAAAAGGTACAGTATAATGTAGCACTTTTAGTCTTAATGTTTGCATCTGTCCAACCTGTTTTCAACAGAGAAGCACTGTTTATTTTCATCCTCTACAGAAGAATTTGTAAATATGTTGGTCCTAAGAAGCACAATTAGAGGGCACTGGCCCTCCAAGTAAATAAATGTGCATCTGTAAATCTTAGGAGGATTAGAAAGATACTCACTCTGTGTATTATCGGAAGAAAGTATTACAAATCCTCCTTTTAAAAGTTTATTATACTATTTGAATAAAATACAAAGAAAAAAAAGTAAATATTCTACTAAAATTTGAAAGTGTCATTGGTCAGTTACCCTCAATCACTGCTGATGATTAAATCAAATGTTGAGATTATAATTTAATAGATACAACAATACCACTTCACACGGCACTTTACATGGCAATCCCACCAATGACAGAAGCTAGGTTTGAGAGTCATGTATCAGAACATTATATTTATAAAAATGCCCTTGTAAAGATGTCTGCAAATTATCTAGTTTTTTCTAAGTGTATTGCAGCCATCACAAAGCTGCAACTTAAGATGACCAACCTCCCTTCTCCCCTCCCAAACCAAAGGAAAACTCCACCAACCCCAACCTACACATTTCATAAGATACATTCAGGCGTACCATGCACTACTTGGTGGATGCAAGTGAACAAACTCTTAGGAAATACACTTTAGCACCAGAAAACAAAGACAAATAGTAGTAAGCACAAAGAATAGTACCTAACACAAAGAGGAAACACTGCAGAATCAATTCAGCAACGGGAAAGTTAAACCAGAAATAAACACAAGTCCAATGACTAACATTCCATACTACGGATACACACACAAAAACAGGCAAGCCTTTCCCTTTAAGAGACAAGGAAAAAACACTCTTCAAGCTTTTTGGAAAGGGGGAAATGAAAGCATAATAGAATCATAGGAACCTGCTCTGCCATCAAATTAGAAACAGTGGCAAAATGAACTCAAAGACAAAAAACTAAAGACTCAACTATGAGCCCCTACTGTAGACAGATGCCCAATACAACATAGGTATCTATCACCAAAAAAAAATATTACTCTTTGATAGGCATCATACTTTACAAAGCTGAATAACTCATTTACAGTCTTTATTTTGCACACTATTACCAACTGCACAAAACAAAGGATGAACAAATGCTAAAGTTTTAAGTATACGTTGGCATAAAATGAATACTTAAAAGCATACCCATGACATAATGAAAGATGTTAACATTTTAACGGATTCATTTACTTAATGTGAGAAATAAAAGCACGTGCTAATGTTGTACAATCACAATTACTGTTAGCGTAATACACAGGGAGATGGCTTGCACAACTACTACCACATGAAAAGACAGACAACCTCAAAGCTGGACATACTTGCAAGTAACGCAAAGTTATCTGCTCCTTGCTCCATCTTAACTTTGCTTTATCTTACAAATTCACACATCCTTTAAGCAAGTTTCTGTAATGTGCAATAGTGATGACAAAACTGATAACTGGGATGTTCTGAAACATAATTACACTACAGACATTCAGCATTTGTCAAATAAACCACATCCAGTAACTTCTGAAATTTTAATGTACTGAAATAACTCTAAACTATCTTATATTACATTTACCTGGCGTAAGAGAATAGCTCTACAAAGTTTAACAACATATATTTCTTCTCATTTTCCTTAGCTTCATCTTACACATACCATCCATCTTACTTGCAGCACCCATCCTCCAAAATGTTAGTTTGCAATAACAGAATTGGTGACTTATTTCTATTCAAAATATTCTGAAGACTAACTGGAAATGAAACATTGATGTGCTACTTGTTACTTAAAAAAAAAAACAAACCCTACACCAGCCACGAGTGTAGCAAGTCTGTATTTTGTTATAAAAACCAAAACATTTCCATTTGAATGACCAATCTTTTGTTGTCACAAAAGATAGCCATCTTTAAAATCTTGACGAAGTGTGTTACCAAGTAAGACTGAAGTTCACAGAATCTTCAGTCTCACTTAAGGCTTCCTAAAGTTTAACAAAAAAGGAAATCAAAACTACAGTAACGTAAGCATAACATTTCTCTTTTGTTAATATGGTTTGCATTGTAACATTGACTTCTTACATTGAATTTCAGATGCCATAAAACTGTACACTAAACACCCCACCAACATTCAACCTTTGGAAGTATGAAACTAGGAATAGAGGAAATTAAAGTGAATCTTCAGTGCAATGGAAAATAAACTTTTGGTCTGCAGACTTGTGCAGAAAGAGTCAAATGTGTACACAACATGCTTGGAAAGAAAGAGGAAAAAAAAGAACATGTTCTGTGCTTTTAAAATTAGCTAATCTCCTGAAGAGCTGGAAAGCGCCACTTCCCATAAATTAACCCTTCGGTTTCCTAATTTATAGGACAAGAAAATGCTGCTTAAAAATGGAAGGGGAGAAATATTAAAGCAATTATTGGTTACCTTTAAAACTCTTTGCTTCCTCCTCTGAGGCCTTTTGTTTTCAGTTAGAACCTAAAAAAACATCAAATTCCAGAGTAAGTTGTAGTCACAAAGGCACCTCCGATTTTATTATCAAACTGTAACATTGCTTATTATATACCCTAAATGCTTTACATGCGGCACTTTGGAGGGCTGACGGAGGCTCTTACGCGGCCCCTCCACCACCACCGCCGCAGACGGCCGAGGGGAGAGGCCCCGCCGCCGCCCCCCCGGAGCCGGCCTCGCTGGTGCCCCGCATTCCTCACAGCGGCGCCCACGAGGCGGCCATCTTGCTTCCTGCCGCAGCGGTGCCCTCCTCCAGGCGGCGTCGCGGGCGCGAGCCTCGTGCGGCACCGCGGCGCGCGCGCGCGCACACGCGGCAGGGCGCGAGGAGCCGCGCACCGGCCCCAGCCAATGCGGTGGCTGCGGCCGAAGGCGCGTCCCCGCCACCCGTGCTCCCCCCCCCCCCCTCGCCTCCCCCCCCCGCCTCCTCCCGCGCTCGTGCCGGCCCTGCCCAAACAAAGGGTCTCCTGTGCGGCCGCCGCAGCGGCCGTCCGCAAGAGGCGGAACGGATTTCACACCGTGCGGACGCGGAGCCGCCGCACGGCCCGGGCGGCGCGGGGAGGGACGGGGAAAGAGCACACGGGGGCGGCGGCCCCAGGGCCTTTCGGGCTCCAGCAGGGCTGCGGCTGCAGGCGGGGTCAGGCGAGGACATGGCTCCTGCGCGTGGGCACACACGTCCGCGCACCCGCACGGATGCACGCGTGCGCACACCCCCATGCACACGTGTACGCGCCTGGGTGCACGCAGGCGGGCGGCGAAGCGCTAGACAACTGGGCTGAACATCCTTCCCGTGAACAGCAGAGTGCCATGGGACACCACACTAGCAACGCTCTCCCTTGCACCCTGGCTCGTCCTGGAAAGAGTGGAAATCTCCACTCACTGGGAGGAATGGCAGAATCATCTAGGTTGGAAAATACCTTTATGATCACCAAGTTCAACCTTGAAGCCGCAGGCAAGGGCCTGCCTTCAAACAGCTGCACCAAGCCAAGGGAACTATCTCTTGGCACCAGCCTCCTCCAAAATCTCTGCCCGGGGCCAGGACCCCAGCACCCACCGTACTCAGCCTCCAACAGGCTCACACGGACCCAGCCCATGGTTGCTGCGTGCAAGCCACACAGCCCAGCTGCAAGATAAGGCTCCATCTTCATGTATTCCTCCGGCACCTAACGGAAAGTATCTGCTGCAAACCGATTGCAAGGGCAACAGGCCACCATACAAACACAAAATGCAATTGTTTTTCCACATCTCCACCTGCTTAAAATGTTCATCTGTGTTGAAGAATCATAGAATAGTTTGGGTTGGAAGAGATCTTCCAAAGCCATCTCGTCCAACCCCCCCTGCATCTTCATCTACATCAGGCTACCCAGAACCACATCCAGCCTGGCCCTGAATGTCCTCAGGTATGGGGCATTTACCATCTCTCTCTGGGCAACCTGTTCCACTATTTTACTATCCTCATTGTAAATACTTTTTTGCTCATATCCAGTCTGAATCTCCCTTTAGTTTGAAATCACTTCCCCCTGTCCTGTCACAACAGGCCCTGCTAAAAACTCTTACCCCAGAAAAGAAAGGAGGGGTCACAGCTCTGCAAGTTCTCACGCAAAGCCCTAAAGTATCACAGGGATACACTCTAACCATAGGCAACAAAGAAATAACAAGGTATCTAACATACCACTAGTCACTGAAGCATTCACTGAAACAATCTGCAGTTGACATCCAAACCAGGAAGTAAGCCATGCACAACACATGGAAAAAAAACTGTATGAAGGTCTTTTTAGCAGCTATAGACTGCAATTTAAAACTGTTTCCTTTAACCATTGCTAAATTACAAGTGCAATTGCTGTCTGGCTATTGGTGCAAATCAGTTAAGTAGTGCAAATGCTCAAATGTGGACACAAAACTCACTCTGCAGCTCATCAATTAAGTCAGAGAAAGGCTCCCCCATTTTGTTGCACAATGCTACGCTGTATTTAAGTTCCTCATTTGTTACACCAGAATACTGTATGAAATAGGATTTAGGATCAGGTAAAATAAAAGTACTGATACAATGTGCTGAGTACATTTTCCAAAATTCCACAACTCTGCAAGGGTCTTTAAGAATAATAACAACAAGAAAGGTACATACTCTCAGTGATCTGGGTCTTCTTTACAGTTTTAGCTACTTAAGGTGCTTTACAGTCATGTATGTGTGTGTCTCCCAAAAAAAAAAATATTTTGTATGCTAAGACCCAGTGTTCTGATTTAGTCCCCAGTTTCTTGCATGCACAGAACGGCACCGAAGAAGTGGTAGTTTCAGATTTCCTTGTTAGGCATTTTCCCATCCTGTTACGATGGGTCCTCAAAAACAGGGAAGGAAAGAAACCTTTTCAAATTAAAATTTCCTGTAAAAGCTGTAAGAACTGGCACAGACAATAAGGAGCAGTGAGGAAGCAACTTTTTTCATGCATCCTCTGCAAAGAACTATAACCCAAACTAACCCATTTCCCTGTAATTTAGGCTGCATTATAGCCCACACCAGGATTACAGAGATTGGCAGTGTGAGTTGTAATTATTTCACATACCCACAGAGCACACGTATGTCAAACAGAATCATAGAATCATAAGAGTAAACTGCACTACTCCAACTCCCTGCCCTGCATCCACAGGGTAGGCTGCACAGACCTTCACGCATCTTTGCCACACCTTACCAACTCCTCTAGCCCATGTGCTATCCCCTTACAAAACTCTCAAGTATCATATTCAAGAGGAATGTTTTTATGAACACTCATTTGAAAATTTATCTGGCTTAAATATTTCTGGAGTCTCTTGTAAAATAAATACCACAAAGTCTGTATTTCTTGATTATAACAA
Organism: Melopsittacus undulatus; assembly: GCF_012275295.1. Classification (NCBI taxonomy): domain Eukaryota; kingdom Metazoa; phylum Chordata; class Aves; order Psittaciformes; family Psittaculidae; genus Melopsittacus; species Melopsittacus undulatus. Next base: position 66,889,040 of record NC_047530.1, on the reverse strand, counting down.
GGTCTGGCTAGAAAACAAGAATTCCATTTTGCTTTATATATATATATATATATATATATATATATTTAAGATTTCAGCACTTGGTTTTGTTCCAAAGCAGAGCAAACCTTTCAAAAATTCAAGAGGAGACAGATGGGATATGGGATACCAGAGTTCAAGCCCCTGGTCTGCATGAGACAAAAAGCCCTCACCACTCAAGCTGTTCTAGTAATTCCCTCCCTCTTTCTTTTTCAAGTTTTAAGCAGAAATTTCATTTGGAACCTTGAGAAACTTTTCTCTCAAAACAGTTGCATCAAGACAGATAGTAGTTCCGAAAGCTTCCTGTTAAATCAGCATTTTCCATTCAAGGAATGGCTCACTGGAATGTTCCCAACCAACTTGAATTGCAGCATCCTTTTTAAGTATGTCTGGGTTTTCATCAGCATGTTAAAAACCCACAAGCAAGCAGGCCCTTATTGTTATTTAATATTTCCATGTTACTCAGATTACAGCTATTAAAGAAGATGTCTCGAGACACCTGGGTCAACCCAGTGAACTTGTACTCAGTGACCTGCCTTTTTTTATCAGTTTATTGACTCCAGGTCCTACTAAATCTACAAACTAAAGCTCTCCCTGGCAGATGCTTTCAGCCCAAGAGTGCTCCCCTGCCCAGATAGGACCCTAAAATGTAGGCACCCTGGAAAGCTTTGCAGAAAGAAGCCTTTGGAGATGATGGCTTCCCACAGCTGCTGGTTATGCAGCAGCTCAGTATGTTTATGTCCTTTTGGGCAAGGAGCTCTGGTGGCATGCTACAAAACTCGGTAACTGGAGCTGCTCAGCTTGGCTCCCATCAGGGACAAGGCAATAGCTATGCCCAGGAGAGCACTGTCCAGCTGGGAGCCAGATGAGATCTGCATCCACCCACCTAGCCAGAAAGTACCTGTGAAATATGCTTCAGTAACTGCTGTACTCTTTCAGAAAACAGCAGATTTGTAAAGACAAAAAAGGTGGAAGCATCACACTCTCATCTAGGCAAACTTACCAGACTCTTCACTGTGAAGCATTCCCGCATTATTCATTCAGAGAGTGACAGTAACCCATTATCAAGCCCTTTTCCTCCTCTTTTCAAAGCTGGCTTGCTTTCTCCCCCATGTATTTTAGGATTTTTCTCTACCAACTCTTAACCAGCCACAATGTGAATCCCCCAGGAAGGGACATAACATACAACCGTGTTGTTACACACACAGGCTGTGAACTAGACCACTTCATCCAGACTTTCATGATGTCACATCTCTGCAAAGCCAATTACATTAAGGAAGGTAAAGTACCACTGAAGGTTTATGCGCATGTTATTTTTAGCTGATATTTTTCAAGTCCAATATAGTTTTCAAATCTTTATTACGTGCGAATTAATGAAAATAACAGTAACATAACTAAAACCAGCTCCAAACAAACAAGTGATACTCTCCAAGGATTGAATGCTTGTGCACACACAGGGGCATATGTGTTGGAATATGCACTTCACTCTGCATTCACTGCTTCTACCTTACAGGCCCTACACCCTGTAACTGTAAATCCATGTAAATTCTTAAGGAAAACTAACACTTTCTCTTTTTAAAACAGCATGCATGGACTGCCAACCCCTGCACTGGCTATCCTACAGCCATTTTATGTACAGAGATCCTGTTGACTTCACTTTGACTTTTGCACTGTTTAGTTAGAATGAGAAGAGATAATTCCCTTTAAGGCAAAACACCAGTGCCGAAACTACGCTCATGCAGAGCACATCTATCCCCTACACCCTCCTCCTGATGAATCACTTCTAAAAAACGCTTACATTCCACCAACATGAGACATGCATGACTCCTGAACAAGGAACATAGTGAAGCCAACCTCATTTCTCGTAATATGTTCACTTTCTATACCATGGACAGAGACCTACAGTTTTGGGTTTCCCCCAGCTGCCCTCTATTTGAAACACATTACTGTCACAGAAGTCCCATCTGTTGCAGCCCCAGTCCTACCAGTCTGGGAAAATGCAATGAAATTCTCTTCCAGAGTGCTACAATCTTATCTAAAGGATAGCTGCTGAACAGAGTGATAGTGTTTCCCCTCCTCCCACACCTCCTCCTGCATCTCAACACTTTTAAAGAGTTCTTGTAACATATGTACATTGTAAAATTAGTTTCCTCTTTCATTTTCTCAGAGCACAGTTTCTAGAAATTACAAATGAGGCAAGGCTTGCTTCTAAGAATATCTGAGAAAGCACCAGGTTTCATTCAAATACAATGTTATAAGAATATACTTGACATATTCTTAAATGTCAGGAGTACTTCATATCCTCCATGCACTACTCTGAAACTTCATACAAAACTTAACAAGAAAAGAAGGTGGCCCCTGGTGCCCCTCTAAATGCACTGTACAGAATGAGACCAGTTCAGTAAAATAAAAGCACACACGCAAAAAAAAAAAAAAAAGCTGCCAAAAAAAAAAAAGAGTAAAATCAAGGAATCTTATAAAGAAAACAGAGTGCCCAGAGAGGACAAAGGTGAAGGGGCAAAGCTAATCTGCACGGAGAAGGTCAGCCTGCGCAACCAGAAAAGAAGTATGTTTAGCCTGGAAAACAAAGGTTGACAGAAAAGCTGAAGTGCTTCCTTTTACCAACCCTACCAAAATGCTTTTTAAAACATGGCTGTTAGATCACTTCCCACCTCAACTCCACCAGTTCTCTCCCATAAGCTTCTTCAATTCCATTGACTAAGAAAAGGATGTAACAGCACTACTCTTCAGCTGTAAAAAGTCAGGATCTGTCTCCATCACCTTTATTGTTTTAATATACACATCTTACGTCACATTGGAGCTATCCCTCCCCTCATTTTTTTCCCCCAAGAGCATTGAGGATCAGTTGACACACAAAGGGGTTTTTGAATTAACTCTGAGCCAACTTGTTTAAACCTACTCCCCTAAACATTAAAACCTAAAATACAACTTAAACTATACTTCCCCCACAAAGGGGAATATAGCATATCCCCTCACTGCTACAGGACTTTTCTTTCTGCTTGCCTACCTTAAGAACAGAACAGACTTCTCTGCAAACCCTGGTAAGCACAGTGAAAACAGGAGGTCTCCTGAGATCTCTGCAGCTGATGGGAATTTCTACGTGCTGTAAGAATACACCATTTTAATGAAAGTGCTATTGAAAAAGGTTTTGCAGGTGCATTCTCCCCAGTGTGAACTGCTCCACTCAGAGTACACACTGGTGCAGAGACTTGAACCTCAGTTTCCCACATCCCAAGGCAAACGTCCCAGCGACTTAACTACCAAGAGAGCCTCTCACCCTCCATGGCTCAGGTACTATTGGATCATAAGAAGTAGAACACATGCAGCAGCACATGATGGCACAGAGGCTAACTCTGCAGTTCACAGGTCAGGGGATTCAGTTGGGATGTGGGAAATCTATGTTCAACTCCCTACTTACCTGATGGTAAAGCCTGATCTTGAACTGAAATCTCTCAGAAGGTCAGTGCTGTTATCACAGGGGCATACAGACTGTCTTTTCCCTTCCTCTTTGTTCCAAAAGTAATGACCTGGGTTACAAAAGGCTGATGGATCAGAAAAATGAGTGAGAAACACAGAAAAAGAAAGTATGTATGGGGGATGTGGTGAAAGACAAAGAGAGACAGGCAGGAGAAGTGAAATGAGAGAAACAGAAGAACAGACAATTAGAAAGGCAGAGAGATGCGAAAGGGGAAAATGCAACTACAATTTGGTTCTGAAGTTTTATAAATTTATCTCCACCAAATCACAAGCAAATCACAAGCAAATCACTTTAACTGAATTAAAGAGCAAACAGCCTGCCTTCCTTTGCTTTTTAACCCTTGGCACTTTGAAATACAGACCCTAATAACTCATAGTCTCCTAGGACTCATTCTCCCCCCTCCCCACAGTTTGCACTTAATTTTTTTTGTCTCTTATGCCCTCAATGAATTAATTGCTTTGGCCAATATGCCAATATCTGGAACACAGAGTTAAAGCCATAGTTACCTCTGATTTTATGCATTTTACACATCAGGAGTAAGAAAAACTCCAGCTCTCTTTAATCTATACCTTTACAGATGATAACAGGAAGTTACTATACAACCTGTTAGCTCCAACAGTAAGCTCCAACAGTAACCCTAAGCTCTCTAAAGCTGTAAAGTGACCTGCATTTCCCTTGGTAGTATTTTGAGATGTACCTCAAGCATCAAAAGAATGACTTAATCCACAACTTCTTTGGCTTACCTCAAAAGGTAGCATTACAGGTGGTGGTGGCTTTTTCAGTTCTTCACATTTTCTCTTTTTACATATCCGGTGACTAGTTTTGCGTTTCCTGCAACAGCTGCATTCTTCACAATTTGTTTTCCGCAGACAGGGCTCACAGACTCCACAACGCCTTCGTTTCTTTTTCTCTAGCATAGGGAGCAGAGATGAATATGGAACAGGGTAATCACCAGCTGGATTTTTAACTGAGGATGGCCCTGAGGCTTCAACTGCTTCAGTGCTGTCTCTCACGTTGTCCTGAACCAAATTCAAGCTTACTCCAACACTTCCCAGCTGTGATGAATAATCATTATGCTGCAGTCTTGAGTCAGCTGGCAAATCTGCATTTATGGCTTTTTCTGAGGCAAGAGCAGAGATTTCCACGCTTGAAGGCAACTCTGAAACAAAACCTTCAGAGAACTGTCCAGAGCTTTCACCAGAGATTTTATTGACTGTGCTTTTTTCTAAATCTAGAGATAAAGTGGGGACATAACCTGAATTCAGAATTAATGTCTCTGCATCGATACATTTAACAAGCTGTTCAATGTCTTCCACTTCAATATTGTTTAAAGAGGTATCGGAAACTGGTTCACATACTGTAAATATGTTTTTAGAGTCAGATTCTGAATTCTCTTTTGTACAGCTCAAATCCAAATTTGAGTCAAGTTCTTTGTGAAAGGGTACAAAATCCACATCCAGTTTCATATGGGATTCTGCAAATAAGCTTGCACCTTCAAAATGTAAAAGTGAATTTGATTCAATGACAGCTACAGAGCTGGAATTTGAACCTACATCTTTACTCTCAGAGTCTAAATCCCAGCCTGCCTTCAAGCAGGACTCTGCAAGTGAGCTTGCATCTTCTAATAGATTTTCTTGCGAGTTAAAATCAGAGGTAACTATAGGTGCAGAATGCAAGTCTTGTTCTTCACTAGGTAGCACCTGGTCCAGCTCTGCTTCAAGGTGAGATTTGGCAAGTGGGACCAACTCTTCTAACAGTACTGCTGAGCTGAGGTCTGAGGTATTGATAGAACTAGAGTCAGGTTCTTTACTGCTAAGCACCAAATCAAATGGAGTCTCTGTGCACACCTTCAAGTTTGATTCAGAGGTGATTGCAGAGTCAGAAGGAGAAGACAGAAGCACAAGGGCAGCATCTTTGACAAATGCTTCAGCTGAACTACCCGAATTGTGAACGCTGGGTATCTGCTCACAGGACAGGTCTTCCTGCTTATACTTCACCCCTGATGCTTCTGTATCATCATCAGTTACCTGACTGCTTGGAATGGAGTCATTTGTTTCAGATATTTCTACTTCTTTGTCTTGACTGGCACAGGTGATAGCAGGCTCTTCACCTGCACTACATGGTACATCTTCTACAGGCACAGGAGCTAAATCATTTTGTGCTAAATCATGTTTCAAAACTCTTTCCCCTGCTTCTATGTTTTTTTCTTCTGCCACTGCCAGAGCTTCTTGTTCATGTTTTTCCTTTGTTTCTAGCCTTTTTTGTGCTGCAGCTTTCTTGGGTTTTGTAATTGTTGGAGTTTGGGACAATCTATGGGAGAGTGATCGGTTACGGAGAGACATTGTAAAGCCATTGATGTTGAAAGAATCCTGGTTATGAAAGAGGATATTGTCAGCTTTCTCCAAACTCACCCAAGATGCTCCAGACAAGGTTCTGGTTACACTGCTCCTGAGAAGTCTATCTGAAGAGCTCATGATTGGTTTCTTTTCTTGCTGTTTTTTCTTAACATCTTTTTCTTGTGCTGGCTTTTTGCCTTTTCCAGAACTCACAGCTTTTGTAGAAGTTTTTGTGGTTTTCTTTCTCACTTGGCTAGATTTCTTTTTGCTCTGGTTAGTTTTCTTTTTGCCTAACTCTTCCTTTTTGACTAATCTGGAAGGCCTCGCGTGGTGAGCCATGTCTGCGGAGTAGTAGAAATGTTAAGAGGCGAGATGGAAAAAAATCATGAGCTCTTGAGAGAACTTCTCTCTAGAAAACTGCATATTCCCATTGCTGCTCTCTGTGGTGATGCAACATTAACTCTGAAACAGAAAAAGACAAAAAATATATTTTTAATTTGTGATTGGTGCACATGTATTAAACCATCCATTTTTAAATATGTAAAATACACTCGTAGAACTAGAAATACATTGGACATTGGAACATAGTGTATTGTTCCATACATTGGAATGTATTGGACACTACGTTCCATTACTACAAAAGCTTTAAAAAAATACTAGTATGTTGAACAGAAAGCTTGCCTAAATGCCTGTAACACAAATGAAGAAAACAGAACTCAAATGACCAGGCAACATCACATACGTACCAGTTTAGTTTTAAAAAGTCTGAATTTTCTCAATCTTATTAACTGTGGGATTTTCTATTTTAATTTGAGGAGAAAATGTGAACAGAATCACAGAATCCCAAGGGTTGGAAGGGACCTTATTAACCTCCCCTTCCCCTTGAGTAAGGACAGGAAAAGTTTATATCCATAGCTTTATGTTCAACAGTGCATCTATGACTGCAAGGACATTCAGGAAAAAAGAATAAAGCCAAGCTTAATGTGTGTGCATGTGTGTGCACATCCATACACCATCACCAGGGCCTCATCATTCTTCTATCATTCATTGGCTGCCCACCACGGTACAGTTGCAGACGGGAGAAGCAACTGGTTTCCCAAAGATATCTAACTTGTAGTGCTATTCCCAGGGGAGGGACCAGGGAAGATGTGCCTTTCCCAGTATTATCTCATAGGATAACATACCTGTGCACTCTTATTACACTGCAAGCCTTGCTTCCACCCTGTCTAGCTATATCAAATGTATTAGGCAGATAGTTGTCTCTGCTTCATCATTATGACTACTAACATATTTGCCTTCAACAAAATACCACGTTTCTCCTAAGCTTTTACAAAGTAATCCTCTTAAGTAGAGTTTTCTAACATTTGGTGCTTATAAGTACCTGTGGGAGGCTTTTACAGCTTTATTTAGCTGTTTGGATAGACTAGATGGGTAGACAAAAGTAGACAGCTTAAAAATGGGGAGCAGGCAGAGCAAAAGGCTCTAATCTCAGGCAGGAGAATGCCTTCCCTTTGTCGTCATTCCTTTAAATTCTTTAAGCCCAAATGAAGTCAACTACAGGCCACTGCCACCTCACTGATGGGAAGAAGAAAAGGAAGAACTAGAAGCATGGGGATGATGCCTAAACACCTGACCTCTAAAAGAAGGGTTAAAAAGGAAAAGAAAAAAAATGAAAGAAAAAAAAGAAGAAAAAAATGGGAATTGTGACTTCTAAAAGACATAGAAAAGGGAAAAAGGATGCTACCAGGCTCCTGACACCACCACTCCTTCCTGTGGACTCAACCCCAGCTTGAAGCTAGCAGGATGATCTTACGAGGCTGCACTTACCCACAGCCTGGTCTGAGCTCTGCTGAAGATGGGAGAGTTACGCTAGTGCAGCCCAGTCTACTTAATGCCCCAGAAACACTTAATGGTACTACACTGGACAGGCTAGGCTGATGTAGGGCAAATCAAAAGGCACGAGGCACTTGAAGAGCAGGCTCCACAAGCAGAACAGACCCTCACATCACAAAAACATATCTACAGAAGAAGGGGTGCAGAAAACTTACAACTATCCATACTAAACAGCACTGCACTGCACCAAGATAAGCTCATTAGCTTGCCAAGGGGATGGTCTAGCAGATCTAACATGCATGGCCTCTGTGCAGGACCACCAGCTCCTCAAAAACCAAGCACACTGTCAGCGACCTTGTTTCTCACTGCCTTAGCCCTGAGCAAGCTGCCCAGTGGCAACAGTACCCACCAAGGCTAACAGTAACTCCCCAAACTCTTTTATAGTAGCTTACTTAAAGCATTTTGAATCTTATCTCGTTTTCTCAGCAGTAGTAAGCAAACTGATCCTGTGTACTACAACATAAAAACCAAGTACCTTAGCTAAACATGACATGATTATTATGTATTGCATCTTCCTACTACATAGCAGATGAACTTTATTACTGAGCTAGCAGGTTTTCCACACACTCAAATACCATTTTGGCACCAGCACTGCTGTACAAGACAAGGCTAAACACTTTTTAAGGTCAGATCAGAAAATAATGCCTATCAAGTACACCATAAACAAGCTAATAGCATCCCTCCTCCACCACAGCAAAACATCAAACCTGGAGAGACTAAGTAGACACATGTAGGTGTTTATAATTTATGGTAATACTTCAAAAGCCACAGAAGAAGAGACCTGATAGGCTTCTGCAGAAGCCCTCTATAAACCTTGTGTGAGACACTGAAATAGCAAAAAAATACAAAGCTGAAATGAAGGTAATCTAAGTACTTTCTTCTTCTCTCCCTCCCCACCTTCTCTGGGTATGCATGCAAGAAGGGAGACATGGCCATCACAAGTCATCCATGAATCAAAGAGGGCATGGGCATCATGTCAACAGGTCCATGAAATAGCTGTTGGCAACTTGCAAGAAGCTTCCCCAGCTTCTTGTGGTTCTGACAGAGACTGAACTCCTCATTCCAAAGGATAGCCTGGAGGGCTGCAAAACCAGTTGGAAGCAAGCAGCAGGCAGGCATCTGTAGCTATTAGCAGCCTGGTGCTACATAACAGTAGCAGGAAAGGAAATGCGAGCTACTTTCAGACTATAGCCAAGAGAGCAAGGAAGAAAGCAAGCAAACAACAAGGGCCAAGCAACATGGTAATATGTGAATCAGGAGAGGGACTGAGGAGGTTAAAGTTTTTTCTCTTTACCAGTCCTGAAGCAGAATGATGACAGAATACAGGAGATCTGGAAAGGAAAGAGACTGAGTTTTTGACAATACTGAACATGTATAATTCTTTGCTCATGCTGCTTCTCTACATAAGCAGCTACCATTGCTACTGTAAAAGTCTGGGAAGCATTACCATTAAAATTATCAACTAGTAGCTTCATTTATAACAATTTTATATCTTTTTTAAAATCATCATTACAATTATATGATAATATGTCCTAACATGTGTTTGGAAATCGCAACATGGATGCTTCAGGGCTGAAGAAGCAAGAGCATCCTGAGGTCTTTTTCTTTTAATACAGAAAAACTTACCTGTCTGGCGAGAATACAGAAAAGTGTCATAGCCAAAGCATTGCTTCTTTTCAGGGCCAAAATTAGAGGCTATGAACATGGAGTGGTCGAAGACTTCCCTTTTTCTTAGTAAACAAAGAATGTTGATATCTGTAGGAAAATGACTGTCATTTAAATGCTACACTAAAAAAGATGGCAAAGGCTGCTAGTATTTGTCTTGCTCAGAGAGGACAACAGGGGCAACAAGAGCAACAGCTTTATCCATCTTGTTACTGGAATTAATTTAGTTTTTTCAGAAGCAATCGGGGTGATAGATCCCTAAAGGATTTGGGTTCCTCTTTCCTCCCATGATTAATACTTGATTTCAGTTATATTTGTCTGGGACTCTGAGCACTGAACCTCCAAGGTGACAGTAAGCTCTTGGGAGAAATACCTGTCAGCAACAGATTTGCTTCCCTTAAAGAAAGCCCATAGCTTGGTGCATACTAGTTTGCCACAACAACCTTAACCACTAGGTAACAACTAACATTTTTTAAACAAAGTGCATAACAAAACTAAATTATATTGGGGTTTTTTGTTTACTCTTCCACATTTAGGACCAAATTCCTAGGTAGCCACAAGCTCAGTACTCAAGTTTTGTTTTCTGTAACCTTCCTTTTCATACTTAAAGCACTGGCAATTAATCTAACTGTTGATGCCTGCAGTAGTTACAAATTGCCTCCTGTGGCTTCTAAAGGACAACAAATGGCTGTATCACATTAGTCACATTTCATAACAAGAAATTAATCATATTTCCAAAACATCTATCTGGACTTCGCAGGATTGTCAAACATAAATGTCATTGGGCAATATAATAAGTTGGCAGTTTTCCATCATCCGGGAGAAAAACAAACTTACTTCAATGCTCAAATCAGGTGGAATCTACCACATCCCCATTGAGAGCAGAGGGCAGGCATCTCTATGAAATACAATGAGTAATAGGTACAGGAGGGTTTGGAGGGAACTGCACTAGATAATAACAGTGCATCCCGAAGCTGTTTGTTACTTGAGCTGACTTATCTCTTCTAATTCATATGCAAAGCTGAAAGTTGGTTTTAAGGTTAGTTGCTTAAGTTGTACTTATTCACAGTAATAAATCTGGAGCAATCCCACTGACTGCTATAATCCTTAACAAATACTGCTAAAAAGCCAATCAAGGGCTAAATCTTTTAGTCCTGTCCTGGCCAAAATCCCGAACAATTATAATGAGAATTTTAGCTACAAAGTAATTGAGGAATTTAACCCCATACTGCTGGAATGCCTCCAAACAAAAAATAAACAAAAAAGAAACTGAGAACACACACACACATACATTAAAAACAAACAAACAAAAAAACAAAAAATTTATTTCACTTTACACAAAAGGATAAAAAAATAAAGCAAGTTTTCCATTTAGAGGTAGTGCCCATCAAGATTCTGTTCCATAACTTGATTCTTATTGAAAGACTGAGGGGAGGGAAAAGATTAAAAGATATGTTCCCATAAAATGATGGCGGCTTTTTCATGGCATAATGAAAACAGAGCAAGTGACCTGTGAATAAACACAGCTACATGGGATCGGATATGACACAGCTAGGACTAGTTGAACCTGGTTTCACTACAGACAGATGCACTAATTAAATACATTTTTTTTTCAGTGTTCAGGTATCTTTTTAAGTCACTTGAGATTGGCCCAGTGGGGAAAAAAGACCTGGAAGCTTTCATAAAAGCCATTTCATAATACACAGGTCCCAAGCAATAAGGGCTATACTTTGACTTAGAAGTTGTCACACAAGCTCAGATCTACAACTTTGAATTGAAAGCACCTCATCTTCTGGCAGCAAATGCTACAGGTCAAGAGACACCAGAGAAGACAAACATTAGAAAATCTGACCATAAAAGCTTTTTGCACAGTCTTTTCGGGATTATGTCATATCATCCACATATTCTTTCCAGCTACACCAATGTCAACCTGGTCTTCAGTCTTGCCTAATTCCCTGCATCTACTGATTGTTCTGTACAGCACTTTGTATATAAAAATAAGGGAAATGGGTTATAAGAAGAGAAATAGCTTTAATTTGCCCTTTACCCCTTCTTCAATCCTTGAATACCCATTTGATTTTGGTTAAGAAATAAAAATTAAACTTCTCATCTGCCTTCTCATGACCCTAGGTTATTTCATACACAGCCTTGTCAAAGAGGCCTCCCCATGCTCCCTCTGCAGAGGCACCCCTAAGGTCCCCTCTCACTCACCACCCCACAACCTCCCCCAGACCACTCCTGCAGTCCTGTTTCAAGAGGGGCTTTTATAACCTCAGGTGCCATTCAAGGATACTGTTTTCCATTTTACAATGTATCCGTTTTCTGCTTTACTTTCAAGAGTATGCCACTTTTCAGGCAATCAAGCATATTTTATCCAGATATATTAAACCTTGAAGTCAACACTTTTCCAGTAGCGTAACTGCAAATGGGACAGGCACTGCAGGGTGCCACCTCAGTTTCTCACAAAGGTATACATACTCAGAGCATAAGCTTTTTTCTGACATCAGTAACACAAGATGATGTTAAACAGACCAAGCACCAAGGCCTTCTTCCTAAATTTTTGTCCTCATTGGACCAAGGCCACATCTGTGCTTGGAGGACACGTCTGGATAAGGCAGGACTGCTACAACATCCTGCTTCCCCTGCTGCCTGGGGAGCTGAAGACTGCTCTGAAATACATACTCTCAATGAATTCAGCAAGAGATGTTGATGTTTAGCATTTTTCAATGTCATGACTTCACACACCTTGGAGCCTGCACTGTAAGTGAAGCAGAGAAAACAAAATACCACAAAAAAGAAACCCTCCTGCTCTATTAGAACAATGATTAAAAAAAAAAAAAAAAAACAAAAGTGTGGCAAGGAACCACACATGCTTAAACCACAAAAACAGATTAAGCCTCAAACAAACAACTGGCATCAAAAACCCATTGTGAAGACTCACACCGCATGTGCAACTATCCTCCCTCCAGCCCCGGGAGGAGCATGTGCTTGTTTTACCCTCTCTTCAGTGCAGCCGAACACTGACCTCAATGGGGAGTGTTAAAACGTAAAAAGATATCAAGTAATGTTGAAGGGGCCACCAAATGAAAGCCCATTCCCCCAGAACACTCCAGCTGTACTCCAGAATATAAAAAAGCAAGCAAAACAAAACCCTTCAGCTAATCATATGCTCCTCTAATTCTGCATTTATGCTGTTTCAAACACTGCATTTCTTTTTTATTATGTTTGACTCAATTCTTCATGGGGTTTGCCTTTTCTTAGGAAAAAAAAAGAAAAAAGAAAAAAAAGGCTAACTGAATCACCTTATCTCAAACTCAATTAAAAGAAGGGGGAGGTGGATGGGAGAACCTTCAGGCAAAGATTAAGCCTGGAAAATTTCAGCCTGAAAGGTGTTTTGAAATGTAAGTAACTGAAAACAGAAAGCAGCATGGAAATGCTTAGGCCAGCTTTAACAACCATGGGTAGTATGCCAGCCATAATAAAACACTATCAGTGGGGATTTTGAATTATTATACAATGAAGACTTAGGCCTTACAGAAACCATAAATATCAGAAAGTTCCTTGATACATCTCACCTTGAATTCTTCCCTGATTAGCTGCTTTGTGTAACCCAGCCTGCCCTTGTCTCCTTCAAGTACAAGCAAACCCTCCTGTCCAGAGGGACTGAGCCTCATCCCAAGAGCAACCACTACCTGCCGTTGTGCTGTTTGAAAAACTGCTTCTCAAAAGCATAAAGCAGCCTTCTCTGCCTTTACAGGCAGGGCCAACCAGGCTATCTCCCCAGTTTTACCCAGACCAAGAATAAACATGGAGTTTTCTGGATTCAATCTCTACTCCTAATTCATGTTGATTTACATTAATGAAAACAAGGTGATTATTGCACAGAAGAGCCTTTTGCCTTTCCACAAAAGTACCTTAAAACCACCACTGAGTACAGCTGCAAAGAGCTATTATTTGGAATATAATTTTATTATTTTTTTTAATAGGTGGACTCCCCGTTGGCTTTAAAATGTAAAGAGACACCTTTGCCCTAGGAGTCTGCTCAGTGATGTTTGCATACCTATCATGGCAAGCACATCTTTGCCCAGTTTTGCCATTACTGTATTAACACTCCTAGGAAGAGAGCTCATTGACCAGATGCACACTGGTAGAGTTAACCTGGCCAGCTTGTTTGCAGTCATGTCTCACCACCCCACTTGAGGGTGCGCACCGACATCAGTGTGCTCATGCCCTGCTCTAGATGCCTACTTGGCACGCTCCATTGTTCACCCTACAGGAGCAGCATCTCAGCACGCTGGGCTACTGCTAAGAGATGCAAGTGATGCAGACTACGTTGCTCTTTAAATATCTCTGGGGGGCAGCAGGATAGGCTGGCTGCGAGTAGTACTGGCTAGGCACGATTGGCGCGACTCCTTTGACTACCGCTGCGCTTGGTCCTTTTGCAAATCCAGCATGCTCCACCGCTTGCTCCACAGGCACGAGCAGCCCTACCTCTCTGTACGGTTAACTGGTCCTGCCTCCTTTTCCTTTACCCATCCCATTCAGCCAACAGCACCTTTCTCCCCTGACTCCATCACAAGCGTGGCAGGAACCACTTCCATCAGCACCAAACCTCCAGTTTCCACAAGGCCACCGCCTCTTCTCCAGCTCCAAGAGGCACTCAGCACGCAGAAGCACCTCGGGGGCTGCAGCCCCGCCGGGCTCTAGTCCCTTTAGCGCAGGTCGGCGGAACCCGGGGGGGAAGGGAAGGGGCAGGCAGGGCCCGCCCAGGTGGGAGGCAGCGGCTCCTCGCGGTCCGGCTCCGCCGCTGGCTGTGCTCCCCAGCACCATGAACCCCCCGGGGCTGCAAACAATGGGACCAGCCCCAGAGGGAACGCTGGGGATCCGCGGCAGAGGTGGGAGCCATCCCGGGGGATGCTTCCCCCGGTCCCGCACACCAGCGGCACCTCCACAGGGTGATGCTACTGCGCGGCCCTGGCTCGCCTGGGTCATTTTTCCTCTGGGGAGTAGGGTGGGGTGGCTGCGGGTTTTTCCCGGCTGGCCGGGGCCCCGGTTGTCGGGCAGAGTCCCTTTCAATTGTTCCCTGCCCTCCGCGGAGGCTGCAAGCAGTTTCTCTCGCCTGGCGGGTTTTTCCAGGCAGGGTCTGGCTACTGCAGCGCAAACACGCTCCAGCACAGCCAGGGAGACCGGACTTTTTCGCTCTTTCAGCCAACAAACTGCGTTTTACATTTGAATAAGCCCCAGCCTCCCCGCTTGCCTGCCTGCCTGCCTCCCAGCTTCGAAACAGCCCGATCCGCGGGGCTGCAAGCCCGGGGGTGCCCCAGCCTCTCAGTTCCCACTCCACCCTCACTCAACTTTCCAGGAAGCCAAGCGGCCAAGGGAGTGGGGACGGAGGGGAAAACAGGGGGATTCAACATAAAAACAAGGAGGGTGTCCGAAAGCTGAGGTCTCCGTTCCCCCCACCCCACCCTCCCCTCAGCAGACCAGTCCCATACACGTACCAGGGCTGCGGCGCGGCCGGCCCTCAGCTCACAGGAAGGGGCGATGCTGGCATGGTTCGCCTGTCCGCTCTCGGGGAGGGGGACACGGGGTGAGGGAACGGCGGGGGGCGAGGCGCGGTTCACGGCCCGGGCCCCCGCGGGCTGGCGGCTCCCATGGCGCGACGAGCCCAGGCGCGGGAGAGGGAGCCCCGGGCTCGAAACGTGCTCTCGGCCGCGGCGCGCGTCGCCCCTGGCCGGACCCTCCGGGAGGGAGCGGGGAGGGGGCGGCTCGGCGGGGCGCTCGCCGCACCGAGCCCTCCCGGCAGGCGGCAAAACGCGCCCTGGATCCCCGCGGCTGGAGCGGGATTCGCCGCCCCCCCCCCCCCACCGGTCCCTCCCACCGCCGCGCTGCGGGGTGAGCCGCCGGCAGCAGCACCGCCGGGGCTGGCCCGGCACGACCCTGGGAGAGCGGCGGGTGCGGCGGCGGCCGCCTCGGAGCAGCTGTCGGTGTGCCAGGCTGGCAGCTCCAGGAAGCATCTAGCAACGACAACAAATAAAACGGCAATAATAATACGAAAGGCAAATGATTCCGTTAGTTGGGGAGGCCGCGGTTTGACGCCGCATACCTCACGATCAGCAACGGAGGTGGCACCGTCTGAAGTCATTCCTTTTATTTTATTTTATTTTTTTTTTAAGGCTGGAAGAGGGGAAGTCTGGTTAGCAGCGATGGGCTCGCCGGGGGGCCTGCCCCCCTTCTCCTTACATGTGCCATCCAGGAGAACCTTCAGACATAGACGCCCACCCTGACCCGGCCGTTCCACGAGTGGAGCAAACATGCCCAGAGGCATGGGGAAGATACTGGCTAAGGAGGAAGAGCTGCTGAGCTGCTCTCTGTCCACCAAGGAAGAAGAAACATACAATAAAGCCTTGCTCTCCCCATCCCCCACCTCATCCATTAAGAGCCACTGATGAATTTGCTGCTCCTTCCCAGAGGGAAGCACAGTGTTATAGTAAAAGGAAGAGTTGGTCCAGCGTTCTTACGTGTCTCATTATCACTACAGCCTTCTGCCAGAGCAGAAAGCAGGCCACCAAGTCTAATGTCTCTTCAGACTGCTAAACAGATGTTGGAAACGGGATCTGTGAAACAATATACGCAAGCAGTACTTTTCTTAAAAAAGCTTCATTAAGTCTCTCTCTTGTAGTATAAAGCACTTCAAATGTGAAACAATCCATTAAAATGCAAGCCTGCAGAGGAGTTTTTCTGCTGCATACAAGAGAGCAGCACTGTCCACATCCACTCTATGAAGATGTTTTAAATGCCAGTGTTTTGATATTTTAATTAACATGAGGGAAAGGAGAAGCAGTGGCACAGAGCTGCAGAGTTTGTTACTGTTACAGCTCAGTGCCAGTGGGGAGGTAGTCCATCACCAACCTGTATGTCCTCCATCCTCTTCTCCCCTTTATTTCCTTTCAGTGAAAAAGGAATACACTCCAAGAGATCTTAGTCAAGCTCATAGACACTTTAGATGCAACAAGGTGAAACCAACAACTCATACATCTTAATTTTGAACATTGGCCTGCTCAGCTCTCAGTGCCAGGTAATTTTAGCAATGTACGAGTTCTCATTGCTGAGTGTAACCATACCATCTTCTCCTCAGTCTGACACTTCGCTGAAAAAACTGCTTCTCTAGGGGGCTAGTGATCAACACTTCTGTCATTCCAAAGCCCTGCCCCGCTAAAAGTAACACAAGCTATTTTTATAAGATAAAGCAATAGATTATTTGAGAAGTAAAAGAACAGTTGCTCTCAAAGTGCTGCAAACAGCAAAATTGAGTAGTAGATGGTAATAATTTAAGAGTTGTGGACTTGAACCAAATGCAGAGTGAGAAATCAGTAACTTGAAGGAAAACAACAAGAAAGGAGGGCTAGGCCTTGATGAGAATAAGCAGCTTAACTGGAGCAGCCAAACACAAACGTGCAATCACAGCTCCCTTAAAAACATGCTAAAAGCTAGGAAACAAACAAGAACTAACAATTGTTCATTTTCACAGCCACAGACATATAAGCTCATGGTCTTTTTCAACATTAAAATACCCTAGCAAGCGAGTAAGCACCAGGTGAGTCTTTCCTGGCAACACTAAGACACTCAGCCTACCAACACAAGGTGATGCTAAAGGCTTGGAGAAAGATCCCACAGTAATGACTAGCTGGGCAACAAAATGGTGGGTTAAATCCTTTCAAAGTGAGGTACATAGTGGGAGAAACATGGAAATCACAGGCTTTGAATTAGCCACTACCATTCAAAATAGAGATCCTAGTACTGTGACAGATAGCTTCTGTGAAACTGTTCTGCATGCTTGAGTGTTTGGAAACATTACAAAAGAAGGGGAGAACAGAACAGGAAACATCACTATATCATCGTTATTTAGTCCAGCTCTATTATCTGCTTGCATCTTGATTATAACATGCAGTTCTGGTAAGCTTAAAAGCTGGAACTTAAAAAAGCACAGAGAAATGTGGCAAGGGTGGCCGAAAGCACAAGGAACAGCTAAATACACCAGTATTTTTCACCAGAAAGAAGGCAATCTGGGCAAAATGCCAACTATATATTATAAAAGCAAGAGCAGCCTGGAAAGCCTTATCAGAGAGTGAACAGTCACTGTTTTTCTGAAGTAGAGGGTAACAAACCAATTTAGGAAATAGATGCATTGTAACAGAAGACAGCTACTTCTTCATGAAGAGTGTTGTCAAACCATGGAAGTCACTGCTACAGCACATTGTAGATTTTTTTAATCTTTACAGGTTAGATTTTTTAAAAGCAAAATTAATAGAAGTTTAATCAAAAGCTATTTAAGACAAATATTATTTTAGCTGTATATCATACTTGAAGATGGAAGAGTAGAAACAGCCCTGTAAACTACTCAAGCCTTCTTTCTTGTGTATGTACTACCAGTTACTGTCAGAGATAAAGTTTGAAACTAGTGGAACTTCAGTCCAACACAGTGCTACCATCCCTGGGTTCTTATCCAGAAGAGTATGCAAATTGGTACATACCTGCAAAATTAATAAAACCAGACAACACAGTACCAAGGAATACAGTGAAATACCCCATAAAGTTGTTCTGCACTGCAGGCAGGTTTGGCAAAATTTGAGTCTGTGGTATCAGAGAGCTGTGAGGGGTAGCTGCTCTCTGAGAGACAGGGAGCCCTACATAACAACCAACAGGGCAAAGACCTCACTAGCCACACAAGGCAAACAGGACAGGCCTACGGTGGTATTCACATGAGGCAAGGAGTCCAGACAATAAATCAGCTTCCAGAAAATGAAGCCAGTCTGAGGCTGAACTAAGTCAACCTGCAGGTTCAAAGCAGATCTAGTGACCCAGTGGGTAAACAAAATTAGACACAATACAAGAAGCTACCAAGCAGGGTGTATAGTGACAAAAGAGAACCAAAACTAGGCTCTAACTCATCAGGAAATTTACCTTACTCAGGGCTGGGCTTAAATAAAGCTCCTGGACCTATGGGTAGAGGATGTAGGCAGAAGCCTCAAGTGCAGCTGGTCAGGTCCACTAAGACCTATTAGTGCCCTCAGAACCCTGACCCTGGAAACAGAACTATTCAGGTACACTGTCATGAAATCAATCCGGCAGAGTCATCTGGATCAGACCTCTGCAACAGGTGTGGCATCAGTTCAGGCTAGGGAAGGTTAGACATGTCACTGATGATGAACCTAAGTAAAGCTCTTCACAAACCAAAAGCTCCAGGAATTACACTGCAAAGACACTTACGCTGCTTTATAAGGGAAAGATTGGATCTAACCAGGCCTATCTTGGCTAGCCCTGCCTTCTTCATAGTGGAAATGTGATGCTGAGACATTAAAGTTCACTCCTTGTGTGATTATACATCATGGATTAAAGCATCTACCTTGCAAAGCCTCCTTCATATTTATTAGCTCAGACTCCAGTGTGACAAAGTGACCAGCCTGCTCCCAGACCAGATATGACCTAGGAACCTATATGTTGCACTGATGTGGTGCTATGCCTGTGAACCCAGCTGAACACAGTCCAACCACTGTCAGTGCCTCTGTGTTTGTAATGCAGATGATCAGATAAATCATTCACAACATTGTTAGCTGGCAGTATCTCAAAGAGAAAAGTCTTGAATGCCATGAGTTTAATGCAGAAACTCTTGAATTCTAATTGTACTTTTGACAATTACTTCCTCATTTAGTCTTTCCTGGCCTTGGTTCTGTAGATAGTATCTACATGCCTGATTGGCAGTGAAAACAAGTTAACATTTGTAAGCATGCTTAACACAGATAGTTTAAGCATTAATACCATTTTACATGAAGTATGACCAAAAGCGACTATGACTTAATCTTATGATGCCCATTATATAAGTCCATTTAATTTATTCTAAACATTTCTTATCAGATATACCTGAGCTGTGGTCAGCAGCATTTTGCCCCCAGTTTCTTCCTATTGGAAATCTTGGCCCTTACTTCACTGCATTATTGTGGGTAAGCAACATAAAGCATGAGTACAGAATGACTGTGTTGTGCCTGGGTAGTAAACACTACATCTGGGAAGACATGGCTAATTCTGAATGCACCAACCTGGCATTTTTGGGTGCTTCAAATCTACTGCACTTTTTCAGCAAGCCATGTGATACCTGAGGGTATGAAACGCACACCTCTTCCCTGCACCTGAAAGAAAGGAAGAGAATTGGTTATCTAAAGAAATTTGACATCACTGCATTTGCAGACCAAATGACTTGAGAGTGATGTATTTCTGTTTCTCAAAGACCTTAGTGATATACTGTGGGTAAGGACTGCTGGGATCCTGAGGGTGCCAATAGGTGTTAGTGGCCCTGGCCAGCCTCACCTGGGGCCTCCAGCCACACATGTGGTCCATGGGCCCAGGAGCTCCATTTAAGCTCAGACCTGGGCAGGCAATTATTCCTTGGCTCAGCTATAAGTGTGCTGTTTTGGGTTCTGTTGCTGACCTTGTTTCTTGTCTGGACCTGGCTACTAGATGACCTTCAGACTTGTCGCCAGTATTGTTTTGGGCTTTATCTGCTGCTATTCCTATGGACATACTTTAGACCTGCTTTGTGCCCTTGCTGTGACTGTTGATGGAGCCTCTTCCCTGCACCTGGTTCTGCCTGCTACAGGATTATGCTGGTTAGTAAACACACTACCTGTGCTGTGGTCATCCTTGGCTCCTAGCTCACGTCACTGCAGGAAGCAGTGCTGTTTTGTCTGCTTGGTGGCGGAGATAAAGAGAGCTTGAGATGCAGCATTAGTAAGGAATTGAGATTTGTTTGAGTGTTTCCAATCTTCAAGCCTGTTGCAGAAGAAGGAAAGAATTTCTCAAAGAAGAAATCCTCAAATACCTGAGTTTCATGTAGGAAAAGTTCTGTACTCCTAGTGGGTTTGGATAAGGTTTGGGGCAAAAGAACAGACAACTAAGCAGATATCACTTCAAATTGCAAACTAGTAAAGACCAGAAGCAAGTATAAAGTGGGGGAAAAATTATTTCTGATGCCTATAGAACAGAGGCATAATTCTTGAAGATAATTTGTACAACTGCCACAAAACAGAGCTTGATATAAATCAGCATTGTTAAAAGCACTGAAAATAATCTTGTTGGCAACAACTGTCATGTAAATAGCTTATCTAACTTGATAATTTATTTAAATTGATAAATATTTGAAATATCTTTATGAAAATAAGCCTCTTCAACAACAAAAAATTCAGACACAAATTACAGCTATTTATAAAACTATCTACCTGCTTGAATTATTCCTTGAGTTAGCAGCTCTGCTCTTGAGCATCTTGACTTTAATGTCTTTCCCTGTTTACCATCACTCTGCTAGGGAAGGATGATGTAGTGTCAGGCATAAGTGTAACCTGAGTGGCATTAAAAACACTGATGACTTCTAAGAATGGATCATAAAAAAGAAGTCACCAGAGAAATCCTGCAAAGGGCAGAAATGTTTCAAGGTAAAAAGATGAAGTAATAGCAGCAAGAATGCATAAAGCTCACTGCTGAATTCTTTTATGTGTTAGTATATTTCTATGAAATGTTCTAATTTTGCAATACAGGTTTCTTATTGCTTTCCTAAGCAGTATGCATTCACACCACATACTTCCCTAAATTACAAGAGTTGACATAGAACCCTCCTGAAATACCTTGCCTGTATCCAAAGCAAGTAATAGCCCATTTATGCAGTTACCGGATTTTTCCAGTCATTGGTGAAACTCTAGAAACCAGATGACTTTCAGCTGTTAGTGTAGTTGCAACACTTTTCTGTGGGAAAGCAGTAAATAAATTAAGTTTCTATAGCTGGAGCTGCTAAAGCAGTATGATTGCTGTGGTGGTGGTATGCTTTTCCTGAGCAGAATCCCAAAAGAACACAAACTGGTTGGGGAAAACCATATCAACAGTGACTACAAAGCTTGCTTCCATCACACACAGAACAATTGCTTTTCTATTAAAGACTTAACTATCAGAGTGGCTTCAACAAAAATTACGAATTTCCTGGGTATATTAAAAATGTAAAAGGCTTGAGAGTTTTCTGCCATAAAGGACTAAATCCATATGTTCTCAAAGAAATCTGTCCATCTTTGCTGTGCATTTTTTTATTATTATTATTATTGGAAAAAATGTATACTGTAACAGTCATTTCCCAAATATCTAAATGACATAATGATCAAACAGCAAAATAAAGTTTTGCCAATGCAGAAATACATTAATTTTAGAGAATGTAACCTATTAAGGGAAAAAAATAGTATTTCCTCTTGAAGGCAGTTTGACACAAGCAGGAAGAAAAACGTTCCAACAAAATTGTTTGGAAATGGGTCCATTTTACTTCTGCAAGCATTGAGAACCGACTTTTCACGTTAAAAGACTGACTTTTAAAGGGGAGATTTTGGTATCTGAAATACTGGAAACTCTGGTCAAGATGATGGGGCAAAATACACCCGAAAAATAGATGAGTAACACCGGAAAGCTGAAAGATAACAGCACTGACTTTCCCACCAGTATCTGGCATCAGGTATGCTTACCTTCCTTATACCATGCACCAGCACTCAGACCATCTGAGGGTGTTTTCCAAGAGTTAAGGATAAAAGTTTGACTAAATGCCTCCTGGAAAGCCCCATGTACTGTATTCATAAGAGACCTTGAACAAAACCTAAACAATTGCAAAAAATGTTGGCAGTTGCAGAGACGGCCCTGGCCTTGACCCTTCTGATTCTAGAAACGCTGTTTGTTGGTTGTTTTTTTCAGTATTTACTTCCTTTTCCAATGCAGTTTGAAACTTGAATAGGAATAAAAACTTGGTATTTTTTTGCTATAAACCATAATTGTAGACAAAATGCCTATGTTCTAGTATGAGGTTTAAGTAACCATTTAAACGCTTAATAAAATTTATGTATTTTACTGGATAGCCTAATTAACACTATTTATGCTTTGGCTGCACGCACATACAGGTCTACAAATACGTATGCGCTGCAACAGTAGGGCATGGATGACGTTTTTCAACCAGCAACACGCGGCTCCCGTGGTTACTGCTAATCCACACAGCTGGCTGAGGATGAGGAGCTAGCTCCCCGTTCCGCCATCCTCCGCGCTGCACCGGACCGAGTACGCGATGAGCAGCGGCCACAGCGGCGGCTCCGAGCGCTGCGGCTCCAGCCGGTCACCCAAGGCCTCCCCAAGCCCGCCTCCCCGCGTCTGACGCCATAAACAGGCGCCTCGGCGCGGCCTGCCGGCCCCGGCCATGGCTCATCGCGGGCCGCCCCGAGCTCCGCCCCTGCGCAGCGGCAGGGGCGCCGCTGCCCCATGCGCTGCCCGCTCGCCGCCTG
This sequence comes from Melopsittacus undulatus, assembly GCF_012275295.1. NCBI lineage: Eukaryota > Metazoa > Chordata > Aves > Psittaciformes > Psittaculidae > Melopsittacus > Melopsittacus undulatus. The sequence continues at coordinate 66,866,277 of NC_047530.1, read as the reverse complement.
AGGGTGCCGCCGCCGCCCGCGCCCGCGCCCGCGCCTGGCCTGGCCCTGCCCCATGGCTTCCCCTGCGGCGGCGGGGCCTGGTGCCGCGCTGCCCCCGGGCGCGGCACACCGCGACTTCTACTGGCTGCGCTCCTTCATCGCTGGAGGTGGGTGTCCCGGGTGGGCCCTTGCCCGGCGGCGTGCGGTGCCTGGGCTGTGGTGGCCTTCCACGGGCTGCCAGGAGTGGGATAGCCGGCTTCGGCGGAGGAGAGCAGGGCGGGCGGGCCGGGGTGCGGAGCTGGGGGAGAGCAGAGGTCACTTCCGTGTCAATATCCCCTGTAAAGCTGCTGTCGAGAGGATTGTCACTAGGGGAAGTGGGGGTTTCCTCCCCCGTCACGATCTGCTAATGCGCGGTGGCTCGCGTCTCGCATGTGTATCAGCATCAGTGAGGAGTCCCGGGCAGTCGCAACTAGAGTCCGAGAGCTCTAGCCCTAGCCAGGGTACGGGGAAAGGTTGGTTGTCCCCCTCCGGAAGCAGTTGCGGCTGCGGCTGAGAAGATTCAGAGATTGTGAAGCTGACGGAAAAAGCCTCTTTGTTCTTCCCACGGGGTGTCGTCGCATATGCGTGGTTTGCAAGGGGACAGAAAGACGTTTCGTTTATTTAAATCTTTCATGTCAGTGTGTGCTCGCTGTTGCATCTCTGGCTCTGAAGCAGCGCAGGATACACGGTGGACACGTACCTCACTCCTCTGGGAGAACAGCCAGGGCAGTTTTCCGCCGAAGGGGAGGAGGGAACCAGGTGGGAAAGTGCGTAACTTTCTCTGAAAGGTTCTGCTGTGACTTCGGCAGCTGAGAGCAGTGGAGTCCTGGGTTTTTGTAATCTGGAAAAGTAGTTCATATGTTTCATTAAGGTCTTAATAGTTTTGTAGCTTATTTCTAATAGAGGCTGTTTATTCATCATAAGGGCTTTTTTCAGTCCATGAGTTTCTCCTCCCTTATTCCATTTATTTTTTTTTTAAAGAAATACCTGATTTGTCTCTGATGTAAAGAACTTTTACAACCCATCACTTTTCTGTTTTCCCTCTTGGAAAGGTGTTGCAGGATGTTGTGCCAAAACAACTACTGCACCACTGGATCGAGTAAAGATTTTGCTGCAAGCTCATAACCACCATTACAAACACCTAGGTAAGATGGTTGCTGTCTCATTTTTTGTTTTAAATTCAATGTGTATGGCTTGGGCATGCTGATGTATATGATGTGGCTGATAAAAAAGAAGGCATTGACTGGACAGAAGGTTGCATCAGTCTGGTCAGTTTCTGTGCCATGTTTTGTTAGTGCTTAAGAAGAAAAGCAAAGCTCTGTGCAAGTAAGTTGTGGCATTGGTTGGTGTGTTACAGATTGAGATGTCAGAATAATCCTCAATAAGGCATGTAAGAGCTCAGCTTGATCTTCCCCTCACTGAAGCCTGCAGGAGATTGGTAATCACAGGTTCAAAGCTTGGATCATTTATGTAAGAAACGTCACTGCTGCTGGTAGCAGTCTGGTACAGTGATTGCCAGTTCTCAGGGCTCAGCAGCCCTTGTTAATGGGTGCTGGTAATTACAAGATAGTGATTACTGAATCCTGCAAAATTCATACGTGCTTGCTTACAGACAGCAGCATGGTGGTTGTGAATTGAAGGTAAAAGTGGATTTGTGCAGCCGATCTGTCTTCTGCATCTGTGTTGCATCATGGTGAGAAAAGAAACCTAGTTAGCATGTTCAAAACCATTCTCTGTGGGGCTGTAACAGTGCCCTCTTGTGCATAGCATTTGAGGTATTTTATGTCATACGTTTTTGAAGTATGTCATAATTTAGGTTCTGAATACAAGTGTGTTACATTGTCAAGAAAACAAATGGAATAGGTTAATTTTACATGTAACAACACTTTGGAATTTTTCCCCTCAGACACTAAACAGAAACAGTGGAGTTTTTGTGAAGATATTCACTTGACTGTCCCAAAAAGGGAAACACAAATAGGGTAGTGTTTTGGTAACGTAAGTAGACACTCAGATCTGCAGTCTAAGAATTGAAGTCTGAAATAATTGGTTTGACTGATATATTCAATTTTTATTTTCTGTTTGCTTTGTACTGTGCCATAATTAGCAAAATCTTCTTCCCTATTTAGGGTGTTAGATATGATGCTGATTATTTGAAATGTGTCTGACTTGACTGCATATCCTTGTTACATGCAGGCAAAGAAGAAAATTATGTGGGTGAGATACCTATAAGTGCAGAGACATGATAGATTGATTAGTTAACCAAAGCCCTCACTAAATGTTTTTGCTGCCCTTGGTCTGGCATTGGTGCCACACGGCTCTTGGAGCATGTGTTTTAAGAAATAAGAACAGTAACTCCTCATGACAGAATAGAGAGAAATTTTAATCATGGCATAAGTATTTGCATGACCTTAGAAATACATTTAATATTGTATTCTTGGAATTCCAGAAACTAAATAATATTTGTTTTGGTGAAACTTCCATTTGAAGTTTTTCAACTACGCTTTTTTTTTTTTTAACTGGCTGAAAGTAAGATAAATGTGTGAGCCTTTTTCTTGTTCAGCTCTTATATAATTAAATAGTTGCATATGAATGAAAACTGTTTAATTGTTAGTTTGTTCCTTTAAAAATAATTTGAAACTCTATTTGATAGCAATTGTGCACAACTGATAATATGTTTATAATAAAACTGTAGGTTTTTCTCAGACTTTGTGTGATCTTGTGTTGTTTCTTATCTATTAAGGGAATAGGGTTGCTTCACATTGCAACAATTCTGGGACAGGAAGTGTGAAATGTTTAAGGTGGAAGTAGTGACAGTCTTAAACTCGTTTACTTCCTGTCCTTCATGATGGCATGTAGCAATATCAGATTGTTTTCCCATGGTTTTAGATTTTTAAGTATTTTAAATTGGCTGAATTGCAAGTCAACCAGTTTCTTTCCTTCTGTTGCTAGTATTAGCTTCTGTGGGTGGATAGCATCATCTGCAGTAGGATTACTTGCAGTCCAGGAAGTCATGGGGCCTGAATGTGTGATTTGGAAAGAGGTTCATTGAGTCTGGGAGGTGAGAAAACTGATAAGACTTAACCTTAAATCTCCTGCTTCTGGCAGTGTTTGGGCACTGAAGTGGATTTTCCACTCTCACAGTTAATAGGCAACACTATCCAGCCTCAATTCTATGCATACTTTCTTACTGTTGTTAATATTTGCTTGATTTATTTTTTCCCCTCCCCACAAAAAATATTTTTTTTTGTATTGCTGGCAGGAGTGTTTTCTGCATTGTGTGCTGTCCCCAGAAAGGAAGGTTACCTTGGGCTGTATAAAGGAAACGGGGCAATGATGATTAGAATCTTTCCATATGGCGCAATTCAGTTTATGGCATTTGACCAATATAAAAAGGTAGTTGTATTTATTTTGCTTTCTTTTTCATTTTCTTTGTTCCCTGCCTACAATGAATACATATTCTTTAAGTGGTCAAAACTAACACTGACACTTTTACAATATTAATTAGCTGCATGTCTTTTCTAAGTTTGCTTATTAAGTTTATCTGAATCTACCTGTTAAAAATGTCAGGACACCAGTGAAACTTTTTGTAGTATTGCTTAAGGAGAAAAAAAACCCCACTGATTCTTGTACCTTTGTATTGTGAGAATACTTTTTCTCTTTTTAATGAAAAAAAAAGTCTCAAGTCTGCTGCTGTTTATATTGCTATAAAGTAGCCCTTTGTGAACAATGTAGCAACAAAATGTGAAATGGAACCTATTGTGTTGGGATTCTTAGTACTTGATGGATGGAATAACTTAAATTTGAAAATTTGTCTGGATATGACTGTTATATTTGACCTGACAAATGGCTATGTTAGGATCTAGATAGAAATGACCTGGAAGAGAAAATGCTTATTTCAGGGTTGTACAAAAGTGGTGGAATCCTTTCTGCTCTTGTGTATTTAATACATTAATACATAATAAATCCATGTAACTCCTTTTGGAGGTCAGGTGTTAACATGAACATGTTTTAAATGTTCCTTATATGTGGCGAAGAATACCATTTTACTGTTAGGGATAAGGAATTCTGTGTTGGGAAGGTCAGACTGAATACCCAGTGAAGTAAATCGCATGATCTTGACTGAAGACAGTGAGACTGAAATTGTGGTTCCCTTCTCTAAAGAGCAAATTCCAGAAGGCTGATACAAAGAAGTAATTGTTACAAGTTTTAGAGTTTCTTTTTTTGTGGTACAATCATAAATGCTATAGATTTGGTTTTGTTTTATGTTGTGTTGAATGAAAGACTGCATGCCATGCTTTATAATGATTTACAAATTTGCAAATTTTGAGAAACCTTTTGGCATCAGAGCAGTCTTATTTATTAATTGAAAACAACATTTAAGATGTTTTGCAGAAATGTGTAGAA